>NC_134854.1:66191473-67507723 GCF_049852395.1 Peromyscus maniculatus bairdii
ACTGAACACCAGACAGATCTCCACATCAACACATCCAGAAGATGTCAGCCGCTTCCCTTGCTTGCCTCTCTACAAGGCAAGATGGGATGACATCTCCAAGTCCAAGGCTGGCCCTGGGGCAGTTGGGAAGATTTTCTCCGGTCTGAGAGGAAAAGCAAGAATGAGGGATAGTATGAACAGAGGCCTGAAGGCACAAAAGCATGGAGTGTTCGAGAAAGCCAACTTATCAAGAATGACCGTGGAGAGTAAACTGGGAGAGGGGCCGGGCCAGCATGTTAGAGTAGCTGTCGGTTCAGTCGAAGGTTTCAAGTGAAGACAAAGAATGAGGCCGACCCTGACAAGAACCTGGCAGTGGTGGGAAAGATGGGATGGGAGACCTGGGGTCAGAAGACCTGTATCAAGGACTGCGGCCAGCAGCACAGGCACGAAGTCCGGAAGGTGTCCATTCGTGATGGTGGTCATAACCTTGACACTGAGGCCAGTCGCGTCTTCCTTAACAGAGGAGTTCTTGGTTGTCGAGGAGTCAAAGTCATAGCTGGAGCCAGGTGGGTCGGGTCTAGCCAAGAGTATGAGAAGATGAAATACCCAGGAGGAGGGGCCTGATTCCATTGCCTGCCTCTCTGAAGATGCGAGTCAGTAGGGACGGGCAGGGGCCTCAAGGCCAGGGACCTGAAAGCAAGCTGGGCGAGTAGGGTCTGCCTGCGGATCCTCGGCTCCCACCTCCCACCAGTCACCCCGGGAGATCAGAGCGCTCACATCCAGGGAGAGGCCTCTCCCCATCTGAGGTCCCTTCACCTCCACCTGCCCCACCCCAAATTGGTGGGCCCCACCTTCTTGGTGACCCCAGAGATCAGCACAGCCCATTCCTTCCTGCCGATCCTGCCAGCCCCCCACCCAGCCCACCCCAATCTTATCCTCCTCTGTTTTTCAAGAGTCCAGCCAACACAAACCCACATGTTTGTTTGTCTGCCTGTCTGCCTCTCCCAGTCTCTGCCTCTCCCTGTCTCTAAGCTTCTGTTTTGTTTCTTTCTCATAGTTTCTTTTTTGGCCTCTGAGGTCTCAAACTCACAAGGCTCCCACTCCTGTGAGCCCAAGTATCTAGCTCCTAGTTTTCTTCCAGTGCTCGGATAGCACAGAACTACAAACTCCAGCATGCATTTCTGCTTAAGGTGCCCAAAAGGTGCTGGTGTATGTCTCCCTTGCATTCTGGGAATTGTAGTTTGCCTAGCCCACACCCAGTGCCCCCCTCCCCCAACTCTCCCCTATGGCCCATCTGCCTCTGCTCTGATGGTTAGGTCTCCCCACTGACCTGCTGACCCAGGGAAACATGCGTCACTTGATGACAGGATTGGGGGTGGAGGCCCTGGATGGCAGCTTCCTGCCCTTTTGTGTCCCCCATTTGAGTCATGGGGTGTGGGGGTTTCAGGAAATTGAGATGGGAGGGGGAAAGATACCCTAATGCCAGCCACAAGGAAAAAAATGTCACTGCATCCTTACTGAACCTGTTTCCCCAATCTCCCAAAGGATGCTGGGATAGGAAGGGTAAAGAGCAAGAGGGCCAGGGTAAACCTAGAGATCCCTATGATCACTAGGAGAATGATATCCCATTGCCCTGCCACTGACCCAGTGCTCAAAGCTGTCCACTGTGGCCTGACACCACCAAAGCCCACCATTCCCTCAAGACAAGCTCCTACCTCAGTCCCAGGCCTCTCGTGGACACCTGCGTTCCCACTTATCAGCTCCAGCCCTCAAGGCGGAACCCAGGCGTCCGGCCCCCCACCCTCTGAGCCAGCGGGCATGAAGCCGAGGTTTTAGAGCCGCCCCCGCCAGCCTTGTTCCTGTCCCATTGTGTGTGGGACAGGGGCGGAGCAAGGGCCAGCATCTGAGAGCCCCCTCCCACCACCCCCTCCCTGCTTCCTAAGGAAAAGGCCAGGACTCTGCTGAGCGGCCAGCAGAGTCGAGGCACAACTGGCATGGGCAACTTGAAGAGCGTGGGCCAGGAGCCTGGGCCACCCTGTGGCCTAGGGCTCGGGCTGGGCCTAGGGCTCTGTGGCAAGCAGGGCCCAGCCTCTCCAGCACCAGAGCCTAGCCAGGCGCCAGCACCCCCGACTCCGACTCCGGCCCAACCAGCACCAGACCCCAGGTGAGGCCATATGGCTATGAGCAGGTAAGATGCGTGAATAAAGGGTTGTATGGAGGACCGAGGCCTAGAGCTGGGAAGGACCAGAAGGACCAGGCTACCAGTGCAAAAAGTTGCCAGTGTGAGCAGGACAGGATGAGGCTGCATGGCTGAGAAGCCAGATGCAGAGCCAACAGGTAATAGGGAAAAGAGAGATATAAGGGGCCCCGTTACAGAATTGGGCCACAGTTTGAATGTTGCTCCACTGTAAAAATCTGTTTGACCTCAAACAAGTTACTTAATCTCTCTGAGCCTCTGTGTGAATAAAATGTGCACTTGGCAGTACTTACCTAGCTCATAGGAAGCCTTCAACAAACAGCAGTGATGGCCGCTTACCTGGAGAAGAAAGGAGCAGGGGAGGGGCCTGCAGGAGTGGAGTTTCATACAACAGTGGAGAGTTGGGACCTGAGATCCGAACACTTGGGGTGGGGGCTAAGGCAAAGCTGCTGGGCCCTTTCCCTGGACTCCCTCCTCCCAGCCCTTCACCACAAACAACCCCACAGCCCTAGCCCTCAAGGAATCCTCCCTGGGCCTAGGTCCCTGAAGAGAAGAAAGACCAAAACTCCCAGCGGGGTGTCAGGCCAAGCGGCTCCTGCCAAGCCTGGGGGTCCGGTGCTGCTGCTCGGGGACACCAGGGCCCCCAGTCCCTCCCTTCCTCCTGCGCAGGCAGGCGGTTCTGGGAGGAAGTGATAAGGCTTCTGAGGCTTCCCTTCACATGATGGCTGCTGTCAAGAGGGGTGTGAGTGCGAGCAAAATCAGAGCAAAATCAGAGAACTCCCTGTCGGGGCTGGGCTCAGCTAGGGCCCCTCAAGTAGGGCCCATGCCTGTTCCGTGTCCAGTTACCAAAACACGATCCTTCAGACAGGGTAACATGACGCATGGAGGCTTAGGGGCCGCAGGGTGGAGTTGACAAAAATTCCAGCAGTTGGGAAGTACAAGCAGGAGGCTCAGAATTCTAGGCCATCCTCAGCTATATGGAGTTTGAATCTAGCCAAACTTGTCTCAATTCCCCCACACATACACACACATATACACACACACATACATACATACACACACACATACACACACATACATACACACACACATACACACACATACATACATGCACACATACATACACACATACATACATACATACACACACATACACAAACATACATACATACACACATACATACACACATACACACACACACATACACACACATACATACATGCACACATACATACACACACATACATACATACACACACATACACACACACATACATACATACATACATACACACATACACACACACACATACATAAATACACACACACATACACACACATACATACACACACATACATACATACATACATACACACACACATACACACACACACACACACACACACTCAAAAGGTTATTTTACTCATGGTTCAGAAAGCTGGACATCTACATGACAGAGGCACCTGCTCTGCTGAGAACCTTATGCGCATCTCAGGTGGGAAGGGCATGGTGAGCACCTAGATCAAGCAAGCAGGACAAAGAGCCCCCCCTCACTCCCCCTCTCCCTCCCCTTCTCTCCCCCCCTCCCCCCCCCCTGACAAAGGCACTCCTCTAGAACCCAGCCTGTCAGTGCAGGAGTCTATACCGCTATACCTCGCCTCCCAAATCACTAACTTCTCAACACACTTCCCTGGAATCCAAACTTCCACATTGTAGAGCTAGGAAATGCACGTCCACACTAAAAGAACCTCAGATGTAGAGGAGACAAAATGCACGCTATGCAGGGAGTGAGAAGCAGTCCGGGCCAGCACTCCAGGCCTAGAGAGTGGTCCCGGGGGGCTGAGCCCGGGGAAACAAGACACGGGCTCAGAGCCGAGCTTCCACTTGTGCACTGAGGCTAGAGACTTCTAAGCCTAAGCCTGGCCGCCTTTGGAAGAAGGGGCCCAAAGGCACTGCCCACCTCCCAAGGCTATTGTGAGAGCTGACAGAAAATATCAGGAAGCCGTTGGTGGGCAATGACCCCGGGGGTGATTGTCACTGTACAATGCTGCCCTGGGCTACAATGGGAGACCTAAAAAAGCAAACTTCTCTCCCATGACTCTATGCATCCCTGGTTCCCAACAGCCCCCCACTAACCCGGGCCCCAGAGGGACCCAGGTTTCCTCGAGTGAAGAACTGGGAAGTGGGTAGCATCACCTACGACACCCTCAGTGCCCAGGCTCAGCAGGTAAGGACAGGCTCTACCCATGTTTCAAGGGCTGGGACGGGGGTTGGTGGAGGCCTGGTCCCAGGTGGGGACCCAAATGAGGAAGCTCCACTGTGTTCGGACTTGGCCTTGTCTACAAGTAGTGAAAACTGGGAAGGACCAGAGGGGTCAAGGGACATTGCAAGGATTTCAGCAACCCTTTGGCCCGAGCCCCAAGTGCTACCCTAAGCCAATCTGGCCTCATCCCATTTCCAGTCTTAGCCCTGCTCCGAGTCCATGCTTTCCCGAACCTCCCTCCCACTGCCCGCCATCTACCTCGGCCTTTGCTAACCACAGCTCTTCCTGCACTCTGACCTCATCCTGACCTTTGTGTTCTCTGTTCCTCTGGCCCAGGATGGGCCCTGCACCCCAAGACGCTGCTTGGGATCACTGGTATTTCCAAGGAAGTTACAGAGCCGGCCCACCCAGGGCCCTTCACCCACTGAGCAGCTATTGGGTCAGGCCCGGGACTTCATCAACCAGTACTACAACTCCATCAAAAGGTGGGTTCTCCCCGGCACTGGAGCCAAGGAACCTCCGGGTCACCACTCACACCCCATTCCCCATCCCTCCCACTGTCCCGACACTAAGGCTTGTGGCCCTCCCCTCTCCCCAGGAGTGGTTCCCAGGCCCATGAACAGCGGCTTCAGGAGGTGGAGGCTGAGGTGGCAGCCACAGGCACCTACCAGCTCCGGGAGAGTGAGCTGGTGTTTGGGGCCAAGCAGGCCTGGCGCAACGCTCCCCGCTGTGTGGGCCGGATCCAGTGGGGAAAGCTGCAGGTATAAGCAGCTGGCACCTGCCCAGGATGGGTACCAGGGGGAGGAGGGATGCAGGAAGCTCCTGAGGCTTCCCTGAGGGGTGAGTACAAGGCAGTGGGAGGATCCCTGTCTGTTGCCTTTCAAGACAAAGGCTGAGGGGACCAGCCCCCTCCTGACAGTCCTCAGCCTTTTGACTAACACACGGTGATCCAATCCAGCCCCGCAGCCCTTGGCTGAAAAGGCAGAATATTGAGGACAGCTGGTAGAGAGGAAAGAGGAACAGAAATGTTCTGGAAAAGCTAACCCTGCTCCTCCTGCCAGGCCTTCACCGCATACCCACCTTCCCAGAAGTCCCCTGTAGCCCCAGCCCCACACCCTCCTGCACACCAGTACACACCACGGAACTAGTCTGGGTTACTGGAACAGCCTCAGCACTAAGAGAAGCCAAGGACCTGCAGGGGAACTGAATCCATGACCTTAGCCCCCTGAGCTGTAAGTGGCCGCTAAAGAATGTGGAAGAAAGCCATTCGCTCCGTGACGCCAAAGGCATCTCCAACGGAATAAGAACAATCTGTCTGCCACTTGCCCAACCCTCTAAGTGGTTCAAAGCTTTAGGTGAACTTTGAACCCATCAGGCTTCCATAACAGGCCCCACTCCCTGCTGTGCCCCTCCCTAAGCCACGGGCCAGCCACTGCCACCCCCATCCTGTCACAAGTTTCCTCCTCCCTCGGGCAGGGGAGGACCTCCCAGCCTTCTCCTAGGATCAGGATGCCACTGGCAGGGTCCACTTAATGCATCCACCTCTTCCCATCACTGTGCTGGCTCAAGGGAGCTGGATGGCTACCTGCCTTGGCATGAGCAACTCAATACCAATACCCCTAGGTGGGGTCCCTGTCAACTAGGAACCTTCCCCAGGCGTCAGCTCAGCAGTGAACAGGTGCCCCTCTGTGCTGGTTTTCAAGTCTGCCCCAGGGGGAACGGGGAGACGTGCCCTGGGAAAATCAGGCTGGGCTGGGCAGCGGGGCTGTCAGGCAGAGGAGGATCAGTAGGGCAGTGGGTAGCTCCTCCAGACCCTGCCTCCTTCCCAGCAAGCCCCATGCCAGCACTCCTCTGGAGCTGGCACTCAAAACCTCACCTGTCTCCTACATCCTTGGCCCACCCCCTCTGGGCCCAGGTATTTGATGCCCGGGACTGCAGGACCGCACAGGAGATGTTCACCTACATCTGCAACCATATTAAGTATGCGACAAACCGAGGCAATCTCCGGTGAGTGACATGCCCACCCCAGGCCCAAGCCCACCCGGGGCAGCAGTAAAGGGGATCTAACCGGCTTCATTCCTCACGTCAGTTCAGCCATCACAGTGTTCCCTCAGCGCTGCCCTGGCAGGGGAGACTTCCGGATCTGGAACAGCCAGCTGGTGCGCTACGCAGGCTACAGGCAGCAGGATGGCTCGGTGCGAGGCGACCCTGCCAACGTGGAGATCACTGAGGTGGTGTGCTGCTTTGCTTTCTGTTGCTGTGATAAAAAACACTGACCATCACTGAAGGAAGCCAGGGCAGGACCTCAAGGCAGGAACTGGGAGAGAACATGGAGGAGTGCTGTTCACTGGCTTGCTCAGCTACCTTCCATATATACCTCAGGCCCAGCTACCCAGGGAGAGCCCTGGCCACAGTGGATTGGGCCCCCTACATCCATCGGCAATCAATAAAACTTCCCCTAGACATGGCCTCAGGCCAATCTGGTGATGGAGGCAGTTCCTCGGGTGAAGTTTCCTCTTCCCAGGTGTGTCAAGTTGACAACCAAGAGTAGCCATCACAGTGGGCACCAGCGCTCGCAAGGATAGGGAGGCCAGGGGATGCTGCCTGGGGATACAGAGAAGCTGTCAGTGAGCAGGAAGCCGGGACTTTCCTTGGGAAGCTAGCCATAGTGGCGCATTCCTATAATGCTCGACTTGAGAGGTTGGAGCAGGAGGGTCAGGAGCTCAAGGCAAGCCTGGACTACAAAAGAACAGGGTCCTCCAGTGGGTACAGATACAGCTGCTGAGGAGTCCTTAAGGTGAGGAATGGGGATGGCGGATGGTGAGGAGTCCCTTGAACTCTCCTCTGCCGGCCGCCCACAGCTCTGTACCCAGCACGGCTGGACCCCAGGAAATGGCCGTTTTGATGTGCTGCCCCTGCTGCTGCAGGCCCCAGACGAGCCCCCGGAACTCTTCACTCTGCCCCCAGAGCTGGTCCTCGAGGTGCCTCTGGAGCACCCCACGTGAGCACGAGAGGCCAAGGGTGGGGGCGGGGCTGCCCAGAGCCCCTGGGGGAGGGACCGAGAGGCACCTGGCAACCCCACAGGGCTGAGGCCGACTCGAACCCACCCCCCAGGCTGGAGTGGTTTGCCGCGCTGGGGCTGCGCTGGTACGCCCTCCCCGCCGTGTCCAGCATGCTGCTGGAGATTGGGGGCCTGGAGTTCCCTGCTGCCCCTTTCAGCGGCTGGTACATGAGCTCCGAGATCGGCATGAGGGACCTGTGTGACCCTCACCGCTACAACATACTTGAGGTGAGGGGATGCTGAGGAAAGGGGACACGAAGTTGTATGCCATGCCTACCCCGCCCCAGAGTGCAGGCCATGGGAAAAGGTGAGCTGAGTTAGGTCCAAGGGTGTGAGTGTGAGCTCTGGAGCCACCAAAGCTTGGAAGAAAGAACACTGTAAGTGAGGGAGCATGTGAAGGGTAGCTTTCATCAGATTCTCAAAGGAGAAACTGTGTGTGTGTGTGTGTGCGTGCTTGCGTGCGTGCGTGCGTGCGTGCGTGTGGTGTGTTTCCAGGCTGCCCCTGAACTCATGGTAATCTTCCTGCCTCAGCATCCCAAGAGCTGGAAATATAGACTTCACTACCATGCCTGGCTCAAAAGGGGACCTTGTCCCAGAAAAGGGTTTCACCCGTTTCAGAGATGAGGAATGAAGGGCCAGGGCTGAGAAGGGACTTGCCCTCTGCTCCACTGTACCTTTGTGGGCAGATCCCTGACTCAGCCCAGTATCGCTCTCACCCCTCTCCTCCTGTCCACTCCTGCTGCTTCTGTCCCGACCCTGTTCAACTTGTCCCAGGATGTAGCTGTCTGCATGGATCTAGACACCCGGACAACCTCGTCACTGTGGAAAGACAAGGCAGCGGTGGAAATCAACGTGGCTGTTCTGCACAGTTACCAGGTACGCAGGCCCAGCGGTGGCGTTGGGGGACACAGAGACAGAGCAGGGCTGAGATGGGCAGTAGCCCGTGTACTGTGGGGCACATTGTGCCTGCAGCTTTGGATACGCCGGCACCAGTCTGGGAGCTACAGTATGTTACCTAAGCGCCTGCCCAGGAGCCTTGCTTGGTAACTGGTCCCAGGGCACACTGTGGGAGCCACTGGGGTCGAGAATCTCTAATACGAGGGTAGAGAGCATGCTGGGGATGGGAGTGTCATAATACAGTGGGGGGGGGGGTGGTGGTTGAGGAAACCAATGTCTGGTGAATACCTCTGTGGAGTCCAAGAGGGTTAAGAAAGGACCCGAGGGTGCACACAGTGGCAGAGTGTGAGGCCCCAGGTCTGCCTCAGCACACAGCTCTGGTGCTCAGGCACACGGATGCTGGAGATCAGAGCTGCTCACACCGCTTAAACTTGGAGCACGCCTATGCAATCTGGGGGAGATTTGTGGGGACATTTGCAACGTGTCCTTTGCAGTGACCCAAGGCACGGAATAGGCTGGGTTGACAGTGGTAGAGAAAGACAAAGTGGGGGACCTGTAGGGCATTTCTGACTCCAGCCTCTTCCTATCCCCACCTCAGCTGGCCAAAGTGACCATTGTGGACCATCATGCCGCCACAGCCTCCTTCATGAAGCACTTGGAGAATGAGCAGAAGGCCAGGGGGGGCTGCCCTGCCGACTGGGCCTGGATTGTGCCCCCCATCTCAGGCAGCCTCACGCCTGTCTTCCATCAAGAGATGGTCAACTATTCCCTGTCCCCTGCCTTCCGCTACCAGGTACCCAGCCCCGACTGGCTCCTGCCCACCTAGCACAGCTCCTGGCCGCCCACAAGAACTGCTAACTTTTGTCTCCCATGCTCCTCCCCTCCCCACCCCATCCTGCAGCCTGACCCCTGGAAGGGAAGTGCGGCAAAGGGCGCGGGTATCACCCGGAAGAAGACCTTTAAGGAAGTGGCCAAGTGGGTACCCTGGGACTGCATCCCTTCCCCATACTGTAGAGGAATAAACCCAGTAGGGGTACCCCCGGACTGCTGTGGTGAGGTCTGGACCCCTACCTGGGAGGTCTGGCCTCTGTGCACAGAGGATGCCCTCACCCTACCTACCCTTGCCTGCAGTGCAGTGAAGATCTCTGCCTCGCTCATGGGCACTGTGATGGCGAAGCGCGTAAAGGCGACTATCCTGTATGGCTCTGAGACTGGCCGGGCCCAGAGCTACGCACAGCAGCTGGGGAGGCTCTTCCGGAAGGCGTTTGATCCCCGGGTAGGACTGAGGCCTGAGAGGCAGGGGCTGGAAAGAGGAAACAGTCTATCTACCTCTTCAGAGGTGCCTAGAGAACAAGAGGATTAAAAGTAAAGGTTCATGTCAAGTCCAGCATGGTGGTGCATCCCCGTAATCCTAGCTCTTGGGAGATAGAGTCAAAAGGATCAAGGGTTCAAGGTCATCCTTGACTACATAATGAACTCAAGGCTAACCTGGCATGCAAGAAACCCTGTATCAAAAAATAAAAGTCAGGCTTCACAAAGAAAGCTTAAATCTACAAGGATTCAGGATTCAATCATGCCTTGTCTTCCCAAGGCAGCCTAAGCAAGGACGGGGACATCAGGAGGACAATCCCAATGTCCATCTTCTCCTCTCCACAGGTCCTGTGCATGGATGAGTATGATGTGGTGTCCCTCGAGCATGAGGCACTGGTGTTGGTGGTGACCAGCACTTTTGGGAATGGGGATCCCCCGGAGAATGGAGAGGTAAGGCTTTCAGGATGGAGAGAATGAGAAAAGACTCGAAACAGGAGCAGCTTGACAGGCAGGAGCAGACACACATACACACTTATGCACACACTCATGCACACACACACACACACACACACACATGCACACACGCACCAGGATGGGAAATGAACATGAACATGCTGAAGCTGCCCTGCTTCCTGGTGGGAATGTGAACTGGCTTCTGGGAATCTTAACTCCTGTGTCCCAGCCATCTCTATTATAGTGCAGCGCTTTCATGTGGGGAGGGCACTTCCTGGGTAAGCAAGAGTGCCTCGGGTCTTGACAAACGAGAAAAGCAAGGATTCCCTGCTCACTTCAGTATTTTAATGTTCCCTTTTCTTTTTCTGAAGAGAAACGTGCACTCTCTGGGTGCCAGCATAGACTAAATAGCTTTACTTGCTCAACATGTCTTAAACAAAATCGGAGGCCATCAGATGCCTTATGGTTAACCATTATCTTCCCGTGGTATGCTCTGAACCCCGAGTTTGATGCATTTCTACCTGCTCATCTGTTCCAGCTTCAGATGTCAGCTCCCTTACGAGCGCTGAGTTCCTCCTCTAGAATCCAAAGTTAAATGCCCCACAGCAAGCTTGGATTCTGACAGAAGCCCTCTCCCTAATTCTGATGTTTGTCTGTTTAAAACAAAACACCATGAGTCAGGTGTGGTGTCATATGTAATCCTTGAAAGGCACAGGCGAGAGGGTCACGAGTTCCAGGTTATCTACAACTAAACTGTGAGTTTAAGGCCAGTCTGGGCTACAGGAGACCCCAGACAGGAATACCTTTAATCTCAGGCTAGGAAGGCAGAGACGATGGAGCTCAGGCTAGGTTTATCTTCATAATGAGGTCTTGTCTCAACAACAACAACAAACAAACAACAAAAACTGGGCCAGTGAGGTGAGATGGACGACTCAGCAGGGGAAGGCACTGGCTACCATGCTAGAGGCCCTGAGCTCTATCCTCCAGACCTAGATAACAGCACAGAACCAACTCCTGCGAACTGTCCTCTGACCTCTACCCACATGCCATCTCTCACACACACACCACACACACACACACACACACACACACACACACACACACACACACACAGTTAAAATAAAAGCAATAAAAAAGTTAAAGCAGGGGTTGGGGATTTAGCTCAGTGGTAGAGCGCTTGCCCAGCAAGCACAAGGCCCTGGGTTCAGTCCTCAGCTCTGGAAAATTAAAAAAAAAAAAAAAAAAAAAAAAAAAAAAGTTAAAGCAACCAAACAAAGCCAAACGCCTGACTCGGCATCTACTCAGTCAGTATCTGGAGGGACCTCCCTGTGCACCATGACATGCAGAGGGCATCCCACGGTGAGACAGTGGACCGCTCCAGAGAGGCCCAGCCACTTTTATGGCAGGGATTCCCACACAGCCCACTACTCTCTTAATCCATGAGTAGATGAAACCGTTCGTGAAGGCAGAGCCCTCTCAACCCAACGCTCTTCGAAAGTCTGACTTCCAAATGTCATTAACACAAGACTGGAAGGACAAACACTGAGCCGTAAGTGGCACCATTAGCTTCTTAGCCAAAAAGTGACCCACAGTCCTAATAAGACAGAGCCTCATCAGTTTCTCCAAGTCGGTCTCCTGTCAGATGACAGGTGCTTCGGTCACTCTGCCCGTTTTGGAGGTTTGTCCATGTCCATGCCTCACTGCTTTCTCCCCTGCTGCGTGGTGTTCACTGTGTGAACAGCCCCGGCTTGTTTATCCATTCTTCTGTTGATAGACACTTGGACTGCTTCCAGTTTGGGGTTATTATGAATAAAACTGTTAAGAACATTCTTGTAGCAGGCTTTTGTGGGTTTATGTTTTCGTTTCTCTTGGATAAATACCCAGGAGTGGAATTATTGGGTCATAGGGAAGATTTAAGTTTAACTTTTTTTTTAAACTGTCAAATGGCCAGGTTGTACCACACTTTTGAGATGTGAGCATTTCAATTTCACCTCTAAATTTTTTTAAAGGAAGAAATGCAGGAATATATCCCATAGAAAACAGAGTATATACACCAAAGATATGAACAAGACTATTTATAGCAGCATTGCTCATAACACCCACACTGGAAACAATTCAAGTGTCAATCAACAAAAGATTGGATAAACAGTGATAAACTCACATGCAATACAGCAGTGTGAACAAATTACCACACACAATACAGATGAAAAATGAAACGGGCAGTGAGTACATACAGCAGAATCCACTTCGTCTGAAGTTCAAAACCAGGCAACTCTAATCCAGGGGTTTGCTCGATCAGGAGAGTAGTGTGAGGCGTAAAGGTGACTTCAGGATGCTGGTGATATTTCATAGGAGATGCTGATCACATACATGTCCGGTTCATGAAAACCTACACGGCTACATAGTTACTCTAAACCATTCACGAACTGAGTTCAAGGCTGGGGACATAAGACAATTGGCAGGGTGCTTGACTAGCTTGTTCAAGGCCACGGGTTTGAACCCTGGCACCATATTCATCAGGTGTGGTGGCACATATGTAATCTCAGTACTCAGGAGTTGGAGGCAGGAGGATTAGAAGCTCAAGGTCCTCTTTGGCTGTATAGCAAATTAGAACCTAGCCTGAGCTACATGAGACCCTGCCCCCCCACCTCAAAAAAAAAAAAAAAAAGAATCCTGAAGTTCAGGTCTCATGTGCTGACTACAGTAACCCCATAGAAATACCACCCAGCTGATCTATAGTTAGTATTTAGAAGCTGTGTTTTGTGTGATTTCTAACTTGTTTCCATGGTGGCACCAAAATGTGAAACAGCCTTCTGAGGTGGCCCACTTGAATAATCCCCCTGGAGACAGGACACTACCTCAGGCTCTGTCCATTCCCAAACTGGCTAAAGGGCTGCGGGGTGCTCATGCCCAGAGCTGATGTGGACAAGAATGAACTGCCTTCCGTCTGCCACTCAAGTAGGATTCGACCACCCCACCACAAACTGACGATTAGTGCATGCATGTGCGTGTGTGCATGCGTGTGTGTGCGCGTGCGTGCGTGCGTGCGTGTGTGTGTGTGTGCATGCGTGTGTGTGTGTGTGTGTGTGTGTGTGTGTGTGTGTGCATGTGTGTGCGTGTGTACACTATGACAAGCTTGTGGAGGTCAGAGGACCTTTGTGGAGGTGGTTCCGCTCTTAGGTGGGCTCCAGGGGTGACTCACAAGTACCCACTCTTGTGCCCCGAGCATCTTTACCTGTGAGCCCTCTCACAGCCACAAGCCATTGTTTTATTTTGTTTGAGATAGGGTCTCACTATGTAGACCAGAATGGCATCAAACTCATACAGATCTACCTGTTGGAATTAGAAGCATGTGCTGCCACACCTGGCATGCCCACCCAGTTTTTAAAGCCCTTCATGGAGCCACCCCCACCTCTAAATTCCACTTGACTGAGCCATACAAAGATGCAGGGTACGTGTGTGAGGATGTTGGGGAACTGTTCACAAACTACTCCGTGTCCTTCGGTCACAGGCAGATTTGCCACAGTATAGGCAAATACGGGAATAGGATGTAGCCACCATAAAGCAGAGGTCAAGGGGCTGCAGAGATGTCTCAGCAGTTGAGAGCTCTGACTGCTCTTCCAGAGGACCCGGGTTTGATTCCCAGCACCCACATGGTGGCTCGCATCCATCTGTAACTCCAGTTCCAGGGCATCTGACACCCTCTTCTTGCCTCCATGGGTACCAGGCATGCACATGGTGCACAAACATACAGGCAGGCAAAACACTCATATGCATAAAATAAAATAAATACATCTCAGAAAAGAGAGTGAGGCCAAGCTTAAGGTGTTGGCTTAGAAGGATATCCACAGTAGGTCACTGATAAAAAGCAAGCAAGAATTACATGGACCCATTAAAAAAACAGACAAACTATATGTACCCATGTAAATATCAACAGCTCCCAATTAAGTGTGTGTTTCAATTGTGACTTTTTACTTTATGATAATGGGAAAGCAATATGAGTCCATTAGAAACTATTTAACTGGGGGGTGGGGTGGCACACCCCTTTAATCCCAGCACTTAAGAGGCAGAGGCAGGAGATCTCTGTGAGTTCCAGGCCAGCCTGGTCTACAGAGCAAGCTCCAGGACAGCCAGGACTACACAGAGAAACCCTGTCATGGCGGGGTGGGGGAGAAGAAAAATGTATTTCAAATCCTGAACTTGGATCTGTGCCCAGACTAGAGCTATGGAATGGGATCCTGTGTTTAGATTGCTGGGCAGCTCCCAGTGATCCATACAAATGCAGGGGAAACAACCAACACTCTAGTGTGCTTTGTTGATGAGTTAAGATGTGTGGGAGAGGGGTGTGAAGGCCATGCTGCATGCTCTGTTAAAACCTTCCCAGCTGCCAAGCGGTGGTGGCATACGCCTTTAATCACAGCAGTCAGCAGGTAGAGCCAGGAGGATCTCTGTGAGTTCAAGGCCAGCCTGGTCTACAGAGCGAGATCCAGGACAGGCACCAAAGCTATACAGAGAAACCCTGTCTCGAGAAAAAAAAAAAAAAAGAAAGAAAGAAAGAAAAGAAAAAATCTCCCCAGCTTACAGTGGGTGTGTTGGGATGTAACCCTATTGTGAGTCAATGATACAGGGTTAGGAAGCTTCCACCTGTCAGTAACACACACACACACACACACACACACACACACACACACACCACACACACACACACACACACACACACACACACACACACACACACACAGTTAAGTCTCAAGGGAGAATAAGGTTAGACTTTCTCTCTCTCTTTTTTTTTTTTTTTTTTGAGACAGGGTTTCTCTGTGTAGCTTTGCGCCTTTCCTGGAACTCACTTTGAAGACCAGGATGGCCTCGAACTCACAGAGATCCGCCTGCCTCTGCCTCCCGAGTGCTGGGATTAAAGGCGTGCGCCACCACCGCCCGGCTGGGCTTTCTCTTTTACTTTATATACCTCTGTAATGTGGTTCTTTAAAAAGTTGAGCTTTTGAATTTTCAAGACAGAAGTTACTAATACAGAATAATAAGGCCCAGTCAGGCTGGTTTTAAGTTCCCGTATAATATAAACTAAACTAACCATGATGCAAACCCTTCCCTGTACAGAGCTTCGCAGCGGCCTTGATGGAGATGTCGGGTCCCTACAACAGCTCCCCTCGGCCTGAGCAGCACAAGTGAGTGGGAGGGAGAAGACAGAACAAAGGGCATTGGGGACACTGAAACAGAGGTCTCAGGGGCCTCACCCAGGTCTCTCAAGTCTTTCCCAACAAGCTGGAGAACAGAGAGCACGAGACCTTGACAGCAGCCCAGCCCCAAGGGCCCTCCCTCCCTGGGGACCTGATCATTTGCAGGCTTATGACTCCGCTATGACTCTCTCCGGGAAGGAGGAGAGGCAGAGCAGAGCCCTCCACCATTACCTCAAGGTTGTGTTTCAAGCCTTCTCACCCCAGGTGTATAAACTCCCAAACTACTCCCCGGCTGGGACGGGGCCGAGTTTCCAGTTCCTTAAGCGACACCCTGTCTTCTCTCTCTTGCCAGGAGTTACAAAATCCGATTCAACAGCGTCTCCTGCTCAGACCCACTGGTGTCCTCTTGGCGGCGCAAGAGGAAGGAGTCTAGTAACACAGACAGCGCGGGGGCCCTGGGCACCCTCAGGTTGGGGGTCCTCACTAAAGAGGGTGAATGGGAGAGAGCAGCCCCCTGGGTAGACATGGGCTGGCAGGGGTCAACAACGGCTCCCTGTGCCGCAGGTTCTGTGTGTTCGGGCTGGGCTCCCGAGCATACCCCCACTTCTGTGCCTTTGCCCGGGCCGTGGACACGAGGCTGGAGGAGCTGGGTGGGGAGCGCCTGCTGCAGCTGGGCCAGGGTGATGAGCTCTGCGGCCAGGAGGAGGCTTTCCGAGGCTGGGCCCAGGCAGCCTTCCAGGTGAGCTCCCCTGCACCCTGGTCAGCCTCGGTGTTCTGACTCTGACCAACCTGAGATGCCCCCTACAGGCTTTTGTAGTTGGAACCTGAAATACTGAGACTGGAGGTTCACTGACTTCCTAATCTGGTTCTCCGGCCCGGCCCTATTCCTTTCCAAATTTGCCTTCATTTCGCCACTCCATAGCCAGCCCTTCTGGGATCAGCCCCAAGTAGTGGACAACAGGTCCTAGCAACAGAGAAGCAAAAAAGAAGAGGGCCTACAGAAGGGCTCCTCAGACAGCCCCAAGCTGGCCCCAGGAGCGGGCGCAGAAAGGAATAAGGTCAGAGCACCAGGATGCCTACTCAAAGCAGGCAAGATGGAAGAAGACCGGGCCCAGAGAATCCGTCAGAGGTCAGGGCTAAGGCTAAGGCCAGGAGGAACTCCAGGGAGCTGGAGACCAGCCCTGGTGCCTGGCCGAAGGGCTGATCTGGACACAGAAGTATCCCCAGGAACTTCCTCCGGGCATCTTTATCACGCTGATACTTCTCACTTAGTGAGGGAGCCCCACATCTGTCCATCCATGTGGGTCTCAGTTTTAGCTAGTCTGGACCCAGTGCAAGAAAGAGGCCTCCTTTGGAGATGGAGGCACCAGAGGGTTTGCTTGGAAGGAGTGAGAAAAGAGAAATAGAAAGCGAGATCCAGAGAATATAGACCAACGGAGATGCGGGAAGTTCCCGAGCAGGGTGAGCCCACACTTGAAGTGTATAACTGGTGATGCAGACGAATGAAGGCATCTGAGAAGCAGGAAGACAGACTCACTGGGACGGGAGCAGTGGGGATCGGAAGGAAGGGAGAGGGCCACGGGAGGAAGGAAGAGATATAAGGCCGCACACACTAGAAAAGAAACAGTAACAGCCTGTTTCCAGGGGAGCCCTGGATCTCAAGGCTGGAACAGCATGCTAGTCCACTTATCCCCGGCCAGAAGCAGCCAGATAGAGCAGGCTCCCTGCACCTCCTCCAGTGAGATAGCACCGGCCCTCTGCACACACTGTGCTCCGGGCTTTGCAGAAAGCATCTCGGGGCTGGGGGCGCAGCTCAAGGAAAGTGCTTACCCAGCATGCACCAAGCCCCACGGTCAGCCCTTGGCACTACAAAACCCAAGTATGGTGGCACACTCTTGTAAGCCCAGCACTTGGGAAGTGGAGGCAGGAGGATCAGAAGCTCAAGGCCACCTTTTTTACATAGCCAGCCTGGGCTACAAAAGACCCTGCTTCTAAAAATGAAAGTATCTTATTTAATGTTTCCTGGAACCCAGTGAGGGGTCAAGATGAGAAACTGGGACGTGGAAGATGACAGGTACCGAGAGAATCCAGACTCAGCTCTGAGTTCATAACTGCCTTCGACAGCGTGCTCCCAGAGACATGGGATCAGTACTCATCAGACAAGCGGGTGTAACAAGTCAGGGTCCCTAGGATAGTGGTCACATGAGCTAGAAAATAAGGTGCTACAGTCAGCAACAGCCTCAGCCTCGGTCTTACAACTTCATCCTCCCTCACACCAATGTGGGTGCCGTCCCCACAGCTAGGAACTTAGGATGAGAGGAGACTGCCAGACGGCTGGCAGGCCCAGCCCTACCTCCCTTAATACACTCCTCCCCGACTGAGGCTCCCTGGTGGCCAGCAGCCTTAGGTCCTCACCTACTCATCCCCCAGGCCGCCTGTGAAACCTTCTGTGTGGGAGAAGATGCCAAGGCTGCTGCCCGAGACATCTTCAGCCCCAAACGCAGCTGGAAGCGCCAGAGGTACCGGCTGAGTACCCAGTCTGAGAGCCTGCAGTTACTACCAGGTACAACCCTGACCTCAACCTGACCTTGATGAGTGTGTGTGGGGCGGGGGTGGTCATCCTAGGATTCTCCCTCACAGGCAGGGAGCCACTCACTTGCTCAGGCCCCTTTACCTCCTTGCTCCCCAGGGCTGACCCATGTGCACAGACGGAGGATGTTCCAGGCTACGATCCTCTCCGTGGAGAACCTGCAGAGCAGCAAGTCCACGTGAGGCTCCCCCCATTCTCCTCACTGTTAGGCTCCCTCCTCACTCAGACCTACCACACTCCTTTCTCCCACCCTCTTCCTGGCTCCTCCTTGCCATTCTCTGACCTCAGTACCTGCCTCCCTTTATACCCCAGCCGAGCCACAATCCTGGTGCGTCTGGACACTGGTGGCCAAGAGGGACTGCAGTATCAGCCCGGGGACCACATAGGTGTGTGCCCACCCAACCGCCCTGGCCTCGTGGAGGCCCTGCTAAGCAGAGTGGAGGACCCTCCACCATCCACAGAGCCCGTGGCCGTGGAGCAGCTGGAGAAGGGCAGCCCTGGTGAGGACTGTGGGCTGGGGTGGGAGGGTTAGAGCCTGCCGCGTCCCCTGACACAGGACCCCCTGGCACTCAGCGCTGACAGGGCTGCCACCCTGCTTCACACCTCGGTACTACCCGGACCTAGCTGCCACTCCAGCCAGGATGGCCTTGTTGCACGCGACCCTTTCCCAGAACCCACCAAGCACCCTAAAAGCCTCCTCCCATAGCCACCGCCTCCCCACAGTTTAATTTCCCGTAGTCGGTCTATCTCCTTCCAAAACAATGCTTGGAGATGATAACGTATTGGGGTTAGGGCAGAGGAGATCAGACCAACCCAGTTCAGCCAGGGTCCCCCCAAACATACCAGGGCTGCACAGACAAGCACATGCCACCATTCAAGGACAAGGTTTCCAATAAGACACAGTAACACAAGGTCAGTCCCCCAAATGAACAAAGTGAACTTTGGCTCAGACCACCCGGTCTCAGTGGTCCTCTCCCTCAGAGCTCCCTGTGCATTCACCCCCAGGTGGCCCTCCCCCCGGCTGGGTGCGGGACCCCCGGCTGCCCCCATGTACGCTGCGCCAGGCTCTCACCTTCTTCCTGGACATCACTTCCCCGCCCAGCCCTCGCCTCCTCCGACTGCTCAGCACCCTGGCAGAGGAGTCCAGCGAACAGCAGGAGCTAGAGGCCCTCAGCCAGGTGGGGGGGCATGCTGTGGGGGGCGGGGGCTAGACTAGAGGATGATAAATAAGCTAAGGGACCCTCCGTGAAAGGGAGTTCCCCCCTGCCTTCATGTCAGTCAGGTCCTCCGCACTTGCTTCTCCTGACCAACATGCACTGGTGCTTTAAGACCTGTCCCCAGGCTGACCGACTCCTCTCCGGGTGCTCTGGGTCTTCAAGAGGGGTGTGGTGAAATACACTGAGATGGGTGAACCCTAAGGAGGTTCAGCTAGGTAGGGCTCACTCTGGGAAGGACCGGGGTGGGGGGGGCCCTCAGCTCAGCGTATCTGCCCCCAGGACCCCCGACGCTATGAGGAGTGGAAGTGGTTCCGCTGCCCCACGCTGCTGGAGGTGCTGGAGCAGTTCCCGTCAGTGGCGCTTCCCGCCCCTCTGATCCTCACCCAGCTGCCCCTGCTCCAGCCCCGGTACTATTCGGTCAGCTCAGCGCCCAGCGCCCACCCCGGAGAGATCCACCTCACTGTGGCTGTGCTGGCGTACAGAACCCAGGGTGAGGCTGGGAGCTGGGAGAGCCTGGTCTCGGCAGGGCTAAGACAGACCCTCTGAACGGCCTCTCCTCCTAACCCTAGATGGGCTGGGCCCCCTGCACTATGGCGTGTGTTCCACGTGGCTGAGCCAACTCAAGGCAGGAGACCTGGTGCCCTGCTTCATCAGGGGGTAAGTGAGGCCTCTGGGGTAGGGCAGGGCAACTAGAAGGGGTCGTCTGTGTCCAGACAGGGATGAGAAAGTGCCTGGCAGGGACCAGTGTGGAATGTAGGAGGAGGAGCGTGCCACACAGGATGAGCTGGTGATCGGGTCCTCCCAGAGCATGGAGGGTCTATTACTACATCAAGAACAGTGAGTCTCGGGGGCGCTTCACAACTATGGCTGAGCTTTGGGCCTCAATAACTTGGTGCAGAGTCCTCCTGCCCCTGAAACCACAACTACCAGAAACAACATGGATTAGCCAGTGGCCCTGCTGCTCTGTGAAAGTGTAGCCCCTGCCTGCCTCGCTGAGTCCTTGGCGACAGCTTATGTTAAAAGTCTAGGCTTCCGGGCACGGTGGGTACACACCTTTAATCCCAGCACTTGGAAGGCAGAGAGGCAAGCGAATTTCTGTGAGTTCGAGGCCAACCTTGTCTACAAAGCAAGTTCCAGACCAGCCAGAACTGTATAGTGAGATCCTGCACCAAAACAAACAAACAAAAAACCCACCTCGTTTGTCATTGGGCCTTAGGCTTTCCTGTCTATACAGCCAAAGGTTAGTTGGTGTGTATAAGGTCATGGGTGAAGAAAAGAGGTCTTAATGGACTCTCTCTGGCTAGGGCTCCTTCCTTCCGGCTGCCACCTGATCCCAACTTGCCCTGCATCCTGGTGGGCCCAGGGACTGGCATTGCACCATTCCGGGGATTTTGGCAGGAGCGATTACATGACATCGAGATCAAAGGTGAGCCTGGGGCTAAGGGCGCACCTGGACGTCAGAAGGGAGCCAAGGAGGAAAGGAGTGAGGCTGGAGGAAATGACCATAAAAGGAACTAGGACCAAAGGCGAAAAGAAACGTATTTAATGGGGATGGGGGGGTGGGGAGAAAAGGGCCGGGGCCTGCTTGCTTGCCTTCCTGGTGGTCCCTCTGCGCATCATAGGTTTTGGAACAGACTGAGGGTAAAGAAGGGAGGGATAGGACAGGAATGCAGACAGAAGACAGCTCCAGGCAGATTCGGAATTACGTCAGAGCTCATCTAGGGCGACCTAATCTAAAAACTGGTGAGGTGTTCAGGTCAGGCCCAGAGATGTCAATAAAAGAAGGTTGTGTGGGAGAGGATGGGTGGGAGGTGTGGAAGGTGTGGGCTGGGCCATGGGCACAGAGTTGAGTCGATAGAGCAGGTTCCGGCGGAGTTCCCCTCCTGGTTCTTGCCTGAATGCCTGTTTCCTTCTGGAAATCAGGTGTGCAGGATCTGGGTGAAAGCACCCCATTTGCCCCTTGAGGCTGAATAGCCATGATAGGGGTTGCTCCAACCCAAAAGGCTGGCCTGGAGGTGGCGTTGCCAAGGCTGCCCCAGGGAACACCCCCCCCCCCCCCCCCCCCCCCCCCGCAAACCGTCTTGTTTCTCACAGGGCTGCAACCCGCCCCCATGACCTTGGTGTTTGGCTGCCGATGCTCCCAACTCGACCATCTCTACCGAGACGAGGTACTAGATGCCCAGAAGCGCGGCGTGTTTGGACACATCCTCACCGCCTTTTCCAGGGATCCTGGCAGCCCTAAGGTACCACGGGGCCGGTGGTAGAGATGGTGTGACCAGGCTTGGGCTGTCCCCAAGACCCCACCAGTCCCAACTCCCCCAGTCCCAACTCCCCCCAGGTACGCCTGAGGCCTGGGTGATCTCACAGCAAGGCCTGCCTCTCGCTCCGCCCCCAGACCTACGTGCAGGACCTCCTGAGGACAGAGCTGGCCGCGGAGGTTCACCGCGTGCTGTGCCTCGAGCAAGGACACATGTTTGTCTGCGGCGATGTCACTATGGCAACCAGCGTCCTGCAGACGGTGCAGAGAATTCTGGCGACAGAGGGCGACATGGAGCTGGATGAAGCCGGTGACGTCATCGGCGTGCTGCGGGTGCGAAGGGGCGGGCCCGGGCTGGGTAGGGTAAGTCTACGCTGGCGTCTCCTGGTAGGGTTCTGGTCCCCTGAGCTCTTTTCCTCCCCTCAGGATCAGCAACGCTACCACGAGGACATTTTCGGGCTCACATTGCGCACCCAGGAGGTGACAAGCCGCATACGCACCCAGAGCTTTTCCTTGCAGGAGCGACAGCTTCGGGGCGCAGTGCCCTGGTCCTTCGACCCACCCGGCCCAGAAACCCCCGGTTCTTGACAATCTTCTTCCCCTTCCAGTTCCCGGAGAAAGGGGTTGTCTCATTCCGTTTGGCTGACCAAAGCCAGCCACCCTCTCTCGAGAAAGCCTACAGCATCAGTCGCGAGACTGCGGACTTAAGAACTCTCTTCTCTCTCCGGTTCACCTGGACAGGGAGGGGGTTCCTCCTAAATCTTGAAAGTTCTTCTGGCTGTGGTGTTGAGGGCATCCTGCTGTCCTCTTGGTATGCTTTTGATGGACTGTAGACTCCCTTTTTCCCTCTCTGGATTATCTTGCCTTTAAAGTCTAAGTCATTCCGGTATTTATTGAAGATTTATCATAAAAGATCATGTCAGATGTAGTGAGATACCCAACCCAACTCTTGTGGATTATAATGATTGAAAAAAGAGACAAGTTCCACGCTTTAATGTGTACGGATGTGGGGATAGTAATTCTTTGACAGTGAGTCCTAGACACCTCTCTCTCTGTGACCCAGTACTCTGAAAAAAAGTTTGCAACCAGCCACAAACAGTTCTGTGGCTGAGTGAACAGGTGCAGCCCTCAGCTTCCAGGAGTGGGGCATGCCAGACATTCCCATGGCGAAGATGTGCAGCACAGCCACGAACAGTCTCTACTTATTTCACACAGGATGAGGAGCCCCACCCACTTCCTCAGACATCACGGCAGTGCTGATGTCCAAAAACAGCAGCCCTCTCTAGTTTTTCCACTCACAAGTCTCCATAACCCCCGCCCCTGGTCCCACAGGAACTCAAGGGGGAGGCCAACAGGAACGACTTCCCTGCCGTTCAGGCTCTGTGCCTCATTGTGCCTCACCGATCCCTGACACTGAGCCTGATCACTGCCCGGGCCCTGCCCTCCGCCTTCAGGGCACTGGGGTCCTTCTTCCCAGGCAACTACTCCACAGCAGCCAGTTGGAGCCAGTCGGGGCTAGTCCCCTCTTGTCCTCATGTGTGGGGCCCGTCTCTGGCTCACAGTCATCTCCTACTCCTTGCTCTCTGGGGCAAGCTCCTCTCTGACTCCCAGATCAGGACCAACTAAAATATCCCGGGCCTGCCATCTGGGATGGGAGTGGGGCTCAAAAGATGGCTCCATGTATCTTTCCATGCCACCCCATCCAATTTCCTGCAGCTAGAAAAGCCAGAACCTGTGGGAGGAAAAGGCTGTCAGCAAACATTCCAGGCACCTAGGTTCTAGAGAGACAGCCCCACCGTCCCAGATTCAACTAGTATCCCCATCCCTCCAAAACTGACCCCAAAGTAGTTTCTTTATCCTTTCTTGACCCCCATGTGGGCAATACTGACCTGAGGTATCCTCAGTCAGTGCAAGGGGCCTGGGAGGGGCTCCTTCTGGGTGTCTGTGCTCTCCTGGAAGCCCTTTGGAAACAGATTCCGGGCCCTCTGGATACCCCACTGCTGTCTCGGGCTGGAAGCAGGACTGGAGCCTAAGGACAATGTCCTTGGGTGAGCAGGGTCACGATGCTTAAGAAACACCAGGCCCTTGCCTCTATCCCCTACCCTCCTCACCATCACTTGACCAAGATGGCTTCTCCTCATCTGGTGAGCCTGGCTGGGAAGGGCTGGACCAGGGCCTGGGTGGGGAGGAGGCTGAAGCGTCTCCCCATGGTTCCTGCTGCTGCTGTTGATGAAGCTAGATGGAAGGAGAAGAGTGAGGGACTCCCTCACATGTGGGGGCGGGGAGGGAGCAAGGCCAAGCTCCTCAGCTAGGTACAGAGAGCTCATAGTTCCTGTCAGGTAGTCTTTAGATTCTGGCCCCTCCCTCAGTCTTCATTTCACTCACCTCCCCATATTCCCTCTACATACCTGATGTAGGTAAATGGCATGCAGGCTCATCTCAGCAGAAACAAGCTCGGGGAGCTGGGTCAGCTTCTGGCCCCCAGTGCCTCCTGGGGACACACAGCTAAAACAAGATTCCTAGTCAAGAGACATCTCCCTCACAGAGGAAGGTGGGCCAGGCTGCACCCCATTTTCCAAGTCCTCTCGGCACCCTGGCACCCTCTCTCAGAGAGTCAGCGCCGATCCAGACTCCCCTGCATCTCAGGCCTCCACCTCTCTCACCTGGGGTCCTGGACCATTCGTGAAATGGAGGCAAGGAGGCTGGCTGTGGCCGCCGCAGGGCAGGGAGTCGTGGGGCTGAGGTCCCTCTGGGGCGGGCGGGGATTCACCAAGAGGTTGGCCAGGAAGGCTTCGGGCTGAACAAAAGAGCGCCAAAGGCATCAGAAGGGATAAGGGGAGAACCAAAGGAAGGCAAGAGATGTGAGAGGTGGAGCTGGCTACCGGGGTAACCCACAGAGTCAGGAATGCCCAGGGAGGGATGGACAGCAGGAAGGGGCAAAAGAGTAGGCAGGCCTGGGACTCACCAGAGGGGATGTGCAGTCACTGAGCACCCCTGGGGTCGGGGGGCTTCGTGTCGAGGTAGCACCCCAGGCAGCTGCATCTTGTTGTACCCGGCCCCGAAGGTGGCCAAGGAACTTAGAGCTGTGGCCTGGTGGCTGCCATTGTGGGTGTGCCAGGGAGAACCGCATTAAGGAGAGTTCAGTCTTTCCATCCTCTGCACGCTGAGAGAGAGAGGCTTCTGTCTGTCCCTCGGAGAGCCACTGCAAGGAAGAGTCCTTGGTGTTAGGGACACCAAGACTCAGGTAGGCAGGACAGGAAATACTGCCCCACGTTCCGCATGTAGGAAATCCAGGCTGTGATTGGGACTTATTCAAGATCACCCAGGAGCAAGGTGGTGGAGCAGGCCGTGGGTGCTTAGTCTCAGATACAGCCAGCTTTGATGTTGCGCCCCCCCCCCCCCGCATGCAGCCCTAGTTCCCAAGACAAGATAAGCCTGTACCCCACTCCTCACCCACTACCTCCCTTTCTAGTGGGGGGTGGGGCAGTATTTGCCTCCATTTATCATCATCATCATTTTTTTAAATGTAACAGCAACTCTGTAAAGGGCTCTATAGACCTGATGTGCTTCGGTGAGGCAAGCCAAATACCTGTCCAACCCAATTTTGTAAGGGCAGGGAAGAGCTCTAACCTGAGGGTGCCCATGGCGCTTCACATCCATTAGGGCAAAAGAACAGATGTCCCCGACACCAGCCACATCCACAGTGAAGTGATGAAAAAAGTCAATAATCTCCAGAGCACGGGGGCGGAACCAGAAGAGCAGAAACAGAGGAGTGAGAAGTGGAGACAGGAGTTCTTCCAGGAGGGAGACCTAAGGAAGCACGGGTGAGGCTGAGCGGGATTATCAAGAGGACTCCACAAGTGATCACCACGGTCAAGAGCCTCCAGGAACACTCTGTAAGGTCGGAGGCTTCCAGCCACTCACTCCGAAGCCTCCTCGCGGACCCAGCCCCACAGCCATGGGGCCCACAACTTCTCCTCCCAGACTGATGATTTGGACAGGGCCTACTCCGCAGCCCCCTGCAGGCCCGGGCACTCACTGCTCGGTACTGAAGCAGCTGCGCCATCTGCCAGTAAGAGCTGGCCCGAGCACCCGCCGCACCAGGCTCCTCCGGGAGGTAATGCATGTGTGCCAGGGCTGCCTGCAGCAGGAGCTGTGAGGGACGCCCCTGGCATTGCTCCTCTGGAATGAAGGACCTGGAGGGCAGGACGTGGGTAAGGGATGCGGTTAGGAAGACCTGCAGGTAGGATGCCGGGCTAAAGAGAAAGGAAGCCTGCGCCCAGGTCAGAGCAAGGCCACCCACCAACATCTCCTCCCTGGTATGTGCCATCGAACCTGGCCACTGTGGCTGTGACCCCGAGCGCCGTCATGGTGGTGAGCACGTGCTCCACGGCCAGCACATCCTCATCGTAGACGGTGAGCACCAGCAGCGCGGCAAAAAGCGCTCCGGAGAAGAAGACCAGTTGGCGGGCCAGCAGCGCGCGCAGGGGCGCAGGGGGCTCGGCGGCACGGAGGAAGGCGGCCGCGGGCCGGTAGGCGCGGGCCAGGCGGGCACGCAGTTCGTGCGGTAGCTCGTTGAAGTGGCGCAGCTGCAGGCGGGCCAGGCGGGACCAGCGGCGCGCCCCGAAGGCGCCGGGCTCGCGTCGCAGCAGCTCCACGTGGCTGTAGAAGGCGTACAGCACCTGCCAGGCCAGCACCAGCGGGCTCAGCGCCAAGTTCACGGCGGCCAGCAGCAGCACCGTGCGCCGCCAGCGTGCGGCCAGGACGCCCCGGAGCTCACTGCGCTTGTAAGCTTCGGGAAGCTCCCAGCCCCCGCGGAAGAGCGAGAAGGGACCGCGGAAGAGCAGCAGGTCCACGTTGAGCGCCAGGCCGCGGCTGAGGAAGGCTGCGCTGCCCCCCCAGGGCAGTGGACAGCGAGCGGGCAGCAGGCCCTTGTTGGCCAGCGCCACCTGGTAGTTGGTGTAGCGCAGGATGCGGTGGTGGACGTCCAGTTCCGTCAGCGGCCTGGGCTGCACACACAGCCCACCGCTCCTCTGCAGCTCCAGGAGGCGGGACTGAACCTCAGCCCAGGGTACCGAGCTGAGCTCCTCCTGAGGAGAGGGGACAGGGGAGCCTAGGGACCTGTGTTCCCCTCCACAGAGACGCACAACCTCCACGACCCACTGAGCGGCCTGCAAACTCCAGTCCCGATGGCCCCCCTCCCCACCTTGGCGGTCTGCCTTCTTCTAGCCCTTCTGCTAACAGAAGCACTTCTCCCTCTTCTTTCTGCCACTTCTCGGTGGTTCTGCTCATCACTACCACTCCTGGAGCCATTAGTCATATGCTTCCTGGCGACACCTCTTTAGTGAACTTCGCGGGGGGTTGGGACCTGGCTTCCTTTTTTGAGCCCCCTGCAACCCCACATATAAGAAACTCTTCTCCTGTCTCACCGCTTTCTGCCTGAGCAAGCTTGGAGACCTGGCGGCACTGTCCCACTCCAGGCCACTTTGTACCGTCACTCGACTAGCTTTCACACACCCCTGCCTGGGTCTGTGTCTGGGGGAAGAGAGCGCTCCCACGCTTCATTTGGAGAGACCCCATATGAGCCCTAAGCCTCGCTTTAGCCCCATCTCCCCAGTCCAGATATTTCCTCAGGGGCAGCCTCCACAGCTCCTCCCCTGGAGGAAAGAGAAAAGGACGGGCCAGAGGAGAGAAGGATGGGGTCGACAGCCTCAGCAGTGGCTGTGCCTGGAGCCTCCCTCTACTCCAACGGCTCTTGACATCCAAGGGGAAGCAAGAAATGGGGACTGAAGACGATATCTTAACAACAAACTTAGGCACAAAGCTAGAAGGACCATGACCAGGGGACAATGGAGAGGTCAGAGAGTGGCTTCCTTTCAGGTGCCCTAGAAAGCGCCATTTCAGGCAAGCAAGCCCATCTCCACTGCCTACAGGCACCCACGTTGGCCTCACTTCCTGCCCAGAGGCCTGATTGGCCTGACTGTCCTCATCCAATCAGGATGCTTCCTGCTCTAGAAAGCCCAGTGACAGCCCTTCCTCTAAACAGCCACTGTTTTTACCACCAGCATGTGACTGTAAGTCACCGTATGTGACCCATCTGAATAAGGGAAGCTCCACAAGGGTCAGAGCCAAGCTTGCTAAGTGCCAGTGCCTCCTGACATTACTCAAGGCCCAGGGCAGGTGTCATTCAGCCTCCATCTTTCTGCTCTTCTCGGTTGGTCCTTCCATGTGCATGGCCCCCACTTTCTCCTGTCCTCTGCCCATGCTGTCCCCGCAGGCTTACTGGGGGGATGTGCAGGGCCTCCCTGTAAAACACCTGGATGTCCCAGTAGCTGAAGAGGTTGCAGACTGAACGAAGCAGCTGGAACAGCCAGAAGCCAGCAGCCAGGACCAGGAGGAAGACCAGCAGAGGGCTGTTGTGGATCCTGCAGGAGATTGGAACAGGAAGGGTTACAAAAAGGTGGGAAACCCACAGAAAGAAAATGGTGGCGAACACCTGCAGGTCTCAGTGGGGCTGGGGGGGGGGAGAGGTCCTCAATGAGGCCTTCAAAAGTGCCTGCGAAGTCAACACTTTTCACAAACAACACTCATGCTGTCTGCTTTTTGTATTCTCATTATCCCATGGGTGTACAATGGAGTTTTCCAGAAGCTACAAGACAGGTGAAGGAAGATGTCACGTCATATGGAGAGCCCATGTAATGTGCACTCATGCATTCCTAAGCTTTAAACGTGTCCTCAGGGCTAGGGATGTGTCTGAGTGGTACAGTGCTTGCCCAGCATGCCGGAAGCCCTGGGTTTGCTCCCTGGCACTAAAAATAAACAGTTGTCCTCACCATTAATTTCTAATAAGGTAAATAGAAATGTGACTCATAATACAAGGCTCTTTGAAATTCTCAATCAACTTGGGCTATGTTTTTAAATATGCCAAGCACTTAAAGAGTCGGTCTAGACCAAGGGGCATTATAGGGAGGTCCCCTCCTTCCATCCTTTTGTGATCTTAATCCAGAAGCACCCACCAGACTGTCACTTACTTCTCTGCACACTGGGCTGAGGGTAGAATAGCATCTGACAAGGTCACTTTGCTGTGGAATGGTCCAGGCCTTGTATGGTTCTTTGGCTGGTTGTTGAAGAGAACATTGTAATCCACACAGCGAAGGAGGAAGGTTGTGAAGGTGACGATGAAAATGAACTGTCTGAGAAGAGGGTACAGGGAGAGGGCCCTGATCAGGCCGAAGGGCAAGGTGGACTCAGCCAGACAAGCTGAGGCTCTCTATGGCCCCTCAACCTTCAGAGCCCCAAGACTAGAACAGGAAAGGAGAGCTGGGGCATAGCTCAGTTGGTAGAGTGTCTGCCTCGCATACATGAAGCCCTGGATTTGATCTCCAGCACTACATAAACTGGGTAACGCCTGTAATTTTAGCCACTTGGGAGGTAGAGACAGGAGGAACAGGAATTCATGTCTAGCCTGGAATACATGAGACCCTGGCTCAAAAACAAAACAAAACAAAACACCTGCAAATAAGAAGAGAGGTCAAGACTTAGGGACAGGACTGGCTTCTCACCCCAGCTGGAAGACATCCTCCAACAGGATACAGGCGAAACCATTCCGCTGGTGGTAGCTGTAGATGTGGCAAGTTTGTCAAGAAAGATACTTGTCTATGGACTCGTTCTGAAGAGACTTCCCCTACTCTCCCCTGATCCACAGTCCCGCACCATGTCCCTCTGCATGCTAGGCACAAAGGATATCTTGGTGAAGAAGCTGTCCAGGTTCTGGATGTGATGCCAGGAGCCTGGGTACAGAGAAACCGTGTCAGGACTTGGCACTGTCGCCCTGGTGATCAGTTCCTCTGTGTAAACCCAAACCTGCCTGGACCTCCAACCCACTCAATCTCCCAAATAGCCCACACTTACCACGGAGTCCTTCAGGCACATGAAGCAAGGGTTGATGGTCCTCCCCATGGAGGGGTGAGTCTTGGGACCCCTCAGGGTCACAGTCCTCTAGCCGTTCATAATCCTGCTCAGGGATCAGAGGACCTATCCGCAGCCCAGGATGGTCCTGGGGGCACCGGCAGGAGGGAGGGGGAGTGACCGAGGCCAGGGGTGGGGTGGAGTGGGACCCCCACGAGGGGGAAGCGGAAGTGGGTGTCATTGTGGGGTGGGTCTGTGTTGGGGGTGTGGCTGGGGCGGGTGAGGCATTGTATGGAAGCTGAGAAGCCCCTGCCTCCTGAGTCACCGGGCAGGGGGACCCTGAGGCAGGAGGAAACAGGGAAGAGGAGCAGCTTCTTGTCCGAGGGACAGGGGACAGAGAGAAGACAGAGATCCTCCCTCCCCCAAGTCCCCGGCATGGAGAAGCAGACAGTGGCAGTGCCATGGGGAGCAGAGGCACTGAGCTGGGCCCCAAGTCTCCCCACCGCCCCCGCTGCCTCCTGCTCCCCCCCCACCCCATTCGGCTCACCATCAGGCAGCAGCGGCTCCTGAGAGGTCGGAGGGACTGGGCTGCTGCTGTTTCCACAGAGGTCTGTGAAGCTGAGCAGAGACTACAACAGGACGATGACAATGATGACAACAACAGCACCAGGTGACTCAGGCTGGGCAGGCCTCGGGCGTGCCAGCCCTCTGCCACCTGCGTGATCACTCACACTTCTTGCAGGGCAACCTGGGGCCAAGGCCCAGGCTCCACGCCTGGGAGGGACCGCCGTAGGGGAGGCAGGGGTTCAAGGGCTCTTGGGACTAGAAGAGACACCTGTAATCTCCGCCGTCAGCCCTTGAGGGCACAAGTGGTAAAGAGGAGGTAGATACAACCAAAACGACGAGCACGGAAGAGCAAAATCCCATCAGAGGGTTATAGAGTCTTGAGGCTGGGACGTGAAATCTCTCATCCCCTCCAGTTCCATTCCTTTCCCTCACACTCATGGGCACTGATCAACAGAGAATGACTTAAGACTACCTGCCCACTCACTCAGGACTTGGGAGGAGACAGAGGGTAGCAGGATCAGGAGTCTGAAGCCAGCCTGGGCTACACCTGACCCTATCTTAAAAAAAAAATAAAAATGCATATTTCATTTCCCTGAGTGGAAGAAGAGAGAGACTTGACTTTGCCATCAGCTAGGAGGAAACAACAGGAAGTAAAGGGAAGGAATCATTTAAGGGACTTAAAGTAGGAAAACTTGGATTGGTTCCTTGCGAGTGTCATTGTGTCTTCTTTATCCTCGGGTTCACCCTGATACACTCTCCCTCCAAGCCCTGACCTGGTGTCAGGGGCCTCCTGAGAAGCATCAGCAAAGGAAGGTAATAAGAGGTCCAGAACTTCGGAGAATGATGTGGGCATGTGGGGATGGACTGGCTGAGTTGAGTGTCTTGTTGTCTCACCAGGGAGGAGGAGGAGGCCCAGGTGGCTGGTCTGATGGCTTGCCCAACGCCATTCCCAAGGTCCTGAGTCACCATGTGCCCTAACTGAAGCCCATGCCTGAGACGCTGACTTGGCTAGCAGGTGTCAGGGCCTCCAGGGCTTAGGCCAGTATCCCAGCAATGGAGAGGAACACAGAGCTTCCTAGAATGTTTCCTGGAGGAGCATGGAGGACATTCATGGAATTTCCCACGTTTGGCCCGGGCTGCCCGATCTTCTTATGTTTCTGCCTCCTTTCTGGCAGAGGAATTGTCCCAATAGTTCATGACTGGGCAAGGTGCAGAACTATGAAAACCTTCTTACAAGTGACAAAATAGAATCGGGGGTGGTGGGGGGGTGCTCTTTCTGAGGCCTCTAGAGAGATAGGTTAAGTGAGGTTTTAACTGGCGTCTCTCTATGACATCACTCACACAGCATCCTTGATGGTCCATACTTGTTTAGGATTATCTCTACACACACCCTGATTTCCTTAACCCAATCTCAAATAAATTCTGGCTCATTGTTCCGTCCAGTTTCACTTTAAATTCCCATATCCACAGCATCTCTTTTCTTCCCTCAGCTTAAGTCATTTTGTATCTCGGAAGCACCACTAATAACAATGATACTAGTAACAACTAATAATGTTCAAATGTCCAGGTGGATTACCAGAGAGCAGATGCGGGCCAGACGCAGCGCTCCCTGGTGGCAGTGAATATCAGAGCGCTTTTCCCTGACGTCTGGAGAACAGGAACGAGTCACAGCCACTCCCACCAAGAGGCCAAGGCCAGTGGAGGAGGCAGTTAAGAAAATAATTACATAGATGGCTTGGTGACTCAAGCCTGTAATCCCAGCGCTGGGAAGGAAGGATGGAGAGTTCAAGACGAGCCTGGGCTACAAAGGGAGTTTCAGGCTACCCAGAGCTACTTAGCAGGACTAGGTTGGAGGTAGTATGAGGGATGATTATAGCAAGAATAAGTGCCCCACAGGTGCACGCGCCGTTCGCTCTTGGGCTGGAATCTTAGGCCAATGATTCTGACCTAAATGAGGAAGGAACCATTGGGTTAGATCTTAGGTTGCACCTTGATAAACTTTATGACCTCCATACTAATAATTCAAGATAATTGAGGGTCACTATCAGGACCAGTCGGGGCGTTTTTCAATGCATGTGGCTTGAGTTGGAGACTAAAGTGGTGGCGCATCACGAGCATGTAGGTTTTTGTTTGTTTTAAACTCCCCAGTCTACTTTCGCGCGTTCCTCCTCCCAGAACCAGCATCTACACTCCCTGAAGATGCCAGGGCACGTAGAGACTGTCAGGAATATCCCTAGGGAAGCGGCTTGAAGCCAGAAGTGTCAGGACAGCCCCGAATATGAGAATGAACGTTGCACACCCTCTGACCGTCACCCGACCCTAGGGCATAGAACAAAAAGTAGCCCGAGTCGCTTCTGCTCGGTCCCGCCTCAGGCAACATTTTATCCAATCACAGCTTTGCGGCAAGACTGATGTGTCTTTCCTCCAACCACCGCCGAGGTACGAAGGGGTTGTCGGGATGGTGGCCATAGCTAACATGGAGTCCCCGGTAGGATGAGAGTGAGATTGCCGTTGCTAGTTGCTCCTGCCTTTCGGCCTCATCATGTTGGTTCACTTATTTCGGGTCGGAATTCGGGGTGGTCCATTTCCAGGCTGGTCGCTACAATCCCTGCGCTTCCAGACGTTCTCGGCAGCCAGGTAAAAGAACGAGGGCTACTTAAAAGTGCGGGCCATTGACCAGCCGGCACCTCGCGGGGCCCGCCGGGAGGTGGAGTTCTGGGCTCGCGCGTGGCCTTCTGGGAGCTGTAGGCTATCTCGGAAGGAGTAGAATGTCACTCCCCAGGGAATTGACCTCCATTATTTATGGTGCAGCGTGGGTGCCAGCAGGAGGCTCCGCAGGTCTGCACCTACTAGCGAAGAGGACGCTGCTGACTCCCGGCCGGTGGCCACACCCAGTCGCCACGGCCCATCAAGGGGCGCCACTCTTAGCCCGCGTCCGATCTCTGGTAATCCACCTCAGATCTGGACGTATCTGTAATTGGTATCCATAGACATTCACTATTGATGATGCTTCAGGATTAGCCGAAATTATTTTAAAGGATCAAAGGAGATTCCTTAGCTGGCGAGATGGTTCAGCGGCTAAAGAAAGGCACTTGCACCAAGCCTGAAGACCTAGGTTCGACTTGAGAACTCATTGGTAGGAGAAAGCAGCTCCTGTAAATTGTCCTTTAACTTCCATGACCCTAAACCCAATAAATAAATAAACACATACGTTAAAAAAAAAAAAAAAAAGTTTAAGTAGTTCCTAACTGGGCTTAGTGGATCTCTGTGAATTCAAGGCCAGCCAGAGCTACATAAATGAAATATCAGTAGCATTCAGGCTGAAGCAGGAAGGATGCTGGGAATTTGAAGCCAGCATGGGCTACAGAGTGAGTTTTGAGTCATTCTGGGATACAGAGTGAACAAAATGAATCAAGAAGTGATTCTTAAAGCTAGATGCATTTGTCAGGAATCGAGTCAATCTGAAATGAGCCTCTAATCCCATTTTCTCAGGAGGCTGAGTCTAAATTCAGTACAGTAGAATGTATATCATACATTCTAAGTTCAAGGCCCGACTGGACAACTTTGTAAGATGCTGTGTCAGAATAAAGAGTAAAAGGGCCATTCATTCAGATGGCTCAGGAGGGAAAGGTGTGCCACCCACGTGACCCGCTGAGTTTGTCAGTCCTGGGACCCACACGTGGAAGGCAAGGACTGACTCCTGCAAGCTGTCCTTTGATCTCCACTCACTCGGGCACAGGTACACGCAAATAAATGAAATGTAATAAATTTTAAAAATAAGGAGTAAAAAGTGGGCTGAGGACATGGCTCAGTGGCAGAACATTTTCTTGTCATGCCTGAACCATACGCTCAATTCCTGGGGTGGAAAAAAAAATCTGATCTATTCTTGGTAAGATTTAAAAAATAAAAACTCCAACCCACTTTGGTCCAGAGAGAAAAACAGGTTGAAGACAAGCAAGAATCCAGAGTCTGTTTTTGGGGGGTGGGGTTTTGTTTGTGTGTTTTTTGTTTTTTGTTTTTACTTTTGAAGACAAGGTTTCACTGTGAAGCTCTGGCTGGCCTCGGGTTCTCTATGTAGACTAGTTTGACCTTGAACTCACAGAGATCCACCTGCCTCTGCCTCCTGGGTGCTGGGATTGTAGGGATGCCCTGCTACCCAGAATCTGGAATTTAATTGTAAATATTCTACAAGAAGCCACTGTTTCCCTAGGAGGTCTAAAGGAAGATTGCCAAGGGTGGGTGACTGTGTGGAAAGCCCATCTGTTTGATGGAGGGAGGGCAAACCCTGAGCTAGAAGTGCCAGTGCTGGGAAGCTGTCCACCGGTTGTTGGCAGTCGCCATGCCTTCTTGGAGTCTTGGTTGGGAGATGAGAGTGGCTGGAAAGTAGCCATGGTAAATTATTAATGGTTTGAAAACAGCCTTTAGGAAAGAATGAGGGTGTTGATAATATTTAAACCATCAAGAGACACAAGGGAAAACCAAAAACAATGAATGTGTTCATTTCAGTTCACGAAAGGGATTTAGCAGTCAGGCTCATTTTGAAAAGAATGTAATAGAAACTGTCAGAATACACGTTTCAAAATTAAGACAAGTATTTTGTGAAACCTTTCTGCTTTGGTGTGTGTGTGCGCGCACACACACACACACACACACACACACACACACACACGGAGTACTGGATTGTGCTGGAGCATTGTACTAAGTTGCAATGTACAGTGCCAGTCACAGTGAATCTGTGTGTTTGCAAAACATGGCAGTAGTCAAGTCAGCCTGTACTTGTCAGCATCTCTAATGAGGATATGCATGGCGCCACAAACATCTGCGCAATGGACATCTCATATCCCAGAGATTTCCTAAGTTCTGGAGTACAAAATATGGCCTCTGCCCCCTCAGTAAGATACTGTCTAATGGAAAATTAGGACAGTGGTACAGGAGGAAAAGAAAGTGAGTTTTGTCTAAAACTGAAGATATATTGACTTAAGGCATAGTGGGGGGAAAAAACGACAAACCAGGCAGGTGGGACAGAGTTAAGCGCAGGTCTGCCTCAGAACAAAGGAGGGCTGAAATATATAATAAGAAGGGTCTGGAAATAGGAAGAGCCATGACTCTGAAGACCAAGCAGAGCCTCACTCTGGATTTCTTATTTCTTTTTCATTATGTCTGGGGGGTGGGGGGAGAATATGTACAATGAGCACAGGTGTCAGAGGCCAGAGGGATCGGATCCCCTTGAGCTGAAGTTACAGCAGTTGTGAGCTTCCTGATAGGCATGCTGGAATCAACCTCAGGCCCTCTGTAAGAGCAGTACACGCCCTTAACTGTTAGTGAGGGCTCTCACTTTGTAGGGCTTTGAACTTGAAATCTTCCAGCCTCAGCTTCCCAAGTGCTGAGATTCCAGAAATGCACGGCCACACCCCACTTGCATATTCCTCATCATTAGTCTATTCTGAGCATTCCTCTGTGTGCTTTTGGCCAGATAACTTCTGCTCCAGACAGGTTCCCTCGGTCCTGTCCTTCCCCTCTGGCTCTTCTCTGCTGTGGACTCTAAAGTACAAATCTGATTTGATTACACTAAAAACCACAGAGGGCCCTGAACAGCCTGCCTGGTGGTCTCCTCGTGTCCAGGTGCTTTGCAGAAACTGGGATGACTGCCCTTCTAAGGCACCTGTTTCCTCTCCCTCCCCATGTGCCCTGTCAAAGCTACATTGTTGCTGAAGGTCTTCTCCTACTGCAGAAGCTCCTGGGAGCGAGCGATCCTTTGCCTCCCATCTCCACTCTCCAGTCTGAACGCGGCCAGCACCCACTCACCAGTGCCTTTTCTGATGCTTCTGTCGAGCACAGCAGCACCTGCCCTCTGACCTCTAGTCCCCACCCCACCCTTGCCCCCACCAGCATGACCCCGGGAGAAGGAACTCGCTTGGACAGCTCCATACTCGATGACACAGTAGGTTCACAGATGTTGTAAGCAGTCGACTCTACATTTCCATTGTACACATATGAGACCTAAGGGAAGAAGGGGGCTTCACCATCCAAGACGGTGACGAGATCAGTCCTTTGCAGGTTTTCTTTCTGTTTCCTCTGTCCCCAGTGGGAGAGAAACATACAGTCCTTTGTCTTCATGCATCAGGCACTCAGGTCCTGCCTACGCGAGGTAAGGTAATGGGCTGAAATAAGTCCAAAAACTTAGAGCCTCTCTGGCCTCGACCACCACACGTAGCCTTGGCATATCAAATTTAGGACAGTAGAATGAGCCTGGATTCTGGAACCAGACAACAAAGTTCCCTCTTGCCCACCCCATCCCTGGGGACAAATTATACCACCTCTTAGTTGTTCTTTTTACCAGGTGAGAATAAGGGCATCTTCCAGGGTCAAGGACTGTGGACCGTCAGCTCACTATTGCTAGGTCATGTCTGCCGTGTTGATTACCTTGCACACACGCAGGGCCAAGCACAGAGAAGCTCACCCCCATGATTCTCTCTGAGCCTTCCTCTAGGAAGCCTTGATCTGTCCCTATAAAGGAGGCCTCTGGCCGGCAGCCGCTCCGAGTCTCCTCTCACCTTGATAGGCTGGAGACCTGCACTGAGCAGGGTGCTGGAGGCTAAATGGGGGCCTTGCTGGCTGATGCTGGCTGGAAGACAGCGCTAGGGGAGAGGTTCTTAAGATTGTACTCTGATAGCCTTGCATTCCACTGTCACTACAGATGTGTGCAATGTCTTATAAACCAAAGTTGCCTGAGAATGTCCCTAAGACATTCATTCTAGGTGAGGTCATGCATACCTGCAGTCATAGCTATTCAGGAAGCTGAGCCAGGAGCATCATTTGAGAGCAGAGGTTCAAGGCCAGGCTGGGGAATATTAGAAGATCTTATCTCAAGAGTAAAACAACACCCACCAGTGGTGCCAGCACTCGGGAGGCAGAGGCAGGCAGATCTCTGTGAGTTCGAGGCCAGCCTGGTCTACAGAGTGATTTCCAGGACAGCAGGACTGTTTCACAGAGAAACCCTGTCTTGGGGGGAAAAAAAGAGTAAAATAAAATAAAACCATCCCTGGGAGGGGCAGCAGGTGAAATGCTGTTCCAGAAGGCTCAGCCAGAGCCCAGGGGGTCGGTTAGTCTTTTGAAGGACAGCCAGGACCACAGCTGTCAATGCCTTTTTCTATCTACAGGTCCTCAGATGACCGGTTCAGCTCATGCCTCCTCCGGGCAGTGGCCCAGCTGCGGTCACAGCTCCGGGCTCACCTCCCTCAAGTCCCACCAGCTTCCCGACGGAGCCCCTCTGTCTGGTGTTGGGTTGGGGGGACCCTGGTGGTTCCTGCAGTGCTCTGGCAGCACCCCCGCCTCTGCCTTATAGCACTGTGTGAAGCCGAAGGGTCCCCTCGTGCCCACCCCACGCCCAGTGCCCTGGAGCTGCGTTTTAACTGGAAGTTCTTCTGGCATTTCCTTCACCCCCACCTGCTGGCCCTGGGGGTAGCCATTGTGGTGAGACTTTCCCTGTTCCTCCATGTTCAAGCTAAGAAGGGCCTAGGGAGCTCCAAACGAGTTGCACAGGGACAGCGTGTCCCTGCCTTGTGGAGACAGCAAGGGCGGCTGCCTGGGCTCTGGGGCATCAGGATGACCTGTGCCAGGGGACTGAGTTTGTGGGATATGAGGACTCGGGAGGCTGGAGGCCCGAACTCTAACTCTCAGAGAGACGCTTGCTTCTGTGACCACGTGAGCAGCCCCAGTGTGGACAAGACAAGGCTCAGGAAGGGGAGAGGAAAAGTCAAAGTCAGAGCTGGGGAGGGGCGAATATGGTCTCCTCTCCAAGTGTCTGTTCCCTCTGTCCCCATTCCAGCTGGCCTTGGGTGCGGCACTAGTGAACGTGCAGATCCCCCTGCTCCTGGGCCAGCTGGTGGAGATCGTGGCCAAGTACATGAGGGACCGCGTGGGGAGTTTCATGTCTGAGTCCCGCAGGCTCAGTACCCAGCTGCTGCTACTCTACGGTGTTCAGGTACAGCCCTACCGATCGGAGGGCCTGGGGCTCGCCGCAGCCTGCCTGGGGCCTCCCTGAGTGCAGGCCTCTCTTTCAGGGACTGCTGACCTTCGGATACCTGGTGCTGCTGTCGCACATTGGTGAGCGCATGGCCATGGACATGCGAAAAGCCCTGTTCAGCTCCCTGCTCCGGTACTGCCAGCTGTCGGGGGTGGGGCCAGGGTGACGGATGGCGCCCAGGAGGTCGAGGAGGGCCAAATCCTGAAGTAACATCTCCCTCTCTTCCTCCACCCGCTACCGCCATGTCTTACTGCCAGGCAAGACATTGCTTTCTTTGATGCCAAAAAGACAGGGCAGCTAGTGAGCCGCTTGACTACCGATGTGCAAGAATTCAAGTCATCCTTCAAGCTTGTCATCTCCCAGGTCAGTGGTTCAGGCCCCTGTGCCCCAGCTCTGACATCCTGAAATTGCATTGGAACAAGGCAGGGCCCCTGCCGGCTCTTAGTAGAGCGAGACTTCCTGCGGCCTGAGGAGGTGTGCGAGAAAGGAAACAGTGGATCTGGAGGGGAGTAACTAGGACAGTGTCAAGGTCAGGACAGGCTGCTGCTCCGCGCTCTGAAACCCTGACTCCCCCGGAAAGCCATTTATGGGCTACTAGGAACCACCCTGGTGGGAGCAAACTCCCTTGACCCAGCCTGACCCCATTGTGCCCATTGCCGGTCAGCATTGATCTCGTGCATGGCTCTAGTGCATACCGACAGCCCACCCTGTGTGCCCCTCCATCCCCGGGCCCCAGATTCGCAGAACACTGGCCCGTGGCAGTCGGTGTATTCCTGTGCAGTTCAGTGTGCCCAGAACAGAAACAAGCAATGGATTTGTCTAGAGTAAAAAGAGTATGGCCTGTGGACATTCTCACCCATCCATTTCACAACTGGTGATCAGGTCCTGGCTAGTCAGGAAGGGTTTCATTTAGTAACCAGTGGCTGCCCCAGAACCTCCAGAGCTGTCCTATCCCACCCCGAGCAGAACACCCACCACCTGGTGCTGATGCTCCAAACCCTCCTCTCGCTACTCAGGGACTGCGCAGCTGCACCCAGGTGATTGGTAGCCTGGTGTCCCTGTCTATGCTGTCCCCACGCCTCACACTGCTGCTGGCCATCGCCACACCTGCCCTCATGGGAGTGGGCACCCTGATGGGCTCAGGCCTCCGCAAGTTGTCTCGCCAGTGTCAGGAGCAGGTACTGGAATTCTTGGCATGTCCCCCTTGTTTCTTCTAGCATCTCTGGCCCATTCTCCTTGACCCTCATTACCCCTCTTCCTGTCTATAACTTACTCCTTGTTTATCTGTCTCCATGCAGGTTGCCAGGGCAACAGGCGTAGCAGACGAGGCCCTAGGCAATGTTCGGACTGTGCGAGCCTTTGCTATGGAGCAGAGGGAAGAGGAGTAAGTTCTGGGAAGGCAGAGTACAGAGTGGGTCCATCTCTGTCACTTACCCTCCCTGTACTGGCCCTCAGCCCAGCTGCTTCCTGAGTGCCCAGCCTGACCTTTCTTCCCAGACGCTATCAAGCAGAGCTGGAGTCATGCCGCTGTAAGGCAGAAGAGCTGGGAAGGGGCATTGCCTTGTTCCAAGGGCTCTCCAACATTGCTTTCAACTGTGAGTGAATGATGCCCTGCCTGGGGTGTGGGGGGCACGTGGGCATGGGCTAGGTGAGGGCAGAGATAGGCAGCAGACAGTCTCCACCTGCCCAGATGTACCTAACATATTGAGTACCTTCATTTGTGAGATGCCTAGCTACTAACAACTGCAGGAAACTAGAGAGTGATAGCCCTTAGTTCACGAAGAATTCTACAGGGCACCTTAGGGAGTGTGTGTGTGTGCTCCGGCCCCTCCCCACTCCTAGTTATTTTTGTGCCACTGGGGCAGAACCAGGACCTCAAGAGTGTTAGGAAAACATTCTTCTACTGACCTGTCTGACCTGTCTCTCCAGCCCTTTACAGTTTTCATCTTTTTTAAAGATTTTTATTTATTTATTATGTATACAGAGTTCTGTCTGCATGTATGCCTGCAGGCCAGAAGAGAATTCATCATTACAGATGGTCGTGAGTCACCACGTGGTTGCTGGGAATTGAACTCAGGACCTCTGGAAGAGCAGCCAATGCTCTTAACTGCTGAGCCATCTCTCCAGCCCATCATTTTATTTTTACATTTTAAATTACGTGTACATGTGGGTATGTGTATGTGAGTGCAGGGCCCCGGAGGCCCCCAGAGCTGAAGTTACAGGCAGTTATGAGCTGCCTGATATGGCTTCTGGGAACTGAACTCAGGTCCTCAGCATGGGCGATATGTGCTCTCAATCACCGCTGAGCCATCTCCCCAGTCCTTCTATTTTTACATAGAGCCTCGTTAAGTTACCCAGGCTGACTTTAGACTTTTTCTGTATCCCTGGCTGCCTTGAACTTGTGATCCTCCTGCCTCAGCCTCATGAGTGTTATGGGCCTGTATCACTAAACCTGGCCTGCCCATCTCGACTTGCAAATGAGGAGTTCAGGCCTGAAAGTCAGCGGGTGGATAGCAGGAGTAAGACTCAGGACGCAGCACTCATCTCTTGCCACTTCCTGCCTCACTGCCTGGCCCTTTCCACGTAGGTATGGTCTTGGGCACCCTGTTCGTCGGGGGCTCCCTTGTGGCTGGGCAGCAGCTGAGAGGAGGAGACCTCATGTCCTTCCTGGTGGCTTCGCAGACGGTACAGAGGTGAGTGGGGAGCACTCTCGTCTCTCAGTAGTCCTGATGTCATCCATCCCGTCATGCCCCACCCCCATCCTTCCATAACCCTGCTTACTAGAACAGGGGTGCCAGCATGCTTGGGGGAGGGGCTATTGTATAGCACTATAACCCTGCCTTGTCCCCCAAGGAAACGCAGAACAGGGAAGAGCTCCAAAACTTCCACTAAACCTTCCTCGGCTTCACTGAGCCTGCGTTCGGAAATGCAGTCAGCATCATTAGCTTTCTAGACAACCCTCAAGTGTTCTTGAGAAGCTCCCAAAAAAATTAATTGTGGTGAAATCGACAATGGAAAATTTTTCACCCTAGCCATTTTGTTTTGTTTTGTTTTGTTTTTTGAGACAGGGTTTTTCTGTGTAGTTTTGGTGCCTTTTCTGGATCTCACTCTGTAGCCCAGGCTGGCCTCGAACTCACAGAGATCCGCCTGCCTCTGCCTCCCGAGTGCTGGGATTAAAGGTGTGTGCCACCACTGCCACCCGGCCGGTTATTTCATTTAAGTATCACTATAGCAGTGTTGTGCATGTCCCAGTGTTTTAGCCACGGCTGACCCTGTCACCTGAACTTGGCCTCCTCCAGAAGTGAGACTTCACTCCCTTTAAACACTGGCTCCCATTCCTCCCAGCTCGGGCCCCCTGCTGCTCCTGCTCCTGTGACCCTGACCACACTAAAGAGCACACAGCGGTGCAGCCACACATCATCCTTCCCTGTGCCTGGCTGCTTTCGCCTAGCGCAGTGCCTTTGGGGTCCCTCCATATTGTGGCCTGTGTCAGGACTGAGTATCCTGTGGACAGAGCATCCTGGACAGGCTCTGTAAGGGCTGCCTTGGCCTCAGACCCCTCCCGGACAAATGCTCCTCATGTAGCTTTCATTGCCCTCCTTAGCTCATACCCATCTACCCCGCATGGCAACCCAGAGCTCGTCTGTCATCTTGGGCATGAGGCTGGGGCGGCCCTCACGGGCCCCTAATCTACTCCTCTCTTTCTCAATGAAACTCAAGCACTTCCTGTTGTTTTCTACCTTGCTTTCCCCATACATAGCAGGTATTGTGTGTGTGTGTGTGTGTGTGTGTGTGTGTTATGATAATTAAAGAGTGAGCATGCTATAATAAATAATTAAAGAGCAAAGACATATTAGCACCAACCATGTCAAGAAGTGCCCCACTTCTCAAATTGGTCCTTCCCTGCAGAGATGATACTTTTTGTTTGTTTGTTTGAGACAGGGTTTCTTACTGTAGCCTTGGCTGTCCTAGAACTAACTCTGTAGCCCAGGCTGGCCTCGAACTCACAGAGATCCGCCTGCCTCTGCCTCTCCCCGTGCTGGAATTAAAGGCGAGCGCCACCACCGCCCCGATGGAGATGACACTCTTGATCCCAGTGGTGCCCTGTCCCTACCCAGAGTCCTGTCTTGCCATTCCTGTAGCTCCACAGTTTCTTAGAGAGTGGCTTCGTGTCCGGTTGATAGGGCCCAGTGTGAAGTAAAGCCAACCTGAGGATGGTAGATGGTCTGTCTCATCACCACCACAGCCAGAGGTCTGCAGAGCAGAGTGCACCTGGTTTCCAGCTGCATGAGCATTGCCCCTGGTTCTGTTTCTGCTCCACACCAGGAGCCTTCAGACCCTCTGGTCCCAGAAGGCTTATCTGTCCTCTGGCCCAGCAGCTGTTCCTTCCTGTCTTTGGGATCTAGATGCTCTGATTGCAGAAGAGGTGGAGATTACCATGTCCCCTCTGCTACCTTGCCTTCCTCGTGCTGACCTAATTCCCTGATCAGCCTGGACTCCAGCCCCTCATGATCCTTCTCGTCCTGTGGACTCAGTTGAACAGCTTGGCTCTACTCCCTGGGCACACACCTCCCACCTTCATGTTCTTCCCTGCCCACTGGTCTACTCAGCCCTAAGCAGTACTGTGCAGGGCAGCCCAGGGAGCAGCCTGCACCGTCTCAGGCCCCTGGGCAAGTGGCCATCCCCAGCCACCTGGAGGAATTGGCCTCCTTGCGGAAGCTGTTGTGTTTCTTCCTGGCTTCTGCTGTGTATCCAGGGGTCCATGTGTTGGAGCAGTGCAGTTCCAGCTAAGGGTTCCTTTTGGCAGAGAGTGGATGGTCTCCAGATAGGGAACTTGTCTGGGCCAGTTCACTTCATCAGTCTACGGCTGGCCCCATTGTGCCAGCTCTCAGAGCAAGGTCAGCGCACTCCCATGAGTCACATGTGTTTTGGATTGCAGTTGTGGTTGACCCCCTTGCCAGGCTGTAATGGCTCCCAGGTCTCCTGTGAGTTGGTCCCATCCACATCCACAGATAACTCCCCCACTTAGCCCCGCCCTCCACAGCCTTCTACTCCTGGCACGTGCCCATTGCCCTAAGCCTTCCACAGCTGTTTCCTTGAGGGTGCTGGGGTGCTTGCCCCAGCCCTGGAAGAAGTGAATTTAGCCCATAGCTTGCTGAGATAACAGTCTTTCCTTTTCTCGGAAAGGACCCATTGCACACAGCGGCACATACAGTCATGGGTTGGCCAAGCCACTGGGGACCGTGACTAAGGCTGTTGACTCACAGTAGGCGACCAGCTCCAGCCCCAGCCCTGCTAAGACAAGGGAGATGACCCACTGTCTAGACAGATAAACACATGCAGATAAACACATGCCCTCTCCTACACATACCCACCTTTAGGGAAAGCCCACAGTGAATCTCGGTCAGGGAGTTTTGCTTTGGGGGCTCTCCAGGGCTTCCCCTTGTAGCCTCCATCTCTGTTTTCTTTTGCTGAAAGGGCTTGACATTTTTCCACCTTAATTTGAAAGTGAGCCCTTGCTTCCCCAGAAGTCAAGCATTAGATCTGTCCTCCCACTGTGGATCCCTATCTCCGTGACCTCTGTCAAGGCATCTGCATAGGCAGGTCAGGTAGAGGTCATGGGAGCTGTTATATCCCTTCTGGTGGGCTGATGGCCTCCCTGATGCTGTGGGCCATCTTTACCCTGCATACTGAAGGCCTGGGAAGCATGTGGGCATACCATTGAGTCCCAGGCATGCACTTCGCATCCACTGCCTCCGAGAGCACCCTCCAGATCCTGGCTTAGGCAGCAGACCGCTGTTATCTTATAACTGGAGAGGGAAGAGAAACTTAGTGATGTGGTGTCACAGGGCTCCTGTAGCCATAAGATATTGGGGGCCTTCTCTGCACCAGCCCTATGTCCTTGTCTCTCCTACCACAACCTTTCCCTTCCCTCCGGCCCTTGTTAATACCTCTTCCAACTCTCTCTCTCCTGGCAGGTCTATGGCCAGCCTCTCTGTCCTGTTTGGTCAGGTAAGTGAGATTGTCCCAAGATGGGGTGTGTGTGTGTGTGTGTGTGTGTGTGTGTGTGTGTGTGTGTTGCTGTGAGAGCTCTGGACACACCACAGCACTCCCTATCCAGTACCAGGAGCCCCAGTTTCTAATCTCAACCACAAACTGGATTCCCTCTGCAGGTGGTACGTGGGATGAGCGCAGGTGCCCGAGTCTTTGAGTACATGGCCCTGAGCCCCTGCATCCCATTGACGGGGGGCAGCTGCATCCCTAGCAAGGACCTTCATGGCTCCATCACCTTCCACAATGTCAGCTTCAGGTCAGCATTGGTGGGTAGGATGAGAAATGGACTCTTTTGGGCTGAGGATGAGAGGAAGTCAGGAAGCCTTCTAACTGAATGCTCCCTGTACACAAGCCGCTGCTGGGGGACTTAGGAGGGAAGTAAGGTCCAGGAACCGGGTCTGATTGGGGCTCTCTCGACCACCCCAGTTACCCCTGCCGTCCTGGCTTCGAGGTGCTCAAGGACTTCACCCTGACGCTGCCACCTGGCAAGATTGTGGCCCTTGTGGGCCAGTCTGGGGGAGGTAAGAGGAACTTCGTCCTCTCCCATCCTCTGGTTCATGTTTTGGTAGCCGCTTGGGGCACAGCTGGTAGCAAGCCCTTATTGATTACTGCTCCTACCTGGGATGGGGTATCCTCCATTGCTACAAGGGTCCCTCTTTGCTGGGAGAGTCTCCAAAACCCTCTCTCCTCTCCCCACACCTCCAACCTCCCCCTCCTCCAGGAAAGACCACGGTGGCTTCCCTGCTGGAGCGCTTCTATGACCCCACAGCTGGCATGGTGACACTGGATGGGCATGACCTGCGTACTCTCAACCCCTCCTGGCTCCGGGGCCAGGTCATAGGTTTCATCAGCCAGGTGAAGGGCAGAGGCTGGCAGGGTCTGAGCAGCAATCCTGGGCCCCTTTTCTTTCTCCTCTACTTCTCATCTCCCGGATCCTCTGAGGATATCTGTGGCCTAAATGGTTACTAGCCATCCTCTGCGTCCAGGATGTCTCTCTCCCAGACAGCTGCAGTTCTGCCCTTATACTCCAGAGCACAGACACTGCTTCTGTGGGCTGCAGTCTTAGGATCCCAAAGCAGGGGCGCTAACACTGCCAGCGGCTCCCACCCGCCAAGCCCAACAAGGGACCATCTTCTCTCTGTGGGCTCGAGATAAAGCCAGCACACCACTACAGGAGGGACAGCTACCCACATGCAGGAAGAGACCAGAACTCCAACGGCCCCTATCATGTCATAGGGCCTGTCCGCATCACCTTTGGTGAGGGAGTCTGTGTCCTCTGTGGGAAGGGCCTGTTTCCTTTTAATGAGCAACCCTGTCCCCACATGGTTAGCATCTGGCTTTGAACTCTGGACCCTCCCTGCAGTTGGGCTCTTCTAAAATAGGTCCCTGGTGCACGGGGCAGTCCCCACGTTCTGAGAGTGAACTCAGAGTAGGGTCTGTAAACGCCATCTCTATGTGTTCCCGTGCCCCTCAACCATGCAAGGAGCCGGTCCTGTTTGGAACGACAATCATGGAGAACATCCGATTCGGAAAACTGGAGGCCTCTGACGAAGAGGTGTATAGAGCTGCACGAGAAGCCAATGCCCACGAGTTCATCAGCAGCTTCCCTGACGGCTACAGCACTGTAGTTGGTGGGTCTCTTGGCGGGAAGCTGCTGGGTCAGCGGGGCAGGGTGGGGCTCAGGGGCCAGGGTCCTAATGGCAGTGAGCAGTTCAGTGTGACTCCTGAGAGGGGAGCTCGAGGAGAGTCACACCAGGACAGGCCAGACTGTGGCTGACGGGACAGAGATGGCTCTTTGGGACAGAAGAGCTCCAGCCCATGTCGCTCAGGCATAACAGACTAGAGAGGGCTCTGAGAGGAGACAGGACGTAACGATGGTAAATGGGAGAACCCTGGCCACAGGCCCAAGGGACTTGTCCACTCTGGGGCCTACCATTGCCCCAGACAGGAAATAGGGCTCCTTTCTAAGCTGTCCCTATTCTTCTGGTTCCCAGGACGCCCCAGTTCTCTGGCACTGCAGTGGCATCTCTCAGCACAACAGGCTGGCGTCTTGTGCAGGCCTTTCCTGAGTCAGGGTGCGAGAACAGATCGGCACACTAGCTCGTGCCTGTGACAGCCTGAGCCTTAGATGGTCATCCCCACAGCTCCTCTGTCCATCTTGGGGGCTGTGTGTATCATATAGAGGAGATGGACTATCCAGCACCTTGACTGTGCTTCAGAATGTTCCATTACCTCTCGAGGTTTCTCAGCTAACTGCCTGGGACCTTTCAGGCTGTACCGGTCTCTAGCAGTCCCTTCAGGTCCTAACATAGCTGTGCGTACATGCTCAGGGCTCTGTGCCGTTCTGGTGGGAGACCCTTGTCATCTCTCCCTGTTGGTACTTCCTTGTACTTTAAATTCCAGTGTCCCTTGCTGTTGGGCTTCCCAGGACTGCTCCCCTTACTGACCTGTGATCCTGCCATCACTTTGCAGTCTCTTGAGGTTATATGTGGCTCCCAGGATGTCAAGTGCCTCTGTGTTTAACATCTTTGTGTTGCACTGCCCATGCTTGGTTACCAAATGGTCTTACTACAGCTGAGGCCAGGATCCAGGAAGATCGTTGTTGCTGTGGGCACCTGGTGGGAACTGCCCACCCAGATCTGAGACCCACCAAGGAAGGGACACTCATGCAAGACACTTGTGTTTCATGTGCGTTATTATGTGCATTATTATGCTGGAGCACTCAGACTGACAAGTATGCACACGGGGTAGGGGTGGGGTCCTTAGAGGAGCCTGATGGAAGCACCTAAGTAGCCAGTGCCCATGGCCTACCACCTCCAAGGGTGGAGCTGAGGGTCACTTCGGATCCTGTCCCCTCTTTCCACAGGTGAGCGGGGCGCAACCTTGTCTGGTGGCCAGAAGCAGCGCCTAGCCATCGCACGTGCCCTCATCAAGCAGCCCACTGTGCTGATCCTGGATGAGGCCACCAGTGCACTAGATGCAGAGTCTGAGAGGGTGGTGCAGGAGGCACTGGACCGGGCCAGCGCTGGTCGCACCGTGTTAGTCATTGCCCACCGGCTCAGTACTGTGCGTGCAGCGCACTGCATCGTCGTCATGGCCAATGGCCAAGTCTGTGAGGTCAGTCGGGCTGGGAGTGGGCAGGGGCTCAGGTGGCCTAGCTAAGCTGTATGCGCACCTGGCTTGGCTCCAGGTGCTTGAGGTCATGTTCTGGGAACAACATCCCAACAGACCAAGGTCTTCTGTCCTCAGATAAGCTCTGACCTCTGGGAGAGGTGAGCTGCGGGCTCCCAGGACCAGAGGATGTGGATGGTGTTAATGAAAAGTCTGAGGCAGAGCTTGCCACCCAGGGGCTCAGATACTGCATCAGGGACTTTTTTATTTATTTGTTTTTTTGTTTTTCGAGAAACCTATACAGGTTTTTCTGTGTAGCCCTGGCTTTCTGGAACTCCCTCTGTAGACCAGGCTGGCCTTGAACTCATAGATATCTGCCTTCTGTTGCTGAAATTAATGGTGTATGCCACTACCATCCAGCTTTGTGTCAGGGACTTTTATGGAATCAGTCAGGGGCAGAACCTCAGAGCACTTGGATGTATATCTCACAGCCCCAAGCTGAAGAAGAGACATCCGCTGAGCAGGAGGTAGCATTGACCAATAAAGCTGTGCCCAAGGTGTTTTGTTTAAAATGAGCCCAGAGTTGTCCAGTGTCTCTAAATGGGGCATCAGCTTAAGTGGCTGGGAGCCTATCAGGTGATGGGGCTGGGGCTCAGAGTTTAGCTCTGCTGAATGACCCTCCTTCTGCCTCCAGGCTGGGACCCACGAAGAGCTTCTCAGAAAGGGCGGGCTGTATGCAGAGCTTATCCGGAGACAAGCCCTGGATGCCCCACTGACCTCCGCTCCAGCTGCAGAGAAGCCTCAAGACCCCAGCAGCCACCAGTGGAAAGCCTGAGAGAGCCCCTGGGTCAGGTCACTGCCGAGAAGCAGTCCGGGGCTGGAGCTGGGCTGGGGACAGAGCCCTTGGAGAGCCAGTGTGTGGGGATGTGGTCTGCACTCCTGCTCCCTTAAAGGAACTGGGCCTGGCAGCTGGGGCGGGAAGGCCGCTTTCCTCCCACCTGCTTCCACCGTCCTGCCTCAGCTCTGTGGTTACTGGGATGGACACGGTGAGGCAAGTCCCTGAGGCACCTCTGACTGAACCTTCCCCTCTGACCCAGTTCTCCAATACACTAAGGTTATTCAGGCCCTCGCTCCAGGGGACTGAAAATTCATGGTCTGGCCAGGCCTAGTCAATGGGCTGTAATCCAGGCAACTGGGAGACTGAAGTAGGAGGATCAAGGGGTTCAGGGCCATCCTGGGCTACATAGTGAGACCCTATCTCAAAAAAACCTTAAATGAATAAATATAATAAAAGAAATTTTTAAAAGAGGCTGAGACTGTAGCTCAGTAGCAGAGTGCCTGCCATATGTGAGGGGCCTAGATTTGATCCTTAGTACTGCAACTAAAATAATAAAACCCAGGGTTGGGGAGTAACCCAGGACCTCGCTCCTAGGCTCCGCCCCACCCTAAGTAGGACCACACATCGCTAGCCTTACCCTTGCATCCCCACTGTGTCTCTTGGCCCATCCTCCACACAGCCACAGTCCTGGTCTCCAGCAGGATGAAGTGGTAGCAGTCCATTTACAAGAAGCACCCAGCCTACCCGGCTATTCCCTGTGTGCTTCAAATCTGACCTGGTGAGACTATAAAGTCGAAGAAAAGACCTTGAAGAGACTGAGACTAGGCCATGTGTCCACCCAGAACATTCAGACAGGAGCATAGTGCCAACCCAGGCGTGGTGATGCACCTCTGTAATCCCAGCAGACGGGAGGTGGAGGTGGGATGATCGGTTAGAGGTCATCTTTGGCTACATAGTGAGTTTGAGGCTGGCATGGCCTTTGTGAGCACCTACCCCAGAGGTGGAAGGCACAGTTACACACAATACAATAGGAGGTTCATACGGATCATGGGAATGGTGGGATGGTGGCCTCATCTTGAAAGGGGGTAAGCAGATAGCCTGAATGACATGAGCCCATGGCCCCAAAGCAGTAATTGAGGCAAGCTGGGGCCTCCGTTGTCTTCTCAGGTGTCAAGGGAAGCACGTGAAGGACCCTTAGAATGCGCTGATGCTCCCGGAGCAGTCAGGACTGCCCTATGCTGCTGCAGATGCATCAATCCACTCCACTTTCCCCCAAAGGGTGATGGCCCCTAGCCGTGGTACCGTAGGTCACTTCCCACTGAGAAGCCATCCCTGGCCAACTACATCCAGGTTGTAGGACTCTGTGCAGACCAGCGAACCATCAGGGGAGAGGTGCTGTAACTTCATGGCCAGACAAGCATTTTGTACTTTTCATGTGGCGAAGGATAATAGTCTTTCAGGAATGATGGGCACATAATGCAAGAAACAGCTGCTATCGGAGGCCAGCGTAGGAAACACCGTGGCTCGGGTGAGTGCAGAAGCTGAGGTAGGACTTGGGGTCAGGACCATACACTGCTGTGAGGACAAGGAACCCCAGAACTCTAGTCCAGAGTGCCCTGATTTAGTATCTGTAGTGACAGCCCTGGGAGCTGAGTTCTGGGTGGCTTCAGTTGCCTGGCCACTGTGCCCCCCATTCCTACCAAGTACAGCTTAGAGCAAAGCCTCTGCTTTCCATAGCAACGCCTCTGTCTGGCCCTACCCTTGGTCCCAGTGGGACATAAAATCTCCCTCACCAAGCAGTCAGCCAACAGAGTGTGCTCAACATCGTGCACAGTCACCCAGCTGGCAGTGTATACGTCAGCTGGTGTGATTCTCAGCCCCCTGAGGGCCACAGGACGGCTGCTCACCAGGGAATGGGACCCTGTGGCCAATGGCTGGTGACCCTACCTGTCACCCTGGCCTGGCTCTGCCAGCTCCTTCATAGAGACCAGCAGCTTATCTGGGCTTGCTCTTGAAAGCCTCTTGCAAGAATTAAGTGGGACACTTCGTAAGGATGCCCTTTAAGGCCACAGTGCTGTAGCCCCAGAAAGTGGTCACATCTGTGCCACAAGCCAGCCTATGCCACAAGCTTGGGACAGTTTCTGAGACTGTGAGCCCTGAGTGCTTGCTAGGACCAGTGTACATACAGTCAGAGGCAGCACACTGTGACTGATTGATGGGTGGAACTATGTCCCCACCACTCAAGGCCAGAAGCCACCAGAAGGAATCTGGTCTCCGGTACTTTTCAAAGACACAAGACAAGTACAATTCTGGGGCCAAGGAGAAACACCTGCCACCAAACCTAAGGACCTGAGTTCAGTCCCCCAAGACTCAGGTGGTGGATGAGAAACTCCCACAGGTTATCCTCTACCCTCCACACACTATGACACACACACCCAATAAACAATAAGTAAAACATTAGAGGAAACTGTAAATGGTGGATCCATCTGATTACTCTTGAGCATACAAAGGTTTTGCCCAATTCCCAGGTACATGAGGGTACAGATTAGAGTTTACCCGGTACGGAACACGACAGTGACAAGAACCAGGCCTTGCAGGCCCCTGTTCAGATGCCCTTGGGCTCCTGGCCCCTCGTGTCTGAGTTCCTTGTACTCTTCCAAACCCTCTAGCACTTCGCTTGTGCATGGCTCCTCCACCCCTGCAGCAGCACACGCACCCCACCCCTGCAGCAGCACACACACCCCACCCCTGCAGCTCTACCCTCATCTTCCCCTCTGAATTCCTGGAAGCAGCTCCATGCCTCAGATCCCATGCTGCCTTTGCCCTATGGCAGGGCGCAGGGAGATGATTCAAGGTCCTGGAATACCCTCCAGGTGTACTCCCTGACCAAGGCTAATGGGAGCGCAAACCGGTGTAACAGCTATTAGAGTGGGGGTGGGGGACCTGGTCACAGCTATCAAATTAGTAAGGCAGTGGCCTCAAACCAGAAACTCGGTTTCAGGGGGGTTGTGACATTGATAGCAAAGCTGGGATTGAAAGGCTGGGATCCTCAGTGGTCATCAGAGAAGACATCACCTCCACAAGATGGCCTAGGACCACTTTCAGAAACGAGGACGCTTTCCACGTGCTGGAGGTCATGATCCCTAGAATCTGTTCATCAAGAGAGAAAGGTGTAAAGTCACAGGGTACCCTGGGTACCCTGGGGGTAGCAAGAGAGCCCATAGTCATTGTGGAGGAAGATAGCCTCACCAACAGGAGGGCCCGAGAATGAGGAGGTAGGGCCTGGGTCACCAGGCATAGGGGTACACTCAGAACACAGAAGGCCATTGGTCCTGTAATGTTGCTAGGATGCTGGGGGCCGAGGCAGAGAAGACCTGCCTGTGCCAAACCTCCCACCACTCTCTGGCTTGGTCAAGAGCCAGGTCCACTTTGCAAACGAACAAAGGACGCCAGGTGAGCTCATGGAAGGGCAGGAGAGGCCAAAGGAGAGAGCGGCTGGACCAAGGATCGGCACTTACCCCTCAGGGCTGGCATTCAGGGGCTGAGACTGGACCAAGGATCGGCACTTACCCCTCAGGGCTGGCATTCAGGGGCTGAGACCGGGAGCCTAAAGGGCCCCAAAGGCACCCCCAACCCCAATGCATATCTGGGCTTCCTTCAAGCCCTACCCAGGGCTGCTGCGGTTTCCTCCTGGCGCCTCTGGTCTCTGACAGCAGAGACTCCCCCCATGCCGCACTAATGGCTCAGCCTGGGGCCCCAGGGACCTTCCCTGCCCCCCCCCCCAGGCTGCTCTGCTGGCCCCAAAACCCCCCTCATGCTGAAACCTAATCCTCTGCAGCAGCTTCAGCTCAGTCCTGCTCTGCAGCCCCAGCCTGCCACTACCTCCTGCGCCCTACCTGGTCTTTACTGCAGAGCCCCAACCTCACGGAGCCAACGCCCGTTCTGGGGAAGGCAGAGCTGGACCGACGACGACGACGAGACGAGACGTTCATCTCATCCAGTCCTACCAGGCCAGTACTTGCACCTCTCCGTCTTGGCTCCTCCCCGCTCTACCTTCTCCTTTTCTCTCCTCCCTCGTCCCCGCTGGGCCACCCGAATCCCATCTCAACCCCCCATTGGTCCTACAAAGCAGCCTCTGTCACTCCTCGGAAGCCCTGTACCCCAGGCAGCAGTCCCTTCTCTGGGCTCTAGCCATGAAACCCCCCTCAGGACTGGAGGAGGCCCGGCGGCGACAGGCCTCAGACATCCGGGTGTTCGCCAGCAGCTGCACCATGCATGGTCTGGGCCACGTCTTTGGCCCCGGAGGCCTGACCCTGCGCCGTGGGCTTTGGGCCACAGCCGTGCTCCTGTCGCTGGCGGCCTTCCTCTACCAAGTGGCTGAGCGCGTGCGCTACTATGGGGAGTTCCACCACAAGACCACCCTAGATGAGCGCGAGAGCCACCAGCTCACCTTCCCAGCCGTCACTCTGTGTAACATCAACCCACTGCGCCGCTCACGCCTCACACCCAACGACTTGCATTGGGCTGGGACGGCGCTGCTGGGCCTGGACCCTGCTGAACACGCAGCCTACCTTCGTGCCCTGGGCCAGCCCCCTGCACCGCCTGGCTTCATGCCCAGTCCCACCTTCGACATGGCACAACTCTACGCCAGAGCCGGCCACTCCCTTGAGGACATGTTGCTGGACTGCCGCTACCGTGGCCAGCCCTGTGGGCCTGAGAACTTCACCGTGGTGAGCCGGCTGCCCCAAGACTCACTGTCTACAATCGCCAGCCTTGTCAGCCCAAGAGTCCCCCCAAAACAGGGAACCTCAACACCCTTTGCCTGGGCATGCCTTCCCTCCTGCCAGCCACAGGCTCTCCACCCATCAAGTCATTCTGTCTAGTTTAGGAAGTGGCATCTGGAGGTTCTCTCCATCTCACACTTACACATTTGTGCACCTGGCCATGCCTCCCAGCAAGGACACCGACCCAAGCGGGCTGCAGGGCCAAGGGCTAGCTGGTGGAGACACTGCCCCTAGGGTAAAAATGCAACATTCTGGGACTATTCTGGGGCAGAAGACCCCCATCTGCTAGGAGAGGATTTTCCTGTGTCTCATCCAAGTTTTGCCACCTAAGAGAGGACAATAATAGATCCATTCCATCTTGTTCCAATTACCCCTGTGGGCTGTGTCCAGGGCTTTGGTGAGAGGCAGAGGAGTTGGAGTGAGGAGGTTTCCTCACTTCGCATATCCATATGTGAGGCTAAGGGCCTTGAGATGTGGGCTTCAGAGTTCTTTCAAGGATGGTGGGAGAACTGCGTGAGACCCGGTATCAAAAAGTCCAAAACATAAAACAAGTATGGTAGTGCACACCTTTAATCCCAGAACCTGGGAAGCAGAGGCAGGAGGAGCCCTGAATTCCAGACCAGCCTCATCCATACAACAACGCAAGTCCCAGGACTACATAGATAGAGAGAATGTGTCTTAAGAAAGAAAGAAAGAAAGAAAGAAAGAAAGAAAGAAAGAAAGAAAGAAAGAAAGAAAGAAAGAAAGGAGGGAGGGAGGGAGGGAGGGAGGGAGGGAGGGAGGGAGGGAGGGAGGGAGGGAGGGAGGGAAGGAAAAAAGAAAGAAAGAAAGAAAGAAAGAAAGAAAGAAAGAAAGAAAGAAAGAAAGAAAGAAAGAAAGAAGAAAAAGGAAGGAAGGAAGGAAGGAAGGAAGGAAGGAAGAAAAGAAAAAGAGAAAGAGAAAGAGAAAGAAAAAACAAGATTCTTAAGATTAGGACAGGTGGAAATTCAGCTAGGTCACCTAGATTTAGTAACCTAGGTCTAGTTCCCACTCCCCACCCCACCCCTGCCCCAGGTACTTAGGTAACACATTGGGTGGGGGGATCCATCCAAGGATTTGTTGTCACTGGGTATGATGGTTCATGCCTGTAATCCCAGCCCTTGGTATTTGGAGGCAGGAGAATCAGGATTTTGAGACCATCTCAGCTACATAGCAAGCACCAGATAAGCCCAGGCTACATGCCCCCGCCCCAAGGGGAAAAAAAAAACCCAACAGCAAAAACAAAGAGAAGGGACTGAAGGAGGGGAGTGCGCCCACACCCAGGGGCCTGTTAAGAGAGGGGCTGTCCCTTTCTGCCCCCAGATCTTCACTCGAATGGGGCAGTGCTACACCTTCAACTCCGGCCTCCACGGGGCAGAGCTGCTCACCACTCCAAAGGGTGGCGCTGGCAATGGCTTGGAGATTATGTTGGATGTACAGCAGGAGGAGTATCTGCCCATCTGGAAGGACATGGGTGAGGGGCACAGGGTCATTTGCCTGTGAGGAGGGATGAGGGTGGAGGTATGCATGAGGCTGGGAAATCACAGAGATCATGGGAAGGAGGAGGCAGGTGTGTAGGGAGGAGCCCCAAAGCACGTCTTCTTGTGAGAAGAGGGAGGGCCGGCTCTTCCAAATCCTGAGGAGAGGGACTGCCACGTGAGTCTCTCCTGGGAGTGGAGTGTCTGGGGCCTTAAAGGCCCCTCCCTGCAGAAGAGACCCCGTTTGAGGTGGGGATCCGAGTGCAGATCCACAGCCAGGAGGAGCCCCCTGCCATTGACCAGCTGGGCTTCGGGGCAGCCCCAGGCCACCAGACTTTTGTGTCCTGCCAGCAGCAACAAGTATGTTGGTTCAACTGCCTGTGCCTCCCACCCTCTCCAAACTCCTACCTCCTCAGAAGACCCTCAGACCCCAAGCCACGGTGCCTCAGCTTGTTCCTGGGGCCCTCACCCCAGCGACCTCTCTTAACCCAGTCTCCTCAACCTTGTCCCTCCACAGCTGAGCTTCCTGCCACCACCCTGGGGTGACTGCAATACTGCATCTGTGGACCCCGACTTTGATCCAGAGCCCTCTGATCCCCTGGGTTCCCCTAACCCCAGCCCCAGCCCTCCTTATAGTTTAATAGGGTGTCGTCTGGCCTGTGAGACCCGCTATGTGGCTCGGAAGTGTGGATGTCGAATGATGCATATGCCTGGTAAGGGGCAGGGGTCTGTTGGGAGTAGGGAATGGGGGTGCCCTAGGGGGCGCTCTCGGGATCCGTTCTCATCTTCTATCCTAGGAAACTCGCCAGTGTGCAGCCCCCAGCAGTACAAGGACTGCGCCAGCCCAGCTCTGGGTAAGGGCACAACCCTTCAGCCTCCCTCCCGTTGATCCCAACCCTCTGGCCGAGTGGTCCTGACCCCTGCTTTGCGGCCTGCCTGCAGATGCCATGCTGCGAAAGGACGCGTGTGTCTGTCCCAATCCGTGCGCCATCACGCGCTACGCCAAGGAGCTCTCCATGGTGCGGATTCCTAGCCGCGCTTCAGCTCGCTACCTGGCCCAGAAATACAACCGCAGCGAGACCTATATCGCGTGAGCGAGTGGTGGAAGCGAGACTGGAGGCACCGTGCCTGTGACGGGGCGGGGTGGGGGTGGGGGCCTCCGAGCAGGAGCCCTGCACACAGCCTAGGATGGATTCATCTCCACATCATAATCGGTTCTGGGACTCTGGGCAAGCTGCTTAAACTTTCTGACTTGGGGGATGAGAATAACCCAAGGTTCTTGAGCATAACCCAGAGCACCCACCCACACCTACTTCCAGCTGGTGCCAGGTGGTGTCCAGCAAGCAATTCGGGCTTCTTCTCCTCCAGGGAGAACGTTCTGGTTCTGGACATCTTCTTTGAGGCCCTCAACTATGAGACAGTGGAGCAGAAGGCTGCCTATGAAGTGTCGGAGCTGCTGGGTGTGTATGGAGAGCCTGGGTCTGCAGAGGTGTGGATAGGGCGGGTGACTGTGAGCTGACAGCACTCTGCCTCCACAGGAGACATTGGGGGACAGATGGGACTGTTTATTGGAGCCAGCCTGCTTACCATCCTCGAGATCCTTGACTACCTCTGCGAGGTGGGACAGAACCACAGACATGATGGGGAGGGATTGGGCCACCAGTGTCCAGGGAGGTGGATGCTGGCCACCTACTCCTGCCACTTGCCCCCAGGTTTTCCGAGACAGAGTCCTGGGGTATTTCTGGAACAGAAGGGGCTCTCAAAGACGCTCTGGCAGTACTCTGGTAATAGTCCCCTTGCCCTCCCCCACCCCTAGCATCATCTGGTCCAGGAGCTATGTGCAGCCATCTTGGCTGGTCTCCACCTTCTCCCTCTTCCCACAGCTTCAGGAAGGGTTGAATGGCCATCGAACACACGTTCCCCACCTCAGCCTGGGCCCCAGGTAATATGAGACATGCCCCGTAAGGTCGAGGGGCAGGAGGTCAAGAGGAGGACACTCAGGTCTCTCTAGGGCGGAAGAGGTGGAAGGGCCCTGCCCCAGTGCTGTGGCTTGTCCCGCAGGCCTGCCACCCCTCCCTCTGCTGTCACCAAGACACTCTCTGCCTCCCACCGGACCTGTTACCTCGTCACAAGGCTCTAGACCTGCTGTGACCACGCGGCTGCACCGTGACATCCTGGGCATGTCCAGTCTGTCCATCTTTGCTGTCTTCACCCTAATAAAGCTCTAGTGCATGTGCCTCAGGTGTTTGCCTTACAGACCAGACATTAGCAGAGTCAATGCCAGCCTCCCCACCTCCATCCACTATCCAGTTGGGACCTGGTCCCCAGTTAGGCTTTACAGCTCTCTGGGGGGGGGGGGGAATTTAAAAAGAAGATCAATCAATTGCACCTTCATGTTAACGAGCTTATCAAACCCATTTTAATTTTTTTGATTTTTTTTTTTTTTTTTTGAGTAATGGGGACTGGGCCCAGGGTCTGGAGGACTCCTGCTCTGCAAGTGTTCTCCCCCAGAAGTACACCCCATCACTGTTGTTCTTCTGAAGCAGGGTCTCATCTACTTCAGGCTGGGGGTGAACTGGGCAGCCAAGGATGATCCTGATCTCCTAGCCTTTCTGCCCACACCTCTCAGATGTTGAGATTAGAGGCACGTACCACCACGTTTGGCTTCCCAGCCCTTTTTGTATCTTGTTTATTTAGAAACAGAGTCTCACTAAATTGTCCAGATTGACCCTGCACTCTGCTGCCCACACTGGCCTTGCGGCTCTCCTGCCTCAGGCTTGTTGGTAGCTTGGAAGACAGGCCTGTACCCCCAGGCCTACCTCCCAGCAGTATCTAAGAAGGCAGTCTCTCCATGCCCAGAGCTCAGATGTGATGGTCCACGGCGAGTAGTCGCTGTACCAAGAGTGTAGAGCCAGAACGGGGTTCTAACTAGCTCAGCGAGAAGGCGGAGGTGGCTGGTTTACACTAGCGGTCTCTGTCCTGCCTGCGCACGCAGGTCACGCTATGGGAAAGTTCTCGCCTTTCCCACCTCTCCGCAAGAGCTGACAGCCTGCTTGAGACAATGGCACTGAAAGCGCCCTGCCTTTCCCTTCCTGCCCAGAGGGCACCACTGGACCTCTGCCTCAGCTCCAGTCTTCTTTCACTGTACCCCAACCACTGGAAAACTGGCAAACGGGGCCTGAGAAGGGCTGTTCTTTTGAAAGAGACCCTACACAGCTCCGAGTTTCTCCTGCCCCAGCCGACAACTCCCAAGTGTGAAAACAGAGGTGGAGGGCGCTCTATACAGAAATGTGGAGACACCCATAGAGAGGCCCGGCCCATTCTCCCCATTCTGGTGGAGGCTCGCTCAACTTTGCACTCAGGCCAGCGGCGTCCGACCTCAGAACTGTTACCTGGCCTTTCTAAGCAGAAGAGAAAAGTGTGCAGGAGTATGTGGGCCTGCATGTGGAGACAGAGCTGCCACGATACAATCAAAAGGGTGGGGATCACGGCCTCCTGTCCCCAGTCTCATGACATGTAAAGAGGCAGAGCAGACAGGGAGCAGCTCGTTGCCCGAGCTGTAGGCAGGGTCACAGAGGGTGGTAAGTCAGAGCAGGGGTCCCCCGCCACCCTTCAGAGCCACCCCACCACCATATCAGCAGACTGTGGGAAAGGAGCCAATTTATGAAATTAAATAAAGTCCACGGAGGGAGTGAAAACCAGGGGCCAGGGTGACTGTACCCTGGCTGGGCCCAGCACAGCTGGTGCTCAGGATGCCCCACACCCCACTTTTCCACCCTCCTGTGAGGGGGGCTTAAATAGACCAGGCCCCAGCCTGGCCGCCAGGGGTCAGAGAGCCTAGGGGGGACAGAAGTCGGAGAAGTAGGGGTGCTGCAAGGCCTCCTCTGCCGAGATGCGCTGCACAGGGTTGCATTTCAGGAGGTTCTGCGGGGGGAAGACAGGCAGAGGCCGAGCTCAGACCAGAACGACCCGCCATCGTCTTGTCCCTCGGGGCAAGCTCCACAACCCCCAGTTTCTTGGGCAGGCAAATGCCCCCATCTGCTCCTGCCCCCAGGCACCTACCTGCAACAGGTCTCTCCCCGTGGCATTGAGCTTGGGTACGACGTTCACCAAGGACGTTGTGGCCGGGTACATTGGGTAGGGCTGCAGAGGAGGGCCGGGCAGAGTCAGGCCAGAGGCATGGAGCACAGAGTTGGAAAACAAAAGGGACCTCTGATAAACCAAGACCTCCCACAGCCAGTCATACCTTATAGTCCGGCAGCTTGGTCATGGCGGGCCACTGCTCCTCGGTCGGTGTTCCTAGCAGTGTGTCCATGTGGTCAAGGGTCACTTGTGGGCAGGGTTGCGTCTACACCTCAGGGACAAGGGGGAGGATTCCTCACTCCTGCCTGCCCTTCTCTCACACCATCTTACTCTATCCCCCAGCCCAGCCTGAGATGAACCCCATTTTTATGGTGTTTACAGTGGACCAGGAAAATCCAACCCCTGGTGCTGGCGGTCCTAACAGACAGTCATTTTTTTCTCCACGAACCCCTTCTCCTTTATCCTGAGGCCCACTGGAGAGACTTCTAATGACCTCATCAGATGTGCCATCCTCACCACCAGGCCACATCTCTCCACAGTGTGACCCCACGCAAGGACAATATGGAGGGTAAGCAATGGCTACCTCTCACGCCTGCTCTACGCTCCATGCCCACTCCCTTTCTACAAAGAGGTGAAGGAGAGTGGACTAAGGGCCCTGGAAGGATATCGAAAGATCCTCTTCAGCTGGTCATCCACATCATTGCCAGGGAAGAGAGGCCGCCCCGCATTAGCCAGCTCTGAGAAGAAAACAGGGATAAAACAGAGCACATGAAGGACCCATCATTCTGAGGTGCCCCTGTGCCTTCCAGTCCCAGCCCCAAGAACCCCTCTCCCTTCCCTCACAAAAGATCCTCCAGACCCTACTTGTTAACCCAACTGGGAAAGAAAGTGCCTCTGCAGAACCCCAATGTGTCACCTGCAAAGATGCAGCCGGCTGACCACATGTCGATGGACGTGGAGTACAGCTTGGCCCCAAAGAGGACATCCGGTGGGCGGTACCACAGCGTGACCACCTGGAGAAGACCCCACCCACAGGGACCCCCCCTCCCACTTAGAGAGCTGGAAGGAGGTCCAGGAGGCGGCTCAAAGAGCAGAGGAAACAATGTGGTGTAGAGAAGCCACTGGGGGACTCCCTCCCTTCAACCTCACATACCACATCCCAGGCTCACCTCAGCAGAGTAGCAGCGGACTGGGATACCAAAGGCGCGAGCCAGGCCAAAATCAGCCAATTTCAACTCCCCATTCTGAGGGGAGATAACACAAAGAGGACATGGAGAAGACTTTTAAATGGTTTAGGGCAGGCTCCAGCTTCCTTCGCCCCATCCTACTCTCTCAATGCTCCCCATCCCGGACTCAGCTTCTGTATTCTCGCTCCCTGTTCCCAGAGCAATACCCTGTTTATGAGCAGGTTCTGGGGCTTCAGGTCCCTATGCAGCACGTTGCGGCTGTGACAGAATCCCAGGCCTTTCAGCAGCTGGAAGAGGAATGACTGGGGAGAAGCAAAGAAGAAGGAGTCAGACCCACTGTGCCCTATAAGCTGTAGGACTTGGGGCAAGTCAAGAGGTCCATCCAATTACTCTGTAATTTAGTGTGTGTGTGTGTGTGTGTGTGTGTGTGACTGTGTGTGTGTGTGTGTGTGTGTGTGTGTGTGTACACGTGTGTGTGTCTGTGTCTGTGTCTGTGTTTGTGTGTGCCTGTGTGTGTGCCTGTGGAGGCCAAAAGAAGGGGTAGGATCTCCTGGAACTGGAGTTACAGGTAGTCGTGAGCTACCCAATGTGAATACTGGGAACAGAATTCTCTGAAAGAGCAGCAAGTGCTCTTAACAACTGAACTGTCTTTTCAGCCTTTCATCTAGTTACTTTAGAGAATCTGCTTTGCATGCACTAGGTAGCAGCCATACAACAGTAACCAAGTTTTCCTTGCGCCTCACACTTTCTGGACTGATAAGTTGGTGAGCCTTCCTGCATCTTCAGTCCATGCTGGTCTCTCATACAAGGCTGCAATTTAGCACACGCACGCGCATGCACACGCACACACACACACACACACACACCATGACCATCAACACAAAAACAAAGCTATAGTATTACTCAGGATCTGATTCCCTTGGAAGCTGGGCCAGTGCACTTGGTCTTGGGCCTAGCATAGTGACTGATACAAGGCAAAACCTACAGCAAATATTTGATTCGTTGGCCTCTCTCTCTCACTCTATCTCTCTTTCCTCTTAAGATTTACTTTATTTTTAAATTATGTATGTATGTATGTATGTGGGGGAGTGGTATGTGAATGCAGGTGCCTTTGGTTGCCAAAAGTGGGTACTGGATCCCCTGGATCTGGAGTTACAGGTGGTTGTGAGCTACCTCATGTGGGTGCTGGGAATTGAACTCACATCATCTGCAAGAGTAGTATGTGTTAACTGCCATCTCTCCAATCTCCTCTTTTCTTTCCTTTTTTCTTGCTTGTTTTTGCTCTGATATTTGAGACAAGGCCCTGCCATGTAGCTCAGGCTGGTCTTGAACTTGAGATCCTCCTACCTCAGACTTCTGAGTGCTAAAGTTAGAAGTGTGTGCTACTATGCAGGGCTGGTTTTTGTTAAATGCATGAGATATTTCTCATGTGTCTCATCTTTTGAGTGCAAATGACATCATTGAAATCAGATACTGTGCAAGTCAAAGGAAACCACATAAAAATGTTCACCAGGACTAGTAGCCCTTGGAGGGCAGAAACAGGTTTTCTCTGGTACTCCAGGACCACAACCTGTTACTCAAGCAGTATTGATAGATAGCACACCCAGGAGATGAATCCCTAGACACTTCTCCCCTTACCTTCACAATCTCAGGGTCCAGGTCACCATTGCAGCTGTCAAAATATTTCTTCAGGTCCTAAATAGAGATGAGGGTGTGGAGAAGAAGACAGAGTTCAGCCTTGGTCTGGACTCCTATACCCTCCCTTGATAACTAATCCCACCCCCCCAGCCCCTCTTTCACCTGATCACAGAACTCAAAAACCAACGTCAGCTTCTTGTCACTATGCAGGACATCATGAAGCCTAGAGAGAATGAAAGGCTCAGCCAGATCCCAGTACCTCTAGCATCCCAATACAGCCTAGTCTACTGAGGAGGTTCTATCTCCTCCAACAGACCTCACCTAACAATGTTTTTGTGCTTCAGTTCCTTGAGTAGACAGATCTCCCGGAGGGCTGAACTTGGCACACCCTACAACATGCAAGGAGACAGTAGTCACAGCCCACCCAAAATAGGCCTTATACCCCTCCCCCCACGCCTCAGTCCTACCTCATCGTCATCATCCAGCCTGACACGCTTCAGAGCCACAATCTCATGGGTTTCCCGGTTTTTGGCCTTGAACACAGTTCCATAGGTGCCTAGGGGAAGGTCGGGGGTGAGGGAGAGGATCCTTCTCAACATCTTAGTATGTAAGGGCAAGTTTTCAGGTGAAGGTTAGTATGGAGTAGTTTTGTGAGTGAGGATGCCAAGGCGAAGGTGCCTAAAAAAGCTCAAGGCTCCAGAGGCAGGGGGAATCTGCCATAAGCTCAGAGGGTGGGGGGTGGGGTCGGGAAGTAGCGAGGAGTCATCTAGCAGAGCAGTGAAGGCCTGCAAAAATGTTAAGGTTGGAGGTCCTGCATTTTGAAGCAGGGGTTCCAGGTGAGGGTTGCAAGTGATGCTGAGGCTAGGGATGAGAAATGCAGGAAGTGCCGCGGCTAGGAAGATCGGTCCACAGAGACTGCTAACGCTAAGAGCAAGGGTTTGCCGCAGATGGTAACACAGGGAGAAGGGTTGGTGTCTGCACCGAGTGTTGGGCTCAGCGGCCAGGGCTTTTGCCCAGTGCTGAGGTCGGAGCCTGCAAGTATAGCTGACGGTAAGGGAGCTGGGACTGCAAGCAGGGTCTTCAGAAAAGGACCTTGCAGGAACATCTCGTGGTTCCATTACCTTCCCCAATCTTCTCCAGTTTCTCGTATTTCTGCATCGCAGCGGCCGCGGGGACCCCTGCGGGCCCTCGGTTCTAAGACTCCCGGCCCCGGCGTTGCAGAGGAGGTGGTACCCACAGCTCCAGCCCCGCCCACCCGCTCCCCCGCGCACAGGCGTCTGGGACTTGTAGTTCCTGGGTGGCCATGTTTCCCAAGAATACCCGTGGCGAAGGGCACGAGGACTACAAAGTCCAACAGGCCGCGCTCGGACTCTATGCAGCGATCAACTCCCGGGACTCGTTTCCACCGCGGAGGCAAACCTTAAACTTCAACTCCCAGGAAGCATCGCGTGTCCGCTTTTCGGGCGTCTCCGCCAAGGCGCGGAGGCTCCCAGTGTGCCCCGCTCTTGTTATTATTCCTTTTCTGTGCTCACAGCCTTCCAGAAAAGGGCCGCTCCGGGACCGCGCGTTCCAGAATACAGTGAGGGTGGGGGTGGGGTACTCTCTGCTTGAAGTTTGCGTTTGACGGCCTAGATCTCGGGCGCTGTTGGCCCGGCTCTGACCTGGTTGGGTGTATTGAGTCGCCAGCAACCTCCTGACAGCTTCAGCACTAGTTTCCACCTCTCCCTAGGCCACCTGGTGACCCTAGGACTGACTGGGGAATGATTCTGAGCGATGTCTTACTGCTGATGACCTCACGGGGACCAGCTGACCACAGGGCTGGGCAGCGAGACAGGTGTGCCCCATTAGAGGCTGGATTTGAGTGGAGGGACACACGCCAGAGACCCCTCTTTCTGCTGGGCCCGTTTTATCGTCTCGAAAGCCACCGGACTCCAGCGGCTCCACTTTGACATGCCGAGGCCAGCTGACGGGAGCCTGGGTATCCCCCAGATCCCAGTCATCAGAGCAGGCCCACTGGAGTCAGCCAGGGTGTGGCCCACAAGGACTGGCAGGTCAGTTACTCCCTTCAACAGACGAGACCACAGACAGATGCTACACTTGGAGCAAGCAGCCTTTACCTCACCCCGTAAAGGAGTTGATTATAGATTTTCTTGCACTGCTCTCTAATTGTCTCATGACTGCATTCTTGAGGGCTGTGAACCGGGCGAAAACGGCCCCAAACAGCATTCCTCAGCGCCGGAACCAGAGTAGCGCTAACCATTTGTTAATTAACTTACTTAAATCTGAGTGCTTTTGCATAAACAATATTGTGTGATTCGCCCACGTGGCAGACTGAAGACGCATAAAGTGCATTCTTTATCTGAAATAATTGATGATTTAGTTGAGAAAACAGGATGACACGCAAAGGTCTTTAAAATAGAGGTGTCAACTACGGGTAGGGTTCCATCCAGCGCGGAGGTAGTTCTGGTGCAAGTGAGGAGACCTCAACAAGTTGTCCTGCTTCCCATCAGTTCAGGGTCACGGTCACCAACTCTTAGCGTCATTACCCCTCACATTCGCGCGCCATCCGTTCTCTCGGGCAGACACCAGGGCTTTCTCGGAGGCCGTGGGGTTGTTTGGGCGGGAGCCCTGCAAGAGCCTTAACGCCAGAGAGTCTGTAGTTCAACTCCCCAAGACTCCATTTCCTGGCCATACTCCTCTCCCTCGATCCCCAACGTGAAGCTGACTCCTTTCCTCCCAGAGGTGGCTCCCTAGAGCCAAAAGAGGGCGTCCCCGGAGCCTTTGCGGGCGTGGAGGGGGAACAGCCAGGGTGCCGCGCCGGCGGTGTCGGGCTGTGCCTGGGAGCGCGCTCCCGCCACGGAGTCTCAGCGCCCGCTCTCCGCCTCCCGGCTAGCCGCGCCGGGGCCGCGCACGGCGCTCTGCGGGGGGCGCGCACGCTGGAGGCTGGCCTGCCCGCGGCGCGGGGGAAAGTTGAGTTGGGAGAAGTTGGGAGCGGCGGGGGCGCGCCCCGGGGTGGGCACCGGGAAGTCGTCGGGAGCGCGCGAGGGTTCCGGAGGATCAGGGGAGACCCGGAGACCCCCGGGACACGAAATCCAGAGCTAGCGGGTAAGCAGATAGGTGGGGGAGGGGGAGGGCCGCGAAGGAGTGGCGGGGGGGACGACTGGAGACTCGAGCGCCGAGGGAGTGGAAGTGGAGGAAAGGGCGGGGACTGGGGCGCAGGGAGCGAGGTCTTAGGGAGAAGGATGGGGAGGTGAGTGGGAGTACCGCTCCGAAGCGGGATTCCGGGGTCCGCCTCTTAAGAGTTACCTAAAGCCAGGGTGCCGCGCCCCCTGCCACCAGGAGGGGGTAGTCTCGGGGAGCTGCTACCTTCAGCTTGCTCTCCCACTCCAGGGCGGGTTCCAGACGACCCCTCTGCCCCCGAAACCTGCCGGTTTGGGGGTTGCCTGGGACCTCAACCCCCTGGATCTCGGGATTGGAAGGCGGAGCCCTGAAAGGGGATGGCGGGTCAGGTTAGGACAAGAGGTCAGACAGAAGGGGGGAGCAGCAACTGGGTGAGGATGGGAAAGAAGAGCCTGAAGTTTGATTTTTAGGGGGCTGCCTTCTCTGGGTAGGGAGCTCCTTGCGGGGTGTGGAGGCAGTGCTGCCTCAAATCTGGGGCCACTTTATCAAACTTCTCTCCGCCCCCACCATCCCCACAGCCAAGAGCTGTGGAATGTACAAATTCACTTGGGGAATGGTTAATGCCCAAGTGGGGGTCCGAAGTGCTAATCCCTTGGGCTGGGGGAGAGATGCTAATCCTTCGGGCCCGTCGGGGCTGGTCCGGGGAATGTGCCCCCACTAGGATTATCGGCCCCGATGCTCTGGACAGAGGCTGCTTTGTATTCTACGACAGCGGGGGAGGGGTGGGGGCACATGGGTGGAGGGAGGAGGGCTTGGTTGGAGGAGCACGCTTGAGGGCAAAGCCTGGAGGTGGGAGTGAGCACCCGCAGGTGCTCAGGACAGATTCCCTATACCCCTCCCAGACCAGGTCCCCTCCCTGGCACCTCTCCCCCACACTGGCGGGCCCTGGCTGAAGGCCGGCTGAGGGGGGGAGGTAGAAAGAGCAGTCAGCTGAGTTGGAGTCCTTGCCAGGAATGTGTAGCCCAGACTCCCCACCCTGGGCTGATCCCCCCCAGACCTCTATTTCTTGACCCTATACTAACCTGTCTCACTGCCAAGGTTGCCTTAAGTCAAGACAACCCCAACTCCCCAGCAGCCTTCGGCAGCTTAGTATGGTTACCTTTTGGAGAGCCTTGGGTGGTGCCCTCACTAGGAACGGGTACCCCGGTTAGCACCGGCTGGGTTCCCTCCACCCCCACCACCCAGCTCCCACTCTAGAGTCACCGTCAGGAGGGCTGCCCTGCCACTCAGATTTTCCTGGCCCAGGGCTAGGGAGGGGAGGGATGGAGACTGCCCCTAGCATTGCTGTGCCCACCCCCTTGACGATGTCACGTGCCCCTCCCCCATTATAAGCCCCACTGTCCAGTGCCTTCGTTCCTCCCACTGAGGGAGTGGAGCAGGGCTCCGTCTCCGCACTGGGGAGCCCGCTGGTCCGCCTGCCTTGTGGGGGCACCCCCTCCTTACTTGCAGGCACCCTGCTTTCCCTTTTGGGTTCTCTCCAAAGTTCTTTCTGGTCCTCTTTTTTTTCTGTTTGGGAAGCCAGCCACCCTGGCCTCCACACCCCTCTTGCTCTGCGGGGTGTCTCACTCCCTACCACACCCCTTTCTGGTCTCAGGCTCACCTCCAGGGGCCCCTGGTTCTTGTTCCTGTCTGGCCCTTCGCGCCTGATCCTTCTGTTCTTTATCATTCCCTCCCTCATCTGTTCTGCTTTCTTTCCAGGGCTGGGCCTTGACTCCTTCCTGCCTCATTTTTGTGGCCTCTTCCCCCTCTGCCTCTGTTCTCCCGGCTGCCTGTGTGCCACCCCCTTCTCTGCAACCCGACTCTTCAGTCGGCTCTTCTCTCCGTAACCCTCCTCTCTCTCTTCTTGTCACCTCGAAGGGCCACCATGAGGGTCTTCATCGTCTAGGAGGGTCTTGTATGTCGGAGACACCGGGGTGGCAGACGGCCGAGGCTCCTCTCCTCTCTTGAGCTGGGCTGGGGGCTAGCCTGCTCTTCACCCATGGTGACTAGCCCTTTTCCCCACTCAGGTTATGCCTCCGCCTTGTCGCCCTGAAAGCCGAAGCGACAGCGAAAAGGGCTAAGATTTGGCCATGAGCAGCGCCCCCAGGCGCCCCGCCTCGGGCGCAGATTCTTTGCACACGGTAAGCACGGCCCGCAGGTGAGCTGGCCCGGGCTCCAGTGGGGCGTGGGTGGGGTGCAGAAACTACGAAAAGGAAGCTGTGTTGGGCTGAGAGGCACTGCCATCCCTACCCAGACTTGGCTAGTGTATGAAGATGCTGAACCGGGAAAGGGGAGGGACGGGTGGCCTCCATTTGTTTGAGGCGTTGAGGCTATGTTAGCTGCAGTTGGGCAGGAGTTTGAGAGCCCTGGATCTTAAGCCCTGTTACTCTCTCTGACTGGATCTCAACTGCACAGGGCCCCCCCAAGAAGGCCTACACACCAAAGTTCTAGTCAGAGCTTGCCGGCAGTGACTGGCCCCGCCCCTGGCCCACGTGCCATCCAGGCCCGCCCTCCCCCCCTCCCCAAGGTGGCCACTACCCCACATGGCCCTCTTCTGATTTTCCTAAGAAGTCTAATGATTAACTCCGGTGGCACAATCAGCCGCATTATATTGGTCACTTTAACCCATCGGGGCACGTGACTGGGAAGGGACACTGGCGGTGCCCTCCCCCTTCTTCTGGGTTCACCCCTGCCGCCATGGACTTCCTCCTACGGCCTCAGGTTGGAGGAGATGGCCCGTTCCCCCTCCCCACAAGCTCCTCAGGAGCTGATGCCTCGCTTGCTCCCTAGCGGCTTCCTCACTCGTGCCAGCTTCCCCCTGCCCAGCTGCTTCTGGTGGAAATGGGGCAAGTGCTTGGGCTGGCCCGCCGGAGCTGCAGAGAGATAGATGGGCTGGGCAGGACTCCCTCCTCCAGCCCCCTGTCCCTGCCTGCCCTGGATGTTTCCTTCTGTGTCCCCCACCTCGACCCCTGCATGTCTCCCCAAGGCTGATCCTCCTGCCTGGCTCTTCCTTGCTGTAGCAGCTGGCACTGCCATGGAAGGGGTGGCATACCCTGGCCTTTGGAGGTCCTGACGCCCTTCAGGTCCCGAAGCTCTTGAGCAAATATTTGGTGGTGGCGCCTGGAGCTGAGACCTGCTGGGGGTGGGGTGGGGAGGGGGGCTGGACCAATGCTGCCGGGCTGGCTTGCTTGCTTGCGGGGGGCCAGGCTGCTGGTCCTTCAGCCAGGCTGAGCTTTTCCTGCAGTTCTGGCCTGCACTAGCCCTGCCTGCTGTCAGCGGCTGCACTCCCGCAGGATGACTCAGGTGGGGGGGAGTGGGGGTGGGGTGAGGGGCGGGGCTGACCGACTGGCTGTGAGGGGAGGACAGGGCTGCCTAGGTGGGCCTGTGTGCCGCCCTGGAGGGGATGGGGGCTTTCTGGCCAAGCAGGAGTATCCATTCCTGCCCGGGCAGGGAGAGGTTTGACTCAGAACGACTCCGAGGCAGTCAGCTCAGATGCCTTCAGAAGTTACTTTTAAGGCTCAGCAATTGTCCTCCAGCCAAAGGAATTTTTTTTTTCTCTGCCACAGTAACAGGGAAGTTCACATTCTGCCTGGTTGCAGAAGGGCCAGACCAGGAATTTTGTGGAGTCTTCTAGTGTGGGCCTGCCCTAGATTGATTGGGCCCTTGTTAGGGGGGTAAGCTGCTGGGGAGCTGGGTCCCTGGCGTTGGAGATCATAGTTGCTGGGATGTGGATTAGGTCCCAGCGTTGGGAGGGTTAGGTTGCTGCACACAGGGAGTCAGTTTGTGTGCTGGAGATGCGAGGTCGCTGGAGTCACTAGGTCTCCAGCCCTGGGCAGGTTAGGGCCTTCACACACAATTCCCAGTGAGCCCTGTGCGTCCTCTCCACTCTCCCTTCTCACAGCCAGAGCCAGAGAGCCTGGGCCCTGGAACACCTGGGTTCCCTGAGCAAGAGGAAGACGAACTGCGAACCCTAGGTGTGGAGCGGTTCGAGGAGATCCTCCAGGAAGCTGGATCCCGAGGAGGAGAGGAGCCAGGCCGGAGCTATGGGGAGGAAGACTTTGAATGTGAGAGGCCAGCTGGGGAAGGGAGGCCGAGGGCTCAGGTCAGACTGTCCACCAGAGAATGGACTGGGGCTTAGTGGGAGAGGCCAGGACAGGAAAGGGGGGGGTGGGGCTCAGGTCTGACTGTCCACCAGAGAGTGGACTGGGGCTTAGTGGGAGAGGCCAGGACAGGAAAGAGGGCGGGGGCTGTGCCTGGCTGCTGCCAAGTCCCTCCTCCCTGCAGACCACCGCCAGTCCTCCCACCATATCCACCACCCACTGTCCACCCACCTGCCTCCTGACGCCCGCCGCCGCAAGACTCCCCAGGGCCCAGGACGGAAACCTCGGAGGCGCCCTGGAGCCTCTCCCACTGGGGAGACCCCTACAATCGAGGAAGGGGAGGAAGATGAGGATGAAGCCAGTGAAGCTGAAGGGTCCAGGGTTCCCCTACAGCAGCCATCCCCTGCCTCTACACCTTCTTCAGTGCAGGTAAGTGGTGCCTTGGCTCTTGGGAGCTGTCTGCAGGGTCCTGGCCTGGCCTTACCTTCCCATGTGGCTTCCTGTTGCAGTTCTTTCTCCAAGAGGATGAAGGTACAGAACGGAAGGCAGAGAGAACCAGCCCATCTCCCCCTACACAGATGTCCTACCAGGAGATACCTCCCCGGGCCACCAAAGGGGCACAGACAGGGTAAGTACACTGTACTCAGCAGTGTCCTAAGTAGGCACTCCCCTTACTAGAGCAGGGAGGAGGTAGAAAAGAAAGCAGGAGTCCTGAACTCACCAGGCTAGGGTTCAGGTCCCAGGCCTGCCTCTTACCAGCTCCTTGGGGAGGTGACAGATGACAGGACAGGGATCACTGGCCTTGCTGAGGATTACAGGGTGCTTTACCAATCTGAGCTGCCCCCGGCATCGTGCCCCAGCACTGGCATGAGCACTGGACCAAGGATGCAGTACTTACTGGAGCCCCCTCTTTGTTTCTGGCAGCTGCCAAGTACACCCAATTGGAAAGCAAATGTTGCCCCATGACGTGGTAGCAGAAAATCCCTCTGTCCAGTGAGCTGGCTCAGGCAGAGTCAGTACAGGTGCTTCATAGGAGTTGGGGGCACTAGCCAGGGAAGGCTTCCAGGAGGAAATGACTTTGAACAAAATCTCAAGGTTACGACTATCACAGACCTGTTGTTTTCTGGGTACCAGGCAGCGTAACGTGCTGTGGGAAATAAAGGGCATGGTGCCCCTTTAGAGAGTGAGCATATAGGCTCGCTGGGCGCCAGGCTGGCAGGTGGGAGCCTCCAGGAACTCCTGGCACTGAGGAAGGAAAGGAGAAGCAGGCAAGACCGGCACAGCAGAGTCATGGGCTGCGTGGATGCTGGCATTGGCAGAGAACAGGAATAAGGGCAGGAGCTGGTGTCTCCGAAGGGCAAGGCTCAGTCCTTCGCAAACAGGTATCTGGCGAGTTTCAAAGCCCATTTCCAGGTTGGAAGGGCAAGGGAATTATTAATGTTGATAAATGCGAGGTTCTGAATGTTACTTTCCCAAAACCTCACCTTCTTAAACACCGAGGAATGCTGGCCTTTGCCCATGCTGCGAGGGAGGTTTATATCCAGATGACCCTTGGGGTGACTGCTGGCGGTGCCCAGCCGAGAAAGGCTAGAACTGGGGTTTAGATGCTGCCTGCTGGCTTTCAGAATCCTCAGTCTTCCCACGTGCCCACCTTGCAAGAGTGGGAGCGAGGAGGGCCGAGGTCCATGTGGCTTTCTGCCTAGGAAGGAGGCTGGCTCTGGGGGCTCACGGCTCTTCTTTCTGCAGAGCCCTGGTGGAGGAGACGGTAGCGGTGGCCAGTGGCACAGCTGGAGGTGACGATGGAGGTGCTGCTGGGCGTCCCCTGACCAAAGCCCAGCCTGGACATCGGAGTTACAACCTTCAGGAGAGAAGGCGAATCGGCAGTATGACTGGGGTGGAGCAGGCACTGCTGCCCAGAGTCCCTACTGATGAGAGTGAGGCCCAGACACTGGCCACAGCTGACCTTGACCTCATGAAAAGTGAGTGCTGCTGCTAGAGCCTATAATCAGGCTCATTGTTGGGTGGGACAAAGGGTAAGAAAAGGAGGAGACTGATCCCGGCCCTCTCCGCGCCCCCAGGTCACCGGTTTGAGGATGTTCCTGGGGTACGGCGACACTTGGTGAGGAAGAATGCCAAAGGGTCTACGCAAGCTGCCCGGGAAGGTCGAGAACCTGGCCCCACACCTCGGGCGCGACCGCGGGCCCCCCATAAGCCCCACGAGGTACATCTGTCTACTTCATGTCTTCTGTCACCTCCCCTTCCGCCAGGCAGACCCACAGTGCATGGCACCCCAGAGCTGCCTCCGTAATAGGGAAGGCTGCCCACCGTGTCTTTAGGGTCTCATGTGTGGTACTGCGCTTCAGGAGGTGAGCCTTCAGTGAGGTGTGTATCACGGCCATCTGCTGGCAGGCCGCGGTAAGTGGTCTGCAGGAGAAAATACAGAAGAACCTTCAGGCTACCTGCATGTACTCCTCCACTTTCAAAGCCCAGCCTCCCTGCTCCGTTGACCCTCCCGACAGCTGGTGAGGGTGGTAGCACAGGTGGTATCAGCCATAAACCAGGTCTGTTCCTTGACCAAGGTTACTAGTTATTTAGGGACACTACCCATCTTAGACTGCAGGGCTCTGAACTTTGACATAGTATGGTTTTTTAAAATGTGTTTATTGAGGTATAATAGCACTATAGTAAATCGCACCTGTGCCGAGCGTCCGGTCCAGGGACGCCTTACACCCACAGCATCCAGATGGCTACTGTCCAGCTAGAGATGGTTCCCACCCTCAGCAAGCCTTTTCCTGCTACCGCCCTGGCAATGTCCTATAGAGGTGACCATGCCCTGTCATTTTCGAGAGATGGAGTCTCATTTGGTAGTCTAGACTGGCTTGGAATTCCCTATGGAGCCCAGGCTGCCTTCAGACTCAAGGCCGTTCTGCCTCAGCGTCCTGAGGGCTGGGATTACAGAAATAATCCACCACTCGTTAGTTTTGTCGGTCCTGTGTCGGGCTCCAGAAGCCCATGGCTTCCTAGCATGGTGACTCCACTTGGCTCTAGGACTCCTGTTCACAGACTTGACTCAGTCCTCTCACTGCCACAGAGGTGGGCATCATAGACATTTTACAGATGAGGGGAGCCCATGTCTGGTTAGTAAGTCCCACATGCCTGTGCACCATCCACCGTGGCCCATGGTCAGGTACCCTTCTGGTGCCGCGTCTCCCGAGGTGGATCCCAGCATCCTCTGGCTCTGTTCCCTGCAGCATTTTCCTCATCTCACCCCAAGGTGTTTGTGGAGCTGAATGAGTTGCTGTTGGACAAAAACCAGGAGCCTCAGTGGCGGGAGACGGCCCGCTGGATAAAATTTGAGGAGGATGTGGAGGAGGAGACTGAACGCTGGGGGAAGCCTCACGTGGCCTCCCTGTCCTTCCGAAGCCTCCTGGAGCTCCGCAGAACACTGGCCCACGGTACATCTCCATTTACCTGCTACAAGAACCCTTTGCTTCTGCCTCCATAACTGAAGCTAAAAATGACTTGAAAGCATTTTGATGAAAAATGGCTGAAATTCCTGACATGCCTTGTCAGCATGTTTTTAGATGTCTGAAGTAATCCAGGCTAGCCTTGAACTCACTATGTAGCTGATGCTGGCCTTGAACTCCTGATCCTTCTGTCTGTACCTCCTGAGTGCTGGAATTACTGGCATGTGCCACCACACCCAGCTTCCTTCTTAACATCTTAGAGGATCTGGGAATATTACCTAACCTGTAGGACTGTCTAAACTTCACTAAGTAACCACAGGCCCAGGACTCCAGTGGACTTGCTTCCTCCTTCCTGTTGGGCAATCACGCCCAGTTGTTCTTTGAAAGGCTGTTTCTAAGCAGCTGAGGACAGAGAACTCTGCTATTGGAATTGTTTCCAAACAGAGAGCAAATAGGCTGCAAGTGAGGTTTCTGGGCTTTGGGTAAAACGCCAGAGGGAGAGCTTTATCTCTTAGGCTGTTTTGGCTGCTCAGGATCATTTGAGTCTGTTTATTCCATAGTTCTTTGTTCTGGAAAGTTGACCTTGCCAGATAAGTGGCCTGGTAGCTTTTGAAAGGAGCTTCATTTCTATATGTTTTTGAGCTCCTGGCGAGTACCCACTGGGCTCGCCCAAGTGAAGGGGAGAGTCTGGGGACTTTCAGTTGACCCCAGGGTTGCCATGTGGGCAAGGCCACAGACCAGCTGGAACATGAGGGAGATCTAGGACCCCAGGAGCATCATGGGGAGGCAACGCTGGGTTTCTAACAGCAAAGAAGACACAGCTAGAGCGGGTGCCCTGGGTAACCTAAGCTGGGTGCTCCTTGGATAGGGCGTCAGATAACTAAACCTTGGTGGTTCCCGTCAGCCTCATACAGTATTCCTGGGATGGGGGAAGAAAGGGGACCGAGAGGTGAGAGAGACCTAGGAACAGGGCTGGTACTCAGGCCCAGACCCCTGGCCCACACCACCTGGCTGTGCCAGCCTGTCCCCACTCCGCTCTCCCTCCCATCTGCTCCCCACTGTCGTGACCAGTTCTGGGGTGACAAGCTCTCCCTGCCACCTTCCTGCAGGAGCTGTGCTCTTGGACCTCGATCAGCAGACCCTGCCTGGGGTGGCCCACCAGGTGGTAGAGCAGATGGTCATCTCTGACCAGATCAAGGCAGAGGATAGAGCCAATGTGCTACGAGCCCTCCTGCTGAAACACAGGTATGGCCACGGGGCAGGAGGACCCAGTCATCTCCTGCCTCCCTGGCTCCAGGCCCACTCTTGCCTGTCCTGACCCTCCCTGTCCTCTGTCCCACCAGCCACCCAAGTGACGAGAAAGAGTTCTCCTTCCCCCGAAACATCTCAGCGGGTTCTCTGGGCTCTCTGCTGGGGCATCACCACGCCCAGGGGACCGAGAGTGATCCTCACGTCACTGAGCCTCTCATTGGTGGTGTTCCTGAGACCCGACTGGAGGTGGATAGAGAGGTGAAGGGGAATGGATCCTGCCCAGGGGCTGGCAGTAGGATCTGAGCAAGCCCAGTGTGGGAATGCAGCGGGGGCATGTGGGAGGGGCTGCCTGGACTGAGTTCTGTTCTGTTCCTCCCATCCCATCCCCTAGCGTGAGCTACCACCCCCAGCCCCACCTGCAGGGATCACCCGCTCCAAGTCCAAGCATGAGCTGAAGCTGCTGGAGAAGATCCCTGAGAATGCTGAGGCTACCGTGGTCCTCGTGGGTATGTGGGGGAAGCTAGGGCATATTAGAGACTGGGCTCTCGGGCCACCCAGGACTTAGAGAGGAGCGGGGTCCTGCCACCTGCTCTTGCCCATGGCGTCTCCACACCCCTAGGCTGTGTGGAGTTCCTTTCTCGCCCCACCATGGCCTTCGTGCGGCTGCGGGAGGCTGTGGAGCTGGATGCGGTCCTGGAGGTGCCCGTGCCTGTGCGTTTCCTCTTCCTGCTGCTGGGCCCCAGCAGTGCCAACATGGACTACCATGAGATTGGCCGCTCCATCTCCACCCTCATGTCCGACAAGGTCAGCATCTTCCCAGTCTGACCCCATGCAGTCCCGCCTCAGCCACTAACCTCGGGCAGCCCCAGGGCCCAGCCTCTGGCCCCCTCCTAGTGTACTCCCTGATTCCTCTGTGCTCGGGCAGCAATTCCACGAGGCAGCCTACCTGGCAGATGAACGGGACGACTTGCTGACGGCTATCAATGCCTTCCTGGACTGCAGTGTGGTGCTACCGCCTTCAGAAGTTCAGGGCGAGGAGCTGCTGCGTTCTGTCGCCCATTTCCAACGCCAGATGCTCAAGAAGCGAGAGGAGCAGGGCCGCCTGCTGCCCCCTGGGGCTGGGCTCGAGCCCAAGTCTTCCCAAGATAAGGGTACGCCCATGTAGGCCTGGGCCAGGTGATGCTACCTTACGGAGGGAGCCCGAGGGCAGGAGAGGGCCCCCAGGAACCTGACAGAGGAGGCCAGCTGTGTTGCTCCTGTAGCCGATATGGTCTGTGTTCTCGGAGGAGGGCCTGATGGGGTGGCTGGGAGGGCGGGCGGGCGCCAGGCGCCCTGACGGAGGCCTGGGTTGCAGCGCTCCTGCAGATGGTAGAGGCGGCAGGTGCAGCTGAAGATGATCCCCTTCGGAGGACGGGCCGGCCCTTTGGGGGGCTGATCCGTGACGTGCGGCGCCGATACCCCCACTACCTGAGTGACTTCCGTGACGCACTTGACCCCCAGTGCCTGGCCGCTGTTATCTTCATTTACTTTGCCGCCCTGTCTCCTGCCATCACTTTTGGGGGGCTGCTCGGTAAGGAGCGGGTTTAGCGAGGGGTGGCAGGTGTGCACAGGGCCCGGCCACCAGGTACTGAGCTTGCGCCTTTCTCCCTGCAGGAGAGAAGACACAGGACCTGATTGGAGTGTCAGAGCTGATCATGTCCACAGCACTCCAGGGTGTGATCTTCTGCCTGCTGGGGGCTCAGCCACTGCTGGTGATCGGCTTCTCTGGGCCTCTGCTGGTCTTTGAGGAGGCCTTCTTCTCGGTAAGAGCTCTTTCTGTCCCGCTTCACTGCCCTTCCTGGACACGGCTCCCGTCACCCCTAACGGCCCCCCACCTCTCCCGTTCAGTTCTGCAGCAGCAACCAGTTGGAGTACTTGGTGGGCCGAGTGTGGATTGGCTTCTGGCTGGTGTTCCTGGCCCTGCTCATGGTGGCTCTGGAGGGGAGCTTCCTGGTCCGCTTTGTCTCCCGATTCACCCAGGAGATCTTTGCCTTCCTCATCTCCCTCATCTTCATCTATGAGACCTTCTACAAGCTGATCAAGGTGGGCATGTGCGGGGCACAAAGGAGCCTGGGGCAGCCCGTCTTTCTTTAGAGAGATGTTTGGCTCAGTTGTATTCTGTGTGTGTGCACACACATGCAGTTGTGACATGTACGGGGTCAGAGGACAACACGAGGGAGTTGGCTCACTCCTTTCACCTTTTGACGGAGCTCAGAACGCCGGGCTTCGCGTCGCGTCCCTTTACCCGTTGAGTCCTAGTGGCAGCTTCCTCCCTTCCTTGCTTTCTTCCTTTGAGTGTGTTTTTCTGTCTTATATTTTGGTTCTTTCTTCTGGATGACAAGCCAGGCTAACTCTGGAACCCCCGGGAGTCTGTCTATTCATGAGCACAAAGTAACATGGAATCAAGAGAGGGTTAGAAGGGCTGGATAAGCAGGAAGAAGGCCGCCCGCCGGAGTGTAGCAGAGCTGAGATACAGTGCTGCGATCTGTGTGCCTGCCCGCTTCACCCCCTCCGTTCCATCAGCACTGGACAGCATCAGATCAGCCTTTCAGAAACTCACATATTTCTAATAGCAAGGATAACCTGCACTTTCATTAGAATCCACGAATGTGGAAATGAGGCCCAGAGGTGACACAGTCAGTCTGGACACCCAACACACAGGTCTCAGGAGTTACCATCCTTGATCCTCCGTGCTCATGGTTCCTCTTCCCTCAGCCCCTGGCGCCCAGCTTTGGCTCTGGCTCTCTCCCACTCCCGGTGACCTTCCTGCCCCTCTCTACTCCATGTAGCCTTATACTTAACCAGACTCTCTAGTCTCAACCAAGTCTTTTTCTTTTATTTCGTTTTCAGTCTCAAATTCTTTCTCATACGTCATGCTTGCTCAACGTGAGCTGAATAGTTGGTTTTCAAAGTCTCTGAATATTTTCTAGATTTCTACATGCAAGTGACTGTGAAAATATTTGGCATTTTTAAAAACCTGAAACCCTGAACAGGCACTTACAGGAAGGGAGCATGACCACCCGTAGATACTGACGTTTACAAAGCTGCTCCAGACATGGCCATGCAGCCTTCGGCCAGTGAAGAAGTGGGTTCCTGACCACTTTCTCAGAACGCCATAATAGAGGCTAGGGTTCTGACTCAGGCTTGAAGTGCTTGCCCAGCATATACAAGACCCTGTGTTTGGTCCTCGGCTCCAAAAAAACCTAAAACATTTAAAAACTAGAGTCTAAATGCCATCATAGTAAAAGGACTTTCAAGAAATATAATTTGGATTTTTGGGGACTCATAAAGTTAACTGACAAGGCCGGGTGGTGGTGGCGCATGCTTTTAATCCCAGCACTTGGCAGGCAGATCTGAGTTTGAGGTCAGCCTGGTCTACAGAGTGAGTTCCAGGCTAGCCAGGGCTACATAATGAGACCCTACCTCAAAAAGGCAAAAATAAGTATTGGTGGAGGGCCACCAAGATGACCCAGTGGGTGAAGTTACCTGCCACCAAGCCTGATGACTGGAATTTGATCCTTGGGACCCACCTAATGGTAGAAGAAACTGAGTCCCGAAAGTCATACTGACCTCCACATGGGTGCTGTGAGTGGCACTGCATGCCCACATACATGCATACATACATACATACATGCATACATACATACATACTTACATACATAAAATAAATGTAGTAAAGCAAAAAGTAATATCGGTGCAAAAACCAATGAACTAAGTGAAAGTGTCCACACAAACATGTCTGTGGTCAGACCCTGTGCATGTGAACTGTGACTGGAACCTTTTTGTTGAGACACTGAATGAATGATTTAGTGTTCAAATAAACTGGGTTAAGTTTTTAAATATATGGAACATTGTAGTGTTGCATATCATCCTTGCACAGGGCCATTCTGACCTCCACCCACTTTTAGTGTCTGTGCTACCGAAGCGAGCACTCGGTCATTTTCTTAGCCTGGTGAGGCAAGCTTCTGGAAGGCAGGCAGGCTGGCCTTTGCCAAGCTCCTCTACCTGACCCACATCCAGCCTGGCCCCAGTTCAGCCCATGGTCTTTTGTGGCTTCTCCCCAGATCTTCCAGGAGCACCCCCTCCATGGCTGCTCAGGCTCCAACGACTCAGAGGCAGACAGCAGCAGTGACAATGTGACTTGGGCAGCAACCACGCTGGTGCCAGACAATAGCAGCACAGCCACGCAGTCTGGGCAGGAGCGTCTCCGGGGCCAGCCCAACACAGCCTTGCTATCGCTGGTGCTGATGGCGGGCACCTTCTTCATCGCCTTCTTCCTACGCAAATTCAAGAACAGCCGCTTCTTCCCTGGCCGGGTATGTAGGCTCGCGGACTGGAGGCGCTGAGGACAGGAAGGGGTTAACTTGGAAGTGTGAGGGAGCTGCATGGGATAGGAGGCCTCTGAGCATGGTGCTTGCCCTCTTAGATCCGGCGGGTAATTGGGGACTTTGGGGTGCCCATCGCGATCCTCATCATGGTGCTTGTGGATTACAGTATTGAGGACACCTATACCCAGGTAAGGCATCGCACCAGCGGCAGAAAGGTGCTGCTGGCCCTGGGCTGTTTCCGCCACCTTGGGTTCGGTGTTCCACTGAGCACCCTCTGTGTAACAACACACTGCCTCTGCCTTGCAGAAGCTGAGTGTGCCCAGTGGATTCTCCGTGACAGCCCCAGACAAGCGGGGCTGGGTCATCAACCCCCTTGGAGAAAAGAGCCCCTTCCCTGTGTGGATGATGGTGGCCAGCCTGCTGCCGGCTGTCCTGGTGTTCATCCTCATCTTCATGGAGACACAGATCACCACGTGAGCCATCCTAGCTAAGGGACCAGAGTCCTCAGCCAGGCTCAGGGGGACAGTATAGGATCTATCACCATGGGGCAAGGACCTCGAGGGGACCCTGAATGCCAGGCTACCCAGCTTATTTGCAGGCAACAGAAATGTCACTGATGTTAGCTGGGGTAGGACAGGGCACAGGCATTGCAAGCAGGGCTTGCCAGGCGGAATCCTGCATGATACAGGCTAAGGACACAGTTCAGTTCTTGGATGGAGGCCCAGTCCCAGTGGGATGGGCAGACCACCAGAACCTGTTGGGACCTGCTGGGGGTGCCCTGGGGTTCACAGTGCCTCTCCTCTCCCAGGCTGATCATCTCCAAGAAAGAGCGGATGCTGCAGAAGGGCTCTGGCTTCCACCTGGACCTGCTGCTCATCGTAGCCATGGGTGGCATCTGTGCCCTCTTTGGCCTTCCTTGGCTGGCCGCTGCCACCGTCCGCTCTGTCACTCACGCTAACGCACTCACTGTCATGAGCAAGGCTGTGGCACCTGGGGACAAACCCAAGATTCAGGAGGTCAAGGAACAGCGTGTGACGGGGCTGCTGGTGGCCCTGCTTGTGGGTATGCTGCCCTTACTCTGAACCTCACCTTCTCTGTCGGTCCCCAGTTGGTTCACTGGAGGGGACCGACTGCTGCTTCTCCTTTCCCAGGCCTCTCCATGGTCATTGGCGACCTCCTGCGACAGATCCCTCTGGCTGTACTCTTTGGCATTTTCTTATACATGGGAGTTACTTCCCTTAATGGGATCCAATTCTACGAGCGGTTGCACCTGCTACTCATGCCACCCAAACACCACCCAGACGTTACCTACGTCAAGAAGGTAAGTGCCCGCACTGAAGGGGTGCAGGACCCCACCTTGGCCAGACAGACCGTTTGCCTCCTCCCTGTCCAGAGGACCTCTAGAAATCCCTGTGGTAGTTCATCTCTCGGGGAGAGGAAGGAGTGTCCTTGTCCTTCTCCCTGGCTGGGATAGGTCTAGGCTCACCCCATCTCTGCCCCCAGGTTCGGACCATGCGGATGCACCTGTTCACTGCTTTGCAGTTGCTGTGCCTGGCCCTGCTCTGGGCAGTCATGTCCACAGCCGCCTCCCTGGCCTTCCCCTTCATCCTCATCCTCACAGTGCCACTGCGCATGGTGGTACTTACCCGCATCTTCACCGAGCGAGAGATGAAATGTGTAAGCACCCCTGCCCCTCCCGTCTCTTCCTCCACTCCCCTGTTCCGTGACTCTGTAAAGGCCAACCCTCCCATCCCTCTCACAGCTGGATGCTAACGAGGCAGAGCCGGTGTTTGACGAGCGGGAAGGCGTGGATGAGTACAACGAGATGCCTATGCCTGTGTAGCTGCTATCCAGAGGCAGAGCCGAGGGACTATGGGTCGGGGATGGGTTGGGGGCTGGGGCTCCCCTCCTCCTGCCCCTTCTCATTTTTATTTAAGTGAATAATTTAAAGCCCCTTCTCCCCCGACCCCCCCGCAGTAAAGTGCTTCAACCCCAGCCTAGGCCTGGTCGTGTCTTTGTTGGTGGGGGTCATGGATGGAAAGATATGGGGCCCGGCCCTGTTCCTTGTCCCAGAAAATGAGACTCACCGTGGGGAAGGAAAGGGATTTTAATGTAAAAACCAACAGGGAGCCAAAGTGCAAGCTGCACCCCCCTCCTCCCCATAGGGGATCCATCCTGAGCCCTGTGTGTCCCCCCTCACCCACCCTCAGGTCCCCAGCGGAGGCCTAAGGCCTGAAGTTTCTGCCTCAGGTAGCTCTTGAGCTGAGGCAGGCCTCTCTGAGACTCCAGTTCTTCAAATGGCAGCTGCAGAGAGATAAGATGAGGTTACGGTGGGTTGGCTACACACACACACACACACACACACACACACACACACACACACGTCTGGGTGGGGCGGGACAGGACTTCACACACATACACACACACACACACACACACACACACACACACACACACACACACGTCTGGGTGGGGCGGGACAGGACTTCTCACCGGCAGGAGCTGGTAGCCCATCAGGCCCAGGTGCCGCTCCCTCAGGGCCCGAGAGCCCAGCAGCACCCTGCCTTCACGGCAGAAATGCCAGCGTTCTCGCAGCATCAACACCACCCTGAAGAGGAGTGGACTCGGCTTAGGTTGCTGTCGGCCCAGAAGCCGAGACGCCCCAACTGTTTCATTTTCCTTACCTCTGGGGAGAGCCTTGGGTTGTGGGGTTCGAGTCGGCCTGGTCCTGTTGGCAGGACCGTGGTGGGTAGGGCAGGAAGGGGTCTTGTGTCCTCACAGGTAGCACAGCACCAGAACTACCAACACAGAGCAGGAAGTCTACAGGGCAGACAGGCCTTAGCCTTGCTCCAGCTTTAGGCTGTTGACCACCCACACCCATCCACACCTCACCTGTGCAGTAGCCTGGAGGTACGGTCAGGTCCTGGCGGTATTTTTCTTCCCCCAGAAGCTGGCGCAGCCCCTCGGCTACTATGTCCTTGTGACTGAGGAGAAAGGACAGTGGTAGAGGGAAGGCCCCCGTGCCTGCTGGGCACTGCCATCCTGCAGAGTCCCTTTGCAGCCTCTGGGCTATTTTTCTGTTAGGGAGACGTGCTCTGGCTCCCTGCTCTGTGCTCCTGTGGCTGCCCCTCCCCTGGCCCACCTGTATTTGCAGCGGGCACGGTCGGTGATGAGGGGCTGTGGGAAGATGGGCACTCGCTGTCTTTGGGGGAGGCGGGGGCCTTGGTACCCTGGGAGCTCAAGCTCCACGGCCGTGTCGAGTAGAGAGAGGTAGCGTCGCACAATCAGAGAAGGAGGGGTGCCTGTGGGGAAGCAGGGACTGGGGGACGCTGGGCCGCTGCCGCCTGGGCACGCTCCTGCCCTGCAGCCCTCGGCCGCCCCCCCACCCCTCCTGTCTGCCTACCACTGATGTGGTTGATGAAGCTGGGGGAGAAGACGAACTGCAAGGCTCTGGAGGGGAAGCGCTGCAGCTGGCACAGTGACATCAGGATGTTGACTGTGGCCAGCGGCGCCACCCCTGCTTCCCGGGCCAGGATCCTCTCCAGACAGGGCATGAACTGCTGCTCCAGGGGCAGGTAGTTCAACCTCCCAAAGGGCAGGACCAGCTTCTGTACCACCTGCAGAAAAAGGCAGCATCATCCAGCAGGAAACACTGCTTTGGTATCTTCCAGGGTCTTTCTCTCTCAGGAACTCCCTATGCAGACCAGGCTGGCCTCAAATCCAGCCAGTCACCTGCCTCTGCCAGGATTAAAGGCACATGCCACCATGCCAAGCTCTCTGGCATGCTTGGTAGACACAACCTCAGGGAGGCCTGGTTCTGTCAGGAACTTTTCGAGGCAGACTGCCCTCTAGACCAGCACACACTCCCAAGTTCTGCAACACAAGCAGTGTCTGGACTGCATGGTTCAACATCACAGAAGGGATGTAACCGTCGGGGTATAGCCTGTAGATCTGTAGGAGTGGATCCGATGGAGCTGGGCTGCTGTGCAGCTTTGGAAAGGTTCAGGGCTCCAGACATACTACTGTACTGATTATGGGAGCTGGACAACCAGCGAGCAGACAGATGTCCTGGGGCACAGAACACAGCCTAGCTGGAATGCTCGCTACAGAAGACAACCAAGCCAGACAGGGGGCTGGGCCTGACCCCGTCGCTGAGGATGACTCAGAGGAACATGAGAAGGTGGGAGGCCAGCCCACCTTGCTATTGAGCTGGGCTTCCTCAACCACCAGGAAGTGAGCAATGGCTTCCAGAAGCTGGGGTTCCCTCAACCGGTGCCGGGCCAGGTGCTGAGCCAGAAGCACCATTACATGGGGAGTCAATTCTTCTGGCCTTGCCTCTGTGAAGAACAGCCTGTCATACTGTGCCTTCGGGGAAGAGTCCTGTGGGCTAGACTGCACTCCAGCCCAGGTGCTGTACCCCAGTGGCTCCAGCTCATCCCTCGCCTCCCTTGTGCTTTTAGCCCTCGGCACCTGCCAGGCTTCGGATCAGATGCTGACGAGGGTACCGCAGGAAATGGGGGCAGCTCAGGGCCGTCTCCAACCTTTGCCCACCATGGGCGGCAGGCTGATGTGGGGAGGGTGCTTTTGGAGGGAGGCGGGACCTTCGCTCCCGCTCCAGGGCACACAGGAGTGGTCCATCTGATGGAAAGCCTGGGTGGGAGAGGGACAAAGACCATCCCGGTAAGAAAGCTGGGGTGTGCTATCTTGCCAACTTCCTCTTCTTCATTTCTTGAGTGGGAGGGGATACTTATTTCAGTGGAGAGATATGGTATCATGTGAACATGATGTATCAACAGTGTGTGGGAAAAGCCTTATACAAATCATCTTGTGCCAAGTATAACAAACTGCTGTGGCTTCCTAGAGCACTGTATTTGAAGGAGCCCAGTGTCTGGCAGAGGTAAAATAATGGTGTTTGACTTGGACATCCACCATGGATACAAGAGAGGAATCAGCGAGCGTGCTTGGGTTAGTGCCATGGCTAGGTGGGAATCTGAGTTATCGATAGCTCGAGTCCTCCACTGTTCTCTTCCTCCACTCTTCCCTAGACACCCACACCTTCCAACACCCTCCTCACCAAGTAAGACTGCAAGGTGTAGACACACATGGATGGTGTGAACGTCAAAGGAGGGGCAGTTTCGGATGATGAGCTGACTCAAGTCCTGCAGTGTGGCCTTCTCCACAGGAGGGGGCCTAGGTTGAGACACCAAGAGCTGTCCCAGACGACGAAGTGCCACGGGGTAGTGATGAGCTCGCACCTTGGTGGGGTTCTGACTCAGCCATCGCAGCAGCTCCCCAGGGCTCCGGGCCTGTTCCAGAAGCCGTTGAAGGCCTTGCACAGGGCCTCCTCCAAAAGGCCGGTCCCCCGACTTGCTGGACCCCAAATAACAAGGCTGTACTGGAGGGATGAGCAGCAGACCAGACAGCCGAGCGGGGGAAGTCTGGGCAGAGAGCAGGATTCGAAGCATGGAGGTGGGTGATGGAGACCCTGAGGGGTGGCCCAGAAAACCGGGTGAGGTTTCCTCCAAGGGGAAATGTGCTATCTAGTCCTTACCTCACTCCCTATCCAAAGGGGCCTGAAGTGAAAATACCCCAGTGTGACTGCTCTGGTACTCTTCCCCACCCTGCCCCCTTTCCCCCCATTCCTTACAAAATAACTCCTACTTCTTTAAGTGTGCTCGGTGCAGCTCTATTCACATTTCACATACATATCTCCTTCGATGCTCCATGCACGCTGATGAGTAGTAGCAGGGCTGGCAGGACCTCATTTCACAGGTGGGGAAACAAGGCCCAGAGCGACGAAGAGGTTAAAGCCCGAGGTCATTCACAGGGTTAGTGGTCGCACCCAGCCTGGAGCCCCGGTGGTCCCGGCTTCGCGCCCCGCCGACCACCTCCCCCTGTCGCAGGAGGCGGCGGCGGGGTGGGCGGATCGCAAGCTCTGGCCGCCGGCCGGTGCTGGGTCCCATGCTGGGCGCTCCCACTTACCAGCTGCGTGACCTTGGACAAGCGTCTTCGCCTCTCTGCCTAAGTCTCCTCACCAGTGAAATGAGGACACAGCGCAAGCTCGCAGGGCGCGCGCGGGGCCCCAGGGCGCCGTCTGCCAAGGCGCGGGGTCGGTGCCGTCCGCGGGAGAGGCCCCCACACCCTGCCCCGGCCCGGGGAGGCCAGCAGCCCGTGGCCACTGCCGCTAACACCAGCTCCCGCCACCCTCCCGCGGCCCGCCCCGCAGACGCCACCCTACATGACTCCCCGGGCCCCGCGTAGGTCACTCTCTCAGTTGGTCTCGGGGCCCGGGAGCCGGGCTCCCCCCGTGGCCTCCTCATCAGCGGGCCACCGAGTCCGCCATCTTCCCAGCAGCCCCCGGATCGCCCCGAGACGCCAATCGCAGCCCAGCGCCAGGCAGCGGAGACGTGGCTCCCGGCAGGCGCTGCGAGCAGGGGGAGCCGCAGGTCCCGCCCCCCGCTCCAGCTTCCGGGAAGTGCGCGCGCGCGCGGTGGGGGCGGTGCCACAGAGCCCATCCGGAAGCCGGCCGGGATGATGCCGGGAGAGCGGCGGTCCGCTGTCCAGCCTTGGGTCCCAGACCGGGGCTCCCCACCCTCAAGCGCCACACAGACACACTGGGAGTGAAAACTTCACAGTTTCTTTAATCTGCACAAATTCCAGAAAACAGCTCCCCTTCTCCAGTCTCCCCGTCCATCGATCCCCCCCCCCGCCCCCCAAATCAACCACGGCAGCTCTTTGGAACTAGACACACCTAGGTTCCCCTGGCAGCAGCACACTAAGATGGGCCCAGTGGGGTGGCCCGGCTTTGCACCGGGCCAAGGCAGCGACAGCAAGTGCCTGCTCCAGAAGAACCTACTGTCTGCGAAGGCTGAGGGCCAGCAGCCCCGGGAGGTGGCCCAGAGCGATGAAGATCACAGGGAGAAGAAGCCTCCGCTAACCCCCGGAGTCCTCTGCGGCGCAAGGCTGGGCTCCAGGGTAGCGGGAAAAGGCAGGCAGCGGGTGAGGTGGGCCTGGGCAGACAGCAGCTCCCTTTGCGCCTTGGGGAGTGAGGTCCAGAGGGGCTGGCCACACTGCCAAAAGCCCGCGGAGGAGGCACTACGGGCGGTACATGGCAAAGGCCAGGAGACTGAGGAGCAGGGTGAAACCGGCCAGGCCCAGGGTGGCTGTCAGGGGAAAGAAGGGCCGGTACTGGATCTGGCAGTACCAGAGCAGGAGCAGCAGCAGCAGCAGCAGAGGCAGCAGAAGGCTGCCGATTTCCAGCCCGGAGGGGCCGGGCTCTGACCCTGGTGGGCAGGGGGGATGTGGGGGGCCGACTCTCGTGGACACGTGGCAGTGGAGAACGCAGTTGGGGGGGAGGTGGAGGCTGCCCAGTGTCTGGGTGTCGTCTCCTAGCAGTTGGCCTTGGTAGATGAGTCGAACCTGCTGCTCCCGGCCCGGAAACTGGGTCCTGAGGAGAGAGGGACCTGGGTAAGAGAGCAGGCCTCAGGAAGTCCTGGTCCTTTGCTCAGAGGACAGATCCCAGCTTTCACCCCTGCCCTCTACAGACCACCCAGATCCTGGCCTCTGGGGGGGCAGGTGGGAACAGGTTAACAGGTATAGGGTGTAAGTGTCTAGAGGAGACGGTTTTCTCACACAGAAAATAAGGGGGAGCTTTAAATACCTCTAGTGGCCCTTCTGTAGTCACCCACCCCATTTCTTAGCATTTCGTTCTTACCCTCCTCCCAGCTTACCTTTTCAAGGAGCCAATGGTGTCCTGAGGCCAGGCCCTGGCCACCTGCTCAGAGTCATTGAGAAACTTCAGCCGGAGTACTAGGGGTTCCTGAAGGGAGTCCGGAGGTGGGGTTGTGGCTGTGACCCCTGTGTCAGGCTCTGGCTGTGCAGATGGACCTCTGTGTCTCAGGCTGGGGCTCTCAGCCCCCGGGGCCTCCTCTCTGATGCTGTCTGTGGCTGTGGCTGCCATGGCTTCACTGGGCTGTGCTGGTGTCGTGGTCCCTGATGGCTGTGGCAGGGGCTCTGTATTCTCAGTGGTATGTGTTGAGACCCAGGCAAGGGCCAGCACCAGAAGGCAGGCAAGCACCGAAAAAAGCACAGTCACCTCATCACCTACCCCTTCAATCAAGGCCATGGCACCTGAGTTGCCAGAGGTGCTACCGAGCTAGAGAGGTACAAAGAATGTGTGAGAGGCTGCTTTCTGACCAGGAGTCACCCCAGCTTCAACAAGCTCTTGAATCCACTGCACTACAACCCTCCCACCGTCCCAGTTAGTCTGTCTTCTTACCTACCCTAGTCGGTCCAGCATCCCGGAGTCCCAAATTTGCCTTCTTGTTCTGTCCCTCTGCATCACTAGATTCCAAGTCCTAACTTGGCTGTCTCAGTTCTGGGTCTTTATTCAGCTCCCCAATTCACCCAAAACCTGGATCCAAGTAAGGGCCTTGCTCTTCTAAGCAACTGTCTCCTAAATTTAACCTCCATCAAACTTTACCCAAAAGCTTACCTACACTTTTGTCCACTTCATCCCAAAGTTCTCTCTCTCCTTCACCTATTCCCAGCAAAGCTCATCTGATGCCCTGTCGCTTAAGTTTCTCTACTCGATATTAGACAGAAGGGTCTCTATAGCCCCTTACCCTCCCCTTTACCATCTACCCAAACCCCACCCACAACACAGACAGCTTCCCAAAGCTTCCCAGACAACGCCAAACGTCAAACTCCGCCCTTGGCCAATCTGGAGCCCAGGGAACTCAGTTGTCTACCCAGCTCGGCCCCTTCTTGGGTCCATCCAAACCCCAGCCCGCAGCAGCCCTACTCAGCGCCTCCAGGGGCAGCCTCGCCAAACCCAGAGGCCTCCAGACCCTTGATCCTTCCGGGAGAACCTAGACTTAGCTCTCCCCACCCGCGATGGTCCATCACTCCTCCCATCTGCCCGCCCCCCGAGCTGCAGGAGGGCACCAGAGATCTCGGGGCGGGGCATGCAAGGCCCAGCTGTGGCCTGGGGCGACCGGGTGGGCGCGGCCACGCGCGGAGACTCACCGCCCAGCTCCACCAGCTCCATCTCGGCCCCTCGGGCACTTCCGGGCCGGAGGCACCGAGGTCGCAGACACCTGAGGTCCCTCTCCTTCCCCGCTGCCGCGGCCCGTGAGCATTGTGGGAATTGTAGTCCGCCCTGTTTAGTTCCCGCCCTCCGCCCTGGGGACCCATGTCCCGGGCTGGACCAGCTGTTCCCGGTGCCCGCGGTTCGTTGATGGTCTACGGGGGCGACCCTGGGGGTGTGCTTGTCTACAGAGGTTTGGTCAGAAACAAGAACCTCCAGCTCCGCCGCTAGCTGCCGGGGCATCTGTCACTCCTGACACTAACGTCAGCCTGCAGCACGTCAGAGCGCCCGCGTTGGTGATGCTGAGATGAAGACTCTAGGGAGCTTAGGTGGCCACTGCCCGGACCTCGCCTTCTGTCATAGTGGACGTCAGAAAGCAGCTTGGTTTTCTAAATTGACTCTGTATCTGAGAAGGCGTGGGTTGCCTGCGTCACTTGCTAGGGAAAGTGCCTGACCCTGGCCGCCCCCTTTTCTGGGCCTCTCCTCCTTTGCTCCTGCACCTTGTCCCTACGGGACTGTAAAGCTGGCATCGACTTTGGAGCAGAGCACATATCCTAAGGTCTCACACAGGCTCATCAGCTACATACTCTCTGGTGGATTATTAAATCTCTGAACAAGTATAATTCTTCTAAGTCAGTTGTAAGGAAGACATTGGATATTTTATTAAATGAGTATGACAACTATGTAAAATATATGTCACTGTATTCACCACGCCTAGCATTAGTGCATTGGCTTCACCCAAACCTAAGTTGAGAAATTGGCTGAGTGGGGCGGCATGTCACTGTAATCCCAGCACTAGGAGGTTGAGGTGGGAAGATCAGGAGTCTGAAACTACCTTTGGCCACCTACAGAGACCCTCTCTCATCCCCAACCTCTTTTAAAAAGTGTTTCTGCATAGAGGATGTGCAGGTAGGTCTGTGACAGCTAATCTCCGTACATTTGTCTGTACTCCAATAGACACAAACATCTTGAATCGTGGATTTTATAGAGCAGTTTCTTGCTTGGGAGTCTGCAAACACATGCGTGTACACGTGTGTGACGCATGCATGTGAGTGTACACACGTACAGGATTGATTTGTCTCTGCTTCCCTAGGCTAGGGTTACAAGCATTGGCAGCCCTGCCTGGCTTTTGACATGAAGGCTGCGGAGTCAAATTGAGGTCCTCATGTTTGCAGAGCAAGTCCTTAATTATTAAAAAAATATATTTGTATGGATGTTTGCCTGAATATATATAAGTGCACCATGTGCATTTCTGGTGCCTCTGGAGGCCAGAAGAGAACATTGGATCACCTAGTACTGGAGTTATAGGCAGGTACTGGAATTATAGACAGTTTTTAGGGGTCACGTGGGTGCTGGGAACTGAACCAGGGTCCTCTGCTAGGGCTGTAAGAGCAGCACGCTCAACAAGCCCAGTAAGTGCTGATAACTCCTGAGCCATCTCTCCAGCCCCACACAGGCCAGTCCTAGTTTTTCCACACAGGGTTTCTCTGGGTAGCCCGGGCTGTCCCAGAACTCACTTTGTAGACCAGGCTGGCCTCAAACTCACAAAGATCGCCTGCCTCTGCCTCGTGAATGCTGGGATTAAACGTGTATACCACCACCACCAGGCCAGAGATGCTAGTATTACTTTTAGAATTATAAAGCATAAGAACTAGACATTTTTGTGAGGAAAGCTATCTTCTGTTTAATCACTTCATTTTTTCAGATTAAGACCATAAAGTTTACAAGCCATTCCTAAAGCCATACAGATAGAAATCACATCATTCAGTAGTTTGAGAGTTCCCAGTGTGACTAGTTTGCACTCGGTTCTTTGTAAGAGAAATGCAGGAAGGAGCAGAGATGTGTAGAAAGTCGAGTAATAGGCAATTTTATTTTGGGGGAAAAGTCCAGGTTGGCCTGATAAGTGGGAATGAATGTTAAAAAAAAAAAAAAAAAAAGATGACATGTGGGCTAGAAAGGTGGCTCAGCAGTTAAGTGGCAAGACTGCTCTTTCGAAGGGCCTAGGTTCATTTCTCAGTGTCCAGATGGGAACTCAAAACTATAACTCTGCCAGGCGGTGGTGGTGCATGCCTTTAATCCCAGTACTCGGGAGGCAGAGCCAGGCAGATCTCTGTGAGTTCGAGGCCAGCCTGGTCTACAGAGTGAGTTCCAGAACAGGCACCAAAACTACACAGGGAAACCCTGTCTCGAAAAAACAAAAAACAAACAAACTGTAACTCCAGTTCTAGAGGAAACTGACCTCCATGTGCATCAGGTACTTGCCTGCACATAATGCACATAGATACAAATAGACAACACCCATACACATATGAAAAATAATATTTTTAAAGACAATATGTGTAGCTGTGTGCATGTTGAATTCAGTGGTAGAGCATTTGCCTAGCATGCTTAATAAGGTCCTGTAGTCCAACCCTAAGACCAGAAAAAAGGGGGGACAGGGCATGTAGCAATGGTGAAATGACCCACTTGAGATCATTATTGACAACCACGTTAAGTTTTATGTTTTGGGGTTGGATGGTGGTGGCGCATGTCTTTAATCCCAACACTCGGGAGGCAGAGGCAGAAGGATCTCTGTGAGTTTTGAGGCCAGACTGGTCTACAGATTGATTCTAGGATAGCCAAGCCTGCACAGAAAAACCCTGTCTCGAGAAAGAAAACAAAAGTTTAAAGTTTTTATTAATGGTAGACCAAGAATAGGCACGTGTCTCTGAAGTTGCTTGGTGTCCAAGCCCAGGGGTACAAAAGTTTTAAAAGGCAAAAACCATAATTTACATCAAAGTTAGATGAGGGTCATAGCAACCTTGAAACATTTATTCCTCGCAGAGCATAGTAATTATTTCAGACATAACATGACGATTAATTTTTTGTTTTATTTTTTGTTTTTGAGACAGCTTCTCTGTGTAACCCTAGCTGTCCTGGATCTTGCTTTGTAGATCAGGCTGGCCTTGAACTCACATCTCCCTTCCTCTGCCTCCCTCGTGTTGGTACTAAAGGTATGCACGACCACGTCCAGCTGACAATTTTTTTTTTTTTTTCAAGACAAGGTTTCTCTGTGTTGCTTTGCGCCTTTCCTGGAACTCGCTTTGGAGACCAGGCTGGATCCACCTGCCTCTGCCTCCCAAGTGCTGGGATTAAAGGCGTGTGCCACCACCGCCCGGCTCCAGCTGACAATTTTTACTTGTATCTCCTTTAGTTATTTTAGTTTACTTTAATCGTTTTGGCTAATATAACTGGCCCATGGTTAAGGCCATGGGAATCTCAAATGTGTCGCCAAGGCAGACATGACTGTTGGGGTTAGAGGGCTGAGAAATGACCAGGCAGACACAAAGTAAAGTTAGGACAGGGTGGCATTACCTTAGTCATTTCACTGGTACCCAGAAGATACCTGGGTGAGCCACTGACAGATTTAGTTCTTTGTGGTGTTTTGTTTTGTTGTTGTTGCTTTTCTTTAACTCTTTATTGTTTTTATCTTTATTTGTTTGAGTGTTTTGCCTAAGTCTGTGTCTGTGCGACATGTAGAGGGTGTCAGCTTCCCTGGAACTAGTTATAAGCCACCATGTAGGTGCTGGGAATTGAACCCAGGTCCTCTGGAAGAGCAGCCAGTGCTCTTACCACTGAGCCATCTCTCCAGCCCCATTGAAATTTGGATGTTCTTTTCTTGCTTTTTGAGACAGGGTTTCTCTGGGTAGCTCCGGCTGTCCTGGAACTCAGAGATCTGCCTGTCTCTGCCCCCCCCATACCCATTCACCCCCACCCCCCCAACACCCCCACCCCCCACTCTCCACCCCCGATAGGATTAAAGGTATGCGTCACCACTGCTTGGCGTTGCTTGTTGCTTTTCTTTTTGAGACAGACTGGTGATCTTCTAGACTCTGCCTTCCTAGTACCGGGATTACAGGCATGTACTCACATTCGGCTGTTTGAATTCCCTATGTAGCCCAGGCTGTCCTTGAACTCCCAATCCTCCTACTCCACCTCCCCTGTGCTAGGACAACAGGTGTACATCATGACTTCCGTCATACTCCAGTAAATTATTCCACAGTCACTCCCGTGCACTTGCACATGCCACCTCGTGGAGGTTTTGGGGGTCTGCGTTGGGGATGCAGGTTAGCACTGGGACCTTGAAGGGCGTTCTCTGGCCCTAGTAGGGGACAAGATGGACAAGGGGGTAGGACAAGAAAAATTATGAGATCATGTGGGTTCTGGTGAGTTTCTGTAATGAACCAATGAACCCTCCTCAATATGGCATGGGATGGTCTTTCGGGAGAGGGCTGTCATTGGGGGATAAGAATTGGGACACTATTGTTTCAAGCGTCATTTGCAGGGGCCCTCAGGTAAAACACTCCGGGAGAACTGCAAATAGGCGCGGGGGAACCCGTCCCTGTCTCCAAACCCCAGCCAGCAGTGGAGGTGGAGAGTCAGGGAAGATAACCACAGCATGATCCCTAGGGCTGACCTCCAGGCCTGGGAACAGAGGTGCGGGTGCCGCACTAAAAGAGGGAGGCGTCGTTGGGCCTGTGCGAGCTTCTCTGCCAATCAGCCCCATTTATCAGCACCCTCGGGCGCAGGGATCTGTTCGGAGCGGGCCAGGGATTCCACACCGGCCTAGAGCAGCAAAGTGAGATGAAAGCGACAGCTGGCCGGACGAGGGGACAGCGCGATCGTGTCCCCAGGCGGGTGGCCCTCGAGGCGCCGAGGGTGGGGACGGGCGAGCCGGCGGAAGGGCCTAGGCGGGTGGGTGGGGCCGCACGCCGCGGCCAACGCGCGGCTCTTGGGGGTGGAGGCTGCGGAGCTTGCGAGCGAGAGAGGGGCGGGGGCGCAGGGCGACGCGCTGGAGGGGCGGGGGCGGCTGGGAGGGGGGCTCGGCTGCGTGTGCCGGAGCCGGCGGGGGCGGCGGTGCGTGCGCATGACGCGGGGGGAGGGCCCGGGCCGCGCGCTCCCGGTCCCGTTGTTGTTGCCGCTGGAGGCAGCTCCGAGGCGGCGGGATCTCGGCGCCGGTAAACGCCGGGCGGCGGCCCCAGCGTGCGCGGCCGCGCCTTCTGGCCTCCGCCGCTCCGGGCCTCATGCGTTAGCCCGGCGCCGCGCGCTTCATAGTTCGGGTCCTTCCAGCCTCGCGCGCCCGCTCGCCGCCGCCGCCGCCGCCGCGCCGCCCCTGGCCCTGGCTGGGCCCGCTTCGGGCCCCGCTGCTCCGGAGCCATGAACTTCCAGGCGGGCGGGGGCCAGAGTCCTCAGCAGCAGCAGAGCCTGGCGGCGCCGGGGGGCGGCGGCGGCGGCGGCGGTGGAGCGGGGGGCGGCGGGCAGTTCGGCGGCGCGGGGCCCGGAGCCGGGGGTGGCGGCCCCTCGCAGCAGCTGGCCGGCGGGCCTCCCCAACAGTTCGCGCTCTCTAACTCGGCCGCTATCCGGGCCGAGATCCAGCGCTTTGAGTCGGTACACCCCAACATCTACGCCATCTACGATCTGATCGAACGCATCGAGGATTTGGCGCTGCAGAACCAGATCCGGGAGCACGTCATCTCCATCGAGGGTGAGCAGAGCCGGGGGGCTGCGGGATCTGGGGCGCGATGGCCTTTGCAGCGCTGGCCCGGGGACTCCACGGCCGCGGCCCGGCCCGGCCCCTCTCTGGCGCTCAGGAGTCTTGTGGAGCAGAGGTTCGCGATTTGCTAATCCGCGCTGCAGAGCCCAGGTCTAGGTTTTTTCGTGTCTTATTCAGGAACACTTTTTGGGGGGAGGGGGAGGGGGTTCTGTCTTGAGCTAGTGGACACGTTTTTCTGCTCTTCGTGACCCAGGATGTGAAGGTGGTGTCGCTCCAAAGACTGATGCACTGAGTCGCCAAAGACAGGAGGGCCTTGGGGCCACATCTGGCCAGGCATGGTCAGGCCCGATGGGCGCGACGGAAGACCTTGTTGGGTCGTGAAGGTGGGGCCGATGCTTGAGAATAATCTTAGCTACTGCCCTGGCCCTGCCCGGCAGTACGGGTAGAGGATCAGAGCCTCGGGTTAGTGGATGGCAGGCAGCCTTCCTGGGCCGTTCCCGCAGGCTTCAGAGGGTGGCGCTCCCCGCGGCGCCTTCTCCCGACGCACACCCACCCCCACGCTTCTGCGGCCGGGCGGGCGCGGGCCTGGCCTGGCGCAGGGCTGGGGAGCTGTGGCCGCGTGGGAGGCGCAGGATGGTCCCTCTACGCGCTGGCACTGACCTCTAACCCCTAGGACGTTCATGCCTGCTTAACCCGGAGGCATAAGTGGGGCTACCGGATGCAGACTGACCTCCAGGGAGGTCGGGCCTGGATCTAGGGACTATAAACCCCAGAGCAATCGCTGCTTCTCACAATGCTCCCTTCCTGTGGGCACTTGGGCCCTGAACTCATGCCACTGAGGGGCACATTAATTGGGGGCACCCTGCTGGCAAGAAGCCCCGTGATCTCTGGTGTAGTGGAGGCCGGCTGGCAGTAGCAACAGGCACCCCAGTGGCAGTGTTGACCTTCTAGCTAGCTTGGACAGATGGGCCTCGCCCTGGTCCATCTGCTTCCCTTTCCAACCCGGCTTGAAGGGGGACGCCCACCAGCAGGAGGTGGGTTCTGCCTTAGTGGCAGTGCAGGGAGAGCCAAGGCCAGTTGCTGCTGACATGGAGTTGAGGAGGGTATGCCCACTCTTCGGGCCCTGGAGTTCAGATCCTGTTCTGGTCTTTATCTTGCGTGAGGCTTTGGAGCCCCTCCGTACGTGAACATCCCTGGTTTGCTTTTTTAAGGTGTCAATAACTGAGTCTTTTGTGAATAGAGCCTCCCCCTGCCCCCCCCCCCCCCCAGATCTGGGTCCTTTTGTTGTAACATTGCCTTCTGACTTCCTTTTGATCTTTTCCCAGCCTGCTTTCTTCTCTTCCCTCTCAAGGCAGAGTTCACTGCGAACTAATTAGGTGACAGAAAAAACTCATTAACATGGATTTGAGTAAACGGCCTGATTCATTGCTGTGGCTGGAGATTGGGAGGTGGCATTCCTGTGAGCCCAGGGTCTTCAGAAGCGAGTCCATTTTTCTCTTAGATGCAGAGAGAGTGAGGCTACAAGAAACTGTTCTCTGTGCTTCCCTATTCCTGGAGGAAGTACAAACTCCGAGGATGATTGCCCCTGCCTTTTTGGGGGATGAAGCAACTTACTGGACAGCCACCAGTGTGTGTGTGTGTGTGTGTGTGTGTGTGTGTGTGTGTGTGTGTGTGTGTGTGAGAGAGAGAGAGAGAGAGAGACAGAGAGACAGAGAGACAGAGAGAGAATGTGTGTGTTGGGGGATTAGCTGTCCCAGAGACTTTCCAGAGCAGGGAGAAGACAGGCTGAGTGGGCTCCACATCTAATTCCTGTTTATTCGTACTACTAATGACTTAAGTCACCCCTGCTCACATACCAGACTGGGCATCTTCTGTGCAAGTCATGGTCCTGGGAAGTACTTGGTTTGGTTTTTTTATCTGTCTTAAGTTCCACATGATAGGCAGCGTTTCCCCTCCCAGAGCCCTCCCCCAGACTAACTTCCCCATTGTGGTTTGGAAGTACCCTACCATTCCATCTGCTTGGCTTGGAAGCTCTGTATCACCATCATGAAATCCTGAGACTCAGCCGATGATCACTGTCACCAGACTGACCCAGCTGCTCCCCAAGCGCCAGGGCCCCAGCTCTGTTGTCTCCTCCCTGTCCCTGCTACTTTGCGGTCTGGAGAAGTGTCCTAGCATCTTTTTCCACCTTCCCCTTCCAGGCCTCTCCTGGGAACCCATTTTTTTTTTTTTTTTACCCCCACCCTACTGGCTTTCACACTTCGATCGCCCCAGCTTTTCCACTGTAGGCAGGCTACAAAAAAAAAAAAGCCCAACCCAACCAACCAGACTACTTCTCCAGTGTTCAGCCCTGTGATGCTTCCTGCAGTGGAATTCTCCTCCATCTGCCTAACCATATTGATCTGTCCTGTTGGGCAGTGTTCCCACCTTGCCCAGAGTAGGGAGGTAGTAGCGTGTCGGACGGGCCCTTGCTCTTTCTGTTTGGACTGAGCCCCTCAGCCCAGCAGACCTAGGCTGTTACATAAACAGTTTCCAGGAGCCTGTGCTTCAAGGGATTGAGCTTCCTTGTGCAAAGGGCTGACATTTCACCTGCTTCAGTTAATCTTTGGTGAAGGGCTCATTCGTCTTATCAGAAGGTGACTGCCAGAACCATTTCTAACATTAACATTCCTTTCCTAGTCAAGAGGAAACACCTGCCCATCCCTAGGCCCCAGAGAAGGAAAGCAGGCACCCACCAGGAGCCGGGAGTCGGGCCCAGAAGATAACTGCATGCAGGCCCTCTGAGCCATTCAGCCTTGCCAGTGAGAAACTTGAGGCTCAGAGAAGGGAGAGACCAAGGCTAACCCAGCCTGACACCTGGCTTGTGATCAGCATTCTCTCCCAGGGAAGAGTTCCCTCAACTCTCACAGTCTCCTGGCTGTGTCCTAGAAAGAAGAATGCAGGGATACCAGGGCTTCCGGTGATGGCCGTGAGTGGGGCACAGAGACACTAGACCTAGCCATCCAGGAACCCAGAGAAGCTGTTGATTGGGAGAAGCAGCTCCAGTGGTTTAGGAAGGCACCCCAGAGCAGGTGTGTGTCTGTGGGGGATGGGGCGGCAGGGCCTGCCGCCCAGCTCAGTTTCCGGTTTGGGCTCTGGGCCTGGAAGTGGACAGTGCCTATGTATGCGTGCCATATGGCTACCATTGTGTGTGCGGGAACCCGGCTTTGTCTGCTGCCCGAAACCCCTCTGTTTTCCCTGGGGTTTGTGTTTCTTGAGAGGTTCCTTGGAGCATTCCTGGCATCTCCTTGGATTGTTCTCATTCATGCCTTCCTTCCTACCCAGGCAGTGGCTTAAGTGATGTCCCAAAGGAACCGGAGGGAGAGAGACGGGTTTCTTCCTGTTTGCTTCAAGCCTCTGCTAGACAGAGAACCGGGGCCAGGTGCATTGGGAAAGCCCAGAGGAAGCAGGAAGAGGGTTCCAGCCACAGCCCCTGCCTGACTCGCCTTGAGTGTTTATGACTGCGTTTTCCCATTGTCCTGCCATTTCTCTTACCATATCCCTGCCATAAGGAAAGGACATGGAAGCTAGTTCCTCTTAGAGACGGAAGTGCCTGAGTTCCTAACTTTCCTGATTATTCTGGGTAGTCTCCACCTGGCCAGGATTCTTGACACAGGATCGGCTGCCTTGTGAAATGCCCACGCTAGGCTTTCCCGAGAGGCCCCCAACTTGCAGGTCAGGAATGGGCTGGAACCTACATCTGTCACTCTGTAATCCTAGTTAGCTATTTTAGTGGGGAATGTAGGACTTTGCACACAAGGGTTCTAGGAATTCTGAAAAAGAGGATACCCCTGTGGGGTGCTGGTAGGCAGCAAAACGTGTATTTGTCCCCAATTCATCTCTCTAACTCCTACTGGGTGGCCCACTTGCATCTGGACCTCAGAACTCTGGAGAACAAAGGTCAGGAAGGAAGAGGAGACGCAGTAAGGGCTGGGCCCAGCTACCCCGGGGATGGTTCACAGGGCAGGAGACAGCAGAGAGCTCCGGGCGTGGCAGCCATGAAGCTGGGTTTTCTGAAAGCAGGGTAAAGCTGGGAGATCTGTCTGCTTCAGGGCTCGAAGGGACAGGTGGACTCTGAGACTCAGACTCCTTCACTCCATTGGCTGCAGGCTCGGTGCCTGTTGAAGCCTTCCTCCTGGGGAGGCGGCCTCTGCCCCCGAGTCCCACCTGCATCCTCCCTTCCACTGTCCTCTCCTCAAGTGGGAGCTGGGCGTGTGGTTGGCAGGGTTTCCCACCCAGGGGGATGGGATTATGTTGGGGGTGGTCTGAGAACACGTGCGTAGTGGTGAGGTTATAGAGCAAGTTGGTCTCTGTGGCTAGCCTCTGTGTCCATAGGGGACAGACAGGTGAAGCGGGCAGGACAGTAGGGAAGGAAATTTCTTTTAATTGAAAAAACTTTTTTCATACGATATATTTTGATCATGTTTTTACCCCTTCTCCAATTCCAGGTCCTTCCTACCTCTCTACCCACTCACCTTTATGTTCTTTTCGCTCCTCTATAAAACACACACACACACACACACACACACACACACACACACACACACACACACACCCCTACAAAAACAGAAACTAAAGTATACAAGTAAAAGATCAATAAGAAAAAAAGAAAAAATCCCAAACAAAACGAGGCAAAAACGTCTACAAAAACACCATTGAGTTTGTTTTATGTTGGCCAAGTACTCCTGAGCATGGATGGGGCCTGCCTTGAAGTGTAGCTAATATACTCCATTGGAGAAAACTGATTTTTCCTTTTCCGGGGAATATCTTCTTGGTTGGGGGTGGGAGCCTGTGTCCACTTCTCTCAGCACTGGGACCCGTATTCCTTGAACCAGTGCAGGTCGCGTGTACTCTCATAGTCTCCGTGAGTTCATGTGTGCGTCAGCCCTGCTGGGTCTGGAAGACACTGTTTTCTTGGAGTCAACCTCTAGCTCACAGTCTGTCTCTGCGTAGCTCCCTGAGCTTTGAGGGAAGGGATTTGATGAAAACATCCCATGTAGTGCGGAGTGATCCATCGTTGCCCAGGTGTGGGTGTCTGTGTTAGTTGGGAAAGGATTTTTTTTTTTTTTTTTTTTTACATTTTTTGTTGTTGTTTTGTTTTTCAAGACAGGGTTTCTCTATGTAGTCCTGGCTGTCCTGGATCTCACTTTGTAGACCAGGCACTGACCTTGAACTCACTGAGATCCGCCTGCCTCTGCCTCCTGAGTGCTGGGATCAAAGGCGCGCACCACCACCGCCACCCAGGGGGAAAGGAATTTTTAATGCTTTTTCCTGTATTTATTTATTTCCATCTTCCAATATCTCAAGAAACCATGAGAGCTGGTGCCTGTTCTGTAGGACGTGGGTGGCCTGGGAGGGTTCAGGCCAGAGTGTGGAGTGGCCTGCATGAGAGTGGGTCCCTCACCATGTGTGCCTTTGCCTTGGAGTCCTTGGCGGCTGTCATGTCGTCGGCACAGGTCCAGGGGCTCTGACCTTGTCACGCAGGTGTCACTAGGCCCATGGGGACTTGGGGAGACGAACGTCTTCCTGTTCCTCATTGCCCGAATGTCAGCCTGTATGGCCACATTCTCTGTCAGGTAAACCAATGGAGCTTAATCCTGGTGATTGGCCCCACTGCTGCCTTCCATCTCCTAGTGTGTGCCCAGGACAAGGAGCTGCTCACTTGTCCGATGGATCCAGCCCTGGGGTGGAGGTGGGATGGGAAGGTGAGCAGGCAGATGGGACAGGTGTGTTGTTTACCAAGTATCTGTGTCCTGAAAGCAAGGTAGACTTCCTCAGTGTTGCACAGTTCCCCTCATTTTTCAAAATGTCCTTTCCATTTTGCACGTGAAATGGCCTGGGACTTAGAATAGCCTCCCTGGGGCCCCAGAATGAGCCACAGGGCCAGGGCCTTGGCCTGGTGTTCCCGCTCCTCACTTGGGTGAACTAGAGAAGGTTTGGTCAGGTGGGCACATGGTTGGCCCACATAGATGGCTCCAAGGGAAGTTTTTGAGATTCAAACTGCCCTGGAGTTTAGACACTTGTAGACTATAGTTTACAGCGACTCAGGGCTCTTCTTCCCTGGTGGGATTTCTTTCTTTTTATAAGATTTATTTATTTTAATGTGCATTGGTGTTTTGCCTGCATGTATGCCTGTAAGAGTGGCAGATACCCTGGAACTGGAGTTACAGACAGTTGTGAGCTGTCCTGTGGGTGCTGGGAATTGAACCAGGCTCCTCTGGAAGAGCAGTCAGTGCTTTTAACTACTGAGCCATCTCTCTGCCAACCCCACCAACTCCCCACCCCCACCCCATGTAATTTTTTTCTGGATATCTAGAAACCCCCAACTGAAACAGCTAAGTGTGTAGAGGTAGCATAAATGAAGAGATGCTTACCACAGAGACGTTATAGAATATGTTCTTTAAAAAAAAAAAACAAAAACAAAAACCCGGGCAGTGGTGGCGCACGCCTTTAATCCCAGCACTCAGGAGGCAGAGGCAGGTGGATCTCTGTGAGTTCGAGGCCAGCCTGGTCTCCAAAGTGAGTTCCAGGAAAGGCGCAAAGCTACACAGAGAAACCCTGTCTCCAAAAAAACAAAAACAAAACCTCAGTAGAGGCCAGAGAGATTGCTCAGCAGTGAAGAACACTGACTGCTCTTCCAGAGGACCCGGGTCCTATTCCCAGCACCCACACATGGCAGCCCACAACTCTAGTTCCAGGGGACCCAATACCCATGGCAAAACACCCATGCACATAAAATAAAAATAAAAAATCTCAGCGGGTGGTGGTGGTGGTGGTGCAGGCGTTGGTGGCGCACGCCTTTAATCCCAGCACTGGGGAGGCAGAGGCAGGTGGATATCTGTGAGTTCGAGGCCAGCCTGGTCTACAGAGTGAGACCCAGGGCACCCAGGGCTACACAGAGAAAGCCTGTCTTGAAAAAGAACAACAGAAAACCCTCATTTTTTGCCATCATAGTTGTGCACACCTTTAATTCCAGCACTTGGGAGGCAGAGGCAGGTGAACTTTTATGAGTTCGAGGCCAGCCTGGACTATGTAGGAAGTTCCAGCCAGCCAAAGCTTCATAGTGAGACCTTATCTCAAAGTAAATGAATAGAATCAGCCTCATTTGAAGGGCTGAAGAAATGGCTCAGCGGTTGAGGCCGCTTAGCGCTCTTTTAGAGGGACTGGGTTAAGTTCCCAGCATCTGCATCCGTACACAGCCATCCGTGACTGTAGTTCGGGGGGATCTGATACCCTCATAGACATCGGGCATGCATGTGGTACAGATGTGCACATGCAGACTGCTTCAGTTAGCTTTCGGTTGCTGCGATAAACACTGTAACCAAGAGCAACTTGGGGAAGAAAGGGTTTATTTCATCTTAAAGCTCCTATCCCATCTGGAGGGGAAGTCAGCAGTTTCTCAAGGCAGGAGTCTGGAGAGAAAAATGCTGTTTACTGGCTGGCCCTCCAGGCTTCCGTTCAGCTACCCTTCCTTGTTTCTTTTTTGTTGTTATTTTTGTTTTCGAGACAGGGCTTCTCTGTATCCTTGGCTGTCCTGGAACTCACTCTGTAGACCAGGCTGGCCTTGAACTCAGAAATTTGCCTGCCCCTGCCTCCCAAGTGCTAGGATGAAAGGCGTCCACTACGCCACTGGTTCCAGCTATCTTTCTTACACCTCCCAGGACCATCTGCCTGGGGTTGGCACTGCCTTCAGTGGGCTCTGCCCTCCCACATCAATTGATTGATGACTCAAGAAAACATACCCCATGCTTGCCCCAGGCCAGTCTGATGGGGCATTTTATCAATGGGTCCTGATCCTCAGATGGACTTTAGGTTGTTCACAGAAAAACTATCCAACACAGCTAAAATACATACACAAAAATCTTTCTCTCTCCCTCACCTTTTTTTTTTTTTTGAGGTTTCTCTATGTAGCCCTGGCTGTCCAGGAACTCACTATGTAGACCAGGCTGGCCCCCAACTCTGAGATCTGCCTGCCTCTGCCTCCCAAATGCTGTGACCAAAGGCTTATGCTACCACTGCCCAGCACTAAAAACCTCATTTAATACATGCCTATGTGTTAAAAATAAGTATGTGTTTGTTATAACCAACTCATATAGCAAAGGAAGTTTAACCATACTGTCCTGCCTTCCTACCTGGAAGTTGCTGTCAGGAGCATCTGTCATGTTTCTTTTTAGGCTCTTTCCCTCTGTGGCTCTTTGGTGGATTTTTGTATTGCTGGTTTTTATAGTAAAGGTAGAATTTTGGAGTTTCGTTTTGTGCATGAGAGTGTCTGTGCACTCGCGTGAGTGTGCACTCATGTGAGTGTGTGCACTCGTGGAGGAAGGAGGTCAGCGCGGATGTTTTCCTCAGTTGCTCTCCAACTCATTTTTGAGACAAGGTCTCTCACTGAACCTGGCCTCGCTGATTCAGCTAAACTGGCTGGCTGTCAAGTCCCAGGGATTCTCCTGTCTGTGTCTCCCCAGTGCTGTGATGACAGGCACGTGTTACCATGCCCAGCTTTTCTATGTGGGTGCTAGGGACTGAATTCAGGTCCTTACACTTTGTTTCTCTGTTTGAGATTCAGTGTGGTCCTAGCTGGCCTAGAACTTGCTATGTGATGGAGGATGACCTTGAACTGCTGCTTCTCCTGCCTTTTCCTTCCCCGGTGTTGGGATTGTAGGTTCACAACTTCATATGGGCTTTACACTTAAAAAAAAAAAAAAGATTTATTAGCTGAGCAGTAGTGGTGCATGCCTTCAATCCCAGCACTTGGGAGACAGAATCAGATGGATCTCTGTGAGTTTGAGGCCAGCCTGGTCTACAAAGCAAGTTCCAGGACAGCCAGAGCTACACAGAGAAACCCTGTCTTGAAAAACTGAAAAAAAAAAAAAATTTATTTTATTTTATTTTATTTTATATGCACGAGTGTTTTGCCTGCAAGTATGAATGTGCACACTGTGTGCGTGCCTGGTACCAGTGGAATTGGAGTTGTGGACAGTTCTGAGTTGTCCCGTGGGTGCTGGGAACTGAACCCCAGTCCTCTGCAAGAACAACAAGTGCTCCTAACCACTGAGCCACCCACCTCTCAGCCACTCTCACCCCACCCTGTACTTGACTTTTTGGTTTTGTTTTGTGGCAGATGCTGCAGGGGGAGAAGAGGAGCCAGAGGTTCAGCTCCTCACAGCAAGGATCCTTTGTTAATTGGCAGCCCCCTCCCCCCCCAGGCAGTGAGGCTACTGGGTCCTTGTCCCTACTCTGCCTCTGCCTGGCTAGGACAGGTTAGGCAGTTCACTCCGTGGCTCCACGCCTATCTTTCCAGAGTCACCTAACAACTGCAGTTCCAGTATTTGGAACCACCTCAGTCTTGGCTCTTGGGCCAGGGGTCCCAGCTGCCAACTAGGGGACTGAGGGGGACTCCAAGCTCAGCACAGAGCCTTCTAAGATGTCTCACCTGAGAGCCTGCAGGGGGAATAGAGCCTGTGGGAGGAAGGAGAGTTTCTGTGCCTCAGTTTACACATTGGACATGTCTTAGTCGTGGTGTGCTTAGGATAGCAGGATCTTACATGAGCTAGGCTGCTGCCTGGTATGGAGCCAGCCCATGTTGATGGTAGTCATTATTCCAGAAGGCAGCGCAGAATCCTATTTACGGTAAGGGCACACTGTTTATTACCTAGTTGTACATTTGTCTGATCATTTCCTTTGGATGATTTCCCAGATGACGATGGTAAGATACAGAGTTTGCACATTTTTAGGACTTCTGCCACTGTTCTGACTCCCAGGGGTGGAGATAGCTTTTTCCCTGCCTGCTTCCCTGGCAGATGAGAAAAAAACCAAAACACCAAAAAGGCTGTCCCTGTTTCCACCTGTATTTCTTTGATTATAGCTTATTTGATTGATTTTATTAGTGAGACTCATTAAAGGTTTGTTGGGCTGATGTTGCTTATCAAACAGTCCTGGCTGGCAACACACACACACACACACACACACACACACAGAGTCATTCATTCTCATTTGATCACACACACATGCACACACACACAGTCGTTCATTTTCATTTGATCGCACACGCACACAGATGCACGCACGCACGCACAGTCATTCATTCCCATTGATTGAATTCTGCTCCTTGTTCAGGTTCCTTTGGTTCGTTATTCCTGTATCTGTTCAGGCTTAAAGTAAGTTTAATCTCTCTTACTACTGATTTTTTCTTAATTGTTGGTTTCTGTTTTCCGGGAGTCGGCCCCTCCAGCCGGCAGCGGGTTTTCTTGTCGGCACTCGGGCCTGTGTGCTCTAAGCGGGGCTGACAGAGCCGGTCCCTGCTGTGTCTGAGGCGCTGTCCCTGACCACGGTGGTGCTCTCTTGGACAGTGTTACCTTTTCCTTCTCTCAGCTCCCCTCTTACGGCAGTTGGGGTGCCACCCACAGCCCTATCTCTTGCTTTTTAACTTGACGTTGCAGTAGAATGTGCACCCAGACCCAGCTTGGGAGTGGGATCAAAGCCAACCCTGAGACTAAAAGCCAAGATGGAGGAGGGTGAGGGGATTGTAGACCCCTCAGGTGTTCCTGCCAGGCAGGGCCTCCTAGGCACAGCAAGTGTCACTCTTGTTTGGAAGATGTTTTCTGTTAACACCCTAACTACCCTATGGTCCTTATTCTGAAGAGACTTGTGGAGATTTGTCTGCTTTCCATGATTCAAAGTCCTGCTGCTTGGTTCTTGTCTCAAGTTTCTTCTCGACTTTCTACGTTGAAAGAACTAGTCCAAGTCTGTAAGGCATAGAGTTAAGATCCATGTTCTAGGCTGGTGAGAGGGCTCAGTGTATAAAAGCACTTGTTGCACCGGCCTAAAGGACCTGAGCTTGCTCCTTCAGTCTGTGTGTGCCCTGTGCCTAGGGGGACTCCTTCAGTCTGTGTGTGTGTGTGTGTGTGTGTGTGTGTGTGTGTGTGTGCCCTGTGCCTAGGGGGACTCCTTCAGTCTGTGTGTGTGTGTGTGCCCTGTGCCTAGGGGGACTCCTTCAGTCTCTGTGTGTGTGTGTGTGTGTGTGTGTGTGTGTGTGTGTGTGTGTGTCCTGTGCCTAGAAGGACTCCTTCAGTCTCTATGTGTGTGTGTGTGTGCGTGCCCTGTGCCTAGGGGGACTCCTTCAGTCTGTGTGTGTGTGTGTGCCCTGTGCCTAGGGGGACTCCTTCAGTCTCTATGTGTGTGTGTGTGTGTGTGTGTGTGTGTGTGTGCCCTGTGCCTAGGGGGACTCCTTCAGTCTGTGTGTGTGTGCCCTGTACAAAAATAAATATACTCTTTCTATAAATGCCCATTTTTATTTAGTCATTCAACTAATTTCTTTTTCAGTTTTAAAGATTTATCTTTTATTTTGTGTGTGTATGTGTAGGCTTGAGTAGATATAAATGGATGTACATTGTGTGCAAGTGTTCTTGGAGGCCAGAAGAGGGCGTTGAATTCCCTGGGATTACAGATAGTTGTGAGCTGCCCCATGTGAATATTGGGAACTAAATCGGGTCTCCTGCAAGAGCAGCAAATGCTATCTCTCCAGCTTCTAACAACTACTTTTACTTATTTACTTTTTGTTGGGAGGACAACACAGGGTCTCCGTCTCTAGCCCTAGCTGGCCTCACACACAGCCCACACAGCCTCCCTGTCTCGTCTTTGCAAGGGCTTGGGATTACAAGCAGATGCTAACCATTCTCCAGCTAATAAATATTTATTTATTGAGCACTCACCAAGGTGACTGATGACAAATACATCCATTTAAAAGCATTGCACTATATCCAGGAGTTTGGGGTTTTGCATTTACTTACCATGTGCCACAGTGTGCGTGCGTGCAGAAATAAGTGAACAACTTTGGGAGTCAGTTCTTTCTTTCCATCACATGGATGCTGTGGATTGAATCCAGGTCATCCTGCTTGTTTGCAAACACCTTACCCTGATTGAGCCTTCTTGCCAGCTGCCTCCCCCATAGTGTTTAACCCTGAATATCTTCTGAAAACCTAGAAGGACGACTTCTGTGTGGAATAGTTCAAATATTAAGAGCTGTCTCTGTTCCCAGTGTGGGATCCATGCTTCACACAGTTCTGTCCAGAGACAGAGATGGAGGGTGACTCTGCCCTGCTCCTGGGAGACTATGAGATGTGCCAGTCTGGAAGGCCCTGGGAGCTTTGCATCTGTCAGCGTCCAGGTCACTTGTTAGGCTTTTCCTGGGAGAGGGTGAGTGAACTAAAGGCCTCCCTCCATTCTGGCATTTTAGGCAGGGACTCGTGTAAGACCTTCTGTTTGTGGTTTACCTTAGTTTATGGTAAGAAGTATGGCTCTCAGAGCAAGCTGGTGCACACAGTCTCCTCTAGAAACAGGGGGCACTGAAGGAGCTCCTCCAGCCCTCCCTAACGTTTGCTCTTTGTTTTGTCTCTCATCTGTCGCCCCCCTACCCCAGCAGGGAGCCTGTGGATGCGATGGACCCTCTTGTCCTCTGCCATGTGTGACACTCATATGTCATACTGCAAACCTCCTCAAGTCCAGCTTGGAGAGGCCTGAAGTGATCATCTTGTTAAGAGTTAATTCTCAACCAGGCAGTGGTGGCACACACCTATAATCCCAGCACTTGAGGGGCAGAGGCAGGAGGATCTCTGAGTTCAAGACCAGCCTGGTCTACAGAGTGAGTTCCAGGACAGGCAGGGCTACACAGAGAAACCCTGTCTTGAAAAAGCAAACGAACGACAACAGAAAGAGTTAATTCTCTCCATCTTTGTCACTGTTAGGGGAGATGCTGTCCTGTTTAGCATATTCAGATCCTCAGCATATATGGTCCAGAGTCTAGAGCCAGCTTCCTTGCTGACCCAGCAGCCCAAAAGATTCTTGGTGTGTGCACTTCTTTGTGGAGGACTTGAGATCTTAGAACCAACCCATCAGGGACAGACAGGCCACTGTCCTTTTATGTGTGGGAGACGTTCTTTCCTAGTGGCCACATCTCTGTCCATGCACGTTGGGTCAGACTGAACCTGTTTCTGTTCCAAATTAGTGTCCCACCCCCAAAGCCACCTTCAGTCTACACATCCAGCCCCCCAACCCTGTCTCCTGCCAGGTGCTGCATGCCCTGCCTGTCACGATGACCTGAAGTAGCCATCAGTGAAAAGACCATTCTTCCCAGCTTTGGTGCAGTTTGGGGAAAACGCTGTCCTGAACTCACATCAACACATTTGTCCAGCACAACCTGCTCACTGTAGGTCCCACACACCTTTGCTTCTTCTGGCAGCCCCTCACCAGCCCGATTGACCTTGTCCACCTTTGACCCCTCCCCTCAAATACACACCCTTGCCTACTCTGACCATTTCCAGTGGCTTGGAGCAGCTCTTGTCATCCCTAGCTGGCATGTGTCATGTGCTTGTGTCTGATGGAGCCTGAGCCTTGTGCCTGTGACAGAGCTGTCCAGGCCATTCCCAGGTTCCCCACCTAGTAGCCTAGTATACTGCCCGCTGTGGTAGGTGCTTGACCTTCCAAGGAACCTTTCTGATCCCATGTTGGGTCAGAAGAGCCTGTCTGTCCTGAGCCTGCTCCTCTGGCACAGCTGAGGAGAGACCATCTGGATCGGGGCCAGGGCTGCTCTGGAGCAGTGGAGCAGGCTGCCTGTGGACCTCTCCAGGACCAGCTGCAGCCAGAGCAGGCCATGTCCAGGTCAAGGGCTACCAGGTCAAGGGCTTGTACATCACTGTTCTCTATGAGGTGGCGTCAAGAGAGGCCATTTATGGTGGCATATGTGCTCTGCTGAGGCAGTGGGTCTTTTGACTCATGCCCTCTCTGTGGTAAGAGTGCCAGAGCAGCCAGTCATAAGGTCGGGTTTTTTGTTTGGCTGGTTGATTGATTGTAGCTTTTTTTTTTTTTTTTAAATTTTGTTTTCGAGACAAGGTTTCTTTGTGTAGCCCTGGCTGACTTGGAACTCGCTCTGTAGACCAGGCTGGCCTCGAACTCCCAGAGTTCCACCTGCCTCTGCCTCCTGAGTGCAGGGATTAAAGATGTGCGCCACCGTGCCTGTCCATTCATGAGTTTTTTACTAGCCCAGGATCTGTGGTCCATCTTAGGCAGGACCAGATGCCTCTGAGGACAGCATGGGGCCATCTCAAGGATGTGTGTTCCTTTCTCTGAGCTGTGGGACCTCCTTCTCAGTGACTTAGGCCTGCTGACAGGGATACAGTCCATGGGCTTTGAGCAATAGACCTTGATGGTGCTTGGAGTAGGATAAGGCGAAAGACTGGACCGTTCCTCAGAGGAGGGCCTAGAATAGGCCAAGTTCAGGAGGGTAGGGACAGCATCTCAGGAAGCTTGGCAGAGGATCACTTCCTGGATACTCTGACTGCCCCATCTCTCTCTGCCTGGGAAGCCAGGGTGGACTGGTACAGTCCAGGAGGAGGGTACCAGGTGTGGGGGGGAACTGAGGACTGGCAGAGGTGCCATCTAAACCTGGGGACAACAGTGTCACGGCCTTTTCTTTCAAGGTGCCCCAAACTTGATCAGCAATACAATCTGTTTCTGTGACAAGCTAGAATGTGCAAGTGCTGGGCCAGGTACCCAGGCTGGGGTGTGAGTATGTGAGAACTCTCCCATTGCTCTAAGTGGGAGATGGGCGTGAGTGTGTGTGTGTGTGTGTGTGTGTGTGTGTGTGTGTGTGTGTGTGTGTGTGTGTGTTGGTAAGCTAGCATCAAAGAATTGTGCCTTCAGAAAGCAAAGTCTCTTGTTTTAGCAGAATCCTGAGTGCACCAGATTATGGCTGGAAATGGGTGCTGCCTAGTGGCCCTGGGGCAAGGGTGGCTGTGCAGATGCTGGTGGGTGCAGCACTAGCCTGCCGCCTTGACAAGCACTGCCAGACACAGTTTCACTGGAGTAGTGATTTTATTATGAAAATTGCTGCCGTAGTGTGTTTTTAAACCACGCAAACGTGCCACCCCTCACTCCAGCTCTTCCTGTGTTTGTGCTGCAAATGTCACAAGATTGACAGCTCTTGCTGTGGGTGATGAGGAGCTGCAGCATTCTGAGCTGGGGCTGCAGGACCAGCTCTTCCATCTCAGGTAGAAATGCCGTGAGAGAGGGACTTCAGTCCGGCACTTCTCTGCCTCACACACCTGTTATTCTCCTAACAGTGTAAGGTTTGGACCATCCTTACAAGGCATTATTGATTCCATTTTTCAGGTGGGGAAACTGAGGTATGGAGAAGTTTTAAAAAATGGCTTAGGCCACTTGATCATCATGGCAGAACATTCGAGGCAGTAGAGCAGTAGCAACCAGATTTCTGTGCCAAGAGCTTATCTCCTGTCCTGTGCTAGTAAGCTAGGTTGTAGGGAGATACATCCACACCCTGGGAACAAACTGTGACAGCCCTCCCCCGTGGCGTCAGTGTACCTGGAGGGCCTCGCCTGTGTCTGTGGTTGTGCTGGGTGTTAGTGGAGAGAGTGCCTCTCCCTTCCCCCGACAAGTTCCGCTCTTGTCTGGCAGATGACTGGTGGTAGTGTTCGCATGTTCTAATCCGTTACAAGCCTATCAGTGTAATTACATCTCCCATCACACAGTGTGCATGTACTGGATAAGCAGCTAACATGCACCCTTCTGCAGAGAGCTCCTGCAAGTTGTTAAGAAATAGGTTTGAAAAACCCAAGAGAAAAGCAGGCCAAAAATAGGACAAGAGAGACAAGAAAAAGAAACTCATGCGGTCAGTCACCATGAAAAGATGCTCTCCTAGCAGTCAGAGAAACCCTAAATGTAGAGCAAAACCTGAAAGTTCTGCTTGGGTGTGTGTGGGGTGTGTGTGGGGGGGGGGTTGGGGGTGCATGCCATGCTTCTGATGGATGAGTACAATGTTGAGTGAGCCCCATAATGTATGTAGTTGGGGATGACCTTGAACTGATTCTCCAGCCTCACATCTCCCAAATGTTATGATTTTAAATAAATGCCATCATGGTAGGTTTATGGAGTGCTACCATGGGGTTGAACTCAGGTCTTTGTGCATCTAGACAAACGTTCTACCAAGCTCCAGCTTCACTTGTAGACCCTCCACTTTTTGAGACAGGGTCTCTATTATGTGACCCTGGCTGGCCTGGAACTTAGAGACCTGTTTAAGACTGAGGGTAGTTCAGTGGTAGAGCCCTTGCCCAGAATGCACGAGGCTCTAGGTCAGTGCTTCTCAATCTTCCCAACGCTGTGACCCTTGAACACAGCTCCTCATGGTGTGGTGACCCCCAACCATAGAATTATTTTCGTTGCTACTTCATAAAATTTTGCTACTGTTATGAATCTTAATGTAAATATTTGTGTTTTCTGATGGTCTTAGGGGGCTGGTGTGAAAGGCTGAGAACCACTGCCCTAGGTTCAATCCCCACTGCTGGAGGGGAAAAAAGAGAAATAGAAACCCATTCAGCTAAGTGAAGCAGAATTTTATTTATTTATGTATGTATGTATGTATGTATGTATGTATGTATGTATGTATGTATGTATTTTGGTTTTTTGAGACTGGATTTCTCTGTGTAACAGCTCTGGCTGTACTGAAACTCGCTCTCGCTCTGTAGACCAGGCTGGCCTCAAACTCACGGAGATCCACCTGTCTCTGCCTCCAAGTGTGGAGATTAAAGGTGTGTCCCTCCACTGCCTGGCTGTGAAGCAGAATTTTAGTTCATAGGACTTCAGCTATTTTTTGTTTGTTTGTTTGCTTGGTTGCCTTTTAAAAAAGACAGTCTTACTCTAGTAGCCCGGCTCCAGATTCATGGTGATCCTGCCTCAGCCTAGCATCCTCAGTGCTAGGATTATAGGCATGAGCCCCCACATCTGGCTGTGTGTATTCAGTTTTGAAGGAAGAGACCATTTTTAAAAACAGATGAAAGATCAGGCAGTGATGGCACACACCTTTAGTTCCAGCACTTGGGAGGCAGAGGCAGGTGAATCTCTGTGAGTTCACCACCAGCCTGGTTTATAGAGTGAATTCCAGGACAGCCAGGGCTTCACAGAGAAACCCTATCTAAACAAACAAACAAACAAACAAACAAACAAACAAACAAACAAAAAATCACATGAAAGAGGGAAATAGGTCAGGGGTGCTGCTGCAAAATCACTGCTTTCTGGCCCAGAAGGTCTGAATTGGATTAAAGAGGAACCAGCAAGTGTACGCACACACACACACACACACACACACACACACACACACACACACACACACACACACACAGGTGTAGGGCTGCTGGTGCAAGTCAGAGCAGGGCCAGCATTAGGAGCATTCCCAAGGCCTTAGAAGTGCAGGCAGAAGTCTCTGCCCTGTCTCTCTGGAGCTGCCACAGCTGGCTACAAGAAGTCATGCAATCTCACTTAACAGTGCTAGGAGATATATCTCTCGGAAGCCTGAGGTTTTGACCACGGAATCTGGAGTTCTGGGCCTGGTCTGGGCTCCACCACCCACAGGCTGTGCAACCTTGGGTAGCACACTTCCGTTCTCTGAGCATCACAGTTACCACCTCCAAAAAACTAAGCTGTGGATTCTGGCCTGGAATCCCGGCAGGCTGAAGGGAACTGGAAACCTCCTAAAAGCCATCTCAGCATAGAGGTTTTTCTATAAGGTCCTTATTTTATAGTTTCCTTGGGCAAAGAATCATAACAAATTACCATGAGCCAGAGAGCAGTTCATTGTCTTACTTCAGTAATGCAAAAGTCCAATGAAATCAAGACACCATGAGGGCCACACTGCTTCTGAAGGTACTAGGAGCACATCTGTCACATCCTTGACGATGGCCATCGTCTTCTCCTTCTGTCTCAGTGTGGCCCCGGCTGGCCTCTACTCACTGGAGCTGAGAATGATCTTGAACTCTGATCCTTCTGCCTTCTGAGGATTGGGATGACAGGGTGCTCTAAGTGGCTGGCTTATGCTGTGCTGGGGATCATTACTAGGGCTTTGTGCATACTAAACAAACACTCTGCTAGCTGAGCTGCATCTCCAGCTCTACTGTGCCTCTTTATATTAGCATCCTCCTGCATGGTTAGGCCAAATGTCCCCTTTTTACAAGGACACTGTGGTCAGGGTCAGGTGCCCACTCTACTCCAGTCTGATCTCATCATCTTAAGTAACCACATGAAATAACCATTTTCACAGGTTATGTCTGAGATCTGGAGGTAGGACCTCAAATCTCCAGGGTCCCCCAGCTTGGAATGCTAGAGTAAAGGCAGAGGAGACCAGCCTGGGCTTGGCTGCCCTGTGAGGTGTGAAGCTGCAGGCCCTGGGCTGAGTTCCTACCTAGCCTGTAGGCATCTGGCACTGGTTTTAACCACCCGTCTCTCACGACCCTTTCCTACCCTGAGGGACCCGCACCTTTTCCTGTTCCTGCTGCCCACCAGGCCCCAAGACCCTGCCGTTGCTCTGTGTCCAGCTTGAGCTGGGAAGGTGGGAGTTTTCTGTTTTATACACCAAATCTGGGGTTCGGCAAGGTTTCGGTGGAGGCAGGGGTCACACAGCCAGCAGGTCCTGTATTAGCTGGTTTTGTGTTGCTGCCACCCAATACCTGGCCAAAAGGAAAGGTTTGTCGTGGTTTGCAGTTTGAGTGTACCGTCCATCGCAGGGAGAAGCATGGCAGTGGGATGTGGGGCAGCTGGCCACGCGTTCTGAAGTCAAGAAGCAAGGAGAGATGACTGCTGCTGTCAACTCCCTCTTTCCTTTTTCAGTCCAGGACTCAGCTTACGGAAGGGTGGCACCCAGATTCAGGCGTGCGCCTTTCCACCTCAGCTCATCCAACCTAGAGACTTCCTTACAGACTTGCTCAGCAGTTGGACTCCTGGGTGATTTTAGTTTCTGTCAAGTTGATAATTAATATTAATCCATCACGGTGCTGGAGGGGGAGTTTGAGCCCAGATTGTGCTCTTCTTCTTTGGGCTTGTGTGGATCGTGCTCCTTGTGACTTACTGTCTCAACAGACTGTCCCCGCCAGGAACTGTCTCTCTGAGGCCCATCTCCTTCTCCTTAGGAAAGCCCGGTACATAATTCATGTGTTGCTGAAACTCTGTGGAGTTCCGCTGGGAAGCAAAAAGCACGTGAGGAAGAACTCTCGGCGTGGAGAGTTAGATGGTATTGACAGGGACCGCTGAGATCCTGTAGTCTTCCAGGGGAGGGACAGTTCCACTGAGATCCCGGTGACCAGAAGGACAGGAAGGGGTGGAGACTGTACAGAGAGGTGGAGGTAAGGGCAATGATGGCGAGATCAGGCAGGGTCAGGGTGCAGACACATGGGCGGAGTACAGGGTGGCGTGGACTGCAGCGCTTCGCTCGCAGTGACAAGGTCGTGGTTTTAAAAGGTCGTAACTCCCAGTGGGCATGAATGTATATGTCAGTGTGGTGGCAGACGGGTGTAAGGAGACCGTTAGGAAGTTGATGTGGTGGCATAGGTGGACCACTGGACAAAGGAGCCTCTGGGAGAGAGTGCGACAGAACGGCCAGGGTCAGTATGAGGTGGTGGGACTAGGCATGGGTGTCCTTGCTTCTTTGGCTTGAGCACTAGGGGCCGGTGCCCTGCCATTTGCCTGGGCAGAAGCAATTTGGAGGCGGAACTTTGAGGTGAGTTGTCACTGCAGTGTCCCCAACCCAAGGACTTTTTCTCTTGGTTCCCTGACACCTGACCAGGATCCCTGTGTTGTGGGAGGAGCCCGCCAGACGCATCAGTTGCCTCCATCCTAGGGAGGTGCACTATATGCCTCCGGCAACTTAGAGCTGTGTGGCCAGCCCAAGGGCCCTGCTGCTAGCGTGCCTGCTGCAGGAAGATGTTCTGCTGCCACCTTGTGGCCAGAAAGAGCCGGGCTGGTCTTGGAGGCTCGGTGGACACACACAGGCCACACCTGAAGACACCTAATCCATTCCTTGGGAAGCCAGGTGCAAGCCGTGGTCTCCAAGCAGAAGCTTCTCCTTCCTCTCTCTTGTAGAATGACAGCCACCAGTTTCTTGTGGATTGTGTAGGCTGTGGCAGTCACGAGCTCATCAGTGCATCCGGAGCAGGCACTAGGTGACTGGAGACTAGGTGGAGGCCCCTGGGAGTTCGGCTGAGCTGCCCTCCGCCTCTGCTGAGGAATCAGTATTCTCTTCCCAGGTGTGGCTCACATCTCATCCCTGCCCACGGGGTCTTCTCTTTCTGCCTAGGCCTTCTCTGTGCCCAGAGACCTCTGTGCAGGGGGCTTTAGGCCCCGGGCTGAACAGGGCCAGAGGGTTGCTCAGTGCTTGCCTTCTGCACACTCTGGCCAAGGAAGAAATTGTTCATCCTGACCTAGAATGCAGTCAGGGTCTGTGAGAGATTCATCACTAATCCTTCAGAGACTTCCAAAGGAGCCCCTCAGCCCCTGTGGGACAGATGCAGCCTGGCACTTAAGAGAGCTATAAGAAACAGCTGCCCTGAGGGAGCTGGTTTTGTGGGTTTGGGTCCTGTTTGGACAGTTCTGGCACAGAGCTTTCACGGACAGCGTTATTTATTGCTCTTTGTAGGTAACGGCTGTGTGGAGCAGAGTTGTGATTATCACGTGCATTTGGAGCAGGTGTGTGAATGTGTGTACATGGCTGCTGTGTACAACACGCCCCTCCCAGCTGTCCCGTGCCATGCCATCCCGTCCCCCCCCAAACAGCCCACCCGCTAGGCACCTTGTCCTCAACACTGGCTCCTCAGCTACTGCCTTGTGCTTGCATTTTCATTTGGGGAGGGGCTGTTCTGGGCAGTTGTGTTCTTTTGTGGAAGAATCGTTCCTATGCATGGGACAGATAGGACAGACAGATGGAGACAGGGAACCATTTAGTCAGGTTTCTGTTACTGTGATAAACACCGTGACCATAGCACCTTAGGAAGGAGAAGCCTTGCTTTGCCTTCCGCTTCCACATCACAGTCCATCATTGAAAGAAGTCAGGGCAGGAACTAAAGCAGAGCACACAGAGGAGCGCTGCTCATTGGCCTGCTCCTCACGGCTTGCTCGGCCCACTTTCTTACAGACCCAGGACATCTGCCCGGGGTGGCCCCACCCACAGGAGGTGGAGCCCTGCCACACCGTAGTAATCATTAAACAAGACCCCCCCACCACCACTTGGCAATCTTATGGAGGCATTTTCTCAATTTAGATCCCCTCTTCTACCAGATGTGATGGCGCGCGCCTTTAATCCCAGCACTTGGGAGGCAGAGGCAGGAGGATATGAGTTGGAGGCCAGCCTGGTCGACAGTGTGAGTTCTAGGACAGCCTGGGCTACACACAGAGAAAACCTGTCTGGAAAAACTTCAGAAGAAAAAACAAAGATTCCCTCTTGCCAGATGTGTCTAGGTCTGTGTCAGGTTGACAGAGCCAACCGGCACAGGAAGTTAAGGTAAACAGACTGCATCCTCTAGTCTGCAGCTCAGGAAGGTGGGCTGACTTGACATTAGAGAGTGTGAGTCAAGAGTGCTGGAGTGGTGTCGGTGTGCTGGGCCTGCCTGAGATCCTGGGAAAGGCTCCTCTGTGGAACCGCCTATTACATCTGTTGTGAGGAACAGGGAAGCAACCATCCCTTCCACTCCTAATAACTAGTCCCATGAGATCACAGAATGCCCCAACAAGAATGAAGAATGCCCCAGAGATCCAGCCCAGGACTTGAAAGTTTCCAGCTCTCCCTTCTGGGAGCACCTTGATTGGAGAGGCCCTGCCTTCCCAGGCATTCCCCCTAAGCCAGCCCCCTCAGGAATGTGCTGCTTTCTTTCATCTGCTCATTCTCTCTGGGACCATGGGATTCTGAAACTGGATGGGACGTGGAGTTGGGCTGGGCTAGGTGGAGACAACCGGGAGGATCATCAGTTTCCAGGGACACTCAATCAAGCGCTAACCTAAACTGGTTTCTCCCAATCTGTGCGCGGTGCGCGTGGCTGTCCTCTGGAGGATGGAAGCTGGCTGTCTGGGCCAGGGGACTCAGTGTGCTGATAGTGCCATGGCCATCATAGTATGGAGCTTCTGCCCCATCCTGGGGTGAACCTGAATTGTCTGGATACTGTGTGCAGCCCAGACTACGAATGCTTAAAAGACACTGAAATGAGGGGGTTTTAGTTCCCAGTGTCAGCTCAGGCAGTGACCACAAATTGTCACTGCTGTCACCTGGGCCTAGCTAGGCAGCAGGGGCTCAGGAGTTACTCCCGGGCACTGAGGTTTTGCCCTTGGCTTTTCCTGCTGCCCTTTGGTCTAGTCCAAACAGAAATGTATCTTCTGCGTTTTATAATCTCCAAAGAAAAAGACTTCCTCAGTCATGGACAGCAACTGCTGTAGCGTCAAGCACCCCTCAGCCTTAAGAACGTCAGAGCCGAAAATGGAGATACTGTCACTTTGCTAAGTTCTCTAGTTTATAGACAGCCTTCTGAAGCTCAGAGATGGCACAAGACTTGCCTGTCTGTCTCCTGGCTTAGAATTTGGGCTTCTAACGAATTTGGCTGGCCCTGGGGTCCTTGGTTTTGGTCCCCTCTCTTTGGAGAATGAAAAAAAAAAGGCTAACTTTTCTCCAAAACGGTGCTTTGTGGGGGGTGTGCTTGGGGACTGTTATTTATTTGGCCTGCTCTTAATGACAGCTCCTCACCTACCTGCCCAGTCTTAGGAGGAGCCCTGGCAGGAATTTCCTGTTTTCTGAGGGCTCCCAGGGGCTGCCCTAGTAGGCCGGCTGCCCTGCGCCGCCGTTCCTGGGTGTTCCAGGCCAGACTTGCCGCCTCTCCTGGTTAGGCTGGCTCCAGGCCCTTCCAGGTCTGGGCTTGCAGGCTTGAGGTGGAGGAGTTGAGGGACTCGGTTGGCCCGCACCAGGTGCCCAGAGGCCGGAGGTCCGTGCGCCCCGGCCGCGGCCCCGGCCCGGGCCCAGCCCCGCGTCCCTCGCCATGGGCCTGGCCATCGCCTGTGGGCCCTGAGCATGGAGCGGGGCTGGCCGCCGGGGGAGAGCTGCAGCGGGGAGCGGCCCGCCGTCTGCCGCCGCGCCCTCAGCGTCTGCGACTCGCTGGACCTGCACAGCGCCCCGACCGACCGGACCGCCGCCGCCCTGCAGGCCGCCTTGTGCGCCGCGCGCGAACAGCCTGCGCGGCCTCGGAGCGTGTGCTCCGGGACCCCGGGCTCGGCGGCGTCCGGCGCGCGCGGCCTGCTGCTCGGCCTGCTGCGCCCGCGCCACGGCCGTCGGGGCCCTGCGCCCTCGGAACGGCCCGGCTCGGCGGCGCCCAGCCCGGAGCCCAGCCCCGCGCCCGCCCGGCGCAGCCGCGGTGCCGGGGAGCGGGCGTCCAGGCCACGGCCCACCAGCATGACGTTCCTGGAGGTTAACCGTCTAGAGCTGGCGGCGGCGGCGACGGAGGCGCCGGGCGCAGGGCTTGGCCGCACGGGGAGCTCGGGCTTCCTGCGGGGCGCGTCGCTGTGGAGTAGCCAGCGCTGGCAGGTGTTCCGCGGCGGCGGCGGGCGCAGCGCGGAGAGTCCCCGGCGCGGCCTGTCTGCGCTCAGGAAGAGCTTCAGCTTCCGTCTGCGCCGCGGCCAGGAGATACGGCGCTCCGAGTCCGGGCTGCTTGCCCGGCCGCCCCGCACGCGCACCCGCAGCGACGGCGACGCCAGCTCCCTGGGTGCTTTCCCCAGCCGCCGAGACCTGCTGGGCGCCGACAGCCCGTGCGCGCCGCCGGAGCCCGGCCGCCCCCGCGCCGCCGCCAGCCTCTGGAAGCTGCTCACCAGCCGCTTCCGCAGGAGGGAGCCCGCACCCGCGGCGGCGGCGCCGCTGTGGAGCCGCCGGGCAGCCGCGGCCCCGGGATTCCTGGGCGCTTCGAGCGGTAAGGGGGGACGCCGTGCGCCGTGGTGGTGGCCTCTTTGGTTGGAGTCCGGCCGAAAACAGTTTGTGTCTGAACCTACCTGGTAGAGACGGGTGGGTACACATTGCCTGGAATAGCTGGGTCTGACCCAAGTGCCCTCGCCGCCTACTTGGTATGTCTAGGGTCGTTGGAAGTGTCCAGAGGAGATAGCAGTGGCAGAGAATTCCAGGCAATGGCACTGTTCATAGCATCTTGGCGTGGTGTTCTAGGAGACCTGAAGGGCCTGGGTTACAATGCCACCCTCTCTCTACACAGTGGATAGAGTACAGTATGGCTGCTCAGGGACGGAGCTCTAGGCTGGACTGGAGAGTTTCCCTAACTGGGAGCTGGGACCTCTCGCTCTCGCTGCCTCTGCAGCTGAGGTCAGGGACTGATTGTGGACTTGAATGAGATAATGCTGTGAAACATCTGTGGGCCGGGCCAGTGAGTGGGAGCCGGGCAGGTCAGCAAGCACTGCCCCAAGTCCAGCCCAGGCCAGGCCATCTAGGCTTGCTGGGGAATCAACGAGCACTGGCTGTCAGGTCGGTCGGGGGCACTGAGTAGCAAGAGGCTTTCCTTCCGGAGGACCTCGAGAGTCTAGGGGGCCAGTGGTGCTGGGTGTGGTCTAGTGAGAGGGAGCCCGGGGGGCTGGTCTCCTGCAGAGGCGCTGGGGAGAAGCCCTGGCAGGGCCTGGCAGATGTGCCTCATTGGACCTGCCTTTACAGTCCAGGGCCAGGTGAGACTCCTCCCTCTTCACCCTGGCTCAGGAATGTGGTAGGTGGCCCCACCCTGCCAAGGGTGAGCTGTTCCTACTCGCAGGAAGGAGACTGGTCCCCCTTGCCAGGGCCCTGCCTATTTTGGGTCTGGTCTGAGACCTGCTAGAGTAGCCTCTCACCTGGGTGAGAGACATCCAGGCACCAGGCCAGGTGAGCTCATGTGGAATCTATGCCCCTGATGGACCATGAAGAAGACAAGGAGGGGCAGCAGCCCGGTACAGGCAGGATGAGTCTCTGCTCACAGCCCTGCCCTGCGCATTGTCTGCTCTGTTCCCTAGGGAGTTAGGGGTGAGGGTCAAGGTCCCGTGGAGGACAGTAGTCTCCTCTGGCCTTGCCTGACAGACGGGTGTTGTAGGTGGCGGTGGTGACGGTTAGGGCAGGCCTGTGGAGCGCTCTGGCCCTGATGGATGGCTCTGTCTGTCTTTGCAGACTCATTTGTGAACAGCCAGGAGTGGACCCTGAGCCGCTCTGTGCCGGAGCTTAAAGTGGTGAGTGGGCCCATGGGAGGCCCAGAGGCCCGGGGGCTGGGTGGGCCAGGCTTTATTTAGGTTGTGGGTCTGGACATTGGTTCTCCTGGCTGCCATTCTTTCCTCGGTGGCCTCCCTCCCTCCCCTGGCATTTCCTGGGCCTCTTTCTACCTTTCCAACCTGCATGGTCCTTCCTTACTCTTAAGCAGCAGTCTCCCTTTGTCCTGTGCCTTCTGACCACCCATTTCCCCATTCCACTTCTGCAGGGTATAGTGGGGAACCTGTCTAGTGGGAAGTCAGCCTTGGTGCACCGATATCTGACAGGGACCTACGTCCAGGAAGAGTCCCCTGAAGGTGAGCGTCATAGACTGGGCTGCCCTAGAGGCTGGCCATGGGTTGCCTGTTCCTCCATCATTGTGTCTCTGTGGAGCTCACTCCTCTCCTGGCCCATCCTCTTCCCTTCTCCCCGGGAACACACACACGTGTGTGTTCCCTTCTCCACATTTGGTCCTGACCTCTGTTCTGTCCTAGGAGGTCGATTTAAAAAGGAGATTGTGGTGGATGGCCAGAGTTACCTGCTGCTGATCCGAGATGAAGGAGGCCCCCCTGAGCTCCAGGTGATGCTCCTTTTGACATGCTTGCCTCATGCCCAGTTCAGCAGGGCAGTGGGTGCTCACTCTGCTTATCTCCCCAGTTTGCTGCCTGGGTGGACGCAGTGGTGTTTGTGTTCAGCCTGGAGGATGAGATCAGCTTCCAGACGGTGTACAACTACTTCCTGCGCCTCTGCAGCTTCCGGAATGCCAGCGAGGTGCCCATGGTGCTGGTGGGCACACAGGGTGAGGCAGGGCATGCTGTATGGCAGGGTATGGTGGTGGACCGTTGAAGTCTCCATAAGCAGGCCTTGACACCCCCAGCTGAACAGTGACAGGCTCTTAACCGCCATGGGGCCTGAAAACCAAGGTTTTAATTTGGTTTTCTCTGGAAATCTATGATTATTATGTCCATAGTTTTCACTGTTATTATTTATTTATGAAACAAGGTCTCACTCTGTAGCCCAGGCCGACCTTAAATTTGCGGTTCTCTTGTCTTAGCTTCCCAAATCTCAGATTATAGGCATGTGCTACGACACTGGGTTCTACCCACATTTGTGTCCATTGAATGAGCAATGAAGTTTGTTTTCCCTCGAAAAGGCATTAGTAGAATGAAACAAGGTTCAAGCACCTGAGTTCTCCTCTGCCGGCCCATCAGTGCATGATCCTCTATTGCTTCTCAACCAGCTGAGTGAGTCCCCCGTCTTCCGACAGATGCCATCAGTGCCGCCAATCCCCGGGTCATTGACGACAGCAGGGCCCGCAAGCTGTCCACAGACCTGAAGCGCTGCACCTATTACGAAACGTGTGCGACCTATGGGCTCAATGTGGAACGAGTCTTCCAGGATGGTAACTCAGAACCCAGAGCCGGGTGGAGGGTGGCTTTGTCGCAAGTCATTAGTGCCGTGTGTACTCGGGAGCCGCCCCGCGGGGCTTTCTACCTCCCCCTCTCTCCAGCAAGCAGAATTGACTTTGCTGTTCCCTGCAGTGGCCCAGAAAGTGGTAGCCTTGCGGAAGAAGCAGCAGCTGGCCATTGGGCCCTGCAAGTCCCTGCCCAACTCACCCAGCCACTCGGCCGTGTCCGCTGCCTCTATCCCGGCTGTACATATCAATCAGGTGCGCTCCCCCCTCCCCGGTACTCCCTGGCCTGTTTGCCTTGTTTGCCTGTTTCTCAGCCCCTCTGCCTCATGCTTACCCTTGCTCATCTCTAAACTCGTCACCTTGCTTGTGGCTCCAGGTCTGTGTAGTCTGCATGGTTGGCCTTGGTCTGGCCTTTTCCTTGTGGTGACTGCCCCTTGTCCCAGTTTCCATGCTGTTCACCCCACCGTCTTCTCCCCACCCCAGCTATTTTAGCTAGGGCATCACAAACACATGCTCCAGTGAGCTCCCTTTAAATGGCCTCCTAAGCTACCGCTTAAGGAGACCTTATGTAGCCGGCACAGAAAGGAAAGAAAGTTCTGGTGTGCTCAGCACTCCCCTTTAAGGCAGGCCTGACCCTGTCTTCTCTAGTGGACAAACACTTCCACTTGGTTGCAGGTGCGGTGCCTTCTTCCCAGAGAGGAGGAAGCGGCTGACAGCCCCAAGCCCGCCGGGCACTAAGACTAGCCCTCTGTGCCCCGTGGCCGTGTTTTTATGTGAAGAGCAGCACATCCTCATGAGGGGGCTTGGATTTCAGCTGCACTGGGAATGTGCAGATTGCCCCTGCCATTGCATGTCCTCCCGTATCATTTGGACACTTGTCTGTGTCTGACACTTGACGTGTGGGCCAGTGCTTGTTTCATAGCTGCATACCCTTCCTGCTCTGCCTCGCCGCCCTTTGCTGCAAGCCCAGAGTCATCCACAGTGCCTAGTGATCAGCCACTATGCTTTCTAATGACAGCCTGGCTCCAGTGCCAGGACCCTTCTTCTTAGGACTTGTGAGAAGGCACAAGGATTCTTGACACCATTCCTCAATGAAAAGAGGAGGGAGGAGGGGGAAGGAGGGGGCAGAGAAGAATGTCTTTATATCTTTATGTGGTACACCTACCCTCCACCAAACAGGGCCAAGGTCACACCCTGCCCCTTTGCCGTGGGCCTGCCCTTAGGAGGCTGCTGAGGCCAGGGGTACATTGCACTCCCTTGGTCCGTTTAGTATTGGAGATGGGCCTGGCACTCTAGTGAGGCCTGATTTCCACGCACCCTCTCTCTGTCCTGGGAAGACACTTGTGTGCTCTGTCTCCATCCTATAAACGTTGTTGGCTTCCTCTTTCTCCTCCTCTTCCATCCCCACCTGCAGCTTACTGTGCTGTGCGCGGCAGCCTTTGCTCTGTTCTGCACTGTACCTCAGACGGGTCCTGACGCTTTCCCGCTGCTATTCTATGCCATACACCTTGTCAAAGTAAACCCGAGACTGCCCGACACCCTGAGCCCAGCCCCAGCTCCGGGAACCCAACCCCCTCGGCCCTTCTGCCCCCGATTTTGCGGATTCAGAAATGGTGACCTACTTTCTAGTCCCAGACCACCTGCAAACTATGATGCCACTGCTTGTTCACTCTCAGGCTCCGTCCCTGATTTTGGAATGTTAGCTTGTGCCCCCGACGGAGTTCTCAGGTTGCCACAGAAGCATCCCCATCCAGTCCCTTCCAGAGCCCCAGACCAAAGAGGTCAAGTTCCTCGTGGCAGCTAGCAGTTGGGCTCTGCTGGCCTCCAGGACATGCCAGCCCCCCTCAGGGCCACCTTTAGGAGCCGGTGGCCCCTTCTGCTGCCCCTCGTGCGGCCCCCCCCCCCCCCCCCGCCCAGGTCACGCTCAGCTGCCCTCTCTATTCTTAGGCCACGAATGGCGGCAGCAGCGCCTTCAGTGACTACTCGTCCTCAGTCCCCTCCACCCCCAGCATCAGCCAGCGGGAGTTGCGCATCGAGACCATCGCTGCCTCCTCCACCCCCACGCCCATCCGCAAGCAGTCCAAGAGGCGCTCCAACATCTTCACGGTACGTGCCCGTCCTCCTCCGTGCCCAGCTGCCATCACTGCGCAGGCAGGGCTGCGCCGAGCTCCCGAGCAGGAGGGCAGGCCGCCCCAGGTCAAGAGGATGCAGTCTCTCGCGCACTTAGACACGCAGGGCTCCTAGAGGTTCCTCAGTGGACCCGCAGCATCTTGCAGGCCACCCCTCTGGGCCCAGGAGGGGCTTCCCTCAGACCCTCCCCCTGTGCACATGCTCACCCCCCGGAAGCCTCCCTCCCAAACCCTAGAGTTTCTGTATCAGCTTGAAGGGATCTTTGAACTCGTGGCCTAACTTCCCTGACCCCCTTTGATTCAACAGCTAATGACCCGGAGGCCGGAAGGCTGTTTGCCCAAGGCGACACAGAGGGTTAGCTGGCCCAGCTAGAGTCCCAGCCAGGCCTCCCCGTCCGCCGCCTTCCGGCTCTTTTTCCGTTACCCCACTGCCGAGGGGAACATTCATGCTTCCCACCCACCGCTGTGATTGGTTTAACAAAGGCTTAGCCATCTTTTCCTGGGCTTCACCACGCTGCCTCGTGCCTCCCGCTCAGGTTTGTCCTGTCTCCTTGTGAGCTCCTTGCCCTTCCCCGCCAACCTCATGCCCCTACCCGGGCTCCACTGAGCCTCCCTGCTCGGGGCCAGCCCCTCAGCTCTTTGGCCCCTGAACTTACCACTCCCACCCACCCACCCACCCACCCAGTTTTTACACACCGTGCCCCTCCCTGGCCTGGCTGTGGCCCTTCTGTGGGGCTCTGGCTGGACTGTTCCAGGAGCTGTGGGCAGACAAAAGGTGGGTGAGCAGCCCGTCCCTCCGCATCACTGCACCCCTCTTTCTGAGAGCCAGGGCTTGGCTCTTGGCCTGGGCCCGGATCCAGCCGGCCAGGCTAGACTTTCTGGACCCTGCCCAGACAGAGCCAGTGCCCCTGGGCCTCTGTCCTCCATTCTCACATCCACCCTGCTTGACATACCTCTGCCCTGCATCCCTCTGTCTGCTGGCTCCTGGTGTGCGCGCTCACTGGCCTCTTTCTGCTGACGGCTCCTGCTGCTGTTGTTGGGGCACACTGTGCTTACCCAGCTCCGACCCTGCAGACCCACGGCTTCTCCTTTCTGTTCTGTTCCATCCATTGAGATATGCAGAGTCTTGGTGGCTGCCTGCTCATGTCCACACCGCTGCCGCTACCTGCTGCTGTAAAGCCCTTGGGTGCCTGGGCCCCAGTGACACCATGGGCACCCTCCACAGCCCAGCCCCCAGCATCAGCATTGTGTCTCAATCATCCACTGCCTTGACTCCATTCTTAACATCCTCCCATCTTCCCCCACTGGCTGGTTCAACGTCAGGGCATCCCCGCCTCCCTGCTTGGCCTCCTCGCCACGGGACCTTCGGGCTCCCTCCATGTGTACGCTGCTGCCTGCCTGCCTCAGCTGTACCGCCTGGCACCACCACCACCACCCCTTGCTGCTTCGAGCACGGCCTTCCCTCCAGGCCCATCCATTTTCTCCATCTTCACAGTGGCAACCTTATTTTTTCTTTCCATCATTTCCATGGTGACCTCACTTGCGCCATTGTCCCTGAGACAGCCTCAAGGCATGTTCAGCTCTATGGGTGTATCTTGGGAATTCACCCCATCGTTGCTGTTGGGGCCACCCTTCCTTCATCCTTCCTGGAGGGGCTACACCTGCTCCAGGAGGTCCTGTTGTCTGCTGCCTGTTCTGTGACTGGTGACTTCTCGCTGGGCATGGTTGTGATGTCCCCAGTCTCCCCTTCATGACGCCATGTATTCATTTGTTGCCACTCTTGCCCTGGTTCCAGTTCCCATCCTTCATGGGGAGGTGCCACTCTGGGCTCCTGGGGTTTTCTGGTGGTTGACAGCCCCTTGGCTTACCAGCCTGGCTGGGGGTAGGGCTCATCACACTCATCCTGACCAGCCATTCAGCCTGGAGACCCAATGACAACAGTTCCTCCTCCTGAGGCCAAAGGGGCAGAGGGCTTTAGCCCCGGAGGGGTCTGGAGGCAGGTGTTGTCTGTAGAGCTAGCTGCTGGGCAGCAATGTAATCTTGAGCAGTTTTGCCCAGTTCTTCGTGCTCCCCCTGCTGGGCTTTCTCACACATTGCAGTTGCATTCCTCCTTTGTCCGGACCCTGTGCCTTGGCTTCTGGCAACCTGGGAAAATAGGAGGGATGGGGCCCGGGCAGCAGAGTGGTGAACATTCCCTGCTGACATGGACTGCTGGGCCACAGATGCCCAGCAGCTGGCGGCCTCCTCCTCCTCCTTTCCTTTTCCTACCTCCTCCTCCTCCTCCTCCTCCTCCTCCTCCTCCTCCAATCCTCCTCCTCTTCATCCCGCTGCCGCCGCCTCTCCCCAGGCGCCTGGGTCTCTGCCCTCACCAGTGCTGACCAACTTTTGCGGGGCTTAAGTATAACTTGCCAAAATCTTTATTCTTTCGATATTTGCAGATATGTGCCACTGTTTCCAACTTTTCATCAACAAAAAGGCCTTTCCAACTCCTTCCAAATTAGAAGACCAGGTGGTGACACACAGCACCTCTGGACATTCCCCCTGTGCGGGGCCGGAGGCGGGCCGGGCCCTGGGACTGCTCTCAGATGAGAAGCGGCCGCCGAGCTCCCCGCTCCAGAGACCCACAGGAACCTTTGTAACTAACCCCACCCCCAGGGAAGGCTAGGAACGCCGGAGCCCGCCCGCGCTGGGGGCTGCCGGGGGACCAGGCCCGGCTGGACGCTGCGCCAGGCTCGCTGAATGGAGAAGAAGGGAGCTCGGCCCACGCCGGCCGGCCAGAGCGACGAGGCCCAGAGGGGCGGGGGCGCTCAAGCCCGCTGGCCCAGCTGCTCCTGGGGGGAGCTTTCCTGCCCCTCCCCTCCTCTGCTCCTTCCTGCATGGACTTCTGCCGTTCCTGCTCCTGCTCCGGAAGCCGCCGCCGCCACCGCGCTTGCCTTGCCCCCTCTTTTTGGCCCCTTCCCCTGTTTCCTAGGATCCGCATTTGGGTGGACTCTGCCCCAGGAGCTTGGCAGGGCGTAGGGCCTCTTCTGGCCTCTCTCCTCTCTCTCTCCATCCACTGTGCCCCTCGGGCCACACCGACGCGCTCGGTGCCATGTGTCTGTGCCGCAAACGAGCCCCTGCCCGCTCACTTCCGGACTTTGCTCTCCCTGGTTGTCGCGCCCTGTGCTCCTGGCCAGCCCTCAGCCCCACGGGGCCACCTCTCCTCGCCCCTCCCTTCACTTACACTCCAGCCCCTGGGCTGCGTGCTCCAATCGCGCCCTCCGTATTTCACGTCCTTGCTCTTTGTGAGGGGCGGGCCCGGCTCAGTGACCTGTGCTGCTCTGTATGGTGCCGTGTGTAAGAATAAACCCATTGGAATACTCGTGTCTCGGTTCCTTCCCGACCCGCCGCCCAGGCCCGACCCAGAGCTAGGGCTGCCCAGGAGAGGGAGGAATGTGGGATGGTGGGGAACTGATGCAGGCGGGCTGTTCTCCCCCAAAGGCCCCAGACCTCTAACACGCCACCTCTTTTCTCTTTCAGTCTCGAAAAGGTGCCGACCCGGAGCGGGAGAAGAAGGCCGCCGAGTGCAAAGGGGACAGCATAGGCAGCGGCCGGGCCATCCCCATCAAGCAGGTCAGCACTCTGTCTCCTCTCTGCCCGAATGTGGGTCTCCCTCCCCAGGGCGTCCCTGAAGCTTGAGGTCCCTGACAACCGGGTCCCTAGACAGCTGTCTTCCCTCCTCATCACCACCAGAGAGCAGCAGAGAGCCACTTGCCGCCCTCAGTTGGCTTCCAAACCGGATGGTTCTTTGGTACCACCTGGAGAGGAGGGGGCAGTAACATAAGGGGCTGGGCATGGTGGCACATGTCTGCAACCCCAGGACTTGGGAGGCAGAGGCAGGAGGCCAGCTCGGGTTGCGTAAGGAATCCTGGGGGCAGTCTCGGCTACAAAACGCAGGGCAGACAAAAGGGAGCATGAGGTAGAGGCAGTACCGAGGGACGCTCCCTTCCGGGATCCCCGGGTGCAGTTTGCCACTGCGAGCATCTCTTGCTCCTTGTTTGTTTTCTCACCTACTGGTTCAAGTTACTGCTGCCTGTATGTATATGGGCTTAAGGCTCACTGCTGAGGCGTAGGCAGCCTGTCGGAGTTCATCCCTGAAGAAAACGGGTTCTCCTCCCTCGGCAGCATCCCTGGCGTGTCCAGAAGACACTGTCTTGGTCATCTGGTCCTTAGACCCTTCCTGGCCCTCTTCTGTCACACTCCCTAAGCGTCAGATGTGGGGCTGTGTTATGGATGTCTCGTTCAGGGCTGGGCGTCCCATGGTCACTTCCTCTCTGTGCAGATGGAAACTTGTTTGATGAGGGGTGAGATGTGTTTATCAAGAAAGCGTGCGGGTTTCTGTACCTTCTGCTAAAGAGAACGTGTAGTAGAGCTGTCACTTCTGATCACTCGTCGCTCACTCCCTGAGAGCAGCACTAGGTCATCCAGGCCTAATGGGGGCGCCTGTGCCGGGAAAGGCGTGGACTGATGAAGGGGGTGGTACCTGTCTGAATAGGAGCTCTTCCCAGCGCTGCTGAGTGCAGGGAGTGGGTGACGTTTGAATGAGCGGGCACCTGCCCCGAGTGTGCCATGGACCCTTCTTGGTACTGGTGTGGTACAGGTCTTCTGAGTATCTGGTGGCTGTGGAGGGACATGTTGCCAGGTTTTGACCCCAGAAGAGGTTGGTGTGGCCAGAGCACTAGAGCTGAATTTGGCCAGGGCCTGTAGGCACGTTTAACCCTTCCGGGGACTTGTGGGTCCCTTGGCAGTGTGAGCTGTTGGGGCAGGCCAGTCAGTCCCTGTGTCTGCCCCAGTCATGTGTTAAGATGGGGAGGGTGCTGGTGCTCTGTGAAGGTGTTTAGAGAGCGTCCCAGGAGGCTTCTGAGGGCCCGGAGGAGGAGGCCGGGAGCACGTGGCCCACGCTGTTCTTTCCCCTGCTCTCCCCTCCATCTCTGTTGACAGAATCTATGTCTGGCAGGGACCGTTCCAATCGGGTCAGTCTTGTGGGAGGGAGTCACTGCCAAGACTGGGAGCACAGAATGGCAGCATGAGGGTCCCCTCCTCCCTGTCCTCAGGATGCCTGTGTGGTCCTGTGTCCACAGAATCCTGACAGGACCGTTTCTGTCTGCATCCCAGGAGTGCAGGGCCTCCCGCTGCTGCAGCGCTGTGGATGCAGCCCAGTCACCTGCCGTGTGGAAGTGGAGGGGTGAGGGCGGCAGGTGCTTTCCGAGTGGTGGTGTTATCACACTCACCCACACACTGGAAGAGTGAAGGAGAGCACTCCTGGCCTCGGCTCCCACTCCACTTCCTGTCTGGGGGTTGCAGAAGCTGGAGGCTGGATTGGATTGTTCTGAGTCCCCCACGTGCAGGGGTGGAGTGGGGAGAGGGTCCTGTCAACTTGCAGCCTGGAAGTCAGGTGGTCACTTGGGTGTTACTTTCTTTGAAAGGCCCCTCCTGCTCCAAGGCCCTGGTAGCTGTCTGGCCTGGTGTCTGTCTTTTGTGCTGGAGATGAGGTTGTTCATCTGTGTGTCCACCTGTGTGTGTGTTGGGGGCGGGGGGCTGCCCATTATGGAGGCCCCGCCCATGAGAGAGGGGGACCACAGCTCTCCTCAGATGCACCCTTGCGCCCCTCCTGGGTGTACTCCGACGTCACCACTGGCCGGTCAGGTCTCACCCCGCCACATTCATGGCCCCTCCCCTTCCCCGCCCTCCTGTCCCGTGCTCCCCATTTCGGCTTCTTCCCCTCCCCCTAGCTCCTGCTGGGAGTGGAGATTGCATTTCAGTTGCCATTTGCATTCCCAATCAATCCGGACTCCGCAATTAAGTCGGCTGGCGGAGCTGGGAGGGAGGCGGCGGCGGGAACGGGTCCTCTGGGGGCTGTCGCCTCCGCACCGCTCCCATTCCGCCCCAGATTGCTTCCTGCTCCGTGGTGCGCAGCCGGCCGGCCAGGGAGGGAGCGGGAACCCCGCAGCTTCTCTCCCTCTTGGAACCTGGGCTGGAGGGTGGGGGCAGCAAGGCTGGGTGGAGGGTGGGGGCCAGGGTCGCTCCACCGCCCTCCAGCCTGTTGGCGAGCCCCGGGCGCCACGCCCACGTCCTTTGCTAACGAGCCTCATTAAGCGGAAGGGAGCCGGGTCTTCTGTCGGGCGGAGAGGGCTCCGCCTCCGCAGCAGTCCGACTTCTGACCTCCTAGCCAGGTGAAGGAGGGTAGGTCCGAGGTCTCAAGGCTGCTCTGACCCAGACAGGCCCAGAGCTGTTGTGGCATTTGGATGTTCCCAGCCAGCTGGTGGCAGGGAGGGGAGCTGGGCCTGGGGCTTAGAGGCGGTGGCCCACAGCTAGTGACATAGAGTGCGGGGTTCAGGTGTGAGAGGCCTGGACCCGGAGGCTGAGTGAGAGGAGAGCCCTGGGATGTCGAACATCTAGAAAGTTGTGTGTCCCCCAGGGTCTCCCAGGAGATGGCTTCCTCCCCTCTGCTTTCCTGATGGCGGTCTGTCCTCAGAGGCTGCTTGCCCTTGGGGGCCCTTGCTGTGGGTCAGGGGGGGGGAGTGACCTGGCTCTCCTCTGCTTCTGCCTCTGTCCTGTGGCAGACAGGGCTCTAGGCAGTCTTCCCGGGTCCCTTCACAGACGACATGACTGGGGAACTGATGGCTTTGAAAATTATCCCAGGCTGTCTTCAGAAGTTCCGTTTGAGGGTAGGGTCTCACATCAGGAGGATGTCCTGATGCTGCGCGTACCATTGCATCTCCTGTAGTGACACTGGTCTCCTGGGGGTAGAAGGAGGGGGAAGGAGGGGAGTTACCAAGGATGTGAGACGTGTTGAAAAGTAGGAGTTGGGACCTAAAGCTGGTGGTCCAGACATCCCTGGTTGAGCACCCTTCCTCAGCTTCCAGTCCGCCCCCTAGTGGCCAGGGGTGAGAACACTTGTAAATCCTAAATCCCCTTGCATGTATCTAGGCTGGCTGGACCTTGACTGGCCTTCTGCCCCAGCCTCTCAAGCCCTGGGGCTACAGGCATGTGCCACCATCCTCACCCCTTAATTACATGTTCTAATCTCATCCACTAGATCAAGAAGAGCTCAGAGGGAAGGGTGTGGCTGAATCTGATACTTGGCCTGCTCTTTGGCATTCCTCCATGGTTGTTTTACTGGCTAGCTGAGGGCAGGGCCCCCACTGTTTGCCTCCACATATGTGCATTATCACCCTTGTCCCCACAGGGAGCCCAGAATATACCTTCCTGTTGTGCCAGAAATGTCTATCATAACTCCTCCCACCAAGTCCCGGTCTGGGAATCTAACCACATGCCTCTTCCTACCTGTACTGTTGGGAGCTTCGAGGGACCAGCCACCTGGTGTCCATCTGTAGCGCCTCTGTTCCCAGCCATTTTCCTATGCAGTGGTCTTGGAGTGATTCAGAGCAGTGCTGGGCCCTCTAAGGTCTATGGGAGGAGTAGGTTTCTCCCAGGGTGCTGTGCATGGGTATTACCCATCAGGCTCTGTGTCCTGTCGTCTCTGCACAGCCACACAGCACAGTCTTAGAGCGGGGAGTCTTTCTCTCCGGTTTTCCCAACAGACTCCTGAGTGTCTGTGATGGCCCAGGTGTCGTGCTGGCCGCCGAGAGTTGTTAGCAAACTTAACCCACACAGATGTCCCTGTCCCCCGGGCCTTGCTCTCATCCCTGCCTATTGGACCTGCACGTTTGAAGAACATACCATGCCAGCCCTTGTGGTGTAGGCTTGTAATCCCAGCTATTCAGGAGGCTGATGCAGGAGGAGAATCAGTTCTGGGCTCACCTGGGCTGTAGAGTGAGTTTGAAGCCAGGCTAGGCAATTTAGTCAGAGCCTGCTGTAAAAAGAAAACTGGGGATATAGCTTGGTGGTAGAAAGCATACAAATCAACCCCCTGTACTGGGGGGCAAGGGCTACCTCACTGACGTACTCAGGACGTTTGGTGGCTGAGATCGGAGGCTTGGACTTCTTGGTGCCCAGCATGGGGTCTGGGGCGTTGTTGGGACAGTTAGGACGTGTTTCTGTCCTGTACTGGAGCTCCCTCAGGTAGAAGAAGACCAGAACCTCTGCAGCCCATCCTTCTATTTTATAGAGCCTTCTAGATTAACAGTGGCTCAAACTGCTTCCCACTGGACGGCCAGTGGAAGCCACGCCTGTGGGAAAATGTCTCCCTGCTCTGCCTAGGGCGTCTGTAGGTCTTTAGCCTGTCTGCTCAAATGCAGAGTTTTCAGCAGAAAACAGGGTGGGCTTTGAGTTACTTAATCACATAATGACCTTCCTGTGCTAGGCTGGCTCCTGGCCTCCAATCAGGTCCCAGGCAACAGAACTCAGAGACTTTGGGGCTGGTGTCTGGTCTGAACCCTGACCTTGGGGCACAGTGTTCCACAGGCTGACTCCTGGTCCGTAATTGTACCTCTGTTCTTAGGGGATCCTGCTAAAAAGGAGTGGCAAGTCCTTGAACAAGGAGTGGAAGAAGAAGTACGTGACGCTCTGTGACAACGGGTTGCTTACTTACCATCCCAGCCTGCACGTGAGTCTGGGAGGAGGGCGGGGAGGAGGGGACGAGGCAGAACGAGGGTTCCTGGTGATGGCATGGGTTTCCTTTGAGAATGCATCACACTTGGGTAGTCTGGGAAGAGCACAGGACCCTCACAGGTTTTGCCTTTCCTGTAAAGCAAGCTCTCCACCAGCTCTGCTGAGCTGCTGCTGCTGCTGGGCCATTGCGGCCAGCTTAACCCTCCTTTGCCAGCCGGGCTCTGTGTCCCATGTAACTGGAGAACTTCTGTGGCCGAGGGCATGGATATTGCCGAACAGGCTGGCCATGGCAATGAGGAGCACTAGGCTCCCGGCCCGGGGATGATGGCTGAGCCAGGAGCTGAGTTTGGTCTAGGAGGGGGAGCAGGGTCTGGAGACCACACGGCCCGTGGCCCAGCCGTGGGGGCATGGGTGTTCCCATGGTCCTCATGGTCCCTGTGGCAGCCCTCCCCACCCTCCTTCCTTCTCCTCCCCTCACTGCGTGGCTCCAGCACACAGCTGTCACCAGAATCCATCTCTGTCACCACCCCACTGTGGGGCTAATGAGTTCTCCTGTGAAGCCCCTCGAGCACAGCACGTGGGCCAGCCCCACCTCCCCCTCAGCCCCCGCCCAGAGGCTCCGGGCTTGCCTCAGAGGGTCCCGAACCCATCTTCAAATGTGCACGTGCTGTCAGGGAGGCCCTGCCCGACAGGTTCCAGGGTTTGCGTTTCCTGGCCATTACCTGGTCCTAAGAGGCCTCCACAGAAACCCTCCAGAGAAAGAGACCTGGTGTGGCTATGAGCCTGGGCAGAGCAGCCTTGGGAGGTTTCCGTTCAGGGCAGTTTGCAGCCTGGGATGCCCATTGATCTTCCCCTCTTCTGATTCCTTGGGGTACTGGCCTTTCTCCTTAGCTCAGGGAACATTGGTTAAGTTAATCCTCTTAGTGCCTGTGCCAGAATGCCAGGTAGTAGTGATCCCTGAGAGATGAGGGGCCCACATCCATTTCCTGCAGCAGACTGTCTTGTCACCTTGACCCACCCTACTTCTCACAGCCCTCAGAAGACAGTGGGAAGCAGTTGGCTAATTCAGGTGGCACTGGCTGCAGAGATAAAAGGTGTCTTAGGCCAACAGTGCCCTCTGCAGGTACAGGGCCTCACCATGGAGCCCTGCACCCGGGGAGGGCTGGAGGAATGTGTGCTAGACAGACAGTAGATTCAGGGTGCTCCCTACGAAAGGGAGCTGAGGGGTCCTCCCTCGTTGCAGGAGGACCTGGGCTGTGTGTTGAGGCCCAGAAGCATGCCAGCACCTGCCAACTCTCATGAGTCATGATTCACCCTCCGTCCACCGGGCAGGTTGGCATATGTTCTCTGGATGTTTACATCTGGACCAAGGAGCTTGAGAACTGGCTGGCTAGGACAGCTGCCTCCCTCCTGTGTGGGTGGCCTCAGCTGCCTCCTGCCTGCGTCCTCAGCAGTGTCTCTGTTTGTGCAACTATGGCCGTGTGTGGGGTTAATCCCTTCTGCTATTCCTGTACTAGAAAGTGAGAAGAGCCAGGGTGAAGAAGAGGGGCAGAAACATTGTGGGAGGGGAACGGGTCAGTTGTATCAAGCTGGGTTCTGGTTTGGGAACCAGAAGGGACCAGAAGGAAAGAGGGAAGGCAGCAGGGACATTACCTCTACAGCCCCAGGTGGAAAGTAGTGACTTGGTCGGTTTGTGGCATGTTCGAGCCACCCAGCCAGTCATTGAGGCATGATGTGGATCCATCACCATCATCAACATCACCTAGATTTGCCAGTGCTTGCCAAGAACACCTACCTCTGAGCCTGGCTGAAAAAGTCAGAACAGAGAGTGAGTGAGTCAGGAAAAGCTGCCAGAGGCCTGGCTGGACATCCAAGTTTCCCAGGAGTCCTCCTCATCGTACTTGGACTGTGTACTCGGGCCTGTGAAGGATGTGGGGGCTAGGAACTTCCAGACCTGCCCTTAGGCCCCTGCAGGGTGAACTGGAAGAGGTGATAGCCCATTAGCCTAGCCTTGGGCTCTAACTCTCCAGGTCCCCTTGGGCTCTGTGAGGATTGTGTAGCTAGTACCCTGAATGGCATCACTGGGTCAGGCAGCCAGACAGCCGACCTCTCCCATTGGATGTCTGGAGGTACTGACAGTCAGTCAGCCCGGCCTTCCCTGGAGTCTTCTCATCAAAGAGCTGCTGGTTCCCTTGAAAACTTCCTCTTGGACACAGCAGCCGTGAGGCTGTGCCCCCAGACCCGGTTCATTCCTGGGCTCGCTCTTTCCCTCCTCATCTGGCCTGTGGCTTTGGCTTACCTGCATCTCCTCGGCTGCCTGCTCTCCTCCATTCCTGTTTGCCGCCTTCCTCTAACCCAGGAGCGAGTTAGCACAGCAGCGACCTAGCAGTCTAACCTGCAAGAACCGCGGATCCCTGAGATGCTGGAATCTTAACCTTGACAGTGAAAGAAAGGCCCCGACGATTCCCAGCCTTTCGGGCAAGCTCAAATGAGAGACAGGGCCTCTAGTCACCAGAGACTCCCTCAGGACTGGGCCTGTCTGTCTCTCCTGAAGGGAACAGCTCTCCCCTGAGAACCAGGACCACAGTGTCTAGGCCTCTCCCACTAATGGAGGTGGCTGGGCCCAGCATGTGGAGCGTGAGTTGGCGGGCGGGCCGCAAGCTTCGAGCCCGAGTCTCGCCTGGCCCAAGAGAGCCTGCCACAGCCTCCCCCATTTGCAGCCAGCGGAGCCATTCACACAATCACCTTCTGTTAATTCTATCTGCAACATCAATTAAATTGTTTGTAGAAACTAATTGAATGTGGCTTAATCACACATCTTAATAGCTTTCCACGCTCTGAACTCGTTGTTAATTCCAGTAATAAAACGAGATGAGAACGCTGGCTGGGTAATTAGCGAGGAGGCTGGGGAAGAAATTGCCGTTTGATGGTGGGTAATAAAGGCAGCCGTGGTGACCGCTCTCCTGAGCCGCCGCTGCCACCACCACGCTCCCCCGTTCTGCTGACGGAGGGAAATGCTATTGCTCTCTGCCTGAGGTCCCTGTTCCTGCTGCTGCTCCTCCAGGCTCCTCGCCATGCCCTCCACGCCCAGGCTGCATCAAGCAGCCCAACACTCAGCCCGACCTTCTGAGAGTGTCACCCTGCCCAAGCCACAGGGTATGGGGCAGTCAGATGCAGAAGTTGGGCAGTCCTTTCTCTGCTAGCCAGCTTCTGGCTCCTTGACCCTAAACGGAGTCCCTCTGTGCAGCTCTTGTTCTTGGCCTTGGGTCATTTTCTCGTGCTCCATCCCAGCTTTGGGCATCTCAGAGCTTGAGCTGGGCCTGAAGACTATTAAAATTGCTGTGACCTCCTTGCGAACTGGAGCAACCCAAGCCCCTCCCTCAGGAGAGGGACTACAGCTGGGCCTTTGGCCCAGCCAGCTGTTGGCAGTTGTCTGGAGCAGACGATGGAAGATGTGGTTGTATGTAAGGGCTGAAGATGAAGATGAGCAGGAACCCGAGATGAGAACATGCAGAACCAAGCCTGGAATGGAGGTAGCGAGGAAGGTTGAGACATGAAGTTACATACTAAACACGAAAATAAAGACCAGAGGACCAACAACAGTGTCTGGTGAGGCAGAGAACGGTCCGATGAAGCAGTCCTTGGCGGGGAGCAGCGAGGGGCCTGTCAGCGCCTCCGCACAGCCGAGCTCAGAGCCCTGTTGGTTGCCCAGAATGTGGCATCTGGTGCAGTCAGGTGCTGGTGAGGCCCAGAGCTGTAGCTAGAGCTCTGTGGATGTACAACCTGGAGGCCAGAATTGCCAGGGCCCTCCTGGGTTGGAGGCTTATTCTCTTGGATTTCTTGGTAGATTGTTCTGTGAATCCAGAAAAGATGAATAAAACTTCAGAACAGGTGTGTCTGTTCTGTGAATCCAAAAAAGATGAACAGAATTTCAGCCAGGCCTTGTCACAGGAAGGGACAAAGCAGGAAGTCACAGACAGGAGTCAAGATGCAGTGGTGGCAGGGTCGAAGCTCCGCCCTGAACGCACCTGTGGAGGAGCAGCTCTCGGCTGGGGTCAGGTCTTCCTGAAGGTTGTCTGCCTGGAAAAGTGTCAGTGCCCACCTTGAGAACCAAGATGGCTACAAGCTCAGTTGGGCTTCATGGGGCTGTATGTAGGCAAAGGGCTTGTGCAAGATTTCCCGAACTTTAATGAGATAATCTGATTTTATGTCTGATCGGTACAATTCTAGATTCTTCTCTCAGGAAGTTGTATAGCACCAGTGGAGGAATTTTGTCATACGGTATGGAGATGGAGAGCTTAGAACTATCGAGGGACATGAAGGTGTAGAAGTCGAAGCAGTCTGGAGAGAGAGGTGGGAAGCTCCAGGCCGGGTCCAGCTTTACCCAGAAGCTACAGGCAGAGGGTTCTGTAGTCCTGGGGCCGAGACTTGCAGGCAAGCTAAGCATGTCAGCTGGGAAGCCCAGCCTTGGGAATCTGAAAACCTGGGCTTGCTTGGTCCAGCTCAGTACCCATGTGCTCTTGGGCAGATTAACACTCCTAAGCCTCAGTTTCTTCATCTCCAACATAGGGCAAAGAACACTCTGGAGACTGAGACAGGAGGATTGCCGTGAGTTGAGCCTGGAAACACCTCACTCAACTGGTTGGGATTTGAAATATACTGATCAATGAACTGTAGATGTATTGTGTATAACACACAGCCCAGGGATGGGCAAATGCCAGTCGGATGATGACAGGTCTCACTGGTGGAAAATCCATGATGTGTGGTGATACACTCCCAAGTCCATCCAAAAGAATCAAAGATTGTCCTATAAACGTCAGCAAATAGTTTTCCGGGGCTGTCCTAAGGGCTGATTATTCCTCAGTGCCCGGCTTGTGATAGGAGCACTGTGGGAACTTGGGACTGCTCTGTCCTTCAATCAGTTCCTTGTTTCCCTCCTCAGCCACAGGGGTGCTCTCTCCCTACGCCTGTCTCTTTACCACCTAAGCCACGGCCTTGAGCCTCAGCGCTCGGCTCCAGAGCCTTCCTCAGCCCTTCATCCTATCTTCCTAGCTGAACTGCACCCCTCTGGGCACCGTGAAGACTTGGGTGTGATCCAGATTTGGAGACTTGGTTGGGCCTCCAAGACCTGCTTTTTGAGATTAGGTGTGTGGTGTTGTTGTTCCCCTCCCCCGCCCCCCATCGACACACACACACACACACACACACACACACACACACACACACACACACACACACACACACACACACACACCGGTTAGCAGTGAGGAGGAAAGAGGCCTAGATAGTACTGGAGACAAGCTGCCGAGGAGAGCCGAGCCTAATGCATCTTTGGTCGTCTGTGCACCTCTAGGATTACATGCAGAACATCCATGGCAAGGAGATCGACCTCCTGCGGACTACAGTGAAAGTGCCCGGAAAGCGCCTGCCGCGAGCCACGCCTGCCACGGCCCCAGGCGCCAGTCCCCGTGCCAATGGGTTGGCCATGGAACGGAGTAACACGCAGCTGGGTGGGGGCACAGGTGAGCTGGCGGCTGTGACGGCGAGCGTGGCGAGTTTTATGAACGGGGGAGTAGATGTGTGTGGGCGTAGCAGGACAGGCTGCTTCTCGGCCAGGACATCAGCGCTTCAGACACGCTCCCCAGCCAAGGTCACACGTGAAGATCCTCCCCACCAGGAGTCACGTCCTGTATGCAGACCTCGTGGGGCTGGGCTATCAGGTGGGGCTTGGGAGCCCCGGGACAGGGTGTGAGGACAGCGAGTGGTCCCTGGACGGCCTCCCGCAGCTTCAGCTAGGTAGGCCAGCGACTCAGCTTGCCGCAGGAGTCGGGTAGAGTTGCCTGGGTAATCCTAGGTCTGTAGTGGATGCAGGGTCTCTGCACAGAAAGCAGTGGGGTCTAAACCCAGTGGTTCAGGAAGTCAGGAGAACTGTCCTCTGTCCACCCCTGGGGAAGGGAGAATCGGACCACAAGTGGACAGTTGTGCCTAGGCAGCTTTTCTATGGCTATATTCTTTATGGGTGTGGGAGTGTGTGCTTGTGTGCACACGTATGGGTGTGTTTGTTTGTGTGACTATGAGTGCAAGTGTCTGTAGGGAGCAGAGGCATCTAGAGTCCCCTGGGGCTGGAGTTACGGGCAGTTGTGAATCACCTGATGTGGGTGCTGGGAATCAAACCCAGGTCCTCCGGAAGAGCAGCATATGCTTTTCATCACAAAGCATCTTCTGGTCCCTGACTGTACTCTTACCTCTTCATGGTCTCAGGGAAGAGTGTCCTGTCCTCTGTCCCCAGGTCCGAGTGCCGTTCGCCCCCCCTGGACTTCTTTCCCTCCTCCCCGCCCCCCCCCCTTTCTTTGCTCCTAGAGCTGCCCTGGATTCCTGGACCTTTCTGCAGGGCTCAGTGTTCTCAATTGTCCTAACTTTCCCTGAAGCTGCTGCTCAGGCACTCATAGTAATGTAGGTTTCCCTGAGATGTGCCGCCTTGCCTAGGGTAAGGAGTGAGGGTGTAAGGAGGTAGGGAGTTCTTGTCACATGACAGGAAGGTGTCATAGACACTGAGAGAACATAGATGGGCCTAAGGATACTGAGTCCTGTGGAATAAAGAATTGTTCACTGTCAGTGCTGGTGAGATTTGAACCCAGGGCCTTGTGCATACTAGGCCAAATATTCTACCACTGAGCCACACTCTACCACCCTCTAAGAATGGTCCTTGTTTGGAGCAGGGTACCTTATTTGTGGTTGGTTCATTCTGAGTGGGCTGGAGGTGTGGGGAGAGCTAAAAGAGGAACCTGACATCATCATTACCTGACTGTGCCACTGCAGTGGGTGTCTCTGAAGCAGGTACCAGGGCCACAGCAGTGCTGTGGAGATGAGTGTCCTGTTTTCAGGAGGAAACAAAGACTCCGAGAGGTGAAGTAATCTGTCTATAAAGTCCTCCTGTAGGTGTAGAAATCCTGTTGCTTCCTTTGAGCCGTCTGAGCCAGAAACGGCGAGCCCTTGAAGTGTGTACAGGAGAGCTCTGGTGGGCAGCGGGAAGGAAGCAGGCCAAGGAAGATGTAGTCCACCTGAGGGTAATTTGCTGAGAGCCTGCTCAACAGGGTGGGCTGCGGAGCCCGGCCTTGGCAAAAAGAACGGGTCACGTGCTGTCCTTAGTGCTGAGCCTCCAGGCTGCCTCCCGGCATCTCACTGGGCAGCCCCACCGTGGGGTTTCTTGGTACCACAGGAGGGAGGAGGGAAGAGGAAGGTTGCCCGAAGAGCAGCCCTTTCCTTGAAGATGGGTAGTGAGAGGAAAACTGGGGCATCTCCCCAAAAGTGAGAGAAGCAAGCTGATGCCTGTGGCCTGTCCCGTCCCATCCTGGGCCCACCCACCTAGCCTCCACCGAGGACGCCACAGTGGGATGCAGGAGGGAGCCCCGCAACCCGCTCCTCTAATTACGGCACCCACACACAGAAACACATGGATGACGCTTCCCAAGCACGAGTTCCCGCTGCCGCATGCTGACACCGACCCTCATGCACACTCACACATGTCTCGCGCTCACCGGGCGATGTTAACATCTCATTATCTTTGTTACTGTAATTACATTATCCGCTGCTTTATGCAGAATTATCCTCGGAGGACTAATTGATGGCTCCATGTTTAATTCATTAATCATTAGCATCAAATTCGACAATTACAGTGCACACTGATTGTGGGATTGCAGGCGTAATGAGGGGAGAATTAACAAAGGAAAGGGAAAGCACTCTCCTCCCTCAGGGTGGGGCTGGGGGGCTTGGGAGGAAGTGGGGCCTGTGATACCTTTGGTCCAGGCAAGGGGTTAGGGGGTCCTATTTGGAATCCAGGAGGCATAGGGACTAGGAAGAAGTTGGGAGAAGCAAGGAGCCTCCAAGGTTTAGGGACCTGAGACCTGGGTGGGAGCCGAACACCATGTTTGTGTTACAAGCACTTACCGTGCCCAGTCACTGTGGGGGCTACAGCAGCTAGAAGGGTAGCGCCACGCTCATCTCTGCCTTGAAGGGCCCCTCCTCAGAGCATGTGCAGCAGGGGCCTCCCGCCCTTCCTCCTGCAGCTGCTTCAGGTCTCTGCTTCCTTAGACATCCAGAAACGGGATCCACATGCTTGCCTACCAGGCTGCAAGGCCTGCTGTTCGCCATTTCCCTTTGCCCGCCTCGGCCTGCCTCCTCCAGTTGGGCTGGCTCCAGACCATCAGCTTCCACTTGAACCTCCACCCTGGAGCCTCTCAGGAGGCCTGAAGCCATGTGGGCTTGTCCCACCTGTCCTAGGCCGTCCCTTGGGCCATTTCTTCCTGGCCTCGTCACCACCCTGAGTCTTGGGGACTCTGAAGAAGGGGAAAGAAGCTTAGGTTCCGAGGCCCTGTAAGCGACACAGGCCCTGTGGCTGTTGCCAGGCTCTGTGGAGGCCTCTAGCCGGGCCGTGGTGGGCTGTGCCCGCCCAGCCTTGAACTCCTCAAGCCTCGGATTCCCCTTGGTTCTGCCATTCTTCCCTGATGGGAAACGAAAGATTAATTTTCTCCAGCCCAACAGGATAATTACTAATACTAATTAGACATAATTACTTGAATCTGATACACTTCTTTCTCGTCAGAATGGCAGCAAAGCTGAGGCAGAGCAAATGACGTGCCGGCTGGAATGTTAGATGCAGGACTTAAGTGGGGTGTGAGTGTGTGTGGGGGGTGACAGATTGAAGCGCTCGGCCTTGGCCAGGAGACCTCAGATAGGGACGACCTCATGCGACACCCCCTGCCCCTGCCTTTCCCAGCTCCCAGTCCCACTGATTTATAGTCTTGGAGAAAGGAGAATGTGGAGGCTCGAAGTCACCTCCTTCAGGTACGGAGGCTGCAGGAGGCCTTGGCACACCCCCAGTGAGCCCGGCTCACTGCCCGCTGAAGCCCAGGCCCGCCCTCCTCTCTGGTCACTGTCTTGCTGGAGTTAACTCTGGCTTTGCCCCCACCGGCCCCTCCTCCAGCCTGACCCTTCCCCTCCCCCAGGTGCCCCCCACTCGGCCAGCAGCGCATCCCTGCATTCTGAGCGCCCCCACAGCAGCTCAGCCTGGGCCGGCGTGCGCCCCCAGGGGCTGCACCAGCGCTCCCGCTCGGTGTCCAGCGCTGACCATTGGAGTGCGGCGGCTGCCCTGCCCGCCAGCATGCAGCACCCCGGTGAGTGGTGGCTCTGCCGCTCCCCACCTCTTCTGGCTCCCCACCTCTTCTGGCGTCTGCTTCAACAACAGGGGGAGCCCAGGATCTGGGAGTCTGATGGGGTGGGGCCCAGCAGAGTCCTTCAGGGCTTGCTTCAGATACTGTTCTTACTGCAGGGGCTGGGTACCTCAGAGGCTCAGTCCCTTCTCCAGCAGCCAGCTTCTCTGGCCCCGGGCCTAAGTGTGGACCCTCAACCAGGAGGCCTGCCCTCTGTAGCTCCTCCTCCCTGGGCCCCAAGCATCGCTGGGAGCATTCCTGTATCCCCATCAGCCCCCTGCACAGTCAGCTCATCAGCCTCTCGGCAGGGGGACAGAGAAGCAGAAGAGGGAGATTGGAGGCTGGGGGCTGTACACAGGGAGAGCCAAGTCTGGGGCAGCACTGACCTGCCATTCTGGAGAGGGTCCTAGTCCCCGCAGGCTTGTACTGAAAGGTCCTCTTCCCAGGTCCTGCTTCCCTGATTGGACTTGCCCTGTTCAAAGAGCCGGAGACTGCCTTGCATCCACCCTGTTTCCAGTGCTCTTCCTAAATATCTCCCCCAACCCTCCTATCACTTCCTGGCCACAGACCCTTTCTGCCCTGCTTGCCCACCCTCCTGAGCTCCTACTCACTCGGGGGCACTTTCACTTTTCCCCCAGAGGCCTCATAGACACACACACACACACCCACCTTCCCCTCCCAGGACAAACAGTCCAGCCACTCGGCTCTGTGCACAGCAGCCAGGGAGGTCCTTACATGTCCCCATCCAAGAGCAAGGCCACCTTGGGAAAAGTGAGTAGGGAGCCAGGACCATCCCCTTGGGTCACCGACCCATGGCCTGTCTGGCATGGTGAAGCCCCTCTGTTGAGTCTGGAAGGAGTTAGTCAGGGAGGGAGGGAGTGTGTCTGCCTCTAATGAAGTTTGACATTTAGTGGTGAGCGCCGGGCGGGGTGTGGGAGCGGAGCTTGATTAGCGCGCTCTAATTGACAGTAATTAGGCAGCTCCCTGATTGTTTCTAATTCTGCTATTAATTGTGAGGAGCGGGGAGTGTGATTGAGGATAAATTTGGTGCGGAGCTGCTGGGGCTTCAGCTCCCTGTGAGTTCCCTGGGCCGCCTTCCACCCCTCCAGGCTGCAGAAGCACATGCCTCCCTCTGCCTTTATCCTGCCCTGCTTAAGTTTCCAACTCTTCTTAGTGTTCCGCCTCCGGGGCAGGGATCTTTGGGGCTGGAAGGCCTGGGCAGCCCAGAGAAGGTTCCCTGCACACCTACCTAGAGGGAGCAGGCCTGGCTCTGCCCACACCCTGTGCCCAGCTCTCCTCCCTCTTCCCACACTTGTCCACCTCTCCCCTCACCAGCCAGTGGCCCAGCTGAGGTACTCAGTTCCAGCCCCAAGCTGGAGCCTCCCCCATCTCCCCACTCCAACCGGAAGAAGCACCGCCGGAAAAAGAGCACCACCGGGACCCCCCGACCAGACGGCCCCAGCAGTGCTGCTGAAGGTTAGGGGGACCTAGAGGTGGGCAGTGGGACCTGGGTGTAGTACCCTCCAAGCACAGTCGTTTCCATAGGAGGAAAGCACTTTCTATGAATGACTCCTGAAATAAGTAGCCCACGGCCCTCTGGTGACCCAGACCCTTCTTACTGAATCCGCCCTGTTGAGCCAAGCTTGCCTCTGTCGTTCTGGAGAAAGGCAGGCAGCAGGCCATCCCATTAGCTCTTCCAAGCCCTGCTGAGCAAGGCTGGTTCTGTGTCTCTTGAGTTGGCTCTGAGTGTAAAGCGTGCTGAGGACATGACAGGTTCCTCTCACGTGTGCAGGGTTGTCTGGTGCTCTCTGTGGTCTCCCGGGAGCAAAGGTGTTCCAGCTCAAGATGTTCTTCCGACCTTTCTCTGCCGGTCTCTGTTACCATAACATCGCTCCGCCAGTGTCTTCCCAAACCCCCTCGGGGAGTGTTTTGGTCCCCACATAAGTAACTTCTGTGGACTTGGAAGTTCTCGTCTCTGTTCTGACTGTTGTGGGGATGAGTGTGGGTCAAGTGAGTCTGGACAGACAGTAACACAAAGTCCTGGTGGCACAGCGTCCACTGTGGTCTAGGGAGTGGTAGAGGCGCTCACAGAGTTTAAAAGCTGAGTGCGGAGAGAAGAGGTACCAGTTTACACACGGGGAACGCAGTTCTCTTAAGGGTCCTCAGAGGGAACCAAGCGGGTGAAGATTTCCGGGGGTGTGGCCTCACTGAGGGGAGAGGTTGCAGGGACAGAGGAGCAAGAAGAACTTAGGATGAGGGGGGGTGACCCTGGCAGAGTGCATGGCTCGCCCTGGGGCCATGTAAAGCCCTGTGTCTCCAGCCACCATGACGGTTGGCAGCCGTTAGGGCCAGCGGCCCCTGGGAATAGATCTGCCTTTCTTTTAAGGGGTCTAGGGGAGCAGAGCAGAGTGGGAGACCGCCATCCCTGGGGTCACAGTGCAGCCCCAGCGTGTGCCACTGCGGATGTCCTTGGGTTCCTATTGGAGAAAACGTGTCTCCCCCACCCACTTGCCCTTCCTGTCTGTCTACGCCAGGGCAGTGGGGGAGGGGCTCAGCTCCCAGGAGCCCTGTGCTGACGCCGTCCGGAATATTGGGTTTAATGAGCTGCAAAATGAGGAGGCTGCAGCTGACGCGTACGGATGGTGCTCCCACCCGCCTCCTTGCCCAGCGTGTGCCTCTAGCACCCGTCACATCCTTCTCCACACACTTAGCTCATCTTCCTCCAGGATGCCCCCTCATGGTGTCCGTTTCTGGTGGTGGTCAGGAAGCCAAGCACTGGCAGCTGCCATTTCCTGACTCCACAGGTGGTTAGAAACGGAGGACAGGGACGCATACTGGTCTCGAGCAGTCGGTTTCCCCGCTTGTGAATAATCCTAAATAGTGTGTGGCCCTGGGGCCGGCACGGGCACATTTGAGGAAGAAGGATGAGCGTCGGCGAAGCAGGGTCTGGCTGGAGTTGTGGCAGTGGCGTGCCTCTGGGCGTGTGCGCCGGCCAGGAGCCCTAACCGCGTAAATGCCCTCTCCCCAGAGGCAGAGGAGTCCTTCGAGTTTGTGGTGGTGTCCCTCACCGGGCAGACCTGGCACTTCGAGGCCTCCACAGCGGAAGAACGGGAGCTGTGGGTGCAGAGCGTGCAGGCCCAAATCCTCGCCAGCCTGCAGGGCTGTCGCAGCGCCAAGGACAAGGTTGGCACGGGGTGGTGCTGGGAGAGCCCGGCTCGGGGGCGAGCCAGGGAGGGGACTTGGGACTGATCAGCTGCCCTTGTCTCTCCTGCCTCATGGCAGACTCGGCTGGGGAACCAGAACACGGCTCTGGCTGTGCAGGCCGTCCGCACGGTCCGCGGCAACAGCTTCTGTATTGACTGTGAAGCCCCCAGTGAGTACGAGGACAAGAGATCTGGGAGCCAGGTGTCGGGGGCTCAGGTGGCAAGGGGTGGCGGTCAGTGTGCAGGAGGGTGGCCTTCCTCAGTGGCCCTTTCTCTGGGGGCCACCTGCTGCATCCTTCTCCCTCTGCCTGCGTAGATCCAGACTGGGCCAGCCTGAACCTGGGCGCCCTGATGTGTATCGAGTGTTCAGGGATCCACCGACACCTGGGGGCTCACCTGTCCCGGGTCCGCTCCTTGGACCTTGACGACTGGCCGCCTGAACTGCTCGCCGTCATGACCGCAATGGGCAATGCCTTGGCGAACAGTGTCTGGGAGGGGGCTCTGGATGGCTACTCGAAGCCGGGCCCCGAAGCCTGCAGGTAAGCGAGTGCTGTCCAGTGCTGTCCAGGGGGAGACAGCCGGGCCCCCGCTGTGGGGTGGGGAGGACCTGGAGCAGCGGAAGGGTTAAAACACTGTTGCTCTGCTTGGCGGTGGCCCCTGGGGGTGTCCCTCCCCTGCTGGTGGCTGTCACTCAGGCGCCTCACAACAACAGGGCCTTTTCTGAGCCCTTATCGGCAGGTCAGGGGCCAGCAGGAGGCGCATGCGCAGGGCGCATATCACTGTGTGGCTCCTGCGTCCAAGCCCGCCTGCTGAGATGGGGAGAATGGGTGGTAGATAGGGTGGCCAGGGCCCCCTCTCAGGCTGTCGCCCGCTTTGTTCCAGTGCTACCAATCGCAGAGTTCAGACGGCTTGATAAGCTGCCACTCAGGCCTGCTTGGAGTCTTCCTGCCTCTCTGCCCTCACATCCCTCCTGGCCCCAGAGGTCTCCCTTCAGTGTCTCTCCCCTTCTGCTCAATACCACCCCATTTGTGTGCCTCCTGCCCCTCTAAAGGCCCGGGAATCCCTGCGGCTCCTCTGTGCCGTCAGTCTCTCCATTTCAGTGGTCCTCTCTGTGCCTTCAGTCTCTCCATTGCAGTGGCCCTCCCTGTGCCTTCAGTCTCCATTGCAGTGGTCCTCCCTGTGCCTTCAGTCTCTCCATCATTGCAGTGGTCCTCCCTGTGCCTTCAGTCTCCATTGCAGTGGTCCTCCCTGTGCCTTCAGTCTCCATTGCAGTGGTCCTCCCTGTGCCTTCAGTCTCCATTGCAGTGGTCCTCCCTGTGCCTTCAGTCTCCATTGCAGTGGTCCTCCCTGTGCCTTCAGTCTCCATTGCAGTGGTCCTCCCTGTGCCTTCAGTCTCTCCATTGCAGTGGTCCTCCCTGTGCCTTCAGTCTCTCCATCATTGCAGTGGTCCTCCCTGTGCCTTCAGTCTCTCCATTGCAGTGGTCCTCCCTGTGCCTTCAGTCTCCATTGCAGTGGTCCTCCCTGTACCTTCAGTCTCTCCATCATTGCAGTGGTCCTCCCTATGCCTCCAGTCTCCATTGCAGTGGTCCTCCCTGTGCCTTCAATCTCTCCATCATTGCAGTGGTCCTCCCTGTGCCTTCAGTCTCTCCATTGCAGTGATCCTCCCTGTGCCTTCAGTCTTCCCATTGCAGTGGTCCTCCCTGTGCCTTCAGTCTTCCCATTGCAGTGGTCCTCCCTGTGCCTTCAGTCTCCATTGCAGTGGTCCTCCCTGTGCCTTCAGTCTTCCCATTGCAGTGGTCCTCCCTGTGCCTTCAGTCTCCATTGCAGTGGTCCTCCCTGTGCCTTCAGTCTCTCCATTGCAGTGGTCCTCCCTGTGCCTTCAGTCTCTCCATCATTGCAGTGGTCCTCCCTGTGCCTTCAGTCTCTCCATTGCAGTGGTCCTCCCTGTGCCTTCAGTCTCTTGCAGTGGTCCTCCCTGTGCCTTCAGTCTCTCCATTGCAGTGGTCCTCCCTGTGCCTTCAGTCTCCATTGCAGTGGTCCTCCCTGTGCCTTCAGTCTCTCCATCGCAGTGGTCCTCCCTGTGCCTTCAGTCTCCATTGCAGTGGTCCTCCCTATGCCTTCAGTCTCCATTGCAGTGGTCCTCCCTGTACCTTCAGTCTCTCCATTGCAGTGGTCCTCCCTGTGCCTTCAGTCTCTTGCAGTGGTCCTCCCTGTGCCTTCAGTCTCCATTGCAGTGGTCCTTCCTATGCCTTCAGTCTCCATTGCAGTGGTCCTCCCTGTACCTTCAGTCTCTCCATTGCAGTGGTCCTCCCTGTGCCTTCAGTCTCTTGCAGTGGTCCTCCCTATGCCTTCAGTCTCCATTGCAGTGGTCCTCCCTGTGCCTTCAGTCTCCATTGCAGTGGTCCTCCCTGTGCCTTCAGTCTCTCCATTGCAGTGGTCCTCCCTGTGCCTTCAGTCTCCATTGCAGTGGTCCTCCCTGTGCCTTCAGTCTCCATTGCAGTGGTCCTCCCTGTGCCTTCAGTCTCCATTGCAGTGGTCCTCCCTGTGCCTTCAGTCTCTCCATTGCAGTGGTCCTCCCTGTGCCTTCAGTCTCTCCATCATTGCAGTGGTCCTCCCTGTGCCTTCAGTCTCTCCATTGCAGTGGTCCTCCCTGTGCCCTGCCTACATGCCTGCTTCCGTCCTTGCCTCATGCCTCAATGGACCTGTGCTTACAGAGAGGAGAAGGAACGCTGGATCCGGGCCAAGTATGAACAGAAGCTCTTCTTGGCCCCGCTGCCAAGCTCCGACGTGCCGCTGGGGCAGCAGTTACTCCGGGCTGTGGTGGAGGATGACCTGCGGCTCTTGGTGATGCTGCTGGCCCATGGGTCCAAGGAGGAGGTGAACGAGACGTACGGGGACGGCGATGGGAGGACAGCCCTGCACCTGTCCAGTGCCATGGCCAATGTGGTCTTCACACAGCTGCTCATCTGGGTGAGTCTGGGTACCTCCGGCCTGGTCTCCCCCTACTCAGCCTTCAGAGGCTGCCTCTCCCCGTCCCTGGGAGCTGAGGCCTTTCCCCCTACATATGCCAACTGTGAATGTGCTTTCTCCTGCAGTACGGGGTGGACGTGAGGAGCCGTGATGCCCGGGGCCTGACCCCACTGGCCTATGCCCGCCGGGCCGGCAGCCAGGAGTGTGCGGACATCTTGATCCAGCATGGGTGCCCTGGGGAGGGCTGTGGGTTGGCACCCACCCCCAACAGAGAGCCCGCCAACGGCACGAATCCCTCCGCAGAGCTGCACCGCAGCCCCAGTCTCCTATGAAGCTCAGGAAGAGGGCAGAGGGACCAGAAGGACTCCATGGCCTGGAGGGAGCAGTGGAGGAGCAGGGGGTGTGCAGTGAGGGAGAGGAGGGGAGGAGAAGGTCCGGGGATGGAGGAGAGGCTTGGATCTGAGCTGCAGCAGAGCGGGAGTGTGTTGTGCAGTCCTCTGCCCTACGGTGCCGTTAAGGGACAGAACCCTTTGGAGGTACCTGTGAGGAGGAGGGGGGCAGGACCTCTCCCTCCTCCAGAACCCTGCCTCCTCACGATAGCTCCCACAGGCCTTCACCCCGCAGTCCGTGGGGAAGGACAGGATACAGGATGAGGGTGCCAGATGAGAGACAGGGGGCCAGTCTGTGAGTCCCGTGTAAAATTTGTACATTGGAGTATTTATGTTCGTGTATATATGTGGTGTGCGTGTATGATGAGCCAATAAACCAGGCTGTATGTGTGGCCTCATTTCTCCTTTTGTGCCTCAGTACCTCGACCTCCCCGGAGCGACCCTCACCCCCACTTTCTGCTCGTAGACCGTTTGAAGATGTACTGCCCCGCTGTCCTCTGTCACCTCTTAGCCAGGCTTCCTCGGCAGGGGTGGAGCAAAGGCTGTCAGAAGCTTGACAGGCAAACCCGTCCGTGACGGGAGACGGACTCGACTTCCTGCCCTGCGCTGCCTTCCCCCTCACTGCCCACTCGTGAAAACTTGCCCACGGTCTCTGCTGTCACCAGTGCTCTGTGGAGGGAGTAACCACACCCGCACTGGCCCACAGTGTGCAAAGGCAAGGCCTTTCTCCTTCCAGAGAGACTCGGAGACCCCTGTGGCCACTGTTGAGAGTGGCTGGCCCGTGCCTTTCGAGGAGATGGGAGGGGCAGGACGCTGGTGACCAAGAGCCACCTCACCCTCCAGCAGCTTTCTAAGCTTAACCTGTCCCCAGCTAAGTTGGAAGCAGAGCCCAGATCCCCAACTCCATGCCATATCCCGTTATTCTTGAAGTAAACCCCAGGGAAACACCTCTCTTCTGAAGTTTGTGACAGATGAGAATTTATTAAGTTTGAGTGCTGGGTCTGTTTCCTATTCCTGGAATCACCTTGCTAGTGGCCCATGTTTTCTGAAACATCTTGAACAGGTGGCCGTGTGGTGGGCTGGTGCCCTCCCTGCCCGGGCACTCGTCCACATGTTGGTTAATAATCAAGGAACGCTATTGAGAGGAAACCAGATTTTATTGTTTCACCCACATCCCCCTTTTCAAGTCTGTCAAGAGGCTCACACGGGGCGGAATCTGGACAGCGTCATGAGTAGGTACAGGACTGGGTTCCCTGGGACCAATGTGGGCTAGCTCCAGACTCCCTAAAGACAAGCTGCTTGGGCTGCCTCGTGCTGCTTAGCACAGTTGGAGCTTGACCGAAAGCCAAAAGCCTGGATGCCGCCCCTCCCCCACCTTCCAGCCCAGTGCTTGCTCCCCCGACACCGAGCCTGGACTCCATCCAGCTCAGCTGCAGAGGTAGCAGCTTAGCCTCTGCCTTGACTTCCGTGTAGGCCAAGCATAAGGGGTCCTAGCCTCGACTGAGCTACACCTTGCTGGGAATGAGCTGGACCTGGACTGCGTATTCAAGGTTAAATTGTCAGCCTTCCTGAAGTTGAACTTCCCAGGACGGGAGAAAGAGCCCGCCTACTCTAGCTCCGTGTCCTCGCTAGAGTTGGCTTGGGAGAAATGAACTGCCAAGGACAGACTGTCTTGGTCTCCTAAGAGGCATTCAACACCTAACTGGGTGTGACGTGGACTACTTGGCCCCTCCGGGGCTCACCAGTGGCCGGAGTGGCCTGTCGGGCAGGCCAGGCGTGCAAGTGCTTCTGATCCTCCCTGGTGGGTGACCGCCTGATGCAGCTTGTCCATTTTTCTGTTTTCCACTCTTCTCTAGTCCATACAGGTCATGTTTCTCCCCAAAAAGCTAGTTACCCCAGCAGCAGCCACAGTGCGCTTCTCTCTGTCTCCTTTCTCCAGCGTCTGCGGGTATCTAGAGCCCGGCTCCACGGATTGACTTTGCCCGTAATCTCTGAGGCTGGTGGGAGCCTAACCCTTCAAAACGTAACGGACAGGAGAAAATGCAGCTAAGGTTGCAAGAGCAGAGAGGCAATGGGGGCCTCTGCCCCAGGCCTTGGCACACGAGAGCAAATGAAGGCCAAGACGAGGCTGTGTACCTCTCTATCAGCTCAGGTGGTGGGATGGGCCTCCTGTCCTGCCCTCGTTACCGACAGGACGGTGTCCTCTACGTAGGTGACCTGGATGTTCTCCAGGGCAGACTGGGGTCTCCCTTCAGTGGGGACTGAAGGGAGTTTCTCCCCGAAGTGTGCCACCTCTCCCAGAGAGAAGATGCCAGGAGCAGAAAAGTCGGCCTCTTCACAGGAAGTGGGGACAGAGTAGCCCAGTGGTGACGGGAGGGGTGGGGTGGGTGGGATGCACTGTGGAGGGATGCTTAAGAGTGGAAGGGGGGGCTGCTGAAGAACCCCCCACTTTGGCTGTGACAGTTCCATCTCATGTCTTTGCATGTCCTTATAGTGAGCAGCGAGATGGCGCCTTCACAAAGCGGTAGCAGGGTGAGACTAATGGAGGGAAGCTCAAGGAAGCAGTTTTCCCAGTCCCCCTTTGGGGTACAGACAGACAAAAGACAAAATAGTTCCATATATACAAACTTTACACAAAATAAATAAGGAACTGTGGCCCCAGGCTGGTGCCACCCAGGCCTTCTCCCCTCTATTAGAAGCTGCCCCCTCAGGCCTTAGCCATGGAACCCTCTAGGTCCTGGGCATTTCATACCCCTGCCCCAGGAGTCCACTTCTGCTCCAGAAGCTCTCGGAGATCAGCATTTGAACCCTGCACCACTGAGACCGCCAGTTCTGAGGTCTCCAGAGCAGTCCCAGGCCACGCACTCCAGTCTGCAATCCAGGAGCACAGCTGACCTCTCCCCAGCAGGGTCCACCACGCCCCTCTCGTCGGCAGCCCCCAGGGAGTCGTGGGCAGGCACAGGTGCTGATCCTTTGCCTTCTGGACCCCAGGACCCCCATCAGGGCCGGGCCCCCTGCTCCATCTGTTGGTGCTGGCTGCGCACAGCAAACCTGTTGACATGCACAGGTATGGGCACCACAATCTTGGGGTTTCTCACGGGCTCCCCGGAACGGCTGCTCACATTGCCAGCCTTGATGCGCTTCCACTTGGCCCGGCGGTTCTGAAACCAGATCTTGACCTGCACCTCACTGAGCTTGAGGGCATGGGCGATCTGGGAACGCTCTGTCAGGCTCAGGTATTTCTTGCAGTGAAATTCCTTCTCCAGCTCCAAAAGCTGCTCGCTGGTGAAGGCAGTGCGCCGCCTTCGGCTTTTCCCCCCGGGAGTGGTGACCCCCGTGGCCACTGGTGCCCCCTCCTCAGCGCCAGTCCCCAGGCTTCCCTTCAGCTTCGATTTGGGTCCCAGAAGAGGCCCTGGGCCCCCTGCAGAACTGTCCAGGAAGCTGTCCTCGCTGTCACCGCCTGAGCCCTCTTCCTCCTGTTCGCTGCCTGTGGGGTCTCCTGCTGGGGCCTCCAGCTTCTCCTCATCAGAGCTGTACACCTTCCCCTCTGCTGCGCGGGGTGGATGGAGAAGCCAGTGGATGCAGAAGGAGGGGCATGTGGAAGCGTGGCCAGGAATGAGCAATTGACAACAGGAAACAACACATTCGGAGAGGAAGAGATGGGCCAGAAGAGACGGGATGGACATCCAAGGGGGAGCGGGAAAAGGTTTAGAGGAGACAAAGAATGAGAAGAAAGGTTTTAGCCAGTAGCCTTCACTATGGAAAAGCAGGGAGACCACATACATGCCAGTGATCCCCCCCCCCAGCTTTCCCACCAGCCCAACGCATGCTCCCTACCACCTCCCGGCTCCCTCCAAAGCTGGTACCCACCTGAGGTCCCATGTTGCACTTCCACCCACCCTCCAAACCCTGACCTGCAGTCCCAGGATGAAGCAATGTGGAAGCTGACTGGAGAGAACTGGAGCTGCACACGGCTTTTGTGATCTCCCAGGAACCCTCTCCAGCCCCAAGAGCAAGCGGTGTCCTGACTCTTGGCCCCTCAGACCCACATACTAGAGCCAGGTCACGGAATCTTACGTCAAGATGGAAACTTTAGAGTCCTCTGGTCTCATTTTAAGTCTGAAGCCAAGAAATTCTAAAGGCCGGAGAATGAGATCTCTTTGTCCACCTGGTTCCCCTTCTTTTTCTTTTTTCTCCACCCCCCGCCCCAGACAGGGTTTCTCTGTGTAGTTTTGGTGCCTGTCCTAGATCTCGCTCTGTAGACCAGGCTGGCCTTGAACTCGCAGTCTGCCTGGCTCTGCCTCCCGAGTGCTTGGACTAAAGGTGTGCACTGGTTCCCCTTCTTAACCAAGACTGCCCTGATGGAAAGCTCCCAGCACTGCCACCTCCTTATCTGTGGCTGAACTTTCTCCCTGTCTCTTGGCCCCCTGTCCCTTTCTAGGGCTCATCCTTAATATCATCAGCATGCCGTCATCTCTTCCCTGCACAGACCCTGGCCAGGGCTGCCTGCACAGCACCAATGGAGGCTTCATAGAGAGCTTGACGTCATCAGGGAAGGCTGGAGGGAATGTGGGAATGTGACAAGGAGAAACTAGACAAGAGGGTGTGGGAAGACATCTTGACTCCTAGTGGGTGACTGTGTTGTCACAGGGTGTAAATATTTTAATCCATACTCAATTCTAAAATTTAAATCAACCCCTGGTTTTACTCGGATCCACTGATGTCTTTGTCACGGCTGCAAACAAAGCATTTCAAGTGCTTTTTAGGGCTGGGGAGATGACTCAGCTGTACAAGTATGAGGGACGGAGTAGGGATCCCCAACACCAACATACAGAGCCACATGTGGTCAGGTGTGGTGGCTCATGCCTGTACCCCCAGCCACGGGGCAGAGAGAGATCCTGGAGGCCACCAACAAACCAGTCTAGCTAAAATAAGCTCCAGTTTCAGTGAGAGACCCTGTCTCAAAACACTAAGGTGGAGGGCCAGAGAGACGGTATAAGGGTGCTGCCAAGCCTGATGACTGTGCTCGGTCCCTGAGACTCACATAGTGAAAAGATGAAACCAACTTTCCAAAGCTGTCCCTCTGACTCTCTCTCTCTCTGTCTCTCTCTGTCTCTATCTCTTTGTCTCTCTCTCTCTCTCTCTCTGTCTCTCTCTCACACACACACACCTAATTTCCTTTAAATATTTTTTTTCAGTATTTGAGTTTTACAAAGTCCTTTGTTTTCTGCTGAAAGGAAACAACAGAAATCCAAAAGACAGCCCACCAACCAGTAAGGGAAGAACACAAGGATGTTGTAACCTAGGAGCTCAGTGAAGGTAGCCTGGGTGAGAACAGTAGTGCAGCCCACATCCCCACATCCCCCACACCACACTCACACTCCTTAGGTGTGTTCAGAGGGGAGACCACAGCTCAGCGGAGACTGGATCCCGGGTGCAGTGAACGGTGTATAAGATAAGGGGTATACAAAGGCATGGCGCTCCGGGGGCAGGCAGATGAGAACGGTTCTGCCTTATTGCAGCCCTCCTATAGACTGGGCCTATAGTCAGCAACCTCTTTCCACCCAGTGAGTCCACACGTGTTCCTTCATGCCTGCTCCTTCCTCTCAGGAGCCATGGCAACGTTTGCCTCGGAGGCCAAGTCCTCAACCCCACGACTGCAGCAGTACCTTCATGCTGCCCCGGCCCCAGCCTGCAGCAGCCCAGCCAGGCTCCAAACTGCCCCTTACCTTCCCAGAAGCAGCCTGCCATTCAGGTGTCTCATGATATCTACAAAAAGTGCCAACCTTGCCAGGCACACCTTTAATCCCAGCACTTGGGAGGCAGAGGCAGGCAGATCTCTGTGAGTTCAAGGCCAGCCTAATCTATAGAGCAAGCTCCAAGACAGCCAGGACTATTATACAGAGAAACCCTGTCTCCAAAAAAAAAAAAAAAAAAAAAAAGGTAAATAAAATTTAAAAAAAGTGCCAACCTTACCTCAGCTCTGGCCACAAACACTTTGTTTTCTGCAAGATTAAGGCCTGGGAGCTGGAGAAATGGCTCAGTGGTTAAGAGCACTGGCTGCTCTCTCAGAGGACCAGTGTTCTATTCCAGTACCCACTAACAACGTGGTTCACAACCATCTGTAACTATAGTTCCAAGGGATCCGACGCCCTCTTCTGGTCTCCATGGGCACTGCACACACACAGCGCACAGACATACATGCAGGTAAACATTCATATACACAAAATAAAAACAAATAAATCTTTTGTTAAAGATTCAGGACATGGGTGACCCTCCTTCCTCTTGCTAAGGGATTTTTGTTCACACCATTTTTTTTTTTTATTTCACAGACTCAGATTTTTCAAGTCCCAAATGGAAATCTCAACCTTTCTCCCACCTTCCACCCTTAGCATTCTTCTCCACCTGGCCTGGTAGTACCCCTCCTCCTCATCTTCAGACGCCACCATGACAGCATTCTTCATTTCTCCCTCTCCTGGCCCCACCCCAACCCCCCACAAATCTGCCTCTCAGATCTGACCAGAGCTGGGCCCTTCCTCACCACCTCCTCACCGACTTGGCTTCTTCTAGTGGTTTTCCTGTCTTCTGTGCCCACCCATCCCCAGCCCTCTCTTTGTTGGGAACACCCCATTCCTCCCCAGACCAAGCACTGGCTCCTTCCCTGGCTCCTTCAGGCTGGCCCTTCTTCCTTGTCGTCCTCTTAGAATTTAGATGCTTCTTGGATTCATCAGCTGCCATAATATGTGACATCAACTTCATTCACTTTTAAAAAAAAAAAAAAAAAAAAACTATGTCTCTTCCTATTAGAATATAAGCTTTGCCAGGCGGTGGTGGCGCACGCCTTTAATCCCAGCACTCGGGAGGCAGAGCCAGGAGGATCTCTGTGAGTTGGAGGCCAGCCTGGTCTACAGAGTGAATTCCAGGAAAGGCACCAAAACTACACAGAGAAACCCTGTCTCGAAAAACAAACAAACAAAAAAAGAATATAAGCTTCACAAAAATATGGATTTCAGTAGCTTTGGTATCTTAAAAATTACCTATAGAGTAGGCATTTAATACATATTTAACAAATGAAAGCAGCTGTTCCAGTGCATGCCTGCTTTCTCCCCCTCTCCATCAGTTCCCTTTCCCTCTTCTCCTGAGACACCCCCTTCAACTCCACCCTTTCCCAGCACCAGTGGACCCCCTCCTCTGCTCATACCACCCCAGTGTCCAGCGTGCCTCAGATCTTCCCCGACACAGAGGAGTCCTGTAGGATCTCATGGTGCTAAAAGAAGTGAAGAAAGTCCCAACACTGTTACTAAGTCCTGTGGTTTCAATTTTAAAAACATACTCTGTAGTAATTAATAATACGTTAACAAAAACATAGCCCAACGGTGCAACGTTTTAAACAGTGTTAAAAAGGCAGAAACTGGATTTCAGGGCTTGAAGGATAGAGCCATTTAGTACAGTGCCAAGCCCCCGGGGGGGCTTCCAATAAATCTAAATTGATGATGATGGAGAGCAGGCTCCCCGCTCCTCGATCCGGCAGAGCCCTCCTGAGATCATCTCATCCATCCCTCTGTCTTCAGACAGATCCAGAAACTCCAGCCCACACAAGCAGCCCGCCCTCGGTGCCGCTTTTAAAGCCGGCTGAGGAGCGAGGGTTCATGGCCTCTCTCCGTTTCTCGATCCCGGTGGGACACTGAGTGGCAGGGGCATGAGTGTCTGTCTGTGCCTTTATGATCGTGACATTGAAGACTCTGATAAGCTACCTCTAGACCGTGGGTGGGGGTGGGGTAGCTGAGAGGAACACACAACCACTGGCCTCAGAGGACAGCTTTTGGAACAATGAAGGGCCCCGAAAGAGGGGAGACCGAAGGAAGGGGAGAAGCAGGCAGGAAGGGGAATAAAGCCAGCGGAAAATGGGGTTCAGGAGTGGCAGAAAATTAAATGATGAACCAGACAAAGTGAAAGGCTGAGTTCCATACAGAGACAAGGCAAACGGGGGGCGGGGTGGGTGGGGGGCGATGACAAATTGAACAGTACCATTTCCACCCTCCGCCCCCAACCCCCAGGACAGACACATCTGCTGCTGTCACTTGCTCTTTGCTCGACCAGCAGAGGGCACACTGAGAACCTGGATGGAGTCAGGGACCGGGAATGAGTGAGCTACTCAGCTACCCGGGGAAGAAGACAGGCCTTGGCAGGCAGCAAGTTCACTCAGCTTACCATTTCCACATAACTTAGTTAAAAAGAAATGCAGGGCGCTGGAACAACGGCTATCCCAACCATCCGTAACTCCAGTTCCGGGAGATCGGATGCTCTCTTCTGACCTTGGGTATCAAGGATGAGCGTGGTATACATACATGTGCACAAAACATTCACACATAAAACAAAAAATCTTTTTCAAAAAGAAAGCAAGGAAGGAAGGAGGGAGGGAGGGAGGGAGGGAGGGAGGGAGGGAGGGAGGGAGGGAGGGAGGGAGGGAGGGAGAGAGGGAAGGAAATGCAGCTGGGTGCGATGGCATACGTCTTTAATCCCAACATGGGAAGCAGAGGCAGGCAGATCTTTATGGATTCAGGGCTAGTCTGATGTACACAATGATTCCCTCAGCCAGGACTGCTTTAAAGAAGAAGAGGAGGGAGAAGAAGAAGGAAAGAAATGCAAGCCATTCTCCTTCTGCTTTATAATAAATGTCAACAGTGAAAGAATCGAAACAAAAGTCGCACATTTTTGTGGTTGACAAAGAACGAGCAGAAGGTGGAAGCCTGCCGCTTGCTTGAGGTCAAGTCTCTCAATGGAGCCCTGTGCTTGGAACTTGCGATGGAGACCAGGCTGATCCTGAATTTGCAGCAATCTTCCTGTTTCTGCCTGCTGAGGGATTACATGGGTCTGGTTTATCATGCCTAGCTGTCAAACCTTTCTGGTAAATTTTCTGTTTGTGAAGTTTGATTTATAGGAATTGGACTAGATAGATGTCAGATTCACAGAAGTCAATTTCCTATTGAAAATGAACATCTAAAAAAAAATTTTTTTTTTTTTGAGGCCAGGTCTCTCTAAGTAGGCCTGGCTGTCTTGGTACTCGCTATGTAGACCAAGCTGGACTCAGACTCACAGAGATCCACCTGAGTATGCCTCCTCAGTGCTGGGATTAAAGGCGCGTGTTATCACGGCCAGCTTCCATTGAACAGCTTAAAATGGAAAATAATGATCCGGTGCAGGAACTCTCCAACAAAATGAAAAGTGTTTTGAAGTGTAAGTGGCCGAGAAGGCAGAAAGATCATGACCTCATGTATGAGAATGTCAGAACTGGTACCAGAGTGTGTGCTGGGCTCCCTGTGAGTCCAGAGCCTGTGGAAGCCTCAGTCTGGCCGGGGTGATTGACGGTGTAGAAGGCTGGTTAGTTGGAAACAGACAGAGTTCACAGGACTGCTCCTGTGACTTATAGACTGCTCATGGACTTATCCTGGGAACCAGAGATCTCAAAGCTTGAACTACAGTTACTCAGAGAGTTGATGCCGAGAAAGCTGTTACCCCACTGAGTCCAGAGACTGCACTCAGGCTGCAGATGCACCAACATGTGGACAGTGGCTGCTTCCCAGAGGAAAGGCAGTGGCTCCACAGACTGGGAACACTATGGAGGTAAAGGGCCAGTCTGTTGAGGCCTCAGTAGGCTTTCCCCCATCTACTAAACAAAGAACTATGGGCAACTAAGGGAAAAGCTGGGAGAAAGAGCCTTCTCCATGGGAAGAGCACACCAATTGCTTATCCAGTAACAAGTGGCCAGCCCTGAAAACATATATACCAGTAACATTATACAGACCAAGCAAGCTGTATTTAATACTATTCATGTATATACATACATGTATTAATAACAATTAATGAAAAGAGGCCATGAATTTGGAAGAGAACAAGGAGGGGTGTGTGAGAGGGTTTGAAGGGAGGGGAGACGTGATGTAATTATAGTATAATCTCAAAATCAAAGGGATAAAAGGGGTCCAGTTGGGCTAGAAAGGAGCCACACAGAATCTAGGGGAGGTATTTTTCCCAGCAGAGAGAATACACAGTGCTAAGGCTGGGCATCATGGTGCATGGCCGAAATCCTGGCACCAGGGAGGTCAAGCCTGGAGGCCAGCTTGGGACAGCACTGGACTTGCCTGCCAAAGGTGAGAATTCCACACTGGAGTCATCAAGGATGATGACGCCATTGAAGGAATGTCTTCAGACTTACGGCCCAGGAGCACTCTCAGACTGAGCTGTTTGTTCCCTGGTGTCGCAGCTGCTGCTCTGTGCTCGCTTAGAGGAAAGCGGCTGTCTGGATGACTGGAAGAAGTCCCATAGTTCTGACTTCGCCACTTCCTGACTTAGTTCCCTTCGTGAACTCCCTGGACAGCCATCCTTTTCCTAGTAGTGAGGGTCAAAAGGTGGGGGAAATCCCAGGCCACTTTCCCAAAGAGACCCAGCTGCACTTCCCAGTCCTCGGGGCACTAGCCTGCCAGGTGCCATCACTGAACCACTTTCTCCTGTCTGTGACTCCTCAGCTCTGCTTCAGATCATTCTTTGCGCATGGTCAGCATGCCACTGTCGCTCTGTTCCACGCCACGCCCATAAGGAGCATTGCCGTCTCTTCCCTCTCCTCTGACCCCTTAGCATCCCTTACTCCACATAACCAGGAGAACCTTCACTAGATCACTGTGATTCTGCCTCTCCCAGCTCTGTGACAAGCTCAGGGTGGTTCCAAGTCCCCACGTGTCCCAGTTAGTTTTTCTGTCTTGGCATAAGCTAGACTCATCTGGGAAGAGGGACTCTCAATGAGGGATTTCCTCCATCAGATTGGCCTGTGGGTATGTCTTTGGGGACATTTTCTTTTCTTTTTTTCTTTTTTCTTTCTTTTTTTTTTTTTTAGACAGGGTTTCTCTGTGTAGTTTTGGTGCCTGTCCTGGATCTCATTCTGTAGACCAGGCTGGCCTCGAACTCACAGAGATTCACCTGGCTCTGCCTCCCGAGTGAGTGCTGGGATTAAGGGTGTGTGTCACCACCACCAGGAGACATTTTCTTGATTAATGATCGAGAGAAAGGGCCCAGACCACTGAGGATGGTGCCACCCTTGGGCAGACGGTCTTGGATTATATTGGAAAGCAGGCTGAGTAAGTCATGAGTAAGCCAGTAAGCAGTGTTCCTCCATGGCCTCTGCTTTAGTTCCTGCCCCGGCTCCCCTTGAGGACGGACTCTGATTGGGACATATAAGCCATATAAACCTTTTCCTCCCCAAATTGCTCTATTGCAACAACAGAGAGCCAACAGGACACCATGCTGTTTCAGACCCAGCAACCTTTCGCGGTCCTCCACCATCAGTGTCCTGCATAACCTTGGGCTTTTCAGAGTGCGTCTCCAGGTTTGTTTTCTTTACCCTGCTCCACTCTGTCAGCACAGACCCCAGCGTCGCTAACCTGACTGTCAGGTGAAGGAAGTGGAATTGCAGAAAGACGAAATGGCTTTCCTAAGTCCCACAGCCAGGGACATTGCACCATGTCCAGAATCTCGGTCTCTGAAATCTCCTGGCAGTCCTTCCAGCCTTTCCAGGAGATTTTCTTCCCTCGCCTCCCACCTGAAGTAACAGCCCTTCCCAGGGGCCTCCTGGGAAGAAAACCTTTTTAAATTGTGTGCTTTGTTTTTATTTGTATGCGTGTTTTGTCTGCAAATATGTCTTGGTGCCAAACGTGTGTCTGGTGCCCAAAGGAGGCCAGAGGACAGCACCCTATCCCCTGGGAATGGAGTTCCAGACGTTGTAAGTCTCGGAGTGGGTGCTAAGAATTGAACCCGGGTCCTCCAGAAGAGCAGCCAGTGCTCTTGACCGCTGAGCCATCTTTCCAGCCCTAAATAACCTTCTTATCAAACCCAAGTGTAAGCCTCATTTCTTCCACATACACACAGACTCTAATTTAATCACTGAAATTACACCTGGCACGCTCACAGAAGATTCCTGAAATTGCCTCAGAAGAGGGCCCGTCACCAAGCATCACATTGTCTTTAGCAAGTGAATTCTCCCATTATTCCCAAGACAGAATTCCTACCAGATAGTTCTTACCCTTGAGAGCTTGTGTGATGGAATCTTACCAGTGAGTATCCCTTTTCTTTGAAGATGTATTTTCTAAGCTGGAGAGATGGCTCGGTGACTAAGGGCACATTCTGCTCTTGTAGAGGACCTGAGTTCTGTTCCCAGGACCCACTTGAGCAGGTTCACAATTGCCTGTAACTCCAGGTCCAGGGAGACCCCCAGTGGGAGTTCACATTCACATGCACGCACCCACAGGCAGACACATGCACACTTAACACACAGAGAAACTCACACACATCCTCACATACACAGACACACATACACACACTTCCCTACAGACACACAAATACACACAATTAAAAAGTTTTAAAAAAGAGAAAAATATACCAGGCAGTGGTGGCATACACCTTTAATCCCAGTACTCATGAGGCAGGTGCAGGTGGATCTCTATGAGTTCAAGGCCAGCCTAGTCTTTAGAGTGAGTTCCATGTCTTGAAAAACAAAACAAAACAGGAGAGAGAGAGAAGAAAAAAATGGTATAGTAGCACACACCTATAATCCCTGCACTCAGGAAGCTGAAGCAGGAGGATGGTGAGTTTAAGGGCCAGCCTGGGATACAGGGTAAGACTACCTCAAAAGGGAGGAAGGGGGAGGACCAGGGCTGTAATTAGTCAGTCGTGTACACGAAGCCCTGAGTTTGGGGACCAGCACTACCTCGGCAGAGCTTCCTTAGGTTGGAATCGGAAGAAAAAGCCACAGCTTTGTGGAAGGGTAGAAGTTTTCCAACCCTGCCCTCCCCATCACAGGTCCCAGTCTCTCAGGGCCTCCCTGACCTCTTCCCTGACCTCCGGCTGCTTCGCTGGCCCATGAGGAACCTTCCCACCTTCCCACCAGTGTTTCTCCCCCGTCCTGAAAGGCACTGGGTGTTGCTTGCTGCCCTCCTTCTGGACCAGGAGGACTGGTGATTTTTTCCTTCTCCCTTTGCTCAATGACAACATCCCCTTCTTTGGGGCCTTGTTTCTCTTGGGCTGCACAGTACCTGGTAGCCCATCAATCACATTTTTCTGTGCTTTTTCTGTGCTTCTGCGCTCAGGTTGGCCTGTGGCTAGATGGGACCATAACGACATGCACATCCTGAGCACAGGTGTCATCCTGAGTTGTACACACAAGAATTTTAAGCAGGCGCTATGACAGGTGAGAGCTGTGGTATTGTGCCTCCTCGCCTCTCTCTAGGGTGGGTGTCTTAGGGAAAGAAAGAGGGGAAGACGGAGAGAGGAGCCACAGAGAGAGGAGCCACAGAGAGAGGAGCCACAGAGAGGGGAGCCACAGAGAGGAGAGCCACAAAGAGGGGAGCCCACAGAGAGAGGAGCCACAGAGAGAGGAGCCACAGAGAGAGGAGCCACAGAGAGGAGCCCACAGAGAGGGGAAGGAAAACCCAGCAGCATCTGCAGCTATGGATGCTCTCAGGTACTTTGGTGTTCCATGAATCAACAAATGCCCATCTTAGCTTAAATTAAAATTGAGGAGCTAGAAGCAATGGCTTCGTGGTTAAAAGCACTTGCTGCTCTTCTGGAGGTCCTAGGTTCAGTTCCCAGCACCCATGTCCAGTGGCTTACAACTCTGGTTTCCAGGGAATCTGATGGCACATGGAACATATACACACTCACACACACATGCACACAAAATAAATGATAAGTGAATTAATAAATTAATAAATGTTTTTTAAAATTATGGTTGAGCTACAAAGCAGTCCTGAGTTAAATGGTGTCCTGAGCTGGCAGGTGGTGGCACACACCTTTAATCCCAGCACTCAGGAGGCAGAGGCAGGCAGATCTCTGTGAGTTTGAGGCCAGCCTGGCCTACAGAGTGGGTTCTAGGACAGCCAGGGCTACACTATGTGGGGTGGGGATGCTGTCACAAGTAGCAGCAACGATCACCAGACTGCAGACACATGAGGTCCTCCGCCCAACACCTCCAACACCCCATCCACATAATCCTGCCCCATTTCCCGAAGCTCTTCCTCAGAGCACCACCTAGTCTGGAAGTCATTTGGAAGTTAAACATCTCTATAATCTACCAGAGTAAGAATTAGCATCATTCAATCAGCAGCTTTGCTCCTGGCACCGAACGGAAGCAGAGGCAGAGGCAGGCGAATCTCTGTGAGTTGGAGGCCAGCCTAGGCTACCAAGTGAGTTCCAGGAAAGGCGCAAAGCTACACAGAGAAACCCTGTCTCGAAAAACCAAAACAAAAAAAAGGGAGACAGGGAAGTCTGAAGGGAAGAGAAAGAGTCGGTCACACAGGTGGCCGTGGTGGGCCACGTCTGAAATCCCAGTGTTTGGGAGGCTAAGGCAGGAGAATCATGGTTCAGGGCCAGCCTGGTCTACCTAGTAAGACACTGTCTCTGTTATCCCAAATTGGGGGGAAAGGCAGAGACAAACTGAAGCCTGGATTGTATTAGGCTCAGCAGGACATTCCATCCTGCCTGTCCCCTACAAAGTGCTGGGATGAATGTGTGCACCATCACCCCAGAAATGTCTCTCTGTCAGCAATGCTACCTCCCCTGTGTTGCCCTAGGAAGGAGATCTCTCACAACAAAATTTTGTGGAAAGCTACCAGCTATTTGAAGAGCTAAAGCAATGGTGATTCTGTTCCTATCCATCCATCCATCTATCTATCTGTCATCTATCTATCTATCTTTGAGTGTAGGGGTATTTTGCCTGGATGAATGTCTATTTATTGCACGCATGCCTGGTGCTCATGAAAGTCAGAAGACAGTGTTGGGTCCTCTGGTATTGGAGTTATGGAAGGTTGTAAGCCATCATTTGGTTGATGGGAATAGAACCCAATGCTCTTACCTTCTGAGCCATTGCTCCAATAATGCCTACCCCCACACTTTGATATAGTTTATCATATAGCTCCAGGTTGGCCTCAAACCCTCAAATCTACTGTTCATCAAGAATGACTTTGAAAAAAAAAAAAGAATGACCTTGAACTGCTAATCCTCCTGCCTCTACCTCCCCAGTGCTTAAATCCAAGGCGTGAGCCACCACACTTGGTTTTATGCGGTTCTAGGGATCTGGCTCACAGCTTCATACATTCTAGGCAAACAGTCCCTGACTCAGCTATATCCCTAGCCCTCCAGTAATACTTCCTTAAGTCCAGGACTCAGTGCAAGGGTCTTTCTGTTTACCTGGTAACTCTGAGAGATAAATGCCATGGCCCTCACTTCCCTCGTAAAGGGCTTTACAGGCTAGTTTTAGTTGTCTTCCTCCAAGAAGTAGCACCACCGGCTCCATGCCCATCGTTCCCGGGCACAACCTGCCCTGGTGCCTCTGTGCCCCTCCCATCGCTAATACTGTGTAAAGAGATGACATTGCAGTGTTATCTGTCTTAAAGAATAACCTGGATGGGCAACGACAGAAAGTCAGGCACAGACTGCATCGCCCAGCTTCTCCTGCCCTGGTTGCCACCCTCCATCCACACCAGGGACACGCAAATTCCCTTCCACTGCGATGCCATAGCCTGGTTCCACCTCCCTAGTCTCTGGTGGTAATGTCTTCCCAGCCTTAGACCCAGGCCTGACATCCCCACACGGTGCACACAGCCAGCCGGCCTCTGACTTCTCCATGGACACTCCTTACCAGGAAGCACAGAATTCTCAGACCCCTTGTTCAAGGTGCCTTTAATATATATTAAATATTACACACACACACACACACACACACACACACACACACACAACAGCCAAGGCATATCAGAAGAGGCATTAGGTCCCCCGGAACTGGAGTTACAGGCAGTTGTGAGCCACCATGTGGGTGCTGGGAACTGAACCCAGGTCCTCTGCAAGAGCAGCCAGTGCTCTTAATGGCTAAGTCGTCTCTCCACCCTTTTAATAAAGAATGACTCGTCAATAACGGTATCCTTAAGGATCAAGCAGAATTGTAAACCAGGCTTGGTGGCACACACCTCTAACCCCAGCTAACTGAGAGGCTAAGGCAGGAGGATTGTGAGCTCTGGGCCAGCCTGGAACTGAGACCCACCCTCATCTTTCAAACAAACAAACACATAATAAACTCAAGCATATTAAAAGACAAACAGGATTGTACAGCTCGAAACAACCGTAAAGATAACTTAATTCAAAGCCCTAATTTTACCGATGAGGAAGCAGAGAGGTGATGTGGCCAACACCGTGAGGTTCTGTGCGTGGGTGCATAATTCACGGGATTCCGGCCCTCGGAGCTTTTCTCCATCTCTCCTTAATGCTCCCTGTGAAAGCTCTCGCTTCACCATGACCCCCATTCTAACCTCTTTGCCCTTCATGGTTCAGAAAGCTGCTGCCGCTACCCAGGCCACAAATGATTCTGTGTTTGGCTCCGTCCTGGTGTTTGCAAGGTGCTCATAGCCCTCATCCCCATGATTACCGCTGATCCTAACTCACATACAGATGTCCCTGTTACAGGAGACTCACTACTCTGCTCTACTCCATGGCCAGTGAAGACCCTACTCCGTGCCTTTCACCAGCTTGGGCTGTCTTTCCTGAGGACACCTGAATTCAGCTCAGACTGCTCACAGCAAAGCCAAGCTTCTCTCCCTTTCTTCAGTCAATAGTTCCCTCCAAATTCAGGCAAGCTGGCAACTCCCCCTCCCCCACACACGTTCACAGTTCCACAAAGGCTGCCAGCCTCTCCCCTGCAGCTCGGAACCCAGCCTTCCCTGTGTCTGTGCACATAGACTGCAGCAGACCTTCACTTTTTTGTTGTTTTGTTTCTTGAGACAGGGTTTCTTTGTGGAACAGGTAACAGCTCTGGCTGTCCTGAACTCTCTCTGTAGACCAGGCTGGCCTCGAACTTACGGAGATTTGCCTGCCTCTTCCTCCTGAGTGCTGGGATTTAAGGCGTGTGCCACCTCCGCCCGGCTCAGACCCTCACTTCTAACACCCACTCACACACGGCTGCTTCTCCCCACCCAACCCGGGCATTCATCGAAGTCATTCCCTCGAAGTCGGTGGTTCTCAACCTTCCTAATGCTTCGGCCCTTTAACACAGTCCTTCATGCTGCGGTGACCCCCTACCAAGACATTGTGTTCATTGCTGCTTCGTAACTATAATTTTGCTGCTTCTATGAACCATGATGTAAATATCTGTGTTTTCCAATGGTCTTAGGAGACCCCTGTGAAAGGATCATTGAGAACGGATGCTCTAAGTCATGTTCTTGACTCCACCTCAACTCTTCTTAGTGCCCACCTAAGTCTCTTTCTTTGTACACCTGATTTCTAGTTCCCAAAGTCAAGTTAGCTCACGGAAAAGACCCAACTCTTCTACCACCTTCCAGGAGAGCACTTGCCTGTGGTCTTTTAAAGCAGCCTTGAGCTCAACGCAAAGCACTTGGCTCGAAATATCGTTATGTTCCCTCTTCTTTCCAATTGAAATATTTTCACCATCTCCACCTGGAGAAGTAGCAGCAGCAGCATTGAGACAGAGGCTCACTGTGCAGCCTTGGCTGACCTGGGACTTTCTAGGTAAACCAGCCTGGCCTCGAACTCAGAGATCCACCTGCCTCTGCTTCTGGAGCTGGCAATATGGGCATGCACCACCACTCCCAGCCATTTATTATTCTCTCTCTCTCTCTATCTCTCTCTGTCTCTCTGTCTCTCTGTCTGTCTCTATCTCTGCCTTTCTCTGTCTCTATCTCTGCCTTTCTCTGTCTCTATCTCTGCCTCTCTCTGTCTCTGTGTCTCTGTGTCTCTGTCTCTGTCTCTCTCTCTCTGTCTCTGTCTCTCTCTCTCTTGAGACAGGGTCTCCCATGTAGCCCAGGCTGACCTCAAACTTATTCAAGAACAGAAAAGGTCTGGAATCCCTCCCTGCGTGCCTGACTGGCGCCTCCCACTCTTCTTAGTGTCTTTTCCCCCACTGTTCCCAGAACAGCCTCCCTGCCCATTACTCTGAGTGAAACAATTTTCTTCCTAAACTGGGAGTGACAGCACATGCCTTGAATCCCAGGTGGATCTCTGAGTTCAAGGCCAGCCTGGTCCACAAAGCAAGTCAGGGCTTTACAGATAAACCCTGTCTTCAAAAACCCAAAACAAAAAGAAAGAGCGTTTTTTCCCTAATCATCTGTAACAGACGCTTCCACAGGTGTGCGCCGCTGCAGGAGCTGCTCCGCCACACGGGAGCCAAGGCATCGAAGCTCTGTTCCAATGCCCCAGCAAAGGCCTCCGATGACAGGGCATCTCAGGAAAGGGACTTGGAGATTTCCCACTCCTTAGGGGTTCTCAGGCTCTTTGTACCATGAACTCCCCTGGCAGGTGATAAACCCTACCAGTCCCTTCTCAGCTTCAGCTACGTGGCAGAGAGTACAGTTTTATACGGGAAGCCAATGATATTAGAACACAGTTATCCAGGGCCCAAGAGAAGGCTCAGGGGCTGAGTGTAGACCCCTCTTGCAGAGGACCAGAGTTCAGTTCCTACAGCCATGTCCGGAAGCTCAAAATGTCTGCAACTTCAGGTCCAAAGGATCCAATACCTCCTTTTGGCCTCAGAAGGCACCTGTATTCATGTGCAAATACCCACATATAGTCACACATATTAACATATAATTAAAAATAGGCTGGGCGGTGGAGGCAGAGGCAGTCAGATCTCTGAGTTCAAGGCCAGCTTGGTCTATAGAGCAAGTTCCAGGACAGCCAGGACAAAAACCGAATAAAATAAAATCCTGAAAAATAAAAGAGTTGAAGAAATGGCTGGACAGATAAAAGCACTATTATTTGTTTGTTTGTTTGCTTGTTTGAGACAGGATTTCTCTGTACAAAAGCCCCAGCTGTCCTGGAACTTGCTTTGTAGACTAGGCTGTCCTCAAACTCAGAGATCCTCCTGTCTCTGCCTCCTGTGTGCTGAGATTAAATTAAAGGCATGTGCCATGCCCAGCAAAGAGTACTGGCTCTTTAAGACCCAGGTTGGGTCCCCAGCACCTACATGGTGGCTCACAACCATCCATGACTCCAGTTCCAGTGTATCAGATGCCCTCTTCTGACCTTGGTGGGCACCAGGCATGCACACGGTACACATACTTACATACAGGCAAAACATTCATATGCATAAAATAAAATAAATTTTAAAAAGTGAATTAAAACAAAATACTTTTAAAAATACAGTTATCAAATATTTAAACTTAATCTTGTCATGTAATCATGCTTCTTTATTAACACGAGAAGCATTATCTCTCCAAAGAATGCAAACCTTCATGAAAACATGTGATTTCTATCCATGAAAAACTTCATGTATTGCTAAGATGCTCATGGTTTTTTTGTTCCACAATCACACATTAAAGGACACACCAAGTTTTAGCCAGGAGTCAGCAAGAATAAAGACGTGACTTCTTCCACCCTGCCAAAAGATTCCTGAAAGGAGGTCCTTAGAGCTCAGGTTCAGATCCCTGCTTTAAACACTTGGTCTAGGAATAGAAAGGGACATCAAAGATCCCCTCAGTGGCTGGTGTGGCACACGCCTTTAATCCAGAGACAGGCAGACCTCCAGGAGTTCAAGGTCATCTTGGACTATATAGCAAGTTTCCAGGCTAGCATAACAGGTCTCAAAAACAAACAAACCACAACAACAGGCAAGCAAACAAAACACAGCCAAACAACACACACACACACACACACACACACACACACACACACGCACACGCACACGCACACGCACACGCACACGCACACGCACACGCACACACAATCACCTCAATGAAAACTTGATCTACACAAGGAAAGTAAAAGCCGAAAGAAGTTTTGTGACAGTGACCCTCCCAAAGTGTCTTGAACACACTCGGCTCATAACAGACAGACAATAAAACATTCTCTCACTGGAGCAGTGTCAAAATCACACAGCAAAATAGTGACACAGCTGAGACTTGAGCCCTTGAGTCAGAACTGCTAAAAAAAAAAAGTTCTTTCAGCTACGTTAAGGGAATGCAACGCTTGTTTTTAAATTGTATAATTATGTTACTATTCAGTGTGCCTGTGTGAGCATGCGCGTGGAGGTCAAAGGACAGTTTTCGGGAGTCAGTTTCCTCCCATGGAGGGCCCAGGGATTGAACTCAGGTCTCTGGACTTGACAGCAAGAGCTGACACCATTTCTCTCACCCAACTTTTGTCTTCCTTTAAAAGTCAACGGAGTTCTGGGCGTGGAGGCGCATGCCTTTAATCCCAGCACTCAGGAGGCAGAGGCAGCAGATCTTTGTGAGTTGAGGCCAGCCTGGTTCTAGGTCAGCCAGGGCTACATAGAGAGACTGTCTCAAAAAGATAAGAGAAGAGGAGGGGAGGGGAGGGGAGGGGAGGAGATGAGAAGAGGAGGAGAGGGGAGAAGACAGAAGTGAAGGAAGTCAGTGGAGGGTTAGCTGGGGCTGTAACATCACAAGTTCAAGGTCCTCTTGCATAGGGTGAGTTTGAAGTCTGCCTGGGATACACAAGCCCTTGTCTCAAAATAAAAATAAAGATGTCTGGAGAGATGGCTCAGCAGTTAGGTGCACACACTGTTCTTCCCGGCACCAACGTCGTCAGGTGGCTCACAACTGCCTGTAGCTGCAGCTCCAGGGGCCCCAACAGTCTTCTGACTTCTGTACATATATGCATGTAATTTTAAAAAATAAAATATTTCAAAAAGACAAAATAAAAATAAAATGCGAAAAATCAGCTGCACAAGCTGAGTGTAGTGGTTCACACCTTTAATCCCAACCCTTGGGAGGCTAAGGAGGTGGAGTGTCGTGAGTTTGAGACCAGCCTGGGCTACACAGTGAGTCTGAGGTTAGCCTGGGAAACAGAATGATATACCCTGTGTTAAAAAACAAAACAAAAAGTCAGTGGAACAATGAATCTCTCTGTGCACTTTCTCCAAAGTTCTAGGAAAATATACTCTAGGTCTTGGTCACCTAAAAAGAAAAAATCTCTAGTTTTTAAACAGTAGAAATCTCTGGCTCTACAGCACGTCATTTCCTGTCTCCCTCTCATAGATAAATATCATATCTTGACAGTCATAATAGGCACCTATTCAGAAATTAATTAATGGTCATTTAAAATGTTCCCCAGCTACAATCAGGCGCTCAGCTTACAGCAATCAGCCCTTGAACACCACGCTGCTCTGAAGTTTCCTGGTCCCTGTGTGATTACCATTATTACCGCAATCTCCATTCGGAAATTAGCAAATCCTTACCTGTTCAGTTTTTTTTAAAAATAGTGCTCCCTACACCGACATCTCCCAGGTTGGTCCCTCACACTCTCTCATCCTCTACACCACCCTAGCTACAAATGTCTTCATTTGCTCCGCATCCAATACAGGCATCATGCCTCATGCCAGTCTCTCCTTGTATTTCTCACCCATCTAATGGTTACGCATGGCATACCCACACCCACTCACTGTCGAAGCTCCCGCATCCAAGAGGTCCAGCCTTCAAGTGGAATACTCCAAATACTCTCTGTTTGAAATCCCAGCCTGCATTTTCCCCAAAGGATGGTTTTCTTCCATTACTCCCCAGCACACAGCGTCCTTCCCGGCGATCAGCTGTGTGATGCACAGCCTTGCCGTATCTGGCACACGGGTTAGCTGGGACTGACTACCACAGCCAGAGCTCACACACTTCTTCAGATCCCCAAGACCAGCTCAGACCCTCTTGGGGCTGAATCTGGTCTGTCCTCTGCCCGTTTCCTAGGATGCTGAGGATCTGCTACCCTACTCCCTTCCTCCACGGCTTTCGTGAGACTGGTCTTACAGACTCTTTAGATGTATTGATAGGGTCTCGTCAGCACCTGAAACATGGCTAGTTTGAAGGCAGCTGAGCTGGGAGTGGGGAATATATGCACTGATTTCAAAGATGGTATGAAAAGAGGACACAAAATATGTCACTCAAATATTTATATGGATTAATGCTGAAAAGATATTTTGGACATATTTGATTAAAGAAGATTGTTATTCATTGCACTAGTTTCTTTTATCTTTTTAATGTGGCTAGTGAAACCTTTAAATTACATATATTAATAAAGGGCTTGCTTGATATTTCTAGTAGTCAGCTCTCACTTCTTTGGGTTTCTGTTGGTGTGTATGTGTGTGCACATGTATGTGTGTGAGCGAGTATTCGAGAGCTCAAGTGTGTGAGTACTTGTGTGTACTGAACACAAGCTAGGCAAGCCACCCCAGCTCCACTGGTCCGTATTTAATCCTCCCTACACCTTCAAAATTCTCTCCTAGTAAAAGCTGCCTCCAGTTAGCCCCACTGCACCCCATGCTCCCAGCCTGGAAACCTTTCAATCTCCCATTCTCAGTGCTTTTCCGATCCATCATTTCTTGTCATAGTCCCCCCCCACACCTCCATTTGCTAACATAGCTTTTACCCCGATAGTCAAATTATAATGACGTTCAGGGCGTTCTCTTCCTCAGTTCTCATATAGAGCGACATCTGTCTTAATTCTTAACCAACTGAAAAAAATTTTCCTGTAATTCCCAAAGTATAGAACTTTTTCATTCTCCAAATTGGCCTGTCTTCACTAGACGTTTTCTTCTGTTCTTTTCTTTTCAAAGATAGGGTCTCAAGTAACCCAGTCTGTCCCCCAACATAATATGGAGCTGTAGTTGGCTTTAATTCCTCTTCTGCCAGCCTCTACCTCCTAGTTATGGGTGCCACCCCACCCAGCTACTCTATAAGGTCATTTAAAGAGGCTAGCGATTATATGTTACATATTCAACAAGTGTGAATGAGCAATAACTTCAGTCCAGTGCCACCCACTCATCCCCACCAGGAAAGCAGCTGTCCCTCTGCCATTCTAAAGACTGTATTCCTTCCCAGACTCTTTTCTGTGGGGGCTCCTGTTCCATGCACAGTGAAGAACTCTCCTACTTCACCCCAAGTCCTCTGAGACAGTCCCCCAACAGAAGAAGGTTCCATTTCCCATCAGCCTCGGTGGCCATGTGCAGTCATTCCCCGGATGGATTTCATGCCTAACATTTCAGTAACTGCATTTTTTTTCTTTCCACAGTCATGTCACGGACCACTCACACCTGGGAAGGCAGGGGAGTGGTTGTTGGCCAAGGGCTGGGACAGCTGAACTGAGGGGGAAGACAGGTCCCAGCCCCTCTGAAGCCTGACTTCCTTACCGCTCTTCCGGTACCCACAGTGATACCGCCACAGATCTTCCCAGGCTGGGGCATGACCTTCAGCACAGACACTGTCATCACCCTCCCCTGCACCAGCTCCTTCCCATTATATCGCCAACAAAGCCCCTTCCCGGCGCTCCAGCACACACACACACAGCTCCTTTTCTTGTGGATTACATTTTCCTCAGATCAGAGAATCTCTTCTTTCTTCCCGCCTGTGACACCACCCTGTCATCGTCCTCAGTCCCCAGTCCCCGTCTAGGGAACATTACTCCCGGTGCTGAAACTCTCGGCACGCCCTGGCATTTTTATTTCACTCTCTCCCAGCCCTCCTGTGACAGAACTCTTCCTCGCACACTTTTTCAGTGAGATTGCTCACTTTTCATTCAGCCCAGCCCAGAGTTCCTCTTCCCACAGACAACCTGTTCCCTGTTCCCGATCTCCAGTCAGTCCGCGTCTGTCGTCACCTCACCCCCTGCCCCCCCCCCAGCTCTTTCCTCACTCCTTTCTTCTCAGGAGTTCTCTCCTGTCCTCTTCCTCTGTTGATATATTTGGTTTACTAGCCAGTACTGGGTTTATTTCAGAAAAGAACCCCCTTTATACATAAGAGTGGAGAGGAGAGCCGGGGGACCCTGGCAGTGTGTGGACGAGCTGTTTGCGCTGGCTCCCGTGGAGAGGGCACACCCCTCACTGTTGCTCCACCTCTGGGCCCCCTCCCACCTTCCCTGGCTTCCTTCTGTGCCTGGCTCTGCCCCCAGGCCCCACGGGTGGCCTCCACAGCACCTCTTCAGTAGCCAGCCCTGTTTTCCTGCTTTTGAACGACCCCAACCCCTCCTTCTTAAGGGGTACCTGCTGCTCTCCACCCTCCACCCTGCTCTGCCCCGACCCCTTGTCCTGAAGACGCTGTCTCCTATCTGCTCAGGGTCCTCCTGAGGAGTCTCTGCTCTGACTTCAGATCCTCTTGGGTCAACCAGTTTAGAAAAGGAATTGCCAACAGAAGAATCCCCACAGTCAAAATGCCCAGAACTAAATCAAAACTGGAAGACAGGCTTCTTGACTGCCCCGTGGGCAGTTCACGGCAGAAGCCTGTCATCAGGAATTGCCTGCCTGCCCCGGCCAATGACACTTGGACCCTCTTCTTGCCTCCGCAATGGTCATCCTCCAGACCCACCGGGTCGTTTCCATCGGCTGAGCTAGGTGCCATGAACTGGGGAGCAGAAGTGGGCTCATCCCAGCGTGAAGGAAGTTTAAGCTCTCTACCCTTGCACGGGCTATTTTTCTTAATTAGAACTCACCAGATTGCATAAGCCTTGATCTCGGCACACCTGGCTCTGCCTGGCTAGGAGAACGCTTTTTGGCCTTAGGATGCCGAGGGCAGGACAAGAGGACTTTGAGGGAATGGGTTCTGATCAGGGTCCATTTTACTACAGCCTGTCCCCGTGGAGAGGGCATCCTCCCAGGGCTCTTGAATGACCTGTCAGCTGAATCTTAGCAGGATCCTCAACTCTTCTTCTTCATGCCACACCCAACTCTAGCAGCCTTGAGCATCTCTAGTGCTAGGCTGCCCTGGTCCAGCGCCCTACCTGGTTCTCCAACGTTTAGGTCTAGTCTAAATGAGAAGTCAAGAGTGATCTCCGCTAAGGGGAAGAAGCTACAGGCTCATCAGACCCTCCTTTGCCCTGCATCCACAAAGCCCATGCCTACCATTTGAGTGCTGAGGGGTTGATTCACAATGCGCCCCCACATTCTAAACTGACAGTTGCCCCCAAATGTCCTGCTGGGGCCCTCAGGAAAAAACGAAGGGATTCTGAAAAAGAGACAGGGCTAGGCTTGTGGACTACAACGCCGAGAGAAGCGTGCCACCCGTGAGGCTTCGGGCGCTCCGAGGCCAGAGCAGGGCTTTGGGACCTGGAGGCGTTGGGGACTGAATACCGCTCACGAGCTGGGATCTGGCACTCCAGGGCTCCAAGCAGGTGGTAGGAATCCTGGACTGACTGGTCCCGGTCTGGGACTTCCTTTCGGTGGAACCCATGTCGGTCCCAGCACTTACCCGGCAGACTCGGGAAAGTCTCTGAGAAGTGCGGTGGCTGGGGCGGCGGGGGTTCAGCCACTTTGTCGCGCGCCGGCAGCAGCTCGTCGGCGTCCAGCGCTCCCTCCGTGCGCCGGGCCGCGGGCTCGGGATTGCTTCGTGAGGCGGTAGAGGCGGCGGCGGCGGCAGCGGCGAGCTCCGGGGGTCCGTAGTAGGCATCGGGGGGCTCTGCGAAGCTGGGCAGCGCAGTGGTCAGCGCCACCATCGAGGGCACCGCCTGGCCCAGCCCAGCGCAGAAGGTGTTGCTCAGGCGGCCCGCGAAGGAGGCGAGCGGGGCGAGCGGCGGCAGGCCGGCGGGCAGCGGCGCCGGGGCCAGCGCCTGTGGCAGCACGAGGGGCCGGTAGGGCATGAACATGGGGTAGCCGGTGTAGAGCAGGTGGCCCGAGCGCGGCGGCGGCGGCCCGATGAGCGAGTCGATGGAGAAGGCGGCGCCCGGGCCGCCGCTGCCCCCGCCGCTGCCCCCGGGGGCGCCGCCGCCCGCCGCTCTCTGCATGGCGCTGCCCGGGCCCCGCCGTGCGCCCCGCGCGGACACGCAGGGCTCGCTGCGGGCGCGCGGGCCGAGGTGGCGGCGGGGCGCGGGCTCGGCGCAGTGTGGCTTCGGCGCCGCGCTCCCTCGCTCATAAGGAGGGAGGGGGCGGGCGGGCGGGCTGGGGGTGTCGCCCTCCGGACTCATCCATCTTCCTCAAATTACGCTTCACTTGCTCCCTCCGCCCGCCGCCGCGCCCGGCTCCCGCGCCCCGCGCCCCGCGCCTTCCCAGCGGCCCGGCCGGCCCGGGACCCCGCCCGCCCCCCGCGGCCCAACCAACTATTATTAATGCAGATTGATGAGGCCGGACCCGCCGCTTTGTGAAAGTTTGCGGCGGGCGAGGAGGCGGCGGCGGCAGCTGGCCAGGTCCCCTCCCTGCGCCCGGACCTGCTCCCGGCTCAGCCCACGCGGCCCCGGCTCTGCGCCGCTCGAAGGGCGAGCGGGGCGCGGCGGGGCGGGGGGGCGCGGGCTGCGAGGACGCACCCCGGCCGGCATCCCACCCCGAGCCGGCGCAGGGCGCGGCGGTCCCTGGGAGCCCGGACGCGACGGGAGACAGCAGGGGGCGCGCTCTCCACCCAGGGCCCCGTGCGCGCCTGGGGCCACTCGTGGGCGACCGCTTCCCTGCTGTCACCCCAGCCCCTTTGCACTCTCTGCCCTGGACTCGGTTTTCTAAGCATTGACTCTTGCCCCTTCTCCCTCCTTTCTCCTCCATCTCCAACTTCTCGCTTCTGTGGGAATTCGAGTGCCCACACTGGACCAAGCACTTACCCTTCCTTCACCTTTCCCCTGCACCTCTCTCCCACCCTTTCCATTCCATTCCTTTTCTTTCTCTCACCCTTCTTCCCTCCCTTTCGGCCGGCCTCCTTTTTAATTCTGATTCCTCTCTTTTTGTTTCCCTATCCCAGTCTGTCTTACTCTATTTTCTCACTCCCTGCCTTTATCCGTATCTCTTCTGTCTGTCTGTCTATCTGTCTGTCTGTCTCTCGTGTTTCGTGTTCTCTCTCTCTCTCTCTCTCTCTCTCTCTCTCTCTCTCTCTCTCTCTCTCTCTCTCCTCCCTCTCTCTCTCCATTAATTTCCCTGATTGGCTCCCTGGCTCCAGCGCGTCTGATGAGCCCTATTCATTCTCGGGCCTGACACTCTCGACCTGCCCTGGCTGATTGCTGGGGGCTGGCCCCAGGAGCGCTGATGAGCCCCAAGGGTCAGCAGCGCTAATTATCTGCTAATTGCAGATGACTCTGCTCACCTCCCCCATCCTGCCTTGACTGTCCCCCTCCTCTGGTTCCCAGCAGCCGATTTGTCGTTCTAGAGGCAGAAGTCATTGGCTTTTGGCTGCATAAGCACCTCAGGTCAGTGAGTGAGGTCAAGACAAGCAAGAAGGGTGGCCCAAACCTGAGGATGCAGAGCAAGCTGGCCCACAAAAGTGCTGCCGCCTTTGGACGAGGAAACTATTCAGGTGGGGCCAGGAAGAGCCTAATAGTTCGCAGGGACAATAGCAAAGACAGACAAGTTCAACAAGATGCAGCTTAGGAGTGCAAGGGATCCTACTCAGGTAAAGAGGAAAGCCTACCACACAGAGCTAGAGAGCTTGACAGAGGACAGAGGGGGGCAGAGGAGGACAGAGGGGGGCAGAGGAGGGCAGAGGAGGGCAGCCGGCACTGCTGGGTCTCAGTGACATTTGTCTCAGGCGGGAGTGTTGTATTAGCTAGTGAGCAGAGCTGGTGTTAGGCTGAGGTACTCTGAGTGCCTTGGGTAGCCCCGAGGGAGGGGGCAGGATTAAACGAGGCAGGTATTAGGCTGCTTGCAATATTCTCAGCCTGAGAAGCAGAGGCAGGAGGATCAGAAATTCAAGGTCATCTTCAACTACATAGTGAGTTCTAGGCCAGTCTGGACCCGAGGCCAGGGCAGCCAGGGCTACAGAGTGAGGCTCTATGAGCTGGAGGAGTGGAGGAGAGAAGGCATGCCTCCAAAACTCACCAGAGAAGTGAGCGGAAGATGCTGTCATTTCTGTGCGGTCCAGATATACACCCAATGAAGACAAGAGACAGAACTGGGGAGAAGATGCCACCTTAGAGAGAGAAGAGGTGCTTGGGCTTAGGTCTGGGAACCCCAACTCACAATAAAGAGCTAGAATACACCGTTGACGAAAGACAGCCTTCCAAACAACTCTTCGTTGAGTTAACCAAGCCCTCCCCGGTGCTGATAATGAAGACCAGATTTCAGAAGCATATTGTACTGAAGAAGGGAGAGGTCAAGCACTTGGTTTGATGGCTTTGCAGTGTTGGATACATAATAGAGGCTTATTGACTTGATGAATTACGGAGGGAACTTTGAGCTTACAATTACTGCAATTAAAGCTGTATGAGCAGCTCCCGCACCAATCAAATGACACACGGAGAAGAGCCATTTTTAAAAGTAATTGCATTCATTTTTTTTTTGCATAGGTAATAACATCACATAGAACAAAATTTCAAAAGCTCAGGAGGACATATGTTGAAATATCTCTGCCCCGAAGCTCTGATAGGAAATGCACACTCAGACAAGCCTGCCCTTCTCTGTGGCACAGAACGGATCATGCACTCTCAGGGACTCGAGGGTAAAAGACCTTGTGGTCTCAAAAATGTATGTCACCTACCTCAAGCCAAGAGCCTATTGTCTAGCACTTATACTCAGGGCAGTATACTCCCCACTCAAGCTGGCAAGGAGGTGGAGGTTTATATTTTGGTACCAATGATTCCCAGTGGGCAACCCACTTAGAAGTGATGATCTACGTGAGACCTCGGGGGCTTTGTATTGACCTGGCATGTATGCCAGACACTGAGCTCTGGCAGTCCATTTATATCTTCAATCAGTCCCTTGCCCTGCTGGGGTCACGAAGACTGACTGCTCTGGTCTTTGATGTTCAGTAGCTGGTATCACATGTTTAGGGGTGACTGCTGCAGCCCACTTTCTATCCTTGCTCTTGCATTCAGGGTGGAACTGAGACCACACAGTAAATGGGGAAGCATTGCTGGAGATTACAACAAACAAACCAAAAACTTGAAAGCAAGTTCTAGCCTTCCCTGAGCCACATGGGCCTTAGCACCTCTGACTTAACTTTTCTGTGTTTGAGAGAGGGGACATATCATCTACTCTGGCTGCTTACAAAGTAAGGATCACATGGAGATGAGGCAGTGTCCTCCAAACCGAATTCTTCCCGCAGGGAACAGGGGAAGAGCTTGTCTGTCCAAGGTAGAGGGGGCTCACCTTCCACCCAGTCAGCAGCACTTCAGGACCAAGGACAGATGCCGTTGGCATCAAACCTGTCAAATTTGAACAAAGCTGGCTCTTTACTAGCAGAAAACTGGGACCTTGATGACGAATCCCTGAACACCTAGTACCTGGTCTTTCCTAAAATGGAACCAGGGAGCCAGAGGGATGATTGAGCCCTTAAAGAGCACTGGCTGCTCTTCCAGAGGACTTGGGTTCTGCTCCCAGCACCCATGTGGCTGCTCTCAGCATTCTGTAACTTCAGTACAAGAGAATCTGACTCCCTCTCCCAACCTCCCTGGGAACCAGGCATGCACATATGTATATGTAGACAAAACACTTATGTACATAAAAATAAATCTAAAAAGATTAAACACAAATAATAAAATAAAATGGAGCTGTACATGTGCTCTGAGTCAGCCCGCTCTCACTGGACACAGCTTTGGGAAATGCCCCTGCACAGGAATATGGGGTTTTCCTTCTTTTCATTTCTTTGTTGGAAATACGCTCTCAAATATGATTATTTACTTATTTGGTTTTTAAAACAGGGTATGTGGGGAGGTGGAGGGTTGGCACACACCTTTAATCCCAGAGGCAGAGGCAGGTGGATCTCTATGAGTTCGAGGCCAGCCTGGTCTACAGAGTGAGTTCCAGGACAGCCAGGGCTGCACAGAGAAACTCTATCTCCAAAAACAAACAAGCAGCAACAACTACAACAACAAAAATATGGCTTCTGCGGCCTGGCTGGTCTAGTTCTTGCTGTGTAGATCAGACTGGACTCAAACTCACAGAGATTCCCCCTGCAGGCATGCACCTCTACAAGTGGATAAGTAATTTGATCTACCCTCTCTGCTTGGTCTGTGTCAGGCCTCATCTTATGACCTCTCCTTCATGTGCTGGCAACTGCACCTAGGACACAAAAAATGAGCAAAATGTTCTAAAGCCAAAGCCAACAGGTCCATATTTCTGACTCACTCTGGCGGGAGTGCCCTCCCACTGCGGGCCAAGTCGGGTTCTGTCCGCGAGTACCCTCTGGTGGCACTAGAACGCAACTACAATCCCAGCGAGGGAGGCGCGGAATGCCGCAGCGCCCCCTGGCGTTAGTCAAGAGAGTCACCAAGGGCAAAGGAACTAGAACTAGGCAAGAGGTCCAAGCTTCAGAGCGCTTCTTACTCCGGCAATGACTGCGGGGATCGGTGCGGGATTGTACACGAGTATCTTGAAGTCTAGTGTGCGTGCATGTAGATATGTGCATCTTCATTGTGTCAGGGTTCTCGAATTCGGTGTATCTGTTATGTTGAATGTGTGATATGTGTGAGCCCACCCGTTCACAGGCGGATAGGTTGGTGGTAGGGAGGTCCGCGCCTCCAGTGCAGGGCGGAGTCCTCACGGAGGCGTGAAATTGGTTTGGAGCAAACACATTATGGAAAGCAATTACCAGGGAGAGGTTTTGGGCCCGCGGGACCATCAGCCAGGAGGCTGGGGAGGAAGCTCCCTGGTTTGCAAGTGTCTGGTTGTCTAACCCCAGAAAGGGCCTTCCTAATGCTGCTTCTTTACGGGGCAAGGCATGGAGCAAGGCACAACCTCTTCAAACCAACCACGCCATACCACCTTTCTTGTCTTCCCTTCTTGGCTCCTTGAAAAGGAGTCCCATCCCTGGCATTCCCCAGACATAGCAGAAGAGCCTCTGAGGCTCCAACCCCTTTGTGGAGTCTTCTCATCACTCCCACCCTCCACACCTGGTTCTTTGTATTGTAACTAGTTCACATGTGTTCTGTGAGGGTGGTGTGAGTGTGTCGATGATGCTCCTAGGGCAGGGCCATGTCTCAGAGCCTTATATTTTCCACCTTAACCCTGGCAGTGTGTGGAAGGGATTAAATAGAATCGTAAACAGGATGCATAGACAGTTGTCCCCTAGGCAACGAGGTCCTCTTGAAATAGGGTTCATGTACTTCAAATTCATTGGTCCATCCGGCCTTTGAACGCTTCTTCTTTGAGATGTCTAACAGGCTAATCTGGCTATCTCTCTTGCCTTACTTGTTCAAGCCAAAAAAAAAAAAACAACAACAAAAAAAAAAAAACCGTGAGGCATGCTAGGTGAGTCCCACATATATTCCACCAGCAAGCACTATCCATCCCCACAAAGACTTCCAAAGCTACTCCATTGCTCTCCCCGTTTCATCCCAGGATGGTTGCTAAAGCCTCTGACTGACCTGGATTCTCTCTGCTTCCCCCACTAAGGCAGCCACTCCCGGCCGGGCAGCCTGAGGGACATAGGCCCAGTTGCTCCTCTGCTATTCCTCACATTCACTTCCATGCTGGCTCCTCCCTGTCATTCTGATCTCAGGTTAAATGCCAGCCTCCTCAAAGAGTACGTTTCCCTGTCACTGAATCCAAAATAGCGCCCCATTGGCGTCACATCGCTGTCTGCATCTGTCTCTAGACTTCGTGCTATGTGCAGTAACTCTCTTGTTGGCCCGGCATTTTCAGCAGAGTAGTGAGGACCGAAGACCAGCCCCGGTGACCGCTGCAGCCTTGTGCCTGCCCAGCCTAGAACACAGGAGGCACAGCAGTTATGGGCAAATCAGTGAACTCCGGACATCTCAGGGATGAGACGGGGTCTCCCAGAGAGATTCCCGCAGGATGACGAAGGACCTTCTTCAGTGGGTTCCCATCAACACCTGGAAATCTTCTCCTGGCCCCAACCTTTATCTTTGCAAAGTGCAGGTCTGCGGAAGACCAGACAGCCAGGCGTTTCCATGGCTGAGGGTGCAAACAAACCTTGACCCTCTTGGTCGTACCAGGGGCCATTCGCCAGCTCTCAAGCCACATGCTTGCACCTGAAGCCTAGGCTAGCGGGTGAGTCCAAGGTAAGTCCAGGCGCAGGGGCCAGGCCACCCACCGCCAGTCCACTTGCCTCTATGGCCTTCTCGCCTCCAGGCCCCGCCCCACATAGTCTGGCTTCCTGTAGCCGGCTGGAAAAGCGCTCTCAAGCCTGGGAATTCTGTCCAGTGACCCTTGACATCAAGGACCACAGCACACTTGCTGCGTGCTCTGCGGCTGGATTGCCCCGCCCACTGCTGGCTGCTGTGGCTCCAGCTTGTAGGGTCCTGGTACTGCAGTGTGAGCAGCGGCACCCCCGGCCTATCGGTCCACAGAAGCAGCGGCACCACCACCACCACCACCACCACCCCCGGCTTATCGGTCCACAGAAGCAGCGGCACCCCCCGGTCTACAGAAGCAGCGGCACCCCCCGGCCTATCGGTCCACAGAAGCAGGGGCACCCCCGGTCTATCGGTCCACAGAAATAGAAGCTTGAGTTTAGGGGAGGAGAATTTTGCTCCACAACAAGCTAACGGCAGAGTTAAGAGTAGAACCCAGCTCTGGTGACAGTTCCACATTCTTACCACAAAACTATGTTTAAAGAACCCAATTAATGCCAGGCTGGTAGTGCATGCCTTTCTTTAATCCCAGCACTCGGGAGGCAGAGGCAGGCGGATCTCTGTGAGTTCCAGGCCAGCCTGGGCTATAGAGTGAGTTCCAGGCCAGCCAGGGCTAATAGAGAAACTCTGCCACCACCACCACCCCAAAATAAACTGGGTTAAAGGTGCTGAAAAGAAGGCTCAGCAGTTAAGAGCACTGGCTGCTCTTCCCAAGGACCCAGGTTCAGTTCCCAGCACCCACATGGCAGCTCGCAATCCTCTGGAACTCCAGTTCTAGAGAATCTGACTTCCTCTTCTGGTCTCCAAGGACACCAGGCATGTACACTATGCACGGCCATGTCCCTAAGTGAAACATCCTTCGGTAGAGTAAAAAATGAAGAAGCAGAGTCAAAGCAACAAGGACAGATGTGCACCGAGTGATGCTCCCTGACCTACAGGGTTAGGCAGTGGGTAAAAACGGTTGTTTTCCTAACCCTGGGCCCTGCTTCCTTTCTCTCCCACATATGCTGAGCCCTTTTCCCAGCCCCCCCCCCCTTCTCTTCCAGCCCCTGGCCACCAGCTTCCCTTTGCTCCTGCCTCGGCCTTGCCCAGCCTTCAGGCTACCTGTTCTGGCAAAATCTCACTCTGGAGGCTATTTACCATCTCCTGTGGGGAAAGGGGCAGGTTGGCCCGGGACCTGCTGGCCGATGCTGAAGGGGGAGGTGGGGCAGCTTGTGCAAGGGGCAACCCACACGGGTTCTGTGTGGAGGAACCACCTCAAGGAAGGTGGAGGCTTGTGTCGGAGATGGGACCAAATCACACGCCTTGCAGGATGTAGTGGGTAGCCATCCCAGCTTTGGTCTGGAAGTTCCAACCCCCACTGAGGCTTCGGTAACTGTCACACCTACGAGGCGGGGCTGAGAGAGGACCCTGAAGACCTGAGATCTGGATGCCCCGGCTCTCTTGGTTCCTGGACCCTGGACATTGGAGGTAGACCAAGCAGAGTTCTCCAGAGAACACTGCCGGACTGCGCTACACCTTTCCCGGACTCTGTTACCTATCCCTTCACTTGTAAGTTACCCCACAAAATAAACCTCCCTTTTAACTACGTGGAGTGGCCTTAATAATTTCACCAATAGCAGGGGTTTTGTTTTTGTTTTTTAAAGACAAAGTCTCACCAAGTAGCACAATGTGACCACTCCCACCTTCCTGCCTCTACTTCCCAAGGACTAAGAGAACATCTGTGCCATTACGCCCGCCGGGCTTCAGCCTGGAGGTTTCGCCCAGGCGCTCTCTCTGCATCACTATCGGCTGGATGGTCATCTGTTTTCTTCTCTCCAGTGTGGATCAAGTCATTCATTCCTGTCTTGAAGATGGACCTTGTGCTGGCGGGATGACCTGACTTGAGTCCCTGCAGAGAGAGAGGTGCCCCTTGGGGAGCCTGCTTTGTTCTCAGGGCAGGGCACACCTGGAAGCAGAGGAAGGGCAACAAAGAACTCCAGTGGCCCCGGAAGCAGCTGCTCCGGACCGGAACCATCATCCGGCTCTCTTGCCTCCTGCCCATGCCCCGTCCCCAAGCATGGTGGCTGTCCCCGGAAGCCAGGACTCACCTAGTAAAGCACGTCCTCAAAGTCCAGCTGCAGGTAGCGGAGCAGGCTGGAGGGCAGGGGAAGCCGTGGCAGCGCGTGGGGCAGAACGCCCTCCAGGTGACAGCGCAGTGCACAGCGGCTGAGATGCTGCAGCGACCTGGGCTGCCTCACCAAGGCAAAGAGGGACGAGTAGAATCGTTGGTGCTTCTGCAGACGGGAGGAGGGACTCGGTGAGGACAGCCTTGGACCACCGGCTCCTGCTTCTTCTAACAGGACCAGGATGGTGACCACTGGGAGCCTCTCAAGAACCTCAGGAACACTCTCAGAACTCACTCCAGAGCGTATATTTTTCTAGGACATGAGTGGGCTGCTGGGTAATTTCTAGGGAAGATTGACAAGGCTGCCCCTTAGGGAATGGTGTCTCTCAGGGCCAAGCTGAGTGATGTGTCCTGGACACTGACCTGGGCAATTTCAGGTGGTACCAAGCCCTTGGCCTCCTCGGGAAGCTGCACCACACAGTAGGTGTTCATCAGGACCTCGATGGTGCGTGGGCACATGCACCAGCGCTCCAGCACCTGCAAGAGAAAGATTCATTAGGGGATCTTATCAGGTCATGTGGGATGTCGGGATGACAGTTGTAGGGTCAACTTTCTCCCCCAAATAAACTAACAGCTGACATGCATGTGACCTCGTGTGAAAATGGGGGCTTGTTTACCTCTGTTTTTTTAATTTTTATTTGCTTATTTAATTTTAAAGATTTTTATTTAAAATTATTTCTGTGTATGAATGTGTTGCCTGTGTTTACGTCTGTACATCACATATGTGCAGTGCCTGTGGAGGCCAGAAGAGGATGTCAGATCCCTGGAACTGGAATTAGAGACAGTTGTGAGCTGCCGTGTGGGTGGTGGGACTCAAACCCGGGTCCTTTGGAAGATAACAAATGTTTTTTAATTGCCGAGTCATCTTTCCAGCTCCTTTTAATTTATTTATTGAGATAGATCCCACTGTATAACCATGGCTTGCCTCAAAATTGTTATGTAGACTTGGCTGACCTCAAACTCACAGAGATCAACCTGCTTTTGCCTCCCAAGTGCTGGGACTAAAGATGTGTGCGACCTAATGCCTGACAAGAGTTTATTATTTATTTATTATGTGTCTTATGTGTCTGTGTGTGTATTCTAGTTTGTGGGTGCCTGCAGAGGTCAGAGAAGGGGTCAGATCCCACGGAACTGGAGTTACAGGCTGTGGTGAGCCACCCATGTGGAGGCCCTTGAATTCTTGAATGCTGACATCACACATTTGCACCACCATGCTCAGTTTGGAAACAGGACTTTTGCAGATTCAGCTAAGTCAATGGTTATTAGGGTGGTCTCTATCTAATATGGCAGTTATTCTTATATGAAGACCAGGGCTTGGATATAGCTTAGTAATTTTCCTAGTGTTTCTGAGATCCTGGTCCAATCCCTAGGACCACATAAACCAGGTGTGTAATGCCTGTGATCCCAGTAAATCGAGAGATGAAAAGAGGAAGATCCAAAGTTCAAGATCATCCTTGGTTCTATCACAAGTTCAGGGCCTGTCAGAAGAAAGGTGGCCCCGTGAGAATCTCAGAGTGATACGGCCACAAGCCAAGGAATACGAGGGAATCACCAGCGCTAGAAAGAGGTGTACGGTACACCTCCTTGGGAGCATCCAGCAGGAACCAGCCTCGTCAGCATCTCTATTTCGTGCTCCAGGCTTCAAACCTGGGAGGGGAGGACTGCTGTGGCTGTCCACGGCCCTGTCTGTGGTACTTTGTTGGAGCAGCACCAGAAAACCAACAACTGTGTTTCTGGTGTTCCCGTGGCTTGTGCCCAATTCTTTCCCCATCACTTTGGAGGCATGAGCCTTTAATTCTCAGTCCTACTAGACAGGGACTGTTATTGTCCCCAGGTTACAAGTGAGGGAAACTGAGGCACAAAGAAGTTACGAAGCCTGGCCAGATTGCAGTTCTAGTAGGCATGCCTGGCCCAGTGGCTCTTGGCTCCCAACTACTACACCACCCTACCCTTCCACTTGTCTCCCCCGGGCTCTGTCCTGGACTTCTATGCTGGCTAAAAGGTAGCCCTGGCCTGGCTGTGGGCTCCTGAGCAGACACAAACACCCAAGCTTGTGTTGGGGATGCAATTCAGGCGGTAGAGGAGTCGCCTTGCATACACAACGTCTTCGATACAATTAATTGTAAGCACCATGTGAACTTGGCGTGGGGTACAGGCCAGTCATCCTGGCACCGGGAAAGTGGAGGCAGAACGATCAGAAGTTCAAGGTCATCTTTGGCTCCATAGAGAGTTTGAAGCATCTGGGCTACACGAGACCCTTCTCATAAACACAAAAGCCCTCACTGGAGGGATGCCTCCACGGTTAAGAGCACTTGGTGCTCTTAAAGATGACCCAGCATCTGCGTGGCATCTCACAACCACGGTAACTACAGTTCCAAGGGACCCCACACCCTCTTCTGGCTTCTGTAGACACCAGGCATCTATGTGGTGCACAGACAAGAACGCAGGCAAAATACTCAATACACATAAAAATGTTTTAAGTTTAAAAAAAAAAATCAGGCACAGTGGCACATGCCTTTAATTCCGGCACGCAGAGGTAGTGAATTGCTATGTGCTGTCTCCCTGGGGAGCATTTCCACACAGGACCTGCACCTAGCCCGTCATAGACACCACGGCACACGCCAGGAACCTGGAAACCCCTGCTTCCGGTGAGCAGTGGGGGCAGGTGGAAGGACCTTGTCGGGCACAGGGGCTCCTGGAGTCAGCACTTGATGGGTCTAGTGCTTCCGGTTCTTGCCCTGTCTCCGGGCTGTGCTTACCAGAGCTGTCTCAGCTTAGCCTGCCGGGACTTTAGCTTACATCTCCGCTGGATGTGCCTGCTCTGATCCCTCCCTCTCTCCAAGGAGTCCCTGCGCCAAGTCCCACCTCCAGGAAGCCCACACTGAGGCTGCGCCAGCCAGCCTTGCCCTCTCCCCTGCCTCATCTGTATATTGGTGCGACGGACGCCTGACAGCTTAGAACGATCTTTCTCACGCATCAGCTTCATCCCAGAACACCAGGCCACGCCCTCTTCTAAGATTGCACCTGTGCACCGTATTTCCCACGCTAACTCTAAGATGTAAAGAACTCCCCCGATCCTACTATCTTTTTAAAGATGAGGAAACAGGCATAGGGAGATGAAGCAACTTGCACACACCCTGCGCCCTGCATTGGAGCCTACTTTTTTCATGGTCACCAGACTGGCAGGCTGTTGGCGGGCTGGGCAGCCCAGTGTGCACTGTCTGGGAGGCACTGGTCCTCTCTGCACTACTACAACTTCCTATCCCCTTCAGCACAGGCTATATGCCGTGCTAGGAGCTTGAGAGCCAAAGACTTTCAGCGACTGCCACACACACAAGTGTCAAAGTCAGAGCCGCATTCAGTCTTCAGCAACCAGCGCAGTGCATGTCTCCCCGAGAACTGCTGAGGCCGTCGGGGCACACAGACAGTCTCAGAGCCAGCCTTGCTGGGAGGGCTGGGACTCCAGCCAAGGCCCGAGGGGCTGCGGACTGTGAGAAAGGGACACACGCTGTCCTTTACTCTGCCAGTCACCCCTTCCCCCAGAGACAGCTAAGGGCCAGAGGAGGCTGGCGGGGGCAGGTGTGGGGGCAGAGGTGGGGGTCTTGGAATGTCTGTCTGCTGCTGTACCAGGTCCTCTTCCTGCCCCCGCCCGGCGGGGAAATCATTAGCTGTCAGAACCGCAGTCAGATTACAGGGAATTGCTCGTCTCCTAATTATCTGGTGTTAATAGGAGATTAATTAGTGTTAATTGTTGATTTTCTTGTATTTTCCCAAAGGGGAGACCAATCTGCCGAACTCTCGGGCTGTTTAATTATTTGGTCTTGCTTAGGAATCCAGACAGATGCTGCTAGGTTTGTGGGCAAAGGGGAGAGGCGGGGACAACCGGAATGACTCAGGGGAGGAGGGCTGGGCTAGCGGGCCGTGCCTGTAGCCGGCACCCCTCCCAGAAGGCCAATTTAGTCTTGACATATCCCTTTGAGAACAACTGTCCGCCGCCGCCACAGGCCCAGCAGCCTCCATGTCACAATGCAGCTCAGCGTAGCATGAGCCAAGTTCTTTCCCAGGACATCCTACCCCAGCATCTCAAGTGGAACCCACTTCGGAGACGCTGACATAAGACACAACTGAGAGGTGACAGTGAAAAGCATTGTCAGAGGGTGGGGACAGGTGGCTGGCAGTGGCTGGGGGCCGGGGGGAGGTTGTCCTAAACTTCAGAAAGCAGGGCTGTGTTCCATTGCCTTGGGGAGCAGCGGATTCGAGCTCTGTCCACGGGAAGGCTCACCCAGGTCCAGGGCACATCTTGCTCAGCGGATCCTGCTGCTGTGTCAGATCTCTTCCGACTCTGTCCCAGGGTCTGAGGAAGGCCCCCCTAAGCCCTCACTGCTCCCCTCACTGGTCCTGGCTCTTCTGTCCTGATCTTTCATAACAGTCCCACGGCCCTCAGTCCTCCTTCCTCAAGTGTATGCACACACGTGTGTACTCACACACATACCTGTACACACACACACACACACACACACACACACACACACACACACTTGTTGGCTCCTTGTTCTTAGATCTCACGTACTTGTTGAATGAAAGAAGAAACTAATCTGTCTGCTCAAGGCCTCCCAGTTACTTTGAAAAGCAAACATGTCTCTCCCGGCCCCCAAACCACAATGACCTTCCCCTGCCTTCAGCCCCATGCCCCCTGTACCTTGGGGAGTGCCCCTGGCCAGACTCGGACGGCACCGTGGTTGAGGAGAACTCGCACCGTGTGCTCGGGGCTGCGGGCCAGGGCTGTAGCTGGGCCTTGCAGAGCACAGTGCAGAGGTGTGTGCCCCCCATAGTCCATGGCGTTAGCGCTGACACCACAGGACAGGAGCAGCTCCACGACAGCCGAATGGCCACGGCGGCAGGCCAGGTGCAGGGGCCGCTGCTTGTCCTGGTCGGCAGCGTCGGCATCCGCCCCAGCCGACAGCAGCAAGCTGCACAGTTGGAAACAGCGGCCGGTGGTGGCCGCGGCATCGGTCGGGGATTGACAGCGGACATCACAGGCAGCCAGCAGTGGTGTCCAACCTTCGGCATTGCGGGCGTCAGGGCACGCACCCCATCTTAGAAGCAGGTCTGCTAGTTCCACATGGCCCAGCCGGGCAGCTGTGTGCAGAGGAGTCTCTTCTTCATCCTCAGACCGACCATCCACGTGTGCTCCAAACTTCAGGAGCAACTCCACACACCTAATCAGGGAGAGAGAGGAGGCAAGCAAGGTGCATTTCTGCTGGTCTGAGCACAGCAAACACACCGGGACTCTGCGGACCTCAGGGTTCGACACCCTCCTTCCGTCCAGGCTTTCCCAGAAACAGGAGGCAGAGTCAGCAGGGGACCCTCTGTGCTTGCTCTCCAGTTCTGGAACTCAGATGATCTCTTCTCTGCCTCTAAAGTCCTGGGATTACAGGCACCAGCCATCACAGCCCATGATGACACCTTCCTGGGTTTTGTTTGAAAAGGTTTCTTTTTACTATTTTTAAAATGGTGTGTGTGTGTGTGTGTGTGTGTGTGTGTGTGTGTGTGTGTGTGTGTGTAAGCATGTGTGCTCAAAGGCATTTGATCCCCTGAAGCTGGAGTTATTGGCAGTTGTGAACTGCTTGATATGGGTGCTGGGAATCAAACTCGGGTCTCTGTGAAAACAGTACACGCTCTTAACTGCTGAGCCAGCTCTTCAGCCACTAGCCTCAAAACCAAACTCTCAGGAGTTGGAGAGATGGCTTAGCAATCAGGAACACTGCTGCTTTTCCAGAGGACCCAGGTTCAATCCCCAGCAACCATATGGTGACTTACAACCATCCAAACTCCATTTCTAGGAAACCCTATAGCCTTCTTCTGACCTCCTTAGGCACCAGACACATACATGGCACACATACATATATGTAGGCAAAACATACACATAAAATAAAATAACCTTTAAAAACAAAACAAGCCGGGCGGTGGTGGCGCATGCCTTTAATCCCAGCACTCGGGAGGCAGAGCCAGGTGGATCTCTGTGAGTTCGAGGCCAGCCTGGATGACCAAGTGAGTTCCAGGAAAGGCGCAAAGCTATACAGAGAAACCCTGTCTCGAAAAAAAAATAAAATAAAATAAATAAAATAAAATAAAAAACAAAAAAAACCTGAGTTCTTTCTGCAGGAATCATCCTCATGCGAACACAAGCCACAAGAAGTCACCATGTGGTTGGAACATGTTCCTCTGATGGCCCGGCCTCAGTCCCTAGTACTCTATCACTCTCACATCCTAGAGGACACCAAAGCTGTGAGGACGGGGATCTTGCACAGGCTTATGCATTAGTGAGAGATGGAGCTGACAGAGCTCAGCGATTAAGAGCACTGACTGCTTTTCCAAAAGACCCTTGTTTGGTTCCCCGTACCCACGTAGTACCACCGTTCCTGGTATGGATTTATTTTATTTTTTGAGGCAGGGTTTCTCTGTAGTTTTGAAGCTTATCCTGGAACTCACTCTGCAGACCAGGCTGGCCTTGAGCTCACAGAGATCCACCTGTCTGTGCCTCCTGAGTGCTGAGATTAAAGGTGTGCACCACCACCACCCAGCTGGAAATTTTTATATTGTATGTATTTCACTACAATTGCCTATTTACTTTTTTGTTAGGGCTTCTAGGGAACTTTAAATTACATCCACGGCTCACTTGTTCCCTCTCTTTTCCTCTCAGTCTCTGTTTTGTTGAGAAAGGGTCTGATCTGAAACTTGATATGTAGCCTACACTGTCCTAAAGGTCACTATGTAGCCAAGGATGACCTTGAACTCCACTCCTCCCGCCTGCATGTGCCATCGCTAGGACTGCGGGTGTGTGCCGCTGTGCCCTGATCTACTTTAGATTTCTATTGGACCATACTGGTGTGTGCCGCTGTGCCCTGATCTACTTTAGATTTCTATTGGACCATACTGGTGTGTGCCGCTGTGCCCTGATCTACTTTAGATTTCTATTGGACCATACTGGTGTGTGCCGCTGTGCCCTGATCTACTTTAGGTTTCTATTGGACCATACTGGTGTGTGCCGCTGTGCCCTGATCCACTTTAGAGTTCTATTGGACCATACTGGTATAGACTTTTTCAACTGTGATGTGACTAACCCCGGAAACCCCCTGGTGGTGAATGAGCTTAACAGGGGAACAAAGCCTATAGGAGGGCACTCGATGGGTGACTTGTCCCTTTCTGCAAGGCATAAAGTCATGGAGGGAGGGCCTGAGTTCATGGGGTTTCCAAGGACCCTTCTGTTCAGAGTCCACAGTGACGGCAAGTGGTAAGTGGGGTCTCATCCTCTCAGGGTCCTGAATCACAGGTCACAATTATTTAGATCAACGCAAAGGAATATTTCCCTGTGGAAGATGAATCACAGACACACTTTGATGTGCCAATCAGTATCTTATGAGCTTAAATTAGTTTTTCTGGCTTGGCGGTGGTGCCGCACGCCTTTAATCCCAGCATTTAGGAGGCAGAGGCAGGCGGATCTCTGTGAGTTCGAGGCCAGCCTGGGCTACAGAGTGAGTTCCAGGAAAGGCGCAAAGCTACACAGAGAAACCCTATCTTGAAAAACAAACAAACAACAAACAAAAAAATTAGTTCTTCTGTTGTGCTTGGGATAAGACCCTGGGCTCTGGGAGGCTAGCGCTCCACCACTGAGCCACATCCCCTCGACCTAGTCCTTTCCCCCTCGGTATGCAGCCAAGGATGGCCGTGAACTCCTAACCCTCCTGCCTCCATCTCTCAAGATGCTGGTATTTTAAGCATGCCCCACCAGGCCTGGTCCTTAAGCTATTCTTGAGCTCATGGACGTGGGCTCACCCTGATGATTCGGGAATCAGCCTGCTGCTCTACCCACTCCCAGTCCTTCAGAGTCTGAGCTACAGGGCAGCAGGTCCCCTGAGGATAGGACCCTGGAACACTGGATGAGCGAAGAAAATGTTAAAATTTCACAGTGGTACCATCTTCTCCGTTACCAAGCTGGCCAGAGCCCTCAGTGAAGGCCATGAGGCTGGGCCCCTGCTCCAGATCTCCACACTCCCCCAGGGGAACAGAAAAACCATCTCAAGTTGGTGTTCCTGTTCTCTCTCTCTCTCTCTCCTCTCTCTCTCTTTCTCTCTCTCTCTCTATCTCATTTCAAGACAGGGTTTCTCCGTGTAGTTTTGGTGCCTGTCCTGGATCTTGCTCTGTAAGACAAGGCTGGCCTCGAACTCACAGAGATCCTCCTGCCTCTGCCTCCCGAGTGCTGGGATTAAAGGCATGCACCACCGCCACCACCGCCACCACTACCCAGCTTCCTGCAGTTTCCTAACCTGGACCAATGGATGTCTTGGGAGTGACTGCATGTTGACACCACCAGCCCATCCTGCCCCCTTGAGAGTGGGTCCAGGATGAGGTCACTCACTCAAGGACACCAGGGCCCCGGCAGAGGTGCAAAGGGCGTTTCCCATCCTGGTCAGGGGTGTTGGGGTCCGCTCCGGCTACCAGCAGCACATGGACGCAGGCGGAGTGACCTGCAGCACAGGCTTCATGCAGGGCGGTGCGGCCTCCAGGGGCACTGTCCGGCTTGGCTCCACGCCTCAACAGCAACTGAAGAACTTCAGTGTGGCCCCGGCTGGCTGCCACGTGCAGCGGAGTGGTCAGCTCCTCTTCATACGTCAGAGACCAGAGTCCTAGGGAGAGGGGGACAGAGGTCTCAGATCTCGCGGGATGGGGAAGAGCTGCCAGGCAAAGGGATGAAGCTGATAGAGGCGGAACGAAGGAACCCGGCTTGGTCTAAAGCCTCCCCTCCCCCGCTCGGACCCCTCCACGCCCCGCCCATACTCAGAGCACGGATGTTGAAGCGGAAATCTCTCCATCGCTCTGGGTCGCTGGTATCAAAGATGGAGTCAGGAGCCAGGCCAGTGCTGGAGTCCGCAAGGATTTGAGAGACCGAGCCCACATCCCCGGCCAGTACTGCCTGCCAGAAGGCAAGGGCAGGTCCTGAAGCCGTGCGGGTGATGATAGGTCCCGGGCCAGGCTCGTGGTGCTCCTCAGACCCTCTGTCAGGCTTCTCCACCAGCCTGGCACAGAGGGTGTGTCGGTCACCCTGAGGCTCTCCCTGGCACTCCTCTGGGGACCAGCTCATGAGCATATGGGGAAAGGGAGAGTATCAGGGAGGAAGAGGAAGGGACTCTATGCAGAGAGGGGGAAACACAGGCAGAGGGAGCAGAGGTCCCGTGTCCCACGCTGGAACCTGACCTGGCCACAGTGTCCGACAAGAGCTATTCTGGGCTCCACATGACTTCTATCTTGGGCCAAGGTCTAGATTGGGAAAGTTTGGTGTGAGGGAACAGCAGCTAAGGACTTCAGCTTGCCCTCAGTCCTTGGGACCCCTATTCCTGAGGCAGCCAGCCCTGCTCCCACCCCTGGCCTCCCCAGCCCCAGCTGCCCCTCACCCCTCTGGTGGCTGCTCCAGCGAGGCTCAGCTGCCCGGCTCTCCAGCAGCAGGTCAGCTGTGCTGTGGGGGGGGAACAGGTCCTGCAGCCTCGCCAGGTCCCCAGTGTACAGTGCGTTCTGCAGAGCCATGTCGCGGCAGAGCAGTGGTGATGACCGAGGGGTCCTCTGGGCCGAATAGGACTGAGCTCTCCAGATCTGGCAGGTAAGGGCAGAGGGGAGACACCCCAGATGATGTCTTCGGTGGGGTGGAGAACTCCTTCCCCCAGGCATGGCTGGTTTCTAGGAGAGGGAGCCAAAAGAGCAAGACTTGAGCCACGCTGAAGTTGGACTGTGCAGGCAATGCTGGGCCCGGCCAGGGGGAGCACGCTATGGGAGGAACAGGAGGGCCACCTGGCCAGCTGTAAATAGCGCTGGCCTCTGAGGGCCCAATGGAATGCTCCTGCTGGAGAGAGGAGAGAGAGGAGCAGGACAGAGTGGTGCGGAAGCCACTCCGAGCTTCACTCCCAGGCTGAATGGCGTCAGGGTTGATGCTCTGCCCAAGCCATTGTCTCGCAGACAAAAACAAAAAGTTCCAGAGGAGAGGGTGTGCCTAGGGACACACGGGTAACTTGCCCCAGCGCCAGGACTGGACCTGTGATCCTAAGCCACTTGTTCCATCATCAGTCAGCTCCAGCTGCCTAGTCTGTGACCTCCAGGGAGGCTGCTGATTCCTGTTCCTCGAATACAACCTTCCGCTCCTAAACACAGAGGAACTTGGTGTAGATGAGCACCAGAGACTCTGTCTGAGGCACTCTCAGGGGGGTCTCTGGAAGACAGACTTCTGTCCAGGAAAACAGGGCTCAGTCCTCAGGCAGCAAAAGAATCACTCCCACACCCATCCCAGCTGCTGACCTGCTCTGATCATCAACGCCTCTTCCAGATGCTGGCCCTCGTTCCCATCCCAGGCACCAACTTCCCACCCAGCTCAAGTTCTGGCCTCCCATCATGGTACCGGTCCCCCATACACATCCCAGGCATCAGCTTCCCCTGCCCATCTCAGGTGCCGACTTCACTCCCTGGATGCCTCCCAGCATCTCCTACCTGGCATCTCTACCCCTCCATAATTGTACGGAAGTCTTAGCTGGAAGTGACATAGAAAACCTCTCTGACCATTCAGCCCAGAAGATAGACTGCTTTTGTTGAGGAAGGTGGGAATAAGAGGCAAAAGAATGGAGGAAGGAAAAGCAGAGGGAAGCTCTTGGGCGCGGTTCTGTGGAGTCTGCCTGCTGCAGGCTCTGTGCTCTCACCTGGTCTGGCTCACACTGGCAGGGCGCCGTGGGCACTGACTGACTTTTCTCATACCCTCTGTACAAGGTTGGCATGTCTGCCTTCCGAGAAAGCAACTGTGTCTTCTTTAGCCCTTGCTGACACGGTAGTGCTGACCGCTTGAGTTTCCTACCCCCTAGGAGTGGGGGTCTTTGTAGAAAAGAGGTTGGAATAGTTACTTTTCTGCTTGCCATGACAAAACAAAAATAAAAACAAAAAACCATCACCACCAACAAAACCCCACACAACAACAACAAACAAACTTGAGAAAAACAACTTAAGGAAGGCAGGATTTATTCTGGCTCACAGTTCGGGGGGATACAGTCCATGATATTGGGCAGGTGGGCAGCAGAAACGGGAGGCAGCTGGTCACAGTGCTTCCGGGAAGCACAGAGTAGAGAACGCTAGTGCCCAGCTTATCTTCTCTTTCGCGTTCAGTCAGTATACCAACCCGTGAAATGGATCCACCTACATTCAGGGTGCATCTTCCCACCTCAATCAACCCAGTCTACAAACTTCCTCCCAGGTATACCCAGAGATTTGTGTCCAAGGTGACTCTAGATCCTGCCTGCCAAGGTGACAGTCAGTATTAAGCATTCACCATCACGGAGGGGAGGACCACTCAAAGGGCATTGCCTCTACCCCTCTCTACGGTCCACCGTAGCCTCTCCAGCTCCACCTCCATTCCCACCCGAGCGTCCTCACCTCCTTCACCCCCTCACCCTGGAGATGCTTGGGCTAGAACTGAGTTCCAGGTCGGGAAGAACCTTAGAGGATGTCCTGTCCGACCTCTCCTCACTTTATAAAGAAGGAAACTGAGGCTCAGACAGGTTCCAGGGGGAGTGATTGCCAGTGGGCTATGGGCAGGGCTCACGCCCTTCTAGACTTGGCATTTCTCCCTTTGGGTCCTCTCGCTTCTGTCCTTCCCTTCCTGGGTCTCCCCTCTCCACCCACTCCTTAAGAAACTTGAGCAAGTGAAGTGGAGAGCCAGCACAGGAAATGACAAGGTAAAGCCACAGGTGTGGTAGGAGGGGCAGCCAGAGCGGAGGCTGGATGAGCCAGGGTGGAGAGGTGGGGGAAGGGGGCGGGGCCCAGGGGCAGGAAGCCATGAAGGTGGTGACCAAGAGAAGAAAGCCCTCAGGAGCCACCTGGGCCTTTATGTGTCTGTCCCTCCCCTTGGCCCTGGAGGCCCCTCCCATTCACCACAGCACCCCCCCACAGGTCCACCATCACTTCCTCTTCTTCTTCTCCTTTGCCAGTCTGGCCTCCTCCGCCTCCTGTTGGTCCTTGCTAAACTTCATATTCTTTCTTCCCAGGGGAGTCTTGAAATACCATTCCTGGGGTGGCAGAGGAGCGGGGATGAGTCCACTGGATGCAAACCCTCCTTTCCCCTGGCAGGCAATTTTCTTCCATCACCCCCCAGGTTTGGGGGGTGGGGTGCGCAGGTGCCCCATCACAGCGGGGGCTTCTCCTAGTTTCCAGTAGGTACTCCGGGCCCCAGTGCCAGCTGTTCTTGAGAGGTGCATGTCCCTCCACCCCCACAGACCTCTGTGGCTCCTGATGTCAACCTGCCCCCAGGGATGGTCATCAAGTCCACAGTGACAGCTAGCGCCAGCAGCCCAGGTGGCACTCGCCAGCTTCTTTGCTCAGGCTCCGACACCTTGGTCCTTTTCCCTGTATTCCTAGTCCCTTTCCCAGCAGAAGCCCAAGTTCATTTACCCTGACCATCTCCTGGCAACAGGGCCACAATGGGAGGAAGCCCAGGCCTGCGGAGGGCTGACTCCAGGCTGGCACTGCTGAGCCCACTGGCCCTGCCCTGGCACTTTCACCTTCAGGGATTCCTCCTCTTCCCTGTACACTGGATCCAGCCTCGCCAGGTGGCTCACGAACTCAGAGGCCACCAGCGGCTTCTTGGACAGCTGAAGGATCCGCCGCTCGGTCAGCACTGACTGGATGACTTGTAGAATGTGACCGGGCGTGTAGCCGTCAGACACCCGAGCCAGGGCACTGACGTCCAGACTCTGGGTCAGCTGTGTCCCCCGGTTCTCTATCATGCGCTTCCAGAGCACTGCAGGCAGAGGAGAGGGTGGGGTGCAAAGGTCAGAGGGCAACAGAAAAGCCAGGCCCACGGACAGCTCTGGCTGTGTCTAAGCAGCTCTGAGCCCCCCGGAGAGCAGGAAGGTGTGGGACCTGGAGAGGTGGGGATGATGTTCTCGTTACATACCCAGTGTCCATGACACGGAGGTCAGGAGCCAGTGAGCCTGGCTGCTAGCGTAAGGTCTTTCCAGACCTGTCATCTGGTGCTAGAGCTGAGGCTCGACGCAGCAGTGGGGGATGGGGAGAGGGCGGGGGCTCAGAAGGGTCGTGGTCCCTGGGTTCCACTCCTGGCCTCACCATAACGAGAAGCGTAATCGGGCCGGGGTATGAAGAGGATGCGCTCGTAGAATCGGCACAGCCCCTTCAACTCCGCCAGCTGTGGACGGTCGGTCGTGCCTATCAGCATCACACGGTCACCAGGGCTCAGCAGTTTGGTGGCCTTCATGAGGTCCTTCTTTATTCTCTTTGGGTCCAGCTGCTCCAAGGAGAGAAGGTTGCAGGGTTGAGGCATGGTGACGGGGCCTGGGAGAGCCCCGTTCTCAGAGCACATGACATCAGCTCTGAGTGTCCCAGGCCTTCTAAAGCAGGCATGACAAGAACGGAGACCGTGAGCAAGACGCCAGTCTCGTTTTCAGTGACTTGAGCAGGATTCCCAGCCTCGCCCCAGGCTCTGGTGGTCCCTCACAGCCCTTTCCGCCCACACTCCTCACCCTCCTTTCTTCCTTTGGGATCTTCTTATAGAAGGTTTTCTCGGTGTTTCCAATCCAGATGACAGAGGGCTGGTAGACCCGGGCCACCTGGATAGGTTGGAGCGTAGAAACCAGGTGTCAGGCATCCCGGGCAAGGGGCAGACCCCAGCAGCTGACCCCAGGCAAGGGGCAGACCCCAGCAGCTGACCCTGGGCAAGGGGCAGACCCCAGCAGCTGACCCCGGGCAAGGGGCAGACCCCAGCAGCTGACCCCGGGCAAGGGGCAGACCCCAGCAGCTGAGCTGACCCCGGGCAAGGGGCAGACCCCAGCAGCTGACCCTGGGCAAGGGGCAGACCCCAGCAGCTGAGCTGACCCCGGGCAAGGGGCAGACCCCAGCAGCTGACCTTGCATCCCTAGCTCCCATTTGCTCTCCTCTGCCTTCATCTCCTCCCACATCCCCAGCATAAGGCTCCCACAAGGGCTGCTGGGCAGACATGGGCGCAGGCCCCTGTATCTCAGCGCTATATAGGTCATCCCTAGAGCGCTCAGAAAGCCCCCCTGCGGCTCTCTGCACCCGGAGAAGTCGCCCTGCCCCTCAAGGCTGCAGACCTTGAAGACAGTGTGCACCAGCAGTTGCGCCCCATTCTTTCCAGGGTATTTGCCCATCACGTTGCCAGGTGACAGGTCAAACAGGTTGGCACCGGTTTCTGTGCATACCGCATGGACCAACATCTTCTTCCCCATGCCAGAGGGTCCCACCAGGAGGATGGAGCGGACATGGGGAGCCATGGAATGTATGTCGTGGGAGCCTGGGAGGAAGTAGAGAGGGCTGGGGCAGGCCATGGACCAAAACTGGGCCGTAGGCTGTAGAAGACCCTTGAGTTCTGCCAAGGCCTGGGGCTGAGAGTGTGAGATGCAGGTGTGGGCTGTGCTGCCCCCCCCTGCCTCCCCCAATACTTGAGCAGCTTCCCCCAGACTGCAGCAGCGGCGGCCCTGCTTAGCAACCCCCGCAGTCGGGAACCGAGTGTGAGGCCAGGAGGGACCGCTACTGTTTTCCATACCACACATTTCCACCCCTGGGTTATGGTGGGTGGCGCTGAAAGGCACATGACACACTGGTTTGGAAAGCTCCTGGTCTCTGGCATTTAACAAGCTCTCAGGGATGCTCTTCTGAAAAAACGAGACTGACTACAGGGTGTCACTTGGGATGGAGCAAGTCACGGATGCCCTTGATCTCTGGGGTGGCCCAATCTGAGTGTAACCGCAGAAGGATCTGTGACAGTCGCGAGTCCTATACCCACTAAGGCTAGGGAGAATCAAGCTTGCATACCCCGCTCAGCCATGCTTTCCTGGTCCTACCCAGCCCTGGCTTTTCACTCCCCTGGGGTTCTCACCCAGCCGAAGAACCCCGTACAAGGCCATGTTCTGTCGTATATCAAACAGGGAAGGCATGGGCATCTTGTTTGCCAATGTTAGCGTGGACCCAAGATAGAGGCAGTCACCTGTGGGGAGAGGGAGGGGCCACCTGATGAATGGCACTCCTGTGGGTGTCTGGAGGAGAGATCTGCTGGAGGAGCGGCATCAGGAGGGGGCAAGGGTCAGGAGGCCTCCATGGGGGGCGGGGCTCACCAATGTAGTCATTCAGTGTCACCAGCACACTCTTCTTTATAAGGCCGATGACAACAAGCTCTTCAAACAATGAGTCCACAGTCCTGGGGAAGAGAGGTCCGGGAGGACCTCACAGACAGTGAGAGAGGGCGAGGGAAAAGGAAGGTGGAGGTGGGGGCGGGGCTTCGGCACAAGAAGAGGGGACAAGGGGTCCCCTGGTAACATTCTGTGATCAGAAATGTCAACAGAGCTTCTGGACAGCCAGAATCAGAAGATGGGGTCCCGGCCACGGTGTCAAGGGACAGGTACTCCACAGCGGGTGCCCTGTGCAATGTGGCAGGAGCCCACGCCCCCTGTGACAAATGCCCACCAGCCTTTCATGTCCACCATTTGAAATCTGGGTTCAGTGCAACCCCCTCTCCCTCTTCCCAAGCCAAGTGTAGGGTGAGAATGTCCTTGTGAGTCGTGGTCCTCGGGCACCTGGCGTTAGTGGGGAGAAGGCTTTGGGCAGGTCCTTCAGTCCCCCAGGGTGGTTAACACAGGCACAGATGGAAAGGACGGAGCCAAGCAAAGGTTGGAGGGATAATAAGTATGATGATTATAAACCCCATGCACGTTATTCCGTGTTGTCAGCGTGTGTGTGTGTGTGTGTATGTGTGTGTGTGTGTGTGTGTGATGTACACTTGGCATGCAAACATGTAAGTGTGGGTGTGTGCACACAAGCATGTGTGCGCGCATGCATGCTGAAGTCAGAGGTCAACACCAGGTTATCTTTCCCGGATTGCTCGATCCTACCTTTATTTTATGAGACAGGGCCTCTCACTGAACTGAGAGCCTATCAATTTTGCTTGACTAGCTACCAATAGTTTCAGGGATCCACTTGTCTCCTCCCCCCTCACACACACACCTCATCCCTGATTCAAAAGCAGGCACCAACCACGTCCGACTTTTTTGTTGTTGTTGTTTTTGTTTTGTTTTTCAAGACAGAGTTGCTCTGTGTAGCCCTGCCTGTCCTGGAACTCACTCTGTAGCCCAGGCTGGCCTCGAACTCAGAGATCTGCCTGCCTTTGCCTCCAGAGTGCTGGGATTAAAGCGTGTGCCATCACCACCCAGAGGTGTTTTCATTTTTAAAGGCACTTGGTGGACAAGGTTAGGGGTTCAGCGAGGTGAGGTAACTTCTCTAATGTCACACAGCAACAGAACCAAGCCCAGAAATCAGGCTTTCTCTCCTGGACCCCCTCCCCAACACAGCGCAAGGCATGTGCAGCAGGACCCTCTACCTGTCCGGGGTCAGATCTTTCTCCTTCCTCTTCTTCCCACTTTTCTTCGCAGCTTTTTTCTGGTGGGCAATGAATATACAGGTCACTGCTTTTTATTGCCTCCTCACCCCCGGGCCCTCCGCTCCCCAGCCCTGGACCCTTATCTGCTTTTGGAGCCTTCAGGGGCCTGCCCTCCTCCTTGTCCACAGCCAGACGCAAATTCTTCAGTTCCTGTCGCATCAGCTCATCCACCTGGGGACGTGGCAGGGTGTGTAGTGGGCAGATGGGGGGGAGAAGTGGGAGGGGAGGAAGAGGAGCCTCAGGAGAAAGTCCAGGTGGGGAGGCAGCCGCCAAGGCTTTCCCACTACAGAGTTAGCAGCTCTCCTTCCCGCCATTGCTCCTGTCCACACCAGATCTGAAACCGCATCTTGTTCTCCAAGACGTGAGAAGCCACCCCCCCGCCAGCCATTAACATGGGATGGAGTCCATCAAACAGAGTTGGAGCCAGAACTCCACCCTTTACAAATCTCTGTAACCTAAGCCCTGTAGGTTTTATGTGGGCTGCTGGAAGCCAGGACCCTACCAAGGATGGGACTGAAGGATGACATATCCCTCCCAGCAGATAGCCCTGGTGGTCCAGTCACGAGGTTTTGGGGGGGGGGTGGGCATGCTCAGCACCATGCCCAATCTGACCATGGTTCTGGGCCCCTCCTCCTGCCCTCACATCTTTACTGGTCCCTGAGGGGAAAGGGGACCCTGGGGGAGCCAGGGGCAGTGTGGGTGATGGGACAGCAGGTAGAACCTGGCCTGTGTACAGAGAACAGAGGTTCACCGAGGATTGGCTAGATGCCCAGGGTGGGGGAACTGGAGGGCATGAGTGGCGAGGGGTCGGAAGTGGCTAGGCATTCCAGAGGCGGACAGAAGGTAGCGGCTGAGGGAAGCCTCAGGCTGTGTGCACACCTGTGCCCGGATCTCCAGCTCCACTTCCTTCCTTTTTTCTTCCCGGAGGGTCTCAGAGTCAAAGTTCTGGCTGGGGTGTTTGTTGTCATAGCGACTCTTCCACAAACCTGACCACAGTTTTAAAAAGGTCAGAGGCAGTGTGTGTGTGTGTGTGTGTGTGTGTGTGTGTGTGTGTGTGTGTGTGTGTGTGTCATAGCTAGCCTCCTGTTCTTGCTGGCTGCCCTAGGCTTAACTGCTGGACTCCAGCATTCAGAAGAAAATCGGTAACATTTCCCCCCAGGCAGCCATCACACCCTCCTTTACCGTCTCTCCTATCATCCGCCAGTGTCACACCTATGGCAGATTCCTCTTTCTCCATCCCCAGGCTCAACACGCCCCCCCCCCCCAAGGCCACTCCCTTCTTACTCGTGTATTCCTCGTGGCCAGCGTTAATCACAGGGATGAATTTGGATGGCAGCACTTTGAACGTCACATCTGGTTCCTAGTATGGAAAGGTGAGACCGAGCTCGCCTCCTGACCTGTGCCTACAGGCAGCTGGGAGATCCTTCCTGGGAGCTGTCTACTGTGATGCCTCGGGCTCTCCCTCCCGGCCCACCGGCTCCTCTGCAGGGCTAACCTTTTTGGCCTTTTCGTCCTTGGTTTTCTTTTTCTTCTCTTTTTTTTCCTTCTCTTTGTCCTTACCCTTCTCTTGTTCCTTCTTCTTGCTCTCCTGGGCCTGCATCTCCAGTTCTATTCTCACCTGGATCCAACAACAAGCGGTGTTCTGGAGACGGAGGGGATCCCACAGAAGTGGGAGAACCCAGCCGGGCGGCGGTGGTGCACGCCTTTAATGCCAGCACTCAGGAGGCAGAGCCAGGCTGATCTCTGTGAGTTCGAGGCCAGCCTGGTCTATACAGTGACACCCTGTCTCAAAAAACCAAACAAAACCGGAAGAACCCAAAGCCTGGCATGGGAGGACCTGGATCCTCACAGCCTGGGGAAACTGCCAAGGTAGAGACAGCTGAGTGTGCAGAGATGGCACTTGGAGGGGGTGGGTGTCCAACGAGAAAAAGATGCTGAGGAGGACCATTCTCATTGGAGCTGCTGCCCTCTCCAGGCCCATGTGACTTCGGAGCCTCAACGGTCCCGCCAGACCTCCCGCGTCAGGGCCATGGCTGCCTTTAGTCCCATTCATCTTTGCTCTGGCCACAGCTATCTCGGTTAAGGCCGACCCTTCCCCATCCACGGCCACATCCTCAGCTCACATTCACTGTTGTCTTTAATCCCAGGCTGAGCCTGTCCCCATCTCAAGAGTACCTGCTCTGGAGTCTTGTCTGCAAAGATCAGGTAGGATCCACCCGAAGCCTCGTCTGGATAATCAGGGAACCGACCAGTAAGGGCACTGAGTGGGTACAGTGTAGTTAGAGAGAGAGATGAGTGGATAGATAGATGGGTGGGTGGAGGGATGGATGGGTAGAGGATGAACTGAATAGACTGATGGATAAATGAATAGGTGCACTGAGGGGGTGGTTAGCTGGATGGGAGGAAGGATAAATGGATAAAGGGAAAGAGACTGGGGATGTAGAACGCATAGGAGGTTTAGACTGGAAAGGGCCATTCACAGTCCTCTCCCTATTCTGTCCTGGTACCTTCTCTTCTCTCAGGGAAATGGGAAGGCAGGTGTGGAGATGGTCCTTATTGTGGGGCTCGGGGTCTAGACCAAGAGTGTTAGGAAGAAGTGAGAGTTGATGCACAGGGGGACCATCTCTCCAGAGAGAACAGGTTGGGGCATGATGAGGCGGGAGCGGTCCTAGGGACAATGGAGTGAGGAGGGGCGGGGTACAGAAGGTCGGGTCAGCTGTGGACACTGACTGGCACTCAATAAACCACTGTCGGATTTGATCCTTCATCTTCTCCTTCATGTCAGGTCCCTCGGTCTCTGTGAGAGAATCGTGGGTCTTCCCTATAGCATCCTGGAATTCCTCTTCCTTTTCTACCTGCCGGATCCTCCGGGACTCATCCCCCAGGAAGGCCTGGCTAAGGATGCTCAGGCGTGCTGTCTGGTCAGGCGAGGGGAGCTAGGGGAAGTGGGGAGAGGCAGAGGGCTCAGGATTTTACCCGGGATGGCCCAGCCCCCGCGTTTAGACACACACACCTGCCCCCACTCGGCCCCCAACACGCCCACACATTCGCCCAACTCCAGGGCACATGCCCTCACGGAACAACGGGTATGCCTGCATCAGGAGAAATTGTGTTTGGAGCCGAAATTTGTCTGTGTAAATTACCCTGGTAATGAGTTTGCTAGATGCATCCGGGCTGCCCCCCGCCCAGCAACCCTCCCCCAGTGAGCCTGGGGCCCCAGCCCCCACGCACGCCCCGCCCGGCGGCCGAGTTGGCAGCCGCTCTCACAGCCACTTTCCCGCCTCATTGGCTCCCAAATGTATTTTAAATATCACTCTGCGCAGAGACAATTACTGAAAACGCTGAGCTCACACTGTTGATGGGCCCGGGTGGCCGTGCTCATTCCTCACCCACTACTGTTGCCCCCACCCCTGCTCTCCCTCCTGGGGGGTCCCATTCTGCAGCCTCTGAGCAAGTCTTCGACCTCTACTCATACACAGCAGCCCCCCCCAGTAGTCGTCCAGCCTGCATCCTTCTCGTCCCTCTGGCCTTGGCCTCGCCCCCGACCCCTCTGCCAGCCAGGTCTCCACAGGATCTATCCAGGGCAAAGCTCCTCTCCCCAGAGTGTGACCCTCGCCCAGTCAAGGCCTTCAACAGAGACTGGCTGGATGAGGGGAGGGTTTGAGAGCCGAGGACACTTTAAAAGAATGGGGCTGCTCACTCCAACTGGACACACACGTGCACATGTGGACCATACAAGGGTCTCAGCCCCTTCCAGTACCTGCCCCCATGTGCAATCACTCAGTCGAGCGGAAGTGCTCATCTGGGCTCCCAGAGCAAGTGGGGGGGCCTGTGACCTCACAAGTCCTGTTTAGGGGTGTATTCCTACCCCAACATGGCTTCCAGTGGTTCCCTGAGACTAGAAGAGACCTGAGGGATACCATGGGGTACTCCTGCTGGACCCATCCCTGCAGCCTCTGCTCCCAGCTAGGTCAGAGATGCAAGGTCCAGGATGCTCTGTGCCATCATTTTTCTGCCCCCACCCCCACATTTGAGATCCTATGGGATGCTCTAGAAGGGGGCCGAGGGGACAAGCCCAGTGAGTTCCCTGTCCTTAGGCTTCTTTCTCCCCCAGGGTCTACTGCCCTGCCTCAGTGGACCCTGCGACAGGGGTGCAGAGGATGGAGATGGGGAAGGAAGAGCCCTGTGTGGGCCAGGGAGGGCTCACCATGCCAATGAACTCCATCTCCATGCGCCGATCCTGCTCAATGCGTTTCCTCTGCAGGTAACCTTTCCACACCTGGGGGTGGGGACACATGTCACCCAGCTGCTCTCCAGGCCACGTGACCTCAGGCCTAGCAGGGAGCAGCAGGGGTGCCTCTTGCTGACTGATGTCTCCTAAAGTCTTGGCCCAGGAGGTTAGTGTGGGCCCAGAGAAAGGAGGGTGACGGATGCCCTAGAACTGGAGTTACAGATGATTGTGAGCTACCATGTCGGGGCTAAGAATCAAACTCAGCTCCTTTGCAAGAACAGCCAGTGCTCTGGCCGGGCGGTAGTGGCGCACGCCTAAAATCCCAGCACTTGGGAGGCAGAGGCAGGCGGATCTCTGTGAGTTCGAGGCCAGCCTGGGCTACCAAGTGAGTTCCAGGAAAGGTGCAAAGCTACACAGAGAAACCCTGTCTCGGAAAAAAAAAAAAAAAAAAGAACAGCCAGTGCTCTTAACCTCTCCAGCCCCTCCTGGCAGTTTTGATCTAAGGGAACTGGGCTAGAGATGAGAGAGAACCTCTCCAGGACCTAGGTACAGAGTGGACCAGGGTGCTTTCCTAGGTGCCGGACATAGCCATCCCAAGACACCTTTGTGCTTGGCCTCATTGATAGATTAAGGTCCCGGGTTTGGCATCAAGCTGTGGACCACAGACTTGAGGCACCTTCCTGCATCCCTGGGATTAACTACTGAGCCTAGCCAGCTCTTACTGGGAGAGAGGAGTCTACCCTGGTCCTCTTTCTGCCACCCAGGGTTACCTTCTGAATGACAATGGCCCCCTGGTCCTGACTGAATTTCTGTCGTCCATTCTCCCGAATCCTCTTATCCCGTTCCTCCTCTTTCCGAATCTCCCGCATGAAGGTGGCTCGCAGTCGGCCCTGCCTGGCCCGCTCAGCACTCTGCACTAGAATTAGGGCCTCGGTCCGGCCCATTCCTCGAAAACTCTGGCCGTAACAGTGACAAAAGAACAGGAAGACATGAGGGAACGCTTGTGCCCAGGGTGGGCAGCCGAGAGATCGGTCACCGAGGGTGTGCTGGGGTCACAGTCCCAGGTGCTGGAGATCTGTCCTGCAAGGTGATGGAGCGTTCCAGGGAATACGAGAGCGGCCTTGGAGGAGGCTGGGGATTGCCAAGGAGCACTCTGAAGTGGGAACAGGATAGGGCAAGACCTGTCTGTCCTGGGGAAAGCGGTGTAGGAGGGCTCTGGAAGGGTGTCCCTCACTTACAGTGGACATCCTGGCGGAATGAAGATGTTCAGAGGAGGCACCTGTGCCCTCTCTTTCGCTGTCAGGTGACTGAGACAACGAACCCCAAGGAATTGGGGGAAGAAGGAAGGTGCTGGAAGCCTGCCACCAGCCAGAGGGTGAGCTTGTTTCCCAGAAAAAGACACTTCAGAGTCGTGACAATTGTTAGCCCACAGGCTCGCAGGAAAGACTGGAGCCCAGACCACGGTGCTGGGTGGGACTTTGAGGGGACTGCTTAGTGATGCATATTTCTGGCCCTCTATGTAAACCTGAACCTCATGTTGTGACCCTGAAGATGAACTTGGAATCACTTCTTTGGGCCTCTTCCCAAGGTGGCCACACTGAGTACATCTTTCTCGGCTCTTCACTATAAACTTGTCTAATTAGCCAGTGGAGGGCACAAAGCTGAACCTACCTGCTTTGTTAAGGCTTCCAGGACTTGGGTGCTGGCCTACGTGACTCTAGCAACATTACCTCTTGAGCAATCAGTGGCTCCAGTCTGCTCAGGATCTGGGCCAGCATCTGCTGCCGCGCCTTCATGGTGCTGGACTGCTCCAGCTGAAAGTACTTGGGGATGGGGACCTCCAGGTCTGCCTTTAGCACGATATGGGGAGGAGGGGGGGTCAGGAATTAGAAACCCAGGCCCTCTGGCCCTCTGCTGGGTTTCCAGCCACGCCTGTATCCCTTGACACCATTTCCCTCCCACCTAGAAGCCTGGCATGGGAAACTTACAGACTCTGGTTTATGACCGGAGTCGCCCCTTTCTTATCCTGCCCCACACCTGACTGAGAGGAATTCTGGGGGTACTAAACCCAGCCGTGCCTCAGGATCTATAGGAAAGATTTGATAGTGCCTTTCTCATCCTGACTCCTACATAAGAACGTGGGATCTTGGGGACCCCTCTTCCCCACCCCACCCCCAAGTCTACTGGGAGCTAGCTGGGGAAATCTTGAGACTGTTGGACTATGAGCAAGGACTGAATCCTGGCCTTGATGGGACAGGACTGGGGAGTGCCCAGCGCTGTGCTCTGAAACCTCCAGAACTTGGCTGTGCTCACAGGTCTCCTGAGATGTTTCAAGAAACGAGGGCGGATTTAGCGGGCCTGAGATAGACTCTGCATTTCCAACAAGCTCCTAGGTGATGACCAGGGACCATACTCTGAGAAGCAGCCTCCATAAGACCCTTCTCCTCATCTATCCCCTGAGGTTCCCAGGTCTTCTCAGACGCAATATGAGGCCAACTCTTCAAAAGCCCCCCAGTTCCTGGGAATCTAAACCTCAACCCTCATCACCCTGCTCCCTAATAGAACTGCCTCAGGTCAAGGCCCGCCCAGGTCCCAACCTATGACTCTGCACGGGCCCAACCCTCCAATCCCCAGCCCCACTCAGGCGGCTGCTTACGCACTGGGGTCAGCTTGAGATCCTGCAACACTCGGTCCAGGCAGTGGGTCTCGCACAGGTCAACTCGCACCAGCTCATCCTTGAGCTCCAGCACGCGGCCTGCCACACCGTCTAAAAGGCGACGCAGCAGCCGGCGCTTCTGTGGCTGGACCATCTGGTCGTAGGCCATGTCGAAGCGGCGCAACAGCCCCAGGTAGTACAAGTAGTGCACCGAGAGCCTGTACTGGAAGTTCTGCCGCTCCTGGCTGGGCACGGGTTCCAGCAGAGATGGCTCTTTCTCCAGCACCTCTTCCAGAGTCACATGGGAGGCCTCCCAGAGGCGTTGGTAAGCTCTAGAGAGAGTGCAATGGTCGTGTGCCTCAACAGCACCACAGAGGGGACTGGGCATGGGGAATAGAGTTGCTGCCTTTGGGGGACCGTGAACTTGGGGTTCCAGAGGGACTGATGTTCTTCATGGTGTCAAAGTGGACTTCAATGAAGTAAGGGGCCGCTGGGGAATGAGTGGACAAGGGCCTGGCTTGGAGGGCTGGGATAAAGGCCTTCAGGTGTTGATGAATCAGCAAGGAGAGTCTAGGAAGTCAGCAGCCTAGGCCTGGTGTTCCCGGGAGGAGGGGAGTCTGGAAGCATGGAGTCCTTTGTAAGGAAGAGTACTGCCTCATCCACCATGCAGTGAAGGTCTGGAGTTGTGGGTGAGGAATGAGGAGAGGGATGCATCCATTCCACAGAGCCCTGGGGCTGGACTGGATTATTCAGGGCAAGTCTGCAGACTGAAAACTAGCCCCAGGCAGGTGCAAGCAGGGACCATGGGAATGCCCAAATCCACCCAGGGCCCGCCAGCACTCAGCTCCCCTCTCTGCCTGGGCCTCTCGGGTCCAGTGAGGTCTTTGCTCTTTGCCCCTCTCTAGCCCTCCACTCACCTCTCAGACATGGTGTCTTCACCCCTCAATGCCCTTTGTGAGTTGGGGGGACTGCGGCAGCTATCCAGGGGCAGAACAGTCCGGCTTGAAGAATTCTGACCCATTGTACCTATGTGTTCTAAAGCTGAGGGGTGGGGCTGCCGAGCGCAGGGCTGGGGAAACTTGTCCAGGAGCACATCCCTGGGGCTGCACACCGAAAAGTCCCTGGGCAGTGGCTGGAGAAAGGGCAGGGCAGGACGTGGGACAACTGACCCTTTTCTTGTGCCCACCAATAAAGGAACGGTCTCGATTTGGTGCCACCTGTGAGCTGGAGGGGGCGGGCAGGTCGAGCACATGTCCCACGGGCGTTGTTCCAACTGGAACCGCTCATCCAGAGTACTTCTGGGGGAGTTTGACTACGCTTTCCACCCACTTCCCTCCTCAGTCTCCTGAGTGGCAAGTGTGCAATTGTACACTCTTTTGGTTACTTTTCTAGTGTTGTGATTAAAAAAAAACAAAACACCATGGCCAAAGCGACTTAGAGAAGATTTTGGCTTATGGTTCCAGAGAGCTAGAGTCCACAATGACAGGTCGGGGACGGCAGGCAGGCAAGGCAGCCGGAGCAGGAGGTTGAGCGCCCACATCTTCAGCCTCATGCCCAGAGCAGAGAGAGAAACTGCACGCAGGGCAAGGCCTTAAGCTCTCAGAACCCGCCCCGGTGACAGGCTTCTTCAAGGGAGGCCTTAAGCTCTCAAAACCCACCCCAACGACAGGCTTCTCCTAGAGAGGCAAAAGTTCCTAAACCTCCCCCAACAGCGTCACCATCCAAGGACAGAATATTCGAATGTGGCACACTAAGAGACATCTCACTCAACCACCACACACACTGTGACTGTCCCCTTCTCCCGTGCTTTTAGTCCCTGTGTGTGGGGGGACTGTTGGGAAGGGAACGGGCCTGGTATACGATAGGCACACAGTCTACCCCTGGGCTGCCGCCTCAGCCGGGTCTCCACTCTTGTGTGTGACCTCCCTGAGAAGTCCATGTGGTAGGAGCAGGGAAGGCACTGGATGTGGTCAGAAAGCCCTGAACTCTTCCTTTCCCTGATTTTGGCCCCCTGGGGGGGGCACTTTTTTGGCTCAGTGTTAAGCAAGGGCAAGAAGGAAGGAGGAAGAGAGGAAGAAGGAAGGAGGAAGAGAGGAAGAAGGAAGGAGGAAGAGAGGAAGAAGGAAGGAGGAAGAGAGGAAGAAGGAAGAGAGGAAGGAGGAAGAGAGGAAGGCAGAAGGAAGGAGGAAGAGAGGAAGAAGGAAGGAGGAAGAGAGGAAGAAGGAAGGAGGAAGAGAGGAAGAAGGAAGAGAGGAAGGAGGAAGAGAGGAAGGAGGAAGAGAGGAAGGCAGAAGGAAGGAGGAAGAGGGGAAGGCAGAAGGAAGGAGGAAGAGAGGAAGGGAGAAGGAAGGAGGAAGAGAGGAAGGCAGAAGGAAGGAGGAAGAGAGGAAGGAAGGAGGAAGAGGGGAAGGAAGAAGGAAGGAGGAAGAGAGGAAGGCAGAAGGAAGGAGGAAGAGGGGAAGGCAGAAGGAAGGAGGAAGAGAGGAAGGAAGGAGGAAGAGGGGAAGGAAGAAGGAAGGAGGAAGAGAGGAAGGCAGAAGGAAGGAGGAAGAGGGGAAGGCAGAAGGAAGGAGGAAGGGAGGAAGGAAGGAGGAAGAGGGGAAGGAAGAAGGAAGGAGGAAGAGAGGAAGGCAGAAGGAAGGAGGAAGAGGGGAAGGAAGGAGGAAGAGGGGAAGGAAGAAGGAAGGAGGAAGAGAGGAAGGCAGAAGGAAGGAGGAAGAGAGGAAGGCAGAAGGAAGGAGGAAGAGAGGAAGGAAGGAGGAAGAGGGGAAGGAAGAAGGAAGGAGGAAGAGAGGAAGGCAGAAGGAAGGAGGAAGAGGGGAAGGCAGAAGGAAGGAGGAAGAGGGGAAGGAAGAAGGAAGGAGGAAGAGAGGAAGGAAGGAGGAAGAGAGGAAGGAAGAAGGAAGGAGGAAGAGGGGAAGGAAGAAGGAAGGAGGAAGAGGGGAAGGAGGAAGGAAGAAGGAAGGAGGAAGAGAGGAAGAAGGAAGGAAGGCAGGAAGAGAGGAAGGAGGAAGGAAGAGGGGAAGGAAGAAGGAAGAGAGGAAGGAAGGAAGGGAGGGAGGAAGGGCCAGGGAGGAGGGAGGAGAGGGCGGAGAGGGACATGGGGGCAGAGCAGGCACCCTCACACTTGCTGTAGACCACCGGAGGCTGTTTTCAGATGGCGGGCCCCCTCGGGGCTGAGGTGTGCTCCTCACTCCTGGGTCTCCTGGGGGACCTGCTGCTGCTGCTGTTAGTGCAGGAACCACACCTTCAGCATCAACCCAAGCGGTGAAGCGGAGCAGAGGTGAGCTCAGGCCGGACACCCTGGGTCTGCATTTCCTCGCAGCCATGGAACCCAATGGCCGATTCTCCACTTGTGAACTCTCAACACGAAGCTGGAGACGTGAGTGTAGTGTGAGGTGAGTGCTCTCTAGAGCGACATGTCAGCCATCATCTCGAGGTGGGTCCTTTCATGACAAGCCAGGTCTGTCTCCCTCCCACAAAGCGAACACAGAGCGTTAAATTTGCCTAAGTCAGTCCCTGCTCTGGTCTCCCCCTTTAAACTTAGAGTAGGTGGCTCTTCAGGGAACCCGGTGAAAGAGAAAGCATGTACGTGGCAAGCGGGGTCCAGGCAGAGGGCAGGCTAGTGGAGACCCTAACTACAATTTTTTTCTATGTGTGAATGTTTTTCAAATGTCTCAAAACACAAAGGAGAAAATTTAGGAATCTCACAAACATCTTAAGTTGAGAGGGGAGAAATTATTAGAAAATATTAGAGCAAAGTTAAAAAATTCAACAAGGTGGGCACGGTGGTGCATGCCTCTAAAATCCCAGCACTCAGGAGGCAGAGGCGGGTGGATCTGTGAGTTCAAGGCCAGCCTGATCTACATAGTGAGTTCCAGGCTAGTTAAGATTCCTTAGTGAGACTTTATCTCCAAAATAACCTAAATAAATAAATAAAATAGTGCTTTTTTTAGGTTATTCAGAAATTGTTCTAACCTATAGTTTACATATATATGAAATGTTATTATCTGCATCTTATTTCTTTCTGAGGTAGGGTTACATACTTTGTAACTCAGGCTAGTCTTGAACTTGAGTCAATCCTGCCTGTGCCTCTTGAGTGCTGGGATTACAGATGTGAGCCACACTCCTGTTTTCCTATCTTGAAGAGTAGATTTGCAGCCTGGGGCTGTAGCCTAGTGGATAGAGCTCTTGCGTAGCATGCACAAAGCCCTGGACTGGACAAACAGCTCAGTGGTGCACATCTGTAATCTCAGCTTTAGGGAGATGGAAGGAGGCTGAGTTCAAGGTCATCCTCAGCTAAATAAGGAGATTGAGGCTAGCCTTGGCTACATGAAACCCTGTTTCAAAAGGGTTTTCGAACCAGGGTTTCTCTGTATAGCTTTGCACCCTGGAACTCACTCCGTAGCCTAGGCTGGCCTCGAACTCACAGAGATCCACCTGCCTCTGCCTCCCGAGTGCTGAGATTAAAGGCTTGTGCTACCACCGCCTGGCGATGTGTGCTTTTATTTATTTATTTTTATTTTTATTTTAAAGATTTATTTATTATGTGCTGTGGATATCGCTCTATATAAATAAAACACTGATGGCCAGTGACCAGAGAGGAAGTATAGGTGGGACAAGGAGAGAGGAGAATTGGGGAAACAGGAAGAAGGAGGGAGAGACAATGCAGCCACCACCAGGACAAGAAGCATGTAAAGATGCCGGTAAGCGACCAGCCACGTGGCAAGGCATAGATTTATAAAAATGGGTTAATTTAAGATAAAAGAACAGTTAGCAAGAAGCCTGCCACGGCCATACAGTTTATAAATAATATAAGTGTCTGAGTGATTATTTTATACGTGCATTGTGGGACTGCGGGGTTTGGTAGAACCTGGAGAGAAGCCCTCCAGCAACAATTATGTATACAACATGTATGACTGCAGACCAGAAGAGGGCACCAGATCTCATTACAGATGGTTGTGAGCCACCATGTGGTTGCTGGGAATTGAACTCAGAACCCTGGAAGAGCAGCCAGTGCTCTTAACCTCTGAGCCATCTCTTCAGCCCATGAGCCATCTCTCCAGCCCCAGTATATGCTTTTAAAGCCAGCCCTTGGAGGCAGAGCAAACAGATCTCTGAGAGTTCAAGGCCGGCCTGGTCTACAGAACAAGTTCCAGGACAGCCAGGGCTACACAGACAAACTCTGTCTTGAAAATTATGTCACAAAGAAGCCATGTCTCAAACAAAACAAAAAATGACAAGAGTTACATAAGGATCTGAGTCCAATCATCCCCCCCCACAACAAACAAACAAACAAACCTGCAGTCTCCCAGCACACTGTTACCTAGAGTACAATGACATGGATGAGAGCTGATGGTCCAAACCCATCGTCTTAGGGTAACACACCCCAGGGATTGTGGGCCCAGGAATGGAAACAGCATAAATGCAGTCCTCTGGTCCTGGCCCTGGTCCTACTTCAGCTCACTGTGTTAAAACAGTCATTTATTTACAAAGCACTGTCACCTGTCACTTACGGCATGTCAGCAGTTTTTATAAAGTGTGTTGTGATTCCGCCTGTGGTAGCTTCAAACACTGAGAACACTGTTGCCCCAGACAACACTCTGGTTTAACACATCCGTTTTTCAAATCACCACTGCCCGGGGACATACGCCACTTGGAGCTGGTGGGCTAGGTGGTGGTCTCGGTGCTCTGATATGGCGAGTTTGGCCAGCTCTCCAGGCAACAACACACACACACACAGCTGTCTGGACTTTCCAGGAAGTCAGTGGTTCAGCCAGGCTGGGCCAGCTAGATGGCCTAGCCAGCCAGCCATTCAAAAGGTATCACTCAAAAAGGAGTTGTGATCACTCAAAAACAAGTTGGTTGTCAACTTGACATACCTGGGAAGAGGGACCCTCAGTTGAAGAACTGCCTCCATCAGATTGGCTTGTCCTCTTGTCTGTGGGATATTTTCTTGATTGCTAATGAGTGTAGGCGGGCCCTGCCCACTGCAGGCAGTACTATCCCTAGGCCAATGGGCCTGGGCTGTGTAAGAGAGGAGCTGAACTTGACCCTGAACACAAGCCTGTAAGCAACATTCCTTGGTGGTTTCTGCTCCACATTCTTCCCTGCTTGGGAGTTCCTGCTCTGACTTCCCTCAAGAAGGACTGCAAGCTGTAAGCGGAAATGAACCCTTGCTTCTCTGAGTTGTTTTTGGTCATTGTGTTCAACGCAGCAACAGAATGCAAACAAGGAGAGTTCATGATCAACCGGTGGCCTTGGCAGAGTGTGGATGTCAGGGACCGCGGTGTTAATGGAGGCTTTCAAGGAGAATGGCGACCGAGACCCCAATCCTGACACAAAGACACAGGAAGCAGAGTTTCCTACCGTCATGTTTTTGGCAGTAGACCAAATATATAGTGACAGTGGTCCATATGATTACATGGCCTAGTGACAGCTATGGCCAATGCTATTTTTTTTTTTGCAAGTTTACTCTAACATTCACGTAAGGACAAAACTAAAAATGAATTTCTTAGAAACAGTTTCATTGTTCAACATGAGGCTGTAAATCCAATTTTATTTTTTATTTGTTCTGTGTGTGTGTGTGTGTGTGTGTGTGTGTGTGTGTGTGTGTGTGTGTGTTTGCCATGGTAGGCATGTGAAGGTGAGAGCACAGCTCTTGCGGCCAGTTCTAGTTATCAAACTAGAATCCACAGGCCCGGAGGCAAGCGCCTTTACCCTCGAGGCATCTCGCTGGCCCTGTACACAAAGTTTCAGTGAAGTTATCTGACAAGCTGATGCTATCTACCCCTTGCAGGTCAGCGTCTTTAGTCAACATACGGGCAGTTATACGTGCATTTTGCCTCCCCCCCCCCCATTTGTGTGTGTGTGAATGTGTATGGGTCAGAGGTCGACATTGTCTTTCTCAATTATTTTCCACCTACTTTTTCCTCTATGTTTTTATGTGTATGGGTGTTTTACCGGAAAGTATGTCTGCGTACTTGTGTACAGTGTCCAAGGAAGCCAGAAGAGGGCATCAAATTCCTTTGCTCTAGAGTTAGAGAAGTTGTGAACTGCCGTGTGGATGCTAGGAATTGAACCCAGGTCCTCTGTAAAAGGAGCAAGGGCCCTTAACTGCCAAGTCATCTCTCCACCTTATTCAAATTTTGACAAATGTATTTATTTATACATCCAATGTCTCAGTCACAATATTTTATCACCCTAGAATGTTCCTTTATGTTCTTCCCAATTTCCCTGCCCATCCAAGGCAACTGTTTTCACTTCTCCCTCCAGTCTAGTTTGGCATATACAATTTCCCATCAGTGAGCTCATACAGTATATATTCCTTCGTGTGGGATAGTCTCTTGATTGCTATTGATGCAGGAGGACTTAGCCCATTAAAGGCAATGCTATCTCTAGGCAGGTGGGCCTGGGATGTAGAATGATAGCTAGCTGAACTTGAACCTGAGAGCAAGCCAGTGAGCAGCATTTCTTTTTGTTTTTGAGACAGGGTTTCTCTGTGTAGTTTTGCACCTTTCCTGGAACTCACTTGGTAACCCAGGCTGGCCTTGAACTCACAGAGATCCGCCTGCCTCTGCCTCCCTAGTGCTGGGATTAAAGGCGTGTGCCAACCCCCCCTCCCCCGCCCGGCATTTCTTTATTTGTGATGAAAACAGCAAGATTCAGCAGGGGCAGGGAGACATAGCAGGCAGACCCGAGCACACAGGCTGGAGAGATGGCGCAGACACATTAACAGTGCTTGCTTGCTGCTCTTGCAGTTTGTTCTTTGAGACAGATTCTCACTATGTAGCTTGGGCTGGCTTTGAACTTGACCCCTTCCTGCCTCAGCCTCCTATGTGCTGGGTTACAGGCATGCACCACCATGCCTGGCTGGTTTGCTTTTTGTTTGTTTTGGTTCTGTTTTTTTGTTGTTGTTTAGTTTCAAGACAGGTTTCTCTGTGTAGCTCTGGCTGTCCAGGAACTCACTCTGTAGACTGGGCCGGCCTCCAACTCTGATCCTCCTGCCTCTGCCTCCCCAGAGCTGGGATTCAAGGAGTGCGCCACCACTGCCGTGCTTTGTTTATGCATTTTTGTGGAAATAGTTTTTATTTTTCCTTTTCTAAAAAAACTTTATTTCTTTTGGTACTTAGTTTGATTTGAATGGATTATGGATTACAAGGTTTCCCCTCTTTTTTTTTTTTTTGAGACAGGGTCTCTCACTGAATTTAGGGCCTACCAACTGAGTTAGACTTCCTGGCCAGCAAGCCCTAGGAATCCTCCTGACTCTATTTCCCCAGTGCTGGGATTACAGGGATGTGCTGGTGTGCCCAGCTTTCTACATGGATGCTAGAGATCCATGGGCCTTTTTGTTGATAGATTTTATTTTGTTTGTATGTGCACAGGCTTAAGTCCTCAGAGACTCTGGAGCTGGAGCTACACATGGTTGTGAGCCACCCAGCATGGTGAGCACTAACTAGGAACTGAACGTGGACCCCCTGAAAGAGCAACCAGCACTCCAAACCGCTGAGCCATCTCTCCAGCCCTGGGTACTCAGGTCTAACTGTGCCATTTCCCTGCACCTGCACCTTGCTGTTTTCATCAGCGCATGTCCACAGCTGTCTGGCTAAGTGACAGTTCACACCGAGGGTTGCTGTGTATGACCAGAGTGCTGCTCTTCACCTGCATCTGAGTCCCGAGGAGGTGAGTTATCGCTGGAGGTGACATTCTTAGAGGGAGGACTGTCAGTCAAAGCGTTTGTTCACTTAACTGGTGTTTGGTGAGCAAGTTACTGTCCAGAAAGGATATCTGTGTGACAGTCACTGCATCGCTGGACCAGGAAGTAGGTGACCTACGGTTGGACTGACCACAGTTACACTGATTTTCAAGGCACTTCCCTCTGCGCTTCTTTTTCCAGCACAGAAACTTCGGAACTAGGTGGGTCTGTTATAGAAAGGTAGTAGGGACCTGATGACAACCTAAGATATGAGGGGGGGGGGGGCGCAGACGACTTGGTCAGTATAAAGTGGGAGAGAAGTGGCTAAGCCAGTGGGCAAGTTGGAGCTGGCTGGGTACCTTACCAGCCACTGCTCTGGCCATCCTCGCCAGCAGAAGGCTGCAGCTAGTCAGGATCTTGGTCATCTTGTCATTAGGGCCGCCTGGGTGAACAGCAGCTCTCAGCTCAATGAGGACACCAGGCCATCAGTGTGTCCACCACCCTCTCCTGAGTCCACCCTAACCCAGGCCATCAGCCACCCTCTCCCGAGTCCACCCTGACCCAGCCTTCAGTGTGTCCACCACCCTCTCCTGAGTCCACCCTGACCCAACCTTCTGCCAGATTTTGATCCCAAATCTGAGCTAAGCCACAGATTCTTGAACACTGTGACAACAGAAGCCCAGAACAGCTCAAAATATTCCAATTTTTGGGAAAGGAGGGTCCCACAAATCAGAAACAGTGTGTGTGTTGGGGGTAGGTGGGCACAGCCACAAATGCCACCTGCCTGCATGTGAAAACACGCAGCCCTGCCACCCCACTCCATTTCGAAAAACCTGGTGACATGGCAGCTGCTGTTGCTTCCAGGCCGAGGGCAGTTCTGAATCCAAACAAGGCACAGCTAATTTTAGATAATTTGCAGACTTTCTAGGCATTCTTAAAATGGTCAAATCGGTTTTCTTCTGCCGTGGGTGTAGGAAACAAATGCACTGACTGGATTATGAGGTTGAGTACACTTCCCTTCCTCCAGATGCCAAGTCCTTTCAACCCTGAGCTCCAGGGGCCCAGCGGTTTGTTTTTTGTCTTTTGTTTTGGTGGTGGAAAAGCAGGGTCAGGAACCCAGGCTGACCTCAAACTCCCTCATGTTGGGATTCTAGGCCTGTGCCGCACCTGGTTTGAGTTCCTAGTAACCGGTAGTTGATTTGCTCCGGCCCAGCCAACAGAGCAAGTCCTCTGGGGCTATGGTGGAGCAGAGACCCGCCAGTCTCAGCTCTCAGTGGAAAGGCTCCGTTCCTCTGCTAAGCAGCTCTGGGACCTCACCATCTGGGGAGGACAGACCCTTATCACTTTTTTAAGGAACAGGACCAAGTTTGCCTTTCTAGGCTGTGGTCAGAGATCTTCCTCCCTTTTGAGTACTTCAATAACCTCCTAGTATTCAAGCCACAATTTAGTATTTAAAGATTTATAACCTTTCTTTCTTGTTGGCTTTCCCACTGGATTGTAAGCTCTCAGATGTGCTGTTAACACAGTTAAAAATGGCTGGTGTGCTTTCCAACAAAGATGGACACTGAGGTTTCAGAGGCAAGTGACAGCCACCCTCAGGTAAGGCAGTACCTGCTGGCATGAAGCCTCAAGGTTCCAAAGGAACCCTGGCTAGATGTAGGCTAGGCACAGCTAATAAAGGGTAGGTGTGGAGAAGATAAAGCACTCCATCAGTGAGTGGAGGAACTGCAGACTCCGCATCTCTCCCACTCCACCGAAGGCAACCGACAGGTCTAGCTGAGAAACCTGGATTTCTAACAAATGCCCTATGTGATGTGAGGAGGCAGCCAGAGTATATCATACTGCAAAGTATGGTCCATGACCTGCTGCTCAGCATCCACACTAGGAAACTTGTTAGGAATGTTAGTTCCTAGCTGCTTCCAGTACTCCCAAAAAGTTGGCAAGATCCACCTCTGTGACCTGACAAGCCCTCTCTACACCCAAGTCTCATGAAACGCAGGCCTAAGGAAAAGCCTGACCTGGAAGGGGCGGGGGCAGTACATACTGTAGCTCCAGAGGGCCTGACTTCTCTGCCTTACAGGCTTGCTGAGGGGAAGTGATGCTGACTGCAGGGAGAGAAAGAATGCTGAGGCCCAGGGAGGAGAGACCGTGGATTCCTCTTTATTGGACTCTTTGTAGATGACACACAGATCTACAGTTAAATAATTATTAAAATACCGACCAGGACTACGGCCCTGGCCCAGGGCTCCAAACCAGAAGCAATAAGGAATGGGGGTGGTGGGCTGGCAGTATTCCTCCAACATCACCGAAACCCATAAAACGAGGCTCTTGAATCCTTCCAGGGCCAGACCAGGGCTTGGGCCCTTGGGTTAACCCAGGAACCCTTGGCTGCATCTCTCAGGGTAAGGTAACCAGCAAGGGTCTGGAGGAACAGCCAGCCAGTCCAGACACAGACAGACCCAAACGGAAGGAGGATGGGAGACGGACAGGTGCTGTCCAGCTGGAGATAAGATGCAGCGAAGGCAGGCTGAGGGGAGGCTGGGGGCAGTATTGCAGCAGTGCGGGAGTGCAGCCCCAGGGTCCTGTCCTGAGTGGCTGGTCAGGGGTCAGCTGGCAGGCTCCAGGTGGCATTCCTGACCCAAGCCTGGCTGAGGGCTCACACGTTGTGGGTCCTCTTGGTGAGCTGGGGCTCCTCATCCACCAGCTTGGATTTGAGGTGCTCCTTGTAAGCCAGGATGTCTCCGGGCCACTTAGTGATTGTCTGCTTCTCACAGACCCAAATCTCCTGTGCAACCTGGAAGCAGATGCTGGGTTCAATCTGGCCAGTCCTCGGCACCCTCTCCACCACCAGGACTATCATGAGGCTTCCTGAGTGAAACAGCCTCTCCTTGAGGCCTCACCCAAACCCATATCCAGCTTACTCTCTCTGGGGACATCTTACTCAAGAGCACTATAACCAGTATTCTAGAAGTTTCCAAGCCAGATCCCACCTGCCACCACCCTACTGTGAGGTCTCCAGCAGGCTCCCCACGTATTCAGAGGCTTCATGAGCCACATGTTTTTCTACCCTTGCTTTTTTAGAAATACAGAATACAGAAATGGCCAGCAGCCTTCCTCCTCTTAATCTAAATCCTTCTTACTACAACACTTATTTTTGGGCTGAAGAATCTTGACACAGTAATAAAGGTCTGATTTCCTCATTTGGGTCATCTATACCAAGTTACCTACTATCCCCACAGAGTCATGAGATCTGGTTCTCACCAGGTCACATAGACCCGAGCCCCTTCCCTGATTTAGCAAACGTGTGTTATGCCCTCATGTGCTACAACTGTGCTTCACACAACCTTCCGCCCATCACTCCATTCTGTGCCTCAGGCCACACTCACCTGCTGGATGAGTCTGAAGTCATGGCTGACTAGCATCATACCACCCTCGAACTCATTGATGGCATCTGCCAGGGCATCAATGGTCTCTATGTCCAGGTGATTGGTAGGCTCGTCCAGGAAGAGCATGTGAGGGTTCTGCCAGGCCAGCCAGGCCAGACACACTCGGCACTTCTGCCCATCCGACAGGTTCCGGATTGGGCTCACCTAGAGGAACCATGACAGAAGAACTTGGTGTTACACCTGCCATGCAGCATGGGACTTCTCTCCCCTCTCTGGCTCCTGTTACCATTATTGCTTTTTTTTTTTTTTTTTTGGTGAGACGTGAGCTTAGGATGACCCAAGATCACACAGCAACGATACTGGCCAGGCCGTTAGTCTTGAGACCTGACGGGATACCTAGAAACATGACCACTCGGCCTCTCGCTATTAGCATGTAAGTTCTGGTGCAATGACATGATCCGGTGATCCTACAGTTTCAGGTCTGTTTTCTAGCTCTCTCAAGCACTCTGGCTCAAGAGCCTGTCAAGAGTCCTGCTCACTGTGCTAATGGAGGAGACTCTGGGATCACGTCCAAACCTAGGTGTGATAGAAGTGTTCCCTGGTCACCTGGGGTCCTTCCCAGCCCTCCTCTCTCACCTGCTGTTTCCCAGTGAGGCCGTATCTCCCAATGATCTTCCTCATCTCCTCCTTCTCCTTGATCTCTGGGTAGCACTTCATCATATACTCCAATGGTGAAAGGTCCAGGTCCAGCTGCTCCTGTAAATGCTGCAGAGAAAGCAAGACCACCACATTTGGGGGAACCTCCTCCTAACGGAGGCCACTTGGTGTAACCGGGCCTACCCTAAAAGGGGCCTGCCCCAGGAGCCCACCCAGACACTTGCTCAGGGTCCAAGAAGCAGGGAGAAGCTGATGTTCCTAGAGGAGGGGCTTGGACAGATGTGGTCCCTTCTACGCTGACCCCCAGCCTTAACGCCAGGCCTGTACCTGATGGTAACGCCCTATCTTGACATGAGAATGCTTCCGGATCATTCCATCTGTGGGTAGAAGCTAGGAAAGAATTAAGTAGAATCAGAAAAGTAAGCATGCCAAAAAAGAATCCCCAACAGAAGCAGACACACATCAATGTACTTCGCTCACACAGACTAACTACCGTCTAGGCACTCTTCAGTGTTACAGAGGCGGGGCTGACGCTCAGTGGATTAAGGCACTTGACAACCTGAGCTGATCTGGAACCCACATGATGGAAGGTGAGAACTGACACCCATAAGTTGTCCTATGACCACCACATGTGAATGCACACACAACAAATGTAAACGTATATACTTAGGACAACTCACTCAAACAGACTCAAGGGAGGCAAAGATAAGCAGTTTACTAGATGGACATGAAAGGCCCATTGCATAATACATCAATAAGACACTTGATGTAGGCCCAACACACGTCTTCTGAAAAGAAACTCCAGTGTACAGCGTCCGTCCTTACCGCCTAACTGTCACATGCACGCCTTCACTGCACTCTCAGTCACCGTCTTCCCACCCTCCCTTCCCGGCCTCAGCTCTGCCCGGCCCCCCAGGTGGCTCACTCAGCCCCCCAAGCACTCCTCCCTCCCTGCTTCCCACATGGCATTCCACCTTAGCACCGCACCTCTCCAGTCAGCAGCTTCAAAAGAGTGGACTTCCCTGCACCGTTGGGTCCTACCAGAGCCACTCGTGTGTCAAGGTCAATGCCAAACTCTAGATTATTGTAGATGCAAGGCTGAGGCGGGTAAAGAGACAGAACAAAGGTTAGAATCTCCTCTGGCTGGCATGCCAACTCCACAGGTGGGCAGAATGGAGGAGGGATCACTGTCGAAGCTGACCCAAACCCACTGCTTCCATCTGCTAAGCCTGAAAATCATCCACCCCCTGGCAAAAGTCAGCAGTCAGCAAGGATGGGGAGGCCCCCACTGCTGAAACTGCCCATGCGAAATGTACCCGGCCCCCGAGCCATACACAGGCTCTTCCCATGTGCTCTGGCCATACTCACCCCGTCTTTTGTATACTTGAAGCTCACGTTCTGCACCATAATGACCGGTGGTGGGATTTTACCACACGGTGGGAAATAAAACGACAGCGTCTAAGAAGAGGAGGCATTTTCATGTCAGTGCTTTTTTTTAAACCCATACTTCAGCCACCTAACCTAACCATCAGACCTCACCTTGTCACTCACGACCCTTTCTGTCAGTCCTGATGCCATCATCTTCTGTAGCGTTTTCTCTTTGCTTTGAGCCTGCCGGGCCAGCTTGGCACTGCCATGGCCAAACCTGGCAATGTAGTTCTGTAAGAGACCAGAAGAGGAATCGGAGTGTGTGCAAGAGACAAGCTGGGGCTTGAAGTGTGCATGTGCACAGGACACCACAAGTAGCAGCTTTGGTTTTTTTAAAGTTTTTTGAGACAGGGTTTCTCTGTGTAGCCCTGGCTGTCCTGGAACTCACTCTGTAGACCAGGCTAGCCTTGAACTCATAGAGATCCTCCTGCCTCTGCCTTCCAAGTGCTGGGATTAAAGGCTTGCACGACCATGCCTGGCATCAACTCTTAAGCCTTGAGTAAGAGATAACCCCATTTCTTCCCGGCCTCCTCCAGCCCCCATCACTTCCCAGCAGAAGCACAGAAGGGCAGCACAGCCTCCGACCTTCATGTGTGCGATCTGGTCCTGCTCCCAGTGGAACCTCTTCATCTGGTTCTCCTCCAGCTCCAGCCGCGTCTTCACGTACTGATCATAATTACCCTGTGGGGAACCCAGGCAAGGGGCTCAGTCCTGGGTTCTCCCTCAGATCCAAGGGTGACAGCAGCAGCAGCAGCACCAGCTGCATTAAAGCAGCAATGCTAACCTAGAGCTTGGTGTCTATTTCTGCAGAGCCGAGGACGGAACCCAGGGCACTAATGTGACATGTGAGGCAAGGGTGCCCCGCTAGGCCATGCTCCAGCCCAACCAGAAATGCATGGATGTTCATTAGTCCCATGCCTTTTACTCAGCCAAGCCACGGCAGGGCCCAGGATAAATCCTAAGGTGAACCCAGAGAACACTCGGTGTCCGTAGAAGCCTTCGACACAATCATGCGGACACCACGGAGCTCAGGCCCTCCACCACCTCCTGCTGTCCACCTAGAGGCTAATGCCACTTAGGATAATAAGGGTTGCCCCCCACAAGGGAAAACAAACCACCTGGACTTGGGATCATGCCCAACTGGATTGCCATTGTTTCTATTTGAACCAAACAAAGCCTAAGACTCAAGCTAGTCCTCCATTAAAAAGACCTAACAAACAAGTCACAGGATATCCACACACAATGGTAACGCATCACTAAAGAGGCAGACTGCATACTCCTCTAAAAAGCATTACTAATTTTAAAAGTAACCTGAAAAATATAATGATTATTAAGGATTACAGAAGAGGGGCTGGAGATGGCTCAGTGGTTAAGAGCACTGGCTGTTCTTCCAAAGGATCTGGGTTCAATTCTCAGCACCCACATGGTGGCTCACAACTGTCTGTAACTCCAGAGGATCTGATACCCTCTTCTGGCCTCATTGGGCACTGCACTTATGGGGTGCAGAGACACATGTAGACATACCCATATACACAAAGAAAAAAAACTTAGATTCTAGAAGATTAAAGATAAAGAATGTATCCATGTATAATATTTTCTACAAATGATTGCAAATACGCAGTTTTGGAAGGTGATATAAGAAACTATTAATGCTCCCACAGTGACTGTGACTATGAATGAAAAGGTCTGTTTTCCCTTTTCCTATTTGAAACTGATGCTCACTGTGGAATCCAGGCTGGAACGACCCTCCCACTTCAGCCAGCATAGTGCTGGGGTCATGTAGATGCTACCACACCTAGCTCTATTTTTTTTTTTTTTTGTGATATATATTTTTTATTTTACAATACCATTCAGTTCTACATATCAGCCATGGGTTCCCCTATTCTCCCCCCTCCCATGCCCTCCCCTTACCCCCAGCCCACCCTCCATTCCCACCTCCTCCAGGACAAGTCCTCCCCCGAGGACTGTGATCGACTTGGTAGACTCAGTCCAGGGAGGTCCAGTCCCTTCCTCCCAGACTGAGCCAAGTGTCCCTGCATAAGTTCCTGGTTTCAAACAGCCAACTCATGGAATGCCTAGCTCTATTTTTTTACTTAAAAAATACACATCAGGTGCTCACAACTGCCTCTAACTCCAGCTCCAGAGGATCCAACACCTCTGGGGGCTGCAGCATGATCAGAGCCTTCCCCAGGCACTCACAGAAGTCAACTTCTTTGCATAAGGTAAACACACACACACACACACACACACACACACACACACACACACACACACACACCCATGGCCTACAGTCAGAAGCAAAGGCTTTGGAACTAAAACAAAACGGGCCAAAGGACTTCTTTAGAAGACTGTATCATACTTAATAACAAACTCAAAGACTTAGCAAGTGCAGGAGCCAAGGCCCACTCACCGTGTAATACTTGAGTTTCTTGTTGTGCATGTGGATGATGTTGGTACAGACCCCATTCAGAAAGTCCTGGGAATGGGACACAAGGACCAGGATGCGCTTGAAACTGTGAAGCCAAAGAGCCAATCAGGAAGGTTGCAAACAAGAGACTAGTCAAAAAAGCCTACATAGCCAGACCCAGAAAGCCCTCACCCTCTCCCCCCTCACACTCAAGTGCCCTCGTAGCTCCTGCGGCAAGCAGGGACCTAAGCAGCACTACATTCCCTCAGTAAAGGGCTCCAGGAGCTTTTCCATGGTAAGACAGCCTAAGCCTGAGGCTTCTGTTGTATCAGCAGAATGGAGTAGAGATGGAGTAGTGGTGAAGTCAACAGTCTGTATATACAATAAAAGGCATCCAGAACTGCGGGCAGGGCCAGCTCAAACCGATTCAATAAGAGAAACATGAGCCCTTTCTTTTGAGACAGCGCTAAGGTATATCCTGTTTCCTTTTAAAGCTGAGACAATATTCCAAGCTACTCAGTTCTTTGGTTATAAAAGAACCATGATCATATTTGTTAATATTTTTCTTTATCACCACATCATGAATTTAAACATTAGACTCACTTTACATGATTTGTGTTTGTACACATACACCGATAGACACATACAATTAAACATTGCCTTTAATAAAGATGCTGTACTTCGGACATAGGAAAAACAAAAGGATTTGGTTTTAAAGGCTCACACAATTCAGACTTAAAACAACAACAACAACAACAACAACAACAAAACCACCCCAGTGAAACAGAAAGGCCCACTCTCTAACTGCGTTTGGCACTGGCTACATCTGGCCTCTCTCTGGGCACCTACACCTTTGGGCTCTGCTACTGACCCCTCCGGGATCTGTGCTCTCAGCCCCACTCCTTACGTCTTAAGTTCTTCTTCCAGCCACACGCAAGCATCCAGGTCCAGGTGGTTGGTGGGCTCATCCAGAAGCAGCATGAAGGGCCGAATAAAGAGGGCTCTGAAGGACACAAAAAACAACAGTCACCCTGAATGCTGAACGGAAGGCACAGCTTGCCTGCCATGATGCTGGTCAGGTCTAGACTGAATCCTCAAGCCACTCTGTAGCAGGATTCTTGGACCGCCAGCTCCCAAATCATGGCACAGAGACTTATTAATTATGAATGTTTGGCCTTAGCTTAGACTTGTCCCACTAGCTCTTTTATCTTAATTTAACCTGTTTCTATTCATCTATGTTTTGCCTCAGGGCTTTTTACCTTTCTTTCATTCTGCATGTACAGCTTCCTCTGTGTCCGTCTGTCTGTCAGCTGCCTGGCTAGCTGGCCCCTGGTGTCTCCCTCTCTTTCTTCCTCCTTCTCTCCTCCCTGGAGCCTAGATTACTTTTCCTACTTGTTCTCTCTGCCTGCCAGCCTCACCTATCCCTCTACTGATTAGTTATTGGCCCTTCAGCTTTTTATTAGACTAATCAGGTGCCTTAAGCAGGCAAGATAAAACAAATGCAACACACCTTTCTATAGTTAAACAAACGCAAAAAAAAAAAAAGCAGCATAAACAATGTAACATATCCTTGCATAGTTAAAACAAATGTAGCATAAACAAATGCAACATATCTTTACATAGTTAAAGATTCCACAACACCAATCCATTTTCTACATCAGAGAAAAAAAGGGCTCCAGAACTCAGGACTGAGTTACAGGAGTGCAGCCTACAGGAAAGGCTGAGGCCTTTTGCACCTGTGAGGTTTGAGATGGCAGTTGGTGAGCATCAAAGGCACAAGAGGAATCAAGTTATCAAAGCAAGAACCATCCTGGTTAGACTAGCTGATGGGGCTGCCAGACTCCAGCAAGCACCCAAAGAATGTCCTTTTTTACACAGTAAATCGAAGGACAGGCTAAAGCTCTGGCTTCCGGACTGCGGTCACCATTCTTGGAGAACTTGGTAAGAGCATCTCTGAGTGAATCACCCTCAAGCTGAGAGTTGTCTATCTCTAAAGCTCCTAAGCCAGCCAGAGCAGCTTCTGGTCAGCAAACAGATGCACTGCACTTCATTTTAAGACAGGTAAGCCGGGCGGTGGTTAATCCCAGCACTCAGAGGCAGGCAGCTCTCTCTGAGTTCAAGGCCAACCTGGTTTATTTCATCACAGAGAAACCCTGTCTCAAAAACCAAAAAAGACACCAGCAACTCTCTATCCCCACAGGGCAGCCTCACCAACCTGCTTCCCAGGAATGGTGCAATGCAGACGGTCTCACCCATTTAATTAGTACTATGGCTTGAATATTCCCCACTGAGGCAGCATTAAGAGGGTAGACATGCCTCTGAAGGTTGGTGCTTGGCCTCTGCACGGTGAGCAGGATTAGGCAGTCATCAGGATAGAGAGCCCAGTGAGCACACTCTCGTGGCTTTATAAGGAGACAAGAAGACAGACACACCACCTTCCCATCTCTCACCACATGAAGCCTACACTACACGTCAGAACTCTGCTAGCCAAGCCACCATCAGATAAGGCCCTTTGGCCTTGTACCTCCAGGACTATGAGCCTCCTTTCTTTATAAAGCATGCAGCCTCAATAGATATTCACTATTGTACTAGAAAACAAAGGAATACAACTCAGCCCTCTGGGGAGGGGCACTGAAGTAGTGCTGGACTATAGAAACTCATTTTAAGCACAGGTTTCCAAGGGTAAAAAGGACAGGTGACATCAATGCTGTCCAATATTTTACTATCATAAAAATGAGCAGGATGGAAGCACAAAAGGCAGGAAGGGGGTCAAAGTGGAAGAAAAACCTAACTCCACTGTTTTACTCAGTCTGCTCAGAGGACTCCTGGACCATGTGCTGAGGACCCAGCACTGAGCATGGAGTATTTTTGAGTACCTCAGCCAGACACTCAGTCCAGTCCACATACCTACCTAAGCCACATCACTGATGGTTATCTCATCTGATACATACTGACCATGAGACCAGTTCTACAGTCCTACCAGGGTGAACATTCCAAGAGACGGGGGCTCCAAGGAAAGAGGGGAAGGGAGGACTCACCTGGCAAGAGCAACTCTCATCCGCCAGCCACCACTGAAGTCTTTCAGCTTCTTGCGCTGCATGGCAGGTGTGAAACCCAATCCGTGTAAGATCCTTGAGGCCCTCATCTCGGCTTTATCAGCATCCAGCTCTTCCAGCCGCTCATACAGTTCCATGAGCTTCTCACACTCCGCTGTGGGTGGCACATGACCATCAGCTCCCTGAGGGTCCCAGGAGGAAGCCTTCCCCACCCCTGGGTATAGAGCCATACCATCCTCATGAGCTAACCGCTCAGCCTCCCTCTCCAGCATGGCCCGCTCTGTGTCCACCTCCATCACACACTCCAAGGGTGTCTTGTCGCTAGGAGGCATCTCGCGAGTCAGATGGTAGATGTCTATGTGCTCGGGGATGGGCACTTCACGTTTCCCGATAGCAGAGAGCAGCATGGACTTTCCTAAGAGAACGACACAAAGACACTGGGCCACTTCCTCACTGTCCCTGCACCTGCTCCTAACAGGCAGTCCAGGACCCCCATTCTTGAAGTGCTTGCCTTCTTTTGCTCACTCTCAAGACTCCCTTTCCAACTTCAAGTCTTGTGCTCCTGCTCCTGTGAAGTCCTGTTCATTTACAGTGGCTTCACACACTACTCCCCATTCCTGTTTCCCCCACCAACTTCTCTAGCACCTTCTCTCAAAAACTACTCACTTGGTACTTACTGCATACTGCTGGGTCATAACTCCCCTTTCTTGCTTTGCTAGTGCTAAATACTCACTGAGTAACAGATGATCCAAGAAAGAGAACCCTCCCACTTCGCCCTCTAAGGGCCTCACCGATTCCATTTAAGCCGATGAGGCCATAACGTCGGCCTGAGTTTAGTTCCAGTTTGGTGTCACTGAGCAGCTCTTGACCATGGAAGGTGAGCGAGAGGTTGATGATGTGGACGTCAGTACTGTTGGGGTGAGAGGCCAGGACGCCGGTGACGGCGCGGGCAGCAGCTTTCTTCATCTCAAAGTCCTCTAGCTCCTTGGTCAGCAGATCCACTTCTGGAGACAAATGTATTTGGGAAGGGGCTGTCAGACAGACTCGGATGTATTTGGGAAGGGGCTGTCAGACAGACTCGGATGTATTTGGGAAGGGCTGTCAGACAGACTCGGATGTATTTGGGAAGGGGCTGTCAGACAGACTCGGATGTATTTGGGAAGGGGCTGTCAGACAGACTCGGATGTATTTGGGAAGGGGCTGTCAGACAGACTCGGATGTATTTGGGAAGGGGCTGTCAGACAGACTCGGATGTATTTGGGAAGGGGCTGTCAGACAGACTCGGATGTATTTGGGAAGGGGCTGTCAGACAGACTCGGATGTATTTGGGAAGGGGCTGTCAGACAGACTCGGATGTATTTGGGAAGGAAGGGGCTGTCAGACAGACTCGGATCCCGCATGACTTGAGCTCAGGTCATCAAGGCAGACTCAGGAGTTCCGAGAGCGTTATACCTAGTGCACACGACACAGACCTGCCCAACACTCTGCTTTCACAGGCAAGTTTTACTTCGCACTCTTTCTAAGTTCTCTTGCCCTTCCAACGTCCTTTCCCTCCCACTGTGCTTAACTTCCTCACCTTCCACAACCCTAGCCAGGGATAAGCCTCCTCACTGCCTAACTTGATCATACTAGCTTCCTTCTAGAACTCTTATTTTGGAGACAATTCTTACCACTTTGTCAGTTTTAACTATATTTTCCATTATTTCTGTTCCCATTATTAATGTTACTATGTTTCTTCAAATATTTAGTGTTTATCTATAGTACAAGTCACACACACACACACACACACACACACACACACACACCACTCAAAACACGGTCCACACATATCCATATAAACAACTGAGATGACTAAAACTAAAACAGACATAACTAACACTGCAAAATGGCACAGGGGACAGCAAATAGGAACACGACCCATGTTAGACGTCATCAGAAGGCACTGCCATAGAGTCAGGCTTTGAACAAGCACTATGGTATCAAAACTTAATGTGTGAAAGGACAAAAAGTGTGGGAACAGCCAAAGGACAACGAGCAGTCTACATCAGCAGGAGGGCTGAGCAGCCAGTTCTCAGGGGCAATGAGGAGACAGGCATTAAACCACGGTGCTCACTATTATGCACCGCCAAGTTTCCCCCTCGTCAGTTAACTTCAGCTGTCAACTTCACAAAAACCTGGAAAGAGGGAGCCTCAACTCAAGAACTGCCTCCATCAGACTGGCCAGCGGCCATGTCTGTAAGGCACTGTCTTAACTGCTAATGAATGGAGAGGGTCCAGTCCAGAGTGGGCAGCGCCGGCCCTACGTACGAAAGCTAGCTGAGCAAACCAGAAAGCAGCATTCCCTACACAGTCCTGGCCTTACTTCCCTCCCAAACTGGTTTCAGTCACAGAATGTTTGTCACATCATCAGAGAAAGGAAACGAGAAAACAAATGTTCTGAAAGCAAACTATGTTTACATGGTATGAGTGAGCGGTAGCACAACCAGTGAGGAGAAATGCTCAATAATCCCCCAAACAACAAAGCCACAGCTCAGGAAAACCACATAAAACAGTGTGTAACAAGCGGGCGAGGTGGTGCACACCTTTAATCCCAGCACTAAGGAGCCAGAGGCAGACGCGTCACTGTGAGTTCAAGGCCAGCCTGGTCTACAAAGCCAGTTCAGGGCTGTTACACAGAGAAACCCTGTCTCAGGAAAGCCAACCCCAAAACCAAAACCAAACCAACAACAACAAAACCCCAATATGTAACAATAAGTTATTCTCATTAGTATAATCACTATCCCTGTGACATCAAGAGTACCATATGGTAAAGCCTGACATACTCGCTACCATAGGTCGGAAGGAAAACTCAGAAAAATGACAGGAAGTTGCCTTTTCTTTTACTGTCCTCCACAGCACCAGGACAGAACGGCTCCCATCTGTGTTTGCCACTTCAGTTCCCTTGATCAGTAACAAGGTGGCACTATCTTTAACTTCATGGGTTTGTTGTCACTGAAAAGTTTCATGGCCTACAAAGACGTGTGTGTTGGGATTTTTACTCTGTAAAAGAAGCCCGGGCTGGCCTCAAACCCCTCCATCTTTCTGCCTTAGCCTCCTAAATGCAGGGATTACAGGCCCGTGCATCTGCATCCAACTAAGACACACGCTTCATTGCCTCTGCATCCAGATTCTCATTTTGGCTGGGGCAACCAGCTCAGGAAATCCACCCAATTCCCCTCCATCACCTGTGGTCTCTCTGCCATTGGCCTCCTCATTTTTCTCCTCCGCCACCTGAGGTTCCGTGACGGCGTCTCCATTCTCCTCGTGTCCCTTTCTGGGCCGCTGGCGAGCTTTGGCAGCTTCCTTCTTTTTGGCTGCTTTCTTCTTGGCCAGGTCGGAGGGCATGGTGATGAGCCACGGGGGTCGTTACCGTTCTTTCCGGAGTCTGAAGAAAAGCACACCGGTACTCCAGAATTCTAAACTTACAGGTAAGAATGTCGGAACCGTAGCCCGTCCCTCCCTGGAATTTTCCTATCAAGACTCCGGTGGCTCACTCTGTCCCCGCCTGGCCTCGGCCAACTTTGCCAGGGTCCCTCGCACTCCCTCGACCGACCGATCGGTCTTGCAGCCTCTTCTCCTCCTCCTCCAGGGCTCGCGCGCCAATCCCCGCCGCCAATCCCCGCCGCCGGCCTCACTCGGATGCGCTCTCCCCCCGCCCGGGCCTTCAGCGAGGGACCGTTCTGCCCCTAGTCTCTAGTTTCCCAACTTGGCGCTCGCGCACCTCAGCCGGCCGCCTCCTCCTCGGGTCTTCGCCAGGAGTTCGTCCGGACTTGGTTTGGGTCGCTCCCCTCCACCCCACCGGCTGCGGCGCGCTTTCTGCCCGGGAGCCACGCGTCTTCCGCGGCGGGTCCCAAAGGGTCTCCGCGCTCGCTGCCCCTAACCTCCCCCACAACCCGCGCGCCGGCGTCTCTGCCTGGGCCAGTCCTTTTCCCTTTCGGCCCTTTCCATCCCGACCCTGATCTCCCTTCCGCTTCTCCTCCCGCTTCCTGCTCACGGGTCCGCACTCTCCTCCCCTCCGGCTCCCCTTCCCCCTCAACTCACGGGGCCTCGCCGCTCGGCCTCTGTCGCAACAGAGCTGCTCCTTGAGCTCCTCCGCGTGCGGCCGGCTCGCCAGCCAATCACGGCCCCGGGCGGCCCTCGGCGCGCCGCCGCGAGAGCTCCTGGGAAATGTAGTTCTTGACTTGCAACGACGTCGGGCGGGACTCTCCTCAAGAACTACCACGAATCCCAGGTGTTGCGCGGTCCTAGTGACGCCATCAGAACGCGCAAGGCTCCAGGTTGGGGGAGGATTAGAGTCCAAGAGTCCTGTCCCAGCAGGCTGGCTTAAAGCGCTGGAAACTGCAAATCCCAGATTGCTCCTCGGAGAGGCGAGCTGCTCTTCCAGACCGTACCCAACCTCGAGCAGATAAGTTTACCCGGCCGCTCAACTGGTTTAACCAGCAGGGAGTGCGACTACGCTTCCCAGCATGCATCTAGAGAGAGCTGGCCCAAACAATGGGAGAAGACGAGGAGAGGTGGAGGGAAAAGGATGAGTGAGGTGCTGCTGGGCAGAGGCGGCACTGAAAGTGAGGTAGCCCTTCGCGGACATCACCAACAGGGCTCCGTACGAGAAAGGAGCCTTGGTTTCATGAAACTGAAATTGCAGAGCCTCGTGCATCGCTGGTCAAACTTTTAGAAAGTGCCAGATGTTGTTCTGAAACTTGGTGTCTTCGCCGAGAGTTACTGGATTCCATCAGAGCGGTTATAAGTGTTGTGGAAAGAGTCAGAGGACCACTTTTCTGAGTTTAGCTTTATGGACAATTAGCTGTGACTTGTGATGATATATTTGTAATCTAAGAAATAAAGCTTGGCTGAAGATCAGAGGACAGAGCCAACCACAGAGTTAGCCGCAGAGGTCAGGCAGTAGTGTCACACACTTTTTATTCCAGCACTTGGGATCACGCACCTTTAATCCTAGCACTAGAGAGGTTGAAGGAGAAAGTGATATGGCTGGGCAGAGAAAAGAATATCAGGCAGGAGACAGGAATTCACTCTCCTGCAGATGCTCCGTCAGGTTGAGGAGTTGGTGAGGTGACTTGCTCTGCTTCTCTGATCTTCCAGCTTTCACCCTGATATCTGACTCTGGGTTTTTATTATAAGACCATTTAGGATTCGTGCAACAGTGACTTGTCCTGTTTCATTTCCTTGAGTCTTACTGTCTAAAATCTCTAACAGACTTAGTGTTAGGTACATTGTAAACTCTAGATTTGTAGCTTCAAAAACAATGTAACTCTTTTTTGACCCTTGTTACCTCTCCAGGCTCCTGTCCACTGGTGCCTTATTATTGATGACACCTAAGGAAGCAAAAGAAACCATTACTTTCCTTGAGTGCACTCTCAGAAAGTGAGCCCCTTTTCCTCTACATTTTCCCAAGCTAAATAGAAATTAGGCTTGAAGGTTAGCAGCTTCAGACCCTGCTTCCTGTGTCTTTGCTAGCACACTAATTTTGAGAGAGAAAGCATCACCCAAGATTTTTAAGGTTTGCAAAGATTAGAAAAGGGAAGAAGGGGAGGGGATGCTTTGTTGAAGCCCACTAAGGGAAGCTTGTCTCGTCCTGGTAACAGGCTATTTCTCATAGACTCCCCCTTTAATTCCTTTTAATCTGCTGCTACATTGTTTGTACTTTAAAGAGTAGACCATAAGTTCTAACTTCGGCCCTGGGTAGAAACAAGACTTTCTGAACTGGCAGGAATATTATAGATTGCTATATAAGCGGGAGGCTTTTTGGTAATGAACAAAAATGTACTATTGCCTTTTCCTTTAAGAGTTAATCCAAAGACTGGAAGATGGCTCAGCTGTTAAGAGCACTTGCAGAGAATCATGGTGTGATTCCTAGCACCCATACCAGGTGACTCCAAACTGCCTGTGAACAGTTCCAGGATATCTGGTGCCCTCTACTGGCCTTTGCAGGCATTTGCACACATGTGGTGAACATAGAGACAAGGGGGTACACACATGCAATACACACACACAAACACACAAACACACACACGGGGTGGGGAGGAGGTAATCCAAATGGGCCTGTCAATCACCTAGACAGGAAAATGATGCTTAGGAAACTGTTCCAGAGACTATAACATAGTCGAAAACCCGTCTAACCATTGTCCCCCTCCTACCCCTTGAGAAATGTTTTTCTGGGGGCTGGAGAGATGGCTCAGGGGTTAAGAGCTCTGGCTGTTCTTCCAGAGGTCCTGAGTTCAATTCCCAGCAACCACATGGTGGCTCACAACCATCTGTAATGAGATCTGGTGCCCTCTTCTGGCTTGTAGGCAGAACACTATATACATAATAAATAAATACATCTTTAAAAAAAGAGAGAGAGAAATGTTTTTCCTTTACAGTGTTCCTTTTTGTTTTGTTTTTTCAAGATGGTTTCTCTGTGTAGCTTTTAGAGCCTGTCCTGGATCTCGCTCTATAGACCAGGCTGGCCTCAAACTCACAGAGATCTACCTGCCTCTGCCTCCTGAGTACTGGGATTAAGGGCTTGGGTCACCATCACCTGGCAAGAAATGGTATACTAGTTCTTATATGTCATTTAAACACTCTTGAGCATGTTCCTAGAATAATCTCCACCAGTTAAGTAGTACTATTGGCAGCTTACACAATTGAAATAAGCATATACAGACTTCAAAGTAGCAAGAAAACTTTATTCAAAGGCCAAGTAATAGTACAGACCAGAAATATACTGCGACTCTTGACCAAGGGCACAGGAGTGAGAATGCACTCAAGGGTCCTGGTTACGGTTTGGGGCTTCCTTTTATGCAGTCTAAGGGAAAGAGAGGCTGGTTACTAAGGGGTGTAATAAAAGTGGTTCTCTATTTTGACAGACAGGTTTGAATTACATAAATTTGTTTTTGTTTTTTGGTTTTTTTTTTTTTTTTTTTTTTTTTTTTTTTTGGCTTTTCGAGGTAGGGTTTCTCTGTGTAGTTTTGGTGCCTGTCCTGGATCTTGCTGTGTAGACCAGGCTGGCTTTGAACTCACAGAGATCTGCCTAGCTCTGCCTCCCGAGTGCTGGGATTAAAGGTGTGTGCCACCTCTGCCCAGCTAGAGTTACATAAGCTTTTGCATACGACTTGTGACCTTTCCCATGATGCATCTCATCTTTACATTCTTATTATTGTGTGTATACTACATGCACATTGATGTCAGAAGACAACCTTCTGAAATGATTCTCTCCTTCCACCATAAATTCCCAAGATCAAACTCAAGTCATCAAACTTTGGTGGCAAGAGATTTTTTTTACCTGCCAAGTTATCTTACCAGCCCTTTAAAATTGCATGGGTATGTGCGTGTGTGTGTGTGTGTGTGTGTGTGTGTGTGTGTGTGTGTGTGAGAGAGAGAGAGAGAGAGAGAGAGAGAGAGAGATGTCAGGTGTCCTACTCTATCACTCTCTGCCTTATTTCCTTGAGATAGGGTCTCTCACTGAACCTGGAGTGAGGCTGGCAGCCAACAAGCCTTATCAATCCTGTCTCCACACTCCCTGTGGTCAGATTTTTCTTTGGGCTGCTGGCTCACAAATAACAACATGGAGACTTACTAATTATGAAAGCTTGGCCTTAGCTTAGGCTTGTTTTTAACTGGCTCTTATAACTTAAATAGCATATTTTTATTAATCTTACTCTGTCACGTACCACCCATCTTGCTCAATGTTTCCTCCTGCATACCTAGATCCTCCTCCTACTTTCTCTCTCCACCCGGAAGTCCTGTCTATACCTCCTGCCCAGCTATTGGCTGTTCAGTTTTTTATTACACCAGTCACTGCAATACCCCTTCACACAGTGCGGAGATACCCACCCACCTCGCCCCATAGCTCTGCGGTTACAGGCATATCCAACCACGCCTGCCTTTTTGTATGAGTCCCGGGCTGCGGTGCCTGTGCCTGTGCATCGAGTGCTTTCAAATGCTGCAGTCTCCCCACACCCATGCATCTGATTTAATCATGTGCAATCCCAACTACTGTAGGCATAAAACAATAATAGAGGATTCTCCCCTAGAACTTCAAAGGGCACAGTTTCTCTTATTGCACATGCACCCAAAACCAGTTTAGGCCAGATTATTCCATCTCTCTTGTTTTCAGAATGCGTTCCAAAACATGTCTGAGTAGAAATGGGGCCTTATCTAGACTAGGTCACTGAGAGAGAAGAAAGTTATTTCATTGTTTAAAGTTGGTATATCTACAAGCTGATACAGAGGCCCAGATTTCCAACAGGACGCTGGGTGGACTGTTGGGAGAGATGCCTGGGTGCATAGTACAGGCGGGTGGGAGTCCTAGATTGCCAAGTGAATTGTTAGAAAAGTGAACGGTCCAAACTAAGTGGAGTTTGAAGCTGCTGAGCCGTTCTCTACGCTTGCCTGTCTCATTACTAATTAAGCTCACGTCAGTACTCAGAAGTTATTCCTTGACTCCTGAGGAAGCCTTAAGGAGCCTCACTTAAGCCTTACTGAGAAGAGCATACATCAGCTACAAAAGAGAGTTTTACTGTCACGTTCCACACATGTAGATGGCGTATGTCATCATTCATCTTCACTGCTTTTTCTTGTCCTACCTCTTAACTCCTACCTTCACGCTTTGTTTGTTTGTTTGCATGGTTTGTTGTTGTTGTTTGTTTTTTGTTTTTTCGAGACAGGGTTTCTCTGTGTAGCTTTACGCCTTTCCTGGATTTCACTCTGTAGCCCAGGCTGGCCTCGAACTCACGGAGATCCACCTGGCTCTGCCTCCCGAGTGCTGGGTTTAAAGGCGTGCGCCACCACCGCCCAGCCTTGTTTGCATGTTTGTGCCACGCTAAGGACTGAACTGAGGGCCCTGTGCCTGCTTCACACAAAAGTGTCTACCACTGAGCTTCAATCCCAGTGCGTACACACCCACATAATCACACAACTGGTGATGATCCTTGTATGTCAGCCTCCAAAGTAGATGAGATGACTGAGATTATGAACCTGTGTTACCAGGATGTTTTTCAGGGTTTCATGTAGCCCAAACCTTAAACTCTCTGTGTAGCTCAGGATGACCTTGAACTTGTGATTCTCCTGTCCCTCCTGAGTGCTAGGGTTATGGGCATGAACCACCATGCCCACGTTTATATGTACTGGAGATCAAACCCAGGGTTCCATGCTTACCACACAAGCCTCTATTAACTGAGTCATCTCTAGACCTCCTCTCTTTTTAAATTTAATTTTAATACGTGAGAAAACATTAGTTGTCTAAGTCTGGCTTATTTTGCTTAACATTATTTCCACTTCCACCCTTTTCTTACAAATAACACAATTGTATTCTTCTTTAAGGCTGAGTAATACTCCATTGTGGGAATATATTCCATTTTGTTTATCCATTTGGCCACTGATAAGACAGGTATTGATAGGCAGATTCCATAGATTGGCTACTATGAATACTTTCAGTAAACCTAGGTATACAGTTTGCCCAGGAGTGATCTACTAAGATCGTATGGTAGTTCTGTTTTTAGATTTTTGAGGAACTTCCATACCGATTTCCCAGTGGTTGGGCTAATTTACATTCCTACCAACACTGTGTAAGTGTATAAAGGTGTGTTTCATCCTGTATACATCTCACCCCTTCCTTGATGGCATTTATTCTTTCTTTTTGGATTTTCAGGACAGGGTTTCTCTATGTAGCCTTGGCTGTCCTGGAACTCAATTTGTAAACCAGGCTAGCTTCAAACTCAAGAGATCACCTGCCTCTTCCTCCTGAGTGCTGAGATTAAAGGTGAGTGTCATCACTACCTGGCTTTATTTTTGTTTTCATTCTTTTTTTTTGTTTTGTTTGTTTGTTTGTTTGTTGAGACAGGGTCTGTGTAGCCCTAGCTGTCCTGGAACTCACTCAGTAGACTATTTTTGTTTTGTTTTGTTTTTGTTCGTTTGTTTTTCGAGACAGGGTTTCTCTGTGTAGTTTTGGTGCCTGTCCTGGATCTCACTCTGTAGACCAGGCTGGCCTCGAACTCATAGAGATCCGCCTGTCTCTGCCTCCCAAGTGCTGGGATTAAAGGCGTGCACCTCTGCCCAGCTCTTTTTGTTTTCTTGATGGTAGTTACTCTGACTGTGGTGGGATAGAATCTCATCTCAGTGTGGTTTGGTTTGCATTTCCCTGAGGGCTAGAGAAGATGCACATTGTTTTCATTTGTTGGGCATTTGTACTTCCTTTGAGGCTGTCTGTTGAGTGCACTTGCCCATTCATGATAAGACTATTTGTTCCTTTGATGTTTATTTCAGTTCTTTATATATTCCATCTTGTGTCAGACAAATAATGGCAAAAGTTCTCTCCCATTTTGCTGGCTCTCCCTTCGTTCTGGTAATGATTTCCTTTGCTGTGCTGATGCGTCTTAATGTGGTGTGATCTCACCTGTTAGCTTTTGCCACTGTTTCCTGAGCTAGGAAGAAAGAACTTTGAAAAAATAAGCAGACCATGACATCCAGGTGCTAAGTGCCTTAAAAGAAGTGACTTCTGTGCACCATTGTAATACCAAGGAGGCGGGCTGTCACTTGGCACAACATAATTAGGCACATAACTCCTAACAGGCTGCTTTTATTCAAACCCAGCTTTCCCATTCAGAGCCTGACCCTGGGCAAAGTGCATTCTTTCCTCTGTGGAGTGAGAATGACGGTAGTACAGTATTTACCTCATGTTGGTTAGAAAGATTAAATTAGTCAAATTCCTTGGTTTCTGTTGGCCAATTAAGTTCCATTAGTCTTACGTCCTGCTGTCCTGTGGCTTGTAGAATACTTGTCTAAGGATAATGTGCTATGAGGAGGTAGTGACACACGCCTTTAATCCCGGCACTGGGGAGGCAGAGCCAGGTGAGTTTGAGGCCAGCCTGGTCTACAGAGAGAGATCCAGGACAGGCACCAAAACTACACAGAGAAACCCTGTCTTGAAAAACCAAAAACCAAAAAAAAAAAAAAAAAAAAAAGCAAACAAACAAAAAAAAAGGATAATGTTCTTTGCTATTTATTTAATGTTATAAATAAACACAGAGCATCTAGTATGAGCAAATCTAAGTGACTAAAAAGAACCCTCTGTATGAAGCAAAGGAGCTATTTATGACTGTGGTCAAAATCATTTCACCCAGGGAGCAGGGAAGATGTCTCATCTCACTCAGCGAAGTGTCTGCCACATGAACACAGGGCCCTGTGTCTGGGTCCCTAACACTCAGGTAAAAAGCTGGGCACAGTAGTACTCACACATAACTCCAGTAGGGGGGGAGTGAAGACAGACAGACCTCTGGGACTCCCTGGCCAGCCAGTCTACCTGAGCTTAATAAAGAGACCCTGTCTCTAAAAGTGAAGTGCAGACTGATTGAGGAAGACACCCTATGTCCACCTCAGGCCTCCACATGCACAGGCACTATGTACACACATCTGCATAGACACACACACATGTGTGTACTACACACATATACACAACCCCTCACCCAGGAACCTAAGCCTCCTGGCAGCCCTGTCTACAACATATCTCCTCTCTCTCAGCCTTACTTGACATAGTGGTCACAAGCAAGTAAGAGGTTCCAAGAGAATAATATTTATTTAATTTATTACATTATTTTTATCATATTTAATTCCCGCAAGCAAATTCTGAGGTGGATGTTGTTACCACTGTTACCATTCTACACACAAGCTCAGATACTATGCTTTTTAGAAAAAACACAAAACAAAAACAAAAACAAACAAACAAAACAAAACCCACAGCTACTTAGAGCCAGTACAAGAATTTAAGGCTGGAATCTTCTGGTTCTCTACCATCAGGTACCATCAGTGTAGCCAGTCACAGTTGTGATGTCCTATGAGTAAACAGTTGATAGGCAGAGTCCTCTTCAGCACAGCTAGTGTCTTAGAAAACTTGCTAACCGCTTGGATATTTTGTCATTCCCACCCAGAGTTCAGATCATGTGCATGGAAAAGTGCTGGGGATGAGAGGAGAAATGAAGGCTAAATATGAAAGTCACAAACAGCCACAGTGCAGCGAGAACTGATTATTGGTTCACATTTGTCCTGGTTAGTTTTTTTTGTCAACTTGACACATGCTGGGGTTATCTGGAAAGAGGGAGCCTCAGGCAAGAAAATGTCTCCATCATATTGGCCTGTAGGTAAGTCTGTGGGGGCATTTTCTTGATTAGTGATTGATGTAGGAGATCCCAGCCCGCTGTGGGCGGTGCTATTCCTTAGGCAGGTGATCCTGAGTTGTATCATAAAGCAGGCTGAGCAAGCCACGGGAGTAAGCCAGTAAGCAGCCTTCCTCCATGACCTCTGCATCAGCTCCTCCCTGCAGGTTCCTGCCTTGGCTTCCACTGATGATAGACTTTGGCCTATAATCCAAATAAACCCTTTCCTCTCCCAAGTTGCTTTTGGTCATAGTGTTTTATCACAGCAACAGAAAGCAAGCTAGCACAAAATTCAAGGCCAGCATGGGCCATATAGTGAGTGAGCCCTTGTCTAAAATCATAAGAAACTAATAGAAAAATATGAAGAAACTGAGACCCAAGGAAGGAAATGTCTTGTCCAGTATTACCTAAGAAGTTAGTAACTAAGAAGGGTCTGGGGGTTGGGGCTTTAGCTCAGTGGTAGAGCACTTGCCTAGCAAGCACAAGGCCCTGGGTTCGATTCTCAGCTCTGGGGGAAAAAAAAAAAAGAGAAGGGTCTGGAACTATAGCACCAAATTTCTTAGTATCTATAAGTAGCTATGATGGTTCATGTTGGATATCAATTTGACAGAATCTACAATAACCTACGAGACAAACATACTGTGAGGGATTGTTTGGGGTAGGCTTATTGATGTGGGAAGAGCTACCCTAAAGTAGGTGGCCGTGTTCATTGAGCTTGGGTCCTGAACGCCAGAAGAGGAGAAAGCTGGCTGAATACTGCATTCAATTCCCGCTGCTTCCTGACTGCAGGTGCAATGTGGTCAGCGGCCTGGAGCTCCTGCCACCATAGCGGACTCTACACTGGAACAGTGAACCAAAAGGAACCGTTTCTACCCATAAGTTGCCTTTGCTCTGAGTATTTGTGACAGCAACAGGAAACATGACTAATGCAGGAGATGCAAGGTCCCTGAAGTAGAGCTAGTCAGAATTAAGACCGCCTATAAACTGAGCTCACTGTGGTGGTACAGATAGTGGTCCCAGCACTTGTAAGACTTGGGCAGGAAGAGGGCTGTGACTTCAAAACCAGCCTGGTCTCAAGGAAACAAAACATGGATAGGATTTCAAAGTTTGCATATGGAAAAATGTAGAATATCACTTCAATGTCTTTGTACATTGATTACATGTTGAACTGATATCATAGTTATATCTTGTAGTAGTTTGAATGTGGTTGGCCCCATATGGCCTCTCAGGGAGGGAGTGGCACTACTTGGAGGTGTGGCTGTGTTGAGTGGGTATGGACTTGTTGGAGGACGTGTGTCACTGTGAGGACAGGCTTTGAGGTCTCCTAGGCTCAGGATATTGCCCCGTGTCTCAGTCAACTTCTTGTTGCCTGCAAGATGTAGGATTCTCAGCTCCAGCACCACATCTGACTGCACACCGCCATGCTCCCCATCATGATGATAATGGACTAAACCTCTGAAACTGTAAACGAGCCACCCCAATTAAATGTTTGTTTTATAAGAGATGCTGTGGTCATGGTGTCTCTTCAGAACAATAAAAGCCCTAAGACATATCTAATACAATAAAATATTAAAGTTAATTCCACCTGTTCCTTTTACTTTTAGTGACTGTGGCAATGGCCAGGTACGATGGTACACGACTGTGATTCTAGCATTGAAGAGACAGGAGAGTGGATCTCTATGAGTTCAAGGTCATGACATATGGTCAGACTTTGTGTCAAAAATAAAACAATATAAAATTATAGTTTCTTGACCATAACAGAAAAAGAAGTAAAAGGAAACATTGTGTAATTAAATAATATTTCAGTATTGTGGCTGCGTTCCTGCTGAGCTCCAGGCCTGGCTGGAAAGAGCAGCACCAGAGCAGCACCGAGCCCTAATCCTGCCTTTGTTTAACCACACCTTTCGTTTCTCTTACCTTTCCTTTCTCTTATCGCCCTATGTGAATCTGAGAGTCAAGGATCAGAGAGTCTCCCAAGGATCAAAGGCCTATGCAAAACTTGGTTCAGGAAACCCAGAAAACTGTGGTACCTGAGAAATCAAACAATTTGCACTTGGCATTTTATCTCTGGGAGCTCCTATCAGGTTGCTTGGAAGGTAACCGGCTAAACTAATTAGAAATAAAAATGCCCAAGGCAGAGGGATAGTGCTTCAGTCCTCCTGCAGCCATGAAAGGCTAGATTCATTCTGAAGATGCCTCTGAGTCTTCTTTCCACGGATCTGCGTGAACCCACACACCCGTGTCTCAACACACAGTTACACAGTATGCTCAAAAAAGAAGAGAACTTCATGAATGTGACAGCACAAATGTGTTCTGAACACTGGCATGCATCTCTATAAATGATGAAGTTCTCCAAAATGGTAACTTAGTACATCCCAAGCCTCACAGTCTTCCATCCATGCGAGTTGTTCCTTAAGAATTTAGCACAGGGCTGGAGAACTGGTTCTGTGGTGAAGAGCTCTTGCTGTTCTTCCAGAGGACCCAGGTTCTTCTCCCAGCACCCACCTGGCTGTATACAACATCTGTAACTCCAGTTCTAAATGATGTGATGTCCTCTCCTGGCGTCCTCTATTACTGAACACATGTGGTACACAGACATACATGCAGGCAAAACAAAACAAAAACCAAAACCCAACAACTGCACAAAAAATAAGTCTTAAAGAATTCAGCACATGCTACAAATTCTGCAGAAATGGTTCTCTTTTTTTGGTAGGGCGGGGGTGTTGGAGACAAGGTTTCTCTGTGTAACAGCCCTGGCTGTCCTGGAACTCAATTTGTAGATCAGGCTGGCCTCGAACTAACAGATCTGCCTGCCTCTGATTGCTGAGATTAAAGGCGTGTGCCACCACCACTCAACTATCATTGGGTCTTTTTTAAAGCAGGGGTGCAAGGATAAGAATATTGCAACTGTTTTTTCCTCACAAGAATGTTTAAGACATTTAAGGCTATGTGGGATCAGGACGGCTTTAAATATTAGACACCTTCTTACAATGTACAAAACGTGACACATACACACATACCCGGTACCCGGTGTCATTTGGTAACAAACTTGTCCCTGTATGTTTCCAAGCCGCTCTCCAGGTGTGGTGCTGTTCTTGGGAGGCCACTGCCGTCCTTCCCTGCTAACTCACTTTGGGCTGTTCTGCACTTGGCTCTAGCTGCCCGGGCCTTGGTCAATCTCCTTCCTTTCTCAGGGCCTTCCTGTGCTCTCTTCTTTGCCTGGAAAACTCTGTTTTATGTCTGGATGAATCTTGCTGTAACTTGGGATCTCAGTACGTCCACATCCCAATCTAATTTAATTCTTCCTGCTTTGTTTTCCCTCTTAATTCTATACTTAAAAAATAAATTTGTGGGGCCTCCAACTGGATCAGGCCCTCTGAATAGGTGAGACAGTTGATTGGCTTGATCAGTTTGGGAGGCATCCAGGCAGTAGGACCGGGTCCTGGGCTCATTGCATGAGTTGGCTGTTTGAAACCTGGGGCTTATGCAGGGACGTTTGGCTCAATCTGGGAGCAGGGGACTGGACCTGCCTGGACTGAGTCTACCAGGTTGATCTCAATCCTCCTCGGGGGAGTCTTTGCCCTGGAGGAGGTGGGAATAGGGGGTCGGCTGGGGGGAAGGGGAGGGGGCAGGAGGGGGGGAGAACAAGGGAATCCGTGGCTGATATGTAGAACTGAATGGTGTTGTAAAATACAATAAAAGGGAAAAAAATAAATTTGTAAAACAGGAGAAAGCTAGATGAGAGCAACAAAGTAAGGGCCCATTTGTTCTGTTTTGCTCTTGACTGTGGATGTGGTGTAAATAGCTTCCTGAGTGGCTTCTTTGACTTCTCAGCAACAGCCTCTAACAGAGTTGTAAGCCAAATAAATCTTTTCACACCTTGAAAAAAAAATTTGTAAAATAAATAAATTTGTGTTTGTGTGGGTGTAAACACACACGCACGCGTGTGTGCGCGCGCAACAAGTCACAATCGTGTGGGTGTCAGTCTTGGTGGCAAGCACCATCACACGGTGAGACATCTGACTGGTTCTTAATTCCGTACTTTTCTGCCTTGAGACTCACCGTATTTGTGTTAGTGTCTACGGCCTGTCCCCAGCAATTCTCACCACCTTAGAGCTACAGCGTGAGTCTAAGGCATCTTTCTTTAAAGCGATCAGGGTTGAGCTGAAGTGAGGGATCCTCTCTGGTCCAGTCGGGATTCAGCTGCCTTGGTGTTAGGAGCCACAGACTCCCAAACGAGCGGTGCAGCAGCAACCATAGAGAGAGCGCGAGGCGGGAGCGAGGGGCCCGGATGTGGTCACCATAGAGACGGGTGACTGACAGGCAGCGGAAGAGGAAGCCCAGGGAAGGCTAGGCTGTGAGGTGGCAGCGACTGCAGAGCTGAGCTCCTCGGCCCGCAACGGGGTGGGCTCTTGGTCTCGTCACCCGCGAGGCGGCCCCATCTCCGCCCCGGCTCGCCGTGGGGATCGGGTGTCCCTGACGGCCTGATCGGCCTGAGCACCCGCTTGGTCCTGCTCTCCGCCCAGACCTCCTTCCGCCGCCGGGGCTCCCAGAGCAAACCAGCTGGACGCCGGGCCTCCTCTGCTGTCGCGGGACGTAGGCGATTCATTTCTGACTCCAGACGACCGGCTAGGATTCGCTTTGGGTCTTCTTCCGCGGGCTGGCACAGGGCTGTGGTTGCCAAGGCACCTAGTAGGGCACTGGCTGGCGCAGCGCGGGTCCTGTTGGAAGGGGTGAGCCCCTGCTGGCCTTCCCAGACAGACCCCAGTGTTTCTCGGACCGCTGCTGTTCTCCCGGGTTGCTTTCTTTTGTAACGTAGTTACATCAGGAGTGCCTATAATTTGTGTCTTGTTGCTCTTAGGAAGGTGGACAGCAGTGGGCTGAGTGGGCTGGCCTGCAAAATGGCTCCGTCAGCCATTGCGCTCCTCTGAGAGGCCAGCTGTGCTGAGTCACTGTGGCTGTCCACCTCATTTAGGTGGGCAGATGGGTGTGCACCGTGCATGGCTAATAATCGTATGTGACAAGGAGGGGGTTACTAGAACCTGTGGGTTTCTATGACCCTCAGGCCCAGGGTGGAAGCAGGCTCTGACCCCTTCCTCTAGGGCTAGCCTGCAGCAGTAGTCAAGAGTCCCTTCTTGGGCCTGAGCAGACATGGTGGGCCATGATACCTGCAGGACAGGACAGGGTGGCTGAGGTGGGGCCCTTTGGTTGGGCTGTTGTTTGGATGGTGCATGCGCTTTCCCCTAACCCCTGCTTCATCAGGTGCTTCTGACTTTTGAATTAGGCCCATGCTTCAGATGGATGTAACCCCTTTTGGGGTTCGGTTTGGCAGTATTGCACTTCCTTTCCTCTTTCTACTGGACTACAGACTGCAATCCCAGCAGTGAGTGGAGTGGCACGGTTCACATAGACATTAGTATTTAGTTGAGGGGTGTATCAGCACCATGGCCACTGAAGACCAGGGGTAGGGAGTTGGGGAGACTTTGTGGGGGATGCTAGGCCTGGAAGCCAGCACACTTTGCTCCTCTCTCTGTTGCTGACCTCATTGACCTCAGGTTCCCTGGTTAAAACTGTGGGGCTGTTGCTGGCCTGGTGCCCATCAACCTATTGATCCTTGAGACCGTGCCCCGGGGCACCCCCACGTCAGGGCCTGCCACCATGCGACTGAGCTCCCTGTTGGCTCTGCTGCGGCCAGCACTCCCCCTCATCTTGGGGCTGTCTCTGGGATGCAGCCTGAGCCTTCTGCGGGTTTCCTGGATCCAGGGTGAGGGAGAAGATCCCTGTGTGGAGGCTGTGGGGAAGCCAGGAGGGCCACAGAATCCAGACTCAAAAACTGGGCTGGACCACAGCGATGAAGACTTCAAACCCAGGATCGTCCCCTACTACAGGGATCCTAACAAGCCCTACAAGAAGGTGCTCAGGTGAGGGTGATGTGTGCATACCTCCCCCTCCCCCAGCACTGGTGCTGGTTCCAGAGCTGTTTGCTGCTGGGTTTGCATTGCTGCTCAGTGGTGCTTTCCCAGAAGCCCTTGTTTCCTGTCTTGGTTTGCTCCTAGTTCATCCCCCCCCCCCTCAGATCTGAAAGCCTCACCCATTGGTGTTAATGTTCACTGTCCTTGAGCAGAGCTGTGCTTGCACCAACCCCCTGCATAGACCTGAGCAGACCCTGCCCCCCCCCACTAGTCCAGCATCACCTGCTTAGTGAACACTCACACAGTAGCTGCTCAGTAGCGATGAGGGAGTTCTTGCCTTTCTCAGCCCCAGCTCTTTCATTCCTAGGGATGTATGTTCTGGGCAAGCTGTCGTGATGCTCCCTTAGTGGCTCAGGAGGTGACCCCTTCTCCTCTGATCTTTCCACAGGACTCGCTATATCCAGACAGAGCTGGGCTCTCGTGAGCGCTTGCTGGTCGCTGTCCTGACTTCCCGTGCCACGCTGTCCACCCTGGCCGTCGCTGTTAACCGTACAGTGGCACATCACTTCCCTCGGTTACTCTACTACACCGGGCAGCGAGGAGCCCGGGCTCCGGCAGGGATGCAGGTGGTGTCTCACGGAGACGAGCGGCCTGCCTGGCTCATGTCAGAGACCCTGCGCCACCTCCACACACACTTTGGGGCCGACTATGACTGGTTCTTCATCATGCAGGATGACACATATGTGCAGGCCCCCCGATTGGCAGCTCTGGCTGGCCACCTTAGCATCAACCAAGACCTGTACTTCGGCCGTGCCGAGGAATTCATTGGTGCAGGCGAGCAGGCCCGGTACTGCCATGGGGGCTTTGGCTACCTGCTGTCACGGAGTCTCCTGTTGCGCTTGCGGCCACATCTGGATGGCTGCAGAGGAGACATTCTCAGTGCCCGGCCCGATGAATGGCTTGGCCGCTGCCTCATCGACACTCTGGGCATCGGCTGTGTCTCACAGCACCAGGTGACAGCCCCTTCAAGGCAGTCCCCGTCCCCCAAAGGTTGGCAGTGACTGAATGATTGCTGTCCAAACTGAATTCTCGAGACCATCCTCTTGTCCTTCCCAGACGCCAGCCTGCCCCTTCAGCTCTCCCTTGCTCACCTTACGGCACTGGGGCCATCAAAAGTGCGTATCCTTAGGGACCCCTAAAGCCAGAAAGGTGCCTAAACTCACCAGACCCACCACCACCACCCCCGTTTTCCACATCCGGTGCGCATCACAGTTCAGGACAATGTGAAAATGTTCTAGAGTTGGCCATCCCCAAAGTGGAAAGCCCAGAGGTCCCTCTACTGCCCTAGAGAAGGTGGAGCATCCCAGCAGCAGGCCATCTGGGAGGTTCTTCTCTGACTGTATTCTCATTGAGCAGTGGGGTTCTTGGGGGAAGAGGATGCGGTTGTCTGTTCGCTTTCTTGTTTCCAAAATGTGGGCATTGGAACTAGGAATGGAGGCTGGGGAGCCTTGCATTTCTGTCATTCGGAAGTAGCAGCAGTGATAGGTGTGAATGCTAAGGAGGGCCGTGGGGGCTGTGGGTGTAACAGCTTCTGTGTGCAGCATTGATTGTCTGATTGGTCCCTCTAGGGGCAACAGTATCGCTCCTTCGAACTGGCCAAGAATAGGGACCCCGAGAAGGAAGGGAGCTCTGCTTTCCTGAGTGCCTTCGCCGTCCACCCGGTCTCCGAGGGTACCCTCATGTACCGGCTCCACAAACGCTTCAGTGCTCTGGAGTTGGAGCGGGCTTACATTGAGATAGAGCAACTGCAGGTGAGCTGTGCCTGAGGGCCGTGGCTGGGCGTGCACAGGGAGCCTGAGGAGCCGGGCTGGCAGGGGAGTTTGGGGGGCTGGGCTAGTGGGGTAGAAAGAGGCTAACTTCCTCCATTTAAAACAACCACAGGGCAAGGGACCCTAGGGTCCAGGACATTGTAAAGTAGGCTCTGGCCTGACTCCCACCAAATGTGTAGGTTAACTCCCAAGAGCTCACTTGAACGCCTCTACAGCAGTGCTTTCCTCTGAGACAGCAACCCACAAAGTCCCAAGCTTCTAGAATTGTCCTCAAAGGTCCAAAAGGTAGAAGAGGGGGATTCTGTGGTGTGAGGGTCTCCAGAGGTGGGGTAGAGATAGAAACAAAGGTCTGATCATGACGAGGATGTATGTGAGTCCCGTGGGCATGAGAGTGGAAGTGTGTTGAGATCTCCTTCCTCTGCGAAGCACAGTCCTGGCAGCAGCTGTGAAGGGGGGTATTACCCATCTCCCTTCTGCACGTTAGATGAAGACTGTTCTGGGCAAGGGACTAGGTGGTCAGCCGGGACTCTGCTGCCTGGGCACCTGGAGCCGGGTGGGATCTTAAAAGCAGCACTAGCCTGGCGGTGGTGGCGCACGCCTTTAATCCCAGCACTCGGGAGGCAGAGGTAGGCGGATCTCTGTGAGTTCGAGGCCAGCCTGGTCTACAGAGTGAGTTCCAGGAAAGGCGCAAAGCTACACAGAGAAACCCTGTCTTGAAAAACCAAAAAAAAGAAAAAAGAAAGAAAGAAAGAAAAAAAAAAGAAAAGCAGCACTAAAGTTGGGTGCATCTCCTCCACCCTAGGCTCAGATCCGGAACCTGACAGTGCTGACCCCCGAGGGCGAGGCAGGGCTGAGCTGGCCGGTCGGGCTGCCAGCCCCGTTCACGCCACACTCTCGCTTCGAGGTGCTGGGCTGGGACTACTTCACAGAGCAGCACACCTTCGCCTGTCCAGACGGCGCTCCCAAATGCCCGCTGCAGGGGGCCAGCAGAGCCGACGTAGGCGACGCTGTGGACACTGCTCTGGAGCAGCTCAATCGGCGCTATCAGCCCCGCCTGCGCTTCCAGAAGCAGCGACTGCTCAATGGTTACCGGCGCTTTGACCCCGCCAGGGGCATGGAGTACACCCTCGATTTGCTTCTCGAAGCCGTAACTCAGCGAGGGCACCGACGCTCCCTGGCCCGCAGAGTCAGCCTGCTGCGGCCGCTGAGCAGGGTGGAAATCCTGCCTATGCCCTATGTCACCGAGGCTACCCGGGTGCAGCTGGTGCTGCCGCTCCTGGTGGCCGAGGCTCCGGCTGCCCTGGCTTTTCTCGAGGCCTTTGCTGCCAGTGTTCTGGAGCCCCGAGAACATGCGTTGCTCACCCTGTTGTTGGTATATGGACCCCGGGAAGGCCGCGGGGGCCCCGACCCTTTTCTTGGGGTGAAGGCTGCAGCAGCTGAGTTAGAACGACGGTACCCTGGGGCGAGGCTGGCCTGGCTTGCTGTGCGAGCAGAGGCCCCTTCCCAGGTGCGGCTCATGGATGTCATCTCCAAAAAACACCCCGTGGACACCCTGTTCTTCCTTACCACCGTGTGGACAAGACCTGGGTCGGAAGTCCTCAACCGCTGCCGCATGAATGCCATCTCTGGCTGGCAGGCCTTCTTTCCGGTCCACTTTCAAGAGTTCAACCCTGTCCTGTCACCACAGAGATCCCCCCAAGGGGGCCCCGGGGCTGGCCCCGATCCCCCATCCCCTGGTGTGGACCCTTCCCGGGGGGCTCCCGTCGGGGGCAGATTTGACCGGCAGGCATCGGCAGAGGGCTGCTTCTACAATGCTGACTACCTGGCCGCCCGGGCTCGGCTGGCTGGCGAACTGGCAGGCCAGGAAGAGGAGGAAGCCCTGGAGGGGCTGGAGGTGATGGATGTTTTCCTCCGGTTCTCAGGGCTCCACCTCTTTCGAGCCGTAGAGCCAGGGCTGGTGCAGAAGTTCTCCTTGCGGGACTGCAGCCCCCGGCTCAGCGAGGAACTGTACCACCGCTGTCGCCTCAGCAACCTGGAGGGGCTGGGAGGCCGGACCCAGCTGGCCATGGCTCTGTTTGAACAGGAGCAGGCCAACAGCACTTAGCTTCCCTACCGGTGTCTGCCATAGCCCCAGGAAGGGCAAGGCAAGGTGATGGACAGATGGAAGGCTTGTCACTGTATTTTTTTTTAAAACTAAGAAAATGTTATTAAAAAGCATCTTCCGCCAAACTGTTTTTAGGTCTAGGGAGAGGGGTGAGGAGAATCTATGGGAGGATTGTGGAGAGTTTGTCTGCAGGATTCCACTGCCTTCCCCTCTTCCCCTCCCTCCCTTCCCTCCCAGTCCCCAATGACCACAAGACTGCTGTCTGATGAGTGACCTTTAATCCAGTCCTCCCCGCTCCCCCCCCCCGCCCCAACCCCACAGCAGCAGGGGAGGGAGGCCAGAGTCCAGGGCCTGCGCCGGACAGCGTGGCTGCCTGGTCCACAGTGGCGCTTGTTCACGGGCTCCTAGGTGTTGCGCACGACCAGCGATTGTTCCAGCTCCTGCCTACGCTGCTGGATCTGTAGAGGAAGTGTGAGCAGGGGCAGGGTTACAGTGATCCTGGTGAGTGACCAGGGGGGACCCCCTTCTTGGCACCCCTCCCCTGGAAGAGTCTGGGAGCCAGGAGACGACTGCATGGGGATGTAGGGTGGAGGACAGGGGCCAAGCACAGGCAGCAGCAAAGCCCGTTAGCAGGTGAGGAGCAAGGGTTCGCTAGCATTGGAGGAGAGGGGAGCCTCCATTACCTTACAGTAGAAGTAGCGGCTGACGGCTTCCTGGGACCAGGGCTGGTGGTAGAACTCCGCCCGGCGTTCCTCCTCAGGGTTACCAGCCACGTCCGTCATCACCTGGGAGGGAGCAGCGCGGTGGGGTCTGTCGTGAGTCCCCCAGTCCCTCACCTGCCCGGACTGCATGCCCACCTTCCCCTTGTCTCGGTGTCAACGCCCTCAGCCCTCTCTCCACCTTGAGGTCTCGGCTCTGAGAGCGGAGCAGGTCTTGGACGTAGCCTTTGGGGTCTCTGGAGAAGCTTAGCATGAAGTCCCTCTGGATCTTGAGCTGGTTTATGGACTCGATCGTCTCGTGGATCTACAGGTAGAAAGACAATGATTTCCGCCCGACTGTGATGTGGGAGAGGAATGCAAGAGGAAGAAGGCTGGGGGGGGGGGGCTCGCCGCTGGTGAAGGGCAGCTCCGCAGAGCAGTGAGGGGAGGGGGCGGGCAGCGCTGAACTTGGAGGAGTCAGCCTCTCACAGCAGGGAAGGGCTGTCTGTGTGTTCCTCACGGCCCAGGTCCATGCTGGGGTCTGAGTGCTTTGTCCTTTCTCTTGGTTAATGTCCCACTCTAGCTCTGGGCTCGGGCCGCACCTTACTGTCCAGAGCACTGATCTCCTGCTGGTTGGCCGTGGACAGGAGAAAGCTGCTCATCTGCCCCTTCAGTGGCTCCTCTACCTCCACATCAATGTCATAGCATGCTGTCTTCTTCTGGTCTGATGGGTCCACGCTGCCAGAGAAGCCCAGCCTTTGATGTCCATGGTACACCCCACAGAAGGCCAGGGATAGGGCAGGGGTGGGTACAGGGGGAGGTGGAGAAGGCAGGGAGGGCTGTCCCCGGTCTGTGGAGGAAGCCAGGCCACCTCACCTGATGACGTGGTTGATAACAATCGGATCAGGGGGCAGCAGCAGGGCTGTGAGGCGCTGGGGGATCTCGGAGAACTTCAGGCGGGGACAGTCAAAAATCTGAGGCAGGATTGTTGAGAGGGGGTCATTTGGGGCGTGGGGGTAAAGAGACGGTAACTAATTCGGATCCTTCCTTTCTGGAAAGACCACAAGAAGCTGACAGCGAGTCAGGGCAATGATCCGGGCTGAAGGTGGAGAAACAGGCATGGCTAATAGGGAGGCCGGTGTGGGGCCCTAAGTGTGCCTGTTTGGCCGTTAGTCCTTCTGCCACATCCCGTGAACAAGCTACTTAATACCTTGGCTCTCCGTGCCTTCATCTCTAGAATGGAGATATTAACAATCCCCATCTCATGGGTTGTCACGGAGATTAGATGAATTAGAATACAAAATAAGTGTTTGGAATGGTATATGGTAAGTGGTCAATAAATTCCAACTACTATTTCTACTCGAGTGTATCTGCTGTGTTTATTTTAAAATACATTAATAGTAACACTCTACTGTGGCAGAATTTTGCCAGATCATTTTTGTAACAATCTGGTTTTCCTTAGCTGCCAGATACACGTGATGGCACAGCTTTCTCCACCCCTCACATCAAAGACAGAACCAGAGGCAGAAAGAATAGCAAAGTAAGGTACCCCAAGTCTAGACCCAGGACTGGGACCCCAGGGATCCCAACTCCAAGTACCAAGAAGATTACATTACAGGGTGCTGTCTCCCACCAAGAGGGTCCCAGATATGCTTCCCTTGGGGAACAGCTAAATAGACCGTGGAAGAGCCTGGACGAGCTCCAAGGCCATGACCCTGACGGTTCCGGGTATTCAGGAATTCAGCAAGAGAGCTGGCTACCTTTGAGGGGTGCTGCTGCTAGGTCACTATGCCTGCTCCCCAGATCCTGGGGCCTAGGACACCCATTACCTGCTGGAAATACTTGTCTCCATTGATGTATTCCTTGTCATGGGAATCCTGCAGCCGGTTGGTCTTCACGTACTGCCATAGCGCCTGGACAATGGCTGAGCGGCTCTGTGTATGTAACCCCAGCAGCCGGGCTAATCGGGGGTCCAGTTTGAACTGGGGAGGCTGGGAAAAGGTTACCAGGACAGTTAGATCAAAGGGCATGGGGCTTGTGGTCCTTGGCAGTGTGCTCCTGGGAAAGATGGATAGGAAGGAAAACGGGGTCTTTGAGTGAAGGATGAAACCAACCTGATAGTCCAGCATAAGGAGCAGGGTACAGCGCACACTCAGGTCCCCTGGTCTCTTCACTTGGAACCCATCTGTCTCCTGGGTTGTGGGTGTCCGGTGCCACTGTCCGGGGGGAAGAGCTAGGTCACCCACAGACTCGTCTGGATTAATGGGGCCTAGGGTTTTAGGATGGTCCTCAGTCCAGGTCTGCAGCCTCTTCAGGGCCTTGGGTCAGCCGGAAGGGCAGAAGCAATCTGTCTTACCTCAACGAGGTGGTTGTCGGGGCCGTAAAGGTCTTTGTCCAACTCAATGACCAAACTCTTGAAGAAGGAAGAGAACTTCCGCTTCTGCTTACTGGGCTGTGGGAAAGGGACAGGGACTGTGGGGGCAGAACAGGGACCATGGACACAGAATGGGCCAAGTTGGCAGCAGGCAAGTGGTATGCTCAGAGGCAGTCCTCTGTACCCAGACTGTTCCCAGGCCCACCCGCCCCTGCCAGGGTTGACTACCCAGCTCCCAGTGCAGACATTTGGTTCTGTCCTTGACTCGGCCCATACCCACCCCAGGACACCTGGAGAGACCTGGGCCAGGACGTACATCATCCAAGAGCTTCCCCTCCACCCGCAGCTCCCAGGAGGCAATGCTGCCGTCAGAGTCTTCAGCGTCGGGCTTCGCAGGGTTAAAAGTATTGGAGATATAAAGGCGCAGCTTTCGCTTTTGCTGTAGAGATAAAGTGTAGCACAGGACCAGGGCTGTGTGCCCCTACCCAGGGGTACCCTGCTTCCTCCTCCTGGACAGGGCACTCAGAGCCCTCTTCCTACCCCCACACTAAGGCACCTTCATGGGCCTCTTCAGGGCCTCCTGGATGTCCACCCGCTTCCGCATGATGGTTTGATCCAGTTTCCTCTCAAATGCTAGGAGGTCCATGTAAGCCTGGGACTCCGGGACCAGCTCCCGAATCTGGAGGGGGAGCAGAGTGGAAGCAGGGCTCAGTCAGTCTTGCAGGGCGGAATGCGTGCCCGCTCTGTGATCACAGGACACAAAGGGCATGTAGGGGAGCTGTCCGATTGATTTCAGGGTGTGGAATTCTGAGTGTGGATAGGACTTGTCCCCGGGACTCTATTATATACCCTCATTGTGTGCGGATAAAGATTGCTTCTCCCTGCAGGAAAATCCATGCATCTCATCACCAGGGAAGGAGACAGCGACGGGCAGCCCAGCAGGTGCAAGTGCCTCATCCTGTCACCTCCCTAAGATAGTTGGAAGGTACACCTGCTGCCCTCTCCCATGTCCAGGACTTCCTGCCATCTTCTGTTCCCTTCTTTGTCCTGTGCCTTTATGCCTTTGGACCACTGACATTCAGCCCCCTCAGCCTCAGGCCCTGTGTTCTGGCCCTCCTCCCTCCAAGGCGCTCCGGCTCCTTCCCTCAGTCCCACCCTGCCCTCTCCCAGAGGGAGCCTCACTTCTTAATGAGCTTTTAAAACAAAAAGAGAAAGTGACTATGACGCTGAGCCCAAAGCATTGCTCCTGAGGGAGGAGGGGAGGGCGGAGCAGAAGAGGGTGGGGGCTGGCTGGGGGCTTCTGTGAAAGGCACTCACCCTTTGAGGGAGGATTTTGTCAGCCATCTTCCTCCTCTTGGCACTGTACATTTTTAAAAGAAAAAACCAGGTTACCATGGCGACAGATCTGGGAGTAACGAGGCCACCTGCTAAATTATCCCGACATCTCCGCCCGCCTGGCTGGGGTTCCCACAGCCTGCTTGTCTGCCCGTCTGAGGGCTATAACTGCGATGTGGAGCTGGTACTTCTCTTGGAAAGCAGGATGACTGATCCTTTCTCTGGCCTGGGTCTCCTCCTCCCCCAACACACACACACACACACACACACACACACACACACACACACCCCTTATACCTCACCACATATATCCTCAGAGCCAGAGGAATTCAGACTTAGGAGAAACTAGTGAAAGAGGAGAGGCTGGCAAAAGATGCCTGCAAAAAGCGGGGAGGTGGGGAAGACAGGGGAGAGAAGATAGCTTCTGAAGACCTTCTTCTCCTGCCAAGCAGGAGACACATGCTCAAGAGAGCCTGAGCTCCAAGAAGGGGAGAGATGGCTCTTCCACCTGGTTCCTGGAGCCGTCATGGTGTGAAGCTGGTGGGACTTGGCACTCCTGCCGCTCTGGGCTTGGAAGGGACTGTTTAAGGGCAGGAGGTGCTTGCGGTCTTGGACCACTTGCCAACCAAGGGACACACCACATTCACAGGGACCCTGGAAATGTGCAGGAGTGTTCTATGTGGGTGTGACTTAACACTGGAACCAAAGTGGCTGGACCTATGGGAGATAGCCCCTAGAATCTGGATGCTTCTCAGTTTTAAAAGCAACCCAGAGAACCCTTGGCTGGCCAAGAGTGCACACAGCCTAGAGGATAGCTCTACACTGCCCCCATGTGGCAGTCCCACTCACTGCCCCCTCTCTATCCAGAAATCCATTCTATGGCCAGGCAAGCAACTCATTAAGGAAAAAAAGAAAAAAAAAAAAAAGAAAAGAAAAGAAAATAATAATAATAAAAAATAAAAAAAACCCCAGCCCATTCTTAGGCTGGGCAAGCCTCTCATAAAAGTATTTCAAATAAATTGTCCACACAAAACTTAACTTACACACAACAAATCGAAGAGCTATTTGCTATACAAGATAATCATTCACTTTATAAAAGAATTTATCATGGAATGCCTATAAATATTTTTCCCTGATGTGTAAAAACTACTTAATAATGAGGTAAAATTAATATTACACCTTGTATAAAAATCCATCTGTTGTGCAAAAGGAAGCATGTATGTTTGGCTAAATACTGATGCCCATAGGGATCTTGCCAACAGTCAGCAGGGGCCATGGGAGTGCCACCAACTTCTCAGACAAGGAAATAAGCTGGTGTGGTGGCCTGGGGGCAGAGCTGGTCCCTCAGAGGGATTATGACACCTATTCACACCCACTGCCAAGATGGGGACTGTGGAGGTCTAAAGGGACTCTGTGACGCAGCCTGAGATTCAGGACTGGCGGGGAGGTACCGGAGGACCACACTTTAGAAAACACAGCTAAAGCTTAGCCTTCAGTCTATTGCCAGCCCTGCCTCTCCCCAAAGACTGAAGCATCACCCAGAACTTGGGGTAAAGGACGGGAAAAAGGATTTAGCAGGTGACAAGCATAAGAGCGAGGGGTGCGTGCAGAGAAGGGACACTAGCAGCTGACTATCGCAGCCTGTCTCCACTGTGGGCACACAAAAGAACCAGACCAGTGCCCCCTAAGCCCTCCCCAGAGAGTATCCAAGCCAGAATGACTTGGTCGCTGCTAGCATCCTTCCTCAGCTTCCCATACCCATCACTCACCCACCTGGTCCCTGAGGCTTCTGCCTGCCCGCCCCTGCCCGCCCTTCCACGCCACCCCCCCTCCCCACTCACCTGCGGCTCCGCGCGGGGGCGGTGGGCACAGGCTGGCCCTGGCCCTGTGGCTGGCTCTGCCCGGGCGGGGGCGCTGCTCGCTTGCGGGCGGGCTCCATGCCCGCGGGGGCCAGGCCGGGTCGCACGGCGGGGCTGCCCATGTACGGGGAGCCCGGGGGGCCCATGGGCGCCCCCTGGTGGGGCATTCGGGCTCCAGACGGCATCCCGGGGCGCTGGGGGGTGGGGCGGGAGGTGAAGCAGAAACCGGCGCCAGCAGGTCAGATTCGGTCCCGACCCCCAAGCCAGCGTGCTGCGTCCCGCCCCTCTCCAAGACCCGGGGCTGGTAACCCTGCGCTGAACGAGGAGTGGGAGTGATTGGTGGGAGGGGCGGGGGCGCGGGAATCTGCGGCGCTCTGGAGGAGGGGGCTCGCCGTCTCCTAGCAGGAAGCTAACTGAAGCCAGGCAATTGCCCAGGGCATAGCCGAGCCTCGGAGCTGTGCAAGGTACTGCAAAAATGAATACTAATGGCGCCTTTCAACCTTTCAAAGGATGTTCACATCCGCACGGTCCTCTGCAAGCCAGTCAGAGCAGGTCTTTTCATCCCCAACTGACAGATGGGGCAACTGGGGCTCAAAGAGAAAAGCGACCTCGCCAAGGTCACCCCCGCTCATCCCGGCAAAGGCAGCACCTGACGGGCCATGCTCCCCGCTGCTCCGCTGAGGCGAGGGGCTGATCTCCTGCGCTCATTTACCATTCCCTCATTCCCACACCCCACTTCTGGGGCTTTGTACTTGAGCCTCCCCCCCCCACCCCCCGCTCCCTTTCAGCGTCCCCGGTTTTGGACCCTTGATCTCAAACAACTCCTTCAGGGAACTCCAGGTCTCTTGACTTAGCCTGCCTCCTTAATTTCATTTCTCCCCAAGGTGATGGAAGAGGCTTGGCAAGGGCACCTGAGGGTCTGAGTTTTTCTGAGTGACAAGTGGGAAACTGGACTAAAAGGGAGCTGCCGGGGGCAGGGATGATCGAAGGAAACCACATCTGTGCCAGCATCCATTTCTCCCTCCTAACTGCCTACACCAGAGAGATAACCCATTCCCCATCCCATCCCAGGAAGGTAGAAGCTGGAAAGAAATGAGGCAGCTTGTATTTCCCCAGCCAACTGGGCAGTCAATCAAAACAGATGAGGTACAGACGCAAGTGGAGTGTTCGGAGTCCACTTGTCCAGGCCTGGGAAGGGAGTTGAGGTTTAGGGACTAATCAGGAGGTGGGATTGGTTCAGAAGAACAGGGAGGTGATGGGGGGATGCAGACCCTATTATTTAAACACCCCCATCTCAGACTAGGGATGTAGCTTGGTACACTGCTTGCCCAATACACGTGAAGCCCGGGGTTTGATCCCCAGCATCAAATACACTGCACATGGTGGTACACACCATGGTAATCCCAGTCTCAAGGTGGAGGCAGAAAGATCAAGACCATCCTCCCCTATAGAGTGAGTTCGAGGCCAGCCTAGGCTCCAGGAGACCCTGCCTCTATATATAATAAACAAATACAAAGCACCCCTCATCTCACCCCAGGACCGAGAAGCCCCAACCCTAACCCCCAGGCCTCTTCCTCCCCCCAGCTCCCCACCCCCCACCCCCTGCACTGCTCATTCCTAAGGTCTCCACCCTCCGCCAGCAGCTGTCCCTGCCCATCTCTTCTGCAGTGACACCAGCCAGTCCCTGAATTTGCTTCCCCGATTCCACCTGCCTCTGTCACTCACACCACCAATACCTCCAGGGTGGAAGCCCAGGCCTAGCCATTCCCCGCTGCTATTAAGGCGCCCTTGATCACTGGAGAACTGAACCTCCAAGTTGGCCATGTTCAAATCCATATGTAGAACCTCTTCTTCGCTGGCCAGGACTCTTTAAAGCAACTCCCCCAAGCAGCCAGGTTAGGACTGGTAACTCCGCTAACCCCCAGGACTGCCTTGGGAATTGCACCCCAGAGATCCCTGCGGCCAGAGGACAGGCTGCCACGGGGGACCCTCTTCTCTATCAGCTGCTCTCTTATTCATCAAGGCCACTGAGACTGTCTGGTTTGCTGAGAGGCCCTGAGGGGAAGGGGCCGCTAAGGGGCTCTGCCGCCAGAACCACCATCACAAGAGGTCAAGATTTGGGGGGCCCTTGCCTCTCTCACTGAGAAGGTGCTTCCTGGAGTCACAACCAAATTTGGCCATAGTAAATCTGACTGAGTCTTCCCTCCATCACATATCCCCAAAGCTTGGAGCCCCTTACAGCCAGGCTCTCCCCCTGATTCAACTCAACCATCCACCTCCGTAGGTCCCTGGATACTGTCAGATCCTCACGTGTCTTCACATGTCTGTGGCAGGACACTATAGTGTTATCCCTTTGGTCTCTAGGCCTGGTAACCCCAACTTCAGCCCTTCACACCTTTGAGGGGTTAAGGTCATCAAGTTCTGGGGGCTGAGTCTGCCAAGGGATCCTCTGACCTCTTTAACTTGGGGTCCATCTCTCAAGTAGGCCTCTCTCAGCTCTAAGAGCAGGGCCAAGTCCTCAGGACCCTCCTGCTAGGATGCAGAGGTCGCTCAGTCAGAGAGCTTTTTGCTCTCAGGTGCCTCCTGGGTCACCTGCTCCTACTTCCCCAGACCCAGTCAGAGTGACACTGTCCCAGTGGATGAACAGGGACAACAGGCAGCCCAACCCCAGCTGTGTGCTCCAGTCGCCACCCCACCCCCACCCCAGGGCAGGGGCAACACCTGGGCCCACCCGCAAAAGAACGGACGACATGTCAGCCACAGAGGGGAGCCACCTCTTGGGGGGCACGGTGTCCACATCCCACCCCTTTCCCCTGACAAGAGCCCAAGCCGACGCCTCCCTTCCCGGCCGCCGCGCGCGCCCATCCCCAGCCGACCGCTTGGCGACGTGTTCGGATGCCAGGGCGCCGGCAAGGTCCCAGGGTTGGGCCGTGACCGTGCGCCCCCCAACCAGAGGGGTGGGAGAGCGGGAGCGCGCCGGCGGCCCCTCCCGATCATCCCTCCATTCAGCCCGAGCCAGCTCGCTCACCCTCCCCCGCTAACTTTCCCCCACTCACCACCCCATGGACCAGAAACTCAAAAAGTTTGCTTTTCGTGGCTTTGCGCGCCCCTCCGGCAACTTCGTCCGCGGCCATCGGGGTGGGCTCAGCGGCTCCTCTCACTCTCTCTCTCTCTTCCTCTTTCTTTCCCTTTTCTGCCTTTTTTTTCCTCCAACTCTCCCCTCTGAGTCCTGCTGGGCTCTCTCACACTTCTACTCGAGCGGAGTGGGGAGGGGGCCCCTTCAGGGCTGCCCTGACGGCCCACGGCCCACGCCGCCGCCGCCCGCCCGCCCGCCGCCGCCGCCGCCGCCGCCGCGGCTGCCGCATTCCTGCACTGATAAGACAGAAATAGTCCGGCGGCCCGGGGTCTGCCTGCGACGCGGCGGGGACAGAGCAGCCCGCCCGTGCACCCCGCGTGGTCCAAACGGCGCAGAGAAGCGGCAAGACGAGCCGAGCCGCCCGGAGGCTGGGAGATGGGCAGCGGCGCGGCGCCCAGGCCGCCGCCGGAGGCCCACCGGTGGCGGCACGGGGAGGGAACACCAGGGGAGGTGACCAGGGGGCTCGCCGGCCACCCTGCCTTCGCCACAAATAGTTTCTCGGTTAGGGAATTCGCCGACAGGGCCAGGCAGAGAACAGGCAGTTCCAACTTTCTTCCCCCAAGTGGCTCCTGCCGCATTTCTGAGGCCCTTTCCCCAGGGACCAGACAAGCCAAGTAGGGAAACATTTGCTGGAAGGAATCTAGGGGGGAGCCCGAGCCCGGAGGAGGCCTTGCTCCTGTCCCAGGGCCGGCCGCCGCGGTGGGTGTGCCGGGCCAGCCTGGCTCCTGGGCGTCCGCAGATGTGTGTGCCCTTGTCTCGCCCAACGTGTGCCTGCCACCCTTTTGTGGCACGGCGCAGTGGCTGTGGGTGTGGATGTTTATGTGCGTGCAACTGACAAACGCCGGGTCTGTGTGCTTCCCTCCACCAGAGCCGCCGTGCCTGCGCGCGTGCGTGCGGGGCAGGACACGGCCTGTGTCTTTCAGCTCTGGGGGAGTCTATTTCTGGGCTTGTGAGTCTTTGTTTGTCTCTGTGTGAGAAAGTGAGGGCAACAGGGGAAGTATTTCCGAAAAGGGGGCATGGATGGGGCTCAGGAGAACAGGAAGAGTGAATGGGGGGAATGGTGCCGGGCCAGGATGGGTACTTGGGTGGGTTAAGGGGGGGAAGAGAGAGGCAAACAGGGCTTGATGGCTTTGGCATGGAGACCCAGGGAGGCTGGGGATGGTGAGGTCCGCCCCAGGACCGAAGAGAAAGCAGGAGTGTGGAGTGGGAAGATGAGGGAGCCCCAAAAGAGATCGTGTGGAGAGAACGGTGTGCGGGAAGAACAGACAGGAGGGGCCGTTCGTGAGATCCCCAGGCTGAGCCCAGGCCCCGCCCACGCCAGAAGCCACGCCTCTTCCCACCTTCTGGAGGAGGAGCCCGCGGGCTTTGGGACAAGCAAGGGTCACATTTATGGGCTTGCTAGGGCTGCAGCTGTCAGAATACAGAAGAGGGAGGGACAGTGCCTGAGGGAATTTGTGGGAACACATTAAAGTTTGAGGCCTCAAGACCACCATTGCACCAAGGGATCCTAAGCTTTGGCCCTTCAGAATGCCTCCATTGGTCAGGACAAGGAACAGAGGGAATGTTCTCCCAGGAGTCTTTTCAGCCAGCACCGTATAGTTTTCCTGCAGTTCCTGGTAGTATGTCCAGCTGTCATTGTCCTTTCAGGTGCCCACTGTCACCGTGAAAGACTAGAGAGCACATCTTGTTCAGATGCTGTGGGAGACACTGGTTTCAGGGTGGGCTGACTCCAGCAGCCATGGGCTATAAAAGCGGCTGCTGATAGTTGGAGCCATGATCTGCTTGGGTCCAGCCGCTCACCTCCAACCCACCACGCATCCTCTCATCCTGGTCGGAGGCTCTTCTGCCACTGTGTAATGCCTGCCCTCTACCTGTCCCAGCACACTCATCCTTTAAGGCCCAGGTCAGACCCTGGTTCCTGCAAAGAGTCTTCCCTGGCCTCACTTCTGGGAACACGTCTTGATCTTCTCCAAATGTCCAGTTGCATCTGTTTTGTCCATAAACTGGGCTGGACTAATGCCTCGTATGCTCTTTGCTTCAGGTGTGTGGGGTTTGGTATCCCAAGGAGGCTGTGACTCCTGAGGGCAGTACCGGGCCTTGGGCCCATGTCTCCCACAGGCCTGGGGACAGGGACTCTACAACATGAGGACAGGGACTCTACAGCTGAGGACACCTGCAAAATGCAACAGGCCAATGGATGCATCTGGTGCTCTGCCATTTACCTGAAGGTCTGAGTCATCACCACTACCCCTAGCTCTACTTCTAGCAGGGACTGGGAAACCCCAGTCCTTGGAGGTTCTAGGAGTGGGGTAGACACCTCTAGGCTTTAGGAAAAGCTGGGTGTCCTCGACTTTTAGAGCTACCTCTTGGGAGAAGATGATAGTAGGTGGGCTGGCATCTCAGCTTTGGGGGTCTGGGAAGACCAAAGTGGGGAGTACCAGATCTGTGAGGTAGCTGAGAGATTGCAGCCGTGGTCTTGGTGGTGAAGGAGGATTGTGGGAGGTGATTTCACCAAGGGCTGAGTGGTACCAATACTAGGGAGATGGAGAGCACCAGTCAGGTCCATAGATACGGCCCTTCTGGAGCCACCCCTTTAGGGGTATCATTACGCTGCACAGACGGCAGCTATGGGTACACAATCCCAAACACACACCTAAGGGCACACATCTATCAAACCGCCACAGGGACAAGGAGCCACACGGATTTGCACATACAGGCACATCTTGACCTCCCCCACCGAGATGCTGGATTCAAAAGCTAGCAGACACATTAGCATGCTCTTCTAACAGGTCCGGTGGGGGGCTCGTGGCCAGGGAGCCCTTCTCACAAAGGCCAGGATTCCCACCAGCTCAGTGCCACCAGGGCGCTGGGCAGCGACATGCCGCCCACAGTGCCTGCAGAGAGCCCGGACTTCTTCCAACCCCGACAGAGCGCAGGCCACACCCGGGCAGGCCTAGAGCGAGTCTGGGGCCAGGGGAGGGCGGCTTGCCCGGCGGCCCGGAGCCGGAGTCCCCCCTGTCGTCCCCCCATCTCTCCTTCCCTCGCAGAAGCACGACCAGCACCAAATGGCAAAGCGCCGCTCCCCGCGCAGGGAGCGCTACGCCGCGGCCCGCGGGACGGACCGGCCGCCTCGCCCCCCACCGTGCGGAGCGAGCGGGCCGCAGCCGGTGCACTGGGGGCCCGGACCGCCGGCCTGCACCGCCCTCCCTCCGCCCGCACCGGTCCCCAGCCCGAGCATGCGCGCTGCGGCCTCCCTCCCGGTGAAGGTCAGCCCAGGGCCCAGCTGCAGGACTCCACGGCGGCCAGGGGAGGCGGAGAAGGGAGGAGGGATGCGGGAAAGAGACTTAACTCCTTCTCTGCGGGAAGATGGCCACCTAGCCCCAGCCCGAGCTCAGAGTCTTGTGCTCCCTCCCTCGGTGGAGGTCCCGATTGGGGACCAGGAAGAGGGGGGGAGTTGAGGAGAGGGTGGGGAAGGGGGAATGGAAGGCTGGAGGAAGAGAAGGGAAGCTGGCTGGGAGAGGAAGGGAGGGGGGGGGAGAGGAACAAAGGAGAGAAGAGGGAGAAAGGACAGCTTGCCAGAGAGACCCCTTTCTCTTGTGAGCTTTCCCTACATCCCAGCAGTAAAACTTCCCTCAGAGGAATACAATCACCCTGATTTTATCGGGGCGCGGGGGGCGGGGGTTGCAGTGTAAAGAGGGATCGTTTGGAGTTCTCGGGGCCAGGACTCCTCCTGATTTTTGTGACCTGGCCCATCCCTAACCTAAGCCCACACCCTTCTCCTTTGGTCACTAAATCCTGGGACATGTCAGGGGACCCAGAGTCTGATGACTAAGCTCCAAGTCCCCTGGGAACTCTGGCTAGAACTTAGAGCCAGGCCCAGTCTCTAGAAATGGTAGGAGAGGCCTCTGAGACCCCAAAGCCTCCATTCCTACCCCACCTGAGAGACTCTGATACAGTCCTGGGGGATCCCTCACAGGGGTCCCCCTGCCTGAGGAGCTGTGTGCCTCCCTGTTAGTGTCAGGACGCATCTGGGCCAGCACACAGCCTGCTGCTATGAAGGGGGCTGTCTCTGTGTAACTTTGCCTTTCTGTGTTTTGCATGCATGTACACACACACACACACACACACACACACACACACACACACTTGCACGGCAAATATGAACGAACAACAAAAAAAAAAAAACAAAGAAAAAAATAGGACACCAAAATAGTTTTGTGACCTTGGATGAGTTGCTGTTATCTGCCTGCTCCTGCTTCCTCAGAAGTAACAGGAGAGACTTGACCCAGGGAGTCCAGGGCCTTTCCTGCTCAGAGACCCAGAGATTCCACAGACAGAAAAGAACTGAGGCAGAGGAGAGGGAAGGGTGGGGAGGAAGGGGGCAGAGAGACCCGGAGACGCAGCTCCACAGCCAGTGGGTGCTGCTCTCAGAGAGGCCTGAGCTGCTGTCGGCCACCCCTCGGTGACGTCCTCGGGGACACCGGCCTCCCTCCTTCCTTTCCTCAGAGTCACTCTCTGCCCCTTGCCACACCTCATCTGTGCCCTCAACACCACGGACCACCACGCCACGGGCCCCCTGCCATGAGGGAAAGACCTTACCGTGGGGTCCCCAGGGTCCTGCGCCGTGGGCAGGTACATGATAAAGGTTAGCTGAACGCACAGTCCTCCTTCCTCTCTGCCTGCGTGGATTTGTTCGGTCTAATGGGATGCTCCTTGACACCCCTCCCACCCCCACACACACCGCACACACAATGATCTGCAAACACGGGGAGCTGAGGCTGCTGCTGCTGGTCGCAGGAGGAGCGCGAGCCGGCCTCTGGGGCTCCGAGCATCCCGCTGGCCCAGGGGGAAGGCGCGCTTTGGATTCACAGCCAGGTTTCTTTCATCCCCCCTCAAGGCCTCCATTAATTAGGTGGTCTCTTGGAGCAGGTCACTCTGAATAGCTTAAGGCACTGTAAAAAATAAAAAATAAAAAGGAACCACCCAGGCTAGGTGCCCATTTCTCTGAGGATCTGGCAGGTGTTGGGGGGGGGCTTGTTTCTGTGGGGTGCTAGCCCACGGCACCCCAGTGTGGCTCTGCCTGTAGGCAGGATTGCATTAGTGATTGAATTAGGCAGTACCCTGGGAAGAAAGGATATGTCAAACAGAGTCACCCCACCTCCGCCTTGATCAACACCTCACAGGTTTGGCTAGTCTAGGGCTTAGATAGGAGAAGACTTGGGACCAAATTGCAGGGGAGGTGGGGGGCATGGCCTGGATTTGGACACACAAAGCTGCAAGCTTTCTCCTCTTCTCTTCTGTAGCTTGGAGCCAATGGAGGCACCCTGGGCCCCTTTAGTGGGGCAGGGCAGCCCATCATCCCCACTACAGCCTCTCTCACCCTCTGAAGCCTCCCTCTGTCGGCCTCACAAAGTATCCGAATGCCTGATGCTCTAAGGGGGTCCACCGCTTCATGTCCCAGACTTCTGGGCTGTTTGACCAGTCTGCAGGGGCTAGGGCAGTCCTCAGTGTTGCTGAGAAGCTGAGGGCTCAGATTCAGGAAGAAGCCCCTTGGTTTCCTGGAGGTTTGCTGATGTCCTCAATCCTAACTGTGTCCCTAGGAATGTCCTTGTCCTCCCTGGAGAAAGGCCTGTCCTCATCTCTGGCCAGGATGCCATCGGGTGTCCCACTCTCCCCTGCTGAACTCTGGGAATGCAGGGGAGGAGATGCAGAGTGATGGGAACTGAACCCAGGGCCTCGTGTATGTTAAACCAATTCTCTCCCACGTGGCATGCCACGCTGCCGGTCAACTTTATTCTGGAACATGTACCATTTTAAGCTTCCTTGACTCTGCTCCTTGACTATCTTCCTTCCTACCATCCACGTTCCTGTCTCTGCCGAACCCTTCCTGCCGGCACACAGCAGTAGTGTTTCCCCATCTGCACCTCCTCACCCTCCTTCTCGAAGCTGTACAAACTTCTCAAGAGTATATCTGCATTTGCCCTCTTTACTTCTCCTTGAACTCAAATCCCAGTGGATGCACATCCCGCTGAGAGTGTCCCCGTCAGGGACACCAGCGGCCTCCACACTGTCCAACGCCACCATCGATCCCCAGGCCGTGTCTTGCTGAGCATACTACAGTGTTTGACCAAGGTACAAACTGCCTCCTCCTCTGCTGCCCTCCTGCCTCCAGGATGCTCTTCCTCAGGCTCCTCCTCTGTCCTGCTCCTCCCGGTCCATCTCAATATTGGGGAACCGAGAGAGGAAGGGCTCAGCTCCTAAAGTCCTCCATCAGGTCTCACCTACTGGTACCACTACCTCCTGAAGGTCTGTTCTTACTAGGTACCAGGTGTTGACCTCGGAAGTTTTCCCATAACCCAGGCCTCTCCCCCAGACTTCAGACTGCTATATCTAATTGTTGACTCAGCATTTCCGCTGGGTAAGGCTCCTATCTGAGTTATCTCAGTCTTATCTCAGTGATAACAACACACCTTCCATTTGCATGGAACGTCTTCTCTGTTGACCTGCAGGGTCCTCACAGATACCTCAGGCGCCTGTCTGAGAGGATTTCTAATCTAAAGATAAGGAGAATGGTGACTTACCAAAGTCACTGTGTGGTTACAGACTGGGCCTGCACATCAGATCTGATATGGAGGTCCTTGGGTCTCCCCCTCATCCCAAGCTGCCTCCCCAGAATCTCCTGTGGAGACACATCTGTCCAGGAGTCACAGAGTCACACACTGGTATTCCCACCTTTCCACACACTGCCTTGTTAATGAAGGATGCCAGAGGGCTGGGAGATGGCTTAATAAGTACAATACTTCCCAAGCAAATACGAAGATCTGGGTTCGGATCCCCAGAACATGCATTAAAAACCTGGGCCCAGTAAAGTACATCTGTAACCCCAGCATTCGGGAAGCAGAGATGGACAGATTCCTTGAGCTAGCTGGCCAGCTAGTCTAGGCAATCAGTGAGCTCCTTGTTCACGGAGAGACTCGGTCTCAATCATAAGTGGGGAACAATAGAGAAAGACACCCGACTTCAACCTCTGCCTCCACACACGAATGAACAGGTGAGTTCCGTTACTTGTACAACCAGAGCACACCACAAACATACATGCACACAAAACACATACACATGCAAACCCTACACACACACACACACACACACACACACACACAGTGCACAATCCTGCATGAAAGAAATCAAGACTCCTGGAAGCCTGTGTGTTACAGCTGATTTACCTCCAATTATCTCTTAAACACTACCCCCAAACTCAAGCACATTGTTTCAAACATTGGGAATATAAATCTTCAAAGAGTTACCACCGAGTAAGTGTCTAAGATAAATGTCAATGCACTTATGGCGGTCTCCTTAGTTCCTGTGTAAAAATCTCGGTTACATTTGGAACAAGCCCCTTGCTCTGTGGCTCTTCCTGGATTATGGCTGGACATATGTGTGCATCTGTGTAACATGAGGAAGCATGTGCGTGAATCATCATGGTCACACATCTCCCTGCCCCTCACCTTAGGGCTGCTATGCCTCAGAAGTTCATTGCCCTCAGGGCACACCACCTCATCCTGTCTTCCCAGCACCACTTGGTAATCATGAGCTTGGGAAATTCAGAGGCTCTACCCTGGCCCTCAAGAAGTGATGTGCATGGCAAGAGGCTGGCTATGTGGAACAGACTATGGATCTCTCTCTCTTTCTCTCCCTCCCTCCTTCCCTCTCCCCTTCTCCCCCTCCGTGTGTGTGTGTGTGTGTGTGTGTGTGTGTGTGTGTGTGTGTGTGTGTGTGTGTACTGCATATTCATGTGCATGGGTATATATGTCTATGCAGGTGTGCATGCCTGTGGAGGCCAGAAGCCAACCTCAGGTGTCATTCCTCAGGACCTGTGTATCTTGATTTTTTTTAAATCATCTGGAGCTTACTGATTAGTCTAAGCCGGCAGGCTAGCAAGCCCCAGAGAGGGGTCTATCTCTCTCCCCAGGATTGTGTGTGCTATGATGTCCAGGCTTTTTACATGAGCTAGGGATCAGTTTGGGACCCTCAGGCAGGCACTGTAGTAAGCACTTTACCAAATAAGCTCTCACCATGGTTTCCTAGATTTCTTGTGGATCCTGCAAAAGAATATAGGGGTGAAAAGCAATAGGGACTGTGTGGCATGTCCATGACCAAGGGTCTCACAGTCAAAGCTGGGTTCTGCATCTCCTTGTATCTCCACACAGTACAGTCTGTGAGTGAGCAGAAATAAGTGTTCCTGGGCTCAAAGGCTTTGGTGGCAGCTAAGCAGTCTTCCTGTGGGCAGAGGGAGGAAACAGGCTAGGCCCGTCTTCAGCGCCTAGACCGGCTTGGTATCCCACCCCTGACTTTTGCAAACCTTTGTAAGTGGCAGCTGTTCTCCTTGGAGAAGGGCAGAGTGCCCTTCTCTATGAGATGCTGTCAGCCTTGCTCCTAGAACTGGCCCTTGCCTTGGCTACTCTGATCTGGCTTTGGGGGTCAGGGCTTTGACAGCCTGTCCCCACTGCCCTGTCCTGTCCTGTCATCCTTTATGGCCCATCCACTGCCCTGGTTGAAGTCCCTGCAGGTAACATGGTGTGATGTTCTGAGCTGAGGCTGTACAACATGTTTTCTCGACTTTGGTACCATTGACATTTGGGGCAGGGCGACAGGCATGGCCTCTTTAGTACTGAGCTCTACCTCCTGCTCCGGAGTGACTTATTGTGGTGGCTCTCCTACGCACTGCAGGATGTTTGAAGCATCCCTGGCCTACAGCATCTTCTACTAGACTCTTTCTCTGGGAAGATCAACAAACACAGCCAAACACTGTCCCCTGTCTCTGGAAGGAGGGGCTGCCCCAGGGTGAGAACCTCAGCTCTACAGTCATGTCTTGGGGTCACATCTGGCTCAGCACTGAGTTCTTTGACACCCCTGAGCCTCATTTTCCTTATCTGCAACACAGGGAGCCCTGTCTTGACTCACAGGGGCTGAGGTTACAGAGAGGTCCAATGCTTTACCCCACGCATAGCTACTCTCCTGGTCCCCCAGTGTCATTGCCCTCCTGGGCTGCCTCTACCTCACACTGCAGGCCCAGCCGATCCTGCTGCTGGCTGACCCCTGCTAGGGCACAGTGGCAGCAAAAGACCCCCAGAGCCCTCCAGCTGTTGGGAAGGAGAGTGGGAAGGCTACGATGCAAATGCCCTGGAGGGAGCATGTGAGACATTGGCCAGGGCCCCTAGAAAATAGCCAGGCAATTACTCAGAATGACTAATTACGCTAGGCTCTGTGATCCCTGGGGAGTTTGGACTCTTCCCAAATCCCTGGACGCATCCCAGCAGAGAACAGCCTAGGGCTACACCAGTGTGCAGATGGGTCACAACATGGGAAGCCTGCAGCCTACCACTTGAGAGGAGGCTGTGCCTACGGGCTGCTGGGAGGAGAGGGACTCTCAGGAGCTACACAGAAGTGTATGCCCTGGGCATGAACCTCAGACAAACCCACAAGACCAACTGGCCAAGATCTGAGTGGGGGCAGACACACGGTGAGCAAGTGTCCGTGCTGTAGAAGCACATCCCCCCCGCCATGCCCCTGGGGACCCCCAAAGTCCTTGAATAGACAAGACGGGTGGAGAGCTTAATGCCAGGAGCCTGTTCAGACTCTGCAGAGGGAACAGGGAGGCAGCACCCAGAGAGGTGAGGCACAGAAGCCATCTTGGGTGATCTGTGCAGAGCCATGAACTAGATGTGGAAAAAGCCTCCTTTGGATAAGGTAAGCGTGGGTGCCATGGTTCTGGGGCACAAAGAGAGGTAGCCTTCTTTGGGAGAGGCACCTTGAGGCTCAGGCTTTATCTTGCTGAGGGTCCATGGAACGATGGGATGGGAACAGATGGCAGGTGTCCAGAGAGCTTGGTCAGGACTCAACTAGTAAGAATCACAGCTGACACTCGGGCATCTGCTGAGTCAGGAGTGGAGCCCGCCTCTAGTTTGTTTTTGTTTCAGGTGACCCCAGCAGGCTGAGAAGTCTCTATGAGGCTGAGACTGACCTTGAACTTCTGATTTTCCTGCCTCTACCTCCTGAGTGCTGGGATTACAGGTGTGCGCCATCGAGCCTGTTTTTATAGTGCTGGGGCTTGAGTCTGGGGCTTTGTTGCTGCTAGGTAAGTATTGTACCGGCTGAGCTGGAGGCCTCCTCTGCCTCCCGTCGGCATTGCAGTCCTAGGCTACAGGCAGATAGGAGTGGGAGGAGGGAGTGAAGATGTCCTCAAGTATTCAATTAGAAAACAAACTCAGGCCGGGCAGTGGTGGCACACGTCTTTAATCCCAGCCCTTGGGAAGCAGAGCCAGGCAGATCTCTGTGAGTTCAAGGCCAGCTTAGTCTACAGAGTGAGTTCCAGGAAAGGCTCCAAAGCTATACAGAGAAACCCTGTCTCGAAAAACCAAAAAAATAAAATAAAATAAAATAAAATAAAATAAAATAAAATACAATAAATAAAAAAGAAAAAAAAGAAAAGAAAAGAAAGAAAACAAACTGAGGGGGTAGAGGTAGGAAAATCAGGGGTACAACGCTAACCTCGGCTATAGAGCAAGTTCTATGACTGGGCTACATGGGACCCAGCTTCATAACTGCAGTTTCAAACCTGAGTGAGAGCCTGAGACCAGAAGCCACGCATCCCTGCATTCACACAGCCCTCTCCCCACCCCGGCTGCCAGTGGCCGCTGCAGCAGCTCACAAACATTCCATGTCCCACGAAGCCGTGTGTCTGTTTCCCAAGTACTACCTCCAAGAAGATCCAGGCTCCCCTCCCTTGTAGCTACATCGCCAGGCCAGCACCAGGGCCCAGCATCTCCCATGTTTTTCTGTCGTCATTAACGTCCTCTTCTCTGCCACCCTCACACCCACTGCAGGGTTAGAGTCAGGGTTCTGTCTCTTCATGACCCTCCAAGCCCATCTGCATCATCTGCCTATTACCAGTCTTGGCTTGGGCACCCCCCATTTCTCCCCTGGACCCAGTTCTTCACCCCATCTCTCTTCAGCTTCTTTCCTACCCCATGGCCAGATCAATACTGTAAAAGGTGTGTCTAGGAACACAGTACATCCTTTTTAAGACCTGACAATGGTTTCCATCACACTAACAAAATCCAAATTCCTTGTCCAGTTCTCAAACTCATTGAGCCCCATTACCTCAGGGCCTTTGCACATGCATGATCAGCTCTTTCGGGTTGGAAGCCACACTCCTGAAGACAAATTTGGTTCCTGCACAGCGGAGCTGGTATCATCAGCTCCGGCCTTGAGGCAGTGCCCCGGAAGGGCAGGAGTGGTGGCCACCAGGAGGGTGGAGGAGCGTACCTGTACAGCCTGTCCCAAAGCCCAAGGCACGTGAGGGTGAGGGGGTCTGCAATGGAGTTTCCAGGACAGTCCACAGCCTGGGCTGGCAACAGTGGGAGCTCCTAGGGTACAACGAAACTGTTATCCCCTAAGTGGCCCTCAGTGAGCCAACCCTCCCAGCCCCCGTGACCAGGGGGTGGCCTGAGTACATGGAGCTGTGTCCCCAGCTCTCCTGGAGGCAGCAGTATGGTTGGCTGCAGTGTCTGAGCTGGGGACACATCAGGCAGGACAGCACAGAATGCCAGGGTAACTGGTGTCACCTGAGGTTCTGTATGTTCCCCTATGGAGCCAGGCAGGCGGCCAGGGGCTCATCCTCCAGCACCTCAGTAAGAGCAGTGTGTTCACCTGTCCCCCGGGGCCTTGGTTCCCAGAGATTTGAGCCCAAATCACCTCCCCCAAGGTAGCAGCCACCTCAAGATCTTCTTTCTGCAGGCACAGCCCCAAACACTGAAGGCAGCCATTGCAGTCCCCTCCCATGTGTGGGTTGAATGGTGAACCCCTCCTTCTGGACATGTCCAGTACATCAGAATGTGAACTTAGAAAGAGATTCTACAGGACTGGAGAAATGGCTCAGCCATTAAGAGCACTGGTTGCTCTTCCAGAAGATCTGGGTTCAATTCCCAGCACCCACATGGCAGCTTACAACCGTCTGTAACTCCAGTTCCAGGAGACCTAACACCCTCACACAGACATACATGCAGGTAGAAAGGTAGAACATCAATGTGAATAAAATAATTTTAAAAAGAAAGAAAGGAAGAGACTCTATGGAGTAACCTCGGGTCACAGGTGAGGCCCTGACCCACTGTGACCAGTGTGCTCCAGGAAAGGGAAACAGGCTCAGGGCAATGTGCACAGAGCAGAGTGAAGAGACACAGGGGGAAGCGGCCTGGAGCCTCATCTGCTCTCAAGCTGGCAGTCTGGTGCAGGCCCAGCAGCTGTGGCACACCAGTTCACTCATACTGTCCTTTGGCACTTCTGTGGCTAGCTCCTGAGACACACTGCCAGTCCATTTGTGACCCTGACCTGGACCTGAGCATGGTGTCTATTCTCTGGAAGGCATTGAATGTGACGCCTTAGACATGTGCCTTCCAAAAGTGCATCCTGTGGCAGCACCTCAACGTGCACACTGAATCTGAGTATTCCACAGAAGTGTGCAATCACATGACTCTCTCTAAGCTTTGATTTCTTCAGCTTGGGAACGGGCACACCACCACCTTGCCTGGGTCAGTGTGAACAGCACAAGGGCCTGAGATGGCATGAGAACATTGTCTGCAGGCCACAGGGACATCACCGTGGCAGCTTTTCATGCCTGGTACTCACGAATCCCATAACCCCACATGCCTTGACCCCTCACACCCTTCCTCCTTCCACTGTGCCTAGACACACGCCCACTCCATGCTTGTGAAGCAGTCCCTCGGACTGAGAGATAGAAACTTTTGGTTATTCCTGCCAATATGTATCTTGGGAGAATCAGCTCATTGCTAGACTGGCTGGGAGCCTCTGGGTTCCAGGATTGATAACTAACAGTCACCATCTCCAGCTGTGTGGCGTTCAGAAGTCTGGGGAATGTGGCCATTGTCTTCATCTAAATCTTTGCTCATCTAAATCTTTACACTTGGTATTGAAAAGGGCCAGAAGTTGGAGAAAGCCTCTTTACAGACTTCTCTATGCCTACTGAGCTTCGTTTTCAAGTATTTTTTTAATATAAACATGTGATTTAAACAGGGTCTTATTTTGTAGTCCAGGCTAACCTTGAACTTTTTTTGTTTTGTTTTTTTAGACAGGGTCTCCCTGTGTAGTCCTAGCACGAGACTAACTATGTACACCAGGTTGACCCGGAACTAACAGAGATCTGCATGCCTGTGCCTCCTTAGTTCTGGGAGTTAGCCTTGAACTCTTGATCTTCCTGCCTTAGTTTCCCCAAATAGAATTACAGGTATGTGCCACCATGGCCAGATCATATTAATTCTTAGCAAACATATTGATAATAGTAACATCCAGCCAGTGTCATGCTTGAGTCCTGTCTCAGCTCTGGGGGGACTATTTGTGCCGCTGTAACCAGCAAAGGACACAGAGCAGGCTCAATGACCCCCTTCTCTGCTTAGGGCCAATGGTTACATAGTCTCCAGTCCACCACCGCATCCATCCAGCCCTCCTTATGTATCATACCCTAACTAACTGAGAGATGCTTGTCAACCACCTCCAAATGGACATGCACTTCTGGGTGGAGGGTAGCCTCTGAGACAGCTGGTTTGGATTCTAGGCTGAGAGAGGGAAGGCAGGTGGCAGGGCCAGGGGGTGAGTGTTGCTCTGGCCACACAACGTCTTTCAAAAAATTATTTTTGTATATATGTATGCATGCATGCATGCATGTGCATCTGTGTGTGTCTACGTGAATGCATGGGCATATGTGTGCAAGTGTGTACACAGAGATCAGAAGGGGGCATCAGGTGTCCTCCATTACTCTCCATCTATTCTTTTTTTTTTTTAATTTTAAGATTTATTTATTTATTATGTATACAGTGTTCTGTTTTTCATGTATCCCCACAGGCCAGAAGAGGGCACCAGATCTCATTACAGATGGTAGTGAGCCACCATGTGGGTGATGGGAATTGAACTCAGGACCTCTGGAAGAACAGCCAGTGTTCTTAACCGCTGAGCCATCTCTCCAGCCCTCTCCATCTACTCTTTTGAGGCAGGATCTCTCCCTGAACCTGGGACTTGATTGTTCTTGGCTAGGCTGGAAGCTAGTCAGCTCCAGTGATCCCCTTGTCTCCCTCTCTCAGAGCTGGGAGTACAGGCATTCATGGGCTTATGTGAGTACTGGGATCTGAGTCGGGTCCTCATGACCGAGCAGCCAAAACTCTCAACTGCTGAGCCATCTCTCCAGATCTCACACTATGTCCTATACTTCTCTTTGGTGCCACCCCCAAAGCCTGGGAGGGTTCATGGGAAAAGTTAGGTCTCTAGAGTCTCTTACAAATTTAGTGACCTGGTTGGTCCCTGAAGTCAACCAGTCCACATGGAAACAACCAGAGCGAGCCGAGGAAGAGCTGTCCCTTTCAGAGGGGCTGGTCCTTCTCAAGGGACACATTCTCAATTCTCCATATTGCCTCCACATTCCTCGTTTTAGGGATTGCAACCCAAATGGCCCTAGGGGCCCAGCTATGACTGTAAGAGGGTGGCATGGGCTTTGTAAAGTGAGACGATAAATAACGATAAATAACGTTTGGCCTTGAGCCTCAGTGCCGTAAAAGAGGAGGGCTGGGGTGGAGAGGGGCTATACAAAGGGTGGCTGTTTGCCCTTTTGAGGACCAGCAGGGTTTGGGCATAGCATGGCTCTGAGGGCCGGATGTGGTGGAGACACCCTAGCTGGGACTCTTGCCCTGGCCCCTGGGAAAATGACTTAGATTTCTGAGCCTCGGTGTAATTGTCTTAAAAGGGATGGCCATTCTTACCACATTCACACCATAGTGTTTCGAGGCTCAATTAAACCAGGAAACATTTTTAAAACCACCAAGGAAGTCAAGCAACAGCGGCTGCTGTTGCCCACCCGCCCCCTGAGCTCTACTTCCTGCATGTGCCTCGGTGCCCAGCTCCCAGGGTCTGTGTGCTGCCAAGGAAACAGGCAGGCGCTGGGGCATCTCCAAAGCTGGGCCACTGCCCCCTGGAGGGGTTGCTTTCAAGTGTCTCAGGTGCCTGGGGCCATAACTTAGTTGGTAGAGAGCTTGCACGATATGCACAAGGCTCTGGGTTCAAACCCGAGCTGTGTAAAGCGTGACCATAATGCCAGCATTCAGGAGGTAGAGGCCAGCCGATCAGAAGTTCAATGCCATTCTCAGCTACACATCAAGCTGAGACCAGCGTAGGCTACGTGAAACCCTGGTTCAAAAATGATATCTCAGCATTTTCTTCTGAATTAAGAGTCCTAATAGGACAGTGGTAAAGAGGGGAAACTGAGTCAAGAGAAGGCCAAAAATGACAGTGATGTTCCCTGAAAGACTGGAGTAAGTTAAAAGGAAAACTATCTGGGGACTAGGGATGTGACTCAGTGGTAGAGTGCTTGTCTGTAGTATGCTCAAGACCCCAGCTCCAATTCCTAGGACCACAAGCAGGACAAAGAAAACCTCTATGAAAGGCAAGAAAGGAGTCCTCTCCAATGCGCAGAGTGAATGGACTGGGAGGTGTTGGCTATGGAGATAGACTACACTAAGATCAAACCCTACCAGAGCTCAGGTACCGGACAGGGGAGACGCCAAGCTGACCAGTGGTGCAATGAAGATACCATGAACAGATGTTGGCACCTGGAAGCAAGGGAGCTGGTGCTCCAGGGCTTACAGACGACACCTTCAGAAAGCATGGCTGAATATTTATTCTAACCCACGTGGTTACCGGGGTGCTCCCAGCTCTAGTTTCATGCAGAGTGTTCTGCACTCATGCACTGAGCCCTTACAGAAAGAAAGGCTTTGTGGTCAATTTTGCAGACACTTGCATTTGGAGAACTAATGCCCCCTTGTGTGTGTGTGTGTGTGTGTGTGTGTGTGTGTGTGTGTGTGTGTGTGTGTGTGTTAACTTACTATATAGTATATGCTAGCCTTGCACTCAAGACAATCCTCCTGCCTCAGCTCCCCATGTATGGGCTGAAGGTATGCATCGCCATGCCCAGCTCAGGAGGCGATAGTCATCTTCTGCCACAAGTCTGTCCAGCCTTCAGGGGCCTCTCCAGAAGGGCAGAACCAATTGTTCCTCAGAGGAGACAGGGTACATAGGAGAGCTGTGCGCAGGGCCTGGGAGCCGAAAAGGTCTACTCTGCAATCCCGGAGGTCCAGGCCAAAGTCAGAGGGAAGGAAACCCTCCATCCCCACAGTAACACTTGAACATGAGTCTGACTGTGGAGAGCCATCTGATGGTGAGAGCTGCAGGAGGCAGACCGGTTCTTAGAGCCAAGAGCACATGAATGGACAGTGGGGGGTCACCAGGCAAGGCAGGGCCGCTATGAGGCCACCTGTACCCAGAGGGACCTCACTCAGCTCCTCTGAGTCAAGGCTTCCTCTGCCTCACCCCCCACTGTCCCATTCATCTGCTCCTCATCCCAGGAATGCTTTTCCTACTCTGCAGAAGAGCACCATGCTAAGTGGAGCTCTGCGTTTTCTTCAGCAGAGTCTGAGTGAGACAAGGGTGGTGATAAAGTAGGGGTTACAGGGAAAACTGAAGCAACAAAACACAAACAAACCCCGCAAATACACACGGTAGAGCCCATCTCTTAGGAGCACTACAGCTAAAGATTGAAGTTTTAGCAGGTGCTATGAGACTTAAGTAGGACTTCCCTCCTAATCAGGGATGGGAGTAAGTCTCTCTCAGAGTGATAGGCAACCAAATGCAATTAATTGACCAGGGCAAGAGATCGAGGAAAGTCATGGAGGCGGAAGGAATAGCAGGGAATGGCAATCTGAGGTCATCCTGGGCTATGTGGACCCTGCCTCAAGGGGCAAAAAGAAGCAGCTGAAACGGGGATATAAGTGGAAAATAAAAGTCAACAAAAGGGGCTAGAGAGGCTGGGTGGTGGCGGCGGCGGCGAATGCCTTTAGTCCCAGCACTCGGGAGGCAGAGCCAGGAGATCTCTGTGAGTTCGAGGCCAGCCTGGGCTACAGAGCAAGATCCAGGACAGGCACCAAAACTACAAAGAAACCCTGTCTCAAAAAACCAAAACGAAAAGGGGGTGGGGGTGGCTAAAGAGCTGGCTCAGCAGTTATTACTGTTGCTCTTGCAGAGGACCTGGGTTCAGTCTCCAATGTCCACCTGGTGGGTCACAACCATCTATAACTCCAGTCCCAGGGGTTCCAACATACTCTTCTGGCCTCCGTGTGTACCAGGCACGCACAGAGTGCTTATACTTACATACATACACACATACATGCAAGCAAAACACTCACACACATAAAAATAAATAAATCTAAAAAAATGTTTTTAAAGCCAATAAAAGGGCATGGTGACTGTCCTAAAGGACAGATAAGGAAGGGGATGGTATGACAAAGGTCATTCCCATGTCCAGCAGCGTGAATGGCCCCACTACCACGGCCAAGGGGACCCTCCCCTCTTCATATTTCACAAGGGAATTTCCATTCTGTTCCTCAGGAGATGAGCCTGGGTTAACCCTTTCACCCTGCTCTGTACCCCTCTTTCCTATCTGAGAAGGAGGGGAGGGTATAAGGCTCATTGGCAAGGCCGTCACGGGGAGGTTAGGGCAGCTTTCCCCAGGGCCAGCCCTGCTCTTTTGGGGAACCCATATGGGATAGTCCATTTGCTCCTGTTCCCATGCTCCAGGTACCTGAGACTCAGTCAGGAGGGGTGGCCTAATGGTCTAACCTGCTCTATTGGTCTAGTTTCTCTCAGTTAATGAGTCCCTGGACTCCAGGTCTTAGAGGGTCTGGGTTCTATAAAGGAGTGTGGCTGCCTGGTCCTCCTTGTGCCTCAACTTACCTGCTAGACATGTGATGTTCTTAATTTTCTAGGAGGCTGTCTCACCCCAACCAGGAGACTGTCTCTGGACTTACCCTCAGCTTTAGACTGACCTTCCTCTGCACAATGTGTATCAGATACATTGTGTCATAATATTAACAAATAGTCACAACTATTAAAGTAATTATTTCTTGAAAGTAGCAATCCCTTCTGCTAGTTGCTCTAAATTTAAAAAAAATAGATTTGATTCTAATGTGTACATGTTTTTTGCCTGCCTGCATGTGTATGTGTGCACCACATTCGTGCCTGGTGCCTGTGGAGGTCAGAAGAAGGCAGGGGATCTCCTGGCACTGGAGTCCTAGAACCAGGCCTGGGTCCTCTGCAGAAGCAACAAGTGCTCTTCCCCTCTGAGCCACCGCGCCAGCCCCGAGTCACTCTACATTTTATCTTCAGGTTAGGCACGCTGCAGAAAGATCTATACGGCCACACAGCAGCATGACACTCAGTCGGTACGCCAGCCCCGGGAAACTGCTAGGACATTGTTGGGGACCTTGCTCGGCTCTGCACACTATGTTCTTTATATAACCCAACAAGGGACAGGCCAGAATAACAGCAATTTGATCAAGTAGTTGGGTTCGAGCTTAAGGACCGGTGAGCAGGTCCACAGAACCACGGGGTTTCTGCTTACACTAGCCTCACCCCAGGCCACAGCGCGTTTCCCTTCCCATCTACCCTCTGTCCCAATTTTCCCTGCATCACTGATTTTGCAAGGGCCCCAAGGCCTCTCTGGAACACAGCAGACTGGAAGGACATCTGCCTGTGGCACCTTCTCTCTGCTTCTCTACCCTCCCCGGGAGCACGCTGTTCCTCCCTCCGGGCCCCAGAATGTTCTTTAGTCTGGAGAAATGGTTCAAATGGGAGTCAATCCAAGTTTGTAAATTCCAGCAAAGGCATGTGCGGAACCATGCTTGGGAGGCACATTCTCAAATTCCCTAGAAGTAAGTTTAGGTCACAAGGAAACTGGTTTCACAGCTGGGAAAGAAGGGAACAGAGTGTGCATTATCCCAAATGGCAGCCCAGCTCAAGTGAGCAGCAGCTTTCCCACAGGGTTCCTTGTGAGTTCCCCAGGTTTCTCACATCCCTCACCGATAAAGGATACTGGGAACAAGAGCCACAGTCCTTAGACGTCCCTAGGGTCAGCGTCCACCAGCAGCAGGCAAACAGGAGCCCCAGGTTGGCCAATGTTTATTCCTGAGGCTCCAGAATCCAAAGCCCAGAGCCCTTTACTCACCCACCTCCCAGTGACATCTTCAACTCATTACCTGTGCCACTTAATTCTCACTAACACCTGCAATGGCACAGCGAGTCCTTGGGGGTCAGCGGCCTGCAGCAGCTGCAGACCCAGCCACTGTGCAGCCCACCATCGAGACACAGGGGGGGCTCGTGAGCATCCAAATGCTTGTACATGTGCCCCGGCCAGCAAAAGCCTGCCACCAAGACACGTGAGGGTTGATTTCATGTTCATGTGACTCTCCAACCAAATAGCAAACAAGCCCCATGCTTTGCCAACTCATCTCTGGCAGATGGGGGGAGGGGCTTCTGGCTCCCCAGGAACCACCTAGTGACCCAGGGCCATGCTAGGACCAGTTATCACTGCCCCAAACCCCAGGCTTCTCAGGCTTCCTTTCTTCCCCCCACGGCCCAGCCCTACAGTGAGTGAGATCATGTCCTTCAGGTAGCAGCCACCTGTGGCTGCTGAGAGCCCCTGGAGGCTTAATTTAGTACACCCCAAATGAGCTGTGCTTGATGAAGCTTATCCCAGGATGGACAGCTTCTGTGCGCCTGCTAAAGACCTCAGCCGTCTCCTCATCACCCCCTGCTCCAGTGCAGTCTCCTATGACTAACTAGAACGTTCTGATGTGGAGCCCGGGTTTGCTCCAGGACGAGCCAGCTGGATCCACCTGCACACCCATTTACTTTGGGAATCTTCACTGCGACAGATCCCACGGACTTAGGCGGAGGTCCCCCCTGTCGCCTGAGGTGCTGATGAGGTTGAGAGGATAGAGGTGGGAGTCCTGACGTTTCTGTGGGCGACAAAAGTCTGAGACTCCCAGTGTGGGAATGGGCATGCCCATCCCATGCCTGTTTCGGGGCTATGGATACCAGGTGACTGGCACACAGTCACCATGTGGCTCTACCACTCTGAGCTAGGCTGGACCTACCTGGCAGGCAAAGCCCTAGACTATTTTTCCCTGAGCTGGGCCCAGTGGTGTGTGTGTGTGTGTGTGTGTGTGTGTGTGTGTGTGTGTGTGTGTGTGTGTGTTGGAGGTGGGGGAAGAGTGTTAGGTACAGCAGCTGGCCTTGGGCTTCTTCTTGATCCACTCTGAGGAAGTAGAGGCTGAGAGAGGCCTCACTGCCTACACATGCTCCACAGCACCAGGCCTTCCGAAGCCCTGTCTTCCAAGAACCCTTTCAAGCTGCATCCATCCAGGCCTCTCCTGATGTCCCCCTCCTCAGAGGTCCACACTACCTGTGGCACGTCTTTTAGCCCCTTCCCATATCCAGGAAGGTTCTTGAAAAGTGGCCTTTCTTTCCCACACGCTAGTATGTCCCTCTAGACAAGCCGGGACGGGTGTGAGACTGCCCAAAGCCACCTCCTCTTCCGCTGGAGAGGAGGGTCCAGCTCCTGAGTACCAGCATGACAGTCTACCCAAGCTTGAAGCCTGCGTGGTGGCAAAGAAGAGCCACCACCACCATGTTCCATCGTGAACAACCCCATCTGGGGCCTCTGGGGGGGCTTTGAGAAGTCTGCTCAGCCTGTCTGTAGGTTGCTGACCCAAAGATGTGTCAAGGACCTGCAGAATCCTTCCAGATAATAGGGATCGTCGGGTGAGAGGGAGGCACTGGGATCATTAGGAGGCATTTGTGTGAATGGAGAGATGTTATGCATCCAAGGGTCTGCAGATAGTGAAGATTCAGAAGAAACCAGATCCACAAACCCTTTTCATATGAACTCGGTTTCAGATTAACTTGTTCCTGGATCAGAGCGGCTTTGAGAGGCAGGGCCTAGGGACTCCTCCGGAGATGAAGGGACACTTATAAGAGGTAACACGGATGTGGCGGAAGGTACTAAATGACAGATGTCATCATGCTGGGAGGGATACATAGAGGCACCGTGTGGACACTTGGGACCAGTGGGGAGGTGGGCAGACAGTTGGGGGTGGGGAGCAAAGCATGGCCAGAGCCTAGAGCTGGCAGACTTTGGCCAAAGCTCCTGCTCCTAGGCTGCCAGGGAAGGAAGCACCTACCTGTACCACGGTGGGTAGGTGCTGAAGACCTGGAGTCATAGATGGCAGGGTCCTGCAATTGAGAAGTCATCCAGTGCCCCCTTGGTGCCCCGGCCCAGAGCCTGCCACGCCTGTAGCACCAGGGGCCATGCTGAGGAGGATCTGAAAGGAGAGGGCGGTGGGAGGCGTGGCCTGGGCTCCGATCCCCTAGGGCAGGCTCTGAAGGGCCTGGAGGGAGGCTGAGTTCCAGGCCTCCTTTCAAAGGTCTGAGGAAGAATACGGGGAAATTGTGCAGAAGGGGCCAGGCCCTGGGGCCAGCCCAAGCCAAACCGAGGCCAGGGAAACTCAAGGAAGAGCAAAAGTGGGAACAGTGTGTGCCTAATGCACATGGATGTGGGACCAGGACAGAGAACTTCAGCCAGGAGCTGAGACCCCAGACGGAGACCTGTTCCCCAACAAGGGAAGGCAGGTCTTAGGGGTGTGAACCGAGCTTTGAAGCTAGAAGAGACCTTCTGGCCAGGATTACACTTAGCACCAGGGTGGGCAGGTAGGTGGTCCCCTGCACTCAATCAACAACTTGTTCCAGGCTCTCCTGTATGCACTGCCTTCTGGGTTCACCCCGGTCCGGTGGCCTTTCCCTCCTGGGAAGAGCAGAAAGGCCTCAGGTGTGGGGCAAGAGAGTACAGTGCCAAGGCAGGGGTAGGGGGTGGAGGGGGAGAGGGCAGCTTTGAGAGTGATCCAGGAACACGCAGAGCATATGGGAGGAGATATGTTGGCCAAGGTGGAAGATGGAGCGGGACCCAGCTGAGGATGCTGGGGTGGGATGTGGGGCATGTGGTAGGAGGGCCAAGAGGGTCTGAGGTAGGCATGTGTGAGGAGGAAAAAGGCCACAGTCTGAAGCTGGGGGGCGGGAGGCCACAGGCAGGTGAGGACAGAGAAATAACTTGAATGGGAGAGGGCTGTCCAGCCAGGAGAGTAGCAAGTGGAGTCTGGGGAGGTGCCAGGCAGTGGGCAGGAAGGAAGGTGCCAGGTAGGGAGGGAGGGAGAGGATGCCAGACAGGGCAAGTGGGAGAAGGCTGCCAGGAGGAGCAGGTGGGGAAAGTGGTAGGCAAGAGGGAGGTGCCAGGCAGTGGGGAGGAGGGTGGTGCCAGACAGGGAAGGGAAGGTGCCAGGCAGCAGGGTGCCAGACAAGGGCAGGGGGAGGGGATGCAGGTGGAAGCAGGGTAGGAAGGTACCAAGTAGGGGTGGGAAGAGAGGGTACCAGGTAGGGATGAGGTGTCAGAGATGGGGCTGGGTGGGAGTTGGCTAGAAGAGGTAGGAGAAAGAGGTTCTCGGTCAGGGAGCGTGCCAGGGAGGGGGAACGAAGGGAGTCAGGGTGGTGGGCAACACCAGGAAAGAGGGAAGAGGACAGCAAGGAAGAAGGAGGGTGCCAGATAGGGAGGAGGGCACTGGCCAGGTAAAGGGAAGATGCCAGGCAAGAGAAAGCAGGGAAATGCCAGGTGGGTAGAGGAAGGGGATGCCAGTTAAGGGGAAGAAGGATGCCAGGCAAAGAGAAGGATGCCAGGCAGAGAGAGGATCAGGGATGCCAGGTAGAGGGAGGAGGGATGCCAGGTAGAGGGAGGAAGGATGCCAGGCAGCGGGAAGAGGAATGCCAGGCAGAGAGAGGAAAAGGAATGCCAGGCAGGAGGAAGAGGGATGCCAGGCAAGGGGAGGAGGGATGCCAGGGAGCAGAAGGAGGGATGCCAGGCGGGGAAGAGAAGGGATGCCAGGCAGAGGGAGGAGGGGGATGCCAGCAGAGGCGAGGCAGTTCTGCCAGCAGGGAAGGCGGGGGCGCTGGCGCAGCGCGGCTGGGCGGCGTGTTTGCCTAGGGCCGTGGGGGCCGCGCGGTGCGGGTCGCTCACCTGCTCCCTCGGGACCCCGGGCCGGGAGCGCGGCTGCCCGCCCTCGGCTCCGAGCTCCTGCTCGACTTGGCGCCTGCGCTGCTGCAGCCTGGAGCGGGGGAGGCGCAGGGAGCGTCTGCAAAGAGCTAGGCACTTAATAATGAGTTAGGGATCGGAGTAAGAAGCTTTGCCCCATCCAGCCGTGTGTGTGATCTTCAGCTCTGAGCCCTGCGACTGAGCCCTTGCCAGACCTAGACCCACCCGTGGTGAACTTCAAGCCTGTGCACAGATATCTTGTAAATGCACCTGTGCACCCAGCTTTCACAATACGCTCAAAACACTGCGTGGCTTCTCACAGCTCCACACTAACAGTCCACCCTGTGGGCATATATACACACAGCTGTGTGCTCACATACAGTGGGAGCATCATAAGTGCTGCAGATGTTACCTACCGAGGAGATTCCCTCCCCTAACGCAGTGTTCCCGTGCATACTATGGGAGGAAGGCTTTGGTATACCCTTGCAGCCTTTGAGATCCAACTGAGATCTCTCGTGTAGCGTGGCCAGTTGACACAGACCTCAAGAAGGCCACTCAGAGCACAGGGCCAGCCAAGCCTGGTTCTGGTCACCTGTGAGGTCTTCCCAGAGTCCCACCTCCAGTCACCAGACCCCCAACTAGCAGAGTATCCGACACTGCAGGGCTTCACTCTGACCTGCAGAGCAAATGGGTTCAAAGAGCTGGGCAAGGGCCAGCGTGTGTGGGAAGGAGCCGGTGAAGAGGACACAGACAGGGAGAGAAAGCCTGCTAGGTGGCCAGGCCCGGAGGACAGTGCCCGCCTCCCCCAAGGACATGGCGGACAGTAGGGAGCTGTGGAAGAGGCTGAGGTCAAGGCCCTGCCCTGCTGCCTTACTTTTCCCTCCGCCCTAGAGGCCACTCACATGATGGACAGTTCAGAACCTAAGCCCTGATCCCTGCCTGGCTGTGCTGTCCCTGGAGTCCACGGATCTCACAGGCATGGGCAGAGCTGTCACCATCTTTCTCTCCTCTCTTTCTCTCTTTCTCTCTTTCTTCCTTCCTTTCTTTCTTCCTTCCTTTCTTCCTTTCTCTTTTTCTCTTTTGTCTTAAAACTTTAATCATGAAGAAATAGACTTAATCAAAAATATAACATCTTTTTTAAAAGATTTACTTTTATCTGAAATTATGTGTATGTGTGTGGGTATGTGCAGATGTGTGAAGGCGCCTGCAAAGGCAGAGAGTGTTGGACCCCCTGGAGCTGGAATTCCAGGCACTTCTGAGCTGCCTAGCAAGAGTCCTGGGAACATCACTCTGGTCTTCTGCAAGAGCAGTACATAACGTAACTGCGGAGCTGGACAGGATGGCATCTATCCCAGACTGGCCTCTTACTTGCTACGTAGCAGAGGGTGCTCTCGAACTCCTGTTCCCCCTGCCTTTGCCTGAGGTCACAGTCCAGGCACCCTACCCCTCTGACATTGACTATAGGCTGTGGCACCCCTTTCTGTCCCCCTACTCAGAGCTGGTAGGGAAGCCACCCAAGATGGGGTGTAAGATGATGGAGAATGCATCTGGCACCCTGACATTTCTGAGTGGGTCAGCAGAGAACAATGTCAGAGAAGTCAGTGAGATTACCACTATGTTCAAAACCTTGACTGAAAATGACTCTTCCTGAGTCTCTGCCACTCTGGATAGGGACTCTGTGATGGGACCAGGGAGGCACGTCAGTCGGGGCTTCTTGGCCACACCTAACACCTGACACCAAGTAAGAGGAAGATTCGGGGAGACCGGGCCCTGAGACGCCTGTGCTGGGTTGAGGCAGCTAAGCAGGACCAGGCCAGTGTTGGACTAGGCCACAGTTGGGGTGTAATTGTACCCTGAAGCACTACTTTTATAGTCAGAATTTGGAAACAATCTGAATTTTGTCAACACATAACAGATGAGGTCAACTGAGTGGCAGGCATTAGCAGGTGCCTAGAAGATAAATTACTTAGTAGTCTCTAATGACATTTAGATAAAAAGATATATATATGTCATATATATATATATATATATGTATATATATATTGATCTAGAAGGATCTCAACTGCAAGTCAAGGGAAAAAAAAGCAATGCATACAGGTAAGTGTGTAAAGAATACCAGCATCTGTGAATGTGAACATGAGCAAGCATGTGTTGTGTGTGCAAGCAGGTACATGTGACTTGTGTGCTATGTAAATGTGTGTGTGTGTGTGTGTGTGTGTGTGTGTGTGTGTGTGTGTGTGTATCACATATCACATACAGGCTGTCTGTATCTAAAGCACTGTTCCAGAAAGATGAGTTTCTCACTTCCTTTTTTCTTTTTTAAATAATCTTTTAATTATATTTTATTTATTTATTTATTTATTTATTTATTTATTTATTTATGCCATGGTGTAGAGGTGTAGAGGTGAGATAACAACTTTTGTGAATCAATTGCTCTCCTTCTATAGCGTCAGTCATGAGGCTCAAACTCAGGTCATCAGGCTGGACAGCAGGTGTCTTCACCCTCTGGGCCATCTTGCCTCTTCTCTTCTTTCTTCCTCCCTCCCTCCCTTCCTTCCTTCCTTCCTTCCTTTCTTCCTTTCTCTCTCTCTCTCTCTCTCTCTCTCTCTCTCTCTCTCTCTCTCTCTCTCTCTCTTTCTTTCTTACTGAAACAGGGTTCTATGTAGCCCAGGCTGAACTCAGACTTGCTGTGTAATAGAAGATAACCTTGAACTCCTAATCCTCGGCCTCTGCCTCCCGAGTGATCATGGCATACATCACCAAAACTGGTTTATGTAGTGCTAAGGGTCAAACCCAGGGTCTCACATGGTGACACTCTCCCAGCTGAGCCACACCCCAGTCTCAAGGTCTCACTCTCAGTGTTGTACATTCTACAAGCTTTGGCCACTGTGCAATGATGTGCACTCACCACTGTGGTACCCCATAGAGTGGCTTCATTGGCTCAAAGCCCGCTCCCCATTCCATATATTCATCCCTCTCTCCCACCCCAAGCCCCTGGCAACTGCTGATCTTTTACTTTCCCAGAAGCCCCTGGTTGGAATTTTATAGTACAGTGCACTCCTGCGCTCTTTCATGTCACAATTAAGTTTCAGTTGTATATTTTGTTTGTTTATTTATTTTTCAATTGGAATAAGTTTCCAAGATTCCATCTCACCTGCCTCTGAAATAATTAATTTTAAAAAGTTTGTTTACCGACTCTGAGATACCACCTTACACCTGTCAGAATGGCTATGATCAAAAACACTAATGACAGTCTATGTTGGAGAGGATGCGGAGCAAAGGGAATACTCCTCCACTGCTGGTGAGAGTGCAAACTTGTACAACCACTGTGGAAATCAGTATGGCGGTTTCTCAGAAAATTGGGAATCGATCTACTTCAAGACCCAGCTATACCACTCTTGGGCATATACCCAAGGAATGCTCAATCATACCACAAAAATATATGCTCAGCTATGTTCATAGCAACATTGTTTGTAATAGCCAGAACCTAGAAACAACCTAGATGCCCGTCAATTGAAGAATGGGTTAAGAAAATGTGGTACATACACACAATGGAGTACTACTCAGCAGAGAAAAACAATGACAGCATGAAATTTGCAGGCAAATGGATGAGTGAGGTAATCCAAACCCAGAAGGACAAACATGGTTTGTACTCACTCATAAGTGGATTCTAGCTATAAAGCAAAGAACAATCAGACTGCAACCCCCAGAACCAGGGAGGCTACCTAACAGGGAGGACCCTAGGATGACTGTGGCTAATAATAAGTTTTGGTTTTACCCAATCACTGGGCAAGCTTCAGTGAAACATTCACTATTAGGATAAGAATTTGTACTGCATCAAGCTGATAATAGAAAAATAATAAAAGAACAACAAGAAAAAGGTTTGTTTACTTAGTTTTCTGTGTGATTCCCATCAAGTCAGTTCCAGAGTCCTGGCTGACTAATCAGGATCCCCTCTGAAGGCATTCAGGCTCACCAGGCTCTCCTGTGGCCTTCTAACCTGTTTTCATCAGAATAATTCTCCACCACCATCTCGGGAAGTGCCTCTACCTCTCTTCTGTCCATTCAATAAAGGAGCGTGGTGTTCTTATCAAGTATCAGGCATTGCTTTAGAGTCAGGCACTGAGGTACACCATGAACAAAATGGACCGAAGCGTTTCCTCCCACTTGGAATTTAGCAGATGAGAGAGGGATAAGAGGCAAGAAACACACGTGACTTGTCCACCGTGGCCATGCAAGATTGGTTCAGCATTCAAAGCTCAGTCCAGGGGATAAGTTAACCAAAGCTAAAGGTGCAGTGAGGCCCTTCGGGAAAGCCACTACTTCGTAAGCTAATTTAAAAGTGTAATTAAGCCGGGCGGTGGTGGCACATGCCCTTAATCCCAGCACTTGGGAGGCAGAGACAGGCAGATCTCTGAGTTCAAGGTGAGTCTGATCTGCAGAGCGAGTTCCAGGATGGCCAGGGCTACTCAAAAAACAAACAAACAAAGGAAATATATATATAATAAAAAGTGGCTTAAACACAGGTACCCTGCATGGATGGAGAATGCTTCCCCCAAAAGACATAGGTTATTAAATGAAAATGTCAGTGTCAGGCATGGGACACCTCCCAATGAGTTACTGGTCAGAGAGGTCCCAGAACACCACTCCCCATAACAAGCTATTGCTGTTACTCTTGGTTACTCACTAGAAAGAGATGGGAAGACCCTGTTTCTGAGGATACTACACATTTAAATGAAGGACATGGAGAAATCAAGCTAGAACTAACCTGAAAAATCTTGCCTGCTAGCTGGCTTTCCCAATGCTGGGAGGTGATATGCAAGCCACTGGGGAGAAAAGTCATCTAGTCTTACATTAAATCCTGAATGCTCCAACACTGACTGCCAGGCAAGATGCATATCCAGGGGAGGCATGAGGAACATGGAGGCAACCAGTGACTTCCTAATTGGAGGTGCAGCTTGCTACGCTGGAGGGAATTCACACCTGGTACAGTAAACCTGGTCAAAAGCTCATGGCTAGGGGCTGGAGAGATGGCTCAGTGGTTAAGAGCACTGAATGCTCTTCCAGATGACCCAGGTTCAATTCCCAGCACCCATGTGGCAGCTAACAACTGTCTGTAACTCCAAGATCTGACGTACATGCAGGCAAAATTCCAATGTACATAAGATAAGAATAAATAAATTATTATTTTTTTTAAAAAAAGCTCATGGCTAGAGAGCTCATGGGCCCTAAGAGGAGAACCTACCGTTGTTCTGTTAAATGGACACAGGATCAAGCTACCATATCAGTATTTATGTTATACCCCTGTATTAATGCTGCCCTCAATCTCAGTCAGAGAAGCTTCTCTCTGCAATGGGCAGCAATCAGTGTAGGAAGTCATAACTGGTCAAAGAGATGACAGTAAGTGGCTGTTGAGGGCTCAGCGTTAAGTTTGAGGTGTGGACCACCACTATCCCTGGCTCATGTGACCCTACAGAAGAGGGCGTGGAAAGAATGCAGAAGCTGGAGGAGGAAGAGGAGGAGGAGGAGGAGGAGGAGGAGGAGGAGGAGGAGGAGGAGGAGGAGGAGAGCTGTGAAGTTCTGTCTTCTGGACCATGCCATGCCACTGCATCATGAACTCACTGAAGCCATTGTTGCCCACACAAGCCAGGAGATCAGTCAATATTCCAGCAGGCAGCACTAGCTGAACTGAGAGAGAGCCAGAAGAGGATGTGAGGACATGTCGGGAAGTGCCAGTGGTGTGGAGAGGGGGGCTGGAGATAGATTGGTGCATTGTATACATGTATGAAATTGTCAAAGAACAAATAAAAGATATTCTAAGGACGCAGTCAGTTTGATCTATCACATTAATGAGCTAAAGAAGAAAAAGGTGAGATTACATCAACCAGTGCAGGAGACAGAGTCAACACATTTTCAGCAAGAACGCTCAGAAAAATGCAAGACAACTTCATCAACTTGATGAAGGGCATCTACAAGCCCCAGGAGCTGACACCACACTGAGTGCTTCCCCCCCCCCCAAACTGGGGGAGCACGGATGAGTGTTACCTCTACCATTGCCAGTGAGCACAATACAAGATGGGAGAGGAGAGAAAGACCGGACCAGGAAGAAACAGAATGTCCCTGTCTGCAGAGGGCAGGAGCACCGAGGGCAGCCCAACAGGTCTACAGAAACTCAGCAAGGCCAGGACATAAAAGCAGGCGAAACCCACTTGCATGCAGTTCTGCACCCCAGGAAGGACGGAGTGGGTCCTGGAATTGAAATGGTAGCTCTACCTCTAATTGCTCAGGTGCAAGTTTGAGGCAAGTCTGACAGAACACACACAGGGCTTGTCCCTTGGCAGCTCTGCAGCAGGGTTGAAAGGAAGCAAAGAAAACCTGTGGAGTGGTGGAGCAAGTTGGTTTGGGAGACTTAGTATAGGGAAAACATTGACTGTTGAATCTGATGATACTGATTGACACTGATTCACAGGCTTTTTTTTTTTTTTTTTAAAGACTGGGTCTGGTGTAACCCAGGCTAGCTCCCAGTGCACTATGTAGCAAAGGATAATTTTGAACTCCTTGGTTCTTTTACCTCCCAGGTCCTGGGACAACAGGCATGTACCAGCACACCTAGCTTAACACAACTCCTGTCAAGATCGCAGTGAGTGCTTTCGTAGAGGCAGAGAAAATTACTCTCAAATGTACATGGAAAGACAGCGAAGGGGAACATGGCTCCACAGTTAAGAGCACTGGTTGCTCCTCCAGGGGATCCAGGTTCAATTCCCAGCCCTACATAGCGACTCATAACCATCTACAACTCTAGTTCCAGGGTATCTGATGTTCTCTTCTGGCTTCCGTGGGCACCAGGAACACACATGGTGGACAGACATACATGTAGGCAAAACACCCGTGTACATAAAATAAAAATAGTAAATCTTAAGAAAAAACAAGAAAGGCAAGGGGACTATCACATCGGGTATGTTTCTGAGATAAAGGATAAAGGGGTAATCAGTGAGACGGCTCAGTGGGTAAAGTCACTCACCCTGCAAGTGTGGTGACCCAAATTCGTTCCCGTGATCTAGGTCAAGGTGGAAGGAGAGAACCAACTCCATAAAGTTGGCCTCTGACCTCCACATGTGCACCTGGCATGTCCACATGCATGTATCATGTATACACACACACACACTAAATAAAAATGTAAAGGAATGAAGTTAGAGGGTTCATGCTACCCCATGCTAATGCTTATTGCTCAAGCATCGTCAGAATCCTGGGTGATGGGCAGGGCGGTGGACACAGATGGCTGGAACAGAGCAGAGAGCCTAGAGACTGACCAGTGACATTGCCCACCTGAGCTTTACAAGGGTCCAAAAGAGTGGGGAGACAATGAGCAGGCACCCAAGGCCTCTGTAAACCCTGAGTTCGGCAGGTCATAAGCTAGTGCAAAAGAGAAAAGCGTAAGACTCTTAGACACAGTCATTCTATCAACAGCACCTTTGAGATCAGGGCTCAGTGAAGAATTCCCAGACTCGACTCCTTGCTTTGCAGATTGATTTTCATTCAAACAGAAAGTTTGCTACAAAATAGGAGGAAAAATAGAGGTCATGTATCAGGCAGGAAATTGTATTTAGGATACATGAAGAACTCTGAACTCTGAATTCAGAGGGCGGGTGGACACACAAATAGTCCAACTTAGAAAACAGCAAGAGACAAAGTCCCTTCCCAGCAGGGGAGCAGCTCCTGTGAGGACAAATGGTGACCACAGCCCTTCCCACCTGGCAGAGCAGCCAGACTCGCACCTGGACACCTCCTGGTGCTGATTGGCTGTGGAAAAGCCACGCCCCCAAGTCCTCCAGGTGGGCTGCAAACAGGCAGAGCACTTCAGGAGAGAGTCTATGAACATGTTCCCAGCAGCTTTCTCCAGGATAGCTCCAAACTGGTAAGGAGCCAAGCGCCCTTCAGCGGAAGAATAGCTAAATGGTTGGACTTCCAGACTGGGGAACATTACTCAGCAATAAAAAGGAACATTCTATTGATACACATAGCTCCACAGGGGAATTTCAGGATAACTGTAAGTTTGTTTCGATCTTTTGAGTTATTGGAAAGTGAAAAAAAAAATGCAAGTGAGTAAAAAAAAGTTACACACTGCATGATTCCGTTTATATAGCATTCTTGAGATGGTAAAATTATAGAGATGGAAAGCAGGTTAGTGGCTGCCAGGAGTTAGGAGGGGGATGGGTGGAAGGAAGACAGGAGGAATACTGGGAAAGAAATGCCTGTCCTCCGCACTGTTGAGCTAGGCCAACGATGGCCCCGGAAGCCTTGCCCACGTCCCACTGCCCAGAACCTGTGTCATCTATTCTAGAAAGGTCTCTGACTTGTTACTATGCTAAACTCTGGAGAAAAGAGGATTCTGGCTTACCTGGGTGAGCCCTAAATGCCATCATGTGTCATTACAGAGTGAGCAGAGGGCTGAGGAGCTGACGCAGGTTTGGTAAAGTGCTTGCCTCACAAGTATGGGGACCTGAGTCGGACCCCCAGAATCCACATAAAAGATCAAATGTGTGGCACACACCCGTGATCCCAGGCATGGCAAGATGGAAGGCAAAGAGAAGGGGATCCCTGGAGGCTTGCTGGCCAGTGAGCCTAGACCTTGTTTCAAACAACAGGTGGAGGAAGGTGCCTGAGAAATGGACCCAACAGCTTCCACACACAGGTACTCACATGCACACCAACATGAACGTGCATGTGCATGCATGTACACACAGAGTGAGGCACAGGGAGATATCTGTCTCTCTCTGTTTCTCTCTCTCTCTCCATCTCTCTCTCTCTCTCTCACACACACACACACAGAGAGAGAGAGAGAGAGAGAGAGAGAGAGAGACAGAGAGAGAGAGAGAGAGAGAGAGAGAGAGAGAGAGAGAGAGAGAGAGAGAGAGAGAATGAAAGCAGAGCACAGAGGTGGATCAGGCCTGAAGGTGAAAGAGGCCAGGGACAGACCAGTCCTGTCCATGAGCCTCTGTAGGGAGCACAGCTTCGTCTATACCTCAACTTAGGACTCTGGCCTCCAGCTCCCTAGTTCATAGCCATTACAGCAGCCACAGGGAACTAACTGGAGAATATTGTCAGCATCCTGGCTGAAATGTGCTACAGTAGGTTTGCAAGGTGTTACCACTGGGGGGCAATGGATAAAGACACACAGGATCCACTCGTGTTCTCTTTCATAGTTGCACGAGAATACACAATTATTTCAAAATAAAACATCCAACAGAAAATGAGCCAGGGGACTTGGGGGTGTAGCTTAGTTGGGAGAGTGCTTGCCTATATATACATGAAGCCTTGTATCCCCAGCACTGTAAAAATCAGCATGATCTTACACACCTGCAATCCCAGCACTCGGGAGATAAAGACAGGAGAATCAGAAGTTCAAGGTTATCCTGGACTACTGTGAGTTCAAAGTCAAGGCCACCCTAAACTATCTGAAACTCTGTATCAAAAATAAATAGGGGCGGCAGTGGTGCATGCCTTTAATCCCAGCACTCGGGAGGCAGAGCCAGACGGATCTCTGTGAGGCCAGCCTGGTCTATAGAGTGAGATCCTGGACAGGCACCAAAACTACACAGAGAAACCCTGTCTCGGGAAAAAGAACAAACAAACAAACAAACAAATAGACAAAGAGTTGGAAGCTGGCTCAACAGTTAAGAGCACTTTCTGTACAATCGTAAGTACTAGAGTCCAGATCCCAACACTAATGTAACAAATTGGGCATCGCATATATGCCTGAAACCTCAGCTCCACAGTGACAGACACAGGACAGCTGAGTAGACAGGATAGACGGGCTTCCTGTCTAGAGGAGAAATGGGAGGAGCCTCGGGTTTAGGGAGAGTCCTTGCCTCAAAGGAATAGGTGGGAAGTGGAAGAGAAGGCACCTGACACCATCTCTTCCCCCATACCTGTACACACATGCACATCTACATCAATCAGTCCATTTAAAAGGTAAGAAGGGGCAAATAATTTATAGAGTGAGGAAGGGAGAGGAGGATCTTTCTCCTCCTTTTTAGACAGGGTCCCATCATGTAACTTTGGCTGGCCAAATTAGGGTCAGGACCTGGGGTAAGATATACCCAGCAGGGACCACAGGAGCATGTGGCCACAGCCAAGGTCACCATATGTTCCCAGATACACCTTTCTTCCCAATCTCCTGTCTCCTGATGATGTTGTCATTGGCCAAATCCAACTAGAAGCCAGAAAACAGGAGTGGCCAAGCAAGGCAAGGTGGGACCTGTGGAGGTCTACTTCCGGCAGCACACAGCAGAAGAAGGCTGGGGTGTGGGTGTGGACCATGGGGAGGTGGCGGGCAGGGGAGGAGGGGGAAGGGAGAGGACAATAATGAGAGAGAGTGGCAAGGAACAAACACCATGTCCCCTCAGCCTTTGGACCCCTGTGAGTCATTTCCCCAGCCCTTCCTTCTGTGAGGATTGACATTAGTGAGCAATGTCGCTGTGGAGAATTTATTAGGAAAAGTTAGTGCTGCTGGCCACCTAGCTGGCTTCTCCACTCTTGCGTCAGTGTCCACAGTTTGCCTGTACCTCCGTGGTAGCCCAGGTCTTCATGTTCACAAGCTGTTGAAGGTCCTATCCTTTTGGGATCTACCACATTTTCTTCCTGGCCATTGTTATTGGAAAAGGAGAACACGAGTCTTCCAACCCCTATTCAGCTTCAGAAGCCATTCCTCTGAAATTGGGACCCCCCACTACAACCCCCCCCAAAAGAAAAGAAAAGAAAAAAAAAAAAGAAGCTGGGCAGTGGTGGTGCACGCCTTTAATCACAGCACTTGGGAGTCAGGTGGATCTCTGTGAGTTCGAGGCCAGCCTGGGCTACCAAGTGAGTTCCAGGGAAGGCACAAAGCTACACAGAGAAACCTTGTCTTGAAAAATCAAAAAAAGAAAAAAAAAAAAAGAAATTGGGACCCATCAACCTGCCAGTCCAAGGAATGTCTAGGCTGTGACTGTTCTAGCTGCAGGAAAAGCCTGAATTGGCCAGTAGAAGACCTGCCAATCAGATGAGGCCAAGAGTGTGTTCACTCTAGAGCATCGTTAAAATGCTGAACACGTCTTTTGGGTTTGGTTCCAAGCACCGAATAAACCAGGCATGGGAGAGCACACTCATAATTACCCCACCAAAGAGGCAGAACAGTCAGAAGGTCAAGGCCATCCTTGACTACTTTAGGGAATCCCAGACCAGCCTGGGCTACATGAAATTCTGTCAGAGAAAAGAAAGGAGAGGGGGGGGGGGGAGAGAGAGAGAGAGAGAGAGGGAGGGAGGGAGAGAGAGAAAGAGAGAAGAGATAGTAAATGAATGTATTTTACCTACATCATCACAAAATAAAATCTGGAAAAAACACCACAGCTCTACCTCTTATATGGACTAACAATGGAAAGTCAGAACAAGAGTTCCAATGGAGGATGGGCTAGTACAGCCCTGCACAAGGCTGATGGGAAGCAGAACGGATCAGCATCTTTAGAAAATAGTCAGGCAACCTCACAGCAGGCACCTGCTTCTGACTCATGACGCAGGCATTCCTACCCCTGGGTATTTACCAAGACCCCTCAGGGAATGTGCCTACAAAACTCTGTAGAAACACAGCCTAGGAAGAGTCTATCGCCCTAGAAATACACTGGAGTGCTGTCCTGAGTTCCTGAGTGGGAACTGTGTCTTCAGTCAATCCTATGGGCCTCTTCCACAGCGCCTGCATTTTCACTGAGACGACTCACCAGAAAGCCCAAAGAACTGGAGGAGTCCAAGGTCGGCGCTTCCAGCCTGCCTGCCTGAGGCTCCTGCCTTCAAGAGGCAGGGGACTGGAGGCCAAACTCTGGAACCCAGAGATCCTGAAGCTTCTAGGTGTTGGAGGTGTGGTATGCACAGAAGGAGTGTGCAAACCCCTCCAGACCTCTCCCAGCCCTTGTAGTGATCAGCTCTTTTCCTGGCTATCCATCCACATCCATCTTTGTTGATTCGAGTCAGGGTCTTGCTATATAGTTCAGGTTAGCCTTGAACTCATCACCTTACTGCCAAGGACTAGGATGCCAGTTTCAGCCAGGTCTCTTGTACAAATAGGCCGGTGTAAGCAGAGAATTTCCCCCGAGTTCTGTAAGCTGTCCTAGCAAATTAACCAATGGGGCAGGGCAGAGGAAGGATGATTTGTAGCTGGTCAGTTAGAGCTCAGAAGAAAGTAGCGGCCTGGAACTTCCGGTTAGCCGCTAAAGTAGGACAGTCTCGTGGGACTGACCCCTCCAGCTGCGACCTCTGACACTGTCTCCTGGCAGATCGTGTGTATTTGCTTCCTGTTGCTATGATAAAAACAGAGAGCAACCTGGAGGAGGAAAGAGTCTATTTCAATTTACAGTTTATAGTCCATCATGGGAAGAAATCAGGGCAGGAACTTCAGGCAGGAACCTGGGGCACGATCTGATGCTGAGGCCATGGAAGAGTGCTGCCCGCTGGTCTGTTCCTCCGGTCTTGCTCAGTTTGCCATCCAGGATCCCTGACTGGGGCTGGCACTGCCCACCGTGGGCTGGGCCCTGGCACATCAATCATCTATCAAGAAAATGCCCCAGAGGCTTGTTTAAAGGCCCACCATCATTGAAGTTCCCATTTCTCAGATGACTCAGCTTGAGTCAAGTTGACAAAAATCTAACCAGGACACAGTGTCAAGTGAGTTTAGTTGGGGGATCCTTGAATCTGTTCAGAAGTGGAGATCTGTCCATTCGACACAGAAATTGACACAGAATTGCCCAGTTGGACACAGAAGCTGTGACAGCCGGCAAGGTAGGAAGCAACAGTGTGTTTTTTAGCCCGGACATCCCTGGACAGGAGAGAGGATGACACTGACCTGCTGTGCCGTGGAGACTATTCTACAGCACAATAGGACTGACCACTGGCATGCGCACTCACGCTGTATTTTCTGGGAAAGTGCCCCTCTCGTCCAACAAGCAGAGCCCTAGTTCTGGGGAGGGGGCAAGCATTCGTAAGACGGTTATAATGTAGAAATGCTGAAATGAGGCGTTCCTACGTCTAGCCTCAACCCTTGGCTCCTTCTGGATGCTTCTGGCCTCCCCTCTTCCAATCACTAACATCTCTACCCGGGCTTAATCTCAGAGCAATGGAATGCATGTCTCCTGGGATACCCCGTCCATGAACAGACTGGGAACTCTGCTGTGGGAGAAGCAGCCAAGCTCCTTCACCATTGCCCTAAGGTTTCTATTCATCCCCTAGTAGATGGGCAGTGTAAGACCAGTGGATTCCATGGGTCTCCTTGCCACATGCATTTTTCCCATCAGGAGTTGGAAACGATGTGTGGGTTACCATGACAACATATAGGGCATCTGAAAATCTTCAGATGGTGGTGCTGGCAGAAACTGTATAAGTAGGGAGGGTGAGGATGCCAGCTGCCTTCATGAGGGAACGATGCCGTCCCAATCAGCCTGTCCTGGGTGGCGAGCTAGCCTCTCCCCATGTAGAAGATGCAACATCAGGGCTCAGTGCTGACCTCTGCTCACCTGTAGCAATCTGAGAACTTAACAGTGATGTCTCCGTAAACCTTAGTGAAAGGGTCATGCCTGGAATGCTCCCGGTGACAGAGAACAGCCACAGGACAAAACTGTGTTCTCATGAGCCTGACTACCGGCTTCAGAGATCTTTCCTGCAAATGGGTGCCCCCACGGAAACTGACATAGCATCCAGGTGCTTCCATAGGACATCTCTGTTCACATGCCATGCCCACCCCTCGCTGTCTGCAGCCATCTGGCCTCAAAGTTCCTGGCCATCACGGCAAACTGCTGCCATCAGCTGCTCATCAGCGTGGAGCTACTCCCCAAGCCCTCTTGTCTCTAAAGCAAACTATCACAGTTGTGGCAGGTTCGTCACCGCAGTTTCCGGGGAGCCCTTCCCTGTGGGCATGCAGCTCCATCCAGTGATTGTCCGCTGTGAAACGGTTGGGTTTCCTCCTCCGCTGAGTGGGAACTCCCCAAGAAGCCTGGCTGTGAGTGGAGGAAGAGGCAGGCATGTCAGAGTCGGAACCACTGTCCCAGGCGATTTCCCTGTGCCTTTTAGACTCTCTTGCATTTGTTTTCCCTGGAACAGTTGCCTCCACCGAGGCCGTGAAAACTGTGCCCATCCCACCCTGTGGTACAGAGGACCAGATAGACTGTTGGTGCTTGTCGGGCAGTCCTGCCCTGCTGGTACCTGAAACCCCAAAAACCCTTCGCTCTTACGGGGTCTGGGCTCAGATTTCCCCACTGATTTAGCCTTTCCAAGGCTCCACTTGCCCTTCCCCCAAACAAACTACCCCATTATCTTCTTGAATTTGTTGTATCTTCAGATTTGTTTGTAAAAATTATGGGGTTTTTTTTGGTTTTGGTTTTCGTTTTTCTGAGACAGGGTTTCTCTGTGTAGCTTTGTGCCTTTTCCTGGATCTCGCTCTGTAGCCCAGGCTGGCCTCAAACTCACAGAGATCCTCTTGCCTCTGCCTCCCGAGTGCTGGGATTAGAAGCGTGTACTACCACCTCCTGGCCTGTTTGTTTTTATTTAAAATCTTCATGGGTATGGTGGCACCAGTCTATACTCTTAGTAACTCTGGAGGCTGAGGCAGGAAGATTGTCTGAGCCCAAGAGTCTGAGGCCATTGGGAACAATATAATGAGATTTTCTCTTAAAAATTTCTTAAATTAGCCGGGCGTTGGTGGCGCACGCCTTTAATCCCAGCACTCGGGAGGCAGAGCCAGGCGGATCTCTGTGAGTTCGAGGCCAGCCTGGGCTACCAAGTGAGCTCCAGGAAAGGCGCAAAGCTACACAGAGAAACCCTGTCTCGAAAAAAAAGAAAAAAAAAAAAAAAAAAAACCAAAAAAAAAAAAAAAATTTCTTAAATTAGTTAATTTAATTATTGCTACAGGGTCTCACCATGTATTCCTGGTTGACCGAGAGCTTTCTATGTAGGCCAGAGTGGCCTTGAACTCACAGAGATCAGAGTGTGCTGGAATTAGGGGTATATGCCACCATATCTGGTCTTTTTTATTTATGTATTTTCATTTTTGACTTGCTTTTTATTTTTGCATGCCCGTGTTTCCTCTCCTCGGGCTGCTGTTAAGATCTCTTTGACTTTGCCTCTTGGCTGTATGCTACAGAGCAACAGGACGTGGCTTCCACTGTATTTATTCTACTTAGAGGTCATGTAGGACTTATATCTCTCTGTGGCTTCGTATCTTTCTTTGATTTAAGTTCATTCCAAAGGCGGGCGGCGTTGACGCATGCCTTTAATCCCAGCACCTGAGAGGCAGAGGCAGGTGGATCTCTGTGAATTGGAGGCCATCGTGATCTACAGAGAGAGATCCAGGATGGGCTCCAAAACTACACAGAGAAACCCTGTCTCAAAAAAAAAAAAAAAAAAGTTCTCTCCCTCTCTTATTGGGAGTGTGCAAAGGTAGGTGTGTGTGTGTGTGTGTGTGTGTGTGTGTGTGTGTGTGTGTGTGTGTGTGTGTGCACACTCAGGTGCATGTGTGTAGATGTTAGAGATCAACTTTGGCTGTCTTTCTCAGTCATCACTACCTTGGTTTTTGAAAACAGAGTCTCTCGCTGAACGCAGGCTCAGTGACTGGGTAGACTTGCTGGCCAGTGGGCTCCAGGGACTCCGTGTCTGCTCCCCAGCACTTACAGGGGGTCCCGATGCATACCTCTCCAGCCAGCTTTTATGTGGGCACTGGCAATCCACCCTCAGGTCCTCAGGCTTGCATGGCAGGCCCTTGACCGGCTGAGCCGTTGTCTTCCCAGCCCCATGTTTTGAAGATCCTTGGCCACTCTCTCTTTATGTATCACCCCTTCATTGTCCTTCTGCTCTGTCAGGGACACCAACGCCATGAGACCAGACTTCTGTGGGCTCCATCCATCTCTCGAGCCCTTTTCTGCACATTATTTATTTATTTATTTATTTATTTATTTATTTATTTATTTATTTATTGCATATGTGTGAATACATGCATGTGCTTACACAGTCATGTGGAGGTCAGGCGACAACTTTCAGGAGCTGATCCTCTGCCATTGATACTAGGGATGGAGCTCAGGACATCAGCCTTGCATTAGGGAGGGCTTTCCACCTGCTCAGACACCTCAACACCCATCTTTTTTTTTTCTTTCTTTCTTTCCTTTTTTCTTTTTTGGTTTTTCAAAACAGGGTTTCTCTGGATCTTGCTCTGTAGACCAGGCTGGCCTTGAACTCACAGAGATCCACCTGGCTCTGTCTCCCGAGTGCTGGGATTAAAGGCGTGCGCCGCCGCCGCCGCCGCCACCACCACCCAACTTCAATAGCCATCTTCTCTGCATCTTTGGAGTGACTCTGAGTTTCACACTGACCTACTGTTGGTGAACAAATTCTCTTATTTGTGTCTCTAGTCCACTATGCATCTCTCTTTCTAAGTCAATTTCAGTTATTATATTTTTCAGTTTATTAATTGATTTAATTCACTTTTTGGTATGTCTAGTATTTTTTTCCTAAAAGCTTTATTGAGAGATAATTGACATACACTAAATTGCAGATACTTATATATACTTTGATGACTTTTACCATCATCATAATCAAGAGAGTGGATGTCTCCATCACCCTCAGAAGCCTCCTTGTGTCTTTTGGTGATCCATCTATTTCCAGGCAACCACTGGATTATCATTATAGCAATCTGAATTTTCTAGAAATCAAATCCCCTAGTATTACTTTTCATCTTGCTTCTCACTGGGAAGTTAGCTTGTAGCTGTATGTATCAACAGCTTCTTCTTGCTGATCAGTGTCGTGTATTTGCCTTTTGATGGAAATTAGGGTTACTTGCAGTTTAGAACTATTTTAAAAGAGTCCTTGTGATATCCTCATACAAGTCTATTTGTAGAGCTATATCTTCGTGTCTCTTATACCAATGCTTAGATGAGAAACGCGTGGGTCACATCGTAGGTACACGTTATTGTTTGAACCCGAAATGTTCTCAGAAGTCTCATATGGTAAAGGCTCCATGGCCAGGTGATGGGCTTTGGGGATGTGACTGGATCCTAAGGACTCTGGCCTCGTGGTGGGGGGTGTGAGCCATTTATGACTTCATAGTGAAGGGGCTGTGGGAAGGTAGGGCAGAGATGGAGGAAGTAGGCCACTGGGGAATATGACTTGGAAGGGTGTGCCTTGTCCCTGGTCCCTTCCTCTCTGTCTCTGTTTCCTGGCTGTCATGAGGTGAGCAGTTTTCCTCCACCACGACCCTCCCCCATGATGCCTCACCTCACTACAGGAGTGAGAACAACAGAGCTCTGACCATGACTGAGTCTCTGAAACTGTGACCCGAAGGCCCTTGTCCTCCTTTAAGTCATTCAGGGCAGATGCTCTGTCACGGTGGTGCCTGTGGCTTACGGAGTACTTTCCTCTCCTCGTAAACGACCAAGCTGCTGTCCAATGTCATCCTTTCACTGGCCACGTGGGAGGGTCCCCTTCGCACTGCGTCTCTGTCAACACTTGTAATCAACCTTAGCTCTTTCTCCAAGTGCACAGTGACAACCTGCTTGAATTTCACTTTCATTTTCCTTTTTTTTTAGTGACTGGAAACACTGAGCGTCTTTTTGTAGTTATCTGGACAGGTGTTTATTCGGATGTTTCCTTCTCTCCCTCCGCCTTTTAGAATGTGTCTGGTGGCTTCTAGGCACTGGGTTGGAAAAAGAGGCTGTGGGTGATGCTATGTCCTGGTATTACAGTGGCAGACAGATGGAATGTGACCAGGTTATCCTGGTGGTGTTAAGGGTGGGCTTCAGGCGTTGTGCAGGCTGCCTGCTTTCCGGTATGTACTTACCTTGCATCACAGCCTCTCAGCATCCTTAGCTGGAAGCCAGTGCTAGTCAAATTTTCTTCTTCTTTCCTTTCTTTTTAAAAAATCAGTGTGTGTGTGTGTGTGTGTGTGTGTGTGTGTGTGTGTGTGTGTGTGCGCGCGCGCACGCGCGCGCGCGCGCGCGCTTGCACAGCCATGATGCCTTCGTGGAGGACAACTTGTGAGATTCAGGTGCCTGGGCAAGTGCCCTGCCACACTGTCTCCCCAGCGGAGCATCTTTTATACTTGAGAAAACAGTGGGTTTATTTCGGCTCGTGGAGTCAGGTGTCCTCCGGGGTCCCTTAGTCTCTTCACTTTGGGTTTAAGGGGAGGCAGATCACCGCAGTGGTGGGAATGTGGTGGGCAAAGCAGCTCACGTGAAGGTTGCACAGGAAGGGGAAAGACGGAAGACCCGCCTCCGTTCTCCTCTCTCCCACTTTATTCCACTCATGCCCCCAACTTATGGGATGACATAAGTGGCGCCTGCATTCTCTCTCCCGCAGATCCTCCCTGGAAACGCCCTGACCCAGAAGACCGACTGTCGCACTAATCTCCTGGGTGATTCTCTTTCCAGTCAGGTCGAAGGGCAAAACCAACCACCACAAAGCCGAGGGGGGTTCACATCCTCTTTGCCCTGATCTCTCACACCTTAAGACTGCTTTGTTGTTGTTGTTGTTGTTTGTTTTGTTTTGTTTTGTTTTGTTTTGTTTTGTTTTGTTTGGTTTTTTTTTCGAGACAGGGTTTCTTTGTGTTGCTTTGCGCCTTTCCTGGAGCTCACTTGGTAGCCCAGGCTGGCCTCGAACTCACAGAGATCCCCGCCTGCCTCTGCCTCCCGAGTGCTGGGATTAAAGGCGTGCACCACCAACGCCAAAATGAGCCAGGCGGTGGTGGCACACACCTCTAATCCCAGCACTCGGGAGGCAGAGGCAGGCGGATCTCTGAGTTCCAGGACAGCCTGCCTGGTCTGCACAGAGAAACCCTGTCTCGAAACAAAACAATACTGAAATGACTGCCTTCAAGCCACTAAACGCAGCTCTCTGAAACTGTGAGTCAAATGACTCTTGTTCTCTTTTAAGTTTATCATGGCAGGTAATTGGTCACATTTGGTTTCTTTTTCCTTTTCCCAAGAGGCCAGGGAAACTGAGGCCAGGGAGTACCATCTTGGGTGGGGGACAAGCTGGAACCTTCCTCCAGCCCCAGAATCCCAAGGCTATCACTCTCATGAAACTCTGCGTGGCTCCTGGAAATCTGTGGAGCCTCCGGTCTCTAAACTCCAGAGACCTCGTCCCACCAGAGCATCTCTGGCTCCGGCAGATAGGGAGCATGCGCTGAGGTGAGTCCTGCTCTTACCTGGGGGTAAGCCTCCCTCTTCAATCAGAAAGATGACCGAAGGGAGGGAAGGAGGGACAGGTACGCCGCTGGGAGACTGGAGACTGAGGGACTTAGCCACCCCCCATCCTAAGCCCCCATTCCCCGCAGCCTAGAGCAATCCTTCCAGGGCTAGGACCCTCATGGGAGCTTCCGATTCTGGACCCGCTTGCATCGCTTCTCAGAATGCCTTGCTCGGACTCGTGCGCCCCCTAGTGACCCCTGTGGGAGAAAGTAACCATGCCCCCGCCCCCCAGCCGCCCCGTGTTGTCTTGAGAAAAGACATCATCTCTGCCCCGCTCTCTCACAGCTGAAGACTGCCGACATGGGCAGTGGCGGGACAAGCCTTTAATCCCAGCACTGGGGAGACATCTCTTGAGAGTGATTAGTTACCCTGGGATGGACCCTGTGTCTTTATTATTTTTTTTTTCATTTTAACTTCTTTTTCCAGGGCTAGGGATAGAACCTAGGGCCTCACACATGCTAAGTAAGTGGCCTATTGCCCAACTAATACTTTTACCCTTTAAAAAATGATTGATTATGGATGAAGAGATGAGTCAGTTGGTAAAGTGCTTTACAGATAAGCCTGAGGACCTGAGTTCGCATCCCACATCAAAAGCCCCTTGTAATCCCAGCACCAGGGAGGCAGAGACAAAAGGCCCCGGGGCTTGCTGGTCAGTTGGTCTAGCCTAATCAGCTAGCTCCAAATTTAATGGCAGATGTTGTCTTATAAAATAAGGTAGAAATCAATTGAGGAAGAAACCTAATGTCAGCCTCTGGCCTCCATGCACGTGCGCACACTTTTCTCCAGAAGATAAAGAATCCTAGGACCTGGGGAGTTGGCTCAGCGGTTTAGAGCACTGACTGCTCTTCCAGAGGACCTGGGTTCAATCCCAGTGCCTACATGGCAGCTCAGAGCTGTCTGTAATTCCAGTTCCAGGGGATCTGACACCTCCACACCAATGCACATAGAATAAAGTTTAAAAAATCCTTATTTTATTTATCTCTCTCTATATATTTTTAAAAGATTCATTTATTTATTATGTATACAGTATTCTGCCTGCATGTATTCCTGCAGTCCACAAGAGGACACCAGATCTTATTACAAGTGGTTGTGAGCCACCATGTGGTTGCTGGGAATTGAACTCAGGACCTCTGGAAGAGCAGTTGGTGCTCTTAACCACTGAGCCATCTCTCTAGCATATATATATATATATATGTATTGAGGCAGAGATCTCTCTATATAGTTCTGGTTGGCCTAGAACTTGCTATGTAAATCAGGCTGGCCCCGAACTCTCAGAGATCCGCTTGCCTCTACCTCCTGGGAGCTGGGATTAAAGAATTGCATCACCACACCTAGCCCTCCTTCTTATAATATATGTATAGTCATGGCTGGGGATGTAGCTCAGTTGATAGAGGGTTTTCCCAGCATGCACAATGCTCTGGGTTTGATCCCCCAGCACCACATAAATCAGGCATGGTGGTGTGTGCTTACAAATATAGCACTCCAAAGGGGAAAGTGGGACCACCACAAGTTCAAGGTCATCCTCCACTTTATAAATTCAGGTAAGTTTAAGGCCAGCCTGGAAACAGGAGACCCTGCCTCAAAACAAATGTATCTATGTTGCCATCATAATCTGGCTTTTTAAAAACCATGCCATTTTCTTTTTTAAAATATTTTTTATTATTTTTTACGTGCCTTGGTGTTTTGCCATGGGTGTCCGGGTCCCCTGGAACTGGAATTACAGACAGTTGTGAGCTGCCATGTGGGCGCTGGACATTGAACCTGGGTCCTCTGGAAGAGCAGTCAGTGCTCCTAACCACTGAGCCATCTCTCCAGCCCCCATGCCATTTTCTTGATTTCATCAAGCACGCAATGTTTAAACAGCAAGTCGCCTTATACATGTCTTTTGATCTGTTTTATTTGTTATTCATTTATTTTGAGACACATATCATCCCTGGTTGGCTTCTAACTCTATTTGGAGCTGAGGCTGACCTTGAACTTCTGATCCTCCCGTCTCCACTACCCTAGTGCCGGGATCTCAGGCATTTGCTGGCACATGTGGCTGAGGCGGTGCTAGCCCTGGAACCCAGGGCCTCAAGCACACGCACACTAACAAAGTGCTCTGTCCACTGAACTGCAGCCGCCTTCTTAAAATGCTTTTTATCCTATTTGTTTCCAGGGAGTCTCACTCTGTAGCTCAACCTGTCCTTGAACTTGAGTCAGTTCTCCACCCAAGCCTCCATGTGCTGGAATTACAGGCATGAGCCACCACACTCAGGTCTCTGACAGGCAGGCAGGGGCCTGCAGACAGGGCAGGGCACCGGCAGGCGAGACCAAGCAGATGGAGGCCAGCAGCCCCCTGGGAAGGCACAGTCCCCACAGGAGGATACCAGCCTGGAAGCAGGGGCAAAGCCCTTGAAAGTGTGCGTCGTGGGCTCAGGGAACTGGCGATCGGTTGTTTCAAAAATCATCGGGAGCAATGTGAAGAACATGAAGAAGTTTGCATCCACGGTCATGATGTGGGTATTCGAAGAAATGGTCAACGGGAGGAAGCTGACAGACATCATTAATAGTGACCACAAAAACGTAAAGCACCTGCCTGGACACAGGCTACCAGAGAATGTAGTGGCCACCTCGAGTCTCGGCCAGGCTGTGCAGGATGCAGACCTGCTGGTATTTGCTTCCCCACACTAGTTCATTCGAACCATCTGTGATAAGATTGCCGACATAGTCCCCACGAAGGCCCTGGGCCTCAGCTTGATCAAGGGCATAGACCAGGGCCCCGAGGGCCTGAAGCTTGCCTCTGACATCATCGGAGAGAAGGTGGGCATAGACGTCAGCGTGCTGATGGGGGCCAACATAGCCAGAGAGGTGGCCGAAGAGCACTTCTGTGAGACCACCATTGGCAGCAAGGTGCTGAAGAATGGCCTTCTCTTCAAAGAGCTGCTGCAGACCCCCAAATTCCAAATCACTGTGGTGGAAGACTCAGACACAGTGGAGCTGTCTGGGGCTCTAAAGAACATTGTCGCCCTGGGGGTCGGCTTCTGCGACAGTTCTGGAAACAGCACCAAGGCCGCTGTCATCCGCCTGGGCCTCATGGAAATGATCGAGTTTGCCAGGACGTTTGGCAAGGGCCAGGTGTCTACAGCCACTTTTCTGGAGAGCTGTGGGGTGGCTGATCTTGTCGGTACCCGTTAAGGGGGACGGAACCGCAAGGTAGCTGAAGCCTTTGCCAGGACCGGAAAGACTATTGAGGAATTGGAGAAGGAGATGCTGAACGGACAAAAGCTGCAGGGACCACATACCTCTGCCCAGGTGTACCACATCCTCAAGCACAAAGGGCCTGCTGGACAGCTTCCCACTGTTCACAGCCGTGTACCAGATCTGCTTTGAGGGCAGACCAGTTGCATATATGATTCCATGTTTGCAGAACCACCCAGAGTACAAGCGAAGGGAACAGGGGACTGGTGCGGCTCTACCTTGGCCATCTCAGGATCACGTGGAAACCAGGAAGTAACAGTGAGATGTTTGCCTGGCTTTCTCCCATCTTGGACACATATGAATTATTATGGCTTCATTTCTGGGTCATGAGAGACAGCTCGTCAGCTGATATACTGGTAACAACTACACATACATGATGAATGTGAAAAAAAAAAAAGCAAAAAAAAAAATACAGCTTGGTAGATTGAATCAGGATTCCAATAAGGTTCGGAGCTGTTTACCTTGTGTCTCTGTGTGGGCATGTGTGTCCATGTAAGTGAAGAAGCATACGGGTCTTTGTGGGTGGAATATATGTTTACATACATGTATAAGAGTGTGGGGGCGGGGCTGGAGAGATGGCTCAGAGGTTAAGAGCACTGACTGCTCTTCCAGAGGTCCTGAGTTCAATTCCCAGCAACCACATGGTAGCTCACAACCATCTGTAATGAGATCTGGTGCCCTCTTCTGACCTGCAGTCATACATGCTGTATACATAATAAATAAATAAATCTTTAAAAAAAAAAAAAAAAAAAAAAGAGTGTGTGTGGCCGGGCGGTGGTGGCGCACGCCTTTAATCCCAGCATTGGGAGGCAGAGCCAGGCGGATCTCTGTGAGTTCAAGGCCAGCCTAGGCTACCAAGTGAGTTCCAGGAAAGGCTCCAAAGCTACACAGAGAAACCCCATCTTGAAAATAAAACAAAACAAAAACAAAAACAAAGATTGTGTGTGTGTGTGTGTGTGTGTGTGTGTGTGTGTGTGTGTGTGTGAACAAGTGTATGTTACGTGTGCATGTGAGTGAAGAAACTGAGTCATCTGGACACATGGATTTCATAGCTTCATTTCTGGATCATGAGAGACAGCTCATTGGTTGATGTATTGGGTACCAACTGCACATACACAATGAATATGAAAAATGGTCCCCATGCCTCCCTGGCTGCCCCACTCCAGCAGTGATGGCTTCTCCATGGGGACGGACATTCTCCCTGGCTGGCTCTTGTGTGAGGTCAGGAGTAGTCAGTACTCAGAAGTGGAGGCATTCCTCCAGTGTTTGATTTTGTTGGGTGGTGAATTGGTTTGTTGTCAACCTGACACAAACTAGATTCCCCTGGGAAGAGGGACCCTCAGCTGAGGAAGTGCCTCCATTGGATTGGCCTGTAGGCAAGTCTGTGGGGCATTGTCTTGATTGATGATTGATGAGAGAGGGCCAAGCTCACTACAGATGGAGCCAACCCGGGGCAGGTAGTTCTGGTTTGTATAAGAAAGCAAGCTGAGCCGGCGGTGGTGGCGCACGCCTTTAATCCCAGCACTCAGGAGGCAGAGGCAGGCGGATCTCTGTGAGTTCGAGGCCAGCCTGGGCTACAGAGCGAGATCCAGGAAAGGCACAAATATACACAGAAAAACCCTGTCTCGGAAAAAAACAAAAACAAAACAAAACAAACAAACAAAAAAGGGACAAGCATCACTGTGGTAGAATCTTCTGAAAAGTATTTCCTCAGGGTCAGCACACAGTAGTCCCGAGGGGGCCAAGGCTGCATCTCTAGCTGGCAGCTGAACTTGGTAACATATAAGAGTCTCCCACATGTTACTAGTTTTGAAGATGTGAAGGGGTCATGGAGAGCAGCTGAGGCTTGGCACCGTGTGGCAGAGTTGGTATACCTGCAGAGAGGCTAAGAGGCCACTGGTAAAGGTGAGCCTCAGTTGTGGATCCCAGGGTTGGAGGTGTCATATAAACTAAGGCTTGGCACCATGTGACAGGATCAGAGTCCCTGAAGAGACCAGGAGAGGCCACTAGTGAACACACAGCCTCAGTCACAGTGGAGAACCAAGCATATTGTAGATGCCAGGACAGTGAGATAACCACCAAGGACAGTGCCGGATGGAGCTAGCCTGAGCCTATTAGACATTTGTGCATGTTACAGGTGGCAGAAGCAGAGAGGTGGGACTATCCGGGTCCTTTCTTTCTTTCTTTCTTTTTTTTTTTTTTTTTTTTTTTTTTGGTTTTGGTTTTTTGAGACAGGGTTTCTCTGTGTAGCTTTGCGCCTTTCCTGGAACTCACTTTGGAGACCAGGCTGGCCTCGAACCCACAGAGATCCACCTGGCTCTGCCTCCCGAGTGCTGGGATTAAAGGCGTGCGCCACCACCGCCCGGCTTTCCGGGTCCTTTCGAGACCAGACATCAGACACTAACCTATTTAAAATGGAGTCTGGCATTGCTTTAATCTGATTGTGACTGTCCTCCCATTCTCCCCTGCTAGAACAAAAAGTGCTTTAACTTTTTTGTTTGTTTGTTTTTGTTTTTCAAGACAGGGTTCCTCTGTGTAGTTTTGCACCTTTCCTGGAACTCACTTTGTAGACCAGGGGCTAGCCTCGAACTCACAGAGATCCGCCTGCCTCTGCCTCCTAAATGCTGGGGTTAAAGGCGTGCGCCACCACCACCCAGCTAACTTTTTTATTTAATAGGAATTCAAAGTTAAGAGACTTTGGGTATTTTGAAGAGACGTTGAACACGTTTAGAAGACGTATAACGTGTTAAAATTTTTAAAGGCTGTGGGTTTTTGTTTGTTTGTTTGTTTTTTGTTTTTGTTTTTCAGGACAGGGTTTCTCTATGTAGCCTTGGCTGTCCTGGACCAAGGCTCTGTAGACCAGGCTGGCCTCTAACTCAGAACTATTCCTGCTTATGTCTCCTGAGTGCTGGAATTAAAGGAGCACACCACCATACCCAGCTATCTGTGGGGCTTTTATTTATGTTTTCTATTGTGATATTAAAATGAAATATTGGGGGCATAAGTAAGAAAAGGAAAGGTTATAATTTATTTTATTTTATTTTTTGGTTTTTCAAGACACGGTTTCTCTGTGTAGCTTTGAGCCTTTCCTGGACTCACTCTGTAGCACAGGTTGGTCTCGAACTCTCAGAGATCCACCTGCCTCTGCCTCCTGAGTGCTGGGATTAAAGGCATGCACCACCACTGCCCGATGGAAAGGTTATAATTTAATAGTGATGTGTTTGTGTGTCTTGCTGATAAGAGGCAGCTGTACTGGTTAGTTTTTTTGTCCACTGAACACTTGGGAAGAGGAGCCTCAATTGAGGAATTGCCTCCATCGAATTGGCCTGTGGGCATTTCTGTGGGGGCATTTTCTTGATGGATGGTTGATATCAGAGGGCCCAACCCACTGGGGGCTATACCCACCAGGCAGGCGTTCCTGGATTGCATAAGAAAAGAAGCTGAGCGAGCCATGAAGAGCAAGTCAGCAGTGGTCCCTGCTTCTGTCCTGCCTGAGGCCTTGCTTCCCTTTGGGATGGACTACAACTGTAAGCTCAAATAAAGCCTTTCCTCTCCAAGATGCTTTTGGTCAGGGTGTTTATTCCAGCAATAGAAAGCAGACCAGGACAGCGGTCCTGATGCTGTGATCGCCTCCCCAGCTCTTCTTCGAGGAAGAGGAGGAGGCAGGCTCTTGGAATCCTCCATCCTCTCACTCCAAACTGTACCAGGGTTTCTCGACACCTGCTCTCATGAGGTGCAGTCAGGTTATTGCCGGATGTTCTCTTCTATCCTAGCATGCCAGACCCGCTGGCCCGCGCAGCACAGTGCGGGTAAGTGCCTGTAGACGGAGGAGGGATGGGTTGGTGTGGTAACAGAGGGCACCACTCCGCAGCTGTCCTTGCAGGTACCTGTTTCTCAGGTGGTGAGAGAGCTCCCACCCCAACAGTGAACCTTTCCTCGTGTCCATCAACTCACCATGGCCGGACTGCTTGAGCTGAGATGGCAACAAACTGTCTTGATGAGGAACGAGGGATGAAGGTGTGGTAGTCGTGTTTAGGTTTCTCAGTCTGGAAGACTTGGGCTTCAACATCAACTGCACCACTCAGTCATCTACACCCCCAGCCAATCACCCACTTCTCCACAATCTGCTGCTTGTGGCTCCCAAACACACCAGGTCCTAACAGCATGGACCTTACCAAGTCTTGGGAAAGGGTGTTTGCAGGCGAGATTAAGGATATCGGCACAGGGAGACTACTCTGGATCGCCCAGGTGGGCTCTATGTGTCCCACAGAATGGCTTTGAAAGAGACACCGAGGGGGAATCTCTCTCTCTCTCTCTCTCTCTCTCTCTCTCTCTCTCTCTCTCTCTCCTCTCTCTCTCACACACACACACACACACACACACACACACACACACACACACACACAGAGAGAGAGAGAGAGAGAGAGAGAGAGAGAGAGAGAGAGAGAGAGAGAGAGAGAGAGAGAGGATGTTGGGGAAAAGGTACTTGTTTTATTCGATTAGTAACATATTTACAGATGGAACAGTGGGTAGTCTGGGCTTTTAGGGGTGAACAGGTGCCTAGGCTGAGGTCTAGGGAAACTGGGTTAGCCTTTTCACTGTACTATTCTGTCTGCTTTTGTATATGTAAGAATTTTTCCATTGGAAGCAATGCTCCTCCATTCCAGGGAAGGGTTTGTCTGGGATTGCGGCAGCCGGCTGCGCGGGCTCTGGCGCCACCTGGCGTCCACCTCGGAAATGACTCCCGAGGGAGTTTCAGAGCCGCTTGCCCTTGGGTCTTGCACCAGCCCCGGAGAAGGGATGTCTGGGCCCCTTGGTGCTGTCTGGCGCCATAGAAGCCCCTTTGGCACCCTAACCCAGCTGCGTTCTCCCGGGTGCGTGTCTAATCCTCAGGCCCCGCCGCCCATCGGAACCTTTGTAGCTCTTTCTATCTCCCTGTCTGGGGACTTGCTTTTGAGCAGATCTGAACTGACAGAGACTGGGTGGCCAGAGTATGTGGCCACTTCATGGCCTCCAACTCTGCAGGTTTGAGAGGAGACAAAAGCAGAAGATACATGATGCACAAATTGGAATTTTGGAAACAAGGACTATGATTCTAAAAATAGGAAATAAAATAAAAAATTAGACATCTATAAAAATATACAAAATTTTCCTAGGACTGATATCTTAAGTGTGTAGATTGAAAAGTCCTGGACAGTACTCAATGAGTAAGACCCATGATATGTCACGTGACAGTGGCATTTAGGGGCTGTTAGGATAGACCCGTGTGTAAACACAGTACAGAGAGCGTACTAGTTGGACATCCTTACATAGTCTGGAAATCGGGAGATACATCTAGCATGGCTTCCTCAAGAAGCTGAAGCCAGCTAGCTTGCAAAGTATGGGCCACTGGAGAGTAGGGCTGGACACTGCTCCTCTCGGGGCTTATAACGACCCCAGGCTGAGTGAGTACTTGCCACACTGAGTCGGGAGATCTTGCTGACCCAGGTTTCAAACAGGGTCCCACCCCAGGAAGGTGGGGCCTATCACCGGGCTGGTTCAGATCTATCGGTAACAGCCAGGTTCCTTATCTAGACTCTTACAGAGAAAACAATGCCCTGCCCCTGTGTTCAACCTGAGTCCAGTCACACCACACGAGTCAAGAGGCCTCAGGCACCAGGTACAGCCGATAAGCGGGCAAAGGCCTTTCTCATACCTGCTTCCCCAAGAGCTGAAGGGCAGGGGACCCTGCCTAGGGGCTCTCTGAGACCCTCCCTGCTGTCCCTGATATAAACTAGTTCTTGGCGTGAGAAGGGACCTCAGAGCCACTACCAAGCAGAGCCAGTGAAAGGTTGGGATTGACCCCTGGTCCCCCTCCACAGGACAGGTGGTTTTCCAGGAGCGAACCCTTGAGACGCTTCCATCTGAAGGTCACTTACCTGTACCCGCTCAGCTGTGAGGCTGTTCCAGGGTGTTATCCGGTTGTAGAACGAGGTGGGGGTGCCGTTTACAGAGTGGAACTTGGCAGCTGGTTTAAGCTTGCACAGAAGGCACTCATTCCAAGGATGACCACTGATTCTCCAGGTCCGGTCCCCAAACCCAGTCCCTCCCACAACTAGAGAAGAGTCTCAGAGAACCCAGAACCAAAGGAACCCAAGGTTAGTTCATCTGCCTGGGTTCCCAGTTACCATAAAGATTGCTGATAAGTGGGGCCACCAGCAAATGATCTTGGAGACTGGGCCAGCTCCTGAAGGTGCCTACCTCATGGCCGCACCTCTGTGGCCAGGTGCTTTTTTTTTTTGTTTTGTTTTGTTTTTGTTTTTTGTTTTGTTTTTCGAGACAAGGTTTCTCTGTGTAGCTTTGCGCCTTTCCTGGAACTCACTTGGTAGCCCAGGCTGGCCTCGAACTCACAGAGATCCGCCTGGCTCTGCCTCCCGAGTGCTGGGATTAAAGGCGAGCGCCACCACCGCCCGACGCTTTTTTTTTTATTTGATTTTATTTTTAAGGTGTTCGTGTGTGTGTGTGTGTGTGTGTGTGTGTATGTATGTATGTATGTACACATGTGCAGGTGAGCATGCATGTACAGTGTCTAGAGATCATTGTCAAGTGTCTCCCTTGGTCATTCTTCACCTTGTTTTTAACTTTTTTTTTTTTTTTTTTTTTTCCGAGACAGGATTTCTCTGTAGCTTTGAAGCCTGTCCTGGATCTCACAGAGATCCGCCTGCCTCTGCCTCCTGAGTGCTGGGATTACAGGCGTGCGCCACCGCCACCACCGCCAAGCTTTTTTTTTTTTTTTTTTTTTTTTGGTTTTTCATGACAGGGTTTTTCTGTGTAGCTTTGCGCCTTTCCTGGAACTCACTCTGTAGCCCAGGCTGGCCTCAAACTCACAGAGATCCACCTGGCTCTGCCTCCCGAGTGCTGGGATTAAAGGCGTGCGCCACCACTGTCCGGCGTTTTTAACTTTTTAAGTATGTGTTTTTATTATGTTTAGTTACCTGTCTCTGTGTGAATATGTGCATGTGGGTGCAGGTATCTGTGGAGGACCGAGGCGTGAGAGCTCCCTGGAGCTAGCGTTACAGGCAATTGTGAGCCACCCAATGTAGGTAATGGCCAGAGAACTTGGGTCCTCTGCCAGAGCAGTATGTAATTAGTCACTGAACCATCCCTCCAGCCCCTTTCCAGCTTCCTTGTGGATCTCTTACCTGGAAATGGCCAATTCACCTAGGCTGGATGGTCAGCAAGCCCCAGCCATCCTCCTGCCTCAGCCTTCCCGGTGCTGGGATCACAGGTACACACTGCCAGGCCAGGCTTTTTCTTAAAAGTAATTTGTACATGGCTGTTGGAGTCCTGCAGTGAGCCATGATGGGTGTAGATCGTGGCCTGGGGCTCGCTGTCTCAGCTCTTTCTATTACTGTGGTAAATACGTGACCAGAAGCAGTTTTCGAGAGGAAAGGGTTTATTTGGCTCACAGTTCCTGACCACAGGCGATTATTGAGGGAAGTCAGGGCAGGAACCTGAAGGCGGGTACTGAATCAGTGGCCATACGGGATGCTGCTCACTGGCTTGCTCCCTGCAGCTTGCTCAGCCTGCTTTCTTGCAGAACCCTGGACCCACTGAGAGGTGGCACCACCCACAGTGAGTTGGGCCCTTATATCAATCATCTATCAAGAAAATACCCCCACAGACTTGCCTACAGGCCAAACTGATGGAGGGAGGCATTTGAGGTTCGCTCTTCCCGGATGACCCTAGCTTGTGTCAAGGTGACAGACAACAACCCGCATTGCCCCCCCCCCCTTCCTGGCCCCAGCGACTCTGCTCTGACCACCCCGTTCTCAGAGAAAAGTCTTGCACTCTCCTGGCCCTTGCCAATTTCATGTCATTTGCATCTGCAGCCTTTTAGGTTATTTAACTTGTAAATTTCCCAAAATAATTCCAGCTCCGTGACTCCCAGAGTCCTGATTGCAAGCATTTAAATTTTTTAGTATTCTGTGCACCCTGTCTGAGAGGTTTGGTTGCCGCCTTCACAGGGGCAGCCTGGATGCACAGTGAGCGAGCGCAGATGGGCCCAGCTCAGTCGCTTCTCTCATTACTCTGTCAAAATACCTGACAAAAACCAACTCAGGGAGGGAGGGGCTGTCTGGGCTCATGGGTTGGCACACAGTGCGCCACGGCAGGGTGGTGGGAGCTTGAGGCAGCTGGTCACCTTGTATTGGCCATCAGCAGCAGAGGGAGATGAATGCAGGTGTTCAGCTCACTTTCTCCTTGTTATCCTTTTTGTTTGTTTGTTTGTTTTGAGACCGGGTTTCTCCATGTAGTTTTGGTGCCTATCCTGGATCTCGCTCTTGTAGACCAGGCTGGCCTCGAACTCACAGAGATCCGCCTGGCTCTGCCTTCTGAGTGCTGGGATTAAAGGCGTGCGTCGCTGCTGCTGCTGCTGCTGCTGCTGCTGCTGCTGCTGCTGCTGCTGCCGCCGCCGCCGCTGCCGCCGCCCCCACCAGGCTCCTTGTCACCTTTTATGTATTTCCTGTCATCATTATGGGACCTAGGCCCATGCTGTGGTAACCATCCACACTGAGGGTGGGTCTTCCCTCCTCAGACAAATCTCTCTGGAAACATCGTCACAGACATGCCCAGAGGTGTGTCTCCTGAGAGACTAAGTCCAATTGGCTGACAAGGATGGTTGTTAGCCATCACAGGTGACCCCCTCATCCTGTCCATGGCTGTCCTTGGGACATCTGGCAAGCTCCTTTTTTTTTTTTTGGTTTTTCGAGACAAGGTTTCTCTGTGTAGCTTTGCGCCTTTCCTGGAACTCGCTTTGTAGACCAGGCTGGCCTCGAACTCACAAAGATCTGCCTGCCTCTGCCTCCCAGGAAGGACATCTGGCAAGCTCCTTCTACACTGCTGTAGCCAGAAAGGTGCCATTCTTCCCACTAGGTTCAACCACAGAGTCACTGCCTCTCATCTTGTTATTAGGAGAGGATGCTCCGAGTGGCCCACACTTCCCAGCTTCAGGCCCCATGGGACAGTGACCGGCCTCCCCTCCTTCTTGGGTAGGCAGATCAGTGTGGAGAGACCAACAGTAGGGTGTTTCCACATCTCCCTTCCGCTTCTCCGAGCATCATGGGCGGCAGCCATCTCCCTTCGGGCATTGTGCCTTCAATCTTCCGGCCCCCCACCCCCACCCCATGGCTATAATTCTGTATCCTAAAAACACTGGCTCTTGCCGGGCGGTGGTGGCGCACGCCTTTAATCCCAACACTCGGGAGGCAGAGCCAGGCGGATCTCTGTGAGTTCGAGGCCAGCCTGGGCTACCAAGTGAGTTCCAGGAAAAGGCGCAAAGCTACACAGAGAAACACTGTCTCGAAAAAAAAAAAAACACTGGCTCCTCCTTCGGGCCTAGAAGGAGTCACCAGGTCCCAGGGGGCTCACATCCTAGCCTCTCGAAGTCCCCAACAAGCGACCTCAGACTTACTAACACCCAGTAACTACTGTCTTGTGCTCCCAAGGCTTAGGGGATCAGGAATTCTGAGAAGGTGGAGGGAGGGGCAAGTTGCCCCTGCTCTGCCAGGCTGGAGACACCTGGGAAGACTGGAAGGGGTGTGTGTGTGTGTGTGTGTGTGTGTGTGTGTGTGTGTGTGTGTGGCTGGGAGCACGTGGAACCATCTTCTCTCACATACGGTCTGGCAGCTGGGCCTGACAGTCAGCCAGAACCCCACATATGGCCTCTTCACAAGCTCCCTGTGTACCAGCTGGCTTGGACTTCCTCACCGCCTGGTGGCTGAATTCCCAGAGACAGGGCCCCAAGGACGCTACTGTAGGAGTCCATGTGTATTTATGCTGCAGCCGAAGCGGGGTGTGTGTGTGTGTGTGTGTGTGTGTGTGTGTGTGTGTGTGTGTGTGCGCGCGTGTGCGCGCGCGCGTGCGTGCGAGCGTGCGTGCGTGCGTGCGTGCGTGCGTGCGTGCGTGCGTGCGACATGGTGTCCCTTCTACTTCCAGGAAGTCAAGATTGCTACTGCGGTCACTCAGACATGATGCAGCCACACCAGGCTCTCAAGCCCCCTCCAATCACTGGCCCCCAGCTTGGCTGCTCTGCAGCTACTGGGGATACCAAAAGGGTGGGTTTCCGGCTTCTCTACTTCTGGACAGGAGAGTTTGCCTGAAGAAAAAACTTCCCTAGATCTGTGGATACGTGTTTAATGTCAGAGGGGGAGCTGGAAGTGCCAGGCCAGCACTGCCCCCCAGAGGAAGGAGGCCAGAGAAACCGCTACCTTCTGGCTTGTGTGTGGACGGTAATGCTGGGGACACCATGCCTGCACCTCTCCGGCAGAGGGCAGAACTAGAGGCGGTCTTTTCTTTTTCTTCCTTTTAAATAAGGAGGTTAGTCAGGTGCATAGTTCCGTGAGGTCAAAGGCTACAGCTGGCGGCAATGGCCTTCTTGCAGAGTCCTGCGGGGCATCCTCTGCCCAGCGAGGCAGGACGTGCTGCGGGGCATCCTCTGCCCAGCGAGGCAGGACGTGCTGCGGGGCATCCTCTGCCCAGCGAGGCAGGACGTGCTGCGGGGCATCCTCTGCCCAGCAAGGCAGGACGTGCTTGTGAGCTCTGGTCTCTCATCTTCTTTAACCCACTTTTTTCTTTTGGTAGGAATGCAATGCTTTGTAGAACTTTAATATTGCCTTTTAATTGCTGTTTCAAAAGTTGTTTTGCGCCAGGCAGTGGTGGTGCACATCTTTAATCTCAGCACTTGGGAGGCTGATCTCTATGGGTTCAAGGCCAGCCTGGTCTACAGAGTGAGTTCCAGTACAGCTGGGGCTACATAGTGAGAGCCTATCTAGAAAAAAAGAAGTTGTTTTGCAATGTTTTTCCCCCGAGACAGGGTTTCTCTGTGTAGCTTTGGTGCCTGTCCTGGATCTCGCTCTGGGAACCAGGCTGGCCTCAAATTCACAGAGATCCTGAGGCCTGCCTCTGCCTCCTGAGTGCTGGGATTAAAGGTGTGTGCCAACACCACCAGCAATGGTTTAATAAAATAGTCAGAAATGATAAACTTTGGATTGGGGGTGTATATCATTTCAACTGGAGATTAATAAGAACTGCAGCAGAGGCCGTAAGTCAGCAGAGCTGATTCTGACGCTGAGGCTGCTGGCGACAGAGAGCCTTTAGCTCTTACAGAAGGCAACAGTTGACCCGGGGAAGTGATGGGATTTAACAGAAACAGGGCATCGACTTTGGAGGGTTTTGTTTTTCCTTGCAATGCTGGGAACTGATGGATTGTTTGAGAATCCAATCAGTGAGTCACATGAACATGAAGCTGGAGTTTGAGCTAATTGTGAGCCACCTCACATGAGTGCCTAGTCAGCTTAACTACAGGAAAGGGATGCCTCGTTTCACTTTATTTAATTAGTAGGGGAGCTGAACATCAGTGTGTGTGTGTGTGCGCACGCGCGTGCGCGCGCATTGGAGAACCATGCCTGGCACACAGTAGCCTCTCTGTAAATGCGGTTTGTCCGATGGATGGTGGATCCATCAGGATGCGGCTTGGTGTGGAGTGTAATGTTCTCTTCGGTTCTGTTCGAGTTTCCTCTTCTGATTCTGCGTGTGTGTGGTGTGGAGGCGGCAAAGATGCAAGTGAAAATGTGATAGCTCAGAATGGCTTAACTAATCCTACTCCGCTAAAAGTTTTTGCAAAGATCCCAGGAAATACATCAGGAAAGGTTTGGCTTGCTAACTGCTTCTCTTGGGCAGTGAGCCAAGAGAAATCCTGATGCTCACCACCGGAGGGAGCCCTAAACCCAGGACGATTCTGAAGTGGCTCTACCAGAGCTTTTTGCTTGTTTTATTTTTTAAATTGAAACTAGACTCCCGCCCCCCCCCCCCCCGCCCCCGTCCAAATAATATATCCTGATTATGGTTTCCCCTTCCTCCTCTACCCCTCCCAGTTCCTCTCTACCTCCCCTCCCATCTGGACCTGCTCCCTTTCTGTCTCTCTTAGAAAACAAACAGGCTTCTACAGGATTAATAATAAAATAAAATAAGACAAAACAAAAAATAACACATCAGAGTTGGACAAAACAAACGAGGGAAAAGAGTCCAAGGAAGACACAAGACTCAGAGAGACACTCGTTCGCACACTCGAGAATCCCAGACGACCACAGTATACAGGCAGCGGACCTGCTGCAGCCCTGTGCAGGCCCTGTGTGCGCTGTTGCAGTCCCTGTGAGTTCATGCGAACTTTGATCACGCTGAGTTAGAGGGCCTTGTTCTCTTGGTGCTCTCCCCCTCTGGCTCATACACTCTTTCTGCCTCCTCCTCCACGGGGTCACCTGAACTCTGAGGGGAGGGATTGGCTGGAGACATCCCATGTAGGGCTGAGTGTTCCAAGGTCTTTCTCTCTCTCCATAATGTCTGTGGATCTCTGTATTAGTTCCCATCTGCTGCAGGAGGAAGCTTCTCTGCTGATGGCTGAGCAAGGCACTGATCTATGAGTATAGTGAATGTCATTAGGAGTCTTTTTAGTGCTATGTTTTGTGTGTTTGTTTTTAGAACAGTAGTATTTGGTTTACCCTAGGTCCCTGGGCTATCTAGTCTCAGGTTCTTGGGTTGGATATAGGTTCTGAAGTGGACCTACCAGTTTTATTTATATATACCTCCCAGCTCTTATTTCTCCCCTGGAGATTTCTTTTTTCTTTCTTTCTTTTTTTTTTTAAAGATTTGTTTATTTATTTATTTATTTATTTATTTATTTATTTATTTATTTATTTATTTATTCATTTATTATGTATACAGCATATATGACTGCAGGCCGGAAGAGGGCACCAGATCTTATTACAGGTGGTTTTGAGCCACCATGTGGTTGCTGAGAATTGAACTCAGGACCTCTGGAAGAGCAGTCAGTGCTCTGAACCTCTGAGCCATCTCTCCAGCCCTGGAGTTTTCTTGACAAGCTAAAATGGCAGCAAAAGATGCAGTTCCCAGCTTACTGTAAATATGAATATTTTGAAATGAGACTATTAGGTAACCATGGCTATGTTCAGTGATCGCTATTACAGCAATCTGATATCTGAAGATGCTGAGGCAGATGATTGCTTCAAGTTCAAGGCTGGATTGAAACACATAATAAGACCGTGTAAAAAACGAACAGAAGTAAACTCACATGAGCAAGTTCTCTTCTAACTGTTCTTCTTTCCCCCAACAAACTTGTCCTCCCAGAAGTTTTCCCCGTATAACTTCATTTGAATGTGTTTGGCATATGATTATTCTCATGATACCTCTAAGCAACAAAAATGTCTATAAATTGAGATTTCAAGTAAGGAATTCTGTGATCACATATCTACAAAAAAGTTGTCTTTGAGCTGAGTTATCACCATTATTATACATATAAATACTGATTAGATTCTGGGATACAGAGGAAACCTATCTTCATCTGTTCAGAGAGCTATGTTTTACTTAAGTTGTGTAAGTGAGATTCCTATTCATCTTCCCCTTCACTGTTTGATTTACAGCAGACATTTTTCTATAAGCTAATCCATAGTCTAAAAGGATTTTAGCCTCCCCTCCTGAAAGTACAGCCAGCATATCCTTTCATCAGCTTGATTCGGTACAAATTCTTATCTTTTTTTTTTTCCCCGAGACAGGGTTTCTCTTATGTAGCTTTGCGCCTTTCCTGGAACTCACTCTGTAGCCCAGGCTGGCCTTGAACTCACAGAGATCTGCCTGCCTCTGCCTCCCAAGTGCTGGGATTAAAGGCGTGTGCCACTACCGCTCGGCCTTGTTCAATTTTGTTTAGCTGTATTTATTGAACACATACCCAAATATTGAAGGCACACTTTTTTTTTGTTTTTCGAGACAGGGTTTCTCTGTGTAGCTTTGCGCCTTTCCTGGAACTCACTTGGTAGCCCAGGCTGGCCTCGGACTCACAGAGATCTGCCTGCCTCTGCCTCCCGAGTGCTGGGATTAAAGGCGTGCGCCACCACCGCCCGGCGAAGGCACACTTTTTTATGTATTACTTTTAACTCCTGTTGCATCAGAGCATTCAACAGCACTCAGGATCAATGTATAACAGCTGACTAAAAACAAAAACAAGTGTGGTGTCCTGCATTGTCCAGAGATGGCTTTCTGGGCTAATGCTCCCCTCAAATCCTGCACCTCAGAAAGAGCATCGGAAGCAGTTTGGGGAAGCAGCATCCTCCCGGCCCAGCCCATCAAGCTGGGGTTGTGACATAAGCAGGGGTCAGGTGTTTTTTGGAATGTGTAGCCTCTGGTAGGTCAATGGTGCTCCAGTGGCTGTCCCAAACCCAGGAGTACACCGTCAGCACAAGTTCCTCTTGGGGGCTTATGGGAGGTGAAGGAGGAGGAGGAGGAGGAGGAGGAAGAGATGATGATGATGATGATGAAGATGAGGACGACGACGACGACAACGACGACATTGGGACCCGAGAGATGGCTCAGCTGTCACGAGCACTTGCTGCTCTTTGCAGAGGACCTGGGTTCAGTTCCGGGGACCCACATGATGTCTCACAACTCCAATAACTCTAGTTTCAGGGGACCTGACGCTCACAACTGGACTCTGAGAGCACCAGGCGCAAACTCAGTGGACATACCTACATGCAGGCAGAACATGCAAACACACAAAATAAAAATTCAAAAGGACTTTCTGAAGGGAGGATCTGGGAGGAGCTAGCAAATCATATGAAATTCTCTAAGAATTGATAAACATTGTCTAGATCTCAAAAACCTACCCAAGCTATTGGACCAAAACCTAGGATTATGACAGAGATTCAAAACTAGGGTACAAAATTTGAGGGCTGTGAGCTTCTGGAAATGATCCCCTGGGTCAATGTGAGCTAGCACAGAGCCTTCCAGAACCCTAACAACAGGAGCTCATGACCCAGCCTCCTGGCAGTGCTTCCTGGAAGTCAGAGCACTTCCCATCCAATCTGTTCCTAACTTCTCAGCCTCTGCTGGGAAGGGATGCTGGAGTCATGGGTTCTTGATCAATCAGAAGAACACCCCCTCCTGACTTCCTCCTCTCTCCCCCGCCACTTCTGCTTCCTACAAACAAACCAATAACCAACAACCAACAACCAACAGTTTTTCACTGTACTGGCTGGTCTTATGTCAACTTGACACAAGCTAGAGTTATCTGAAAGGAGGGAACCCCAAATTGAGAAAATGCCTCTCTGAAATTGAGCTGTGGGCATTTTCTTAATTAGTGGTTGATGGAGGAGGACCCAGCCCATTGAGGATGGCGCCATCTCTGGGAGAGTGGTCCTGGGTGCCATGAGAAAGCAGGCTGAGCAAGCCAGTAAGCAGCACCCCTCCATGGTCTCTGCATCAGCTCCTGCCCCTGGTATGTTTGAGTTCCTGTCCTGACTCCTTTAATGAGGAATGGGGATGTGAAAGTGTAAGCCAAATCAACCCTTCCTCCCGACTTGCTTTTTGGTCGTGGTGTTTTGTTGTAGCAGTGGAAACCACAACTAAGACACTCACTCTCTGGTTTACCAATTTGGCCAGACTGTCCAGCCAGCAATCCACCAGGGACCCTTCTGTGTCTGCCTCCCCAGGGCTGGGATCAAGTGTGTGCCACCAATTGGCAAAGGGGGTGGGTGGGTATTGATCTGTTTCTGTCATTTTTCTGGGGGTTCTGGAGACTGAACTCAGGTCCTCCTGCCTGCACAACAAGTCACCAGCTAAACCATCTGCCCAGAGTCCCGTGCCCTTGGCTTTTTCTTTCTTAGGTCTCCTTGTAAAGCCTTGGCCGTCCTGGAACTCATTATGTATATCAGGCTGACCATGAACTCCATGAACACCTACCTCTGCTCCCACCAAGTGCTGGGCTCCCACCACTGTGCCCTGCTCTCCTGCAGCACTTGTTATGGCTGGTGAGATGGGCCTTAGTCAAAGGTGGCCGTGACAACAGGTACAGGGATGGCCACGGTGGGGTCTTGCCACAGGGAGAGAGAGGACTCAACTCCAATTTTAACTGGACAAATGGGAGTGATGATGAAGGAGCATATGGAGCTCAGAAGTTGAGAAATGACCAAGGAAACATGAGGTGGGGGGTTGAACTGACCCGATGGGATTCTGGAGTGGACCGGGTGATGAGATACTGGAGTGGCCAAATCCAAGGGCTTCAGGGTTTCGCTAAGCTGATCTAAAAGTATTCTTACTCTCGGTAGATCCTCCAGGAATTGAGAAAGAAGCCCAAAGTTGCTGGGGTTCAGAAAGTTCTCAGGAGACAGAATGTTCTGTCACAGAAAGTTCTGGAGGAAGGAACGGAATCCTCATCAAAGATTCAAAGTGTGACAGTCAGCGTTAGTCATCAGCTTGACACAAGCAACAATCATCTGGGAAGAGTGTCTCAGTGAGGGATAGTCTAGGAAGGCTGGGCTGTCGGGGACTTTCTAAGTTAACTGGTGTAGGAAGACTCAGCCCACAGTGGGTGGCGCCATTCCCTAGGCAGGGGTCCTGAACTGTGTGAGGGTGGGGGAACGGAGCTGAGCACAAGCAAGCCAGGGTGCACACATTCATCTCTTTCTGCTCCTTACTGTGGATGTGACCAGCTGTCTGAAGGCCCTGCCTTGACTTCCCGGAGTGACAGACTGTAACTTGGAATTGCAAGCCAGAGAACCCCTTCCTCTCCCGTGATGCTTCCTGGTTGGGTTATGTTTTGCCGCAGTCATGGATGTGAAACCAGGACAATGAGTAAAACTGAAAGCTCACCAGACTGAAAACATGACTCATTACACAAATCTCCCCTGATTTCCAACTTCTAGCCACTGCCCGCAATTCTCTTTTATAAATAGAAAAATCAAGAATGGACTTTACTTTCTAAGTCCATTTCCTCTTTTTTACAAAATTAATTTTTCATACAGCCTAACTCAACCTGACAGAATCAGCTACCCATGGAGACAGACAAACAGAACACTCTGTCACTTTTCTTTCTTTCTTTTTTTTCTTGGTTTTTCGAGATAGGGTTTCTCTGTAGTTTTGGCACCTGTCCTGGACCTTGCTCTGTAGACCAGGCTGGCCTCAAACTCACAGAGATCCACCTGGCTCTGTCTCCCCACTTTTCACTTTTTTCGAGCAAAAATCAACCCCCAGGATTGTGAACTGGGCTGCTAAACAGAGGGCAGGTAAGCAGAAGGAAAATTAGACTTGCCTATGTTCCTTATTTACTGCTACAAAACTGTGTTCTCTTCTTCCTTGACTCTCCCTATAAAGCCTTGGCTGTCTTGGAACTCATGTATACCAGGCTGACCTTGACCTCCAGAGATCCACCTACCTCTGTCAGTGTGAAGGGCTCGGGGCTGAGGGTAGGGAGGTGCAGTTAAGAGCACTGGCTGCTCTTTCAGAGGACCTAGGTTCAACTCCTAGCACCCACATGGTGGCTCACAACTGTCTGTAACTCCAAATCCAAGGGGTCCAATACCATCTTCTGGACTCTATGAATCCTGCACTCAAGTATGGTGAATAGACGTACATGCAGGAAAGACACTCAGACTTGTAAAGTAAAATCTTTGGATAACACACACACACACACACACACACACACACACACACACACACACACACACACACCAATGATGCAAACCGTGAATATTTCATTTGAAGAAAGTTCAGTTGGAGCCACTAAATATCCACTTTAGAAAAGAACCTGTCAGATAGAGTAGTTTCTGCCTATAATCCCAGCACTTGGAAACTGAGGCAGGAAGGCTGGCCTGAGCTCCGGGTCAAATCGGGCCACATAGTGAATTCTAGGCTGATCTGTCTCAAACAACAGAAACCACAAAATCAGGTCCCTCATGGTCCTGGAGGCTGGGAGGTCCAATGTCAAGGCCCTAGCAGATTTGGTCCAGTGAAGGCCTAGGCAGGCTTCACAGGTGGCTTCTTACTGTGTTCTCACAGGGTGGGATTAGGAAGGCATCCATCTCAGTCCTCATTTACACATGCCATAATTCTATTCCAGAGAGCTCTGCTCTCAGGATCCAAAGGTCCCATCTCCCAACACCATCATCTTGGTTGGAAGTAGACTCAAGATCTGAGTGTTTTCAAAAGGTAAGGTGTAAGAGGCCCTTGTGCTCACAGATAAGCACCAGGGAAACAGGGAATGTTAAATTCCCAGGGTTGTTTCTTCAAAGGGAGAGATGGATACCTGTTTTCTGCCCAGAAGGCTGGAAGTGGAGGTGGTTAATAGCCTGGTGATCTTTGCACTATCCATATGACTAAGATCACACCAGATCCTCCCCCAGACCTTTAAGATGTCACTTGTAGTCAATCTACAGAACCCATCTTTATGGGAGAGGTCGTATGTACTTTGCAAAGAGTTTCGACGTAAACAAGTCTTACACTTTGTGGTTCACACGCAACTGTTTTAATTATCTCTCCCCAGGAAGGCTGTTTGCAAAATGGTGCCAGGCTTCTTCAGTATGCCTAAAGTCCATTGCCCAGTGGTGTCAGGGTCTGGAAGTTGGAACCAACACGACTGAACCAGTTGTGCTGACCCTGATTTCCTTCTTGTCTCACTCTGATCGTCACTCTGCTGGTCCCAGTGTTTGCAAAGATCCTTCACAGTATGGGTAGGAGGAGACACAAACATTCCACACACATCCCTGTCCCATATCCATATGAGCCGTTCAACATGAGGGCTAGGAACTGAGCTGTGGTCCTCTGCAAAAGCAGCAAGCACGCTTGGCTGCTGTGGATCACCTCTCCATTCCTGTGGTCAGATTGTTGTTATATGAGTACCACCTTCCCATATTAGCCCAGATAAAAGGATGCAAAAAGACAGAGAGAGAAAGAGAGAGACAGAGACAGAGACAGACAGAGACAGAGACAGAGAGAGAAAGTTTTGCTTGTGTCTTCACTCTTGTTAGCAAATTATTTTCCTTATTGCTTTCTCCGCTGCTGTGGTATGCCTTCACTGACATCAGAATCTAATTTATTTGGCTTCCTGTATGGACTGAAGACCAGCAGCTCTCTAGGAATCCTCTAAGCCTGCAGGACCAGATTGGGACTGCTAAGGTACCCAGCCTAATGGACTGAGCAATTACTGGATTTTCGGCTTCCCCATTGTGAGACAGCCATGGTTAGACTGCCCAGACAAGATCATGGCAGCCAATCTGACAAGTCCCCTGTTAATAGATACTCTTCTGTTTGTTTTTCTAGAGAACCCTGACCAGGACAACATTATGTAAACAGGAAAAGGATCTGAACAGACATTTCTTTGAAGAAGAACAAAAAGATGCCCAATGTCTATAGTCAGTAAGGAAATACAACCAAAACCACAATGTAGTACCACTGCAGGCTCACGAGGATGGCTGAAATAAAACAGAAAACTATTAGCTGGGGATGGTGCCACACGCCTTTAATCCCAGCACTCGGGAGGCAAAGGCAGGTGGATCTCTGTGAGTTCGAGGCCAGCCTGATCTACAAAGAGAGTTCTAGGACAGCCAGGGATGTTATACAGAGAAACCCTGTCTTGAAAAACCAAAAAGAAAAGAAAAATATTGGTGAAAATGTGAAGAAACTGGGACACTTCCCCTTGCACATCAGAACATAGAATGGGAAGTGCCATGGACAATGGTGTGGCACAGTTCAAAAGATAAAGTGGGGCTGGGGAGACGGCTCAGTTGGTAAGAACACTTTCGGTGAAAGCAATAGGACCCAAGTTTGAATGCCCAGCATCCACATAAAAGCCTGGCATGGCCACACTTGCCTGTAACCTAAGCATGGGGGATGGAGGTAAAGACAGGCAGATGCCAGGAGCTCAGAAGACAGCCAGCTTAGTCTAAATGGTGGGTTTCATGTTCTGTGAGACTCTGTGTGATGGTTAGTGTGAATTGCCAACTTCACAAAATCTAGAATCACCTGGGAGACAGACCTCTGAGGATGCCTGTGGAAGATTATTCTGATTTTGTTAATGGAGGCAGGAGACCAAGCCACTGTGGGTGGCACCAATCCCTGGCTGGGATCTTGGATGTCTAAATGGAGAAAGGGAGCTGAGCAGCAGCATTCGTTCATTGCTCTCTGCTTCTTCACTGTGCATGTGAGATGGTTTGAATGGGAATGGCCCCTCCATGTGCTTGAATGCTTGACCCCTAGAGAGTGGCACTCTTAGGAGGTGCGGCCTCGTTGAAGTAGGTGTGGCCTTGTGAGGAAGTGTGTGTAAGTGTGTCACTATGGGATAGGTTTTGAGGTCTCCTATGCTCAGTCTAGGCTCAGTGTGGCTTTTCCTTCTGCTGCCAGCAGATCAAGATGTAGAACTCTCAGTTACCTCTCCAGCACCATGTTGGCCTGCTAGCCACCATGCTTCTCGCTATGATAATAATAGACTAAACCCCTGAAACTGTAAGCCAGCCCCAATTAAATATTTTCCTTTATAAGAGAAGGTCATGGTGTCTCGTACAAGGTGTCCAGCTGCTTCATTATCTTGATGTCTTGTTTTTGTGGTCTATACTGAAACCCAGAATAAATCCTTTCTTCCCTAAGCTGTTTCTGTCTGGTATTTTTTTTTAAATCACAACAATAGGAAAAGAAACTAAGACTCCCCATCTCAGAAAATAAGATGGAGAGTATAAAGGGAGATATCCAATATACACACTTGGCTTCCACATGTGTGCGCATGGGCGTGCACTCACGTATTTGCACCGCTCCATGATTAAATATCAGGTTACCACATGAACCACCAATTCCATTCCCAGACAGACACCCTCGAGAGCGGAAAACCTGTTCTCAAAGGAAAACTTGGACATTGGTGCTCCCAGGAGCACTCCCCAACAGGCGAGCCATCCCGGAATCTCTGAACTGTTGAATGGATAAACCAAATGTGCAGGCTGGTTCAGTGGACATCATTTGGCAACAAAAAGGAATAAAGAATCAACACGCACTACAATGTGGATTAACTTGGAAAATGTTCAAGTCAATGAAAGAAGTCAGTTGTAGATTATTTATTGCATGATACCATTTGTTCTTTTGAGAAAGGGTCTCCCCACATAGCCCAGGCTGGCCTCGAACTCACAGAGATCCGCCTGCCTCTGCCTCCCGAGTGCTGGGATTAAAGGCGTGAGCCACCACCGCCCGGCCCATTTGTTCTTTTGAGAGAGGGTCTCCCCACATAGCTCAGGCTGGCCTCAGACTTGAGCTCTACCTCCATCTCCCAAGTGCTGGGAGCACAAATATGCAGCTCACCCTGTTTCTGTGTGAGATCATTTTTATATGAAATGTCCAAACTAAGCAAATTTATGAAAACAGAAAGTAGTTTAGTGGCATTGGGGTCTGGGAGAAGGCAAAGGCAGGGGGCAAGGGGGGAGCAGTGTTTGAGTTGGGGGAATAAGAAGTTCTGTGATGCGTTCAGATTTTTGTTGTGGAGACTGGGTCAAGCTGCCCTTGAATTAGAAATCTTCCTGCCTCAACCTCCACATTCTGTGATTATAGGCAAGTGTCACCATGCCTGTGGACTCAGGGTTCATTTTGAAAGTGATGGAATGTTTTAAAATATTTGTGGTTATGGATGGACAACTCTTCAAATATACTGAAAAGCATTGAATCACATAACTCATATTTGAGTATTATAAGGCATATGCATTATAACACAGTAAAAAACATTTTTTTTTTTTTTGTTTTTTGAGACAGGGTTTCTCTGTGTAGCTTTGCGCCTTTCCTGGAACTCGCTTTGGAGACCAGGCTGGCCTCGAACTCACAGAGATCTGCTTGCTTCTGCCTCCCGAGCGCTGGGATTAAAGGCGTGCACCACCACTGCCCGGCCACAGTAAAAAATTTTTAAAACTGAAAATATGTGCTACCTCAACCCCAAGAGAAAACTTTAAAATCCTGTACAAAAAGATGGATCTTGAGCCAGGCGGTGATAGCACACGCCTTTAATCCCAGCACTCGGGAGGCAGAAGCAGGCGGATCTCTGAGTTTGAGGCCAGCCTGGTCTCCAAAGTGAGTTCCAGGAAAGGCGCAAAGCTACAGAGAAACCCTGTCTCGGGGGGGGGGGGGGGGGGAAGGACCTATAGAAGCACATCGAGGTGTGATATGCCATCCTAATTAGTCTTATTAATAAAAACCCGGAGTCAGACAAGGAGGTGAAAGCTCAAAGGTCAGAGAAGCAGACCAGCCAGCCACCAGAGACTTCTTACCTCTACAAAATCTCAGACCGAAAAGGGGCTCCTGTCTCTACGAATCCTCAGACTGAATGGGGTGGGACGGAGGATCCTGTCTCCACCAGCCTTATATTTCTGTCTCTACCTCCCTAGTGCACGAGCTTCCCAAATGCTGGGATCAAAGGTCTGAGCTACCACCGCCTGCCTCTGTTTCTCTTTTAGACTGAGTCAATCTCCTGTAGCCCAGGTTGGCCTTGAACTCCTGATCTTCCTGCTTCCTCCTCCCAAGTGCTGGGATTTAAGGTGTGTGCCACCACTGCCCGGCCTCTATGGCTAACTAGTGGCTAGCTCCGCCCTCTGATCTCTAGGCCAGCTTTATTTGTCAGAACACAAACAAAATCTACAACAGGAGTGGCTGCAGGATCTTTGTGAGAAAAGGATCAAATTCACTTCACTATATCTGTTACTTAGTTGCAAAGAAGGAAAGGTAATGGCCTTAACGAGCTGTTTAGAGTGGTAACAGTTACCTACAGATACTATTTTCTTAGGTTAACTTTGTTACTTTTGCTTGGTACCCAATGCTGTGTCAGTTTTTGCTACCTAGCAAACTACTTGCAAATCCAAAGCTTATAATAACTTGTTTAGCTCCAGATTCAGAGGCCAGGCATTTCTGGACTGACTCAGTGGGTCTGTGCTGGGCTTTCACATGTGTGCATGGGAAGTGGGTGCTGAATGATCGATGTAGCTTCACTGGCAGGCTGACAGTTGACAAGCTCCTTGTCGGGGTTCCTCGGCTTTCCTCTGGTTGCTTGAGCTCTTTGCAGGCTAGCCAGGCCTACTCACACAGTCTGCAGCAAGAAGGGACTCAACACCAGAGCACTGTCCCGTTTCTCATAGTATTTTAAAAAAGGCCTTGTTTTTTTTATTCCTGCTTGGATTTGTTTCCTCGCACAGACTTAATGACACATGTCAGTTCATAGATTCACAGGTATTTTTCACAGCGCTGGGCAAAGCAGACGTCTATAGATTCTCATGGTGGCAATGGGTGGAAATGGGTAGCAGGGCAATTGGAGACTTGGGGACCTGGGAACCTATCTAACTTCTCCAAGAGGGGGACCCTAGTGGGATTGCGGAGGATAGTGTGAGGATCCTTTAGTTTTGGGGGACCCCCAAAGCCTATTGGCAGGAAGATGGGAAAAGGTCCAGGAAGACAGGTCTTGTCCTACCCCCTGTCAAGGCTTTTGGAGAAGCAAAGCCAAATTCAATGTCCTCTGACGTCAGAAAAACTGGGTCTGGGAGAGAGGTCCGAGACCCGGTGCCTAGACTTGCTCCGCCACGCCAGCATTCCTCACCACGCCCCTTGACCCCCTCCTCGCAACTCTCCCCTCCCGTTATAGCCCCGCCCTCCACCTAACAGCTCCACCCACAGCTGCCCTGCCTCCGTCTTCTCCCTCGCCCCTCCTCATACCAGCCCCGCCCTGCAAATGCCAGCCCCGCCCACAGATCGCCTGACTGCCATCTCCGCCTTCGCTCCACCCCTCCGTATTAGCCCCGCCCCGCCCCCAGCCCTCCCCGCCTCCATCTTCGCCCTTGTCCCGCCCCCTACTAGCCCCGCCCATCAGGTGCCAGCCCCGCCCACACCTGCCTCTTCCCCGCCGCTTCTTTTCCCAGTCTTTGGTCCCCGGACTGGTTCCTCGGCCCCACCCCTCCATGAAGCCCCCGCCCACGGTCCGCCTTCCGGACAGCGCGAGGGGGCGGGGGCGGGGGCGGGGCCGGCCTCACCCGGAATGAAAACAAACGGCGGCCTCTGCGGCATCCGGGCACTCAGCAGGTCGCGGCTGGCGCGGCGGTGGCGCAGGTGAGGCGGCTGCGGCGGGCACCGACCGGGACCTGGGCCTGGTTACTCGGCCGGGTCGGCCGTCGGCGCGGCGGGAGCGGTCGGGTGGACGCGGCGGTGCAGGCTCGGGTGGGAGCGGGAGGAGGGTGCTGCGGGCCCGAGGGAGGGGGGCAGACACTTGTCGTCAGCCTGAGCTGCGTTTTGAGAGGATTGCCCGGGGCTGACGGGCGCGGACAGCGGATCATGGTGGGTGAGAACGCCAGCTCTCTGGACCCACACTGGTCCTGCCTCCTTCCCTTCCCTTGCTCTTACTTTTAAATACGAGCCCCCTAGTCGCGTGTTATTTCCTTGAGAGGGAATATGTGTTGAATGTGCGTGAGCCTGTGAGACTGGATTGATCTATTCCAGAAGAGAAAGTGAAAATTCCAACGTTAATTCCTAACGTTTCACTTTCGGTTCTGAACGCTGACATTCAGGACTCAAGTGTTTTTTGCGCGTTATGATGGGGAACACCCAGCAACATGCACAAAACTTGCAGTTCTCCAATTAAAACGGAAAACTGGGCTATTAGATTTTCTTCCTTTTGACCTAACACCTGTCATTCTATTGTTTATAACTAGGCATACTTTTGAAGACCGCGATTTAATTTTTTTTTTTTTAAATAAACGTGTCTCACTATGTAGCTCTGGCTGTCCTTGGAATTCTGTATGTAGATCAGGCTGGCTTCAAACTCACGGGAGATCCTCCTGCTTTTGCTTCCCTAGTTCTGGGATTATAGGCGTGCAACAGTATGGCGCGACGGTGGTTTATTTTTTTTCTTTGTTTTTGTTTTTTTGTTTTTCGAGACAGGGTTTCTCTGTGAAACAGTCCTGGCTGTGCAGGAACTCACTCTGTAGACCAGGCTGGCCTCGAACTGGCAGAGGTCCGCCTACCTCTGCCTCCCGAGTGCTGGGATCAAAGGCGTGCAACACCAACACCCAGCTGGTGGTTTAATTTCTTTAAACATTAAATCTTATGTTAAACCAGTCATAGTGGCTAACGCCTTAATTCTGGCATTTGGGAGGCAGAGGCAGGCCAGTCTCTGTGAGTTCGAGGCCAGTCTGGTCTACATAGTGAGTTTCAGGACAGCTAGAGCTAAGTGGTGAGACCCTGTATACTGTTTTGTGTCAACTTGACATAAGCTAGAGTCATCAGAGAGGAAGGAGCCTCAACTGAGGAAATGCCTCCATGAGTTCCAGCAGTAAGGCATTTTCTCTATTAGTGATAAATGGAGGAGGGTCCAGTCCATTGTGGATGGTGCCATCCCTGGGCTGGTGGTCCAGGGTTCTATATGAAAGCAGGCTGAGCAAACCAGTAAACAGCACCCCTCCATGGCTTCTGCATCAGCTCCTGCCTCCAGGATCCTGCCTCGTTCTTGTCCTGGCTTCCTTCAATAATGAACAGCAATATGGAAGTGTAAGCCAAATAAACCCTTTTCTTCCCAACTTGCTGTATGGTCACGGTATTTCATTGCAGCAATAAAAATCCTAACTAAGACACCCTGTCTCAGAAAAAAAATCTTATGTGATGCAGACCTGTCAGCAATGTTGGGACTCAGACAGGAGTTGTGATAACCTTGTCTCTTTTTTCAGACAGTGGACTGGTTACAGTCTGGAAGGTTGTTTTCAACCTTCTAAATAGCTAGGTACCCCTAAGTTATCCCTGCCACCCTCCTTATGAGGTGGCAATGATCTTTTTCTTAGAATTTTTGTAGATGTCAGTCCTGTGTCTGGTGGATTAAGTGACTTGTGTTTGCAAAGCAAATGCTCCTTAGTGCTGCTGTGCCTTGCTGTGAGGATCAGTTTGTAAGTGACTAAAAACACACGGCTCACCCACATTCACTGTTCATTCTGTTCCCCATCCTGACGACCTGCTTCTCACTCTCAGACAGATCTGAGCATTCTTTCAAAAGTGTGGTTACGGAGCCGGGCGGTGGTGGCACACGCCTTTAATCCCAGCACTCAGGAGGCAGAGGCAGGCGGATCTCTGTGAGTTCCAGGCCAGCCTGGGCTACTAAGTGAGTTCCAGGAAAGGCGCAAAGCTACACAGAGAAACCCTGTCTCTAAAAACCAAAAAAAAAAAAAAAAAAAAAAAAGTGTGGTTACGGAATAATGCTTAAGTCACCACACTTAACTTAAAATCAGGTGGATTATCTTCAAGAGGCTGTAGAGTATTAGCCCTCCGTAGGGGGGGAAAAAAGAAACGTATAAGTTATTAGTCCATACATTTTTTTTTCCACTCTGAAATTCATGTTCATTAGTAAGGAGTGAGTAACTTCCTCCTTTGTTTGATTTGGCAAACCTTGAAACACTTCACTGCGCTTCCCAGCTGCCACCGGCTTTCAGCAGCTTCACCCACCCCTTGGAATAGCTGTGTTGGTGTGGGATGCCATAGCTCCTATGTAGAAAAGAGAAGTTACATGCTGAGGACATGCAGCAAGGGACTGTGAGACAATACAGAGTCCATTTTTGTAGGCAGATGTCCCATGCCAGTTCTGGCACTGGCTCATGTGGTTTTCAAACCTAGAGCCTGGGTTTCCCAGCTGTAAAATGATCTAGCCACTGTTAGATTGAATAATAGATGTTGATGTGCTTTGTGCTCTCAAAAGTACCAGTGAAAACAAAAACAACAGACCATGTGAGCAAGGTGTGATAGCTCATGCCTGTTATCTAGGCGCCGTGGAAGGAAGCTAGGGCTTTGAGCTTCAGGGCAGCCTGGGCTACAGAGTAAGGACCTTGTCTCAAAACAAAAATAAAACAACAAAATGTGAAATGGTATAGTTCTGTAATTTTAATTTTATTTATTTTTGAAAGGCTGGCCTGGAATTCACATTGATCTGTCTCTGCCTCCCAAGAGCTTAAAGGTGTGTATCACCACACCTACCTAACCCTTTAATTTTCTGAGTTCAACTATACAAACATTTATTATTGATAGTTTGTAGTTCAAAGTAGCTTTTCTTTGTGCTTAATTACCAGAGTGCTTAGTCTTTGGTTTTGAGTTAAAGCAGCCAAAGTGTGAGAGAATTTACAAACTATATATTGGATTGCTTAAAAGATTTGTTTTAAGCCGGGCAGTGGTGGCGCACGCCTTTAATCCCAGCATTCGGGATGCAGAGGCAGGCGGATCTCTATGAGTTCGAGGCCAGCCTGGACTACCAAGTGAGTCCCAGGAAAGGTGCAAAGCTACACAGAGAAACCCTGTCTCGAAACCCCCCCCCCAAAAAAAAAAGATTTGTTTTAAAATAAAATTATCAGCTGGGAGTGGTAGTGCACGCCTTTAATCCCAGCATTTGGGTGGCACAGGCAGGCGGATCTCTGTGAGTTCGAGGCCAGCCCAGTCTACAAATTGAGTTCCAGGACAGCTAGGGCTCTTACAAAAAGAAAGCTAAAAAAAATAAATAAATAAATAAATAAATAAATAAATAAATAAAAATAAAATAGAAAATAAAATGAAATTATCTTGTATTTTATATGTATGAGTATTTTGCCTGTATGTATGTCTGTACACCAGAAAAGGCCCTTGGATACCCTAGAACTAAAGTTACAGATGGTTGTGAGCTGCCTTGGGGTGCTGGGAACCAAACCCAGGTCCTCTTGAAGAGCAGCCAGTACTCTAACCCTGGAGCTGTCTGGCCCGGCCCCTTTCCTTATCTTTCTGAGAATAACAGGGTAAGACATGGAGAGTAGAGCACAGGCCTAGCATGTGAAATACCTTGGTTTGCTCCCTCCTTCCACAGGAAACAGGAGCGTAAACTACTCCTTGCTACATATTAGCAAGTTTGAAAGAGACATTTTAAGCTGGGTGTGGTAACTTACACGCCTTTAGTCCCAATGCTAGAGAGTCATTAGCTGGTAATGGACAGAATGAGTTCCAGGACAGACAGGGCTACACAGAAAAACCCTGGCTCGGGGAAACAAAGAAAAAACAATAACAAAAGAAACATTTTATATTGACTTAGGTGTAATTGGATACAGTAGCTTATATTAAACTGACAGAGGCGCAGAGGGGAACCCCACTTACTTTGCAGAACACCTCAGTGGATTAGGTAATTGTACAGCATTTTCAAATGTAATGTGGGTTTTATTGATTTACAGTTTTCCTCTCAAAGATGGCGCAGAAGAAATATCTTCAAGCAAAATTGACCCAGTTTCTAAGGGAAGACAGAATTCAACTTTGGAAACCTCCATATACTGATGAAAATAAAGAAGTTGGTTTGGCCTTAAAGGTATTTTTCTTTTAATATGTAAATCTTTTGTACTGTCATAACTTCTTAGTAAATACTATTCTGAAGTCACCAGAAGTGACCAGGACAGCTGTGAAAACGTTGAGAAGCACCAAAACCTTTAGTAATGAACAAATCTCATTTAAATTTAATTTAATTTTTAAAAATTAAATTTAATCTTTTTCAGCACTAAAGGTAGAACCCAGGACTTCACACATGCTAGGCAAGCTTTTTGTTTGTTTGTTTGTTTGTTTTGTCGAGACAGGGTGGGTTTCTCTGTGTAGTTTTGGTGGCTGTCCTGGATCTTGCTCTGTAGCCCAGGCTGATTAGGCAAGCTTTTTACCACCAAGCCACACCCCAGGCTATGACTGGCATTTCATTCTTATGAGAATGCTGCCTGATTCTCTGGGTATTGTATTAGTCACCTTAACTTAGCTAGGGCAAACTAAGTTCTAAAGAGAAAAAGGTTATTTGGTTCATGGTTCTGAAAGTTCCTCAAGCTTGAGTAGTCATGAAGCCTCAGGACTTTGGCAAGGGTAGCACACTGTGACAAGCCTCAGGGCAAAGAGGAGGACAGTGCTGCCAGTCCTGTGAAGCACAGCACGGACTGTCTCATGATGAGAGCAGCAGATGACTGCAAACCAGCCCTGGGGAGGTTAGAGTGAGCTCCAGCCTCTCTGAATCAGTTTACTGTGAAGTAGTGTGGGAGTCAGCAGCAACCTCAGACTCCTGCAAATCACCAACCAGGTGTGAGCCAAACTCACAGTTCAGGCACATCACCCAACCACACATCTCAGAGCATCCCCAGTGGTGAAGGAAATTTCTCACCTGAACCAGGAAACTGAAAGGAAGGATGTGGTCCTCAAGGACCTCACCACCACCTGCCAATAGTGCCACCCTGGGCATTAAGCTTTTAACTCAGAGGCTTTGGAGATATTCAACCCTTGGCATGTATGTGCTACTTTAAATGCCTTCTGAACTTGCTGGCTATGGTGTCTTGGCTTGAGAACTAGTGAGACATCATAAAGACACTGGCCTTATTTCCAGTTCCTGTGAAAGCTAATATCAGGAGCATCTTGCATCCTAATGAGGCATGGTGGCCCTAGTAGCTTGGGGGAGGGATGGTTGCCAGAAGGAAGAAGCCTTGATCAGAAGCTTGACCCTTTCTGTCCCACCCTCCAGCCACAGAGAGGAAGGGCTAATCATGGCTTTCATCACCAGTGGCCCGGGATTTAACCAGTCAAGGCTGATAGCAGGCCTCCATTACAAATATGTAAATGATGGGCTCCAAGATTCCTACTCCAAACACTTAGGAGCTGGGAGGGTAGGTAGCTCACTCTGGGGTAGGGACATCCCCCAGGGCCCTTGGGAACCTCACACTGTCCCTGTGATCTCTATTCTCTTGTAGCCTTTGTGGGAAACTAGAATCCCAGAACTTGTTCTGAGTCATTGTAGCAAACTGTCAAACATGGGAACCCTGTACTTTGTAGCCAGTCAGTGAGGGTTACCTGGAGACCGCATGCTTGGCACCTGGTGCTGGACATGAGGATACACCCTGAGACCTGTGGAGTGGAAGCCTGGGTAGTGATTATCAAGGGCAAGTTGAACTGTTGAGTTAATGTCAGCATCACCAGCTGTGGTACTTTGAATGTCATTGGCCCCCATAATCTCATGCCTCTCTATTGAGAGGTGTGGCCTCGTTGAAGGAAATATGTCACTGTGGGGGTGGGCTTTGAGATCTCTTTTGCTTAAGCTTTACTCAATGTCACAGTCAACTTCCTGTTGCCTTTTAATGAAGATGTAGCCAGCACCATGTCTGCCTGCATGCTGCCATGCTCCCCACCATGATGATAAGCTGCCACCACAACTAAATGTTTTCCTTTATAAGAGTTGCCATGGTCATTGTGGCTCTTCACAGTAATAGAAACCCTAACTGAGATACCTGCTATCAGGAGAAAAATATGCCCTTCCTAGGTAATTAGGTTTTGGTGGTTGGTAGGTTGGTTTGGTGTTCTGTTTTGGCTTTTTGAAACAGTTTTTATACAACCTAGACTGGCCTCAAACTCCCTAGGACTTGGACTCCTGATGTCCCCTCTCTGCCTCCCGAGTGTTCAGATTGCAGATGTGCTCTACCATGCTCGGGGGCACTAGAATTTAGATTTTTTTTCTACATTTATTTATTTTTAAAGATTTATTTATTATGTATACAGTGTTCTGTCTGCATGTACACTACAGACCAGAAGAGGACGCCAGATCTCGTTATAGATGGTTGTGAGCCACTACGTGTTTGCTGGGAATTGATTGAACTCAGGACCTCTGGAAGAACAAGCAGTGCTCTTAACCACTGAGCCATCTCTCTAGCTCTCTCCAGCCCCCACATTTATTTATTTTAATGGGTGGTGCATATGGGGAATTGGAGGACTGCCTTCAGGAGTCAGTTATCTCCTTCCACCATGTGGACTCTGGAGAACGAAAGGTTCTCAGCCTTGGTGGAAGAGACCTTGCCTGTTTGAGCCATTCTACTGGCTCTGAAATTGATTATTAAAGTATTTTACTTTTAAAACTTTCATGTTTTGTAGTGATAAAAATGATATGTATTTCTGGGTTAAAAATAAATAGAGCTGAGCCTATTGGTAAACACCAGAAATCCCAGCACTCCAGTGGCTGAGGCAGGAGGATTACCAGGTCAAGGGCAGTCAACTTGTGAACACAGTCATGCCTTCACCACTGGGGATGCTCTGAGATGTGTGGTTGGGTGATGTGCCTGAGCTGTGAGTTTGGCTCACACCTGGTTGGTGATTTGCAGGAGTCTGAGGTTGCTGCTGACTCCCACACTACTTCACAGTAAACTGATTCAGAGAGGCTGGAGCTCACTCTAACCTCCCCAGGGCTGGTTTGCAGTCATCTGCTGCTCTCATCATGAGACAGTCCGTGCTGTGCTTCCCAGGACTGGCAGCACAGTAGGCTTGCACATACCAGCATCACTATAGACATGCAACATGGACATTAAGCTGGCCACTTCCAGGTATGGAGAAATAAATGGCTCAGCAGTTACGAGGCTCACAACTGCCTGTAACTCAAGCTCCAGGGGATCTGTTGCCCTCATCTGGTCTCCACAGGCCCCTGCATATACATGTATACATACATATATAAATAATGAAAGTAAGCCTTTTTTAAAACAACCACTTCATTACTGGGGAGAAGGAATTTTTTAGTTGCATTGTGCATTGTATCTTATGAGGTGTCTGACTTACATTTGGTCCATCATTGATCAAAGCATAGTTATGTAGCACGTGAATATTCTTAAATACAGAAATATAAAGAAGATAATTTATGCCAGGTGGTGGTGGCCCATGCCTTTAATCCTAGCACTCTGGAGGCAGAGGCAGGCTGATCTCTGTGAGTTCCAGGCCAGCCTGGTCTACAGAGTGAGTTCTAGGACAGGCATCAAAACTACACAGAGAAACCTTGTCTCAAAAGACAAACAAACAAACAAAAGACAGTTTTATAAACCAGACATGGTGAGCATGCCTGTTTTAGCACTCAGGGAGGATACAGGAGGATCAGAAGTTCATGGTCATTCTAGGTTGGCCTCAAATTTGCTATAGGTAGCCAATGACTATGTAGCAAATTTGAGACCAGCCTAGAATATATGAGATCCTATCTCAAAGAATTATATATATATGAATATATATATATATATATTAAAGATTTGTTTATTATGTATACACAGTGTTCTGTCTGCAGAACACTTCTGTATCCCTGCAGACCAGAAGAGGGCACCCAATTGCATTATAGATGGTTGTGAGCCACCATGTGGTTGCTGGGAATTGAACTCAGGACCTCTGGGAGAGCAGTCAGTGCTCTTAACTGCTGAGCCATCTCTCCAGCTCCAAAAAATATATTTTTAAAAATATAGTAAACATTGGGGTTGGGGATTTAGCTCAGTGGTAGAATGTGCCTGCCTAGCAAGCGCAAGGCCCTGGGTTTGGTCCTCAGCTCCAAAAAAAAAAAGAAATAGTAAACATCATTGATATGGGTATATTCTTCCCATCTCCTCCTAATGACTATTTAAAATGTTTTATGAATAGGACTTTGTCACCAAAAAAACAAAAACCCTCAACAACCAAATAAAAAGGAAGGTTATTTAATCTGTCTTGATCTCACACAGTTTGAAAAATTAGAATGTTTTTTTCTGTTTTAAATTTTTTCCCATCCAATGACAGTTTTAAAAGGTTTTTACATTTTTATGTGTGAGTATTTTACTGCATGTATGTATATGCACCTCATGTGTGATTAGTACCCTTGGAAGTCAGAAAGAGAGAGGACATTGGATCCCCTGGATCTGGAGTTGCAGACGGTGGTGAAGTACCATGTGGGTGTTAAGAATCAAACCCAGGTCTTCTGTAAGAGTAACAAACGCTCTTTACCACTGAGCCATCTCTCCAGCCTCCACGACTTAAAGAAATTGTGTGTGTGTGTGTGTGTGTGTGTGTGTGTGTGTGTGTGTGTGTGTACACGTACGTACATGCATAAACCACGGCATATTTGTGGAAGTTAGAAGTCAATATGGGACTTGCTTCTCTCCCACCATGTAGGGCCCAGAAATTGAACTCGAGGCGCTAAGCAAGTGCCTTTACATGCTGAGCCATCTCGACAGCCCTAGTTCACTGCTTCGTAAAGTAATTTTAATATCTTTAGGTCACAAGAGTCTCAGCCCTCCTCTCTGTCCCCTGGAATAGCCCAGTTACTCTCACTTTGCCTCCCGAGCCTATTTTCACTGTTGTAAATGTTTTAATTCTCTCTGAATCCTCCCTGAAAGCCGAGATTGCATTTCAGTACAATGGCGGCTTCCCTTGTTGGAGGAATGTCGCTTTGGGATTTTTTTCGTTTACTATTCTGCACTGGCACTCTGCTGAGCTGCAGTCTCTGGTTTCCCCTCATAGGACCTTGCTAAGAAGTACTCTGACCGTCTAGAGTGCTGTGAAAATGAAGTGGAGAAAGTAATAGAGGAGATCCGTTGCAAAGCCATTGAGCGCGGCACAGGGAATGAACACTTCCGAACAACTGGGATTGCCACAATTGAGGTGTTTCTGCCGCCAAGACTCCGGAAAGTGAGTAACTGCCCAGGGCGCATTGAGACCCGCTTAGTGCTGTGATCAGGTTTTGGTGTGGGTTTGTTTGGTTTGGTTTTGTAAATCTACAAGCAGAGTGCTTAAGGAAGTCCGCATGTTGAATGGTTGATGATGCAGACTTACCCTGGTAGATTTAAGGTAGGCTTGTTCAAAGCGTCAGTCACAGAAGTGGGCATGATAGTGCACATTGTAATTTCAGCACTTGGGAGGCAGAGGCAGGAGGATCCTGGGAGTTCAGGGTTATCCTCAGCTATGTAGTGAGTTTCATGCATATCCAGGCTGCATGAAAAACATGCCTTAAAAAACAAAAACAGTGTCACATGGGCCAGTGAGATGGCTTAGCAGGTAAAGACTCTTATTGTCAAGCCAAAGACAGGGGTGTATTCCTCAGAACCCAAGTGGTAGAAGGAGAACTGACTCCTATGGGTTGTCTTAGATCACAAGTGCTCTGTGGTGTGACTGCTGAATAAATAAATGTCATTTTAAAAATGAAAACAAACCCTCATGTACAGAGCTGTATGGTAAGTTTGTACCTTTTCTAGTTTAATGCTTACAGATACTGACAAGTAGGGCTGGAGAGATGGCTGTTCTTCCAGAGGACCCGGGTTCAGTTCTCAGCACCCACAGTACAGCTCCCAGCCATCTTTAACTCCAGCCCCAGGGTGGTCCAGTGCCCCTCCTGTAGCTTCCTTGGGCATTGCACACATATGGTGCACAGACATACATGCAGGCAAACACCTATGTGTGTAAATTAAACGTGAAGGAAAATAAACTTTCAATATCAATAAGTCAAAGTAGACAGCATGGAGGGCAGGGGGTAGTCAGCTGAGTGCTGAACAGGGCTGACCTGACCTGAGTGTATAGCCCCCTGTCGCAGGGCCTCATCCTCAGGTAGTACATTTGTCTGGCATGTTTCCTGTCGCAGGGCCTCATCCTCAGGTAGTACATTTGTCTGGCATGTTTCCTGGCAAGCACTTTGCAGCCCTTCTCAGAACCACACAATGTTGACCATTCTCAAAGTGAAAGTAGGTACTTCAGAATGTGTACATGGGCAGGTGAGGTGGCTCAGCAGTTAAAATGCTTGCCAGAGCCCAGGCGGTGGTGGCACATGCCTTTAATCACAGCACTCAGGAGGCAGAGCCAGGTGATCTCTGAGTTCGAGGCCAGCCTGGTCTACAGAGCAAGTTCCAGGACAGCACCAAAACTACACAGAGAAACCCTGTCTCAAAAAAACAAAAAAAACAAAACAAAACCGAGAAAAAAAAAATGCTTGCCAGAAAGCCTGATGACTTCATTGTGATTCCCTGGTAGCCGCATAAAGGCAGAAAGAGAGACCTGATACCACAACCTTGTCCTCTGACCTCCACATGTGTGCCATGGCACACCCACATGTCCCCTCTGCCCCATCATAACAGACACACACACACACACACACACACACACACACACACACACACACACACTTTTTTTAAAGCAAGGAAAAACAAAGCACTTGTATATGGGACTGGAGATGTGGCTCATGTCAGTAAAAGTGCCTGCCATGCCAGCATGAGGCCCTAAGTTCTGATCCCTAGAATCCATGTAAAAAGCCAGGTATGTGAGGGTTCCTGGAACCCCAGCCCTGGGTGGTACAGGCTTACAGGGATGTGGATGGATCCCTGAAGCTCATTGGCCAGTGAATCAATGAGAGACTCTATTGAAGTAAAAAAAAAAGAACTCTGAGTCCAAGGCCAGCCTGGTCTACAATGCAAGTTCAGGACAGTCAGGGCTACACAGAGAAACCCTGTCTCGGGGGAAAAAAGGAAGGAAGGAAGAAGAAAAGAAAGAAAAGGCAGAAAGTAATCAAGACCCCTCCGGGTTTCCCACATGTCACACAAGCACATCCACAATAACAAGTACAACCAACACACACCAAATATTATAAGAATAAACTGACTGGTGAGCATTCACAGTAGCACCATTCATAATGGCTAAGGTAGAGACAATCTAACTTCCATCAGTGGGTGTGTGGATAAACAGATACACCCACACCACAGAAGACAGCTGGTGGTACAGATACACAATACTAATAGTTTATAATATGAGCAAACCTCAGAAACGTGCCAAAAAAAGGCCTGATGCTATATGGTCCTGCTTCTGTGAAGTATCCAAAACAGACAACTTGGTAGACAGAAAATAAATGGTTGCAAGGCTGGAAAGTAGAGGGATGGAGTGTAGGACATGGTGCCTGGTAACGGATGATGATGGCAATGTTCAGAAATTCCATTAAACATTTTCTTCTCGTAAGATTTTATTTTTAGGGGGCTGGAGAAGATGGTTAGAGGTTAAGAGCACTGCCTACTGTTCCAGAGGTCCTGAGTTCAATTCCCAGCAACCACATGGCTCACAGCCATCTGTAATGAGATCTGGTGCCCTCTTCTGGCCTGCAGGCATACATAGAGGCAGAATGTTGTACACATAATAAATAAATAATCTTTTTTAGAAAAGATTTTACTTTTAATTGTATGTAAATATGTGTCTCTGGGCTTGTGCATGTAAATGAAGTACCTCTAGAGGCCAAGAGTAAATTGTATCCTCTGGGCTGGAGTTACAGTCAGGTGTGAGTGTATGCTGGAAAGTAAGCTCAGGTCCTCTGTAAAAAAAGTATATGCTGGCAGGGCGGTGGTGGCGCACGCCTTTAATCCCAGCACTCAGGAGGCAGAGGCAGGCGAATCTCTGTGAGTTCGAGGCCAGCCTGGTCCACAGAGTGAGTTCCAGGAAAGGCGCAAAGCTACACAGAGAAACCCTGTCTCGGAAAACCAAAAAAAATAAAAAAAAGTATATGCTTTTACCACTGAGCCATCTCTCCAGTGTTATGAATTGTGATTATAATGATGGCTGGCCATGTGACAAGTCCCACTGAGCACTCCTACCTATTGCACTCAAGGTCACTCTATATCGGTCTGTGCTGGACTGTGTTCAACATGCTTCCCTGTACAGGCAGTACTTTGGTCCTTAAGTGGAACCCCGAGTTCACATCCTCTGACAGCACCTCACAACCTCACATGCAGGGTAGCAGTTCAAAGAAGTGTCACACTCAAGTGCATTTTGTTTTGTGTCATTTTGCAGCAAGACAAGAAAAGCTTGTTGGAGACCCGCTTGCATGTTACTGGTAGAGACCTGAGGTCTAAGTGAGTATCTGAGCTATGTCTCCCAACAGGTCTGCCCCTGTTACCCTGGTTCATTGAATGCTCTCGAGCTGTCTTGTAAGCTGGCCCATCCTCCCCTTATAGCCAAAGAAATGAAACCTGGAGGGTGGGACAAGAAAGAGGTTTTGCTGGCCTCACCCTGCTGAGTCAGAGGCAACATGGCTGCCTGGGTGAGGCCTGCTCATGGGAGCTTCTTGAATGCAGTACAGCTTTCAGAGGGTTGCAGCCTGGGGCCCACAGAGGAGGTGCCCAACTTGTACCTGAGTGAGTGGCTGAGGAATTGGAGGAGCCGTCCTTGCACTGAGCAGAGCATGTGTTTCATAATTCCATTCTTTTCAGCACTGATTGCTTGCTCTGACCTTCAGCAAAGGCCAGCCGCCCCGGGGGTTCTTCAGCTGATTGTCTCATTACTTTAGCTTCCATCAGGGGCACTGGAGAATGAGGAAGCATCACTTCAGTGGTACAGGATAGCAGCCCTAGTTACAGGCTTCTCAGAGGATGCTGTGTAGTATGGCAAGGATGGTTTTTGACACCTGCTCAGATGGACGACAGCCCTGTAGTCCTCAACTTGGAAACGAGTTTAGAAAGGGCTTGGCTCGTGGCTTCCAGCAGCCGCTCACTGTACCAGCTTTACTGTAGTCGTGCTTACTGGTCAGTAGGTGGAAAGCCTGGCTGTTTCTGAGTAAAAAGATAGAAAGTGGCCATCATGATCCAAGTCTTCATAGTAGGTAACAAATAACAAATTTGCTTTCCTGAAACTTATATTGTGTTTACTTTATAGAATAGCTGAAACTTTTGGATTTCAAGAAAATTACATCAAGATCGTAATAAATAAGAAACAGCTTCAACTAGGTATGTCATAGCAAAGAATGCATCTGATATATAAGTAGTTCCTTTCCATTTTTTTGTATTTTTTTTCTTGCTTTTCCTCTATTGAAAATTTCTTGGCCTTGTTGCATTTATTATCCAAAATCAATTACGTTAAAAGTTTACCATAATGAAAATGTAAAGCAGAAAAGAACATTCTAGTAAATATTCACTGGCTTACTCTGGCTAGTGGGGAAGAAAGACATTCATTTCAATGACACAGAATGTTCCAGAATGAAAGTCTGTACTGAGAGGAGGGTCTGGGTTACTCAGAGTTCTCTCTGGGAAGAGAGATGACCCTGAGAGGGACAGATGGACAAGGCCATATTGGAGCACTCCACTAACAGCCAAGAGAGCTGAATGTGGGGTGGAGGCCCTTTTGACTGTGGAGAGCAAACGGACCTGTGAGTCTTTTAGCAGTGAATCTCAGCCAGGGAAAATTTCACCATCCAGGGTACAGTTGACTTGGTGAGGAGACCATTTTTTTTTTTTTTTTGGTCTTTTTGTTTTTCAAGACAGGGTTTCTCTATAGCTTTGGAGCTTGACCTGGACTAGCTCTGTAGACCAGGCTGGTCTCGAACTCACAGAGATCCGCCTGCCTCTGCCTCCCGAGTGCTGGGATTACAGGCGTGCACCACCACCGCCCGGCCGAGGAGACAATTTTGATGATAATTAGTTGGGGGTGAAGACTGTAGTCCTATCATTTAGAGTCCAAATCAGAATTGTTGCTAAATGCCACACAGTCCCCACAAAAGCCACCTGTCACAGACTTCTGCCCAAGATGTTGAGTGCTGTTGAGAAGTCTGTGAAAATGAGCCTTGTTTAATATGGAGTTTGTCCTCCAAGAAATGGAAGCCACTGATACTGCAGAGTGGCACACAGGGCCATGTATGGCTTACAGACCAGTGGCTGCAATCTGTAGGAGGCATGAGTGGAACCAGAGAGACATTAGCTCCTTAGCAGTTCAGGTGGTTCACGAGATCTCGTAGATCTCTAGGGAGAGTCTAGGGAGAGTCCCTGGAGCCTCAGGAACTTAAGTTCACCTCTCTCTCTGTCTCTCTCGGCTTTTCACGACAGGTTTCTCTGTGTAGTCCTGGCTGTCCTGGATCTCTGTAGATCAAGCTATCCTCGAACTCACAGAGATCCCCTGCCTCTGCCTCCAGAGTGCTGAATTAAAGACGTGCACCACCACCTCCTGTCTAGGTTTCACATTTCTAAACATTGCCCTTCATAGTCTTTCAGCACCTCCAGTTGTTTCCCTTGTATATTCATATGTCACAGCTACCTTTTCGCTGACATCCCATCCCTCTGTTCTGCTCATCACTGGACAGAAATTTTTAATTTTGATGGTGTCAAAACCATTGCCCAGTTAGATTTTGTGTTTGTTGAAGAAATTCTTCCTAAGCCCAGAACCATAGGATATTCTCCATTTGTACACCGACATCTTCCTTCATCCCAAAGGCTGAGGATCAACTTGGGTCCCATCTAGTGTCTAACAGCATGAAGACATTTGATGTTGACCTTGACCTTTACACCCAGCTTACACAAAAATCTAGTAAGGTGGGCACGCCTTTACTCCCAGCACTCAGGGGTCAGAGGCAGGCAGATCTCTTGAGTTCAAGGCCAGCCTGGTCTACAGAGTGAGTTCCAGGACAGCCAGGGCTACACAAACTGTCTCGAAAGCAATAACAAAATCTATTTAGGCGACTTCCTCCCTTGCCACTTCCTTTTCCCAGGTGGATCTTGATTTTTGTATTTGAATGTTAAAATGGTTGTTGTTTCTAAAAAAGAAACACAGGAAGGGGAAACACTGTAGAAGGGTACAAAGAACAGAAGTGGGGGCTGGAGAGATCAAGAGCACTGGCTGTTGTTTCAGAGGTCCTGAGTTCAATTCCCAGCAACCACATGGTGGCTCACAACCATCTGTAGTGAGATCTGGTACCTTCTTCTGGCCTGCAGACATACATGCAGACAGAACACTATATAAATAATAAGTGAATAAAAAATCTTTAAAAAATATTAAAAAAAAAAAAAAAGAACAGAAGTGCAGGAAGGAGGTGCCCTCTTGAAACAGCAGCACCTACCAGAGGTTAGACACTAGAGGGGACCCAAGCTGATCCTCAGCCTTCGGGATGAAGGAAGATGGTGGTATCTATTTGTGGACTTACCTCTCTTCTTTTGTCTGTGTGTATTTCAACATCATGTTTTTAAAACTTTTTTAGGTTTTTTATTTATGTATATGAGTGTTCTGTCCTCCTGTGTGGCAGGGTCCTGTGCTGTTGTTCCCTTTGGGGGAGAAAGCCAAGCAGGCGCAGTGTCAATGACACAGACTCTGGGAGAATGTCAAAATAAGAAGTTCAGTTTATTCAGGAAGAGGCAAGCCTTATACACCCTCCACCCTGCCCTGGGGAAAGTCTGGAGAATTCGCATCTACTGGTGTGACATGGCTCCCTTTCATTGGTCCGGGTCATCTCAGATCATGTTTCAGCTGCTGTTGCTAAGGCCTTTAGGGAGACCCAGGTTGGCTCTCAGAAAATATCTTATTACTGGTTTGGGCCGGCTGGCCCTCAAGCCTGTTAAGGATGAGTTATCCCACACTCCTGTTAGGTCTGCAGGACAGAAGAGGGCATCAGATCCCATTATAGATAGTTGTGAGCCACAATGTGGGTGCTAGGAATTGAACTCAGGACCTTGGGAAGAACAGCTAGTGCTCTAACCACTGAGCAACCTATCCTCCCTCAATATCACTTTTACTAGGTTTGTCTGTAGTGTTTGGCTAACCTATTCATTCACTGGACCAGCTCTTCCCCTTTGTTCTGTTTTATGGGGTTCTGTCTTTATTTCTATTCATTACAAGAGGAAACTGTGTTCTAGAAAAGCAGAAGCTGAGTTAAGTCCATGGAGTGGAAGGAAGGCGCTGTGGCCTCTGCTTTTCACCATAGCCAGAGCTGGCATTGCTGTTGCTCCTGCATGCAGTGTGGTCTTAGTGTGAAGAGAAAGAAAATAGGAAGGAGTGAGTGTGGCCTGCTAGTCTGCAAGTGTGCCTGCAGGTCTCAGAACCCCATTCTCCAGGCTGGTGCAGGGTGCAGGGGTAAACAACACTGGCTGCAGAGCCTGATGGCTTGAGTTTGGTCCTAGGATCCCACATGGTAGAACTCCTGCAAGTTGTATACAGACACATGCACACAGCACACACACATATGCACACATGCGCACCCAAAAATAAATTAATTAATAAAGAAGAACTCCATTTACCATAGGAAATGGACTGTTGCCCAGGAAGTTTGTGTGACAGGCAATTCTGCTGTTCCCAGGGAAAAGCCTTGAAGAACAAGGGGTGACTCACAATGTAAAGGCGATGGTGCTGGAGCTGAAACAGTCTGAAGAGGACGCGAGGAAAAACTTCCAGGTAGAGGAGGAGGAGCAGAATGAGGCTGAACTGAAGGAGAAGCGCATTCAGAGGACCAAAAGGGGCCTGGAGATCCTGGCGGAGAGAGGTACACAGAGTTTGGCTTGTCCCTCCCTCAGATACACAGCTAGAGTACCGTGCCTCTCGTGGAGTTCACTCCAGAGGGTGGCATCTCAAGGGTTGTCACTGTCACTGCCGTCCACCTGAGTTAACCAGACTCTATGGCTTTGTTGCAGCGGAGATGGTAGATCCGGAAACGATGCCTTACTTAGACATTGCAAACCAGACAGGCAGGTCAATCAGAATTCCTCCTGCCGAAAGAAAAGTAAGTACGGCCTTGGAAGGCTTGCTGGGCGGTCAGAACAGAGGGGCGGGGTCAGGCCCAGAAGTTACTTAGAATGAAGAGTTCTGACTAGGAATCAAGTTCATTTTAGGGTTTTGAGTTTTTATCTTTTTGGTATTTAAATGACAATTTTGGGGTATGCTGCTCTATTTGAATTATTCTATTTAAAATTAAAAATTAAAAGCTGGGAGGTGGTGGCACAAACCTTTAATCCCAGCACTCGGGAGGCAGAGGCAGGCAGATCTCTGTGAGTTTGAGGTCAGCCTGGGCTACATAGTGAGTTCCAGGAAAGGCACAAAGCTATACAGGGAAACCCTGTCTCGAAAAACAAAACAAAACAAAAAGAAGAGTCTTGAAAGCTATCCTCCACATATGTGCTGTGGCACAAATGTACACACATGCACACACAAATGTAATACTGCTTGTGAAGGTGGAGGATGGGAGACTGGCACAGGAGTCTTGATAAGTATTCAAAACACCACAACCAAGAATGAGTGTTTGGTATACTCTTGCTCATTAGCTCAGGTTGGCCTCTACCTCACGGTCCTTCCTCGGCTTCTCACAGGCCCACACTACCATACCTGCATACTCCTCAGAAAGGCCATAACAGTTATTGGCCACTAATCCTGGCTAGTCTTTTGGAAAACTAGAACTACATCTAGACCAGCAGGTGGTTTAAAAAACAAAACTGATAAAAGTGAGGGCTGATGATACTCATGATGGCAGCCACGTTGACGTGAGAATTTGGCTTGGGTGCCTCAATGAGAGAAAGCTCTAATTATAACAATTAATTTGGCTTTTAGATTGAGTTGTTTTTGTTTTTGTTTTTTTTGCCTTGTTTTTCATTAGAGCTAATATGCTTTTTAGTTTGTTTTATTATTAATGCTTTACTAATTTTGTTTGAAAGCTGTTTTTAAAATTCCACATTCTTTCCTAGGCCCTTATGTTAGCTATGGGATACCATGAGAAGGGCAGAGCTTTCCTGAAGAGGAAAGAGTATGGAATAGCCTTGCCGTGCCTTCTGGACGCTGACAAGTATTTCTGGTAGGTACTTTTGTATTCCGCATATACTAGTGTAAGGGGGATGCCCCAGCACCCCCTTGCTTGTAACCTCAGACTGATTTTCACCCACAGTGGTTGCTGGGAGTGTGGAGTTAAGGCACACATCAGTTTGTGTTTGTTTCCTCCTTTGTATTTTTTTTTCTTTCTTTTGAGACAGGGTTTCTCTGTGTAGCTCAGGCCGGCCTTGCATTCACAGAGGTCCGTCTGCCTCTGCCTCCCAAGTGCTGGGATCAAAGGCATGCACCACCACCGCCCGGCCCTCCCTTGTATTTCTAACTGACCTGACCCCACCCCCCACCCCCACCCCCACCCCACCCCCCGTTCATTCTTACCTAGTGTGTAGGCTCTGCACTCCCAGGGTGCTGCCCCCAGAACTGTCCGTCACACTTGTGGGGTAGGTGCAGAAGGCGATGGCCCCTGAACCATATTGCAGCGAACCCTGCAGGATGGGACCCTGGCCCTCTTCTTCAGTCACTGCTGGGTTTCTCTGAAGAGGAGTATTCTGCCGATTGAGCTGGCAGTTATGTTGAGGTGCAGTGTTCACAGGAAGAAAGCAACATGCCTGCCTCCTTTTGCCTTATTTCCTAGTTTTCAGATTTAGTTGGTTCCTCAAAGGTGACCAAACTGAGGGTTTTTTCCCCCTCATCAGTATTAACTGGTGAAGCCAAGAGTGAATTCCTACTGTCTCAGCACTTGGGAGGTTGAGGCACAAGTTGTAGGCCAACCTGGGCTACCCTGCAAGCCCTTGTCTCCAGGGGATATGTATGTATGTATGTATGTATGTATGTATGTATGTATGTATGTATGTATGTATGTATGTTTTTTAACATGGGCTTTAACCCATCTGATATGATGTGCTTCATACAGCTGTGCTTAGTTTCTCCATCTCTGGCTGGCCCCGGTGTCCTTTGACCTGGTGCTGGCAGTCTCTGCAGTTTCCCAGGGTTCCTGGTTCCTGTTCATGGAAATGGTACTTAGAGAATGTCATCCAGACGTGTTGGATGCTTGAGATGGATAGGCTTGGTTCTGGGAAATGGTCAAGTAAACAGCCTCAGTGTGGACTTTGTGTTTGGTGAATTCCCATGACAATCATCCATATGTCAAGAAATGAATACAGATATTTATGATAGTTTTCTAGTTGCAAAGGTCAGTGCTGTTGGGTCTTAAATGTGTAAACCTCAGGCTAACTTATATGAAAAAGAGATTTATTGTCCCAGATGTTGGAAGGAGATGGAGCAAGGCTGGGAAGAGTGACAAGGTGGTCTGGCTTCAGGGTCTCTGTATGTGTGCTTCTTCTCTGCTGATGCGAACACTAGAGACTGTAACCTGAGTCATTAAAATAGAGGAAAAGTTTTCACATCTTTGCATAGTTGTTCCTACCTTGTTAGTAGAGAAGATTTCAAATATGTGTGGAGGGAGAGACTGTTTTAGTGAACTTACATAGGCTCATAGTCTGGCTTTAGTGGGTGCCAAGAAAGAGTCTTGATTCTTCTTGTGAGCCCTTTTCAACCTTTTCTCCCTGGACAGATTCAAATGATTTTCAGATGTCAGATCCCTCATTAAAACAGCCATGGCATCACTTCATGATATACCAATAAATCATTAAGTAGCAGGTGTAATAAATAATAACTATTAGTGGTTTTAAGGTATAGATAGTCATCTTTCCTTTATGGTCATGAATGTATCAAATTCCCCACTGGTACCTGCAGGTGAATATTTCTCCTAAGGTCCGGAATAGACTCTACCAAGCGACGAAGAAATTAATCTGAGTCCATTCACTCTATTCTTCTCAGTCAATTCTATCTACACAGCTTCTTTTCTGTCCTCATACTTAGCTCCTCTCTGCGCCATCTCCTGCTGTTCTCTCATTGTTCTTAGTTCTTCTTCCCTTGTTCTCCCCTCAAGCATATATATACATACATACAGATACAGACATACATATATATACACATACATACATATATATCTATTTATTAACAACTTGTAGTAAAAACTACAAAGTAAACTCTCAGGGACAAGTATTCTGATAAGAGTCACATTTGGCAAAGACTTGGTCAGCTTAATTGGTGACTGACAACAGCTGTAGGTTGTGAAAAGTTCTGCCTATCTCTTAAAGGGATAGCTACAAGGGTTACAAGGGAAGACATTAAACCAATGAGAGATTTAAGGAAAGGCAAAGAATATGTGTTCTATTTTATGTGATTAATAATATCCAGACATGGTTAGTCAGTTAACAGCCTTTTTCTGCTAATCACCTAAATCTCAGGACCTATACATAATTAGTCTACTGAGCCTAAAATCTTGCACTAAAAACTAGTGTAGAAATAAATACAAAGTGTTAATTGTTTTTTGAATCAGAGTGGGGAGGGGCCGGTGGAGGAAGCTTAGGGCAACATGGGTGCTGTTGATCTCTTGAAGGACTAGGAGATACCCAGGCCAGGCACCTGCACTGTAACTTCTAGTTTGCTATAATTCTTCTGAGGGGTTTTGATCCAACACGGCCAGGCACCTGCAATTCCGTTCTGTGAAAGTTCTATGAGGACACTTTGGCCAATATTTACCTTGTCAGTGGCTAAGGATGGAGAACAAGACCTCTAAGTGTCTACAGTTCACATGGAACAACAGACCTAGTTATGAAGCATATTTTAGTATGTTTCTATTCATAAAAATTGTACAGTTAAATAAGAAACCATCTTCTTGACTATCCACAATTTTGTGTGCCCATAAGATTGCGATGTAATCATGAGATTACATGTACATATAACACGGAAATGCACAGTAAATGGGGAGAATCATAGCTGTTAATGCACAAGAAGTTTACAACAAGAAGCAGCCAATTCAGCCGGGCAGTGGTGGCGCACGCCTTTAATCCCAGCACTCGGGAGGCAGAGCCAGGCGGATCTCTGTGAGTTCCGAGGCCAGCCTGGGCTACCAAGTGAGTTCCAGGAAAGGTGCAAAGCTACACAGAGAAACCCTGTCTCAAAAAACCAAAAAAAAAAAAAAAAAAAAAAAAAAAAAAGATTCCACTCACTTCTAGTGTGACCATGCGTACTTATGCCCAAGCTGTTATGCATGGCCCTTGGGGAACATTCCAGGTATGTTGTAGATAATTACCTCTCTCCTCTCGAGAACTATTCGTTCTGGTCAACGTATTTATGTATTTGTGTGATTTCTCTTTTTTTTGAAAAAAGCCAGCTATAGCAGGAGCCCAGGTGCTGATGGAGGGAACCCTAGCTTTCCATTTCCCCCTCCCCAAGTAAGCAGAGCTTCTGCATGACTTTTTACTCATCTACGTACAGTGGCTAGTATGCCAAGAATAGTCCTCCCCCCTTTTGTGCGCCTGTGTGTGTACGCCTCTGTGTATGTGTGGTGCTGAGAATCAACCAGGGTTTGTCCATGCTAAGCAGATGCTTTACTACTGAGCCACACCCATGGAGCAGCAGGACAGGATTTACTCTGCCTAAAAAGCCTGGCAAAATGAAGAAATCAACAGCTCCCCAGCAGTTCGGGGCAAGCAAAGGCAGGCAGGGCATCACCCTGAGTTGAGGTAGAGCTAGGTGTCCAAGCTGCCAATGAGGCCAGTGAGAGTGCTTGAGGTTTCTCTTGAGTCTCCATGGAGTGAGGTAACCAGCATACCCATGGGAAGAAACCACCCACTTCTGGGTAAGGACCACCTGAAAGAAGTAGCAGGTATAATCCTTTGTGCCCACAGAGGACAAGGAGTAGTTTGTGTCCCCACCAACAGGAGCAGAGAACTGTGTGGTCTTGGGACAGCGAATGGAGCTTTGGGAAGAGTATTGTCTCAGCACGAGCCAAGAAGGCTGCTGTTAGTCCCACCCAGCCCAGCCTCAAAGCTTTCCATGAACAGCAGGCTTGTTATGTTTTCACGTAACCCTAATGCATCCCTAACAAGGCTCAATATTCAGTAACCAAAATAAACTGTGCCCAATTACAAGCCCACAGTAAAATAAAGAGGGAGATCAGTCAACAGAAGCAGCTCCAGAAACTACACAGAGCTCGAATTAGTAGTCAAGGACACTGAAGCAGCAGATGTATTCCTGTGTTCAAGAAGGCTTGAGCAGGGGAGATGGTGGGTGGCATGGGAGGTATGCAGAAGACCCTCATTGAAAACAAAGAATGGCCTAGTAAATGACCTCTGTTGAGAAAAGATAATTAAGCTTAGCTTATCATTCTGTTGAGCTGGAGAGATGGTTCAATGATTAAGAACACTGACTGCCTCAGCAAAGGACCTAGGTTCAGTTCCCAGCATCCATACTGAGTGGTCCACAACTGCCTGTAACTCCAATTTAAGGTGATCAACACCTTTTCTGGCCTCCATGGGCACTGCATAGACACCAATGTATACACACATATATACAACACGCAGAAGTAAAAATAACTGTAAAAATTAAAAATTCTGTTAACCAATCTTAATTCCAGTTGACTCTAGTGCTTCCATTTTAATGCTGTTTCGACATGAAAATTGGTTGAATAGCAAAGCTTTTAAAACTGCAAACCAAGTCATTATTAATAGAAATATACTCTAAAACACAATCTTATGCTAGGTTTTTGTTTTTAAATTTTCCCTCCCCAATTGACAAGATCAGGCTCAAATTCAGTTTCAAAACTATAGTATATGGATGTTGGTTTCTTTTTCTCTCATTCAGTCATTAGTTTGTTTGTTTGTTTTGAGGCAGGGTCTCTTTATGTAGCCCTGGCTGTCTGTCCTGGAACCTCTAGATGGACAAACCCAAGAGAGATCTGCCTGCCTCTGCCTCCTGAGTGCTGGAATTAATGTTATATACCACCATGCCCAGCTTGATTTCTTGAAACTAATAGAATAAAACATAGCTCTCTAATAGGAGACCTGGGCTTTGATATATTTTTGGTTTTATGTTTTGGCCATACATATATTCAATTCTGGGTCACACTATTGATTATATTGACTCAAACGAGGCTGTTAGTGTCCTTGTCCTTGCTGCTTTTCCTGAAGGCATTGAAAAAGCTTTTTATGGGTCTTGAAAGTTAACGTGTGGCAGAGTACCCATTGCATTCTGTGAATGGCTCAGCATTTCTGTCCTGGAAACTGAATCTGTCAGGGTGCAGATCGAGGCATCTCCCTTGATGTGAGAGTAGACCTCCACCTGTAGCGTCTCTGCCTCTTCTCAAAGTCAAGTTTTCAGGCTGAGTTGCAGGTTTTAAGACTCCCTTTCATTGGGCCTCCCCAGGCCTATGTGTGTAGTGGCATGGCATTTATTTTAAAGACATTCATAGTGAGTAGGAATGTTAGAAGAGGCAGGGAAGAAAGCATGCAAAAACACTGTTCTGTATGTTCTCGCCCCCCTGGACTGTGTACAGCCTCATGGGCTGATGACAACATCCATTAGATTGGGCTCTTGGCTGAGCACATATTAATAGGCAAAGCAGGAAGCTCATATTTAACAGCATCCCAGTGGAAGCAGATGGGTGAAGCTTTGAAGTTATCTGTGTGAGCTGTGTGGTCACAGATGTTCTCCCGCCTTGAGGTCCGGTCTGCACTATGCATTGAGCATCATCACAACTTAAAGTACAGATAAATAGTTCATGGCAGTGTCTTCATCCCTTTCCCTGTGTCTGGCTCAGCCTGTCCATGGGCCCTCAGGAGTCAGCTTGGCATTTAAGTTAGCCTGGTGTTTTCCCAACAAGAAAGTTCCCAGGCATGCCTGTCTCACCGTAGCTGTTATCAGCTGAGGCATTTTTAGGAAGTGGGGGTTTTGGGGTGTCTTTAAAACTGTGTCAAACTTTCGTGCAAGTTAGACTCTCCGGGGAGGTTTTAGAGATAGGACTCCAGCTCCTGGCATGGAGAACCTTGTTACACTGGCCCTAATTGGGTCCTCAGCATCAGCATCTCCAAAGAAAAAGACTCTTGTGTCTTGGTGATTGTAATTCACAGCCAGAGCTGGAAGCCACTATGTTCTAGGCCAAATGCCACCATGCTGCTGTTGAGAACCCTAATTCCCCTTTATCCCTTCAAAGGATCCATATTTTAAATAAATATCCTTTTAGTTAATCCTAGAAATGCAGCAAGAGCTGGAAAGCTTTCTGGGGACCCCACAAGGGCTGAAGGGCTGCGTATTGATGGCTTCTTTCTCTTGCAGTGAGTGCAAAGAGCTGCTGGACACTGTGGACAACTACGCGGTTCTTCAGCTGGATATCGTGTGGTGCTACTTCCGCCTGGAACAACTGGAGTGCCTCGATGATGCAGAGAAGAAGCTGAACTTGGCCCAGAAGTGCTTTAAAAACTGTTATGGAGAGAATCACCAGAGACTGGTCCACATAAAAGTACGTAACTGTGATTGGTTTTCTGAACCCACTTCTGGGCTCATTTATTCCTGTCCAGATGTGGAAACTGCTGACAGAGGTGATTCATCTGGGCAGCAGTTTAAAATATCCCCTTTGTAAACCAAGGCTTTAGCAGGTATTAAGTGTTTAATTAGTCTGGCTGGGTTTTATTTTATTTTATTGTTTTGAGACAGTCTCATGTAGCCCAGGCTGTCCCTGAACTCCTAATCCTCTTGCTTCAGCCTCCAGAGTTCTGGGATTACAGTATGCTCCACCTGTGCAGCTTAGTCTCACTGCCTCTGTGGAGGTTCTTAAAGTCAGCTTACTGATTACAGACCCCTGCTCTCAGTCACTCCGACCAGGAGAGAACCGCTGACTTAAGGCAGTTGGAGACAGGTGTTGTGACTGGTTCCTTCCATGTGGAAGTGACACTGCTTGGGAACCTTCCTGATGACAGCTTATTATTCTTTTTTTTCCCAATGATTTCAGGGAAACTGTGGGAAAGAGAAGGTGTTGTTTTTAAGACTCTACTTGCTTCAAGGGATTCGAAACTATCACAGTGGAAATGGAGAGGAGGCTCGGGACTATCTCAACAAGGTAAGAAAGGCCGGGGTCTGCCCTCACCTGCGCCTCTGTGCCTGGCAGTGGAGTGCTCTGTGAATCATGCTCAGACTGACCCTTCAGGGCCCTGCACCTTCCTCCCATCCTCTCCCTCACACGGCATGAACACTTAAATCTGTTAGGGTTCAGGCAAGAGGCTGCAATAAGGATGCTTCAAAATGACAATCGCCTTAATTGGGTAAAGTTTCTGCCCTGTTGTCCAGCATCTTGAGGTGAGCAGGCCAGGCCAGGGTTCTGCAGGCTTTGGCTCCCATTCATTGTTCTTGCTGGTACCTCTGCCACCAGCAAAGAGGGCCAGAGAGGCAGAGCAGACCTTTACATGAGGAGAGACTACATGCAATTGACATAGAAACCACCAACCAGCCCAGCTACAAGGTTAAAACCTTCCTTTTCGATTAGACAGTAAGGGGGAAATGCTGTGGGATGGGGTCCTTCTCTGCTCTGTGAACCAGTGTTACTCTCATTGGTTGATGATAAAGCAGTTTTGGCCTATGGCAAGGCTGGATAATGTTAGGTAGAACAATCAAACTGAGGACTCAGAGGAAGAGGGATGGAGTCGGAGATTCGAGCCAGATGTCTAAGACCCAAGATGCCAGAGGACCCGTAAAGCCACATGGCAATACATAGATTAATAGAAATGGGTTAATTTAAATGTAAGAGCTAGTAAGTAATAAGCCTGAGTCATCGGCCAAGCATTTATAATATAAGCTTCTGTGTATTTTTGTGATAAGGCGGTTGGGACAAAAGAAAAGCTCCGCCTCCGTTTACAGAGAGTGATAGATGCTATGTGCAGCTCAGATTCTGTGGATTTTTTTCTTTTTGTTTTGAGACAGGGTCTTGCTGTCAGCCCAGACCCTGTAGATGGCCTTTACCTCCTGATTGCTGGGATTGCATACATGCACCACCACAGCCAGCTAAACTCAGGAATGTGTTACAGTCGCTCTGGCACTCCTGCAGTACTCAGCCTGCCCGCTTGGTTGGCTCTGCCGGCAGAGATAGTGTTGTCTGTTTTCCTTCCTGATGGCAGATAGGTTAGACAAGCTCGCTTCCATCATACTCTCCCACACAGTAGTTCACATTGGTGGCCTGACTTAGGGGCTTTAGCAGTGCTAAGCTTTGATGGTGCTGCTGTTGCATGAGTCTTCTGTTGTTTCCTGTTTATAGGCACGCCAGCTCTTTAAAGAGCTGTACATCGATCCGTCAAAAGTTCACAACTTGCTGCAGTTGGGGTTCACTGCCCAGGAAGCCCGGCTTGGCCTGCGGGCTTGTGATGGGAACGTGGACCATGCAGCCACTCACATTTCCAACCGCAGAGAGGTAAGTTTTCACTTCTCTCTTCAGTGCCCATGAGGCTTGGACCCTTTGAAAAGGTTAAGAAACAAAAACAGTACAGCTTCTTTTCTGAACTGGGTAGGGAAAGACCAGAGAGAATGCCAGAAGAGGTGTGAACAAGAATCAGGAGGGCAGGAATACATTGCCTTCCCCTGCTCTTTTTGAGACAGGGGCTCATGTAGTCCAGGTTGGCCTCTAACTAGTGGTAAAGCCAAGGGTAACCTTGAACTTCTGGTTCTCCTTGCTAGTAACTGTGAGGGCTAGGATTACTGGCATTCACCACACCCTGTTTTCTGCAGTGCTGGGGAGGAGACCTGGAGCGCCAAGGATGCTGGGCAAGTGTTTGCCAACAAGGCTGCATCCCCACCAGATTGTATTTCTGGAAGCTATTTCAAAGGTGACTGTAAACAGCCTGTGAGGCCACTATGATAGTTTAGGATTGCATTCTTGCCTGGAAACGTGTCAGATGATAGAAAAGAGGTCTTAAAAGCTGCAGTCATTTATAACAGGCTCACAAAAGGAAGTTTTAGAATTCTAGAGTTGGAAGGAAGGGACCTTGTCATACCCAGCTAGTCGTACAGCCGAGAACCTGAGGTCAGAGAGAGCTGGTGATAGGTGTCCATCTTCTCAAAGCTGGCAGTCTCTTCAGGCTTTCCAGCCAGACACTCTTCTTATGTGGATCCCATTTCCCAGGGAACCCTGAAGACAGCAGCCCGTGGGCCACAGAAGGGGCAGGAGACACTAGTCGGTGTGGGAATGGACCCATGGGTTAGTTGTGTAAGGACCTGTCAGCAGGACTGTCAGCCCTCGTCTGCTGTTCCAGCCGTCGTCCCTGGGCCTCGCTGAGGAGTCAGGGACAGGTCAGGCGAGGCTGGCGCGGTGCGCTGACTAGTCCAGCAGCAGGAGGCAAGCCTTGCGGACATCGCTTTTCCACCTTCCCACTGCTCCGCCACCACACGGCTGCAGTGGATGGAGAGCCTCTGTTTTCAGGTACTCTGAAAACATGCTGTAATGCTCAGTAGTTCGTGAGTCATTCTCCACGTGGTGATATAATTCAGTTGTACCCATGGCTGCCTGTGGTGCCACTGGCAAAGGTGCTTCTCATTTACAGTGAGGTGTCTGGGTCAGAGACTGCCTCTGAAAGTATAGTGGGGAGGGAGGGCAGTGAGATGAGTTAGTTAGCATCAGTGTCAGGCTTGCGGTCAAGCCCAGTGATCTGCCTTTGATCCCCTGGGCCCACAGAGACACAGTGAATTAAGATGTAATAAAAAATATGGCAGAATTATTGGGTTACATAAGACATTGGGTCCTAACACCACAAATATAAATGAGCGTGTATACATGTATGTGTGCGAACACTTACATGTCATATGTATATGCACTTCTGAATTAAGTGATCTTCAGAGAAAAAGCCCTGGACAGTGATAGGTTAGGTGAGTTGGTGGTCACTCATGTTGCCAAGGACCTGGTCTGTCCCTCCCCTTTGTGTCGTCTGATCACACCCCGAATGCCCACCAGTCCTCGAACCTCTCCCTGAGGCTGGTGTGGGCTGATACCATTCGGATCTCATCTGGGAGCTGGTCAGGGCAGGAGATGTTGGGAAGATACTCTTGGGGTGCCACAGAAGAGGCGCTCCTATGGGAGCTCAAAGTGTGAGGTGGGAGCTGCTGTCTCAATTCCTGCAGCCCTGGGTCTGCATTTGTCAAAGAACTAAATGAACTAAGTCTTTCCTTCTCCTGATGTTAGGGATAGAACCAGGGTGTTGTGCTAGGCAACCGTACCCAAAGTGATGTTCCTAGCTCCTTGATAGGAATCCCCAGGTAAGTGACCAGAGGCTGAGATGACCTTTGACCCTGGCAGAAAACTCTTCTGACATGAGACTGTAGCTGCATACCTGTGGAACCTGCCCGTTCTTATGCTGCATGTTGGGTTCTGGGTTCATGAGGTGCTGGGCTGGTCCTGTGTTTCTGCTCCTGACCTCAGAGCCCAGCCCTAGCCCAGTCCCTGAGCCTCTGGCCACTTCTCAGCAAAGACAGGTAGAGAGAGGTCCCTCTGTTTGGTTGTTCACCAGCCCAGAGGCTTTGAGACACCCTGCAGAGCAGAACCCCAGATTCCTGTGCTGCCTCCACCCCTAACTCAGAGGGACTTGTTTTCCTAAAGGAACTGGCTCAAATAAGGAAGGAGGAGAAGGAAAAGAGGAGACGTCGTCTGGAAAATATCAACTGTTTGAAAGGAATGGGTTACTCCACACATGCCGCCAAGCAGGCCCTTCACCAGGCCAGAGGCAACCTGGACGATGCCCTGAAGGTAAGGCTTCCAGGCTTCAGTCTGGGCAGCTGGGTGCACCCACTGGCCTGACTCCTTCCACACCTTCTTGTGGAGATGGGCTTGCGAGTGCAGTTCTCTCTTCCAGCAGAGCCGGAATGATGGCCCTGGCACCTGGCCTGGGCGTCTTTCTTTTGACTAAAGTCTAATGTCAGCGGCTGTACTGTCCAACTCAAGGACTGATCACGTTTCAGTTGAAGTGTTTGAATAAACTGTTTGTTTTATTTTTTGTGGTACCTCTTGGTAAAGGGGCTTTTTAAAGAAACCCCCAAAGTAACAGCAGCAGTGGCTTTTCCTTGGTCAAGAGGCACAGTAAGCTCTATGCTACAGGTCAGATGCTACCCTCGGGTGCCGCCACAGGGTGCCACAGAACAATGATAGACAGATGGATGCACAGGGGCAGGAACTGTGTGCCTGCATGTGAGAGGTGGTAGTCTGCGTGGCTGGTAGTTAGGTGAATAAAGGCCCTTCCTATGCTTTCAGATTCTCCTCAGTAATCCACTCATGTGGTGGCTACAGGATTTAGACCCTGAAAACAACAGCCGTCAAACAAGTCCTTCCCAAGAGAGCATCGACCAAGTGAGTGACAGGCGGTGCATCTTCCCTTGGGCGGGGCTGCCTGGAGGAGTGGGATGGCAGCAGGATGGCCATCCCTGGGAGGACTTCCGGTATATGTAGTCGGGTGGGTGTGGGGAGGGGGGTTCTGACTGAGAGGTGCTTCTGTAGAAGGGAAAGGGGATGGATGCATGGTAGTACACACCTTTAGTCTCAGCACCTGGAGACAGAGGCAGGTGGGTCTTTGAGTTCAAGGCCAGCCTGATCTCCATCGTGAGTTCCTGGCCAGGGCTACATGGTGAGATTCTGTCCTCTGAAAACTGCACGAGATGGACTGCCGCAGAAGGCGCCCTTTGCCCTCACTTCTCAGTTGCCTCTGTCCATGTTCCACTGTCTACGTCCGTCCTCTTTCTCTGCCTGGGACCTAAGAGGTTGTCATTGTGTCCCATGAAACTCAACCCACCTCGAAGTGTGGAGACTTCATCCACACTTGACATCACACTTTAGCATGTCCCATGCATTGTGGCCGTTTAACATGTGGTACTCACAGTTAGATTTTCATGACACCTGCTTTCAGCAGCAAGGTCCTGAGGTGAGTGCCTAGCACCTGTTGAACCCAGGTCTGCACGGCCTGGTGTCTCTGAGGCTGAAGAGGGAGGGACTTGTCAGAAAGGGCAAAAGATGCAGGCAGCATTCTTGAATTATACTTACCTAGAAAGGTACAGGCAGCATTCTTGAATTATACTTACCTAGAAAGGTGCAGGCAGCATTCTTTAATTATACTTACCTAGAAAGGTGCAGGCAGCATTCTTTAATTATACTTACCTAGAAAGCAAAGTTGTCCTAGATGTGCTGCGGGGTGCAAGAACATGGATGTGGTCCACAGGGCAGTGTGAGCTGAGCTCATGGTCACAGTCCTAACCCTGTGATCTCTCCTAGCTGGTGTACATGGGATTCGACACAGTGGTGGCTGAAGCCGCGCTAAGGGTGTTTGGAGGCAATGTCCAGCTGGCAGCTCAGACCCTTGCGCACCATGGAGGAAGCCTTCCTCCAGACCTGCAGTTCTCAGGAGAGGACTCCTCCTCCTCCTCCTCCACACCATCCACATCCCCATCAGACTCTGCAGGTAGGCCTGAGGTCTGGATGCTCCCTGATGGCTGCATTCTGCTGAGTTGGAGCTAAGGGCAGCTGTGATCCTAAGGCAGAGGCTAGCCTGGAGGTCGAGGGCCAACCCTGGGTTCTGCCGGGCCGCGGTGACTACCAAAGGCACAGTCAGGGCCCCTCTCCTCCTGTGATCTGCTTATCCCCGTGGTGTTTTCACTGCAGGGACCTCTAGTGCCTCAACAGATGAAGACATGGAGACAGAGGCCGTCAACGAAATCCTGGAGGACATTCCGGAGCATGAGGAAGACTACCTGGACTCCACTCTGGAGGATGAAGAAGTGATTATTGCTGAGTACTTGTCCTACGTAGAAAGTATAAGGTCTGCCACAAACAACAACTGAACAGAACTAAGTCCTACATTTCTGCCTATAAATTCTGTCGTTGTGAATGGTCGAATGCAGCTCTTCTTTGCGTTCCTCTTGCTTTTCAACGATTCTGCTCCACGTAGGCTTCTTCCTCAGGTACAGGGACCCAGCATAGTGAAGAGAGACTTTATTGGGAAGAGGACAGTCTAGGAGAGGGAGTCCCTGGCTCTGTTCCCCTTCTGCCTCCAGGTCTGCATCCCTAACTCGGCCACTCTGCCGGTTTTCCATCCAGACTGGGAAGCAGGCTCCCTAATGGAAGCAGGGTGGTCTGCAGAGGGCTGGGGACTCGGTCTCCTGTCCCCCTCAGCTAGCCCTCCTGTGCACTTTTCTTCCTATCCTGCTACTGAAACTCCCCTCTCCACCCACCGCTGCTGTGCAAGCTTACCTCAGCCCTTGCTCACCCTGCCTCACCCCTGCCTCTCCATTCCAAGTGCTGTGGGCACAATGAGATATAGGCCGCATCCCATACCAAATGGTGGCAGATACCTTGATGTTGAAATGTCAGTGTTCTGTGCTCTTAGATCAGTAAAGTCTGTACTTAAAATTCAAGGTTGCAAATCAGAGTTTCTATGAATTCTAAATTCCTCATACAAAGTGAGTCTTTTATTAAATGTAAGTTTTCAATGCTAACGAAAGCAACTTCTTTTCATTTACATTTCTAGACTGCTGTCAGAAAACTCAGATGGCTAAGAGACCCCTGAGATTGTGATGTGCTTTCTCAAGTCTCTTGCTGGGTTTTTCTACAGCTGGGTCTCGGGACTGTTCCTAAACAGGCCTGTCAGCCTTTGGTTGGTTCTTCCTGGGCATGGACCAGATGGATAGCCTTCTGGCACCCAGGGCATGGCAGGCAGCAGACAGATGTGGAGTGGGTCAAGTGCCACTGTACTCCTGAGATCCTCTCATTTCACCTGAAGCCCTGACCACAGACCAGGCTGGGCAAGTAGAATTGTTTCTTGCTTTTTTTAAAATTATACATATTTATTGTGTGGGGGGTGGGAAAACATGCCATAGCACATGTCTGGGGTTCAGAAGACAGCGTGTGGGAATTTGTTCTTTCCACCCTGTGGGTACCAGGGACTGAGCTCAGGCTGTCAGGCTCGGTGGCAGGCCCCGCTCCCTGATGACTCATCTTGTTGCCCCCCTTGCTATTCTTTGGAAGTAGACGATACTGATGGAAATAAACATGGAGAATACAAATGAATGTCCGGCCTAGCTGCAGTGGGTTGCTTCCGGGTTGTTCAGTGACCATTCCATTCTGTGTGTAGGGAGTGAGTGCAGTGTTGCCCTCAAGCGGCCTAGAGGTTGGAGTGTGGCTCTGCAGCAGGGCCCTTGTCGGGCCTGTGTGGGTCACGCTGCCAGCCTCAGCAGGGTTCCGGTGTGACCAGGAAGGAGAGACTCTGCGAGGGGCCGTGAAGCAGCCACCAGAGTGTGTGTCTTCGCAAGGGCAGGGCAGAGGGACTTACCTTGAAACTATTGGCCAACCAGGCACCGTCCCGGGCATGGTGCCAGCTGTACTTTCTGGATTCCCTACTGTTTAAACGCTGGCGGAGAACACCAGAAGCCAGGACATCACTGCCATGGCAGCAGGCCCTGACTGCATGTGCGAGGGTGAGCCATGGGCAAGCACACAGATGTTGTTACGGACAGGGTGAGGGGAGGGACAGGTGAGTGACCCATGAGTTGAGAAGGTTCTGGGTGCACCTGGAGTGCTGGGAAGGGGATGAAGAGCCTGCTGAGACTGCGCAGAGCCCTGAGAGGTGACAGAGCAGCCAGAGTGGGAGGACCAGGGCAGCAGAGAGCATGCTTGCGGGATGAAGTCAGCCTGAAGCTCTGCAATGATATACTGGCCTTGGCCTGGTGTCACTGACGGCATTTCACATCACCTGGAATTGTCTTGCATTGGTAAAACTGCCATACCTCTCTGTCCTCCTGGCCAGGCATCTGGTAGAAAGTTCTGTCCCTTCTTTTGGCCAACTGAACATGTGTCACAGACACTCGCTTCCTTCCTGTCAAAGGCTAAGCAAGCACTCTACCACTGAACTACACTCCCTGTCCTGGTGTGGCCAGGGTACCTCTGGCTCAGCATTCAACAGTAACACACAGAAGCAGCCCATAGGTGCTGGGAAAGGAGTGGGGGGCATCCTCATGCCCTCAGCATCAAGCCAAGGTCGCTATGGTATTGAAATAAAAACCCCAGTGGGTTGTGCTGGGTCAATTGAAAATACTCTGGTGTTTCCCCAAGAACACCGTGCAAAATAGTGTTTTTTTCCTCAGAAAACACAGCAACCTGTCACAGACTCCAGACTGAGGGAGGTTCCCAGCTGGCACCCATCCTTTCTGCCACTTGTGGCAGGATTCTCTATAGCACAGATAACAGTTTAAATAAGGGGTGGGGGAGACGCTGGTTGTAGTGGCACACGCCTTTTATCCTAGCACCAGGAAGGCAGAGGCAGGCTGGTCTCTGAGTTCAAGGACAACCTGGTCTACAAAGGGAGTTCCAGGACAGCAAGGGCTACGGAGAGAATCCCTATCTCAATAAATAAACAGAGAATAGAAAAAGGGTTTATTTTTACTTTTAAATTGTATATGCATTTGTTGCGTATAGCTGTGTGCAGTGTGGGTGCAGGTGCCCGTGGAGGCCAGGCGAGGGCATCTTACCACCTGAACTAGAGTGACAGGTGTTGTGACAGCCCAGCCTGGGTGCTGGGAACCAAACTCTGCAAGAATAGTGCAAGCTCTTAACCACTGGGCCATCTCCCCGCCCCCAGCAGCTCCTGCTGTGTCCAGTGACTCCACCACATCTGGCATAGTATGGCATTTCTGCACAAGACCAGATGGTCCTACCCAGCTGTTCAATGCCAGACCTTGACAGAAAACCCCTGGATTAATGTCCAAAAATGGATGGGTACTCCAAGGCAGGGGCTCCTGCCAAGCAGGCTGGTTGAAGAGGTCCCTTGCTCCCTGGCCTCTCCCAAGGCCACTGCTGTATAAATGGCCTTGGTTCACAAGCCCTCTTCTAAACCAAGGGGAGCTGACCCAGGGGGCACAGCTGTGGCAGGCCAACTGGCCTCCAAAAGGAAACCAAACCAAGAACGACACCCAGAGCACTCTGAGTGACGTGTATTGGAGTTCTTGGGGGGGGGGGGAGGGGGGCGGTTGTGGCACATGACTGGCCAATCTGACCTGGCTTTTCTAAGTTCATTTCCTCAGCAGGGAGGGCCTGGCAGCATGGGCTTCAACTCAGAGCTGGAGGCAGGCCGGCTCAAGTCCCTGCTGTGGCCACCAGTGTCCAGTGGGAAGGCCTTGGCTCAGGGCACGGGGAAAGGCGCCTTCTTCCACAGTAGGAGAGGTCAGTCACGAGGGCAGGTGCGTGCTCTGCCGCAGGCCACTGCAGTCGCACAGTGCTTGGGGAAGCCAAGAACACTGACAGACGAGCCAGGCCACGGGTTTCCACCATCTCCTCTCCAGGGACTCAGGCTGGCTGCAAGGGCACCGGGGCCGCACAGGCCACCTTGTTGCTGAAGAGGCGGGACAGGCTGCGTTTGGTTGCTGGCCTTTGTGGCAAAGGCGGCACTGACTGGAGGCCACGCACGTCCCAGAGGCGCAGAGCACCGTCATGAGATGCTGTGTAGAGCACCTGACCATGTACCTGTGGGCAGGCAGGACGGCTGTCAGCCAGGAGCCGGGGGGCCCTTGCTTCCCTGGGGCAGTCGAGAGCTGGGAAGGGAGACTCCTACCTGGAGGCAGTTGATGACAAAGCTGTGGCCTCGGAACACCCTCTGCAGCACTCCTGACCGGGCATCAAAGGCGCGGGCGCGGGCGTCCCCACTGCCCGTGAACACTGCGGACACAGCAGTACACTGGGCCCTTCCTGGCTGCCACCTTGCCACCTCCCCAGGAATGGGACACGGTGAGAGGGTGGTCTGACCTCTGCCTGCCCCACAGAGACATCCTAAGGGTCAGGTGGGAAACATCTGGAAGCCTTCTGAAGGGCAGCTCGGGCTCTCCGTCCTGTGGAGTCAGGGAGGACCCGGAGGGCCCCAGGACACCCCTGCTGTATGGACATCTTTGCATAGTCTGGCTGCCATGCCTTCCTTGACTTCCGGTCAGCCTGTGCTGTCCTGAGTGGCCCTGTGTCTCAAGAACCTCTCAGGGCCAGGTGCCCATCTTATACCCTATTGAGTTAAGCAGACTTCTCTGCCTGTGTTTCTAGGACACTCGCCACATCCTGCAGGCTCTGCCCTGCCCACTCATCACCTGTACCCAGGGCCAGCCAGAGCCCACCCACCCTCCTCAGAAAGGGATGTGGCCTTGAAGCAGACCCCAGACCCCAGGCCCCATCTGATTCCTGGGTCTTCCTCTGTCATAACCTGGCTTGGTGGTTCTCTGGCATCAAGGCACCAGAGTCCCTGGAGTACTTGCTGGGGCAGATGGCCGAGTGCCACCCCACAGTTTCTGGTGCACTGAGGGGGCTGCCACTCCTTTTTAATCAGTACTGGTGAGGCTGGCGATGAGGGGCCACCTGAAGTAGCCAACTATGGGGGTTCACTTACCCTCCTACACTGATTTCCCCAGAAGCCACCCCCTGGACAGGAGGCCTGCAGTTCACATGGCAGACAGTGCCGGAAGCATGGAGGTGATAGGGAGGAAACCACAGAGGCCTGTTAAGTGAGCAGAGCGGCTGGGGGGGGGGGCGGGGACACTAGGTCCAGCGAGGAGGGAAGGATGCTGGGCCTCACACCCTCCAATACCCCTGGTGAGAGAGAGGTCCCGGGGATCAGTCCCCAGCAGCCCCGCTTGCTTAGTGTGAACTGTCAACTTGTTCCAGCCTAGAATCACCAGGGAAGAGAGTCTCCTCTCACTGCAGAATTATCTAGGTCAGGGTAGCCTGAGGCACGACGTGATGGTTAATTGAGGCTGGAAGACCCTGAATGTGGGAGCCCCAGGTCATGGGTCGGGCCCTGAACTGCCTCAGTGCGGAAAGTGAGCGGAGAACGCAGCTGGCAGCATCGTGGGTTCGCTCACTCCTCTCTGCTCTGGGCGACCCACGTGGTGTAACCCGCTGACTTAGGCCCCTGCTGCTGTGACCTCCCTGCAACCTGGAACTGTAAGACAACCCTTTCCTCTGAGTGTTTGTGATAGCCTCACATGGATCCCCACAGCCACCTTATATTTGCTTCTCTGGGCCTGCCCAAAGCCAGCCCCTCTAGGCTGCTCCCTGGTCTTCGGTATCTATTTCTTACCCTTCCCGGCCTTTGTCTGCACACACTTCCCCTTTTCTTAAAGCTTGAGGGTGCACAGGGCCCCGGGAGGGAGTTTCCTTGCTGCGTTTCCTCAGTTCTTTCCTTGCCTCCCCCCAGACTCAGTAGCAGGGTCCAGCCCCCATGGGCTGCTGGGCATCTTGAGAGTGGACAAGGTCGGGAGCAAAGCCCATTCGGTAGCCTTGTTGGCAAGGCCCAAGAACCAAGCTCGGTCATAGTGAGAGGGGCCCGTGAGGGTGACTTCAGCACAGCTGTGCCAGCTGCCACCAAGGGGAGGGGCACAGGAGGGCACCTGGCAGGGTCTGGGGGCTAACCGTTCTGTGCTCAGTTAAGAGAGCGGCGTCTGACCAGGGCCAGAGCTGTGCCCACACTAAGGCGTGGACACGAGAGGAAGGAAAAGTAACTTCTCCTCGTCAGGCTAACTCCTCGGGCTTCCACTCCCAGGCCCGGCCCTATGGGAGTCTAACATCTGCTTCTGTTAGGGGCTCATGAAACCAAATAGGAAGGGAATCGCCATTGGTGGAGCCGAGGAGAGGGGATGAAGACCCAGATGTGTGACCACTTGGGACCTAGGAGACAAAAAGCTTCCTCCCTCCCTAGCAAGCCCTTCCCCTCAGCCACCAATGAAACGGCAAGTAGAACGGTAGCCTGGCTCAGGGACGCACACCATGCAGCCATGGGAGGCAGAGGAGATGACCAGGAGAGGAAGGGAGGGTGGGCAAACTGGAGTGGCGTGGGCGGTGCCAGGACAGATGACTTACAGGTGCCTGCGTGGTACTTGAGGGCACTCACGCTGTGTCTGTGGGCCGGGAACGTGCGCACCCTCTCTCCAGTGTCGGCCAGCCAGCACTTAACAGTCCGGTCCGCACTGCCCGAGTACAGGAGCCGCTCTGTGAGCTGGAGGAAAAGGGTCAACCATGGGCCTTGATGGCCGGGCAGCAGCCCTCCAATCATTATTTACAAGGTGGGAAACGTTGGCAGGTCTCAATGGGGAAAAGCACGGTGACCCCAGAACGTACTCCCCACCACCCTCTGGAGCACTATGCAGTGCTGGCTCCTCTTTCCCCTGGTGAACCTGGGCCCAGAAGGCAGTGTCCTCAGCCCTAGAAAGCCCTGCAGACCCCAAACAGAACCCTACAGATGCTAGCCAGACATAGCCCTGCAGACCTTAGATGGAGCCCTACAGATACTAGGCAGTGTCCCTCAGACCCAGACAGAGACCCCCCAGTCCCCATACAGCCCTGCAGACCCCAAGCAGAGCCACACACTCAGCCAGAGCCTCTCCACTGGCTCCTCCTCCTCCTCCTCCTCCTCCTCCTCCTCCTCCTCCTCCTCCTCCTCTTCCTCTTCCACAAGCTCGCTAATAAAGCCTTGGTCCCCTGCTGATGACATTCAGGAGAGGTAGCAGAGCCTCCAGAGTCAGAGGACACAGGGGAGGCCTGTCACTAAGTGGCAAGCTCAGTGCCCAGGCATAAACAGAAGCCCCCTGCCTGCATACGATCCTCACACACAGCAGTGACCCCACCCCACCCCCAGTACTCCTGCTAAGTGTGGACACACTGAGCCATGCTCCAGCTGAGGGTCGGGTCACTTCCACAGTCAGCCCCGGAGAGACCTAGAAGGCTGTTGTCACCACTAGTGTGTAGGGTGAGAGAACTGGTACCCAGGACTGAAGGCTGACAGTATACACAACCCCAACTGCGGCAGCCAAGGCACTGTGTTCAGACCCTCCTCCAGCTCCTAAAAACTGAGAAAAGCCCTGTCTCTAGGGGAAGAAAAAGGTTCCTGTCGCTGGAGACAGAAACTCAGTTCAGGAAATACACAGACGCAGGTCAGGCCTTAGGGGTTTTGGTTGATGTTATTTGTGTGTGTGTATGTATGTGAGTTCATGTTCCGTGTGTGTGTGTGTGTGTGTGTGTGTGTGTGTGTGTGTGTGTGTGTGTGTGTGTGCAGATAGAGAGAGCAGTGGTCAACCTCTGCTGACCCTCAGGCATCCTGAGCTCACTAATTAGGTTGGTTGGGCAGGAAGCCAAAGGGGTCCACCTGCCTCTGCCTCTCCAGGCTGGGTTACAGGCACGTGCCCCCAGCTTCTCTTTTCTTTTTCTAATTACTTATTTTATGTATATGAGTCTCCTACCTATATGTACAACTTATGTCAGAAGAGGGCATCAGATCCCACTAGAGATAGTTGTGAGCCACCATGTGGTTGCTGGGAATTGAACCCTGGTCCTCTGGAAGAGCAGCCAGTGCTCTTAACCACTGAGCCATCTCTCCAGCCCCGACACACCCAGCTTTTCTACACAGTGCTGGGATGAACTCAGCTCCTCAGCTTGTGCAGCGAATGTTTGAGCCAACTCCCTAGTCTGTTTTTTCAGACAGGATCTCACTGTGCAGCCCAAGCTGGCTTCAGGTTCCCTCCTGGCTTCCCCTGCACCAGGATTCCAGGTATTCTCAGTCACACAGGCTGTTAAAAGTCCCTTTCTCTGTTGGGTGACTTCTTCGGCCCTACTTCCCCTTTGTCTGGATATATTTTCAGGAATCTTCTTCTTCAGCCGACTTACTGTCCATTTTCCTGGCAAGATCTGCACTGCTGAGATCTGAATGTATCTCCCACAAAGCATGGGCTGGACACTTTCCCAGTGCGAGAGTGGGGGGGGGGGCGCCGGGGCCGGCCATAATGGCGCACACCTTTAATCCCAGCACACGTGAGGCAGGGAGGCAGGTGGATCTCTGTAACTTCAAGGCTAGCCTGGTCTACACAGAATTTCAGGCTAGCCAGGAGTACACAGTGAGATCCTGTCTCAAAATTAATTAATTAGTTAATTAATTAATTAATGAGTGTGAGGTTGGGGGTGCCTAACAAAAGGTGTTTAGTGAGCTGGGAGGTGATGGCACAAGCCTTTAATCCCAGCACTCAGGAGGCAGAGGCAAATGGATCTCTGAGTTCACGGCCAGCCTGGCCTACAGAGTGAGTCCCAGGACAGCCAGGACGACACAGAGAAACCCTGTCTGGAAAACAAAAAAGAAAGGCGTTTAGGCCACGAGAATTCTTCCAGCTCCACCCGTGAGAGAACTGGTGGACGGAGGCAGTGAACGGGCTGGCACTGTGAACGAAGGCTACTTGAGGCTGTGTGGTCCCCTCGTCCCTTCCTCCCACCACAGGACATGCAGTCGGGCAGGCCTCACCTCCAGACAGATGACAGAGCCCTGGTGCTCCCGGAATACCCGCAGCTGCTCCCCACTCAGGATGTCCCAAGCACGGACGGTGGCATCCGTGCTACCTGTGAAGGCCGTGTGGCTGGAGACATCCAGCACCAGGCACAGCACCGCACCTGTGTGGCCCCGAAGGGTCTGGTGGCAGCAGCCGCTGGCCACCTGCCACACCTTGGCTGTGTCGTCTGTGCTGCCGGTCACTAGGAGCCCGGCGCCCATGGCGGCCTCCAAGCAGGGGTCACTGGGCAGGTCCTTGGGGGCCGAGTAGGCTAGTGCCAGCACGCAGTTGCGGTGACCCCGGAACTCCTTGGACACTTGCCCTTTGTCCACCGTCCAGGCACGTGCCGTTCGGTCATAGGAACTACTGAAAAGCTGGTCCTCTGTAACCAGGATCCTGGGGGTAAGAGGGGGAGGGTCAGGCTCAGAACACGCACGGTGGAAGGAATCCACCCGGCCCCCACGGGCTAGCCTTGGCCCCGAAACTGACGGCCCCCACTCTCTGCCTGCTCCACACCCACTTTCCACGGTCTAGCTCGAAACACCACGTGCCCACCGTGCCCACCCCCCAGCCACCCCTTCATTCTCAGTTCTTTCCCTCTGTGACAAACCTGCAGGCCTGACCTGTACCCCAGCAGGGACCATGTCTCTGGGGCATGATTCGCATAACACTCTACCCAAGCCAGAGACATAGGAGGAAGAGGGGACACGGGGCTTTCTGTTTAAAATAGGAAAAAGCCATTCAGGGAGCTGAGGCAGAAGGATTGCCTTGAGTTCAAGGCCAACCTGGGTTACATAGTGAGTTTGAGGCAAGCCCAGGCTATAGAGCGAGAGACCCTGCCTCAGAAAGCCCTGCTCTCACACTGCTAAATGCTACAACCTCCCAGAAAAAAACCACATTTGTCTTCAGAGAACTTTGCACAGAATTCCCAAGGGCCTGTTTACAAGTCTAGACTCGGGGGCTGGAAAGATGGCTCAGAGGTCAAGAGCACTCACTGGCTGCTCTTCCAGAGGTCCTGAGTTCAATTCCCAGCAACCACATGGTGGCTCACAACCATCTGTAATGAGATCTGGTGCCCTCTTCTGGCCTGCAGTCATACATGCTGTATACATAATATTCATCTAGACTCACCAGGTATGACCCACACCTGTAATCCCAGCACTCAGAAGACAGAGGCAGGTGGATCTCTGAGTCTGAGGCTAGCCTGGTCTACATGGCGGGTTTCTGATCTGTCAAAGAACCCCCTAGACAAGAACCTATGATGTTCTGGGGGTGCAGCCCCATAGGGGGTGCTCGAGGCACTGGGGTTCTCAACAGTTAATGGTGAGATTTAGGATCACCATGGAAACAAGCCTCTCATACACCTGTGCCTTCTAGATTAGGTTAAGTGAAGTAGGAAGCTCCATCCTAAGCAGGTGACACCGTTCCCTGGACTGTGGTCCTGGACTGAATAAAAAGGAGAAAGTGAGCTGATCGTGGGTGTGACGTGACTGGCGGCTGTCTCCTGCTCCTGCGAACAAGCCCTCTCTGCCGTGATAGACTGGCTCCCTTTATTCCTTTTTGCTTTCTCTGGGGGTGAGTGATGTCCAAGCAATGAGAAAAGAAACTAACTTGGGCTAAGCGGCCCTGGGCAGATGCGGCAGAATGTACAACAGGGACGTCAGGCCACTGAAGAATGATGTGCTCGAAGCTCACACGCCCAGCCTAGCTCTAAAAACAGAAGTGAGTTCCAGCCGTGTGGTGGATTTGGAACAGCCACTGATGGAAACAGTGTATGTATGTGCGTTTGTGGATGATCTGTCTGTGCATGTGCGTTGGACACATGTCGAGCACACATGTGGACATTCCTATGTATATGTACTTGATGCATCTCAGTTATGTATGTGTTGTGTATATGTATGCTGATATGAATGATCTTGTTCATACATATGCATGTTGCGTGTATGCTGTATGTACATGTGTATCCATGTGCTGTACCTTTGTGTTGTGTTATGTATATTATCTGTGTGTGGGCATGGATGCCAAACCTCGAAGAGCATAGTTTCCGCCTTGTTTAGAGAAGCTTGTGACTGTTCCCTAATCAACAACCTGAGGACAAGCTGGTCATCTGAGGCATGGACCCTCACCCACCTAGGTTGGCTTCTGACAGATGCCTCAGTTTCTGTTTTTGTGGAGAACATTTTTTTTGTATAGACAGGAAAGGGAGGGATTTGGAATCAGGGTCTCCTCTAAGCCAGGCTGATCTAGAGCTCATTCTGTACCCAGGCTGGTCTTGAAGTCATGGAAATTGCCCTACCTCAGTTTCCCAAGTTCTGGGACAACAGAAACAAGTCACCGTGCCCGGCCAATGACAGACATCTTGCTGGGAAAGGCCAGTTTGAACTGTGAGAGCTGAGTTCTCCTAGCTCCAGCATCTCCTGCAGACACCTTCAGACTGTCGAGCCACCATCTGACGTGGGCTCTGGAGCTGCAGTCAGCTTGAGGAGCTAATCTGCCTGTCTGGAGGCCCACACAGCCCTCAGAGCCCGCCCTGGCAGCAGCACAGCCTCCCCTCCGTGTCCACAAAGAAAGGCCCTTGGGTCTTTCCCAAGTAGGGGCTCTCCTATCAGTGCGACTCCACGGGTTCCAGTGCTAGGCATCTACTTGGAACTTGGGAGCCCAGGGCGACTATTGTGTGTCATAAAAATAACATCAAGTTGATCTGGTCAGCAAACAAATTTCCACCGCTCAGGTCCAACCCAAATTCAACAAGGAAAAAAATTCAGATCCCGAAGAAGGCCAGGAGACCTTCAGTAGCCGTACGAAAGGAAGTTTAAAAAACACCACCAACTGCATCTCCCTTCTCCTCTGAGCCCCAGCTGTCACTGGTGTCATTGGTCTCCTCTGGAATTCGCTCCCATCGGTGGGTGCTGGAGCTCCCCTTCCCCACCCCCAGAGGGGCAGTCAGGGCGTGTGGCTCCCTCCCGGAGGGCAGACTATGCTAATATATGCTAACGATGCCTCTTTCCTGTGGCTCCTCTGCCCCATCATCCTGCTACCACAAGTGGTTAGCTGCCCTGCTCAGAATCAGTCCTCCATTTCTGTCTTCTTGGCTCATGCCCCGGGGCTTGGCTGACCTGTTCACGATGGACGTGTGCCCTCGGTACACCTGCAGACACTGCCCGGTCCTAACGTCCCACTTCCGGATGGTGCAGTCGGCGCTGCAGGTGAAGGCGGCTTCGTCCTCCAGCTGGCAGAAGGTCACATAGCTCTCATGACCTACCATGAGAGGGAATGTGAGCTGGCCAGGCACCAGCTCTTCTTCTCCTGTGTGTGCAAGCGGATGCATGAGAGCAGGAGCATCTGAGGCAAGTCTGGGAGACCAGCCCTCCCTCTATCCTACAGACCGGCATCTTACTTGGTAGTCCAGGCTAGGCTTGAACTCACAATCCTTCTGCCTCAGCCTCCAGGGTGCTCACTCAGATCCCAGGAGTAAATCGCCATGTCCATCCAGTGAGACTGGCCCTTTTGTGTTGTTTGTTTGTTTTCAAGACAGGTTTTTCTCTGTAAAGCAGTCCTGGCTGTTCTGGGATTCACTCTGTAGACCAGGCTGGCTTCGAACTCAGAGATCTGCTTGCCTCTGCCTCCCGAGTGCTGGGGTTAAAAGTGTGTGCCACCACTACCCAGCTCCCTTTTGTGATTTTTAAACCTCTCTCTCTCTCTCTCTCTCTCTCTCTCTCTCTCTCTCTCTCTCTCTCTCTCTCTCTCTCTCTCTCTCTCTGTGTGTGTGTGTGTGTACACGCGCCAGTGGACACATGGAAAAGGACTGTCTAGTCTGCTCTCCCACTCTGTGTGTTCTCTTGAGAGTCTCTCACTGAACCTGGAGCTGGGCGAGGACAGGCCCCAGTGATCCTCCTGTGTCCATCTTGCACAGCACTGGAGGTCACAGTAGTCTGCAAAAAAGCACCCTCAGCTTCTTACCTGGGGTCTGGAGATCTGAATTCAGACCCTCCCAGCCGAGCAGCAGGCCCCCTGACTCACTGACCAGCTCCCCTTTTATTTTGAGACTTTTTTCATGTAGCCCAGGCTGGCCTTGAACTCCTGGCTCTCCTAAATCTACCTCCCACCATTGGGATTAAAAGCATGTGCCGCCACACCCAGGTCTTTAATCTCATTTGAGAATTTCTCTTCATAGCTGGAGTCAGGCAAACAGGAATTTTAGCAATCTCTCCGGCAGGATCAAGCTTGTTAACTTTTTTTTTTTAGGTCCTGGGTTAAACTTAGCTTGGAAGAACTTGACTTCCTGGGTTCTAAGAAAGAGAATTTTAATAAAAGCTCTCAGTCTTCCGGGAGAGTGCATGCCAGGCTGCTCTGAAAACAATGCAAGAATTAAGTAAACCCGTAAGAAATGGCAGATTGTGTTTCCCCGAATACACAAGTTGATGAAAAAGCTGAGGGCAAATCTGTTTGGCAAAACATAGTCCAGATTTTTGCCAGAGTTTATAAATATTTCTTAAAGTTGTCAACAAACTTTCCCTGAGACCAGTCTGCCTCCCTCTTCCAAACGCCTCTTGGGAGCTGAGATACCCCAAGAAAGGCAGCCAAGGTGGGCCAGGCCTACCGGGTACTGGCATGGCATGACTCCAGGCCCCCCTAACGACTTTGTGTGGGAGTTACCTCCCATAGCCCCCTAATAACCCTGGATGGGCGTCACCACCCATGGCTCCTAAGGCCCGTGAGCCAAGGCTGGCTGAGGCCCAGAGCAAGCGCTCCAGCAGCGCCCAGCTGCCGACATCCCATCGACACAGTGGGTCAAGTGCAGGAGTGAACCATAAATCGAACCGTGAAAAAGCACCTGAGAGCCACGTGGAGCTATTGGGCAACGGCTCCCCGGTTTTGTGGAACCGTGGAGGGAGCCTGGCTCCTGAACCTGAGGTAGGGGCAGCTCTGTGGCACGGTAGGGAGAGGGGTGAACACACCGACTGAAACGAGACACTAAACGAAAGCAACAACAGTTTTCCCGGCTTCTGACAGCAAGCCAGGCTGACCTAGCAGCCTCTGCCCTCTGCAGCCAGGCACTGAGCCAAGGGAGGCTCCCACAGCACCCAGGACTCCGCTGAAGGCAAGGCCCTCTCCAGTCTCCTATGGCTCACCCCCCAAGCAGCAAACACACCCGCTTGGATCGCGGGTCAGAGCCTGCCAGCTGAGGGCCTGGACTCTGCTGTGCCTGTCCCTTGTCCACCCCCCAAATCCCCACCCGACCCCGGTACACTGTAACCAGTGCCACCAAAAGACTGATGGGCCAGACCCAGGGCTGGTGGGGTCACCACGGCGGGTGGGAGGAGCCGTGTCTGCCGGCTCTGGATCATCACCTCCAGGGACCTCAGCTTTCTGCTGTTGGAATTGTGCAGAATAAGCAAAAAACGCCAAGCTGAAAGTAAATATTTTTGAAGGGATGAAGAATGCAGATAAGATGTAGTTATTGCATTCAGAAGCGCAGCCCTGGGGGCTCCTGCTGAGGCAGCGGCCCTTCTCGCCTCCCGGGCACGGAGGGTGTGCCAAGATCTGCTGTTCCCTCTGCATGTAGGAAAAGTGGCCCAGGACCCAGGGCCGCAGGGGACACAGCATGAAACAAGTCCTCTTTTCTCTTTCAGTCCCCAGGGTCACACAATAAAGCGGCTGGCCACCCCAACTGCCACTGTGACTGCACCACGTAGACACATCCTTACCCCACCCTGGGAGTGCGAGCAGGTACTGTAATTTGTGCAGAAAAGTACACTTGCTGGGTGGCCCCTGGTTGTGGGAGCCCACAGAGGTTTCCTAGTTAGATCCGAGCTTGCTTTACACAGCAGGGCTGTGAAAGGGGATGGACTGACCACATGCATGGTTACCAGGTGTTTGGAAGGGTTTGCCCTTGGCTCTGCTGGGGGGGGGGGTCTTTTGCTCCACCCCCAGGCATCTCTATAATAGCTCCTCAGAAGAGACAGGAGGGGCTGTTGGGTATTGACCTAGGCCCTCCCAAGGCTATCCTGTGTTTCTGTCCTTCCTCTCGTCGTCTAAGTATCTCTTTCTATCTAAATATTTCTCACTTCTCTCTCCTCCAGAGTTCCCTGGGATAAAAGAGGGAGCGGGTCTCCCACACCTGGTCCTCCCACTTCCAGTAGGCTTCACACAGTGGGAGACTTTAGGCCAAACGTTACCTTGGGCTCTGACGTGGAGGGCTGGCTGTGGCCCTCCAGTCAAGGTCCCCCAGCCCCAGAGGAGCCTTCCCCACACACAGCTGCCTCCAGGCTGTTGTAGCCGCATCGCCCCTGGGAGAAGTCATGTCCCGGGGGTTCTTCTTTGTATTACACTCTGTCCACTTTGTGGTGTCGCTTTCCTAGATGCTTATGAATTACCCTACGTAAAGGGAGCCAGGACCCTGACTGGTACCGCCCTTCAGCAGGTGACATCTGACACTCAGATGTGCCAGAGTGGACATTGTCCAAAGCACCAGGATCACGGTCTATCTGCAGGCTGTCACTCAGAACTGAGAATCACGTCAGGGCTTCCTGGATCTCTGTGTGGGAATCAGGCCCATCAGTCCTGAGCTGCCACCATCTGCCATAGGAGACATGGCCTTCTCCTTCAGCACCAGCCCAGCCATGCCCCTCCCCACAGCCTCACCCACCACTCTGGCACCTCGCCTTCTGAACAGGCAACAGGGAACTTAGCCCTGAACCAACAGTGGCCTCCAAAGCGCTGTCACTAACATCAATGACATCTTCATGGAATTCTTCCTTGAGCAAATATTGATTTGCTTATATGTAGCAGCCCTCCCAGGACTCCTCTCTGCCTTGTAAGGGGCTGGACAGACAGCTCAACAGTTAAGAGCACTAGCTGCCCTTCTAAAGGACGTGGGTTCAATTCCCAGCACCCCCACGTGGCTGTTCATGACTATCTGTAACTTTAGTCCCATGGGCTCTGACACCCTCTTGTGGCACCATCAGGCACACATGTAGTACATAGACATACATGCAGGCAAAACATTCACACATATAAGATAAAAATCTAAAAACAAATTTTAAATACATGAGTTGTTAGCTTACAAGAAAAACAAATCAAAAAAACAAACAAAAAAAAAACAAAACAAAACAAACAAACAAAAAAAAACCTGGATACTTCATCTCCTCATTCAGCCCCTCCCTACATGCCTCTTTTCTCCCTGACCCTCGAAGCTAACAGTTAACAACACTGTGCTTGGGTCCTGTCCCAGGCCAGTGCTCTCCCCTGAAGCTTGCAAGCATGAGTGGCTCACAGAAGATGCTGAGGCCAAAGAAGGATGTGGAGCATCCACAGTGGCCTAGAAACTTCAGGTCAAGTCCCTTACTCCCCTGGGAACCAAACAGGACAGCACAGACATCTCAGGATGTTTTCTCAGGTCGGGATCCAGCATCACGAAGGACATGGATACTCCACAGAGGGCAAAGAGGGGACTGGAGACCACTACCATTCCAGCAATCCTCTTCCCAAAATAAGTGCCAGTCAATCCTTTTTCACCATTGTTCACCCACTGCACCTGAAACCATCCCTTCTAAATGTGTGTGTCCGCAGCAGGGAAGCCTGAGCATTCCAGTCCCACTGATGCTGTTCTGTGGTTCTTCTGAGACTCTTCCAGAGAGTTCCAACAGAAATGATCTGCCCAGCAATCCCCACTTTCGTCTCCATCCCAGTCCCTGGTCCAAACTTCCCCAAGCTCTGGAAAATACTCAGAAAATCCTCCAGCCCAGACAGCCTCAGCTGCTGAGAATTGATAAGAAAGCTTGAACACACAGCCCAGTCACCAATCTCAACCGCTCTGCCCAAGGAATCAGGGCTGTCCAAACAACAGGCTGGAATTCCAAGGCCTTTGCAAGCCTAAGGTTACACAAGGGTCCAAGCCCTCCACAGGAGCAGAAGAAGGATGCCTGCATTCCCAGGCAGTTCACAGGGATGAAAGCTGCCTCTAGCTGGCTGTAGGGCCTGGGCACAGCTTCCCTGCAGCAGGACCCTGAGGAGAAGCAGTAGCCACAAGCAGCGGGCTGCTATGGACCAGTCTTGCCACCTGGGACAAGTCCTCTAGTTCACTCCCCCTTGGGGGATGCTGAGGCTACACTTACCTTCAGGCAGCACCCAGAAAACACAAGACATTCTGCATTAATAATTAAGTCTGCCTTTGTCCATTTCTGGTTCATAAACTGGTGTCAGTGGGGCTTGCAGAAATGGCTCAGTGGCTAAGAGCACTGGCTGTTCTTCCAAAGGACCTGGGTTCTATTCCCAGATTCCACATGGTGGCTCACAACCATCTGTAACTCCAGTTCCATAGTATTTGATGTCCTCTTCTGGCTTCCTTGGGTACCAGGCACACAGTTGGTGCACATACATACATGCAGTTAAAATACCCATACACATAAAGTAACCCCCCCCCATACATACACATACACATACACACACACACACACACAAAGCACACAGTTCCCGAGAAACACCTAAGGTTAATATCTGGCCTCCATATACAGGTACATACACTTGCACTCATGTATGCCCAAAACAAAAGGGGTGTGTATGTGAAATCAATCCTACTAATATCTCAGGAGGAAGCTGCTGGGGGAGACCTTATTTTTCCCGGGTTGCTGGAGCACAAACAGAAAGATACCAAATAGCCACACTGACTCGTGCAAGCTCAGTCATAATCAGGAAAAAATATCTTTGTCCCTTTTATCCTGGTACAGTTTTGAAATGCCAGCCTTTAGAAACAAAGACTCAGAGTCTTAACCCTGGCGAGAACAGCCGAGGCAGGGAATCTCCAACAGTTTCCCCTTCAGTGGGGTGGCTTTCCACCAGGCCAAGCCAGGCATCCCTCACTGGGAAGCTGTGCTATATTGACGGGACACAACTGTGAGGGCCACTAACGTAGGTGTGAAGGATGCTAGGTGCCAGTCACAGCTGGGCTCACAGCTCAAGGATGGGCCCTGGAAACTTGGCAGGATTCCAGAGCTGCCCTGGGACAAGCCACTGGGCCAGAACCAGCCTGGGAAGCCTAGACTTTCTGAGGAGAAGCCTCCTTGACAAACAGGAGTCCCAAAGCGCTCCACAGGCTGGCTGTGCACTAGTCACCCAAATCCTGATGAAGTAGCAATTGGAAACACCAACCAAGCCTGGCATGGTGGAGAGCCTCTGATTTCAGGTATTTTGGAGCTGGAGGCAGGAGGATCAGGAATTCAAAGTTACAAGGTGAGTGTGCTGACTAGTTTTACGTCAACCTGACACTAGCTGAAGTCATCTGAGAGGAGGGGACCTCAATTCAGAAAATACCTGTGAAGGATTAGACTGTAGGCAAGCTTGCCGGGCATTGTCTTAGTTAGTGATTGATGGGGGAGAGGCCATAGCCCATTGTGGGCTGGCGGTCCTGGGTTCTGTAAGAAGGCGGGCTGAGCAAGCCATGGAGAGCAAGTCGGTAAGCAGCACCCCTCCATGGGCTCTGCACCAGCTCCTGCCTCCAGGCTCCTGCCCTGCTTGAGTTCCTGTCCTGACTTCCTTCAGTGACAGCAGTGCTGTAGAAATGCATAAGCCTAATAAACCCTTTCCTCCCCAGCTTGCTTTTAATTGTGTTTCATTACAGCAACAATAACCCCAACTAAGACAGTGACTTTGAAACCTGAGGGTGACAGGAAACCCTGCCTTAAACCAAAATCAAAGCCAAGTGGTGGTTGTGCACGCCTTTAATTCCAGCACTCAGACTCTGAATCTGAGGCCAGCCTGGTCCATAGAGTGAGTTCCAGGACAGCCAGGGCTACACAGAGAACCCCTGTCTTGAAAAAGAAAAGAGGGAGGAAGGAAGGAAGGAAGGAAGGAAGGAAGGAAGGAAGGAAGGAAGGAAGGAAGGAAGGAAGGAAGGAAGAGAGAGAGAGAGAAAGAGAGAGAGAGAGAGAGAGAGAGAGAGAGAGAAAGAAAGAAAGAAAGGAAGGAAGGAAGGAAGGAAGGAAGGAAGGAAGGAAGGAAGGAAGAAAGAAAGAAAGAAAGAAAGAAAGAAAGAAAGAAAGAAAGAAAGAAAGAAAGAAAGAAAGAAAGAAAGAAAGAAAGAAAGAAAGAAAGAAATCAAACAAAAAGCCAATTCCAAGGTTCTCCTCTGGGGACTCTTTGGAGTCAGGCCAAAGAACCTGCACTCCTAAAAACCTCAGACCGTCTTTTCTTTGGGAAACAATGCATATTTTACTTTTTCTTTGGGAAACAATGCATATTTTACTTGAGCGAACAGCTCTCCTCCTAAGTGGGGCCTGTCAGTGAACGCTGGCTGTGTGGGGAGGAATGCGGACCAGTTTGCAGCCAACTCCCCATCTTCACACCAGCTCCCAGGTACCTGTCAATCCAGTGTTCCTCCCTTCGGGGCCGTGAACTAGCTACTTTACACTGTTTTCACTGAAAACTGATAGTGGAGGAATGAAGCCGTTTCAAGACTAACACTATCTTCCTGGAGGGCTTGAGCCGGACCACCCAGCATTTGCTGACCGTGGTGGAGAAGCTGGAGATAAGGAGCCATACCTTGTGCAGAAAGCTTGGCATGCCTCAAGCCTGCACGCGCTACTGCAGAGGCTAGCAGCAGGTCTGGGGGACTCCACAGAGCAGCGTGGGGAGCACGCAGGACAAGGCTGCTCAGGATGCGAACAGAACTGAATCAATGGGTGAATACCCGGGACACATTATCAATTCTGCGCACGATAATTCCGTGTTTCCTTTCAAATATGCAAGATAGACCCGACCCCACTTCTCAGAAATTTGAATCAATCCTCCCCTTTCTTTTGGCCGTAACTGACATGAGGCCAAAAAGAGCTGAGGGAGGGGGCTTTGGGGGAGGAGTTCAAATCTCAAGGGTGCTCCTCAGCCCTGGACAAGTCCCTAACGTAGTGGCATCGGTTTGTGTCTGGGTTAGGGTCACAGTGTGAAGACAGCCCACAGCAGCGTGGATCCTCAACACCCTCTACTGTTACAAGGGACCCCAAGTGGAAATGTCGGCCAAGGGTCACCAGGTCAAGGAGTGCCGCAGGAAGTGTTCTTTAAGGGTATGGGCGCGACTTTTTGTTTGCTAAAAATTTTGTCATGATAAGGATTGCATGGGACTGGTCGACAAAACGATCTTGCATTAGGGTGCGCGCCCCTTAGTCACCCACACCCAAGCACCCTCGGACTCTCACGGCACCCCACCACGACGAGCTCAAGGGTTGGGTGAGCCCCCCCGCCCCCCGATGCGAAGGAGCTAGAGCTCTACTCTTCCAGAAGGGGACTGCAGGCCCCGAAGAGTGAGGTCCCGGGTGCGGGGCAGGTGAGCACGGCGAGGCTGAAAGGGTCGCGAGCACGCGCGCTCGTCTACCTTGCAGGAGCGCGCAGCACTGGCCGTCCGCGGTGCTCCAGAGGCGGGCCGTGCCGTCCTCGCTGCCCGTCAGCAGGCGCTGCCCGTCGGGGCTCAGACTCAGCCAGTTGATGCCCCCGCGGTGGTCCGCACAGACCCTCAACGCCGACCCGCTGCTCCCCATCGCCAGGCGGGGGGTAAAGAGGCGCTGTGGCCGGCTAGAGAGCGGTGCTCCAGCGTCCGCACGTGGTCCTGGCGGGGCCCAGACGGACAGCGGCCATCGCAGGGGGGACCTGGTGCCCCGCTCCTGCAAAGGCTCGCGGTGCGGCGGGGAACAACAGGGACTCTGACTCTTCACCGGTATCCCCCGCTCGCGCGGCTCCGACGCAGAGCTCCAGGTGAGACCTCCCCTCCTCTGAACCGTCTCGGGGCGCAGGGGGGCCGCCTCTGCCTCGGGGTGCGCCCACCGGGTCTGAAGCGGGCAGAAGAACCCGAGAAGCGGAGCGCGGAACAATACAGTCCAGCCTGGCTCCTCCTCATAGACCACCCCCCAACCTGTCCCCTCCCACTTCTCCGGCCGCGCGCCAACCCCCACCACAAGACGCCCTGGTCGTCCTTTGGGAACAGAACTGAGATGCTACTCTGGTCCCGGCTTGGGGACCGCTTCCACGTGTTCCACGTGAGACCCTCCTAGCAGTCTAGGCTGGGTTCTGTCTCCTGCTCTTCCAGCTGTCCCTGTCCCCAGAGCCCAGGGCGAGGAAGAAGTGGACATAAGAGTCTGGAGTCTTGGGGGACCCCCGATGATGGGAGCTGGGGAGCCCCGAGTCCGCCCTCCCTGGGAAAACACGAGCACACACCGAATTCTACCAGGGCTGGGCAGGGGAGGGCTGGATGCCGGACCTTGGGGGTGGGGGTAGGGGCAAGCCCAGATGGGGGAGGTCAGGTTTGTCCCCCCCACACCCATCACCACCCCACCCCCTACGCCCTCAGCAGGGCGCGCGCCGCGCCGCTGAGGTCCCACTGAGGTCTGGCGGAATCCAACACCCGGCCCGCAGCCCTCCCGGAGCTCAGTCGGCTGGTTCCTATTAGAGCAGTTCCGGGTGTCGACTTTGCTGGGGGGCGGGGAGGGTGACCCCCTACACACACTCGGATCCTCCAGGTCCTAAAGGTAGCAGGGTTTCTCAAACCCTCCAGGGCTCTTTTTGTAGTCCAAGGAGAGAGGAAGGAAAGCGACGGTTTTGGGGGAGCCAGCCCCCTGGGTAATGTGATGACCTGCCCTGCCCACTCTGGCTGACCCTGTTGAGTTCCAAGAAAACCCCAGAAATGGGTTCCATGGAATAGCCGACTTTATTCCCCGAGTGGCGCAATCAAATAAACGTGTTTTTCCTCCCCTGAAACTTTCGAATAGACTTAGGAGACCTTTGCAGGCGCCGAAGAACCAGCAGAGGGTATTAAGGAGTGTTTTGATGGGCTCTTGAGTGTGGAGGCAGGAGGCTGCTGACGACCATGGAGAGGGTAAAGGACTCAGGATCCAAAATGCCTCTAAGGGCCCATCCTGAGTTCATCTAGTACCTTGACCTTTACAGGGCCTTTGCACCACCGGTTGTGAAGACAGGCGGGTCAGGGGACATTGTAAAGGAGTTGGAGAACAGGCAGGGATAGGTGGTGTAAACGTATTCATAGCCTCAAAGAGCTTGCCCTGCAGGGGATAGGGCAATAGCCACCTGGGGGGGGGGGGGAGGCAACATTTCCAAGGTGGGTCACATGATATGAGCAAAATGGGACTCCTCTACTTCTGGTTTGTCTACCAGTCCCCAGGAAAACATCTGTTTGCTTTCTCAACCCAACCCTGCAGAGGAACCAAAGGCTGTCAGTTCATTTCTCGGGTAGGTTTTGTACCTGGTGGCTGTGTGGTTGTGTAGTTACTGTGTTCGGGTCGTGTCTCTGCCCTTTTCCTTTACAGCGTAGCTGGAAAATCCAGCAGGATTTTCCTGGAGACAAGAAAGTTAGAAAGCAGCATCCAGGTCCTTTGAGCCTGGAGTCTTCTCCACCGAGAAACAATAAAGCTTGAACTCCAGAAGCCAGGTAGGGCAGCCGCACAGCTGATATCGGCAGAAACTGGTGTGAGTGTGGCCCCAGGCCGCCAAGCCCTGCAGGAGCCGTGTGCTCTGAGAGCTAATAGTTTGCAGAATGTAAATCACCATAAGAAGTGGAATGGGGAGGGGACAGTCACATCCAAGAGGCAGAGGGAAAAGGCAGACTGTTCAGAAGAACCCCAGCATCAATGGACGTGACCATCTAGTGCCAGGGAGGGCCCATCCCCAAGGCCACACAGATAGTCTTAGTGTCACCTGTTAGAAAGACTGACCATCTGGGACTCTATGAGAAACACCTAGAATGGTGATAATCTCAAAATAGGAGGTAACAAAAAGGTAACCACTTGCCGGGCGGTGGTGACGCATGCCTTTAATCCCAGCACTCGGGAGGCAGAGCCAGGCAGATCTCTGTGAGTTCGAGGCCAGCCTGGGCTACCAAGTGAGCTCCAGGAAAGGCGCAAAGCTACACAGAGAAACCCTGTCTCGAAAAACCAAAAAAAAAAAAAAAAAAGGTAACCACTTTTTGGGGCTCCTGTCATGAGCACACACTATCAGAAACATAAATCATAAATGACACATTTGTGTCTTGCCACGTCAGAATTTGTTGAATCACAATAAATTCATACAGTTGCAATTTCAGGGGAGCAGTTTGTCCAATTATCCCTCCCACCACATTCTCTCCTTGATTGTGTTGAACGAGGCAAACAGAGGCTTTTAGTCCAGGCTTAATTATTAATATTAACTTTCAGATTATATCATGCACATAGTAAATGTGTGTGTGCATATGCATAGGTTGCAGAAGGGATACAAAGGGTTAAAAAGCAAGGAGTTCTGAAGAGGCCAAAGCTGGGAAACTGATAGCCACATTGACAGTGTGGGGGTGAGATACCAAACCAGCTGGCGGTCTCCGGAGAGGGCCTGCAGCTGCTATTGCAGGGTCCAGCTGCAAAGCCAGAGTTGAGCTACGGAGCTGAGGCCAGCTGTGGATGCGACAGGACAGGACTGGGCACGGAGTCACTGATGGGGATGGGTGGAAGGACAGCAGATCTAGAAGGATGGACAGCAAGACAGAGAAACCAGAACAGGCCGTGTCTACAGTGGGGGCAGGTAGCAGCAGGGAGTCTCTGCCTGTCTGCCCTTAGATGCACATATCAGGCGGCCAGGTGACAGGTCAGTAAGGGACTGTTGCCATGCCCCAGTGAGAGACTTACACCTTTTTCTTGTGTGTCCAATAAATTCTAGGGCCTGGTTTTCCTGACATGGTTTTCATATGCTCACGTGCCCAACAGTACTACTATTTTTTTTTTTTTTTTTTTTTTCCGAGACAGGGTTTCTCTGTGTTGCTTTGGAGCCTGTCCTGGAACTCACTCTGTAGCCCAGACTGGCCTCGAACTCAGAGATCCACCTGGCTCTGCCTCCCGAGTGCTGGATTAAAGGCGTGCGCCACCACCGCCCGGCCCAACAGTACTACTTTTCCCCAATAGATTCATACTATGGCCCCTTTCTCTTCCCAGAGTGTCATTTTTCAGTGTGCATTTCACGAGTTGTGCCAGACAATGCACAATCCATCTCCATCCTCAAAATGGAGCCCAAAATGCTTGTAAAGTGGAATCTTTCCGGGCAAGGCAAGACTGAAAAGCCACTGTTTTACATAATATGGATTAATTTAGGGCAGGGCCCAGCTCAATCTCAGCAGTACCCACAGGGTATTGTCACCTATAGCCTGTGACACCCGCTCTTACTCTTGTGGTACCAGATGCCTTGCTGGAGATGGAAGGGACCGGTCATCATCGTCTTCGTTTAATTACTGACTGTGTTCCAGGTACTATGCTAAATACTAGTTTTTTTCAAGAAGATGAAAGCTTTTCCTGTTTGTGAGTTATTCCCAGAAGGAGAGCCCAGGGCCTCCAGAAGGAAACTGAAAGCCCCTGTGTGATTCCCACCAGGCTGAGAGTGCACAAGCCAAGAGGTGGTTTAGAGATGGGGCGCCACGGAGGTTGGCTGGAGAAAGGCGGGCTCCATCTAGATGGTATATGGAAGGATGGAGAGCTTTGCTGAGGGTGAAGTAGTGCTCAGAAGGGACTAGTCGAGAGAGAGGTTGAATGTGCAGAAGAGAGCAGAGAACCCTGAAAAGGAGGAGGCAGACAGAGCAAAAGGCGAGGTTGGCCTTGGGTAAGAACCCCCCGGGGTGTGCGTGAGCGGGGCAGGGAGGCCTTCTACTGGAGTCACAGTCCCGGGGCTCAAGTGAAGCACTAATTGCAGGCACGCATGGCTTCGTTATGCCGTTCTTTACCATCTGTATTTGAAATGTAAACATTTTGGTTTGGTTTTTGTTTTTTCGAGACAGGGCTTCTCTGGCTGTCATGGAACTCGCTCTGTTGACCAGGCTGGCCTCGAACTCACAGAGATCTGCCTGTTAAAGGCATGTACCACCACCACCCAGCTGAAATGTAAACATTTAAAAACTATGTGCAGTCAGCGTTCTGTCACTATCGCAAAAGACCCGAGGCCAGTTTATGAAGAAGGGTTTATCTTGGCCCCCGGTGCTGGAGGCTCTTCATTCTGACCTGCTGATCCGCTTGCTGTGGGCCTGTGGTGGGACGGCACATCATGGCGGAAGCATGTGGAGAAACTGAACCCGTCACTTCACTACGAGCCAGAGAGCACAAAGGAAGAGGAAAAGCTTAGGACCCAAACCCCATCCAGGGTGCCACTCCATGGACTAAAGACATTCTGCCTGACCTACATCCAGGAGTATCCATCACCTTGGGGCCAACCCTTAACACACAGGTCTAGGAGGAATATTCAGAATTCAAACTTCTGTCCATAAAAAGGCAATTTCAAGGCACATGGCTGTAATCTTAGCCCTCAGTAGGCTGAGGAAGGCGGATTGTGATTTCCAGATAATCTTGGGCAACTCAGTGAGACCATTCCTCAAAAACAAATTAAAATAAAGATCTGGGGAGAAACTGTTGAGAAAATAAAAATGACCTTTGGATTGGAAGAATATCAAAGAACTGATAAAAGTTTGAATGCAGAATACAATAGGAATTCCTTCGTCAACACACAGCTTTAAGTACGAAAAGGATGGTGGGCCTGGAGAATGGCTCAGTGGCTAAGAACGCTTGCTGCTCACATAGAAAGACCAGAGTATGTTTCCCAGCACCTCTGTGTTCAAACAGCAGCATCACTGGAACCTGCTGGCTCCCAGCCTGTGGTGATATTTTAATTGTACTGAAATGTGATTTTATTTGTATGTTAATAAATAAAGTTGCCTGGGGGTCAGAGCTAATAGCAAGCCATAGCAGAGCTGGGCATTCGTGGCACACGCCTTTAATCCCAGTACTTGGTAGAAGAGCTAGGTAGTTCCCTTTGTGGTCAAGGAAACAGCCAGCATTGGAGACACACGCCTTTAATCTCAATACCATAGAAGACCTGGAGGGCTGTACAGACAGGCAGTGACAAGGCAGTCATGTGGTTGGGTTTACAACCAATGAGAAGGCAGAACAGAAAGTCTATATAAAGACAAACAGACAGGAAGTAGGTCTCTTTTGGAGAGGTCTCTTGGCTGAAGAGGCTAGCTGCAGCAGGCTCTTAGCTCTGACCTCTTGGCTTTGAGCACTAAGTGCGGGAAGAGACCTTGCATCAAAGCAATAAGATGGAGAGTGATGGGGGCAGGGTGAACCCTGAATGTTTTTCTTTATAGTTTTGGGATCAAACCCAAGACTTCACGCATGCTAGGAGAGGGTTCATCCTCTGAGCTGTACCTTTATCCCAAAGATGTTTATGGAGAAAGGCCAATCACAAAAGACACATGGTACATGATTGTGTTTATATGACAGCTATGGCAGAGGATCTGTGCAAAAAGAATTGGTCACCTAGAGCTGGAAGGAGTTTGAGAAAGTGGGAGTTGTTTTAGGTTTCTTTAGTCCTAGCATTCAAGAGGCAGAGGAAGGTGGGTCTCTGAGTTCGAGGCCAGCCTGGTCTACCAAGCAAGTTCTAGGACACCCAGTATTACATAGAGAAACCTTGTCTTTAAAAACAGAAGGAAGGAAGGAAGGAAGAAAGAAAGGAGGTCGGGAGGGAAGGAGAGAAGGAAGGAAAGAAGGAAGGAAAAGAAAATGCCCCACAGACTTTTCCACAGGTATGGAGGTGTGGAGGTATTGTGGGATAATCTTTTTGTACACTGTGAAAATGTGTCTCTGCCAAGGTGCTTTTTGATTGGTTTAATAAAGAGCTGAATGTCCAATAGCTAGGTGGGAGAGGATAGGCGGGACTTCCAGGGAGAGAAAGGAACCAGGAGAAGAATCAGAGAGAGGCAAGGATTCGCTATCAAGTCTCAGAGGAAGTCGGACATACAGTATGAAAGAGAGGAACAAGCCAGAATGTAGTGGCATAATGTAGATTAATATAAACAGGTTAATTTAATTTTAAGAGCTAGTTGGGAAGAAGCCTAAGCTAAGGCCTAGCTTTCATAATTAATAAAAAAAACCCTCCATGTCATTATTCAGAAGCTGGTGGTCCAAAGAAAGTCCAACTACATGGAGACATTTCTCAGTTCAGGTTCCTCTTCCCAGATGACTCTGTTTTCTGTCGTGTTGAACAAAAACAAAAACAAAGACAAAAACCAAAACTTACCAGGACAAGAGCGAAGAGTGATGGATAAAACATACAGGATTTTCTTTGGGGGTGATAAAATGTTCTAAGTTGGCCATGTTGATGTGACATACAGCTGTGAATATGCTACACACTGCTGGACTACACATGCTACAACATCTCGGTAAAGTTGTTTTTCAGACACATGAGATGCCACTTTGCCTCCACCAGGATGGCCATAGTTTAAAAACGGAGAATCCTAAGTGTTGTCAAGAACATGGAAGACTGGAGCCTTTGTGCTGGTAAGAACATGGCGCAGCCACTTTGGAAAACTGTCTTGTTCCCTCACTGAGGCCAAGTACCTGGACTCTGCTCCTAGGAGTTACCACAGAGAACTGAACACGTGTACCCAAACACAAGCGTGGATGTGAATGTTCCCAATGGCAGAGGACAGAAACAACTCAGACGCACGCCAGCAGGTGGACAGGGAGTCAGACGCCATAGCCACACAGGGAAGAAATGAAGGAGCTGGCCCACCTTATGAATGAGCTCAGACAGCATCCTGCCGTGTGATGGAAGCCAGAGTCAACAAGTATCGCCTCATCCAGAGGCAATGTCCAAATGCAGACAGACAGACAGCAGGTTGATAGTTGCTAGGAGCTTGAGGGAGGGCCTGGGGCTCGGCTGTGTAATGTGCGGTGGGTATCCCCGTACATTAAGGTGAGTTCTGTACAAACAGTGGGGAAGGCTGGGTGATGTGGTGAGGCTTCATACCCCTGAATAAGCACATGGTAAAATGGTTACGATGGTCGGTTCGCTTATGTGTATTTTATTTTAGCCCAGGCTAGCCTCAAACTCTCTATGTAGCCTCAGATGACCTTGAGCTCCTGATCCTTGTGCCATTACCTCCCAAGTACAGGCTTACAAGTGCACCTTCACACCCTGCTTGTGTGGTGCTGGGGTGGAACCTGGGCTCTCTAAATACTAAGCAAGCACTCTACCGATTGAGTTACATCTCTGGCCCAGCTGTGTGTGTTTTAATGTGTACACACACCGATATCTTCAAAGATATTTAAAAAACATGCTATATTATTACTACTACTGAATGGTCATCAGACTATTAACATGAATGTTTGGAGGGGCTGGGAAAACGGCTTAGTTGATGACGTACTTGATGTGCACCCAGAGGTACAGACAGGAGGAACCCTGGGCTTTGCTGGCCAGCCACTCTGGCCAGTCAGTGAGCTCCAGGTTCAGTGAGAGACCCTGCCTCAAAAAATAAAGAGTGGTTGAGGAAAACGCCCAGTGTGAGCCTCCGCCCCCCCCCCACATCATGTGCACAGTCACCTGCATAAACCTGTGCACACACATGTGTTGGGGTCCCTGCAAGTGCCACAGGTGGCAGGGAAACGATCATGTCAGGTAAAGAATGAAACTCGCTCAGCATCATTTTTGCAGATGCTGGGTCAAAAATTTCCATAGTTTGACCAAGCAGGTTTTTTTTTGCTTTTTCTTTCTTTCTTTTTTTTTTTAAATATTCTTTTTTTTTTAAGATTTATTTATTTATTATGAGGACACCAGATCTCATTACAGGTGGCTATGAGCCACCATGTGGTTGCTGGGAATTGAACTCAGAACCTCTGGAAGAGCAGCCAGTGCTCTTAACCGCTCAGCCATCTCTCCAGCCTCGCAGTTTATTTTTCTTAGACATTTAAACACAGTAAAACTTTGGAGAAAGGTTTCCACGTGACAGTATTATAATAAAGCTTCAGGGATAGCTACATCCTGTCCTTCCAAAGTACATCTCAAGGCACCTGTGACCTTCACCATAAGGATGGATCCTGTTGACTGGTAACAGTGCCTCCCTAGGGCAACAGCTTAGGGAGGAAGACTCTGTAATAGCCTAAGGATGGCATCTACCGCTGGAGGATGCAAAGTACTTAGGCCTGCTTTCATAAGGATGGGTTCTATTCACGGAGAACAAAGCTCAGGATGTGAGGCCTAAAAATGCTCAGGATTTTGAGGGAGTCAGGTGAAGGCTGGCTGCAAAGAATAACAGCAAAGGATTCCAGGTTATTAGACAACATCCACTCCAGCATTCTGGGTGAAAAGGCACCATTTCTTTTCCTTGAAAAAATAAAAAATAAAAAAGCCAGGTGGTGGCACAAGCCTCTAATCCCAGTACTCAGGCGACAGAGGCAGGCAGATCTCTCTGAGTTTGAGGGTAGCTTGGTCTACAGAGTGAGTTCCAGGACAGCCAGGGCTACACAGAGAAAACCCTGTCTCAAAACAACAACAACAACAACAACAAAAAGTCCAGTCTCCTTCCTATGGTCACTGATGGCCACTGATGGCCCCTCTGGGCAGAAGACCATATGGGCACAGGGTTGGAGGTCTAGTCTGCACATGCGCAGGATGTTCTGTGGTCACCCCACATCCGGCCTTGGAATGTCAGCCCTTTCTGGGTCTCTGACCAGGGCTGCGTTCTGTAGAAAGCAAGCCAGCTGGCAAACCTCCCACCCCCCCACCCCAGATTCCCCCTTTATCTTCTGCAGCCTCTTCCCAGGAACTTCCGAGAATGCAGAGCTGACCCCGCAGAGGGCTGCAAAGCTTCCAGCACTCAAGCTCTGCTCCCATTTCCGGCCGGGGATTGACAAGGACCTGTTTGCCCTCCTGCCTCCCACCCAAAGCAACCAAAACCAGACGCATAAAACACACAGAGCTGTTGTTTTCAAGACATAAGACATCAGGCAGTGGAGGACAGTAATCCCGGGGGATGGGGAAAATGAGGTCCAGGCTACTGCTGGGCTGGCTCTCTGCCTTGAGAGACTTCCAGACCACAGAGCAGGAAGGGGGACCCTGCAGAGCCCAGCTGACTTCCCGAGTGGGGGAAACAGCAGAGTATTTGGGGGGCAGCGAGGTGGCTGCTGTTGGTAGGACAGAGCATGAAGAGAGAACCCCCAAATGCGTGTTTCAGGCCCGGAGGATCCCTCTCCAGCAGTTATTATTAATTGCATTCCATATGTTTAAAAAGTTATCCAAGGCCAAGATACAGTTCATTGACCGAGGACTTGCCCAGAACACTCCAGGCTCCAGGTTCAAACCCAAGACCACCATCTTAAAAACATTGAAAACATCATAGTCCCCAGTTGAGCTAGAGACGGTACATGCTTTTAATCCCAGCACCTGTGAGGCAGAAGCAGGCAGATCTCTGTGAGTTCGAGGCCAGCCTGGTCTCCAAAGTGAGTTCCAGGAAAGGTGCAAAGCTACACAGAGAAACCCTGTCTCGAAAAACAAAACAATAACAACAACAACAACAAAAAAACAACCCTGGACGGGACTGACACCTGATTAGACATGATAGAAGAAGGTGAACACAGACAGCGCAGTGCAGACTTCAGGAACTGAGACACGGAAGAAAAAATACTTGAAAAAACAAAAGGGTCATTACAAATACAGTAAATGGAAAGCAAACCAGTGACCTAGAACAACTTCGACCCGTGTGAACTGTGTTGTTATCAGAATTAGAAAAGAGGACAGAGGTGGGAAAAACTGTTAGAGGAATCAACGGTGGCAAAGTCACCACACTGGATGATCAAAATCCCGGGATCCAAAGATCTCATTGAGCCTCAAGCACAAGAAGCAAGGAAAATGGACCAGCAATATGGCTTCGCAGGTAAGGGACTGGCCCCCGAGACTGATGCAGGGACTCACGCGATGGAAGGGGAGAACTGACAGATGTCCACACACACACACACACACACACACACACACACACACACACACACACACATAGAGATAAGAAAAATAAGACTTTGTGTGGCTGCAGAGATGGATCAGCTAGAAGAGCACTCACTGCTCTCGCAGAGGACCTGGGTTCGGGTCCCAGCACCCATGTGATGGCTCACAACCATATGTAACTCTACTTCCAAAGGATCTGATGTATGTCCTCTTCTGACCTCCGTGGACACCAGGTGTGCATACAGCACACATAAATACATGCAGGCAACACACACACATAAAATAAAATAAATGAATACATAAATGCATAAATAATATTAGGCTTGCAGGATGGTTCAGCAGGTAAAGGCACTTGCCACCAAGCCTGAAGACCTGAGTCCAATCGCTAGACTTACATGGCGGAAGGAGAGAACCACTCCCACGAGTTGTCCCCTGACCTTTGCACACACATTATGGCATGCACATACCCACCTCCAAAAGGAGTAAGTGGGTTTTTTGTTTGGTTGGTTGTTTTGGTTTGGTCTGGTTTTCCGAGAGAGTGTTTCCCTGTGTAGCCCTGGCTGTCCTGGAACTTGCTCCATAGACCAGGCTGGCCTCGAACTCAGAGATCCTCCTACCTCTGTCTGCCAAGTGCTGGAATTTAAGGCTTGTGCTACTGCTGCGTGCCCCCAAAAAATGTTTTAAATTTTAATAAAATCTTTTAAAATGTTTTTACAGGACATACCACAGACCAGGTTTGCCGGGCTGTGGTGGTTTGGAAGAAAACGGCCTCCAAAGGGAGTGGCAGTTAGGAAGTGTGTCACTGTGGGGTGGGATTGGAGGTCTCTTTTTCTCAAGCTTCCTTCAGTGTGGCAGTCAGTCGACTTCCTGTTGCCTGCAAGATGTAAGACTCTCAGCTGCTCCAGCGCCATGTCTGCCTGCACGCTGCCATGCTCCCCGTCATGATGGCAATGGACTGAACTCCTGAAACTGTAAAGGAGCCACCCCGATTAAATGTTTCCTTATAAGAGTTGCCATGGTCATGGTGTCTCTTCACAGCAGTGAAAACCCTAGCAAAGACAGGTGCACACCTGCAGCCCTTCCTGGTGCTGGAGAGGCAGAGGCAGGGGGATCTCATGAGTTTGACAGCCTGATCTACAGAGTGGGTTCTAGGCCTGCTGGGGCTACACACTGAGATCCTGTCTCAAAAAGGAAAGGAAAAAAACAAACAAAGACTCGACTCGGAAGGAACAACTTAAAAGTCAGTAGTTCGCTAGCTGCACTGTGGTGATGGTTTCCTGGGTGTGTGCATCTGCCAAGAGAGATCCAAATTCCATCCCGGGCAAAGCTGTCACACCCTCTTCAGACAACCCTCACCACGCACAGTAGGGCTTCTGGTTAGAAGGAATGTGTGTGAGAGGGTGTGCGCCAGCGTGCACACGGGAAGCTGTTAGCGTGTGAGGGTTCCCGTGTGTTCATGCAAAGTGAGGATGTGCTTGTATGCCTGACGGCTGTGAGTGCTCTCCTGTGAGAGTGTGAGTAAAGGCATGTGTGTGCACGTGTGCATGTTTGTGGGCTTGTGCATTCTTCTTGAGAGTGTGGAAGCATGTTTGTGTGACTGAGTGTCAGTGCTGTTCATGGGAGTGTGAGCACATGTGTGTGAAGTCGTATGTGTCTGAGTGGGAGGGACCCGGAGGGAGCCCTGCCAACTGCATCTGCTTCCACTCATTCCAGAAGCTCCCACTGCCCACAGAACAAAGCTGTGGCTTGCTCCCCGTGGGGGTTCTGAGCAGAGCTTCGCACTGCTGGGCTGCTCAGCCTACACAGGCATCTCCCCCTGTGCTCAGTGTCCTCTCTGCTGGCAGCGAGGCTGCAGTCACACCCCCGCCTGCCTTTTGCGGCTCAAGGCATCATGGGACTCTTGAGAGTCGAGCACAAGCAGGAACAGGACAGGGCCTTTAGAAGGCCACTGAGGGCAAACAAGGAGAGTGTCGTACAGGATGGGGGAAGGAGACCATCAAAGCCCAACATGGGTGCTGGGGCCCAGACTCAAGGCTTCTGCCAGAACAGCCTGTGTGTGCTCTTACCTCCTGAGCCACCTCTCCAGCTCTGTTAACACTCATCTTTGACAGAAAGTTTTAAGGACTCTATGATCTGCAGCAGGGTTTTTTTTTTGTTGTTGTGTTTTAAATTTTGTGTGCACACATGTACATGTGTATTTTATGTGCATGGCCATATGTGTACGTGTGTGTGAGTGCCAGTGTACACATGCCACAGCATATGTGTGCAGGTCAGAGGGCAGCCTCAAGTGTCGGTCCTCACCTTCTGTCTTGTTCAGGGCTGCAGAAGAAGACAGACACCCCCCCCGCCCCCCCCCCCCCGGGCTTCGGGAGCCCTCCCTTCCTCTCGCCCGTCTCGCTGGAGGAGCGCTGGGGTCACATCTACAATGAGTCTAGATTTTTTTACACGTGTCCTGGGGATCCAGACTCAGGTCCTCAGGCTCGCACATCAAGCACTTTCCACACGGAACTACCTCCTCACCCCACTCGGAAGCAGTTTTATTGGACTGAATTCCATTGCCGTTCCGCACTCGTTGAAGGGCAGCTGGCCGAGCGCTGGAGCCCAGAAGCCGGACACGCCAAGTTTGCTACGCATCACGAGGTCCCCAGAGCACGAGGGCAGCGAGAGCTCCTCGGGACAGTGAGCGTGGGTCGGGGCCCCTTTGCTTCACCCTGCGATGTACGGAGAGTTCAGCTCCAATATGTACTAACGCGCCAATAGTTCCATGTAAGACTGGCTGGTCAGCAAGCTTTGGGGGTCCTCCTGGCTCCACCTCCCCAGTGCTGAGACGATAGACATGCATCATTATACCTGGCTGGAGACATAAATGACTCCGAGGTTAAGAGCGTGGCTGCTCTCGCAGAGGACCTGAGTTCAGTTCCCAACACCCACCTTGGGTGGCTCACAACCATCTGTAACTCCAGCTCCCGTGGGATGGAGGGCTCTGGGATCTGTAGGCATCTGCATTCATGAGCACACGCGTGCGCGCGCGCGCGCGCGCACACACACACACACACACACACACACACACACACACACACACACACATCAACCTTTTTTAAAAAGAATGAAACAAGAGTTTCTTTTGCTCACAGTTTCAGGACACAGTCTACGAATGCAGGGAAATGGTGGCTGCAGCAGCTCCAGGCAGAGGGTCAGACTGTATCCACGGCAGGGACTCGCTTTCTCCTTTTTATTTAGTCCAGGACCCCATGAAGGTGTACTTAGGGGGAATGTGTTGAGGCCTGAAGCTGTAGAAGGCTTCCATTAATAGACAGTGCCCATCTCTTTTTTGTTTAATTCATTTACATTTTTATTAAAATTTTTCCCATACAATACTTTTGATCATATTATCTCCCTTCCCTCAACTCAATATTACAGAATAATGAGTTACAAATGATTTATAACTTCATATTTCATATGCTTATGAAATAGAAGTATATGCTCTGGCATGTGGTGATTTAAATATGCATGCACACACACAAATACCCACAAAGAGAAGAGAGAGAATGAACATGGAAAAATATCAAAGATAGTGTCCATTTGTGGTCTCTGTTCTGGTGGATCAGAAACTCCAGGGCACCTCCAAGCAACCTCTCCGCAAGCCTAGCACTTCCTTTTTGTGGGAAAGGGGCCCAGAGGCAAGGCCAATCCGCTTTCCTCAGCAGCGGGATTCCTACTCGGATGTTCAGAGATGGGCAGGACAGATAGAAAGGATCTTCCTAACCACTCCCCTAAACTGCCTTGGGCCTCAGTCTGAGTCCTACCTGACCTTAAACTGCTTGTTTTTGTTTTTTCTAGACAGGGTTTCTCTATGTAACAGTCCTGGCATCCTGGAACTAGCTCTGTAGACCAGGCTTGCCTCGAACTCACGGAGCTCTGCCTGCCTCTGCCTCCCAAGTGCTGGAACTAAAGGTGTGTGCCACCACTGCCCGGCCTAGGCCTACCTAACCTTAAATGCTGTTTCTGTTGACAATGACTGGCCCCCATCCCACCCAGGGTCTCTGTCCCCACCCAGGGAGTATAGACACGGGGTCTCATGGATTAGAACACTTAACTACAGCTGACTTAGTGCCACCGACCACTGAAACTGACCCACACTTCAGCAAGGGCTTCATACCCACAGGCTGGACCCAGGCTGGACCCAGGCTGGACCCAGGCTGGGCTCCCTGGACCCACCCCCCAAATCCAGCCAAACGCTGCTGCACGTCTGTCAGCTGGCTCCAGTGACTCCCCCCCCCCATCACATACTGTGCAAACAGCTGCACACTTGTAGGCTGCTGACCCTGTCCACCCTTCCCCCGCCACAGAGAGGTCACAAGGGAAAGGTTGCAGCTGATCTCCACAGGACTGTTTACACCACAGGCAGCGGAGCAGGTCCACAGGCAGCAGGGAAGCAAACAGCCTCTTTGTAAAAACATCCATTGTACAGACAGACTTAGCAGGAATGGAAAGTGACTCCTGTCTGTGTCTTCGCTGATACAAGGCCATGGAGCTGTTGGCTGAGCAGGGATGGGGAAAGTTGAGTTAGGCTCACGTGTCTCCACCTTGCTCTGCAGAGGCCTGACTGGGTCTCCCATTGAGGTTCCTCGGCAGCCAGGGTACCCTTCCCCACACTGAGATCAACAAAAAGGTGACAGATGGGATAAGGGCTGTGTGAGGCATGCCTGGGGCAAGTGAGAGCCAGTGTGTTGTCAAGGTCAGGAAGGGTCTTCAGTACCTCAGTTACCTGCCCATGGCTCCGAGGCTCTGAGTCCTTCAGCAGGATGAGTGAGGCTTTCGTTGTGTGCAAACTCCTCATAGCATCAAATCCACCACTGTGGCCGGGTGCGCTGCTCAGCATCAAACCCACCAGCGGCCACTGTGGCCGGGTCTGCTGCTCAGCATCAAACCCACCAATGGCCACTGTGGCCAGGTGCACTGCTCCGTGGTAGTGGAACTATTTATTCACACTGCTGTGTGCACACTGCCACCACCTGACTCCAGAACTGTATCTTCTCCAGCTGGTATGATGTGAATGTAGAATGCCCCCCAGTAGGGTCACGTGTTTGCATGTTTGGTCTCCATCTGGTGGCACAGTTTTGGGGAGATGTAGAACCTTTGGAACAGATTGTCCAGCTCCCAGATACAGGTCTCCGGAGCCAGCCTTGAAGACTGTGTATCTCTGATCCTGCCCGGGGCTTCCAGCTTCCTTCCCTGTCAGCTGACACTGTAAAAAGCCGCCACAGTCTGGCCACTATGCTGGGCCGTACCCTCTGAGACCATGAGCCAAATCACTCTACAAGTTGCTTCTGCAGGCATTTTGACACAGCAGCGAGAAGAGCAGTTAACACACCAGAGGGAACTCGGTGGGGGTTTATTATTTATTTGACAGTGAGGAGGCTTGAATTCAGAGCCTCCCACATGGCAGGCAAGGGCTCTGCCTCTAGGTCCACCCTCAGCCATAAAGCTGGGTTCTAAATACTGTCTTGTCCCGCAGGTTTCGGTTGAAAACTCTGCTGAGGCTTCTGGAGGGAAGCAAGGACCCTTATGCTTTCCAACCAAGCAGTGGCCAAGCAGGGCACATCTGGAGATGGGATAGAGGGAGGCCAGGGAAGGGAGGGCACAGAGTCTATAGCATAGTCCTGGCATGGGCTGAGGAGCAGGGAGAGACATACCACAGAGATGAGGAGACATCAGTGTGGGCTTCAAAGGAAAGGTTTTTCCTGTGGTCTGACTAGACCTGATAAACAATGCCTGCGGATCCCTGATCAGCGAGGGGTCTGAGGGATGGTGAAGTCTCAGGGCTGAGGACACAGGAGGTGGCTCTAAAAAGCCCCAGTTTTCCAAACCACGAGTGGAGACAGAAATATGAGAAGCATGCTCGGCACTAAGGGCTCTCATCCTCGGTCCATCGACCCCCTGGACGGACTTCAGATAAACTGCACAGCTGCCCACAGGCTCTGTAGTGGGAAAAGCTTGTTTTTCTTCTTCTTCCTGACCAAAAGCAGATTTGCTGACAGATTAGCGAGCAGGGGGCTGGGGTGACAGGGAGGTCACCCAGGAGTGCAAAGCTGTGTGGAGCCTTGATTCACCCTAATGAGGTGCCTCTGTTCCTGAGGGCGGGGAGGGAGGCCAGTTCAGGAGGGGCCCCTGCGGCTGGCTTAGGCGGCCAGGGCGGTAGCTTCCATTTGGCTCCCAGGAGGAAGCCCTTCCCCCACAAGGGTGGGCTATTATCCCACTGTGCACCTGTGGACACTGAGGCACGGAGCATACGTGAATGAGAGTTTGGAGTCCCTCTGGAAGCCAGCACTTCTCCGTTTCCCTCAAGTACACGGTCACCGACCCACAGGCCATAAAATGCATCATTTCACCTCATCTGGGTACACAGCTCCATGGCAGTAGGTACCTGCATTCTGCCATTCGCCAGCAATACACCATGATCCTCTCCTTGGAGGTCGCTTGGCTTATTTAGTTGTGGGTGGTTTTTGTTTCTTAGCCACGGCCTCCCTCCTGGCTGGCCTGGAACTTGCTATGTAGATCAAGTTAGCCTTGAATGTGCAGTCATCTGCCTGCCTCTGTTTAGGATTATGGGCCTGCATCATCATAATTTGATTTTTGCATTTACATATGTAAGGTGCATATGACAGATAAGATTGCGTTTATTTCACAGAGTAAGGCAGGCCAGCAGAGGCTTTTGGCTATCTCCAAGTTCATGTCAAATACGCCAGTATATGCAAATGTGTGGTTCAGTTAGGGGCAAAGGGTCTGCATCTTGCCTACCGTATAACCTTAAGTAAGTTACTTAACGTGTCCGAATCTAACCACCCTCACATGTCTGGTGGTCATAATAAGCACTGGTGTTATTGTATATATTAAGTAAAGCTGCAGGAATCATATCTACCTCAGAGCCTGGTATAAAATCAGTGCTCAATAAATGCCCACAATAATGCCATCGATAGTGAGCAAAGGACCGTGAGACCCTTAGCCAGGACTCTGCCCTCCTCCAGAGGTGTTGGTGGGGGTGGGCAGTTGTGGCAGGGGAAGCTGGCTTGCAAGGGCAGGGCCCTGACCTCCTCCAGGAAGGCCTTCTGGCAGATGTGCTTGCCATGGAGACAAGCTGGCTGGAGCTCTCTCCTGCAGAGAGGTCCACTGCTGTGACAGAGGGGGGAAAAAAAACACTCAGGCTCAACTCTAAACAAACTCCCCTCCCAAGGGGAAGCAGTGATACCAGAGAAGGAGAAGGTATTTGGCCTGTTGCTTGTTTTCGAGCGTTTCTTCAGGTCCTTGGCCTGAGCCTCCTGGGGATGGAGGGTCTGCTTGGGGACCTGAGCCTCCTGGGGATGGAGGGTCTGCTTGGGAAGGTCCCAGTTCGTTCAGCTTTAGTGGCTTCTCAGTGGTGTGGAGGGGGAGTCGACAAGTCCTTCTGGGGACTCCTAAGGCAGAAGGTGACTCTGTGTTTGTTTCTCTGCCAAGCCCGGAGAGAGCCTAATGATGATCTACCTAGAACGATCCTCTGCTGTCCTGTGGTGACTCAGGGGTCTCCCAGTACATTTCTGGGGGTCACTCATCTTTGGCCCCTGCCCAGCTCCTGGTGACAGCATCATCCTGGGTGAACGGACTGATCTTTAATGGCGTTCTCTTCTCCATTTCTGTCAGTGTAGGGAGATGGAGATGGGGCAGGAGAGGCGAGAGACACTGGGCTGGGAGGGTCTAGGTATGCAGGCAGGGGCAGGGAAATGCCCGGGCCACCATCACGTCTGGAAAATTCCCCTCCAAGGCCTTGCTGTTTTCACTGGGGAGCTAGGTTGAACAATGCTGGCCTCTGAGGGTGTGGACTTTCTTACCGGAAACCCCACTGCCTAGGCGCAGGAGTCTTTCCTGGATAGGTTCCTCTCTCTCTCCACTCCTAGGAATATGCTCTCCAGATTTACGCCCAGCCCCAAGGCGGACCTAAAGTCTTGGAGCGACCCTGTCGACAGGGAAGCCCCGTATATTGGCACCTGGAGCCGCGCGAAGGAGAAGGCGAAGAGATACCTTGCAGAGACAGACGCTGTCTAGTGCCTCTGGACCTTGACATCTTCTTTCTGGTCTCGGTTCTTTGCATTCCGGGGACCTGACTCCTCCTCTTCCACCTGGCCCTGCCCCTCCTCTCACCTGGCCCCTCCCCTCCCTACATCAGCCCCATCTCTCTTCCCTTTGGCCACGCCCACTTTTTCTGGCCCGCCTCTTCTCCCCGCCCAGCCCACCCCTCTTTTCTCCGACCCCGCCCCTCCTTTTCTCCCCTTACCCCCCCCAGTCCTACCCTTCCCCCACCACCACCTGACCCCTCTTCTTCTCCTCGGCCCCGCCTCTACCTCCCTCGCCATCCCCAGGCCTGCCCCTCCTCCTGGCCCCTCACCCCCTTTCCCAGCCCCCCAACTCCCCGCCCCTCCTCTCGGGTGGGGTCCCGAGGCAGGAGAAAAGACTCAGGCTGCGCCCTGCTCTCGGGCGCCCTCTTGTGGCCCTGGGCCTTGAGGCGGCGGCCGCTCTGGCTAGGCTTTGGGAGCGCCGTTGGCTTCCTCGCTGCTCCACCAGGCTTCCACGGTCCCCCGCCGGGGAGTGACCCAGAAAGCACTCCAAGGCCGGCCAGCACTCGGCTTTTAGGATCTTTATTGCCTCCGTAGGCTGCACGTCCCCAGGTGGGACTAGAAGAAGTTGAGCACCCTGCGGAGCGACTGCACGCGTGCGCTGTGGGCCTCCCAGTCGGAGAAGCTGCGGAAGTCGCCCCTCTCCACCACGTACATGCGGCCGCGGTAGTTGGGCTCCTCGTAGAGGACCCACCTGAAGGCCAGGGGAAGGGCGGGTCAGCGGGCGGGAGCCACGAGGGCAAATCCCCGGCCCCACCCCTCTGTCCTAGCACCTTACTGCCTTGGGCACCAGTGGCTGGATCGGGCTCGGTGCTGGGAGGGGACAAGCAGGGGACTGCCCAGTAACTGACAAGGGCGGCAGTGACTCCAGGACGCACTCGGCCCAGTCGCCCTCCAAAGGGCCATTTGCACACAGTCCCCAGCCCCTGACAGGACTACTGACATAAACTGGAGACCATTCCCACTGTGTATCCACTCAGCCAACAGCCCTGGTGGTCTCTACCTGGGAATAAGTGTAAGGAAGAGTCTCATCAGAGACTGGACCAGCCCTGCCCATCCCACCACCATCCCTGAGACAAGTGTAGAGCTGTGCGTGTGGGACCCAGGAAAAGACGCCCTGTGCACCCTCCCACTTGGGGGTCAGGTTTGGGGACGGGGCTAGGGAGTTTTAGAAAGTTGGGGAGGGACCTCCAGGCCTGGCTGCACCCAGAACTGCAAGTACCATGGGCAAGGGCTGGCTCTGCATTTCACTTCAGTCTTTAGCTCAGACTCACCCTGCCTCCCCTGTCCTTCCCACCCCACCCCACCCCCTGCCCATTCACCACAGTAGAAAACAACTTTCCTCTGGACCACGGTGGTTTTATGAAACAGGACTCCCCTGGGGCCCTCTCAGATCTCTGAGATTCTTGAGATCCAGGTCACAGGGCTACTCTGACCTTTCTTTGTAGGAACCCGTCCCTGCTCCCAAAGCACTCTGCCGGTCAAGGAGTTTTCTTTGCAGGGAACAGACTGGGAATCTATGAGCTCCTTAGCCCAAGGTTCTGCTCACAGATTAACTCAGAGGAGAGAGCCCACTAAAGGCCACGCAGCCCACTTCCCCAGCTCGCCGCTCCCAAGTCACTATAGCCCCCTCCCTTCCTTATCCTGACCTCTCACCTGATAAATTCTAACGGTAGTGATGAGAGAGAGAGAGAGAGAGAGAGAGAGAGAGAGAGAGAGAGAGAGAGAGAGAGAGAGAGGAGGGAGGTGTGTTGGAGGGCACCTGCTGGACACAAGAGCAGGCCCGGATCACCTGAGCCTCCTTACAACCCACCACATTGCTGGGGTCTCCAAGAGAGTGAGCTAATCCTACCCTGCTCTATAGTGCCCTGAGCCACCTTGGAGTTCTTGTGGACGTCCCAAGAGGAAGAGGGACCTGACTGGGCATGAAGGCTAATCCTCTGGTTCCTCACCTGTAACTCCTGGGGTAAAGCAATGGAGAAAGGGGTCTCTGAAGAGGTGGCTCAGCACTTAAGAGCACTGGCTGTTTATCCAGAGGACCCAGGTTCAATTCTCAGCACCCGCATGGCAGTTCACAACTGTCTGTAACTCCAGGTCCAGGACTCAATGCCCCCTTCAGACCTCTGTGGTCACCAGGCATGCATGTGGCACACACACATGCATGCAGGCAAAATACAGGTATAAAATATTTTTTTTAATTAAAAAAAGGGGAGCGCATGCCAATTCAGCCTGTTAGAATGTCGGGAGAAGGTCCCTGCTTTTTCCGCCCATGCCTTCTAGGGCAGATGCGAGTGCTGGTTCACTCCTAGGCTGGTATGGAACCCAGAAGGAATGCTCTTGGCCTATGGGAGGTGGTGAAGGGGACCTGCTTCACTGCTGCAGATCCCAGAGAGAGCTCAGGGACCCAAGGCATATCACAGAAGAGTTAAGGTCATCGAAGAGAAAAGACAAGCGTACCTTGGACCCCAACACAGAGGCCCACTGCCTTGGCCTCCATCTCCTGACCATTGAGCCTGGTTTCTTCCAGGAAAGTGGAGTTTAAAGATTGTATACCCCAAGGCTGGTGGAGGTGGCGCACGCCTTTAATCCCAGCACTTGGGAGGCAGAGGCAGGATCTCTTGAGTATAAGGTCAAAAGAGGGAGTTCCAGGACAGCCAGGACTACACAGGGAAACCCTGTCCCAAAAAACTTTAAAAAAAAAAAAAAAAAAAAAAGCTCCTCCAATCACAATCAGAGTTCTCTCCTGCCTTCCCTCTCCCTCTCCCAAGATCCCCAGGGTTGCTGGCGGATTATGTCTTGGGTCTTAGGACATCTTCCATACCTAAGTATGTGTCTGGCCTCATGAGACACAATTTAGCCTGCAGATTTTCCAAGGCAAGTTGTTTTGGACTCCTACCCCCATATCCTCAGCTTAGGGGGGCCAAGGCCAGGTATTGGGAGAAATAGTAGCTGCAGGTCTGCTCTGAGCACACCTTGTCTCCCTCAGCCCTCCCTTGACCCCTGGAGAGGGGCCCTGGGCCTGAGCCTCAGAAATATAGAAGGCACGTTCCCAGAGGAGCCAAGTTCCGGTTCCAGCCCTGCACAGGGAGGGGAGGCTGGAGCCTGTGGGGCTCTTCTGCTGGGGGGCAGGGTCCCCAGCTCTGGAGTGGAAGGGGTTCCACCGGGCTGCAGTGCCAGCAGGGCCTCTGCCGTGGAAAGGATTAGTTAGCTACAATCTTAGCTTGTGCATCTATAAAATGGTGATGGCGTCTGTAAAATGGCGATGCCGTCTCCAGAGTGGATAGACTCCCAGTGTGATGTGCCTTTGTGTGTACAGTGAACAGGTGCACAGGGAGCTGCCCCACGGGGCAAACACTGCGCCCTGACAGCTCTTTTGGAACGGAGAAGATGGGCAAAAGTTCCTGGTACCCTTGTCCATCCTATGAGAGCTTCTTGAAGCCCAACAAGCTGGTGTGGGTTGTTGGCCACTAGGCAGAGCCATCTTAGGTCTGGGGTCATCTGAGCTGGGCAGATGTACCCTCTCAGAGAAGGTGGGACTGCTGTGTAGCTTTGAACCCCCTGAGTGGGGGTTCTCTGGAGTCCAGTGACTCAAGAAAGCCAGACAGTCTAGACGTTCAGTCCTGTAGCCGAGACGGTCACAGTTTCCTAAATGCTCCTTTCCTTCGGGTGTGGCACACCGGAGGGGAGGTCTCGGGGAGCCTCTGAGGCCCTGACACCTTCCTGAAAGATTCACTGCTTGCCTGGAGCAGGTGAGGCAGATGAAGGCCTGTGGCTCAGGGGCACCATGCCCACCACACCCGATGTCTTCCCACCCCACCACACCTGTCTGGCTGCCCTGGCTGTACTCACGCTCCATCGCCATACACCTTGATGGCGTTGACGCAGCTCTTGGCCCAGCCCCGGCTCTGTAGGAAGGGGCAGTCTTCCACGAACTCCAGGCACTGGCCTGTGAAGTTGCAGCCCTCGAAGATGTCTATGCGGAAATGTTCTCCATGCTCCGGGACCCAGGCAGGTGGGGAAGGAAAAAGGAATACTCCAAGTCTCTCATGGGGAGAAAGGAAACAACTCCTGCGCTAGACTGGGACCCAGTGTGTACTCACCATCCCAACACATACACACACTGGCTTTCTTCCATGAGATGTGGTGGGAGAAAGGGTTCTCCTATCACTTTAAAAACCTAAGCCACTGAACTGGCCCGATCTTCACCTTTTACAACTAAGGACCCAAGGACCGTGAGGGCGACTGTCTAGAGGCCAGCACAGTAAGATCGGAGCTGGGGGGAGACAGGGAGGTCACTGGCTCCTTCCAGGCATTCCACTTGGGGGATTCATGTCCCAGCTTTGGCGTATTCACCCTTGGTTTCAGGCTACAGGCAGGCCTCCAAACGATAATATTTTAGAAGTGTAATAGAACCCTTTATGAAAACAGTAAGCCAAGACATCTAAAACAATGGCTCTCATTTGTTGAAGTCCCTGCTGGTTTCAACATCATAATTCACTAGCACCAGTGCATACATCTTCCTGCGTGATCACCCACCCGGTGTCCAAAGGAGAGCCCCCTCCCTACTGGCCAGGTTCCTATGAAGCCTGGGATGGCTCTAACAAGAACAGCCTTCATAAGATATCTTGTATATTTTTCATATAAACAGCATTATGCAGGATCGAGAGCCAACTGTTCTAATGCCTCTCTCCAAATGCCCACATCCTGGCAGAGACACTAGGGAAGCACTCTTTCAGTTGAGCATGCCAGAGCCCAGCTGATTCTGGAACTGATGTAGAAAAGAAAAGGGGCCCCATGCAGAGTGGCGCCTCTCCAGACTTCTCAAATGTTGGCCAGAGTCCTGGTGAGGCATCCAGGATGCCCTGGCCGACAGACACTCTGATGAGAGCTGCCCACATCGGTCCCCAGAATCACCTGTTTCCTACCCAAAGGACAGCACTGAGAGCAGATCTCATACCTGTGACCCGAGGAGCACTCACTCCCCAAATCCCACCCTAAGGAGACTGGAGAGAAACGAGACTTTTTCTAGGGGGAGCAATACCCTTCATTTGCTCTCCCTACACACTTCAGGCCACAGTTCTGTGAAGCGACCATCTGTGCAACTCAAGAGCCCTGTCCCCTCAGATTTCTTACTGGGCCTGCTGGCACTTTGGCTGCCATTACTCATTCCAAGTTTGGAACGTTGAGGGCCAGCTTAATGCTCCAAGGTAACCTGCATGGGTAGATGCTCATGCTCAAAGCAGCCTTACCTTGTGTATGTATGTGCTCATGACACAGGAGTACACCCAGGCACATGTGTGAGCATGTGTGTCGGAAGTCAGAGGGCGATTTTGGACATCTTCCCCAATCAGTCTCCACCTTACTAAGAACTTCTGTTTTGTATGTTTACGTGTACACACATGTGTGTGGAGACCAGACAATATTGTAGAGTCCATGCTCTGTTCTGTCTTTACATGGGTTTTGGGGACCAAACTCAGGCTTGTACACCTTATCCATTCTGCCCTCCACTTTATTGATTTATTTATTTTTAGAGTGAGCCTCTTACTGAGCCTGAAGTGTCTCAATTTGGCTAGACTAATTGGTCAGCAAACGCTGGGGAGTCTGCTGGCTCCACCTCCCCAGTGCTGGGGTCCCAGGTCCCATTACACCTGGCGTTTTATGGGTTCTGGGGATGCAAAGTCAGGTCCTTGTACTTGTGAGGCAGACACTTTGCAAGCTGGGCCATATCCCCAACCTTTCATCTCGCTTTTGATGAGTGCCCCCCTATTCAGTGACAATCTAAACGTATGTGAAGTTTAGCTACGTGCTTGGCTCAGAAACCTGAAAGGATTCCTTGGCGACTCCCAGAGGCTCTTGTGTTCTGTCTCCTATCCCTCTTGGTCCTCACAGCATCGCCTGCTCACGTGAGTGTGGGTCTGGACAGGGTTCTCTCAGTTTTTAAGGTTTTATTGTTGGGAAGTGCCGTGCTTCTGATCAGACGCCAGGGTGACCTCCCACTGCCTGAGCTGAGAGTTCCCAGCCCCCCGGCAGAGTGACTCACTCACCATGCCCACAGGCCGACAGGAGCCCATGTGGTCATTGTGGCCATTCCAGCGGAAGAATTCAGGGTAGTCACCGTGCTCCAGGATGAACTGCTGGCCTCGGAAGTCAGGGTGATCAAAGCAGACCCAAGCTCCACTCTCCACACGGATGGAGTTCACTCGGTTCATAAAGCCTCGGTCCTGGAAGTTGTCACAGTCCCCAAAGACCTCCAGCTTCCGCCCTGTGAAGTGCTTGCCCTCATAGAGAGTGATCTGGAACAGCCAGGTGAGAGCTCTGGATCAGGGTCCCATCTGACCTACACACATATACTCACTCACACATGCTCACACATGCTCACACGTGGGCATGGCTGTACTAAACATTTGTTTGTTGTTACACTTAACATTCATAATAGCACTAAAGGATATGTCTTTCAAGGCATAAATGTCTTGCAAAAACAGTCATCATAACTTAACATTGATTTTTCAAAAAGCGAAGTTCCTAATACTGAAATTCCAATTATTCAATAACTCTTTGGGTTTAAAGAACCGTGGTCTCAGAAAAAGACTCTGGGTCATGGGCTTCTCGGCATCTGGGCCCCACATCCTCAGTGGAACCCAGACTTCCATCCCTGCTCACTGCGGTAGATGACTGACACTGTTTACTGATGGGCAGAGTGAGTGGTCAAGTAGCCAACAGGCTTATCCAGACATGGCTCCACCAGGCTCTCACCGACACACGCCCCGCTATCTGTGAACAGGGGTGTCCCCTTAGTCTCGGTGCCCACTTGAAATCAGGCTATTTTCAGACTGTCACTGTATTTGTTAAATTCAGCACTTGTTTGTCATTATATATAACACCCACAATAGCATTAAAGAAAACATTTTCTAAAAGCATAAATGTCATGCAGAACAAGTCACCATAACTCGGCATTCATTTTTTCAGAGAGTAAACTTTATAATCCTGGGACCTCCTTAACTGGAGAAGGGAATCTGTGGAAGCCAGGGCAGGGTTCTTAGGAGAGGGCTAAATGTCACTGATCTCTATGCCTTTTCTCCCACCAATGCCCCACTTTTTTTTTTTTTTTTTTGAGACAGGGTTTTAATTATCCCAGAATAACCTTGAACGTACTATGTAGCTAGGGACGTCCTTAAGCTTCTGATCCTCCTGCCTCCGCTTCCTGAGTGCTGAGAACACAGCCAAGTCCCCCATGCCCGGTTTATGCAGGGTTAGGGATGGAACCCAGGGCTCTGTGCATGTTAGAGAAGCACACTCGCTCAGATCTTCAGCTTTTTCACGGACGTGCCTGAGTAATTGACAGGCGTCAGACTTGGAATTGTGTGGACCTCTTGGCAGTTCAGACATAGCCTCGTAGTAATAGACAACCTATTAGTAATATGGACAGGTTGTCATTGTCCCAAACTAAACAGGTGAAGCAGCCTTAGCGTGCATATTCCCTTCCCACCACAGGGAATCCAATCACTCGACAGCTCTTTGGGACTCAAGAACTATGGTCTCAGAGGACTCTGTAGGAATATAGTCGTATCACCCAGAAACTGATCACTCCAGTTTCTCTGTTTGCACCTTTTCCAAAGGATTGTACACTGGCAAGTCCCTGCCCCTTGGAGTTAAGGTGTTTTGTGGGAATGGATGTCTGTGAGCCAGGGTAACACTGATTTGGGGTTTCTTCCTTTCCTGCTCTGCCATGTTGGTGCTGTTTGTTACTGAAGCACACCCCAGTTCATGCGGACAAATCAATGGTGTCCATCAATGATGGGCATCCTGGGAGCCTCTGGAGGCCAAAGGGTTCCTGGATCAGCCAGGACCTGGACACTAGAGGACAAGGGAATAGCCACATTGGTGGGTACCCTTCCTGCATAAGGCAGGTCTGGTTAGGGCCTCTGGGATGTTCCGGGAGATCTCAGCACTTCAAGGATTTGGAGGTTCCCTTCAATCTCCACACAGTCTGAGAACCAGCCTCAAATCTAGCGGAGAGGCTTCCCCGCCCAGAACTCCCCCAAGTCACATGGGGAGAGAGATCCGGAGGGGGCAAAGACCACATTTTGGCCACCCTGTAGTGAAGAAAAGACTGCAGGAGATCTTCCGACCATAGGGACCATCAGAGATTCACCACTCCAAGCCAGCTGACCACGCTCCTCCTGACTTGAGGATCTCATAAAGGAGGGGTGGGAGAGGGCGACCTTCCTATTCCACGCCCTCGACACGCCCTCAGCCAACAGGGGGAAGTCGCTCCATCTCATTAAGAAATAAAGCCAACTTGGCTTGACTTTGTCAGACCCAAAGAGCATCCGAGATCAGTCTGCACCCACCCCCACGCGCGCGCGCGCGCGGGGGGGGGGGGGGTCCCCGAGGCCGCTGGCCGCACTCACCTTCCCGGAGCGTTGCGCCATGGTGTGTGGCTGGCCGCCGCGGGACCCGGTATATACTCTGTGGCGCCTGCTGGCTCAGCGCCGCCCGGGACAAAAGATTTGCTTGGCCCGGCACCCGCGCGTTAGTGCTGTCGGGCGTGCTAAGCCGGCGCCATGACCCGCCCGCCGACCCAGTGTCACACACAAACGACCTAGACCTCAGTGCCTCTGGATCCGACCCTCGTGGCCAGCCCACCGCTGCGCCGCTGAGTCAGGGCCTCAGCACCCGGGCTTGGGAGAGTCCTCTCAACCCCTTGTTTTGTCCCCCCACCCCCACCCATCCCGAGCTGCGGCTCAGTGCCCGTGACCTGCAGCGCTTTTCTTACCTGGTTGCAGGCTAATAAGATACTGTCTTTGTCTTTTAAGTTGATTGTTGTTTGTTTTTCTGGATGATGGATGGACTCCTAGCTTCCCAAGCTTACCTGGGAGTGGGTGGGGTGGGCAACAACAGCCGCGTGGACCTCTTTGCCTGGTGCTGGGGTATGGGCTCCCAGACTTTCCCTCCCGCACTTACTTTTTTTTTTTTTTTTTCTCCCCCTGAAGATCCCAGGTGACACCTGCCTTGCAGGTCAAGGATCTGCAATAGGAGACCTACAGTACTTTGCGGGTCAGTACCTGAGTCCTAACTATGGACCACCCTGGATGCCAAGGATCTGTTTACAGAGCGATATACCCACTGATCCCAGGTGTAAGAATTTGCCTGGCCCACAGGTATTTGGAGTCTATTGAAGCCTCAAGAGTAAACACACAAACTGCTGGGCTGGTGGCCCTGGGGACAGGCTCTGGGATCAAAGGAGAGAGAAGCTCCAGGGGATGGAAGAGGTCCTAATTAGTTAAAAGGGGACTCTGGGGGACACCTGTGGGCCTCTCTGCTCCCAGGAGGGTAGTGGGTACTTTCTGCAGTACTGTACAGATGAGCACAGAGGAGGGGCCCAGGGAATCCCAGGGCAGAGAAGGTCTCTTGCTTTGCTCTGGGAAGTTACTCCAGGCAGACAGGGAGCCACACAATCACCCTTGACACCAGCTCACACTTTCCCCTGAGGACCCCCACCAGGAACCCCCACTCAGAAGCACACCTCACTGTGTTTGTCTCTGACTACTGATCTTGAAAGAATAAAATTAGAAGTGTGTGTGTGTGTGTGTGTGTGTGTGTGTGTGTGTGTGTGTGTGTGTGTGACAGCCTCTGCTGTCAGTTCTTGCCTTCCACCTTGTTTGGTTACTCTGGGTCTCTCGTTGCTGGCCCAGCAGCTTCCGGGAACTCTCCTGACTCTGCCTCCTCTCTGGCTGTTGGAGTGCTGGGGTTACAGACGCTCCACTGGCTCCATGTGGGTTTGAACTGAGGTCCTCGTGCCTTCGTGGTGGATTACTCAGGGTTCTGTAGAAGGAAGAACATAGAACAGGGTGGGGCGGCTGGGGGAGGGGAGAGGGGACTTCTCAGACTGGGTAGAGTTTGTCTAGGTAGAGCTGTCTTCACACTGGAAGGGTCTGAGGACCAGTCGCCTCTCGGTTCATGAGGCTGATGCCGCAGAAGTTCCACTCTAGGACTAAAGGCCGGGAGGATTCCCTGGAGGACACAAGCCTTCAGTACACACTGGAAGGCCAAGCAAGCCAGGTTCTGATGGTGCCAGCAATGTTGCTACCCATAGTAGCAACAGGGTAGATGAATCCCCAAACAGGAAAGATTAACTCATCAGCTAGACAGACAGACAAGCAAGTGGACTTCCTTAGAGCTGGGCCACCACTGGAAGGTGTGGCCCACATTTGGGTGGATCTTCCCATTTCAGTTAATAAATCAAGAAACTCCCTCCCAGGTCTGCCTAGAGGCTTGTGTCCTGGGTGGCTCTAGATCCGGTCAAGTTGACTGTCAATATTAACCATTAACTGTCACACACAGAAAGAGCTTTGTCCCGAACCATCTCCCTAGCCCAGAAGTTTTATACTAAGCATTAACCCAGATGGTAAAATTATCATCTTCTCATATACATGAACCTGGCATTTGCAATTGGGAGTCGAGTGACAGCTAAGGTTAGACCATTTTCCTGTGACACCAGGGAGTGGGGTGGTGTCTTCCTCGATGTTTAAAGATGGGAAAAGTGAGAAAAAGATCCTGGCTGGGGAAGGCTGGAGAGGCCTATTTAGCCCATTACAAATATTTGCAGCCGAGCCGGGCGGTGGTGGCGCACGCCTTTAATCCCAGCACTCGGGAGGCAGAGGCAGGCGGATCTCTGTGAGTTCGAGGCCAGCCTGGTCTACCAAGTGAGTTCCAGGAAAAGGCGCAAAGCTACACAAAGAAACCCTGTCTCGAAAAAACAAAAACAAAAACAAACAAATATTTGCAGCCGGGGTTATAGCTAACTCGGTGACCGGGCACTAGCTTTACATGCACAAGGCCCTGGGTTCAGTCTCCTCCTGTTGTCTGCTGATCCACATGTAAACGCTCAGCTTCCTCTCCAGCACCATGTCTGCCTGCATGCTGCTTCCTATCATGGTAATGGACCAAACCTCTGAACTATAAGCCAGCCCCAATTAAATGTTTTCCTTTTTAAGAGTTGCCCTGGTCATGGTGTCTCTTCACAGCAGTAGAAGCGCCCTAACTAAGACTATGTATGTTCACCACATGCATGTAGGAACCTGAGGAAGTCAGAAGAGAATGTTGGATCCCCTGGAAGTGGAATTACAGGCCATGTGGGTGCTGGGAACTGAACTCAGGTCCTCTGTAAGAGCAGTGAGCACTCTTAACCACTGAGCCTTCTCTCCAGCCCCATGTGTAGAGGTTCTTGAAGGCTTTTGGATTTACACCATTGAAAGGATTTCTCTTTTAAAATTTTTACAAAGTTTTCAATTGTGTGTACATGTGCGTCTGTGTGGGGGTTTGTGCAGTTGTGAGTGCGGTGCCCCAGGAGGCCAGAAGAGGGTTCAGATCCTCTGGAGCTAGAGATACAGGTAGTCGTGAGCTGCCTGATGTGGATGCTGGGAACCCAACTCAGCTCCTCTGCAAGAGTAGCACATGCTCTTGGTAGGTAAGGGGTCTGTTCAGAACTGCGCAGCGGTGGGGCACACCTTTAATCCCAGCATTCGGGAGGCAGAGACAGGAGGATCTCTGTGATGTTTGAGGCCAGCCTGGTCTACAAAACAAGTTCTGGGACAGCCAGAGAAACCCTGTCTCAAAAAACAAACAAACAAACAAACAAAAAACATCTTCTGAGAGAGAGAGAGAGAGAGAGAGAGAGAGAGAGAGAGAGAGAGAGAGAGATCTGTCCAGTCGCTGTTGAAAAGTTTCTCAGGGGTGCCCCCCCACCTCCCTTTGCAGTAGGTGAGATTCTAGGGCAGCTCCTCCCCTAGATGCTTTGCATACAATTGCAATCTGATAAGGGAAAACCAGGGATCAGCAAAGTTTGGACAGGGTGTTAAGATGCACCTTGTACTGTAAAAGGCTGTTCTTAGGAGATTACTGGAAAGTTGCAGGTTTATAGCAGGGAAAGAGAAAGATACTAATCCTGCATCCTCATGCCTTGGGATACAGGTAGATTCTTGGCTGTCTTAGTATTCTTACCTGAAACATCTCTCTAGGAAAGGAACATTGTCTCTATGTCAGCAACCTTCAGTAAATGTTTATGGTGCTGGAAATCTTGTTTCTCAGCTGCTGAGAGGGCTCCACCAGATTCCAGTCCTGACAGAGCCTCTCCCTTCCCATGACCACACAATTTTCCCTTCTACCCTGCCTCATGCTATGGTAAATTAAAGGCACATTCAAACAAACCCAGCAGGGACTTGAAGATCACTGGATTTTGTTTCTTAAAAGCAGAATGAAGTTTTCATGTGAGTGATAGTGTTCTTTTTGAGAACACTGGCTGAGTGTGTGTCCCGGGCCAGCCTCACTCACTCATCTTCCTGCCTCATGCCTCCTGAGGCATGAGACCTTGGTGTGGCAACAGGCAAAGGTCACCTCAAGGACAAGAAGATCCAGCACTTAAGGGCTGAGGCAGGAAGATGAGAATCCACAGCTGGTCTGGGCTATATTCAGTAAGCACAGGGTTATGTAGCAAGGCTGACTCAACAAAGGACAGAGTTGGGACAGAGAACTCTGTGTAGACCTTGTTAAGATACCTCTTGAGCCGGGCGGTGGTGGCGCACGCCTTTAATCCCAGCACTCGGGAGGCAGAGCCAGGCGGATCTCTGTGAGTTCGAGGCCAGCCTGGGCTACCAAGTGAGTTCCAGGAAAGGTGCAAAGCTACACAGAGAAACCCTGTCTCGAAAAACCAAAAAAAAAAAAAAAAAGATACCTCTTGGGCTGGAGAGATGGCTCAGAGGTTAAGAACACTGGCTGTTCTTCCAGAGGTCCTGAGTTCAATTCCCAGCACCCATATGGTGGCTTATAACCATCTGTAATGAGATCTGGCTCTCTCTTCTGGCCTGCAGGGATACATGCAAAACAGAACACTGTATACATAATAAATAAATAAATCTTTAAAAAAATACATCTTAACTTAGAAGTGTTGACTGTGTTTCTACAGGTCTCCCATGTCAGTAAAACTTGTTTAATATTTGCCTGCATTTATGTATGCACACCCAATGCCCTCTGCAGCCAGAAAGAGGAAGGGAGTGAACTCCCCTGAGGCTAGAGTTACAGATGGTTGTGAGCTACCATGTGGGTGCTGGGAATGGAGCGTAGGTCCTCCAGAAGCTCTTAAGCACTGAACCATCGCCACAGCCTTCCTATTATCCTCTTGTGTAAACTCATTCTCCTGCAGGCCCAAGCAGACTGGGAGAAGAAAGCAGAGCTTTGCTCCTGCTCCTGAATAATGGCACACACCTGCTGTTGTAATCCCTGCATCATCAGGTTCTCCTCTTCCCATTTCCCCTGGGGCTTCATCTCCTCATTGATGCTAAGTGACAGCCCAGGGAACTACTGATAATTGTCCTGTCTTCACAGTTGGCTCTTCCCACAATTCAGATAGTTAGGCTGTTGTAGCTAAATTACCATTCAGGCCGGCTTCCCCCCGCCCCCGCCCCCTGCCCCCCCCCCGCGCCCCCCCCACAGGGTGTCATGGAGCCCTGACTGGCTTCATCAGATTTGCTATGAAGCAGAGGATGACCTTGTACTCCTGACCTTCCTGCCTCTAGTACCAGAGTACAGTGATTACAGGTCTGTGTCACCACACCAGACCAGGCTGGCTTCTTTCACTAACATGTATTTAAGTAACAGGCATTAAGTAACAAGGATTTAAAATTATCTGTAGTGAGTCTTTCTCTGTCCCACTAGCCAGTTCCTAAATAACCACACAGAGACTTATTACTAATTATGAAAGCTTGGTCAATAGCTTAGGCTTGTTTCTAACTAGCTCTTATAATGTAAATTAACCCATCTCTACTAATTTACATCCTGCCACGTGGCTCATGGCTTGTTACCTTATATCCTACATGTCATGATTCCTCTGCATCTGGCTAGTGATTCTACCTTCTTCCCAGCATCCTCTCTGCCCCCAAAATCCTGGCTAGCTATTGACCATTCAGCTTTTTATTAAACCAATCACAGTGACATATCTTTACAGTATACAAAAAGATTATTCCACAACATTCCCCCCTTTTGTCTAAATAAAAAATAAAGTTTTTAACTCTAACATAGTAAAATTATATACAGTAAGAACAATTATCAGGTAAGAATTACATTTATAATGTCTAGTCCATTTGTACTTGGCATATTTGGAGAAAACACTCCATTATTTATTGATGAGTTCAAAGCTCTGTATCTAATTTCCCTTCTATCATAACTAAGGAAAACTGTAACTATAACTACCTAGTCTTCAACTCCATCAAAGACCCCAGAAGGATATAATATTACCCGAGTAAACAGGAAGTCGTACAGTGCAAGCCACTTCAAAACCTAAAAATGACAGACATCTGGAAAGTCACCCAAGGTTCCTCTGCAATGTTGGGGTGTCCAGTCTTCAGCCTACAGACCTAGAGAATCTGGTAGACTCTTTTATGAAGCAGGAATTTTGAAGGAATGTCCCACTTTATTTTGGCAAGGTTCAACAGTCACTTTCTTTCTTTCTTTCTTTCTTTCTTTCTTTCTTTCTTTCTTTCTTTCTTTCTTTCTTTCTTTCTTTTTTTTGGGTTTTTTTTTTTTTTTTTGGTTTTTCGAGACAGGGTTTCTCTGTGTAGCTTTGCGCCTTTCCTGGAACTCACTTGGTAGCCCAGGCTGGCCTCGAACTCACAGAGATCTGCCTGGCTCTGCCTCCCGAGTGCTGGGATTAAAGGCGTGTGCCACCACTGCCCGGCTCAGCAGTCACTTTTTTGTGTGTCCTATAGAATGTCTGGCAGACCTTTCTGTGAAGCAGGAATTTTGAAGGACTGTCCCACCTTATCTTGGCAAAGTTTGACAGTCTTTTTCCTTTGTGTCCTGCTTGTCCAGTTTGAACAGCACACTGTCAGCAGTCAAGGCAAGAACTGTTTCTTGCCCAAATGGCTAGTTTTGTCACAATGAAAGAAATCTCCATGTGGAGGTTCTTTGATGCCCATCATCCTTTTATGAAGTAAATTGGTGCTGCCAGGAGCAGGCATGTTTCACTGTCATGAAGTTTTATGTTATTATAACATTTTAAATGCCATATTCTATAGGTATTTGAAGTGTTTGAAGATTACCGGTCTATCTAAAATACATGTTTGACCTTGAAAATATACCTAACATGACTACAAGTTTGATTGTTGTAGGTGACTAACTACTAACCTGTATTTCTTTATTTTCCTAAATAGTTTGTAATAATAACTTTTAAGGACTAGAAATTTACATTACATTATTAAATGAGCTGCATAGGTACAATACCTTGAACAAGAGTAGAAACATCTGTGTAGCATGTTTTGACAAAAAAATCTTAAATTTTTATTAATATACAGAATTCCATACCAACGGAAAATATTTGAGACTAGTGGTTGTTTAAAAGTAAACTTAACAACCCACTCTTTTATCTCATCATTTCTATGTTATGTCCTCCCTTCTTCTCTTCAGAAAGAGATCCCTAAATCTAATATCCTTTGCTTAGTATCCTCACTGACCTTGACCAATAACAATTTGTAACCAACCCCCCTAAACAATGACAAATATCCATAACCCGCTGAATGACCAAAAACCATCCACCCCATCTCTTGGGAATGTGGATGTTGTGTTCTCTACACTGCTTCCTGTTGTCTGGGGGTGCTGGAATCTTTGGAGGACCCTGAGAAAATGAGGATAGTGGTCAAGTCCTGACTAGAATGGTCTATGAGCCTAGACCATCACAGCCAGCTGCCTTGAGCTGTTCTGGATGCAGAATTCTAAAGAAACCACAACAGAGGCATCTGAGAGACTGGATCACCTGGGCCACCCATTTTCATTGGCGTCTGGTCCCCTTGCTCTGAAACACACAAACTTTTAAAGGTAACATACATATCTGCATTAACACACATATGGACTGTGTGTTGTACACAAGCCAGCCAAAGATGATTTTTTGTTTTATGTTTGAGCAGGCAAAGTATACGTCACCTGTCTTGTAGTCTTTCTAGGTTTAGTTCTCTATGTCTGCAGCCAGGATTTCTGGGGGTCTTTCCTGATCAAATCTGATCCATATCAACCTGAAATGGATCCACATCCTCTCATTTCCTGTGGAAATAAAAGCATAACCTCTTCCCCAACGTAACATATTTTTTGACTTCCACTTTGAAGTTAAGACATTTTTTAAATATATAGGTTGGTTTAATTTAGTACTTTTTTATAATCCAGTGTCTCTCAGCAGCTATTGTTGGTTCATCAGCAATAAAAAAAATTTAAAGTCAATATAACACCCTACATGATCTTGACTCCCTGTGTATTTCCCATCTCTATGTGGCTTTTTTTTTTAAAAACTATCTCTTTAAAGACTTTATTATTTTTAAACTATTTTTTATGATTGTCTATATCCTCTATATCCTTTTTCTTTCTTTTCTTTTTTTTTTTCAAGGCAAGGTTTCTCTGTGTAGCTTTGGAGCTGTCCTGGAACTCGCTCTGTAGACCAGGATGGCCTCAAACTCACAGAGATCTGCATGCCCCTGCCTCCCAAGTGCTGGGAGCTTCTTTTTTTCTTAAACCTATGCACATTGTTAAACACACTAAAACCTGTTTAGATATTTTTTTTCTGTCTAAAACTACTTTACTGCATATCTGTCTACATGAACAAAAACCTTAAGCCACTGAGCAGCTTAGCTCACAGCATCCTGGTGGCTCAAGCCCACAGGCTGCTGCTGGGAGACGTGTCTCTGTACTGCTGAAAGCTTGAGAGACTGCAGGACTAGAAAACCATGTTTGGCTCTGTTTTTGTGTGTTTGGAACCTTTTCTTTTAAGCTCTCTTAGGTCTTATGTAGAAATACATGCCTGGACATTGGATGCCATTTGTAGCAAGTCTTTCTCTGTCCTGCTAGCCAGCTCCCAAATCACGACACGGAGACTTACTTTTAATTATGAAAGCTCAGCCGATAGCTTGGGCTTGTTTCTAACTAACTCCCATAACTTAAATTAACCCATTTCTTAAATTAACCCATTTCTATTAATTTACATGCTACCATGTGGCTCATGGCTTGTAACCTCATATCTTATATGTCATGCTTCCTCCGAGTCTGGCTGGCGACTCTACTTTCTTCTTCCCAGCATCCTCTCTGCCTCAAAAATCCTGCCTAGCTATTGATCATTCAGCTTTTTATTAAACCAAATCACAGTGACACATTTTCACAGTATACAAAAAGATTATTTTTGTAAAAGATTTTGTAAAAAGATTATTCCACAACAGTTATCATGTGTGGGGCTAGACAGATGGCTCAGTGGTTAAGAGCACATACTGTTCCCAGCACCCACATCAGGCAGCTCATAACTGCCTGTAACTTAAGCTCTAGCTGATCTGACACCCCTTCTGATCCCTCCCCCAATAATTAATAAGAATTAAAATTAAAAAAATAAAATGGTTAAATTTAAATTAAAAAATAAAGTGTCTTTTGGCTTAGTGGTGCATTTCTCTTTAGCACTGAACAGCATTTCATCATCTGTCTCTAACATTGCTTCTTTTTTTTTCTTTTTTAAAGATTTATTTATTTATTATGTATACAGTGAGTGTTCTGCCTACAGGCCAGAAGAGAGCACCAGATCTCTCATTGTAGATGGTTGTGAGCCACCATGTGGGTGCTGGGAATTGAACTCAGGACCTCTGGAAGAATAGCCAGTGCTCTTAACCTCTGAGCCATCTCTTCAGCCCCCTGACATTGCTTCTTGATGGAGTCTGTGCTGCTGTAATACAGTACCCCAGTGCGGGTCGTTTATTAATACAAAGAGCAGGGATTTGTGTCCTGGAGTTCTGGAGGCTTCCAGCAGGCTCAGGGCAGAAGGGCAGCCTGGGTATGGGTGCCTTGGGCTCAAGTCCAGCAGGGCAGCAGCAACCGGTGGCCTTCTTTGTGTTAACTGAGGTCGGGCAGGAATGAATGAAGAACGCAAATGAGTAAAGAGTACGAAACACAAGGTTGCTCAGTGTGGGCTCAGGGTCTCCCAGCCTTCAGGCCATCGGGGTGTGGATGTATGAATGAATGAAGGAACAAACACAGGCAGGCATCTGCAAGTCCTGCAGTCAGGATAGTGCTCTAGAATCTGGCTAGCCTGTTTGAGCTAGCTGGGAGTGGTGCCCCTGGCTCCCCTCCACAGTCAGCCACATGTCCTGATTCCTGCTCCCCCATATTCTAACGGAGGGAGATGAGCTCGAGTCTTTCTCCAAGGTTAGGGGTCAGGCATCTGCAGCAATGGACCTAGGACCTGTCGGGAGGTTAAGTCTGGACTGTAATCTTGGAGGACAAGGAATTGACAGGTGCTGAAGCCTGCCCCCTTGTGGTGATCTCAGTAACTACATCCCAGGGAAATTACTGAACACAGTGATGGGAGACTGCCACAATCTGTTTGCTTGCCTGTCTGACTTCTTTCTGGACGTCTGTCCGCCTTTTCCACATCCCTCCCTCCCTCTCTCTCTTTCCCTCTTTCTGAGACAAGGTCTCACCATGTAGCCGTGGCTGACCTGGAACTCCCTATGTAGAACAAACTCGGTCAGTCTAAGGCAGTGGTTCTCAGCCTTCCTAAAATTATTTTCCTTGCTACTTCATAACTGTAATTTCGCTACTGCTATTAATCGTAAATACCTGTTTTCCAATGGTCTTAGGTGAGCCCTGTGAGAGGGTTGTTTGACTCCCAAAGGGGTCGCGATCCACGGGTTAAGAACCAATGAATGCGCCTGGAGTTCCTTGTTGATCACTTTTTATTTCTGTCTCTCTAATGAATACATGCAGACATCCCGGGCTTTAATTTGCACATTAAGGCACAGATTTGAGGTCAGCCTGTGAGTCATTCTCAGATGAGGAAGTGTAAACTTAGACGAAGCAAGGCGAACTGAGGAGGCACGGTCTAAAACAAGAACGTGAATGGATAAAGCTCATCTTCCCAACCCAGCAACAAGCTGGAGTGACGAGAGCTATAATTAGCCACAGAGACAGAGGTGGGGGTTCTGTACTCGAATCCCACTCCCCCGCGTGCTCGCTGCGTGGCCTCGGGCACAGTGGTAGTCTGTGTGCCTCCTTCTCCACACCTGTGACGTGGAGATGACAATCCACAGCTCACGGGATTGTTGAGCAAACCACCGAGTAAGTGTCCCTTAAGTCCTGGCTGCTGCCTGGCTGCGGGGAACGCCGCAGGACCTGAAGTGGTGGCGCACGCCTTTAACTCAGCACTTGGGAGGCAGACGGAGGCTCTCCACAGACTCCAGCTTCACGGAAAGACCCCGTCTCAAAAAATAAGGACAATGAAGGACACTTGATCTCAACCCAGGTCCCTGCACAGGTACACACAGGTAAACACAGATGCGCGCGCGCGCGCACACACACACATACACACACACACACACACACACACACACACACACACACATCATATGCTGTACAACTTTCACTAGCACCCACAGCAAAACCGAAACCACACCATTCAACACGGACTTCCCGTTAACCCTTCCCGCAGCACCCCCTCTTTCTTCTTCTTTTTCAGACAGGGTTTCTCTGTGTAGCTCTGGCTATCCTGGAACTTGCTGTAGACCTTATCTGTAGACCAGGCTGGCCTCGAACTCAGAGATCAGCTTGCCTCTGCCTCCCTGGTGCTGGGATTAAAGGCGTACACCACCACCACCTGGTTTGTGACTGGTTTGTTTCAGACTGGTTATTTTATATCACAGAGTGTTCCAGACTCACAGATGTCAAATTTCTTCTTTTCGAAGAATGACCAGTATTCCACATATTTGGATATCACATTCTTCTTACATGTCATTGAGGAAAGCCAAGGCAGGAGCTTGAGGCAGAAACCCACAGAGGGATGCTACTTACTGGCTTGCTCACATGCTTGCACACCTTCACCTGTCTTTCTTACAACCTAGGTCCACCTGCCTCGGAATAGTACTGTCCATAGTGGGCTGGGCCTTACCACATCCTAGCATATTAGCAATCAATTAGCATGTATTAGCAATCAAGAAAATGCTCCATCGACATGCCTGTGTGCCGGGAACAATTCCCAGGTTGGGGGTCCCTCTTTCCAGGTGCCTCAAGTTAACAACTACAGTGAGCCTTTGCAGGTGGCTCCCAGGTCTGAGCTCCTGTGAAACTGGGTGCTGTATGAACATGTGTGTGTGGAACATCTCAGGGACCCCTGTGAAACTGTCAAGCATGAAACAAGAGTAAGAGCAAAATAAAACTATTCCAGATTGCAAGACCACTCGCGTTTAGCACCCCCAGACTGTCACTGAATGCACCAGAGACAGAAGCACACTCAGGGCCCAGATGGAAGAAGTGGGATCTGAGAGACAATGGCTCAGACAGTGATAAAATATGCTGGTTACAACTGGCTGGTGGCAGTCTTTCTAAAAAAGGCGCACTCTTATAAGAGGGGAAATTAAAACTATGGAGTCTAATAAAAATGGGAGAAAGGACCTCTTTAGCATGTGGTGCTGTGGGGTGTCAAACTCAGGGCTTTGCGTGTGTAAGTGCTCCCCACTGGGCTACATCCCCAGCCTCTGAGATGACTACGTTTCTAAATGCACAGTTAAATGTGAATGATAGAAATGTGAGGGTCACCACAGCAAGGACTGGATTCCAATGGGAAAGAAGAAGACTTTATAGATGGAATGTTAGGAAGAGGAAACAGTGGGGGGAAAAAAAGAGAAAAAATCAGGGCCAGTGGATGGCACATTGGGGAAAGGAAGGTGCCATAAGCCTGACCACCTGTGGGGGACTGAATGTGCGTGGTCCCCACAGGTTCATATATTTGAACGCTTGGGCCCCAGGTGTTAGAACTGTTTGGGAAGGATTAGGAGGTGTGGCCTTGTTGGAGGAGGCCACTGGGGGTTTTGAAGTTTCAAAAGTGAGTTCTGTGCCTCGTGGTTGTGGATCAAGATGTGAGCTCTCAGCATCTGCTCCAGCGCCATGCCTGCCCTCCCGCTGCCATGCTCCCCATCGTGGTTACGGACTCCAGCTAAGCCTCTGAAACCGTAAGCTCCAAATAAACTCTTTGATAAGTCTCCTTGGTCATGGTGTCTTATCACAGCAATGGAACAGTTACTAAGTCAGCACCTGGGTTCGATCTCTGGGACCTACACAGTGAAGGAGAGAACCAGCTCCGGGTCTTCTGACCCCCACAGGAGCATATATAACCCCCAAAACAAACAAAACAAGCAAATGAAGACATAATAAAAAGATGAATAAAATAAAATGTGTTATTTGAAACAGAGTCTCGCTGTGTAGCCCAGACTCATCTGGGATTTACTATGTAGACCAGGCTGGCCTCAAAGTCATAGAGATCCACTTACCTCTGCCTCCTGAGTGCTGAGATTAAAGGCGTGCATCAGTAAGGCTGGCGGAAAAAGATGACAAACTTTGGAAGGTTTTTGGTCACCACATGGGGGTAGGGTGGGGTGGTTGGTGCCATGGGGGTGCACAGAGGGAGACTGAGGTCTGCAAGCTGTTTCTCAAACTGAGGACTCAGGATCCTAGCATCAGCTCCCCACACCAGCCTTCTTCCTCCTCTTCCCTTCTTCCTCACCCCGTCCTTCCTCCCTTCCTTCTCACACCCTTCCTGCCTCAGCACCAGCCGGGGAGTGTGGGGTATGGTGAGAATTCATTGCATGGCTTCTTTATGCCATCTTTCCAGGGGGAAGCTTAGGCCTTCCTCTTGCTAGTTGGCAGACTTATATTACTAAGGGGTTCCTCTGGTTGCTCAGGGGCGGGGTTGGGGTTGGACAGCTCTGTGTCACACCCTGTGTTTGTCCTTGTGGTGTCTCCAGTGCCACCGACCCCTGGAAAGCGATCTGGGGTCATCCTGACATGCCATGATTCCTGTTCTACTGTGAGTCACCCAGTCCCTGGCTCAGTCACCTGGTAAGGGGACCCAGGGGTCCGCAGTGAGGTTCCACAGAAGGCAGGGCGGAGTAAGGGCCAGCAGTGATTGTGTGCGCTGGACACATGTGTGCAAGAACAGGGGCTCCGCAGGGGCAGGTGCCAATCAATCCGCCCGCAGGAATCCCCAAAACGACGACGAGTTTTCAGGAGTGTTATCAGTGTGGCTCTGTGCATCTGAGAAAGCAAGCCTCAGCTCTGCCTCCCCAAGTTCAGGACTTTGCTGCAGTTCCACGAGGAGAAGCAGGAAATGGTCAGGCCTGGGGAAGGGACCAGGAGAGGGGAGGGGACCAGATGAGGCAGGGCTGCATCCTCTGTCTACTTCACCATGGGGAGCAGACGCAGAAAATCACTGTGGTCATGGACTCTGAGGGTCCATGTGTGTCCTGCTGTCACAAAGTCACCCTTGGGACCTGTGAAGGCCCAAATAAAGAGTTGGTAGTTTTAATAAAAGCTGCCTGTGAGTTCCTGAGAAGTAGCCCAGGTGGCCGTTGTCCTCGTGGCCCTCAGGCTGCACGTGTCATCTAGGCTAAGCCAGAGGGAGACTAACACATATCAGTCACTGTGTGACCTCCAAAGGGTGATGCCCAAGGTCAACGGGAAACAAGAAGAGTTCATGTTTTGCTGTAGTTCCTCAAGCAGGGGAGGGAGAAGCCTAGGATGCAAGAGCGTTTGCGTCCAGCAAGTCGACAGTCCCTTTGGGGTTTGTGTATGGCAGCTGGAGCCTCTCAGAGCAGCACCCCTTGAATTTATCATAAGGATGTTTTAGGCCCATGAGTGCCTGGGATGTCAAGGATCCTGTGCAGGGTCATCCCCAGAGCGTGCACAGCCTGAGCACATGTTTTTCTTGCTGGGCCACAATCTATACGAGCAATTTGAATCAGCATAACAGTATCATCTTGGTGGCTCAATCTGGGATGATCTTGACCCTGGCCAATGGACTGGCTGGCTTGCTAGAGCATCCTACTTGAATGAGCCATAGGGCCCCAGTGAATCCTGTAGGAGGTACAGGTACCCACCCTCCCTGCCCACCACCCAGGCTATGTGTGGGTGAGGGTCAGAGAATGTCCACAAGACCCCTGTTCAGCTCAGGGCACCCCATCCAGTAGCCACATCAGCCCCAGTTCAGCAAACAGAAGGGGACTTAGAAAGTTGCCCTATGTGAATTTGGCAGTGTGTGGAGGTGGGGTCCTGGTTCCCGAGGCACAGGCACAGTACCTGGCCCTAGGCAGAGCTGACTCTGAAGGTAAAATCGAGCACAGCCAGGTCCCAGGAGGGGCAAAGCCAGGGCTGCAGGACCATGGCAGGCAGTGGGCTGACAAAGGTGTTCGTGGGGCACACTGACACTGGGTAGGAAAAGGGGAGAGGAGAGTTGTTCCGTCCAGCTGTGCCTGACAACATCTGTCTGTGGTCTTGGCACTGGGGAAGGGTATGGGATTTTGAATCAAGACTAGGTTATGGCAAATGCTCCCCCACTGAACGTGGAAGACATCTGCTAGGTAGTACAGATCAGAGCAGATCAGCGGGAGGCCAGAGGGACACTGGTCTGAACTCTTCGGCCAGGGTTATGTGAGCCCACAGAAAGAGGCACGCATGGACAGGAGAGCACTTCAGCTTTGGGACTGGGATGCTGGCAGACGCCCGAGGACAAGATGCCCACAGTCCTCTCAGAACAGCCATCTTCAGACAGAAAGCCGCCCCTCCCTTCCCCAGCCTCAATGCCTCCAGGAAGGCGGAGCACCCTGGGCTGGAGATCCAGCCCCTGACTCCTTCTGCTACAGGGCAGCTGAGGGCACAGCTGAGGGGATGATTTATTTGCACGTGGATTGACAGGCAGAGGGGTTGCCCCACCATGTTGGCTCTCTTTGAGTGCCTGAGACCTCTTTTTTCTTCAAGACAGGGTTTCTCTGTGTAACAGTCCTGGCTGTCCTGGAACTCAATTTGTAAACCAGGCTGGCCTCGAACTCACTGAGATCCACCTGCCTCTACCTCCCGAGTGCCACCACCAATCGGCGCCTTCAAGTTCTTGACACATGGCATCTGTAGCCTCTTGCCCATCTGGTGGCTCTGCTGCCAGGCACACATGGCAGTGTGTACTCTGCCACCTCCTACTATTAGAGAAAGACACAGTACCCCGATTTCTATTTCTGCAGCTCTGGACTCCTGCACAGAGGTGTGTTATCTGCAAATACCCCACATCCTGATTTTGCCACAGAAAGTGTCAAGTCGCCTCCCTGAAAAGGTAGGAGATAAGGAAACATATTTTATGCACCTCCCTTCAAGAAGGAATTTGCCTCCCAAGAAAAGATACCAACAGTTCTCAACAACCTGTGGGACCACCTTGCATGAGAGACTAGAGAAAGACAATGAGAGGCCGGTGACTGACAGTTGACAGGACCATCCCAGACCAGGACTGCTTAGTTACACATGTCCATTTACACCTAGTTACACTCTCCATTTCAGCCTGTTGAACCTCACATCTGTACCCAAAGATTGACTCTGGGAAATCACTGGACCCTTTGTGTCTCCTTTCTCTTTGCTTTCTTGCCGCTTGTCTCTCAACTGGCAAGCTGGAGACAGGGCAGTCGAGCCCAACAGGGCTGACAGAGGCTCAGCTTCTACCCCGAATTCTCCAGTGACAGCCGCTGCCTGTGGCACTGGGCTCTGTGTCCTGCTGCTGGCCTGTGATGTGTTTCAGGCTCTCCTCCTTCTGATTCCTTCTCCAAGTTTGGGGTAGAAGGTCATCTGAAAAGAGGTCCCACTGGGCCGTGGTGGCGCATGCCTTTAATCCCAGCACTTGGGAGGCAGAGGAAGATGGATCTCAGTGAGTTCAAGGCCAGCCTGGTCTACAAAGCAAGTTCCAGGACAGCCAGAACTGTTACACAGAGAAACTCTGTCTCAAAAACAAATAAACAAACCAACAAACCAACAAGAAAAATAACTTGAAGGAAATCCCTTTGAAATTTAAAGAGAGGCTGGGCAGTGGTGGTGCATGCCTTTAATCCAGGCAGAGGCAGGCAGATCTCTGTAAGTTCAAGGCCAGCCTGGTCTACAGAGCTAGTTCCAGGACAGCCAGAGCTGTCACACAGAAAAACCCTGTCTCGGAAAACCAAAAAAGGTAAAGAAAAAGGAAGAAAGAAAAAAAAAAGAAAGAAATTTAAAGAGAAAAAGGTTTCATTAAAAACTGAGGACTTACATTGAGTTTCTTCAGGGGGATACTTTCATCCAGTTGAAGAGACAGCTGGGAGCATCTGGACTCAACAAGATTACATTTCACAGATGGGGAAGGAAAGGGGGGCACACCTTCCAGCTGGCAGCAGGCGGCCACAGCCAGCCCAGTCTGCTCCTGCACCCCGGCTTCACACCGGTGTTCTGGAGAGGTAGGAGAGTGGGGCAGCTCCGAGCATCACTTGATCGCCTTTTGCCCCACAGTTCCAAGGGCAGAGAAGGCCGTTCTGGGCAGGCTCCTTCACAGCCTAAGAGATACGGACGTGTGCACAGGGAAGCGGCCTTTCCGCTGCTCCGACCTCCACAGCAGGCTGCTGGAGCATTTTAGGGTGATCATTCAGGATGCTTGCCTCACCGTCTAGGCCACACAGAAAGGCTGCTGCTGTGAGATGTTCTGTATGGCAAATGTGTTGCTCTGATTGGTCAATAAATAAAATACTGATTGACCCGTAGCTAGGCAGGAAGTATAGGCGGGACTAACAGAGAGGAAGAAAGAAAGAACAGGAAGGCAGGAGTCACTGCCAGCCGCCACCATGACAAGCAGCATGTAAAGATGCCAGTAAGCCACGAGCCACGTGGCAGGGTATAGATTTGTGGAAATGGATTAATTTAAGCTATAAGAACAGTTAGCAAGAAGCCTGACATGGCCATACAGTTTGTTAAGCAATATAAGTCTCTGTGTTTACTTGGTTGGGTCTGAGCGGCTGCTGGACTGGCGGATGACAGAGATTTGTCCTGAATGTGGGCCAGGCAGGAAAACTCTAGCTATAGGCTACAGCTGTGGTGTGGACGTACCGACTCTGCCGGTTCATTGGCAGTTCATTGGGATGAAAAGACAAAGGCACCAGGTAGCCTCTCCCTGCTGGGAATCAGCCCGTTCCTACCCAGGCCTTTGGGTAGGAGAGATAACTGTGTGAAAGGTCTTAATTGCTGAGACTGCAGTATTTGGAATCTACGCTGTCTCTTGTGAATGTACACACCATAAAAATCATAGAGCCCTGGGGCCAGTGACAGTGCAGTGGGTGTCAAGGCATTTTGTGCCAAGCCTGATGACCAGGGTTTGATCCTCAGAAGCCCCACGGTGGGAGGGGTGACGTGATTATAAAGTTGTCCTCTGACCTCTACACACACAAAGGAAATATAAATGTAACAAAAAAATTACACTAAACACAAGAGGATCAGTGGAATGCACTAGTGTCCTCCCAGCCAATCACGAGGTTGAATCAGAGCCGAGTTCCAGGCCAGCCTCTTGATCAACCAACCAACCAACCAACCAACCAACCAACCAACCCTGTGGTAGCTGACACGGGACCTTCAGCATCTCCCTCCCCGGGCCCTCCAGCAACTGTCTGCTCCCCTGACGAGCCATAGTCCTGTCACCACAGCTTGTCTAAGTTGGTGGCCCTTGGCTGAGACACATTCTACTGCATTGCAACAGCAGTTGGCGACTGAGTTCTGAAGGCCAGCAGGTCACTTGATGAGTGAGTAATGGCAGATTCGTGTTTCTATTACCCCGGCAGCAGAGTCTGGTGTTCTCAGTGCTCTGGGTCAGAAAGGAAGGAAGGGTTTTTCTGTGCCTTTGTAGGCTTGTGTGGAGAGGCCATTTGTAGATGTGGAACTTGGAAGCAAGCTCACGTAGGAAGTGTTGCTGGAGTTATCTCCTGTCCCGCCCGGGCCCGCAGCCACTCAGACCTAAATAAACACAAAGACTCTTATATTATTTAAACTGTTTGGCCTAATGGCTTAGGCTTCTTGCTATCCAGTTCTTATATCTTAACTTAACCCACTTCTATCAATCTGTAAGTTGCCACATGGCTTGTGGCTTACTGGTACTTTCACATCATGCTTCCTCTGTCTCTGGCTGGCGACTCCTGACTCAGCCTTCCACTTCCCAGAATTCTCTTCTCTGCTTATCCCGCCTATACTATACTTCCTGCCTGGCTACTGGCCAATCAGCATTTTATTTATCAACCAACCAGAGCAACACATTCACAGCATACAGAATCCCCTGCAAGGAAGTCTGAAGTCAGCCATCACACTTTGCAAACTAGTGCGAATTAACTTCTGATGAGATCTCAGGGTGGATATCATCAGTCACCTATGAACTATGACTGTGTTTGTCAAAGGCTCCAGAAACGTCCAAGCTTGTAGACTTCTGATTGATAGTCTCTGACACAGTTTTATGGAGAAGGGGCAGAATCCAAAGGAGTTGCCCAAAGGCACACACCAGGTGTGGAATTGGGGTACTCTGAATCTTTCAGTCCAGCTACTTACCCGAGGGGCCTGGGTGTCAGGTTCAGCTGTGTCAAACATGGTATGGTGAAAACAACGGGCTAAGTGGGGAGATCTCTGCCCATAGACCTCTCTGAACTACAGACCTCCCCTCTGTAAACAGGGAGGTCCCCGAGCCCTGGGATTCTGGCAGCCTGGCCACATCAGTGCTAATTCAGGCAAGCTGTCACCTTCCAGCAAGTTGTCAAGTGGGAGACAGTAGGAAGGAGGGCAAGAATACCACTTTGCTTCATGCAAAACTTTCCCCTTGTGAGATGAAAAGGAGTTAAAGGCAGTTCTGGAATGTTCTGAGGAATGCTTTGGAAGGCATTCAGCCTCAAAGGTGCACAACAGAGCTGGAAATACCTTGGGCTGAGGCACTTGTTTCTCAGGCCAATAGGCACTGCAGACTTTTTTTTTGGGGGGGGGCACCCCTCTTCAAGATAAGAAGCAGCAGCATATGCTGGGTCTCCTGCACAGCTTCCAGATTACTGGACAGTGCTGCATCCTGAGTCTGTCTGTATTGCCCACGGCAGTGGGTACCAGGTGTGAAGAAGCCTTTCCATGTGAGGAGACAGGAGAGGGACCAATAACTTCAGGCCACACAGTAGACACATGGCAGGGCTTCTAGCCGCAGCAGCAGGTGGAATCCCTAGAACCTGTAGGAGACAGGCCACAGAGAGGGGTGTCCATCCCACAGGTGCGTCACCATTGGCCAGGACTGGCCTCAGTACCCAGTGGGAAGGCTGGCAAGAACTGGCCCCCAAGTCACCTTCCTAGAACTCTGAAATGAACAAAACATCTGGGCAGAACAGTAAGAAGGCTGGCCAAGTGCTGACGGCAGGGCTCTCCACAGAGTCTGCCAACTAACAAGACTGCCCTTCAGTGAAGCTGGCACCACATGACCAAAACTCAAGAGAACTCGTCAGCAGAGGTCCTGCTCTACAGGAAATACTAAGGCTCCCTTCCGGCTGAGACAAAGGACCACTAGACAGAAACCGCAACCTGCACAAGGACATCTATAAAGGTGTGAAATGGAGGTAAAAAGGGGTGGGAGAGACAGCTCAGGAGTTAAGAACATATACTGCGTTTGATTCCCAGCATCCAAGCTGGGCAGCTCACAACCTTCTGTAACTATAGCTCTAGGGGTATCCAAAGCTTCTGGCCTCCATGGGTAATCATACATATTTGCACAAACTCAGACACATAACTAAAAATAATAAAACATAAAATTAAAACAGATAAAAGGATGACAAATGGGTCACTTTCCACCCTACCGCCCCCTTTTCCAGTGCTGGGGACCAAACCTAGAGCTCCCTGCACAGGGGAGCTCGCTCCCACTCCCATTTTTTTGTTTTGGAGACAGAGTTTCTCTGTGTAGCCCTTGGTGTCTTGGAACTCGCTCTATAGACCAGGCTGGCCTTGAACTCAGGGATCTGCCTATCTTTGCCTCCTGAGTACTGAGATTAAAGACATGTGCCGACACATCTGGCCTTTGCCTTCCATATTTTTTTTTTTCTGTTTCAATTTTGACCTTTAATCATTACGGAAAGAAGTCTGGAATAATCTGATGGTCATCTGTCCATTTATTTGTTTGTTTAGTTGACTGATTTTTTTTAAAGAATCCCTTAGCTTCATCATTACCATTAACAGGTTAACATAAATATTGCTATACATAGTCACAATTCTCCCAATCTTACAACACAAAGCAAACTCTTAACAGAACCATTTGAATTAGCATATATGGTGCTATATATAGTTAACAATTTTCTCTGTCTTACAACTTTAACTCTTAATCAGTTGAATTTTCTTGCTAACAGAACATAGGAAAAACTTCGATGTATCCACATCAAACTTAAGTATTTCCTTAACTCCACAAAACAAGGGTGCATTAATATCAATAGGTTAAACATAATTTCTGCAAACATAATTCAACCTCATAACTGCTCCTTTTCTTTATAATTTTTTAAACAAAATCTCAAACCTAGTTAGAGGAACCCAAACTTATACAATTCCTACAAACCCATATTGAAAAGCAATATTCTCAATCCAACCATTAACACACTTTGAAAACTTTTAGCAAAACATCCAAAAGAAGTTTTATAATAAAACTCTTTACACTTTAAATTTTAGTATACCTATTTGCATTTATTACTAACATAATATAACATTAATCCACTCAAATAACAAGAAAATATTTTTTAAATTAAATAGACTAAGGAATATTAACTCTCCCTTTTCTTTATAATTTTTTAAGCAAAATCTCAAGCCTAGTTAGAAAACCCAAACTTTTTTGTTTAAACAGTTCCATTTGTAACACAAAACCAGTTCTGTATGTAATTCCATTTTTACATAGACAGTTCCACAAAACAATTGCATTTTAACACTGAATACATGAATCACCAGCATATATGCATACACAAAACTGCATCTTGAGTCAAGGTAGAAACAATAAATTTCCTCATTTAAACAGTTCCATTTTTAACCCAATTCCAGAAAACAGTTCCTAGGTCATTACTATAAGTAAACTCTAAATTGTTCCATTGAAATGAAATCTCTATTGTTCATTTCATTTCTTAAGTCCCATAATTCAAATGATAAATTCTGGTACTAGCCTTCCAAATATGAAGAAATCCATAACCAAAATCTTTTTGTAGTTTTATCTCATTTTAAGTTCAAAAAGTTCAAACAAGAAATAAATTCTGGTATCAGGCTTTCACTTCAAAATATGAAGAGACGTTTTTACAACCAAAACTTTTTGCAGTTAACAATTTTAGTTCAAACAAGCGTCTCTGCAACTTTTGTTCTCACAGACAGAGAACTTTTTAGGTACAGTAATATTCTAAACCACACCGTTTTTGATGTTAGCTCAGGGTTTTCTGTGTTGTGTTGATTTTCCACAGATCTCAGCTGTGGATTCCTTGTTGTGCTGGTTCTGGCATCTGCCATTCTATGATTCTTAGTGGCTTCTGGAGCTTTTGCAACCACTCAGACTGCCTGCTTTGCAGTCTACTGGGACACTATCTTCTGTATCTCAGTTTTTTTTTTTTTTTTTTTTACCATATACATTAAGCATAGATTCACACTCAATATTTATACTTTCACAAACTCACATATAACATGTACTTAAGCATAAACTCACACTCAACATTTACACATTTTTACAAACTCACATATAACATATTAACATCTACTTATTTACACTCTTTTTTTTTTTTTTAATTTGGTTTTTCGAGACAGGGTTTCTCTGTGTAGCTTTGTGCTTTTCCTGGATCTCGCTCTGTAGACCAGGCTGGCCTCGAACTCACAAAGATCCGCCTGGCTCTGCCTCCCGAGTGCTGGGATTAAAGGCGTGCGCCACCACCGCCCGGCTTATTTACACTCTTTAAGGAAACTATAGAACTACTTTAGCAAATATATTTCTTATTACTTCTTATATACTTCTTATATTCATTCTATCTTATTTCTTATTTAAACTTACATTTACAACTAGCATCTTACAAGTTTATTACTACATGTCTTAAGACTACCTTAGATACTTCTTGCAAGCTTATATTCTTTATTTTATTTTTTTTATTTTTATTTTTATTTTTTTGATGAATAATGCTGTTTATTGAAGGAGGAAGGAGGTCTTAAATACGGGCTTACAGCACAATGGGAGAACCCCAGAGGGCAGAAGTTCACTACTGATGTTTTACAATCTTGCATCTAAGCTGTTAACACCCATTATGCAGGATACACAGACAAGGAACTTCCCTTAAGCATTCAGGAGGGTGGAACCTGGCAGGGAATTAGGAAAGGGAGGATATCAAGGTCAAGGTCAGCAAGCAAGGCAACAGTTACCCAAAATGGGGGCCAGGGTCCTACAGGTCCTTCTTTTACTAGAAAATGAGCTTCTGACTTAGGTTGCGTGGGACGTCAGCAGGTCACCTTACCCATCATGGGGACACCTGCCCAGGCCACACAGGTGCTCTGTCTTAGGTTGGTGAGTGCCCCCCAGGCATTACCAGTCTCTGAATACTCATTATCATACAGGCTCAATCACGTGTGAGTTAACTGCTGCCAAAGATCTCAAAGTGGTGCTGGGCTTGTAATCTGTGTGTTTGACACAGAAAAGACCACCAGAAGTCCTAATCCACCCATAGTCAGTAGGTTAAAGGCAACTAAGCCATTCCCTTCCTTAATGAGCCTTATTGCAAATTGGAGTCTTTATAAGATGGTATCCCAAAAGCAAATGGATCTTGAGTTTATAAATTTATAATTTTCAAAGCCAATCAAACTGTATATAACTACTGAATTAAATTTATCATGCCCAATAGAATGAAAGATTAACTAACTGTGGTAGCCACTTTTGCTGCCAGGGTCTCCACTGTGCTAGCTGTAGTAACCAATTATGAAATGGTAATCCCAGAAACAGTAGCAGCGGTGGCCGACACTGCTATAACAGCAATAACGGCAGCAGTGATGTCAAATTCTCTTCTGGAGCGTGTGGTCATCCACTGGCATGGATACAACTCCAGGAACACAAACTGCCATGGCCCATCTTTCTTGATCCCAGCACGACTTAAGCTGGCAACTCTGCAAAAGAACAACTAAGAACCATAAAGAAAAAACAGGCAGCTCACAAGGAGCATAACTAATGGTCTCATAATGGTTACATTCAGGCTCATAAATTTTAAGGTATCTTTGAAAGAGCCTAAATGAATTTCAGGAGGCCAGTAAATGTTGCACAGAGCCACTCCTGAAAAGTAGGTACTACACCAGCTTGAAGAGGATTGTGAAAATGAAAAGGCTTAGCTGGCATGCTACTGTTAACAAATGGAGGTCAGTGACCTTCAGGGTTATCCTTAATCTCCAAGGTGTCTGGGTGACACATTCTCAAACATACTTGAAAAAGCAGTTACCATACATTACCTTCTGTAGAATCCAACCACATGGCTGCAGTTCCTAGGCTTAGGTTAATGCTTGCCAAGGCTGGCCATATTGGGCTCTCAGTCCCCATTGGCATCAGAAGGGGAGAGTTTTTCACGAAGGCCCAATAGGTCTCCGTCATGTGGAGCCACAGGGCACACACAGAACTCAGGAATCCTAAGAGGAACCTCATTGTCCTGAGGAAAGATATAAACAGAACCCCGGGCCCACACCAACACCAAATCGGGTCTCCTCCAAATGCCAGTAGAAAGATCCTTCCATCGCTCCAGAGGGTGATTTGCAACAGGAGCCCTCCAGTGCTTATCTACAGCAGATACTCCAGCAGAATCCACTGATAAAAAATTTTAAATATATAAAACAAGGGAAAGAATAGAATGTGGAGAGGAATGATGAGTCCCTAGTTCCCCATTTTTACTTTAGCAAAATGTTTGTTTTTTTTAAATAGTTCAAATTTTTCTTTTATTTTTTAATTTATTTTAATTTATTTTTTTTATTATCAGCTTGATACAGTATAAATTCTTATCAATAGTGAAATGTTTCATTGAGGCTTGCTCAGTAATTGAGTAAAACCAAAACTTATTATAAGCCATAGTCATCCTAGGGTCCCCTATGCTATATAGCCTCCATGGTTCTGTGGGTTGCAGTCTGATAGTTCTTTATATCTAGAATCCACTTATGAGTGAGTACATACCATGTTTGTCCTTCTGGGTTTGGGTTATCTCACTAAGGATGATTTTTTTCTAGTTCCATCCATTTGCCTGCAAATTTCATGCTGTCATTGTTTTTCTCTGCTGAGTAGTACTCCATTGTGTATATGTACCACATTTTCTTGATCCATTCTTCAGTTGACGGGCATCTAGGTTGTTTCCAGGTTCTGGCTATTACAAATAGTGCTGCTATGAACATAGTTGAGCATGTATCTTTGTGGTATGAATCAGCATTCCTTGGGTATATGCCCAAGAGTGATATGGCTGGGTCTTGAGGCCTTTCATACTTTTAATAAGTGATTACAAGTCTGGTAAAGGCATCCAGTATATGAAAATGTCATTTCATGACAGTAGCGGCAGAAACATGGGTGAGCAAATGGAACTATACACACTGCTCACTTCCGCTAGCTACTGAAACCAAGTTGGTATTAATCTGAGTTGGAGTGTTAGAATTAGATGCTGCTTGTAATTCTCAGGGTAAGTGGAACTACAAAGATACAACCTAAGAACTTGAGCAGCTCAGTCGAGTCTGTTTCATTTCTTCAAGTGTGTGGCATATGAGGAAGAATGGGGGATGCTGTGGTCTAGTAACAAGGCACATACTTGCAAGGACCCTGACAATGACATCTACTGTTCTGGAAGAAACACCAGTATGGTGATATTTTATTTGTACTATAATGTGATTTTATTTGTATGTTAATAAATAAAGTTGCCTGGGGGTCAGAGCTAATAGCAAGCCATAGCAGAAGTCTGGCAGTGGTAGCACATGCCCTTAATCCCGATCACATCACAGGCAGATCTCTGTGTGTTCAAGGATACAGTCAGCATGGAGACACATGCCTTAAATCTCAATACCAGCCATAGAAGACCTGGAGGTCTGTACAGATGGGCAGTGACGAGGAGGTCATGTGGTTAGGTTTATAACCAATGAGAAGGCAGAACAGAAAGTCTATAAAAAGACAGATACACAGGAAGTAGTTCTCTTGCTGAGGAGGACAGCAGAGGCAGTGAAGGGTAAGGTTTTTAGCTCTTAGCTATTGCTCTGACCTCTTCGGCTATTAACACTGCATTTGGCTCTGTATTTCTTATTTAATAAGACTGTTCATCTACACACCAGGGCTTGAGCACATCAAGGGTGCTTCTGGTGAAAGCTGAAGCCTCCAGAAGAGATGACACTGCAGCCTAGCAGCAGTGGGAAGTGTAACCTGCACACGCACGTTACAGGCCTGAGCCTCCTGGTCCTGGAACAGACACCAGTGATGGGTGAGGTTAGGGCCTCGGAAGCAACAGCAAAAACCACACTTGGTCTTGATGGTGCTTAGTTTGAATTTGACAGAATTACTGATGAAGGATTTTGAACAGTAGAGGAAGTCTGTTTTCATCCATGATGGTGCTGGCTGTGTCCTAAGTTGGAGGGTGTCAAGTTGTCAAAAGTTGGAGGGTGGGTGAATCCAGATCTGGATGGGATGAGACAGGGAAGAGGGCGGGGCCGTTACTGCGGAGGCTGAATGGGGAGAGCAGGCTGGAAAACTTGCTAGTTGAGCACCTGTGGATAATAGGTCACTTCCTGAAACCCTAGAGGCAGACGGCATTTTTGAGAAAAATCAAGTTACATGAGATTGCTAGGTATGGTGACACACACCTGCAGTACCAGCACTCAGGAGACTGTGGTACATTGACCGAGTTTGAGACCAGCCAGGGCTGCAGAACAAGATACCCAAGAAAGGGAAACAACAATAAACCACACTAGAAATACCCATGAGAAAATCCAAGTAGATAAACCTGGAGCACAGAGATGAGGGTGGAAACAGAAAACTCACCATGAATAAAAGACACCCCCCCCCCCCCGGCCTTTTTTTTTAAAAACAGGGTCTCCTCCTCTTTTTTGGAACTATGTAGTCCTGGCTGGCCTCAAACTCACAGAGATTCTCTGGTCTCAGGCATCAGTTAAAACTATGAACAAATCTAATCAAGGCAGAAGGTGAGGGCAGGAAAGGCCCAGGGAGAGGCTTAACAGCCAGCCAACAAGACTAGTGGACCAACAAGTCACTGGAGGACATTAGGAAACCCGGCACCATGGACCAGCCAGCCAAATGTGTGCAATGTGACCATGAGGCCAGAAAGACAGTAGAAAACATAGGCGGTCTGGGGGCTCTGAGGCGATAAGCATCTTTTAGGAAAGCATATGCACGGAGCTGGAGAAGAGATGTTAGCCCAGGGAAGACGCAGCAGATGGCTGCCTTAGCAGATTTTCCTCATGTAAATCTTATCTTATAATGTGATTTTACTTGTATTTTGAAATTCAATTTTGAGCTGTAAAATATTTTTAAACATGAACCTAGTTTTACATTTGTACTTCCTGTAGCTCAATGAATCTAAGATTACTTTCATGTGCCACCAAGATAAACATTACCTTTTGTGACACAATATCCAGAGCTCCCCAAATTAGCTGGAGCGGTTGGCATCAAGCCCCAGGAAGCCTCATGTCCCCGCCTCCCCAGCAGAGCGATTACTGGGATTTTTGTTTTTTAAACTGGGAATCGGATCTCAGTTCCTCGTTTGCACAAGCACTTGAACAACCGAGCCATCCCCCTAGTCCTCACTTGTAACGGTCCTCACTGGCTGCAGTGGTACGTGGAAGAGGGGGGAACCCTTCAGCTCTCCCACACAGGCCTGGTTACCCCCTCCAAGAGATAAGTGTTTCATGAAGTCAGCTGTGGCATTTGCTTGGTATTAGGAATGAATGACCCTGTGACGTTTTAACTGAGGGGCTCCATTTGCAAAGCAAGATCACCTTCTCTGCAAAGGCTTGGGAAAAACTGTGGGAAAGGGGGCCGAAGGATGGGAGGAGGGCTGTGCAATGCTGTCTTCTAGGCCTGGCCTGGCCATGGCACTCATGACCTCAATGCACTGTAGTTACCCACAGAAGATCAAGGCAACAAGGTCAGTGAGCATTCCAATAGGCAGCAATAACTAGACTCTGGAGAGGACACGATGTAAGAGGGTGCTGGAGGTGTCTGGGGTGGGGTGAGAGAAAGAGTTGAGGGTGGACAGAATCAATAAACACTGTATATAAGTATAAAATTGTATAAAAAATATTAAAAAATATTAAAAAATAAACTAAGAACAAGAAAAAAAGCACACTCAGTTCTATGTCTGACTGATCGACCAGGTGGAAATGGGAATGCTATTAGAATTCCCAGAATCCCCTTCTTCAAGCCTTCGTCATCACAGGGCAGGAGGAATGAGGCCTGCAGAGCCCATATGCAGGCACCTGCTGCTAACAGCCCCATCATCTAAACAGACAGGTGTGCTGGAATGACAACAGGCAGATTTTCTCCTTCCTTTTGTTTTTTGAGACAGGGTTTCTCTGTGTAGCCTTGGCTGACCTGGAACTCACTCTGTAGACCTGGCTGTCTTTGAACTCAGAGATCCTCCTGCCTCTGCCTCCTAAGTGCTAGGATTTAAGGTGCGCACCACTACAGCCAGTTCAGGTATATTTTCTAAATCCTGCCTTGTCCAATGGGACACCACGCTAAGCACACGGATGGATGGAATGTGTCTTCAACAGCTCCTTTTCTTCAACTAGGAAAAGAGAGCCTAGACAGTGCTGCCAGGTAACAGCCGATCCTCCTGGCCCTCAGCTCCTACCAGTTTAGGATCTGTGTGTAAAAAGACAAAGCTGACACCACTCAAGACCAACTCTGCTCCAAGGCCCCCAGGCCACTCAGCTTCTCTGGTCTGCTATAGAATTCATCCCTAGCATCTACTGGCAACACAAGTGCAGCCCTTGGCTGCTAGCCTGCTGGCCAGAAGCCACACAATCAGCAGGTACCCACCCTAGTGGCTTCATCCTCTTTGGGTTCTTGGAACCCACACAGAGCCTCCTGAGTGCCATGAGAGAAACTCCTAGAGTATGATTTTTTGTTTTGTTTTCTTTTTCCATGTAGCTCTGGCTAGTCTGTAACTTCCTATAAAGACCAGACTGGCTTTGAACTCACAGACTGACCTGCCCCTGCCTCCCAAGTGCAGGCATTAAAGATGTGCAGCATCACACCCCACCCCACCCCACCATGGTTCCTGCTTTAAAAGCCACATCATGTAGCACAAAGGATTAAGGTTTGCAGCTATTTTATTTACAAGTATACATTTAACACAATGAAATAAACACTGATATATTGAAGCCTAGTTAATAGTAGTGTAACATGTCTATCATTTTGATGATTACATTATTTTAAACAACAAACTACACTGAAAAATTAATGCCGATAAAATTCTTGGTCATAATATTAAGAAATACAATATATAAATTGAAAATATGATTGTTTAAAATTTGAAAATGGAAGTGAACTCATTTGGACAGAGTCAGACGTTAACATAATCTGAAAGGGGAGGACCTCTGACCCAAATGACATCTTTCAGGTTAACAGAAGAAAACAGAAGCATAGTTTTATCTTCAAGGATGACGGGCAGTCTGCTTCTTCGGGTGGAATCAATTCCCAGTGTCCTCTGCAGGTTCTGCCACAGAACCGTCACATCACTGAGCATGAAGACTTTCCTTGTGAAGCTGCTCCATCAATCTTCTCTGCTTCCAAAATTATCCTTTTAAAAACATCAACAGCAGTCTGAAGAGAAGGCAGAAACAATGATGGGATTAGTTCTCAGTAGACTCTGCTAGCTGTTCCTGACTGACAGGATGGAGGGGGGCAGCCACTGACCTGTCCTCAGGTCTATATGAAGGCTGGAGGGTTCCCAGGGGCCCCCCAACTCCAGGCCTTCTTCACAGCAACTAGTACCAACTTCCACTCTGCTCTGCCCCATCGGCTTCCATGATGCTCTCTGGACACTTGGGGCCCTGCTCTACTCTGGCTTCCTTCTCCTGGAGACGCCTCTGCAGCTCCTTCCTGCTCATGCAGTCCTACCCTTCTCTCGGCTTCCCCAAACGCCCAGCCTTGACTCTTTTCTCAGCCCACTTCCCTGGGCTGCTTCTACAGCTGCCTGCAAGTCTTCCCCAACTCATGTCTATTCCTCCTGGGCATCAAGAAACCGAGTACAAACCTGTCTAGCCAAGTTCTGGGAAACCCCACTCCTCCCAGACCTCCTCTCCTCTCCTCTAGTGCCTGTCACCCCAATCTTAGCTCTGTTGTCCAACTCGGTTTTATGTGTCCCACCACACTAACCTCCTAGCTCAGAGTGCAGACTGCTCAATCCTGCAGACCTGGCCTCTCCCTCCTTCTTTCCTCTGGGTGAGCTCTGGCCTCCCAGTACTGAACCCTTGACTCATGTCAACACTTAGCATGTCAACTCTGCTCAGCCCAGGGGAGCGTGCTGGGCAGCTGCTCACTTTGGACCTGTAGCAGGAGTGTGGGGGTGGGGGTGGGGTCACGGACAGGACACCTTTGATCCTGTATCAGGTCATCTAGCTGCAGTCCCTCAGCTTACCTCACTCTGAGCCTTGGCCCTCTCAGCTCTTTCCTTCCTGACCACGGCTGGGGGCTAATCCCTTGCTCTGTAATTCACTGGGAAACAGAAGTTGCTTCTACAAGAGAACACCACGTTCTCGTCCACCACACCTCCTCATACCCCCTGCTTCCATCCTGCTCAGTGATTAAGTCTGTGCATCTGACTGTTCAAGCCAATCCCAGCGGTCATCTCTCTTGGAAATGTGGAATGCAACAGCGAGGCAAAGGGCAGTGCTCTGGATGGGTCCGAAATCGGTTCTACTGCCTATGCTATAAATTATATAGTGACCTCAAGTTCTCCAACTTCTTTAGATTTTAATTCTCTTTTCTAAAATGAGAGTTTAACAGATAATTCTGAGGTCAGAGTAGGCAAGCGATAAATAGGAAATTCAATTAAAACTGCAAGCATCATTAGTGACTAACCCTACTCCTGCTATCTGGATTTCAGCGTTCCACAACCGAGCTGATTCAGACAGACTGAACACTGACATCTGAACACAGAAATGAACAGATCCAACAGGAGGGCATAAAGGTTAAATGAGCCCATCTCGGATCTTAATGAATCAAGGGTTGAGAGATAAGACTGACTCTTCAATTCAGTTGGATGCATCAGGAGGGGCCCAGGAAGAGTGAAACCTGAGAAGACCTTGAGGCTGAGGAATTTCCTCCTGAGAAAGAAGAGCAGGGCAGGAAGAGTGCATGACTCTTGCCTCCTTGGCCTTGACAAGTCAGCTAGCTGCCCCGTGAGCCTGGTGTTTCCTCAGAATGGTAAAGCCTACTCATCTTCATGTGGATCACACAAGGCCATGTGATGAAACTTAAATGTTCTGAACTACCAGGGAATGCAAGGGGACAGTGAAGGAGTGTCCTCCCCGTGCTTAAAGCAGCAGCAGAGGTCTGTGTGGAGGGACTGGAAAGCACAGCACAGGCTGCCCAGGCCTTGAACACGCACTAGAGGAGGCTGAAACGTGTGGTCTGCAGCTGGAGGAAGATGAGGCAGCCAAGGGAAGAAGAGAGAGGGAGGAGGAGGAGCACCGCATCGACACCAGAGGTCTGGGCAGAGGACCAAGCTTAACTAAGCTCTGACCCAACAGAAGCAGCAGTCTGTGCAGGCTTCTAGTTCAGAAATGACAGTCCCCTTAAAGGGACAGCCACGAGGACTCTTCATTTGTGCTTAAAATAGCCACGCAGCGGACTCACTTTCTACCGCAAAGGGGCACACAGTCAAGTCTCCTTGTGTGCATCTTACTCCTGTTCCAGCCCGTGGACACAGCCACAGCAGCAATAACACTCTCTCCCTAAGTGTCCTTCTCTGCAGAATGGCTGCAGCCTTTCCAGGCCCTCCACCAGCAGAGTAGTTATCAAACCGAAAGATACTAGTATCTTTCTAAAACACCCCAAAGTTAGTGTTATAAATGGCACAAGGTTAAAAATGAAATGAGGAGGATTAAAAATGACAGGTAAAATGCCAACTGCAGAAATGTATGCTTGTAACTAATGAGGCTGACACAAAATTAATTTTACAAACTATATACCTGATTTTCTTTAGCAGAAGATTCCAAAAAAGCTGCATTCCAAGATTCTGCCAAAGCTTTTCCTTCTTCATAACTGATCACCCTAAGTGGAAAAGAGAACTCTGAATCTTTGACATCTAAAACACCTATGATTTATTTATCAAATAGGCCCCACTTTGATCCACTTTGCTATGTATGAGGCAGAACCACGTGCTTTACACACTATCAGGATGCAATGCAGGGTGCTTTGCTCCGCCTGGGCTGGGAACAGAACACACAAGTCTCAAGGGTTGTCTATGTGCCAATGAGCTCTTGCAGTTCAGAGAAGTGACCCCTTCCAGTACCGCAGCACCAACCACCACAGCTATGCCACAGTGAGGTTCTGAGCAAGTCAGGGCCCCAGTTCACCAGCCTAGGCTCCTCTAGGCTCTCCCAATGCTCTGCCTCTGGGTTCCCTTGACAGGGTGTCCCGCCCCGTTCATAACTGTGATCACAACCAGTACGCAAAGGTATTGTGTAAAAACTGAATAATATCTGTCTTGGTAACTAATCCCAAGAGAATTTCCCAGTTTGCTTCTCTAGAATTCTCAACAAGTGTGGCATTTTCACTGCACACTGCTTCTGCAGTACACAATAACAATACTTTTTCCATGAGAAAAGAATTGAAGATGGTATTTTGGTGACTAAATTTCCTTGGACTTAAGGGCTACATACCGTTCCATATGCAGGTCTTTCTTATTTCCAACCAACATAATTGGTATCCTATTAGGAGAAGCACAGAGCAGAGGTAAGTCAGATGCAGCCTTTCCCGCTCAGGAGATGCTAACACACATTTCTAGAGAAGAGAGAGGGGTTACTTACTGCACTTTCCCCACCATATCCAACAACTTGCCGTGGATAACTTTAATTACTTCAAAACTACAAAACAAAAAGCAGACATCATTTTAACATAGAAGTTAAGAAACTCACATATATAGTGGGAAAAAATACACCACAAATTCACCATTTTAACTTGAACTTAACACAATGAATTATCCTATCAACTCTTTCACACATGATACTCAGTAATCCTTACTGAGACTACTCAAAGTGACAGATTCATGCTGTTTAAGTCTAGCACTGGACTGACAAACCCCAAGAACACAGACTTCATCCTCAAATTGTATCCATTCAATGGAAATCTGGAGAACTTTTCTGAGGTAGTATTCCCTAGCAATCAGCTGTGTTCCCTTTCCTTTCTTGTTTCTGAGACAGTCTTGATGGATAGCCCTGGCTGGCTTGGGATTTGCTACATAGACCAGGCTTGGCCAGTTCTGTCTGCCCCTGCCTCCCCAGTGCTGGGATTAAAGGCATGTGACCAAGCCTGCCTCCCCCTCCTTTTCTATGTACCATCATTCACTGAGTGATGCCAACCCCTTGATTTTACTATGGATGTGTCGATGGTCTTCAAACATGTCACAATGAATAACTTAAAATCTCCACAGCGGGATCATTCACACCTGACTATTGGCTAATGGACACGAGCTATCCCACCCTCACTCAGAAACCCCGTGTGAGCATCAGCCAGCACACACTGCATTCCTTTTGAAGCTGCCCAGAACCTGACAGTCTTCCACTCCCCTCTGTGGTCCCATGGCCCAGCTCTGTGCTTCTTCCCATGGCTGGTGTCTACCTGGATGACTCCCAAGTCCTGACCTGACTTCCTTTCCTTCTGCTCTCCCTCATCCACTCTGCTGGGTCTCCAGTACTGCCAGAACATCCCACTAAAATGCCCTCTCCCTCGAGATCCTGAATAACGCATGCTCCCTTACTAATTTCCAAGTCCTTACTCTATGGCACTTTCTTTTAGATTTATTTGTAAGTTTATTGATGTGTCTATGTGTGTCTGCATCATCTAGAACAGAGCACTGGAGCTCCAGGGGCTGGAGTTCCAGGCCACTGTGGGCTGCCCAGTGTGGGTCCTGGGAACCGTATTTACAAGAGTAGTGCATGCTCTCCAACCTTTAACAGCCCGTCTTAGACTTGCTTCCCTACGTAAATCCACAGACTTCCTCCCACAGCTCTCATGCCCTTCTTCCCATTTTTCTACCACAGTACCATTGTCAGGGGAGGACATAAGAAACTCCAAGACAGCTCAAGCTTTGAACAAAGACTGCTGAACACATCATATATACTGTTACTGATAAAAATTAAACTTTACCCACCCCATTGAAGCTCGTCAATAGGACAGGGCACCCCACTTCTACAGGCTGCACTTTGGATCCAGTTCCCTCAGCTTTGCTGCATTTGCCTACACTGAATGAAGAGATATAGTAGCTAGTCACAGGAGAAACAGTTGGAAGGCTGGGACTGGGTGGGAGCCAGCAGGACCAGCTTCCTCTCGAGTAACTGCACCCTCCTGTTAGCACCTGGTGAGAGCTGGCCCCAGTGATTGCTTTACAACAATCCAAACAAGACAGTGGGATTGGGTACCATGGAGGCTAGAGCCTAGCAGTCTTTATTTCCATCTTGCTGCAGATTCTGATTCATTCTGTGTGCTCGTCCTGATGGGGAGGGTTATTAGTAGAGAAATAGGATGGCTCCCAGCCAGAAAGAAAGAAAGAGCATCATCCAACAATAAACCCACATGACAAGCCTGAAAGGCCCTTCCCTAGCCAGTCCTCTTGACAGGCCTGAAGCAGCAGAAGACCTAGCTATGCCATGCTCGAGCCAGGAATCTAAGATCTGTATATTGTTTTAAGCTTCTACGTTTTCAACTCGTTTGTTATGCTGCAGATAGCCATGCAGTAGACAGAATTTCAATTAAAAGCAAATAAACTATTACTGTCTTCAAACAATTTGACTTCTATTGCATGAAAAACAAACAACATTGTTTTTGTGTAATTTTTTTTGGTGCGTGTGATCAGAAGACAGCTTTGGAAGTCAGTTCTCTCCCTCCACCTCAGGTCCTGGAGCTCGAACTTTAATCTCTGTCTTATGGTCAGAGTCTCAAGCAGCCCAACCTTGCCTCAAACTCCTACCTGTCTCAGCCTCCCATGTGCTGGGTTTACAAGCACATGCCACCATGTCAGCCCCCATTAAGCACTGTTTTAGATGAGAGGCTATCTACTAAAGCAGTGCAAAGTGACCTGTTCTACGCTGTTAGAAGAAGTAAGTGAAAACCCGCAGCTTCCATCCTCTCTCTGATCTGTAATCTTTCCCATTTCTAGAAACTGAGAACAGAAGGTCTCTGCTTTATGCTGTGACAAGAACCAATCCTACAAACTTCATGATACAAAGGAATGATGTAAGACTTTGGCTTTACTTCACAAAATAATAATGGTTATGATTTATAGGTAAATACAGAACGAGAGAGAGAGAGAGAGAGAGAGAGAGAGAGAGAGAGAGAGAGAGAGAGAGAGATATCCACCCATGTGGTGGATGGTTCATGCCTGTAATCCCAGCATTTGGGAAGAGTCAGGAGAACTGCTTCATACAGAGTGAGATCCTGTCTTAAAAACAAAAACAAAACAAAAAACAAAACAAAACAAAAAGATGAGGCTGGAGAGATGGCTCAGCACATTAGAGCATTTGCTGTTCCTGTAGAAAACCTGGTTTCCCAGCACCTACACAGCAGCTCACAACTGCCTGCAATTCCTGCAATTCCAGTTCCAGGGTCCGATACCCCTTGCTGAACTCTATGGCCATTGCACACACGAGGGGCACAGACATACACACAGGCAAAATGCCCATATATAAAATAAAAATAAATAAATGTTTTGAGAACTTATAGCTGTGATCAATAAATTGGCTTTTTTAAAAATAAAAGTTTTAAAGTCGCTGAAATGCCATCCATCTGATACAAAAAATAAAAACATTAGTAAAAGGAATCAACAAATGCATTAGGAAAAAATTCTCAGCAGGGTGTTGTGACAAATGCCTTTCAAAATCACAACAACTGGGAGGCAGAGGTAGATCTCTGAGTTCAGGGCCAGCTGGTCTACAGAGTTGAGTTCCAGGAGAGCCAGGGCTACACAGAGAAACTGTCTAACACCCCGCAATGACTCCCCAATACACTAATTCTACAAGGTAACAATTGTAAAGTAACTGACTTCCTAACAATCATATAAAATTAATTTATAAATCATAGTGTTTTTCAGGTAAAATCCGTGAAAGTATACAAATGTGCTAGTTAGTACTGACTGTGGAATCACCTAGGAGGCCTGCCCTAGGCAATGACCTTGGTTAGAGTGACTGATGTGAGAAGACCAATCTAATAGTGGGCATCGGCAGAGCCTGATAAAAAGGAAAATGCTAGCTGAGAACCAGCACTGACTGTTGTGGTTCTTGACTGGATATAATGGGACCAACTGCCACAGGCTGCTGCCGCCACTGGATGAGGATTCCCTTAAACTGTGAACCAAAATAAACCCTACCTGGCTGGGTGTGACAGTGCTCATCTTTAATCTCAGCTCTCCAGAGGCAGAGGCATGTGAGTTTGAGGCCAGCCTAGTCTATATATGAGTTTCAGGACAATCAGGGCGACACAGTGGGATCCTGCACCAAATAAACAAATACACTACTGAACAGTCGAGGGCTAAGAATAAGTTATTCTAAAACCATATAACTAAACTTTCAAAAACTTTTGTAATTACTATAAAAAATAAAAACAGAACTTGGGAAATTAAAAAGATCAGCTGGGCACACACTTTTAATCCCAGCACTCAGGAAGAAGAGGCAAGTAGATCTCTGTTGAATCCAAGGCCAGTCTGGTCTACAAAGAGATTTCCAGGACTGCCAGGGCTGTATCACACAGAGAAACCCTATCTCGAAAAACAAAACAAAAAATCAAGTCCCAAATTAGTAAGTAGGGCATGTGATGTGATTCAGTGAAAGAGAGAAAAAGAAAAACAAAACAAAACCCAACATCCAGATTAGTGCAGTGTCAACAGTATCTTCTTGGGCATCCCCAGAGCTATTTGTACATCTCTCCAATTGTTTCTCAGGAACACGGAGCTGGCTAAGTTTGTTTTGACTCGGGTATAAGTGGGGGACCAGCAGCAAAGGGTCTGTTCACAGAAGTGTCACAGTACCTGGTTCTCCTGCCATGGAGAAAAATGCAGACACACTCACACACATGGAAGAGGATACACTAATTTCTGTTGGCAAGAGTGTGCAGGGATTAAGACCCTAGACACTGCCCCATAAGACAGCCATGTGAGGCTAACTGAGCACCTGAAATGTAGCTAGGGTAATTAAGGGACTGAACTTTCAATTTTGTTAAATTTGAGCTCATTTTAGTAGCCACATGAAGCAGGGATATGGAACAATTCCATCACTGCAGTCAACGTTTATTGGACAGCTGGCCTGGACTTCAGAGTGGAAGACTCAGGCATGAATCAGTGTTACACACAGCCAATGCAACCCTGGGCTGGTGTTTAATGCTTAATTTCTTTCTAGGGAAGGTGAGAAATGAAACATCTGAAGAAGGGTAACTCATGATAAGTTAGTGGTGGATTTTAAAAATTACTTTATGTGTTCATGGGTATGTATGCAGTATGGTTGACCTCAGGTGCCTTCCTTAATCTTCTCTAATTGATTTTTTGAGACAGAGTCATATGAAACCTGGAGCATGCTGACTGGCTAAACCAGCTGGCTATCAAGCCCCAGTGTTGAGATTACAGACACATGGCAACATGCCTGATTTTTACATGGCTGCTGTGGATCAAAACTTAGGTCCTCACACCTGGAACAGTTAAAAAAATACTTTATCAACAGAGAGCCATCTCTCCAGCATCAGTAAAACATCACTAAAAGGGCAGACAGTATGACAAACTGATATTTCACACACTGAAAAGATGCCAGCTCCCACTAAATCTCTACTGATACTGGCATTTCCATGAAGTCTTCAGAGATAACTGTTTCCACTGTCACAGTTCTCCTCACATACTCAGCCACACCTGGTTTGTTTATGACAACAGACCACTCCTTTTGTGACAATGGATGCCATCCCTGGTAACAAATGTGTGGCTGAAGAAACCAAAACCAATTCTCACTAACAGTGAATGCATTTTTAGTCAGTAAAACCCTATTACTCCAAAAGTCTTGCTTCATAAATCCACAGGACAAAGTAGTCCAACAGACTCAAGTCCCTAATTTGTATTGGTCAGTCAATTCCATATTAATACAGCAAAATACACAAAATATAAACCAGTTAAGTTCACTATTTCCCATTCAAATAGCAGAAAAGCTCAGTTCACAAAGTTACCACCAAGGCACTCTCAGGTAAGTAAACAGAGTTTATTCTATCAGTGTAACGGAATTGACTGAAGATTCTACTCCCTGTAATAATCTGATTGCTTCACAAGAAAAATCACATTTAGTGTAATAACCAATTCTGTTACTACTAATTCTAGTATAATCCTTTAAAAGGGTATACGCATAGTAAATAAACTCAAGCAAGCAGCTAGAGTCTTACCTTTTGATTGATGTAACAGAATACACAAGAATATAACCATTAATATCTATGGAGTATGTCTGAGGAAAAATGGAATATTCATCCTGTGGAAAAAAATTAATTACATTTGAGTAGTCTTCACAGAGCAGAGTAAACAATCTTTACAAGTTTTTCATGTATTATTTAAAGAGATTAAATCAAAGAAAATAAAGTTCTATATGCCAGCCAGACCTATATAAGAAGACCTTGTCTTCAAAAAAAAGTGTGTTTGATTCATAAAGAAAATCTTCAATGGTCCCAAAAGACTTGTGTCATGATTTTAAGAAAATATGCAGGATCATGGGACAGTCAATAATTAATGCTAAGTTAACATTTGAACAGATTAATACAAAGTGAATTTTTTTGAGGAAGGAACAATCCTGCAGGCATGTGAATGAACACATAAAGCTACAGTAATTAGCTAAATCATACTGGCTTATGGATGAATGAACAGACAGGAAAAATGTAAAAAGATGCAATTATGTATGGGAATTATGTACACAGTAAGAGTGCCCTTCAATCAGCAAGGATAAAAAGTAACACAAGCCGGGCGGTGGTGGCGCACGCCTTTAATCCCAGCACTCGGGAGGCAGAGGCAGGCGGATCTCTGTGAGTTCGAGGCCAGCCTGGTCTACCAAGTGAGCTCCAGGAAAGGCGCAAAGCTACACAAAGAAACCCTGTCTCGAAAAAACAAAAAAACAAAAACAAAAAAAAAAAAAAAGTAACACAAAATGTGCAAACACAAGTACAGAGTCTTCTTTGGATTAAGTTGGATCTCTTAATTGTACTTCAGCAAAAATTCCTACTCTATATAAGAATCAAAGATTTAAAGGTAAAATGGCTTGGCTAGGAAAGTGCCTGCCTTGTAAAGCATGGGGAACTGAGTTGGGATCCCCAGCACCTACATAAAAGCCAGTGCAGTAGAGTACACCTGTAACCCCAGTGCCAGCCTGGGTGTGGAGACATGCAGATCACTGGCTCATTGGCCAGTTTGTTGAGCCAAATCCTCGAGTGTGAGGTTCAATAAGAGACTTTGCCTAAAAAGACAAAGTCAATAGCAATTGAGGAAGACACAACACCAACCTCTGGCCTTTACACACATACTCTACTAACATCCACACACTGACACTCACACAAGATTTCCTTCCGTATATAATAGTCATCAGCTACCACAATTGGCACATTCAACGCAGGGCTGCTGTAGAAGCAATACTGACAACAACGTCATAGATCAATAATTATGATATAGCTAATAGCTGTCTATCATGTGATCACCAGGAGCTATGTGTTTATGGAATAACCTCCATAATGGAGATCTATCACTTTTGGTAAATACTGTACTTGCATATCCATCGTATATCATAATAATGGTATAATACAGTATTGTGCCTTAATTAAGTTTTACTATTTACCTTGTTGGTGAAATATATATGTTTTTTGAGACAGGCTTTCTCTAACAGTCCTGGCTGTCCTGGAACTCACTTTGTAGAGGAAGCCAGCCTCAAACTCATAGAGATCCACCTGTCTCTTTCTCCCAAGTGCTGGGATTAAAGGCGTGTGCCACCACCGCCCAGCAACTATAAATATTTTTAATGTACTTAAAAAAAATTAAAAATAGGGTTTCTCTGTGTAGTCCTGGCCATCCTGGAACTTGTTCTTTAGAACAGGATAGCCTCGATCTCACAGAGATCTGCCCGCCTCTGCCTCCCAAACCCTGAGATTAAAAGTATGCCTGCCACCACCACTCAGCAAAACACAATTTTTTTTTTTTTTTTTTTTGGTTTTCTGAGACAGGGCTTCTCTGTGTAGCTTTGCGCCTTTCCTGGAACTCACTTGGTAGCCCAGGCTGGCCTCGAACTCACAGAGATCCGCCTGGCTCTGCCTCCCGAGTGCTGGGATTAAAGGCGTGCGCCACCACCGCCCGGCAAAACACAATTTTTAATGGTAAATTTAGTTATGAAATAAAACTGTCAAATGAATCTATTCTAGGTTTTTGGATTTTTGTTTGTTTGTTTGTTTTGTTTTTTCAAGACAGGGTTTCTTTGTGTGTCCCTGGCTGTCCTGGAACTTGCTCTATAGATCAAGCTAGCCTCTAACTCAGAGAACTGCCTGCCTCTGCCTTCCAAGTGCTGGGATTAAAGGCGTGCACCACCATAGCCCAGCTACTCTAGGTTTTTAAATACACTTTTCTATAGCTCGCAATCTTTGTTTTGAGACAGGGTCTCAATGTAGCCCAGGTTCGGTCTCAAATCTGCTATTTAGCCAAGGTTTAATTTGAACTCCTAATCTTGCAGCCTCCATTTCTTTAGGACCAGGATTATAGGCTTGTCAGGCATGAACTATAGTTCAGATTTACTAAAACTTCTCATCTCAAAATTAGACCAAACCAAAATATTTTGTGCAAACTTAAACTAAGCAAGTTATATTAATCACATTCATTATTCTCCTCAGCTGGACAATTAAGCCACACAGATGGTCATGTAGTGTGCAAATGTACTATAATGGCATTCTGGTCAACAATGAACCACAAAGCAATTATAACTGAGCTGGAAAATCCCAACTGCCTAGTGATATTACTGTTGAAGCACAATGCACTACATTCTATCTGTAGTAGTGCTGGAAGTTTTAGAAGACTGTATTTCTAGTGGTATGAAAGTACAGCACAATTATGTGTAACATCTGCACTTTATTTCATTTAGAGGCCAGTTTCACTGTCCTGCTTCAGCCTCCAGAGTGTTGGGATTACAGATGTGGTATGTACTATGTCCTGCTAGATATAACACATAATTCTTAAAAATAAAATTAAAAACACTGATTTATTATTTGTGTATATGCTTGTATGCCTGTATGAGTTTAAATGCATCACTTGTTTGCAGGTACCTGCAGAGACCAGAGGAAGGTGTCAGATCCCCTGCAACTAGTGTTACAGGCAGTTGTGAACCATCCAATGTGGCCATAAAACTCAGATCATCTGAAGAGTAGCAAGTGCTCTTAAGAGTACTACATCTCTCTAGCCACATTTCTCTCTAGCCCCCACTACATAATCTTGACAACAATGGTGAGATCTCCCAAAGCTCTACTTTTCAGAGTGTATTCTTGTTATTGATACATGGACGTGTTTGTAGTGATATAAATTACAAAGTAAAAAGTACTTGCTATTTATTATGAATATTTATGGTATGCATTTTTTCCCTAAAATATGAAGACTAGTGTGTAAACTTATTAGATAATGATGATTTTGAGACAAGGTCTTGTTCTATTGTTCAGGCTGCTCCTTAACTCTAGTGATCCTGCCTCAGCTTCTCAAGCAGCTGAGAATACAATTGCGTACTAGTGGGCCTGGCTAGATGATTTTTAAAGAATGTGATTTTGGGAGGCTGGAGAGATGGCTGTGATTAAGAGCACTGGCTGCTCTTCCAGAAGACCCGGGTTCAATTCTGAGCACACACTTGACAGCTCACAACTGTCTGAAATCCCAGTTTCATGCCCTCTTCTGGCCTCTGTGTGTACTGCAAGCATGTGGTGCATAGACATTCAAGTAGGCAAAACATCCATACACATAAAATAAAAAAATAAAAAGAACATGTCTTTTTAACATCATTCCTTACTATTTACTAACAGCCTCACCCCAGAACTGAACATCCTGAAGCCAGAGGCAGGAGATTCATTCTCTACGTTTTCTATGGAGTTAGGGCAGACCAACTCAGCTGGAGATGCCACGTTTCACTGCTGTGAACTGCACATTGAATGTAACCTTTAAGACTATTGATATTAGCAAAGGTGAGAACAATTATCCAGAACGACAGTACTGACAAAGTACTGCTCTGAACTACATAACACACATCCATCCCTAAGCTAGGATCCTGTCAGTTTTATTACCTGCATTATCAGACCATTAAAATCACTTAAGACTGTCTGATGACCAACTGTCAGTCATGTTTAAAGCAAAGCAGTTCCTCAGAAGAATGCACCTGTGTTGATTCAGAAAACCACAGGATGACATTTCCTCCCCAGCCCTGCTTAACTGCCCCTATCAATTGAGTTATAGCAAAGCACCCTTTGATCTGAGGGAATATCAAGCTACAGAAACCTCAATCTAACCATCCTGTGCAGGCTGATACCAGGAAAGCAGTAGGCATAGCAAAACTCATCTTTTGTCTTCGGGTCACTGAATAACTAAAAACAACCAGGACTCAAAGCCTTTTTTGTAGACCAGGCTGGCCTCAAACTCACATCTGCCTCTGTCTCTTGAGTGTTAGGATTAAAGGTGTGTGCTACATGCTCCACCTGACTCAAAGCTCCTTAGTGGGGCAACACATTTAGCCCCCACTTTCCAGTGGCTTAAAAAAGATTCCAAAGATACAAGAGCAAATCTGAGGTCCAGGTAATGTCAGAGTCTCACTCTAAACATCTTTGCCCAGGACCCTAAGTTTAAAGCTGGTTTACAGCAACATCAGTGGCTGTCTCCCTCACACCAAATGTGTCTTCATTCAGGGAATAAAGTGTCTATTCAACCTGAGGGACAGAGAGAAGCCCCTCAAATTGGACCCAATCCCTACTCAGGGATCTCCCCTACTAGTTCTAAGAGAGTTACATTGTCTAAGCCATTGATTGCCAGGGGCTGTTACCATCTCTTGTTTTAATAACTGCACATTCTTTCAAAGACTAGAATGGGTCTGTGGGAATAGAACTGCTAGTTTCTGACACATGCTCCACCACAGGCTCTGGGTGCACAGGTGGGGGAGGAAAGGGCATGCCATAGTGCTCTCTAGAAGCTCAGAGTCACACACATTCAGAGTTTATTTGCTTCCAGAACAGAAACTCTAGGTTTCTCCAGTACTAACAGCACTTAGTTCAGCTATTTCCTGCTTCACACCCTCCTTCTATGCTTACCTCAAAACAAAGCAGAAGGAATTCATTTCTAAGCACAGGATGTGTCCCATTATTTTAGGTCCATTTCAATATGCCGAGGTCCAATAAAATGCCTCCATTCAACACTGCAGAGGTCAGCCCACTTACCCGCCCACTGGCCTGACCCTCTGTGACTCCGCTGCAAGGGCAGGAAGCGTCAGAGCTGAAAGCCCGGCCTCTTTATACTGCCCCCCTCCAGTGAGCAGGGACAAATTCAGTCTAACAAAATGGTTTCTAGGAAAGGCAGAACCGGGTGCCATGGAAACGAGGCAGCTAAGTTGTCAAAGGACTTTTCTGTTTCCTGGAGTACTCTGCTTTTCTCCTTTGTCCCCAGTCAGTACCCCTAGCAATGCATTCCATACATCAGTGCTGCACTGATTAACCTGAGTATCCTTTTTTTCTGTGCAGGGGGAAATGGAAGAATTGGTTTTTGGTAACTACTCATCAAATCAAATCAACAGTTAAATCTGACCACCACACAATCTAACCAATCTGGTGCGTCCTGGCTCAAGGCCTCATAAGGGAGTAAGCTTTACTTCTCTCATCAGTTCCCTGAAAAATATTTGATTTTTCTCTTAATGTAGAAAAATATACATACGGAAGGCCAGAGGGAGGGAAGTGATATGATTCTTTAATGCAGAATTAAAGTTTAAAAAAAACAAAAAACCCACTATTCTGTAGTATCAACCCTCACTCTGCTGACAATATAGTTAAAACAGTTCTGATATAGAAACAATTCCTCAGAAATGTGCCCTGAGGTCTTACAAAGCCTGGGCTGCTGCTGCAGGGGTCCTGAGTCACTTACCTGCCCCGCTGTGTCTACAAGCTGGAGATGATACTCTTGCCCATTGACTGTGATCAACTTCGTGAAAGCTACAAGGAAGGAGAATAAAATACTAGTTTACATACATTAACTCTGGATTACTTACAAGTTTGAACAATGAATGACAACTGATCAAACTGAGTCCCTAATAATCTTACCAGAAGTTCCCATTAATGGAAAATGAACAAGCTCTGAACTGTACAGACTGTCTCCTTCCTCCATTAGCCTGCTAGGAATTGCTGATGAAAATCAAGCTCAGGGAAGCCTTGAATCCTTTCCAGAGGAACTGCAGTCAGCAATAATTCATACTCTATAAAAACAATCTGACTATTCTGTAGAGAGCACTTCCTCTTAGGAACGAGTGAAATACACTATGTAAAACCTCAAGTCTAGAATGAACCAAAACCACAAAAATCTTCCATTAATTCGTAGGGAGTCTGGTGTCAGAGCACAAAGAACTAGTATTAATCGAAGTGCTAAGAAGCTTTAGTCCATTAAAAAACAAACAAACAAAAAAACCCCAACAATTGACTGACAGGTAATGTAGCAATGGAACAGATGTTCTGGGCTGAAACCACCGTTCTTTTCCAGCTTAAAGATCCAAGCAATTTGTCACTTTTCCCAGTAAGGATAAGAAAAGTCAGTTCAGAATTTCAAGGGGACAGGCTTCCAAACACAGGACTACCCACAGCAACAAACCTTAGCCTGTAACCATCTGGAGCCCCACAATATAGCCCATACAATACAGGTTCAGCAGCAGAAACTATCCTTTCCACAGCAGAAAGAGGCCCCAGCATGTCTCACAACCGAAAGGAAAAGCAAGAGACAAAATGGAAATGATTCAGAAAACTAAGTGACAAAGAGAAAGGCAGGGGATTCCATGGAAACATAAGCGCTTGAGGGAGGGAATCTGTGTTACCCTCTCCTAAGTGCAAGCAGGGCTGACGGGCAAGTTCACAGACTGTACATTACCCTTGACCCTTTTCTGGAAATGGTCACAGCAAGGTAAATAGGTAAATCAGATGAAAAGTGAACAAGAATAATTAAACTTGGAAAATATCCAATATAAATTCACTGAAAGCTGGGTGTAGTGCCACATATGTTTAAAAATCCCAGAGTTTGGGAGGGAGGCAGGCAGGCAGATTAGAGATCAGCCTGGTCTACACAACAAATTCCAGGGCAACTCAGTAAGATTTTGTCTCAAAACAACAACAATAATTCACTTATTCTGTAAGAGTTCTACTCTGACCTCTGACTTGAGGTCACTTAGCATTGCAGGAGCTTTCAATCACTGTCAGCCAGGAGGCAGTGACATATACCTGTGAGAAACCGTTCAGCTAGAATTAAAAAGTCCTGTTTCCAGGCTTGAGGAAAATTATGCAAGAAACGCTGGTGAGTAGAAAAACAGCTACACTTACTCAGAACTAAACAGCTGTAGTTGTTACAAGGTATGACACAACTGTTTTGACTAGATTACTGAAACAAAAGCTCATTTATGTGCACTACCTCCGGGGTACTGCTGTACCAGCAGCCCTGTCCCACATGCCCTGGATGCTCAGAGTCTCTGACCCTGAACTGATGTCTCAGTGAAGAAGAGAGACCTGTGCAACTACCACAGAACCTGGTATTGTGTCTATGGAAATGGCACCAGGCAGAAATTATATTAAGCAAAAATCAAAACAAACCAAGCAAAGAAATCAAGGGGGAGGGGAGAGGATAATGGAGATGAAAATGACCAATACATTTTACACATGTATGAAATCATAAAAGGATTTATCAAAACCATGAAGGCAGTCAGTCTAAAATATGTTAGCGATGTTGTGAATAACAAGTAAAACTGAACACAAGGAAGCTGTGCGTGGTGGCACCCACCTGTCCAAGAACTCCGAAAGCAGAGGCAAGAGGAGCAAGCGTTCCAGACCAGCAAGGCTGTTACACAGCTAGGCTGTCTCACACCCCCCGACCCTCTCCCCACAAAGATATAAGCAAGCACACTAGGTAAAGCCTGAAAGTAGGCTATAGCTATTTACTAGTGAAGTCTCATGGTAACAAAAGCAACGTTTCTAAACTTTTGGCATTTGCAAAGTAAGACAGTGTTACTAAGACATGTTAACCATCCTTAATTCATACCCACAGAGATCTATCAGCAATCCATGCTTGGCTATGAGACTCTTCATCGGAATTCTTAACAACAGCCAGGCGCACGCCTTTAATCCCAGCACTTGGGAGGCAGAGGCAGGCAGATCTCTGTGGGTTTCAGGCTAGCCTGGTCTACAAAACAAGTTCTAGGACAGCTAGTGCTGTTACACACAGAAATCCTGTCTCAACCAACCAACCAACCAACCAACCAACCAACCAACCAACCAACCAACCAACCAACCCAAACCACAAATAAGAGTGCCAACTAGCTGGGCAGTGGTGGCGCACGCCTTTAATCCCAGCACTTGGGAGGCAGAGCCAGGTGGATCTCTGTGAGTTCGAGGCCAGCCTGGGCTACAGAGTGAGATCCAGGAAAGGCGCAAAGCTACACAGAGAAACCCTGTCTCGGGGGGGAAAAAAAAAAAAAAAAAAAAAAAAGTGCCAACTGACTCTGAGATGGCACAGGTTATAAACCGCTCCTGTTCTTACTTGCTTTAGTACCCATCAGGTTGTTAGGTTAACACTACAGAAGAGATAAGAAACTGTATCTGTACAAGTAGTACTTCTGGTCTGTTCTCTAAAACAAGAAAACAGTTTTGTTGAATTATTCTATTACCCTAACTATTGGAAACGACAAAGTCCCAGAACTTTTTCTTTTATTAGAGATATGTCACAGAATGTGCCACTGCTGAATATTTACTAATAATAACCTAGTCTGTATGATAAAGGTAAGTATAAAATAATTACTAGATTATTTCCAGATCTTCCCCCCGCCCCCCGCCCCAGACCAAGTCTCAATATGTAGCTCTGACTGACCTAGAACCTTTCTGCTTTTTCAAGTCACCAAACAACGCTTTCTTACCACCAAACAGTGAAGGAATGGAATAAAGGTTTTTACTCTGTTAAGAATATGAAGGTATAGTAAATAGAACTCAACGACAAAATATGTCCCATGAACTCTCAAGGGGTATTAGATTTGATAAACATTTCTGCTCCTGCTCGCAGACTTTACTAAATAAACACTGAATTTATCTTTATGATGATGTCTTTACTGCTGAACCCCCAAACAGGAAAAACACAAAGGCACAATCAAGTGAGACAGTGATACTCTTAAACTAATCACGCGGGGAGTGAGAGCCATGTGCCAGCATTCCTAACTGCTCACAAGGATCACATGTAGTATGCAATTAGCTAGGAGGTAGAGATTAACTTGGAACCCAGGCAACAAACACTGTGAAACCCATCACAAAACACACTCTCTTTCTCTCCTCCCCAATTAACACCCACCATCCCGAAAACCCATCCAAACTCCCACATTTCCAGATGCTGGAACTTTAAATTCATACTCTTTCCACATTAAGCCCTTCTGGCCTATAGACTCTCAGTCTTACTGAGAGTCAAGGTGCCTCAGTGTTTCTACTGCAAGCTCAGGAGGTGAAGGCCAACACCCCAAATCTTATGAACCTAGCCATTAAATCTGCTTCACCTAACATGCCAACACTATACTCTCGTTTAAATCTGTACACTTCTGGTGGCAAGTCTGGTCTCAAGTGCTTGACAAGTTGGCTCCAGAGTCTACCAGGGGCTCTAACAGTGAAAAAGAACAGCTTGAGCTTCCAACAAAGCAGATTCTCTGGATGCACTGATGACCAGCACAGACCCCAAGCGAGCATTTATCCCCGCCCCCGCCAGGGTTTCTCTGTGTAACAGTTCTGGCTGTCCTAGATCTCACTCTATATCCTAGGCTGGCCTCGAACTCACAGAGATCCACCTGTCTCTGCCTCCCGAGTGCTGGGATTAAAGGAGTATGCTACCACCACCCAGCTTCCAAGTGAGCATCTTTATGAATCTCAAAGCCAACGAAGTAAAGGCTGTGGCTGGTTCTGGCTGTGTGTACCCTTTCCTGCATGTGATATGAAATGCAACAGACTTAGAGACAACTTTCCAATGCTGCAGCACCTGCTGTGATCCCAGAATAGCATCTTTCCCAGCAGCCTCTTTCAAATCTTCAGGACTCAGAGAGCAGGGTACTCCTCAAGGTACAAGGCTTTGGACTGTTTTCATTCTTTTCAAACTTGACATCTATACAAAAGTCTCCTGCTGAATGGAGGGGGTGGGGATAAAAATAAAACTGCTCTCAAGTCCTTTTTCTTGAAGCTGACTCTGTATGAAAGTTCCAGTACAGGACCAGATTCCTACTGACTGGGATATAACTTTCTACATGTCAGAGGACATAAGAACTGAATAAAAAAGAATTCAGGGTACCCTGAGTAAAGTCTCTGGAAGTCCTTTAACTTCCCATTGAAGAAATATAAATTTAACACATTACCCACTGCAACCCAAACCTTTAAGACTATACAAATAGTATAATGTTTTCTCAGTTCATAAGTATCTGAAAACAATACTCACTGTTTTCTATGGTTGGATCGTAGGAGTCAACAAACTGGCCTTCAACAAACTGAATTGTCAATGAGGACTTCCCTGTAAAAGAGAACAACAGTTTAGAATTATTGCATACAGGGATAAAGGTAACTGTTTCACAAAAAAGCCACTCTAGGACTAGAGGGATGGCTCAGTGATTAAGAGCCATGTGAACAGAAACTGAGTTTGAGTCTCACTACACATGTTGAGTAGCTCACAACTGCCTGTAACTCCTCTTCCTTCCCATACATGTAATAAAAAATAAAATTAAAAAAGCCACTCTAACAGATGAATAAACTGAAGGATCAGATTTAACACCAATCAGAGCAATTTCAAAGGTGAAATATATTTAATTAACTTGCTTTATGAGACTAATCAATTAAATTATAATAATGTGAACATTTTTTGGATATTCACGAGTTTTACTTAAAACAAGCACATAGGATAGTTAAGGGAAATTCTTTAAAACAAAGGAACAGGGGTTGGAGAGATGGCTCAGTATTAAAGAGCACTGGCTACTTTTCCAGAAGACCCAGTTCTGAGTCCCAGCACCCATTTAGTGGCTTATAGCTATCTGGAGGTCCAATCCTGGGGACTGGACGCCATCTTCTGACCTCTATAGGTGGGCACCAGGCATACAAATGGTGCACATACATACATTCATATATACATACATGTAACACTCACACATCTAAAAATGTGAATCTAAATAAAGAACTAAATGAACAAACAAAACAGGAAGGGGGCAGGGGAAAGGGAAATTCCTGTAAATTTGTCTTGCATTTCAGTAATTAACAAGTTTGGCTTTTGTGTATGTGTACATGAACATGGCCTGGAGAAGCCCAAGGACAGCCTTGGATGTTGTCCTCAGGACTGCCATCTTTTCTCTTTCTATAGACTAGGTCTTCTTACTGGCTGGACTGGTCTCCAAGGCTCTACCAGTCTTCTCTATGCCCGGGATCACGAGTGCTTGCCATCATAGCTGCCTTGAAAGAAAAAACCAAAACAAAACAAAAACCAAACCCAAACCCAAAAGTGTGGGTGCTATGGACTGAACTGCAAGGAGAGTACTTCACCAACTGAGCGGTCTCCCCTGAGCGGTCTCCCCAGAGCCTCCAATTACATTTTTACTCGTGCACACTAACTGAAAAACCATGTACAAAAACTGTACAGAGTCACAACACTCACGGTACTCTGTACATGATGTACTTGATTACACCCATACCTCCCACCACTCTCGTCCTCTCCCCACCTCTTGCTGGTCCTTCCTCTCTGTCCCCTTCTATTTTCATATCCTTTTTTGTTTTAGTTTTTTTGGTTTTTTTTTGTTTTTGTTTTTGTTTTTGGTGTTTCGAGACAGGGTTTCTCTGTGTAGTTTTGGTGCCTGTCCTGGAACTCCACTCTGTAGATAAGGCTGGCCTCGAACTCACAGAGATCTACCTGGCTCTGCCTCCCGAGTACAGGGATTGAAAGTGCATGCCACCACTGCCCAGAGTGTTATCAGCTTTTAAAGAGTATTCTGGGGTGGGGTGGGGAGGGGAGGAGCATTGTATTTAAAATACTCATCATAGATTCCTGTACCAATGGTTGAAGCAGGTCTAGGGATACCCAACTAAATACTATTTTGAATTTCCCAAGATCACCAGTACAGAGCCTGTATGCTAACGCATCAAGACCGAGGACCCGACCTTCTTCCTCCTCCTCTCTGTGCTTCCTTCATGCCTCCTGGAACACTTTAGAACAGGGACCATAACTGGTGGAGACAACAATCAACTGTGGGCTTGTTCATGTCACTGCCAAACTCTCTTTTATGTTCCAGAACATCCTGCACATGCTCTATAGGCTTGCTAGGTTTAACTCCAGCTTCAGGAGGTATCTCAACTCTGCCCTATACTGCAGACAGGGTGGAGTTTGTGCTCCCCCGAATCTAACTCAGAGTGGCACAGTTCCCAGGCTGAGGAATGACTTCACATGGAAGGAGCCATAAAATGGAAATGAATCGTAAGAAATAGCACCCACTGGCACTCATTGACTCCTCACCAGCAGCTCAGTCCTTAAGGCCATCAGCATCACCTCCCAACTCCACCATGGCCCACAGAACCAGACCTGCCAACCAAGTCCACTTCTCAGGTCCAGTCAGCACTGTTTTGTTTCTGCCAAACTCCTGCTGCCTTGACCTTTTTCTTCTAGCCATCACCACTCTCAGACTTCTGCGTGTATGACTCATTCTTGTCAGTCTGTTGTGAGCATAAATGTCAGTTCTGCAGGGAAGTCATCCCTCAAACCACCCTACCTAAGGTGGCACCTGTTCCCTAACAGTCCTGTGGCTATTTGTCATCTCTTCTCACCACTGGAACAATGACTGAATCAGTCAGTACTGAGGCTGGCCTGATAGACAGCAGACATTCATTTCTAAATGAATGAATCAAAGCTCAGTCCTCATCTCTTCCATTCAGACAGTTTACAATTTCATTAGCATTTATTGTTACTAATCATGGGCCTGTTCATGATACAACAGTAGTTCAGGAACTACAAAGGTAAGTGGACTGTGTCTAAATAAGACCAAGTTAGACATGCTATCAATAAACAAGAATCTAAGGAAAAATTTAGCTACTATTTTAAGTAACAAAGATAGCAAGGGGGAAAAAAACCTTATGTAAGCAAAACTGAGAAATTAGAAAAAATTTCTTTTCCAAAAAATTAATTTCCAGGCCGAGAACCAGAGCTATGAGTTGACCCACCCCAACATCCACCCCATCTATGACCTGCTGGAGTAGGTGAAAGGGCCAATCCTGCAGTGTCAAAGCTGCAGGATCTCCATGACACAGGACAAGGACAGGATATCCAAGAGGAGCCCCAGGGAGGGCCCAGTGTCGACAGTGTAGCAGAGACCAGAGGCCTCGAACCAGACCACTGACTCATCGCAATGAACACACTTGCAAGTAAAGACGTATGGACCAAAGGGATACTGTGTGACTCACTGGGTCACACTGCAGCTTCCACGATGAGATTTTTCTTTTCTTTTAAATTTCATTTTGTTTTGTCTTTGGGGGGAGGATTCAAGGGCAGAGTGGAAATGCAAAGGGATGGGGAGAAGAGTAGGATCAAGATGCATGATGTAAAACCCACAAAGAATCAATAAAAAAGTTATTTAAAAATTAATTTCATTCTTTTATGTAGGAATGTTTTGTCTGCGCGCCTATCTCTGACTGCAGGTCAGAAGAGGAAGTTGGGTCCTCTGGAACTGGAGTTACAGATGGTTGCTGAGCTGCCATGTGGGCACTGGCAATCAATTTCTTCCTCTGGAAGAGCAATTAGTGCTTTCAAGCACAAAGCCATTGCTCCAGCCTTCCCCCCAAGGGGGAATAATAAATTCTTTCTCACGTACATCTACATCTAACATAACTACTTAAGAGTCAGAGAAGTTGAATTAGAAAGAATGAAGAGGGAAAGGTTGTGTAAAAAATTAAATTTACATTGATTTGTGTGTGCGTGCACACATGTATTCAAGTGCAGGAATGCACACGGCAGGGCTTGTGTGGAGGTCAGAGGATGACCTGGGGCAGCTGGTTCTCTCCTTCCACCGTGTGGGTCCCAGGAATGGAACCAGCTTGTCACGCTTGGCAGGAGAGTGTCTCTACCCGCTGAGCCACTCCTCCTGCTCCAGACCCTTTCTCGGGAGCCTCTCAAGGGTGCTCTCGGGCCTTTCAGAAGACAGGACGAGGGCAGTCTATGTGCTTCACAACAAACGGAAAGAAGGAGAGAAGCAGAGGATACTGCTTTCTCTTTAAAGTTAAATGGTCAAGAACTACAAATTAGCCAGGCAGCTGTAGCGCATGGCTTTAATCCCAGCCTTTTTTCGAGGCAGAGGCAGGCGGATCTGAGTCTGAGGCCAGTCTGATCTACAGAGAGAGTACCAGGACAGCCAGGCATACACAGAAAAACCTGTTTCAAAAAAAAAACAAAACAAACAAACAAAAAAAGGAATTACAAATTAAAAACAAAAGGAGATTTAAAAGTTTTGTTGTTGCAATTTTAGATATAAGTCTAGATTAAAAATAGTGGAAGAAAGTCAGTTGTGGTTATGCACACCTGTAATCAGCATTCTAGAGGCCGAGAGAAGGAGAGGAGACAGAAAGATAGATAAGAGAAAAAATATATATGTATGTGTGTGTACACACACACACACACACACACGGCTGGAGATGGCTCAGCAGTTAAGAGCACTGGCTGCTCTTCCAGAGGTCCTGAGTTAAATTCCCAGCAACTACGTGGTGGCTCACAACCATCTGTAATGAGATCTGGTGCCCTCTTCTGGTGTGCAGGCACAACACTGTATAGATTAAAGAAATAAATCTTATTCTATATAAAGTTACATACATCTTAAATTTATTCGTCGAGGGTTTCTACATGTACACAATATATTCCAATCCTATTCACCTCCTCCCACCTTCTAACTCCTCCTAGGTTCTCTTCATTCTCCTCTCACATCCTTTAAAAAAAAGGGGGGGGGGCAGTGGTGGCTCATGCCAGGTGAATCTTTGTGAGTTCAAGTCCAGCCTGGTCTACAAAGCGAGATTCAGAACAGGATACAAAGCTACACAGAGAAACCCTGTCTCGAGAAAAACAAACAAACAAAAAAAAAAACAAAAAGAACACAAACACTAAAACTCCATGTTCAAGCTGGGCAGTGGTGGCGCACACTTTTGATCCCAGCACTCGGGAGGCAGAGGCAGGTGGATCTCTGTGAGTTCCAGGAAAGGCACAAAGCAACACAGAGAAACCCTGTCTTGAAAAACTAAAAAGAAAAAAACAAACCCAAAAAACTCCATTAAAAACACCACCCGCCCCCCCCACCAAAAAAAAAAGAAAAAAGAAAGAAACAAAAACATGAGTCCAATTAGTGCTGCCTATATATGCATGGGTATGAGGCTATTCACAGTAGCACAGTCAACCTACTTAGGACAACATTCATTTAATTAAAAAAAAAAAAAAAAAGTCTGACTCTCCCTCCCCTAGAGCTCCTGGGCTAGGTGTGGGGGTTTGTGTGTTTCATGATAGAATGCTGACTGGCTTGATCTTGTCCTGGTCTTGTTTGGGCAACCGCAGTTGCTGAGTTCATGAGTGCAGAGGTCCTATCTGTCTAGAGACAGTTTTATACCAGTCTTCTCTGACTTCTGGCTCTTAAATCTTTCTGCCCTCTCCTTCAGATGTTCCTTGAGCCTTGTGGGACAGTGTGATACAGATATCCCATTTATGGCTGAACACTCTAAGAACTCATTTCTCTGCATCTTGACCAGTGTGAAGAGACACTCAATTTAAAAAATACAATTCTTGTTGCACATTCAGAAGTCCCCATTTGTATCCTAACCTGAGTTAACTTGATACAATACAGTCATTCTGGTAATAGCAAATGAGGTAGTCTAGCCAAAATCCCAACAAAGAACAGTCAATTACTGTCCTCCTAAGTAGTCAACTGAGTAACAGAATTTAAACTCTCACTCTTTGGGGTGCTAATTAAATTTCTCCTTCCGACTGGCCCCTGGAGGAAAGGTATTATTCATTAGCGGAAGTGGAGCAGCTGGCTCTCCCTTGGGTCTCTCCTCCCTTGGACTTTCCTCCTAAGAGGGAGATGACTAATTACTGACACCTAGACAGGAAGGCTACACCTTAGCTGTCTACTGTCTTCATTAGAAAGTGGAACACTATAAAATAAAGAACAATCAGACCACAACCCATAGAACCATGAAGGCTATATATATATAGCATGGAGGTCCCTAGGATGACTGTGGCTTATAATAAATTTCGGTTTTACTCAATTATTGAAAAAAAAAATAGCCAAACGAATGGAAACACATGAACTATGAACCAAAGGCTGAGGGGCCCCCAGCTGGATCAGGCCCTCTGAATAGGTGAGACAGTTGATTGGCTTGATCTGTCTGGGAGGCAACTAGGCAGTGGGACCGAGTCCTGTGCTCATTGCATGAGTTGGCTGTTTGAAACCTGGAGCTTATGCAGGGACGCTTGGCTCAATCTGGGAGGAGGGGACTGGACCTGCCTGGACTGAGTCTTCCAGGTTGATCTCAGTCCTCGGGGGAGACCCTGCTCTGGAGGAGGTGGGAATGGGTGGTGGGCTGGGGGTAAGGGAAGGGAGGGGGGAGAACAGGGGAACCCATGACTGATATGTAGAACTGAATGGTATTGTAAAATAAAATAAAAGGAAAAATAAATAAATAAATAAATAAAAAAGAAAGTGGAACACTAGACAACTGTCACTGAAATCTTTACTTGTCAACACAGAACAGTCATCCCTGTCAATAAATCATAGCACTGTGTTCAAGCACTCTCAACCCCACTACCGTACCGTTCCCTGCTTTCCAAGGACACTGAAACAGCAGTTTAGTGGTCATAAAAAGTCAAGTGTTGGGGGCTGTATGTTAGCAGTCACTAAAAACAATTATACTCTTCACCATGACCACCTTTTATGATTCCCCCTCACAATGCCCAGGATTTACTTTGGCTTTTGTCTCTAGTAAATGCAGATTCTAAAAACACTAGCTACTTGCCAAAGGTGAGTCTGTAGAGACGGTCATGCTTTAAATTTGTACAACTTGAGAAGAAGAAACTCAATTCATCAAGTTTTTTTGAGAAATGTTAGAGAAAACCACCCAAGGGTGACCTGAAGTAACAGAAAAGGAGTGCATGTGTGGACAGGTGCACATCTTCACGGCAGGGGCCAAACCATTCAGTAACCAACAGCACCTGTTGTAGAGGCCTGAGAAGAGCCAGCCCCGTCCACAGCAGGCTTACATACATTCTTCTTCCCAATAGAATAACTGTCTTAATTTTAAAAACCACGGAACACTGTTATTTATTTTTGAAATTTCTTAACTTTCATTAGGCAAGATCAGGGCATCACATTGGTTTGTTCATTTGTTTTGCCTTAATAAAATAGCATTGCAAGTATTCCACTCAATTTTCTCTAAAGGTTTATGTTCAAGGTTGTCATTAAATGTCATGTTTTGTGGTTATCATAAAATGTACATCATTTATATAACCACTTAAGTGTTTTCAGATTAATTTTGAACTTGTTTTTATGTTTCTTCTCCTAAAAAAAACATAGAATTACTCAAATACTTCCATTCTCATCCTAGCATTCTTTACTAACAGTTTACATGTTACTGGTTCACTGGGCTATGATGGGTAGGGCAGGTTTGTCTTTTTGTTCTACTAACTAGGTGATCAAGTTGTAGGGGTATCCATCACAACTACTGTACTACATCTGGAACACAATCATTCCAGAGCACAGTGACCCCTTCTTCTTTGAAGTGCTAGGGACTGAACCTAGGGATTTAAACACAGTAAGGACAAACTCTGGACACTGACTGACCTCACTCTACCCCCAATTCTTAACATGCAGGGGCAGTGATATCCTAAAAACATAACAGCTGTAGCAAAAGTCCAACGGGATCATCTGTAATCTCACCTCTACAGCACTCTGGTTACCTGTTTGTCTCCTGGACATGCCAGGAAGCAAGTGCTGGTCACCATGACCCAAACTACTGTCCCCATGCCTCAGCACCTGCTGAGGACCAGTCAATCAGTCTTGGGCACTCTGCCAGCATACTCTCTCCTAGCAGCCATCGCCTCATCCAGACCAATTCTGAAGGAATGTTTTCAAAGCAGGGGCACTGAACCACTGGGTCATGAGATTGACTTACTGAGCCATGACCCACATTGTTTTCTTAAGAAATAGGAACTGCTGGCCTGGAATGCAAATAAAGGTGTTGGAAACTTTTGTTTCGGTTTTGGATACACTTATAACCGGGTGGCAATGTAAAGTTTGTGACTTTAAGTTGCAGTTGAACAGGTAGGAATATACTTCTATAGAGTGAGTTCCATGGTGTAATGGTTAGCGCTCTGACTCAGAAACACACTACTGTAACCATGACCCTCAATTTCTAACCTCTACAGGTTTCACTTCCTTTAGCCCCAAGATAAATCATTTCCTTCTACTCTTTTCTCAGAGGCTGCTAATTTCCTTTTTCTGAGCCTTCTGAGAAACCTGGGATCCTAATCTAGTCGATTGCTATTGTGAACCTAATCAGTATCTTTGGGCCTTAGGGTTTGCGAGCTAGGTCTTCTCTGGCCACCTCTGCAGCTCCCTTTCCTTCTGCACACGGTACTTGGTTATCAAGCCCACCAGAACCTCCTCATCAGGAAGCTCTACTACAGGAGTATCATCAGCAAGCGTCTCCCTGCCTGTCCTGCCACTGTGCAACAAGTTGAACTATTATTTCAATCTAGAATTCCAGGGGTTCCCCCAATGCTCTAATTCCTAACAGCAGCTCAAAATATAAGCATTTAAACCTTGTAGACACAGCCATGACTATAATGTGCCATGACCCCTGAGACACCAAGGGCATTCAATCTCTTGATCACTGCTATCCTCCAGGTACCAAGATGAACATTAAGCATGCTCATGCAGCCTGTCTACTGGAAAGCACACCTGGCCATCTGACACCACCCCCACCAACACAAAGGAAGAGGCTGGCACACTGTCCTTCTAACGGACTGTTCTATGCCCTTATTCTCTATCTATCTAGTTCCTCTCTGTCACCTCCAAACTTTCTCTTCCTGAAACAGTTCTAAAGAGATTCTCTCCTGGTTCACTCTACCCCATGTAGCTTGTTCCAAGTCTATCTCTGAAATATTTTCGATTCTCAGGGAGTACACCTATTTATGGTCCCATCTACTTCCAGGGCAAAGGAGCACCTTGCTAGGGCAGTGCAGCAGCTGGGTACTGCATTGACCACGAAGACTAGAATAGTGCAGTCACCAGAAAAGAGCCTAGCCACTTAAAACTCCACTCCACTCCACCAAGTTTAATGCACTCATGGAAATGTGCGTCCTGCAGAAAACAGACCATAATACTTGATGAAGGGTATACAGGTTCTGGTTGAAAGCCCTGAAGAAAAGATTAGATAGAAATAAAAACTACATAGGCAATTGAGGAGAATTAGCTTCCTAACTTCAAAAAAGAAATCAACCAGCAAAACAAAACCTGTAGATCAGACTGACAGAATAGAACTGTATCAATGGGATGCAGCTGGGGGCTGGACAGATAGATGGCTCAGCGGTTAAGAGCACTGGCTGCTCTTCTAGAGGACCCGGGTTCAGTTCCCAGAACCCACATGGCAGCTCACAACAGTCTGTAACTCCAGTTCCTGGGGATCTGATACTCTCACACAGACATACATGTGGGCAAAACACCAATGCACATAAAATTTAAGAAAAATATTTAAAAAAAGAATACAACTGGAAACTACACACAAAACCAGCTAGAACTTCTGGACATTTTTAAGATTTATTTATTTAACATGTATACAGTGTTCTGCCTGCATGTATGCCTGCACACCAGAAGAAGGTACCAGATCTCATTATAGACGGTTGTGAGCTACCACGTGGGTGCTGGGAATTGAACTCAGGACCTCTGGAAGAGCAGCCAGTGCTCTTAACCTCTGAGCCATCTCTCCAGCCCCAGGCCTAACGTTCCTACAAAACTACAATTCTGTTTGCTCTCCCCTCAGTTACTGTATTCCCGTCAACCGTCACACCTAGTTTCAGCAGTTAGAGTCAGAAATGCTTCTGTAGCCAAGGCTAGTTCACAAGCCATCTACCTTTCTTCCACTTCTACTAGCTCTATTTTTATAGTTCCAAGTTTGGGAACATTTCATCCTTCTATAAACCTGGAAAGTCTTTGTAGAAGAAATAGGAACTGGCACTGTCTGCTAGTAGCTGGCTTGATAGGAAGAGGCCAGTCAGAAACCCAAAGGGTTTTTTGAGTGCTTGAGGTGGGAGTGGCACATGGAATAGGACAAGCCGCAGACCCCCAACAGGAACCAAGTTCTCCACTATGGATATAAGGTAGGGAGAGACAAAGGCTGATGATAAAGTAAGTAAGATGGGGTAATCTGGAGGAAGCAAGGGAAAAAATGCAAACCTTAGGAACCTCAATCTACATTTCTAGACAAATGAAGACTCCATTAATAAGGCAAAACGGTGAGTGGTCAATTTGACAGTATTTAAGTAACCTAGAAGACAGCTCTGGTATGTCCATGAGGGTGCTTAAGAGATTTAACGGAATGGAATACCCACCCTGCATGTGTGCAGCCCCATCTCATGGGCTGTGGTCCTGGGTGAGGAAAAGAGAAAAGGCAAAGCCACACTAGCACCACTACTCATCTCTCTGCTTCTTGACTACAGAGAACATGACCAGCTGTCTCACATTCTCTCATTCTCTCCCTCCCTCCCTCCCTCCCTCCCTCCCTCCCACAGAAGACTATGTCCTTAAACTGTGAGCCAGAACAAACCTTTCCTTCCTTAAGTTGCTTTTTGTCAGGTATTTGGTCACAGCAGTAATAAAAATAACCAATAAAACAGCCATCAAAATCAACTGCCAAAACAAAACTAAAAAACTAAAGCAAACAAAACAAACAAACAAAACCCCCAAAACTTTGAGTTTCCAAAACAATTACCAAAGTATTGCTTCTATTTTTTAAAATTCATGAATTTAAAAAAAAAAAAAAAAGCTAGGCATAGTGGCACACACTTTTATGCAGGGGTAGACAGATTTCTGTGAGTTCAAGGCCAGGCCAAGCAAGTTCTCGGACAGCAAGGGTTTCAGAGAGAACCTGTCCTAAAACACAAACATTTTATAGGGGCAGAAAGCAAACTCAGAGATAAAATGCAAGTAAATATGAATTAAGGAAAAAACCAAAAAGCAAAAGAACCCCCAAAACACCTGGCAGGAGGTGGTGGTGCACATTGTTGGTCCCAGCACCCGTGGGAGGCAGAGGCAGGTGGACCTCTGAGTTCACGAACAGCCTGGTCTACAGAGCGAGTTCTAGGACGGTCATGGCTACACAGAGAGACCCTGGGGTGGGGTGGGGTACAACAACAACAAACAAAACAAACACCCAAAACAAAGTCTTTCATAATGATTTAGGGGCTGGAGAGACTGCTCAGCAGTCAAGAACACTGACTGTTCTTCCAGAGGACCCGGGTTCTATTCTCAGCACCCACGTGGTACATAGACATACATGCAGGCAAAATACTCACACACATAAAAATAAATTTATCTTTACAAAAATCATGATAAATAAATAAATGTGTCTCCGGGCTGGGGAGACGACAGCTCATTCAGTAAAGCATGTGCCCTACAAGCATGAGGACCCAAGTTTTGCCCCCAGAGCCCATGTAAAAAGCAAGTGTGGTGGCATGATGTAGTCCCAATACTGGAGAGGCAAAGACAGGCTGATGGCCAGGGACCGCTGGCTAGTCTATTTGGCCAGCTCTATGAGAGTGAAAGAACCTGTCTCAAACAAACGACAAGGTGAATGGTGCCTAAGGCATGACAGCTGGGACTGGCCTCTGGGGTTTGTGTGCAGACAGGCATCTTCTAAAACAAGTTCTTTCCCTAGAATTTAATATTAAAAAGATATCAACCTGAGTTTCAAGTAAAAATGGAACAATTTTGGCAATTTCCACAGAGCCAACCAAAAAGCAACCCTCTATGACAATCATCATTCTCTATTTCTAGGAGTCCATTCACTGCACGATACAATACCAGTTAATGATAGCAAGATGGGAGAGGAAGCGGATGAAAAACACTGATGAATAAGGTTTGTAAAACATCCTGATTCCAGAAACATTTAATTAGAGGAAACAGAATAGTGGGAGAAGGTTTAGGATTTGAACTCAAGATTATGGTATGAGTCCTATGAGATGAAAGTTAAGTTCTACAGGCCTCAAAATCCTCAAAAATATGGCAATGTCATGTATAAAGCATAGTAACTACTGCATATCCAATACATGGCCATTCCATTCTAGTACAGTATTACCTGAATCAGCTAAGCTTTCCTCAAATCATGATCAATACAATTTGGGGGGTGGAGGGCTGTAGTCCAGGAACAGCTATCAAGCCAAGAGCAGTATCGGCATAAGACAGGCATTAAAGGAGCAGAGTTCAGGAAAAGATCCATACACAAGTGTGATCAACTGGTTTTTGGCAGAAGCACAAAGGCAAGTCAAAGGACAAAGTACAGTATTTTAAACACATGGTGCTCAAACAACTCGACTTTCACATTGACACACACATAGAAATAGTAAGAGACAGAGAAACCCGAGCTAGACCTAGTTGGTACCCAACTTAAAAGCACATGATCAATAACAGATCATAAACTTAATTATAAAATGAAAACTATAAAACAACTTTTTTTCTGTTGTTTTTGTTTTTGTAGACAAGGTTTCTCTGTATAACAGCCCTGGCTGTCCTGAACTCTCTCTGTAGACCAGGCTGGCCTCAAACTCAGAGATCCGCTTGCCTCTGTCTCCTGAATGCTGGGATTAAAGGCGTGCACCACCACCAGCCCAGAAAAGATTATTAAAAAAAAAAAATCCATTTGAATTTATCAAAATTAAGAATTGTGGGACCTGGGAGGTGGCTCAATTGGTAAAATGTGTACTCTGCAGGATTACGGACCTCAACACTCAGCATCCACATAAGAAAGTGGGTGTGGTGGATCACAGCTGCAACTTCAGCACTGTGGAAATAGAAATAGGTGGGCTCCCAGTTCAGCTAGAGCCCCTGCTGCAAAATATGAGATCGAGGGCAATCAAGGAAGACACTCCACATCAACTTCTGGTCCCCACCTGCACACCTGAACCACTCACATAGAGATACACACATGCACAGACAGAGAAACTGCTCTAAGACTCTCATTAAGGGAATGAAAATATAAGCTACGGACCGGCAGGGAAGTACATTCAAAACACTGTATGTGGAGTAACTGTAGAAACCAGCAAAGTAAAAAGGGACCATGGTAGGGGTGGGGGTGGGGGTCAGGAGCAACAGGGAAGGCACAAGTGATCCGAAGGGGGAAATGGCAAAAATGGGGGAGGGGAAGCACATGACTCTAAATGGGAGGTGGAGGGAGATCAATGCCGAAGGAGGGAGGTGGGTAAAATAAGGATGGCTCAAAAAGTCCTAAGAAGTCATAAGGAATCATACTATTAACTATCTACCCTAAAAATGCCTATAGTACATGTGAGTCAGTATAGAAATATACATACATAGTTTAAATGAAAATTCCCCACCTGTGCTGACAATGCTACTCCAAAGATTCACAGCTAACAAAACCCCAACACCAGGCACTTCAAAGCCCTCTTTTAAAGTTGTTAGTCAGAGTTGCCCCCTGGAGCTGGAAGGTCAGTCCTTATTGCTAAAGACACCATGTACTTCAGATACTGGGCCCAGAGGCCCCAAGCTGCATCTAACCTGAAAGCCTCCTCCCTGAGGACTATCTTTCATGGTATCAGAAGGCACCTTGCAAGCTTCCAGGAAGGGAAGTAACCAACAATCCTATCCAGCTACAAGGCCTTGAACCACAACTATCACCAGCATGGCACCATGACCCTAAGAGTGCAGTAGTGGCACATATTATTGGCAGTAGCCAACAGCTCTGTAAGTGGACTTAAGACCTGTTCAACAGGAGGGAAACCAAGCCTGGTACTGGTTAGTGAAGTCATGAATCTTGGAGGAAAACTTAAAACTACCACTCTACTAAGCCAGCAAAATTTCTCAGTATTATCCTTCTTTATGTGGGTTCTGGAGATTGAACTCAGGTTACCAGACTTGTGGCAAGTACTTTTACCTACTGAGCCATCTGGCTGGTCTTGTCACCTTGAGTTGAAGGTATACATATACACCAAGAGTCACCAAGGATACATTTTAAAAATATATACCTATGTCAGCATCCTCCTTTTAAAGGAGCTACACAGGAACTAATGGGTACTTTGGGAAAGTGACCACTATGACTCCTAACATGAGCACCATCGCCAGCACAGGATCTCATGAGGGCAGAGACACTAACAGTGTAAACTTTTTCCTGATTTTTTGCTACGCAGCCCTGGCTGTCCTTACACTCATGGGCATACTGCTTCCCAGGTGCTGGGGTTACAAGTGTGTGCTCAGCCTGAATAAATACTGCCTTTCCCCCTTTTTTCCCAAAGACGGCTCTCAGGCCCAGCGGTGGTGGTGGTGGTGGTTCACACCTTTAATCCCAGCACTTAGAAGGACAAGGCAGGTGGATCTCTTTGGGTTCGATGCCAGCCTGGTCTACAGAGCAAGCTCCAGGACAGCCAGGGCTACACAGAGAACCCCTGTCTCAAAAAATAAAACAAACAAAGACAGGGTTTCATGTAAGTCTCACCTCAAACTTGCTATGTAGTTGAAAGTGACCTTGAATGTTTAATTGTTCTGCCTCTAACTTCCAAATTCTGGGATATAGTCATTCACCATCATAGCAGATTCTGTATGATACTGGGGGCTGGAGCCCAGGGCATCATACTGCTTAGGCGAGTACTCTAGCAACTGAACTACATCCTTAACCCCAACTGTTTAACAGAAAACTCATGTGAGACATTGTTTTATTAGAGTTTGCAAAACACTTTCACATGAATCATCTCACTTGTTCCTGAGTTAAGCTGGGTTGACATCATCTTGTTCTTTTTCACACCCATTCCCAAACTTTAAAAATAGATGCTGGCAGAGGGTTAATAAGAAAAAGGAGGTGGGAGTTAAGGTATGGTTATTATTTGTGATAAATACAAGGCAGAGTAAGAAAAGCTGGCTCAAAAATTAAAACAAGAATATATTTAAGTGTGTCTCACATGACTGAATTACATAAATGAGGAATTTTAGAAACTGTCAGAGTTATTACATTAAAAGGGGGAAAGTGGTGCTGAGGGAGGCCAGGGAACTGATTCCCTCAAGACCCCTGAAATAGAATATTCATCTTTATTTACAAATAAAGCCAAGGTGGAAGACAAACTACAAAAAAAAAAAAAAAAAAAAAAAAAAAAAAAAAAAAAAAAAAATCTGGCAACGAGGAAGAAAAAATTTCTTAGATTTGGTCCAAAACTGGTGGGCAAGCTGAGATGTGAGTAGGCAGGGCAAAGAGCCCCTCCTCCAAAAAAAAAAAAAAAAAAAAAAAAGGTTTTCAAAAAAGGGGGTTGGCAAGGTAACTCAGATCTGTTTACTATTTGTACAGCCTATGAGCTAAAAGCAAGCATGCATGTTTTTCTATCTTTCAATGGCTGTGGGAGGGAACAGGGACAGACAGATGAGGATGGGACATGACAACGACTAGTTATTTTGTATCAGAAAATCAGATAAAATTCCAATTTCAAACCCATGATACAATTCATTGGGACACAACTACAGTCATCTGTCAATGTACTGCCTTCCTCTGCTTTTACATTATAAGGGCAAAGGAGAATAGTTGCAAGAAGAGGCATCTAGCCTGCAAAGCTTGAAATAATTCACTACCTGGCCTGCTGCAGAAAGTCAGACAATGCCTAGTAGAGATCATTATTATATCTGTTGCTTAAAAATCTTTCATTGAAGCCGGGCGGTGGTGGCGCACGCCTTTAATCCCAGCACTTGGGAGGCAGAGGCAGGCGGATCTCTGTGCGTTCAAGGCCAGCCTGGGCTACCAAGTGAGCTCTAGGAAAGGCGCAAAGCTACACAGAGAAACCCTGTCTCGGAGAAGAAAAAAAAAAAATCTTTCATTGACTTCCCACTGTTTCTAGGGAAAGTCTAACTTAACAGGGTCTATAAAGCTGACTGCTAGCAGATAACTCAGCTCTACCTTCCTTCCCACTCACAGTTTGCTCATCTACGCCCTTGTCCACTAGTGGAACCACACTGTACTTTCTTTTTTTTTTTTTTTTTTTTTTTTTTTTGGTTTTTCAAGACAGGGTTTCTCTGTGTAGCTTTGCGCCTGTCCTGGAACTCACTTGGTAGCCCAGGCTGGCCTCGAACTCACAGAGATCCACCTGGCTCTGCCTCCCGAGTGCTGGGATTAAAGGCGTGCGCCACCACCGCCCGGCCACACTGTACTTTCTTGAGAGACACTCCTCCACCCCTAGGCTCTGACTGTTTCTCTCAAGGATTTCCCTCGCCTAGCGATTGCATACTAGTTACATGCTTGGTACATGGATAGAGAACACAAACATTTAACCAACATTTGTTTGAGTAAACACATGGCACTTTAAACCCACAGACTGCCCCTGCAACCAACAGTGCAGTGTGTCCAGCCCTTGAGTGAATTAAGTCCTGATGGATAGTTGACAAAGCCTGGACTCTTCCCCCAGAAACATGTCCACAATTTCAGGGACAGCTCCCAAAAAGCCTCTACGGTCGAGTTGGCAATGTTCAACTGACACTGAAGACAGAGGAAAAAATTCTACCCATGGATCAGTTTGGCTGAATTGGCTCTCAGAGAAAACACATCCTATTAAGATTCCCGGAAAATCTGTTTCTTAACCTATATGCTTGGGTGATTTTTTTTTTTTTCTAGAGAAGTTTTCCTGTAATGTAAATTTTAGACTATGCTGGCAGATTGAATTTTGTTGGCCTTCTCTCTCTGGTGCATTCTTAATGATGATTTGATTTGAATCTTTGCCCACCATGCAAATAGCAGCACTAGGCATTCCTATTCCCATCCAGGATCGTAAGGACCAGAGCAGTTCTCTAAATCACACATAAGGAAACTCACAAAATCCACCTGCCTCTATCTCCAGAGTGCAGGATTAAAGGCATGCACCACCACACCTGGCACTGCTGTGGGGCGTTTACCCACCAACCCCACTGCTCCCCAGGGTTTTCTTGAGTGTGAGCAGCAGGAAATATTAGAAAGAAAGATTTACTGCGGAGATAAACAGATAGAAAATAAAGGATAGCCTGGAGGGGGCCTGGAACCTTTTCCAACGGGCCCTGACTGTCTCTGCCCCAGGGTATTTATAGAGACGCCAAGGAGGTGGAGCAAAAAAGACCTCCTCCCCCAGCACAGCCAAGTGCAGACCATCTCAGACACTTGCAATCAGGCCCGGGTCCTAATCATCCTCTATGCGGACCTGCTGGGTAAAGCCATGAGGAACCCGAGAACGGGCTCCCACACACTGCTGGGTATATCTTAATTCAGTCACTTATAAAAACTATGACCAACAAAGAGCACCTATAGTTTAATCTCTTTACAGTAGGTTTCATATGTGATTTAGATCTTGAAAAAAGTCAGGGTGCTGGAGAGATGGCTCAGGGGTTAAGAGCAGTGGCTGTTCTTCCAAAGGTCCCAGCAACCACATGGTGGCTCACAACCATCTATAATAGAAAATCTGATATCAGCAGTCAAGGTTGGGGCAGTTCTTTGCCCAGCAGGCCATTTGTGCCAAGAAGACAAACTTCCAAACGGAGTGTCTTAGAAACCCAACATTCTCTCAGGAGTAGATTGGTGCTGCCAGGAGCAATCCTGTCTCCTGTCAACAGAATTCTAAGTTATTAAAACATTTAAATGCCATATTCTCCAGGTCTATGAAGTGTTACTTACCTATCCATCTGACCTATGTTTCTGTAAATCCGGAAAACCTAACTAACGTAACTATAGATATGACAATCATGGGTGACTATTAATCTGTAATTCTTTTTTTTTTTAAGTTTTATTAATGAATTATTTTTATTTTATGTGCATTGGTATTTTTCCTGCATGTATGTCTGTAGGAGGGTGTTGGATCTCCTGGAAGTGGAGTTACAGACAGTTGTGAGATACCATGTGGGTGCTAGAAATTGAACCTGGGTCCTCTGGAAAAGCAGTCAGTGCTATTAACCCCTGAGTCATCTCTCCAGCCCCAATCTGTAATTCTTATCTACCTAAATAACCTAAGGACTAAGGCTTCACATATCAAGATAAACAGTCTGTAAACAGATGTACAGTATAAGGACAATGGCCTCAAAATTGTGACAATACACAATATATCTTAAAAAGAGGTAGAAATGTATAGTGCAATATGATAACAATATCCTTAATATGTATCAATATACAAAATATCCTAAACAGAGGTAAAACATACATACAGTATGATGAATATAATTTTACATTTGTATCAATATACAAAGTATTTCAAATAGGAGTAGGAACATGTGTACAATATGACAATTATAGTTTTGAATTTGTATCAATATACAAATTATCTTAAATAGGAATAAAAAAGTTTATATTTGTATCAATATACAAGAATCCATATCAGTGCAAATTATCTAAGGCTGATAATTTGCTAAATTAGTTTACTAGTAGATACAACAATCTACCTTAATATCCTATACCTACTATTCTCCTTTTTTTCTTTTCTTAAAGAGAATCCTGATCTAAATTTTATTGCTCCACCCCCAAGCCTATAACAACTTATCCATAACCCTGAGAAAAATGAAACCTTCGGGAGAGGGAGCATTGTTTTCTTAAAATTGCTTCTTGCTGTTTAGGGGGCGACAGTATCTTTTGGGGTCCTGTAAGAAAGCTAAATAGTTATGTCTCAATAAGACTAGCCAGTCTCAGAGAAATGGGTAAGGTTATCCGAGGTTCTGGCTAGAAGTGTAGTGTGATGGACCATCTCATCTCGGAACTGTCCTGAAGAGTTTGCAGTCCAAAGCTGATCATTGAGTGGTATTTTTAGGTTCAATGGCATCATTATGGACCGGGCAGAGTCGTTGTTGTTGTGGGGCCCCATCTTGCTTCTGGAGACTTCAGAGATTGTTATTGGCAAGACTTGTATTTCACTGTGGAAAACCTGGACATTATTAATATCAAAATGGAAAGATTAGATTTTAGGATGATGCAAGGAAGGAGTCCCAGAAATCAAGGAAAAGCATGGAAAGAAATAGAATCTTGACAACATTGGTCCCTAGATTATTGGTATACATGCATAGCACTCACACATAAAATGTAAGTGAACAAAGTTTAAAAAAACCAGACAAATAGGAGCTAACATAACAAGACAGGGCTCAGCAGGTAAAGGTGCCTGTGCCAAGCCAATTGACCCTAGTTCCATCACTGCGACCCACAGGATGGAAGGAAAGAAACTGACTTCCTTAGGTTTTCCTTTGACCTCTACAAGCACACCATAGTGACTGCAGGTACGTACACACACACACACACACACACACACACACACACACACACTCCTGCTAGCCAGGCAATGGTGGCACATGCCTTTAATCCCAGCACTCAGAGGCAGGCGGATCTCTATGAGTTCAAGGCCAGCCTGGTCTACAGAGCAAGATCCAGTACAGGCACCAAAACTACACAGAGAAAGCCTGTCTCAAAAAAACCAAAAAGGAGCCAGGCGGTGGTGGCGCACGCCTTTAATCCCAGCACTCGGGAGGCAGAGGCAGGCGGATCTCTGTGAGGCCAGCCTAGTCTCCAAAAAGGGAGTTCCAGGAAAGGCACAAAGCTACACAGAGAAACTCTGTCTTGAAAAACCAAAAAAAAAAAAAAAAGAAAAAAGAAAAAGAAATCCTTCGAGCACTTTAGCAAATGTCAAGAGTTAACATGATACTCCATAATGCTTCTCATTCTCACAATCACGACCAAATTTGGTTTTCATTTAGTGAACTAGGTTAACAATCCACTTATGGACAATATTAGAAGTCAACAGTTCATTATTTTGGACCTTCAATTAAGAAAAACATTGTACAGTAATGACTTCCTCGACCACAACAGGTAGAGGCAGCTGGTTTTCATTCTGTGATACAGCTGCTATTTTTATTTACATAGCTCCCTCAACTTTCAGTGAGGCTTGTATTTATAAAAACCATGCTTTAAAGTATACCAACTGTATGCTGCCACTAGCAATTTTATTTAATCATTGGAAACTTCACTGTTACCAAGTACAAAGAAAACAATACATCCAAAAATGTATCACAAGAGGCCAAGGAAGGTGTATACAGAGATTTCCTTTTGCAACTCACAGCTTACTGCTCAGCATGAATGACTTTCCAAAGTTCCTCTGAGGCCCTGCAGCTTGCGCTCGCTCGCCTTCCCAACTTCATTTCTTACTCTCACTTCATTATGCCTTACCACCCCCAGCTTCCTTCCGTTCTTAATCATGCCAAGATCTTTCTTGCCTCACTAAATCCTTCTTGGCTCTTAGAATAAATACTAGGGAACCTCTCCTAGGCGGCTCTTACACATATCCTTGCCAATTGTACGTACAATGCACCCACTTTTGATTTAACCTTATACAAGGGAGAATAGCAAGATCCTAGCATATTACAGTCCCAAGCCATCAAAAGTGTGGTCTCTGGACTTCTGGAACCATCTCCAGGACTCGTAAGGTAGAAACATCACCAAGTCAGCCACTGCATTATTTTCACATTTGTACAAAAGATGCAAACGCAGTGGTGATGCCTGTGTGGGTATCCCTCAGCAGACACCAAGACAAAAGGTACAAGCCAGGTGGTGACTCACTTAATTCTCTATCGCCACATTCTCACAAAGGGAAAAGGGGCCACTTTCACTCACCAATGTCCTTTGAGAACACAGTCAGAGTGACTAAGTTTCCCGAGTCTTGCCCCTTGTGCATCTTTTTAGTATTCTCCAAGAGGACCAAGAAGATGGCTCAACAGGTAAAGGTGTTGCTGAAGACTCATGAGAAAGTGGAAGGAGCTAAGAGACTCTTGAAAGTTGTCCTTTTGACTCTGACACATGAGCCACAGCAGTTGCATTGCCACACACAGTAATAATAATAATAATAATAATAATAATAATAATAACTCTGCATAATGAAACAGTATCCGAATAAGCACTTCTGCTACACACAGAGAAATACGACTGTCTCCACGACAAGTATGGGGTAACTGAGAGACGTCTGCACCAGCCACTTTATCACATCTTTTTTACTCGGAACAACAATCATTAGTTCAAATTCAGCAGTTTTTTTTTTTTTTTTTTTTTTTTTTAAGACATTAAGGAAACAAGATCTTAGCTGGACATACCAGTAATTCATGTAATTTTGGTACTTGGAGGAGGAGGCAGAAAAGTTGACTCAAAGTTGCAGGCTAGCCTGCACTGAGACCCTATTTCCCTACTGCCCTCCCACCCAAAAGGGTGGGAAAAGGAGTTCACCAAGGCAAGTAAAAACTGGGAGTGCAATGTCAAAATTCCAACTGTTAAGGAAGAAACCAGAATTCTGAAAAGACTTCCCAACCCCCTTTTAGTAGTACTGAGAATTAACATAGGGTCTAGAATATGCAAGGCAGATGCTCTACCAATGTTCCTGGCCAGTTTTTATTACAGAGTTACGAGGGCCAGCCTTAAACTTTGATCCTCCTCCCATAGATTCTCAAGTAGCTGGGATTATGGGCCTGTACCATCAGTCCCAGCCTGGAAAAGTGTTAAAAAAATTGTCTATGTATATGGGTGTTTTGCCTGCATGAATACTTGTATATTACATGTGTATACTGTCCAAGGAGGCCATAGGAAGGCACTGAATCCCCTTGGGACTAGGGTTATAGCCTGTTGTGAGCTGCACGTGGGAGCCGGAGTCCCGGTCAGTGTTTTTTTCTTTTTTTCTCCCCACTTTGGTTTTTTTGAGATAGGGTTTCTCTGTGTAGTTTTGGTGCCTATACTGGAACTTGCTCTGTAGACCAGGCTGGCCTTGAACTCAGAGATCCTCCTGGCTCTGCCTCCCAAGTGCTGGGATTAAAGGCATGCACCACCACCGCCCAGCCCCGGGTCAGTGTTCTTAAGCACTGAGTCATCTCTCCAGACCCTGGAAAAGCTTTTAACAGCACTTTAATATTTAAGATTTCTCTTCGGTTAGTGAAAGTATTAGCAAATGTAATTTTTAAAGTATCTGCATATTAACTATGGCAACACAAGGAAGACCTGTGTAACAGTGGACCAATGATCCAAGTTCCACAGCACAGTAGGGTATAAGAGCTACTTAAGAATATAAAGCAGAACAATGTGGTTTAATGCAAAGGGAACAGGGCAAACTCAACAATCAAGACTGCAGACTGCACACAGTACCAACCTAAGACTAACCACTGACAGAAGCCAGTGAGATGGCTTAAGGTATGAAGATGCTTTCTGTCAAACTTATCTCAGGATCCACACAGCAGAAAGAGAAAACCAACTTCCATAAGTTATCCTCTAACCTCCAATGTATCCCATGTGCACGATCTCAAAGAAATATAATAGTAAAAGACACTGTTGGCTACTACTTACAGAGGTTTAGTACATACCAAAGATACACTACCATCTCAAAGAGCTATTAAAAAAAATCACCCCTTTTCAACTATTCATCTGCTAAAGGCTGATTTTTCACCTCATACTGAATGAAATCAGGAGCAGATGAAAACCCAGTTAAAAAAACAAAAGCAAAACAATGTCTAAAAGATTCTTTCACAGGGCCTGGATAGATGCTCAGTGGTTGAGAGCACTGGGTGCTCTTGCAGAGGACCCCAAGTTCATTTCCAAGCACCCACACAGTAGCTCATAATCATCTGAAAACTCTAGACCCAAAGGACTGCCCTCTTCTTGTCTTAAAAACACCTGTATGCACGCATGTAAAACACTCATACACAAATCTTAAAAAAAAAAAAAAAATTCTTTCAAATCTGAAAAGTACCCTACCAAAATCTAGCTGATTTATGAGCAGAAATTGACAGATTAGTCCTACACACAAGTGGCTAAAAACAGGCAAAACAATCTTGAAAAAACTAAAAACCTCAGATTCCTATGTCACTATTGACTATGACACCACAGTAACGTGAGGGAGACTGCGGGCTGATGTGAGGACAAACAGAGCGGCAGAAGGAAGATCTCAAGACAAGCCCTGAAATCCATGCACATTCATTTTCCACTGAGGAATTCAATGAGGAACCAACAGCCTTCTAACAGGCTGAGACAAGTTGTACCCTTTGCTCACACCACACATATCAACCTCTAGCGGGTCCTATAAACCTAAATGCAGGAGCTGAGTATAAATGTTCAGACTGTCTACTGTGAGGTCCCTGGATAGTACACCGAAAGAAAAAGTGCAAAAGTCAACAGTTCAACTGGACCTCAAGCAAGGCCCTGGACTCAATTCTGAACACCAAGGCAAGAAAAGTGGAAACACAATTTCACCACCATAGATGGAAGAATTGTTTATAAATCATATATACTCTTGAAGCCTGCTAAGGTGGCTAAAAGCCAAGCAAAGAGTGGGTAAGCATGGAGACAGATTCCGAGCCTCGTACACTGTTGCTAGGAATGTATAAAGTGAGAGGTTGAGGAAAAGTTTGACAGTTCCTCAAAGTGTCAAATAGGGATACAACATGTCTCAGCCATTTCATTCCCAAGAACAACCAAGAGAAATGAAAACACAGGAATGTTTTACAGGAATGTTTATAACACCATTATTTGTAACAGCCAAGAAATAGAAACAATTCATTTATCTAACAGGACAATGTGGTAAACTCACATTAATGAAATATTATTCAGCTACAAACAGGAGCAAGGTATTGTTATATATGCAATATGGATGAAGCTTGGAAATAGGCTAAATGAAAGATGTCAGTCACAAAGTACCATATGTATATTATGCCATTTACATGAAATGTCCAGAGTAAATAAATAAAAACAGAAGGCAAATTAGGGGTTGCCAGGGGCTGAGTAGTGAGAACTGCTGTGAGCACATGATTTTTTGGCACCTATGGACATTTAAAACTTGGCCATCAAAACTGGATCCCCAGAACTCATGCGGTGGGAGGAAGAACAGCTCCCCCAAGCTGTCCTCTAACCCCCACAAGCCTCATGGAGCACGCTCTCCCAACAAATTAATGACCTAGTAAGTGCTCGCTTCAGCAGCATGTGTACTAAAACCGGAACCATACAGAGAAGACTAGAATGGCTCCTGCACAAGGATGACAGACACACACATTTATGAAGTGTCCCATATTAAAGTTACAACATAACATTTGGCCGTACAAAGACATATTCACAAGTGTGAGCTCTGCTTATTCTCTTATACAGAACAACAAATAGGACCGATGAAGCTTCACAAAAGTGGCCCTTATCAGACACAGCACATGCTACTAAGCACACATCAATTTTACACACTGCTAGGTTTTATACATGGCAAGTAGTGTTTAAATCACAATTTCTTTAAAAAAAAAAAAAAAACACGCACTAAAGTGTGTGTGTGATTGTGTGTTTTGTTTGCACAGAGCCCAGAGAAGAGATGTTAAGTGTTCTCTTCCACCACTTCTCCACTTCCAGACAGACAGACAGAGGCTCTCACTGAAACTGGAGCTGTTTTTTAGATAGGCAGGTGGACAGCAAGCTCCAGCTAGCTATCCTCCTGTCTCTGTCCCCACAAGCTCACTGCCTTGCCCAACTTTTCACATGGGCTCTAGGATTTGAACTCAGGCTCTCGGAGCTGCACAGAAAGCACCCTTACTTGCCCAGTTACTATCTTCCCAGCCCTCACCACAATTCCTTAACAGATGATGTCAGAAAAAAGGACAAGATAATGTAACGGGACAGAATCCAATGCAATTGTGTTCTATTGGGAACTATCAAACATGTCATGATACCTTTCCCTGTAAGAATCCAACAGTACCAGACACGTTCTGACAAGGAATTCATCTACTCTCAGTGAACTGCCATTCACCAAACCAGTCACTTCATTTTAGTTTATAAACTTCCACATTCCTGTGATCCCATTCCCAGGATTACACATGGCAAGTAAGTTCTTGGAAAGATGGTCTAATGACAAACCAGATTACCAAACACTCTGGAAGAATTCCAGAGAAAGACTGCCGGATTGAAGACAGTTTACTCTGACAGTTTTGATTGGCTCCTCACTGTTAAGGACTCCTCAGCTGTAGGAGCAACAATGCACCATGAGGAAGCTGCTACATATGGCAACCACCAAAATGAACACAAAGGACCTCCCTAAAAGCTAGACTGGATTACAGGTGCCACGGAGGTAACATGTTCTCAAAAACGTCCCTATTGCAAACACCAGGAAAAGACTGGAGGAGACAAGTTGCACAAATTTCCCTTTAGGTAGGTTTATCAATGTTTCAACAAATAAAACTTTGAAAGCCTAATAATAAAACAATCACATTTCAGTTTTTGCTGAAGGCAAACATAAAAGTTTGTGGCATGATTATGTAACAATGCCAAGCAGTCTAGTCAAGAGAGCATTATAAAAGGCATGGCTTCTAGACGAGCCTATTTCAATGTTTTATCATCAATCAATACATCTGCTTAGAAACACAAACACACATACACACACACACACACACACACAAAATCTAGAAACACTGAAATTTCTATAATCTGGCACCAAACACATTTCTAAGTTCTGAGAAGTCTGAATGGTGGGCAATTCCCGGAAAAGTGGCTAGCAAGTGCAATCGTGCTGGCAAAAGGCCAATCCGACTCCGCTGCAAGAATTCAGAAACCACAAAATATTCCCTTTCATATGAAAGCAAACTAGAGTCAAATGCAGCACTGAAAGAAACACAGCCTCTCCAAAGTATCTTTTACTTCAATTACTGCACTTGAAAACAACTATTGAGAAAAGGAAAGGATATGGAAATACGACACAGAGGACATTGAAAATAAATAGGTCTACAGTTCCGTGTTCCTCCGCAGGCTAGCACTGCATTAACAAACGGCAGTAAATGTTTGTGAAGAAAAGGCTAAGGACACACCTATCCCAGGCCTGGTGTGGCTTTCACAGGAAGACCAGTCTGGGCTACAAAGTGAGGACAGGACCACCTCGGTTACATAAGACTGTCTGAAAGCAGAATGACTTTCTATTGGACATAAGTTCTTTAGCAAAGGAGACAAAACACTAAACTTATTTAATAAGCCCATTGCCATTTCAAACATTTCAAGGGGAGAATAAAATCCAGACCTTTAGAACATCCTCGGGTTGAAAACAGGTAGCCCAGCTACCTGTGACTTACGCCTTGCTCATTCAGGACTGCTATCTTCAACGAGTTAGCACTCTGTATATTCTGAGTTAGCACTCTGTATATTTATCTGATTAGAGGGTGCTCAATCAAGAGCCAGGTTATGTCACGGTCCGTTCTCCAAATTCGGAGGGAATTCAGGAAACAAGCAACAGTACGGTGATCCAGACAACCAACCATGTTAGATCAGGAGTTCCATATTGGTGTTTAGTAAATTGTCTCAGAGACATGGAAACCTCAATTTTGCACGTGTTGACTCTCTTCCCCACCGCATTTAGTACTGTCCCGTGCAGGAGTTAGTTACCTTTCCACTCTAGGCACCCCCATCTCACAGACTCTAATCTTCCACTCCCTCCCTAAGGGTTCTCTCCAACTCTTAAGGGAGAGATGGTGAAAGGATGAGTAAGCAGGCCGCGACTTATCTTGGTCAAAGAGCACAGACCCTGGCACCGGCAGCGGAAAGCTGGGGTGAGAAAGCAGACTGGAAAGCCTAACGGGGAGTGCGTCCAGCGGGGAAGGCTTCCCTCTGGCAGACGCTGCCACCTCGTTCCTGAATCGGACTCCAACCTACCCCACCGCCCGCTTCACCACTCCCGGGCGGTCCCCCTGTGCCAAGTGCATTTTCTGGAGACAGTTCCATCTTTCCAACAGTAATAAAGATGTACGTGATATACCCAGGTTCCGGTCGGTCAAAGACAATAAAACCTCACCCTGCAGCATGGTTAAGTTCGAATGTCCTGTTTCACAAGATGGACCGAATACTGCCCGTCTCGACACCACGATCACTCCCCACCCCGCCCAGGGCCCACCTCTATTCGGCAAAAAGGTGACGGCTAGGAGCAACTTCAAATGTATGTCAATCGCTTGGTGGTGGTGGTGCTGGGGGAACAAAAGGACTTCTGAAGCACTTGAACAGCCTGGTTCCGAGTGCCTGGCCTTGTTTTTTCCCCCAAAGAAAAATAGGACACCGAGAGTTCGGAGATGTCTTTCTCGCCTTTCCTACGCCGGCCGCCAGCAGCTACCCAGCGGGCTTCCGAGGGGCTCGGTATAGCTTTTTTTCGAGGCGCCAACTTGCCCTCCTCGGTGGCCAAACGTCTGGGAAGTTCCCCCGTTTTCTTTAAAAGGTCTAAGTTCTCTACGGATGAGGGACGCCAAGGAGCGGTTTCCTTTGTTGAAATGCCCGAGATCAGTTGAATTGGGGAGGGAGCAGGTGGGGAAAGACTGCTCATAGAAGGCGGGACAGATGCGGGGGACCCGACCAGGCGGCTCCGGGCTGCCTCGAGGCCTGCGGCCCCCGCCACCTGTCCGTGTCCGCCGCGCCTGGGGACGGGGGAAGGCGCCGCCACCTCCACTCAAAATGGAGGTTACGAAACGCGCGCCGCCCGCCCGCCCGCCCGCCACATGGCCGGGCCGCGTCCCGACGTTCAGACCCCGGCACCGCAAGGGCCAGCCACTCACCCACAGACCGGTAGCCCAGGATGGCGATCTTCCGGGACTTGGACTGCGGCATCTTGGCGGCCTGCTCAGCCCCGGCCCAACCACATCAACCGCGGCGGCGGCGGCGGCGGCTCCTCCGGCTCAGACTCTCGGCGGCGGGCGCGCCGGGGGAACGCGGCATACAGAGCGCGGCGGCGGGCGCGGCTGCCTCTCGCTGGCTCGTCCCTAGCTCGCTCAACCGCCCGGAACCGACCGCGCGGGCCCTCCCCCCACAACACACCCACGTGACCGCGCGCGGCCGCGGCGTCAGCGCCGCCTCCCGCCTCCTCCCGCCGCTGCCGCCGCCGCCGCCGCCTCCCGGCCCGGAACGCGCGGGGGAGCGCCGGGGGATCGTTTTACTTTAAAGGGAAAAAGCGGAGACGCCCCAAGGCCCCCGGAAAAGTCACGACCGAAACTCGCTGCGTCATGACCCTCCCACCTACTTCCGCCGCTTTTTAATTACGACAGTCCTTGCCCGGGCTCTGACTGGACGGCTCCCGCGATGACGCAATGGAAACTCCGTCTACCATTGGGAATTCGGAGGGGGCGGGGCCAAGGAGAGGCGCTGCTCAGCCGGGAGCTAAAAATATAATTTGGCTGCGTTTGCGCCGCTGGGCGCCTGCGTGGTTCAAGAGCGTGGCTCTACCGGGGGGTGGGCGGGCGGGCGGGCGGACAGACTCCTCAATGATTGGCTGATGTGGGGCGTGAGGGCGGAACCGACGGCGAGAAGTGCGGTGATTGGTGGAGTGCTGAGCCGTTGGCCGGCTTGCTTCTGCCGGCCCTTAAAAGGCACGAGGCGCGTGGCCCTAGGCTGTGCGTTGGCTGCCACCTCTCGGGTCTTGTTTATTCTTTAAATTACCGTCCTGCTATGTTAGCGTTAGTCTGGGCTTAATGTGGGTGGTGACTAAGCTTTATTCGTGGCTGAGGGACTGTGGGAAGAATGGAATCTGTGCAGATTGCAAATGTCAGAAATTCCATTAAAAGCAGGGCGAGCTGGCCAGTCCTGGGGCGGACCCAGGCGGCACGCGGGGCGCACCTCGCGTGGAAAGACGCACGCGTGGGAGCCCTGCTGCCAGATCAGCTCGTCTTTTACACTGAACACTCAGAGGTTATTTCTGGAGAGACGTGAAAGTCAGCCATTGTCAAGAAGGCTGAGGGAAAGCCGGAGACTTCGCTGTCTGGTGTGGGCGGACCAGCGCCTGAAAAGGGAAGGCTGGCATATTTTCGACAAAAGGCGTACTGGCAGAGAGCTCCTTGTCTCCGGAGAACTACAGAAGAGGAGTTGAGACATTTTCGTGCTAAAAAGCAGGAAAGAAAGGCAATCCCTAGACCTAGTTCATGGAAGCCCAAGTTGAGAGCTAGGCCTGGAAATGAAGATACCAAGAAAAAACAGCACGCTTGTCAACCTTCATGATTGACTTATTTTTAGGGTCTCACGTAGTCCACCTGGAATTCTTAGAGATCCGCCTGCCTCTGCCTCCCGAGTGCTGGCATTAAAGGCTGCCCCACCACCTTGAGCTTCTGATTCTCCCATCTTTACTCAAGTGCTAGGATTACAGGCGACCAAACCTTGTTTATTTGGTGCTGGGGATTGAACCCCGAATGTACACTAGGCAAGTGTGCAGATGACTGAGCTACATCTGCGTTCCCCCAGCACTATTTTAAGTATTTTAAAACAGATTCAAGCCGGGCGGTGGTGGCGCACGCCTTTAATCCCAGCACTCAGGAGGCAGAGCCAGGCGGATCTCTCTGAGTTGGAGGCCAGCCTGGTCTACAGAGTGAGATCCAGAGTAGGCGCCAAAGCTACACAGAGAAACCCTGTCTCGAAAAACCAAAAAAAAAAAAAAAAAAAAGAACCAGATTCAGGTAAACCGTATGATATCAGATGCCCTGATCCACCAGTATTCTTGAACCCGTAGCACTAAATTCCTTGGTGAATGTATTATCATTTAGGGTTGCCTTAGAAAAAGTGTCCAGCAAGATGACTCAGCTAGTAAAAGCACTTGCTGTGTGAGCCTCACAAAACCTGACTTTAACTCATGGATCCCACGGTGGAAAAAGAACTTACTCCTAAGAGTTATCCTTTGACTTTTACATCCATTCTGTTTTATGCACACATCTGCACACACAAGATAATAATAATAATAATAATAATGATGATGATGATGATGATGATAATAAATAGAACACAATACAAACGACATGCTATGGATAGTGAGTCTGTATGTGAATTGTGTGTGTTTATTTGTACCTATAAGCTATTGTATTGTGTTCTGAGATCTGCTAAAAAATCTTGCTTTGAATTCCCACAAAAAATTTAAAAATACTGCTTTAGCCTAGGAATATTAGTAATCTGATCAAGAAGCAATTGTAAAGTCCAAGAATTTTCTAGTTGCTGTCTTTTTGTTGTTGTTGTTGTTGTTTTGTTTTGTTTTTGGAGACAGGGTTTCTCTGTGTAGTTTTGGTGCCTGTCCTGGATCTCGCTCTGTAGACCAGGCTGGCCTCAAACTCACAGAGCTCCGACTGGCTCTGCCTCCTAAGCATGCGATGTGCTTAGGTGTGCACCCCCACCATCTGGCTCTAGTTGCTGTCTTAAAGCTCTTTGAGGTCAGACTCGAGAACTCAGAAGATTCTGTTATTCCAGAGCGGATTGAATTCACCTTCAAATATGGCTGAGGGACCTGGGCTGTGGTGGCACATGCCTTTAAGACCGGTTCAGAGAGGCAGAGAAGACTGTCTCAAACAAACAAACAAACAAAAGAATATGTATGAGATTTTTCTTATAGGAAATCTTTACCTTAATTGAAGTAGACATCTGAGAGTTTAACTGTCTGGTTTTAAATATTTGATGAGAAAGAGTGGAGATGAATTAGATTCATCATAATCTTGGCAAAAGTCAAATCAGACTTACTTGTTCTGTCTCACAGAAAGTGTTCAAAGTCAAACAGTGCAGATCTGGGGAAATATGCCAAACCATTAATGTGGGCAGGTTGTTGAAATCAGAGGGCCAGCTCTTACTCCTGTGGACAGAGAAGGACCTTCTCAGCAGAGAAATGGTCCTGTCTTCAGGATGAGTGTCATCTTGGCGAAGGCAAGTCCTCTCTGACTCTTACTGGGAAGAAAATCCTGCCCTCTCTGAGCAAGGGCTCTCAACCCAGTGCACCTCCCGAGACATGGAATTCCGGGGCTGCTAGAGATGGGAAAGCGTGGGAGAGCGAAGTGGGCCAGTTCCAAATCCTTGCAGGAGGCCGTGTGTGGCAGACAACACTGACTTGACAAGGAACTGGGAGGCTATGTCTTGGCTCTGCCGCCACTTCTCATTTCCTCGCGGTTTGCCTTGTATTCTCCTGCAAAACGGCCTGTGGAAGTTCAGTTCCTGTCAGAACACTCTCGGTTGGAACAGGGCCTCTGCAGGCAGAATTCGTTAAGATGAAGTCAGATTATGGTGACTCCCAAGCCAGCGTGAGCAGTGACCTTCTGAGACGAGAGGGGACACAGGCATGAGGGAAGATGATCGGTGTGACAGAGACTGAAGTGTTCCTGGGATTGTGTGAAGCTGTAAGAGGCGAGGGGTTGTACTCCTCGTGACCCTTCCGAGAGAATGTTTCCACCCAAACCAAGCTTTTATACGGTGACCCTCTAGAGTCTTGAGAGGAAATTCCATTGTTTTAAGCAACCTACTGGACAATATTTTGTCACTGTAACCATCGGAACTACATCCACTCTTCTCAGATTGGCAGCAGTTTTATTCTAAGTTTAAATGTGGTTTCCAGGGGCTGTAGATAAAGTTTGTCTTTCCACAGTCTAAAGCTTCTAGCTTTCACCAACAAAAGGCTGCCAGCACACACAGAGCCAGGCTATGGGGTTGTTGGCTCAGTGGCCGGTAAGCCGACTGGAGCAGAAGGCATAGGGCTCGCTCCTAAGAACCTTGGAGATGTTCAGGAGGCGGATTCCTTGCAGTAAAACAGGTGATGGTTTGTGGTCCAGTGTGGATTCTATATGTCCTTCAAATGTGCCTTAGATGTAGAATTAGTCACAGTTATTCATAAGCCGCTGAAAGATATAATTACCATTTGAGGTGCACACTGAACACCGGCTTAGCTTATGTAAAGGGCTGGCTCAGTACTGAATTCCATCCAAGCCATTAGGCTGCAGGGAACCTCTGTGGGGGTGTAAGAAAGAAGAATGGGACTGTTTTTTCTAAATGTTTGTATTTCCACGTAGAATAATCGATCTTTGGTAATATGTAATATATGGATTTGTCACGATCCCCTCACTTGGTCTGTGTGACAGTGGCAGGTCATGACAGGTACTGAGGTGCCACATCTGGGAAGTCATGGCGATCCCTTCACTGTTGAGTGCTCAGAATGTCGGGTGTTGCCTTTTTCCCCATCTTGTGCTTGCTTAACTGTCAGCACAATGGAGGCTAGCCTTGACCACCTGGCCGGGTGGTCACTGTCCATGCTTTACAGCGCACGTGTTTCTCTCCTGTTCAGTCTGTACTCTTTGGAAGGGAGCCCCTGTGCTCAGCCCCTCTTAAGGGGCGGGAAGGGGTGTGTGATGTCATTCCCTCTGCCTGAGAATTCCCTTTAGCATTCCTTGTACTCTCCTGGACACAAACTCTCTACCTGAAAATGTCTTTATTTTTATTTCTTTGACTTTTAGAAGGTTATAGATTAACACATAGTCTATGAAATAAACTAACTACGAAGCAAAGAATAGATGGGCAGAAACTGGGGGTTGGGACAGGGCAGAGGAGCCATCAGTTTCTTTCGGTCAGGATATGTCTGACCGATAAATCCAAATGGAGATGGCCAACAATGTCAGGTGAAGGAGTCAGGATTCAGAGGAGAGCGGTAGTGTGGTTCAGAACTGTCATCATTAGGTCAGTAGATACAAACTGGAACTGGACAGGATCACCAAGGGAGAAATAACAGACAGTGAAAAAAGTTCTAATGAGGGACCCTGGAATTGCAGAAATGTCAGAAACAGGGAGGGGCTGGTTTGGAGTAGTGAACAGAAAGGAATGTTCTGGAAAGCAAGGGACAATATTGTTTTAGCACAGGGAGGGACCGGGTTGGCAGGCCAAGGGAAAGGAGACTGACAAGGACCACTAGGTCTAATACAGAGGTCACTCGTTTCTGATTGGGCTCTCGCTGGAGTGGTGGGACCAGCAGGCTGGCAGGAGTGGAGTTCTGAAGATAGGAACGGATCACACATAGGAACCTCTTCACAGGAGTTTAGTTGTAAGTGGGAATAGAAAAATGGGAGACTGCTAGGGAGGAACATGGGAGTCAAAGCGAAGCTTGATTAAGTAGCATATTTGTCACAGGGTGTTTCTAGAGGGAAATATCAGGGGTTCAGCTATAGAAAACCCTTAATTCAGATATTTTCCATTTTAACATTGCCAGGTGAGTTTTGGTAGAGGTTTGCCTTGTTCTTACAAGCAGAAAGGGTGGGGGGAGGTGTTTGGGATGTAATTAGGGATTCAAGGGTCAGATCTTAAATTTGGCAAATCAAGGTCTTTAATTTTTTAAATATTTTATTGTTTAATTATGTGTATGTCTGTGTATGAGTATGTACACATGAGTGTGGGTCCCTGCAGAGGCCAGAAGATAGTTGGGATCCACACAATATGTGTATTGGAAACTAAACTTGAGTCCTCTGCAAAAGAAGTATGTGCTTTTGTTTCTTCTTTTTTTTTTTTTTTTTTTTTTTAAAAAATGATATTATTTTATTTGTCAATAGTATCATTATACGTTCAGATATTTTTCCTGTGTGTAAGTCTGTGCACCACAGACTTTATGCCTGGTGTCCAGGGAGGCCAGGAGAGGTGTTAGAGTTCCTGGAATTAGAGTTACAGATAGTTATGAGCCACCATGCTGGTTCTGGGAACAGAACCCAGGTCCTGTAGAAGAGCAGTTAAGTGCTCTCAACTTCGGAGCCTTCTCTCCAGCTCCAAGGTCTTTATTGTTATTTGTGTTTTTAATTTCAGAGTTAACATTTTTCTTGCTCCTCTAGCCAGATGCTCCCATACCCTGGAAGCATTCTGTATGTATGTGTGGATTTGATTTATGGAAAACTAAAGGTGTTTAGGGATGTAAATATTATTTTTATTGTCTATAGAAAGATATGATATAGATATGATAGGATGAATGGGTAAATTATTGAATCTACTTTTAAAGAGCAACTTGTGTAAAATGTTTCACATTGCTATAGATTTTAGTTTGTTACAAATTTAAAATTAATTTTGTTATACTGTATGTATATTTCTACTCTTGTTTAAAGTATTTTGTTTGTGCAACTCATTTGAAAATGTAGTGTATAGTTGAGAAATACAGATTAATAGTTAATCATCTATGATAATCAAACTTGTAGTCATGTTAAGTTTTCTAGGTATACATAGATGTAAGTCAATTAAGTAGGTAATTTTCAAACACTTCAAAGACCTACAGAATATAGCATTTAAGATGTTTTAAAAACTTAGACTTTTCTGGACAATGAGACATGTCTGCCCCTGGCAGCACCAATTTACTTCAAAGAGGAAGATGGGCATCGAAGACACTCCATATGGAGTTTATCTTCTTCTTGGCAAAAATAGCCATTTGGGCAAGAAACTGTTCTTGCCTGGACTGCTTGACAAAATGTTGTATAAACTGGACATGTAGGACCCATAGGAAAATGACAACTGAACCTGTCAAAACAAGATGAAATGGTCCTTCAGTTTTCTGCTTCGTAGAGGAGATTGCCAAACATTCTACAGGACACAGAGGAAAAAAATGACTGAGAGACTAGGCCTATGGGCTGAAGATGGATGCCCCAACATTGAAAAGAACTTTGGGTGACTGTCCAGGCAGCCAGCTGTCTCTGTCATTCTAGATTTTTGGAAGTTGCTTTACAGTGCTCTTCCTGCTTACTTAGGTAATACTATATCCTTCTGAGGTCTTTGATATAGTGAAGACTAGATAATTATAATTATGGTTTTCCTTGGTTATGATAAGAGATAAGGTAGATAGGATAGATAGGATATTTTCTTTGATTTTGCCAAATACAAATAGACTAGATATTATAACTGTAATTCTTGCTTGATTACTGTTTTGTTATATGTAATTTTACTATGTTAAAATTAAACCCTTCCTTTTTGATTAGACAGAAAAGGGGAGGTGCTGTGGGATGTTCTGTGTGCTATGAATGTGTTGCTGTGATTGGTTGATAAATAAAAAGCTGATTGGCCAGTAGCCAGGCAGGAAGTATAGGTAGGATAAGCACACAAGGAGAATTCTGGGAAGTGGAAGGCTGAGTCAGTAGACACCAGCCCACCGTCCAGGGAGCAGCATGTAATGGCACACAGGTAAAGCCACGGAACACATAGCAACATATATGTTAACAGAAATGGGCTGAGTTTAAGTGTAAGAGCTGGCTAGTAGTAGGCCTTGGTAGGGCCAAGCAGTTTTAATTAATATAAGCTTCTGAGTGATTATTTTATAAGTGACTGCAGGGTCTGTGGGTCTGGACAGGACGGGAGAAAATTTCAGCTACAATTATCAGCATTAATTTTTTCATTCTTTAAAAGTTACTGAGAATTCCATATATTTGATCATATCTATTTGTCACTTCCTCCCCAGCTCTCAGACCCCTCTTCTACTTGGTCCCCTCCCAACTTTGGGTCCTCTTTTTACATCCCACTGAATCCACTAAGTACTGCTGACATGTGTGTGGGTGTGGGGTCATCTACTGGAACATAGGCAAGCATCCAGAGACCACACCCTGAAGGAAACTGACTCTGCCCCAGTCATCTTCAACTGCCGATAGCTCCGCAGCTTGGAGTGGAACTTCTGGAGCCCTCCCCTAGCTGTACTGGAATGTTGATTGGTTTGACCTTGTGCTAGTCCTTTTTTTTTTTTAATGCTCAGATCATGGGGATCCCCAAAAGATCACCACAGAGACCAAATCCCATATGTAAAAGCAAAGAGCCTTTATTTTCAAGCTCTGAGCTTGGTCTCTCTGTCTGTCTGATGCAGCAGTGAGAGCAGAGAGCCCGGAGCCCAGGTGGGGCAGAGTTTTTGTCATAGCAGGGGTTGGGGTGAGGGGATTTTCAGGGTTCAGGACCCTGATTGGCTGACATTTGTCTAGGGATATCTATAAAACAGAAGTAGGTGTGTGATAGACTCAAGGACATCTGGCCATTATCTAATGGTTGGAATGTTTGGGATGTCAGGTACTTTCCCCTTAGATGTAGGCCCTTCCTGGGTGGGGTCAGCTGATGGCTTTTACTGGGTCTGGGTGTTGCCTGCCAGTAAGCCTGTCACAGAAGCTGTGTCTGGGCCTCTATGACTGTCATGGCAACTGTGTGGTCAAACTGTTTTGGGTCCCCACAATTTTTATTTATTTATTTATTTATTTATTTATTTATTTATTTATTTATTTTAGGTATGAGTGCTTTGTCTGCATGTATGCCTGCATGCCAGAAGAGGGCATCAGAGCCCATTACAGATGGTTGTGAGCCACCATGTGGTTGCTGGGAATTGAACTCAGGACCTCTGGAAGAGCAGCTGGTGCTCTTAACCACTGAGACCTCTCTCCAGCCCGTCTTGTGCCAGACTTGATACAGACAACCACAGCTGTTGTGAGTTCATATGTGAAGCATCTTGTCACATCCAGAAGACCGTTCCAGCTGTCCTTCCCAGTCTCTGGCTCTAATAATCCTTCCCACTTCCCGATGTTCTTCTCTGAGCCTTGGGGAAAAAGAGATATGACGTGTCTCATTTGGGTTTGAACTGCTATATATTTAAAAGGAGCTTGAACACATATATTTATTTTCAATGTCTTGAGGTGCTGGGGCTGTGGTTCATTTGGCAGAGTGCTTGCCTTAACATGCAGGAAGCCCCAGGGTCTATCCCCAGCACCATATAAATCAAGGGTGGGAGAAGCAGGGAGATCAGAAGTTCATTATCCTGTGCTACATATTGTTTGGGGCCAGCCTGGGACACCTAAGACCTTGCCTTGAAAAGGTCTTCAGTACTTTTGATTTGCTTCCAGTTAAATTAGCAAGGGACTAGAAGTAAGTAAATTGTTAAAAAAAAAAAAAATGGGTGCCAAATGTGACTCTTTCTGAAAAGCAGTGACTTCGCATAACAGTCACATAAAGGTGAGGTGTACTGTAGCGTTCAGTGTAGTTATATGGTCATGAAAACAAATATAGCCAGGCATGGTCAGGCTCATTCTAATCCCAGAACCCAGGAGGCTGAGGAAGGAGGATCCTGTGTTCTGATCCAGCCTGGGTCACATAGTAAAAACCTTATCCCAAACAAAATAAGACAAAAAAAAATACACAAAAATAAACAACCAACCAAAATCAAAACAACTCCCCCAAACAAGCAAATATAATTTAACATCTGTTAAGATTAAACATATCCTTGCTTTATATATTGAAATCTAGTTCTTGTGGGATAGTATTTGAAGGTGGGATCTTTGGGAAGTAATCAGATCCTAAGGATGGATCCCTGGTAAATGAGATTAGTGCCCTTATAAGAGGGCCCGGGGCCTTTCTGTCTTTCACTATTAAGGCTAAAAGAAGTTGGCCATCTGTACCCGGATCAGGAAGCTCACCAGAACCAACAATGCTGTACCCTGACCTGCATGTTTAGAAAAGACTGTATCTCAGCTGGATGTGAGTGTGGTGGTGCACTGAGTTCCATTATCCAGAGCTGCATAGTGAGACCCTGTCTCAGAGAGAGAGAGAGAGAGAGAGCATATTTCTCCAGACTTCTGTTGTAAGCCATCTAATCCATGCTTCTTCCTTATAGCTATTGGTGTCTGAAGTTGGTACCTCTGGGGTGGCTCTTTATTGAGAGTGTATAGGTTACTTTTTGTTGCTGTGACAAAACACAATAACCAAAAGCAACTTAAGGAAGAAAGGATTTCTTTTGGCCTCTGATTCTGGAGGTGTGGAGTCCACCATGACAGGGAGTGCACAGTGGTAGAAACAGGAAGCTGGGTGATCACATTTTCACCCACACACCGGAAGCAGAGCAAGGGAGCAGCAAGTAGGGTGAGGCTATAAATCCCCAAAATCCACCCCAGGGAAAAACGTCCTCCAGGAGGAAGGCTACACCTCCCATAGGTTCTATGACCTCTCCATACAGGACCACCAGCTGGGCCCCGAAGCATTCAAATACATAAGCCCAGGGAAGACATTTCTCACTGAAACCACAGCAGATGGTGTGAGGCTTCTGGCCTTTCCCTACCCTCCCTTCAGCTCAGCATGAGCTTGACATTTAGCAGAGTGACAAGTAGCAACAATCCTTGGAAAAATAACAAGCTGCGAGCAAAGCAGCCTGAATGCGGAAGTGGAAATGCTGCTTCTGAATCCACAGGAAAGAATTGGTTAGCCAGGTGAGGTAGCTCACGCTTTGATCCCGGGACTTGGAGGCTGAGGCAGGAGGATTGCTTCTCATGCCAGGGTAGTTTGAGCTATCCTGTGAGTTCTAGGCTAGCCAGTGGAGGCTTTTATTTGCTACAAGGATAAAACACAATCCCTTGGTCTGAGACTCTTGAAAGATGGGGCTGTGCCTTAATCATTATGCAAAATTGACTGGTAAGCCAGTTTAACAGCGCAAATAGCATGACTTCAGTGTAGGACAAGAACTCCTGAGTTTGAGCTCCTGCTTCCCCGGGGGCCAACGGGTGCAGGGGCTTGTAGTGCAAGCTTGGTGAGATTGATTCCTGGAACCCACAGAGGACAGAGAGAACTGATTCCTGAAAGTTGTCCTCTGACCTACACACACACACACACACACACACACACACACACACACACACACCATACACACAATAACAGTAATAATAAATGAAAAAATTAAGTTCCTGCTCACTAAACGTCTGCACGAGGCACTTTGATTTTCTGCATCTCTAAGGCTGCTGTGAGGAGGCCTGGGAGATAGGTACCACACTTGCTGTCTCCCTTGCTCCTTCTCCTTCTCGGTCTGCCTTCTGAATTAAATGCTGGCTGTGGCCTCCGAGTGACACACAGCATACAGTACATGCCAAAGATGGAGTTTCTTCTCCGCTTTGCCTTCAAGCTGTCCTGCGCGTTTCCTTTCCTCTGGACCCTTTTATTTATTCTTCAGTGTGCCTTCTGCTAAAGCTTTCCTAGGTAAGGACCAACTTTCCTTTGATGGCACCGGGGAAGGGCCTCAGTCTTCCAAAATGAAAGCAAACCACACCAAAATCACAAGAGGCGTCTCCGATGTTCCCCTGAATTAAACGCTGTCCTAGCCGGAACCTCCAAAGCCTGACCTTCGGAGGAGGCTCAGGAGAAGAGAAAACTAACTACAGTAGTAAGAGCCAGGGAAGAACAGCCAGCTGGAAGGGACGCAGGGGAAACCGTCAGAGCAGCTCTTGGCTTCAGGAAGAAAGCGGACTGATGGCAGTGGACTGCTTGAAGTCTAGCTGGGAGCTGTGCAGAGCTGGCTGCTTCCCAAGTCTCCATAGTGAGCTGGATGTGAGCGTGACCAAGGCCAGGGTCAAACAAAAAACTTGCAAAGCAGGCTGGAGATACATACACACACACACACGTGTGTGTGTGTATATATATATATATCCAGATAAACTACAAGAAGCCAAGCCAGTTATAGTGTATGTGCGTATGTGTCTGTGTCTGTGTCTGTGTGTATAAGAAATTTTGGCTTTTAATTTCTTTTAACATTTTTTACACAGGATCTAATTTATCTCACGTTGGCCTCAAATGCAATGTCCTCGAACTTCTGAGTGACCTGCTTCCTCTACTCGAAAGCTGGCATTACAGGTAAACACCACCATGTCCAGTTTTGTAAGGTGCTGTGATCCGACCTAGGAATTTGTGTAGTTAGCTAAGCACTCTACCACCTGAGCCCTGGCTGCTAATTTTTTCAGGGCCATGGGTCCTGTCTAGTGGCTTCTTTCTGTAATTTGTCTGGTTCTGGCTGCTGTTCCCCTGCACTTCTAACCTACAGCTGATCGTGTTCTAGCTGATTTCTTGACCTAATGACAGCCAGTTCCTTACGTGTGTGAGTGTGTGTGTGTGTGTGTGTGTGTGTGTGTGTATGTGTGTGTGTGTGTATTACTTATCTATTTATGCATATATATTGAATATATGGGTGTGTGTGTATTACTTATCTATTTATGCATATATATTGAATATGTGTGTGTGTGTGTGTGTGTGTGTGTGTGTGTGTGTGTGTGTGTGTGTGTACACACATACATTGAGAAATGACCTCCCTATGTGGGCTGGGGAAAGTCTGGTATTCACTATGTAGCGAACACTGGTCTGGAATTTATGATGACCTTCCTGCTTCTGCTTCCAGAGTGCTAGGATTACAGCAGTGTGTCATCACACCCCATAAGGACAGCCAATTTCTAAGCTGACCTGTGGCCTACTCAGCTCTGCTCCAACATATGAGCTGTGCTGGCTGGTACAGGCTCGGTCAGTCCAGACTTGTGGAGAACTGGAATGGTGGGTGTGAGCAGTCAGCCATGGAAGCAGGGTGGGAGGTGGAGGATGCCCAAGGGGGCAGGCAGCAGCCATGCAATGGAGACAGTACCCATGGGGACCTTGCAATGGGTTGCAGAGGAGTGAAATCATGGGGTACACTGGCCACCTGCTGCTGTTCTAGGGAGACCCCAGAACAGGGCAGAAGAGCTGTGTGACAGTTTTCTCCCTTCCTAGGCTATGTCCATGTGGCAGGTGTCTTGGTCACTGGTCTAGTTTTGTGAAGAGACACTATGGCCAAAGCAACTTGGGGAACATTTAACTGGGGACTTGCTTACAGTTTCAGAGGGTGAGTCCATGGTCATCATGGTAGGGAGCACAGTAGCATGCAGGCAGGTGCTGGAGAAGTAGCTGAGAGCTTTGCTACATGATCTGCAGACACACACACACACACACACACACACACACACACACACACACACACACACACGAGCATGCACATGCATGAAGTGGGGGCATGGGCTTTTGAAACCTCAATGCCCACCCCAGTGATGCACTTCCTCCAATAAGGCCGCACCTCCTAATCCTTCTGATCCTATCAAACAGTTCCACTCCCTGGTGACTAAGCATTGAAATATCTGAGCCAATGAAGGCCACTCTTATTCAAATCCCAACACAGCAGGTGAGTGGTGAAAGAGAGATCTCCAGCCTCCTCAAGTTGCTGCTTTCTTTGAGTAGGGCCCTGTTAAAGGAGTGAGGAGACCAGGCTACCCCTTTGCTGATCAAGCTGGCCGGTTCCATTGGTCACTATTGGAGTCTTTGTCAGTGCTATCAGAGTCTGAACCAGGCCAGGGGGTGGGCTAGCTCCTTCCTCCTTCCTTCCCTCCTTCCCTCCCTCCCTCCCTTCCTTTCTTTCAAGTTTTTTGAGACAGGATTCCTCTGTGTAGCTCTGGCTGTCCTGGAACTAGCTCTGTAGACCAGGCCTTCTGAGTGCAGGGTTAAAGGTGTGTGCTCCCCCCACCCCCGCCCAGCATGGGCCAACTCTTTTATCTATTTATTATTTATTTATTTTTAAAATTACACTCATGATATTCATTAATTACACTCATATTAATCACATTTGCGGTATTCATTGATTACATTTGCAGTATTAATTTAATAATTATATATATATATATATATATATATATATATATATATATATATATATATATATATATATATATATATTTTAATGCCGAATGTCGTTTATTGAAGGAGGGAGGAGGTCTTGAATACAGGCTTACAGCACAATGGGAGAGCCCCGGAGGGCAGAAGTTCGCTACTGATGTTTTACAATCTTGCATCTAAGCTGTTAACGCCCATTATTCAGGATACACAGACAAGGAACTTCCCTTAAGCATTCAGGAGGGTGGAACCCAGCAGGGAATTAGCATAGGGAGGATATCAAGGTCAAGGTCAGCAAGCCAGGCAACAGTTACCCAAAACGGGGGCCAGGGCCCTACAGGTCCCCCTTTTATTAAAACATGAGCTTCTAACTTGGGTTGCGTGGGACGTCAGCAGGTCACCTTATCTGTCATGGAGACACCTGGCGTGGGCCAACTCTTAACAGCTAGCACTGCTCTGGAAGGGTAACTGAACATATAAAATGGAAGTCCTGAGATCTTATAAGGACCTTTAAGTTTCGTGCTGTTTCCAGTGTTGAGGTGGAACCCAGGGCCTCTCCTGCTGCTGAGCTACACCCTCAGGCTTCTCATTACCTCTCAAAAATTTAAGATCTGAATTTTAAAATTTTGGATTATAGAAGATGATATTTTATTATGACAACTGCCAACATTTTTGTCATGTTATTTTTGCATCTTTTTTTCTTTTTTTAAATTCATGAATCCTCCTCTTGCATTAAGCCATTTGACTTCAAATAGGGTGAAGTGTGAGCAGAGGCTGGGTGCTGACTCATGGTCACAGGAGGCCTGTTCAACCAAAGGCTGACCTCACAGTCTGGCTTTCTCTTAACGCGTTTGCGGAAAAAAGATTTTTGAAAAATTAGTTTTTACTTATGCATGTTAAAATATGGATAAGAAATACTATCAAAAGCTCCTAAAATTCCAATATCTGGTAGGTATATAATATTAATACTTTTGTAAAATGTATTTCTGGAGCTTTTTTTTCTTTTAAGATAGGGTCTTGTTCTGTAGTCTAGACTAGCCTCAAACTCGTGACCTCCCTGCTTCAGACTCTAAGTGCTGGGATTATAGCAGGGCTCTCCATGCCTGGCTTCTAGACATTCCCTCCCTCCCTCCCTCCCTCCCTCCCTCCCTCCCTCCCTCCCTCCCTCCCTCCTTTCTTTCTTTCTTTCTTTCTTTCTTTCTTTCTTTCTTTCTTTCTTTCTTTCTTTCTTTCTTTCTTCTTTTTCTTCTTTTTTTTTCCAGAGAGAGAGAGTCTCACCATGTACTCCTGTCTAGCCTGGAACTCACAGAGATCTACCTCTCTCTCCCGAGTGCTGGGATTCCAGGACAGCACATGCACTTTAAGTAACCACTTTCATGCTCAAAACTGAACAGCCCTGTGGCTTCCAGAAGGTTGAATGCCAATCATTATTTTATTCTAGTTTGAGAAAAGATACCACGCACTCCAGGTAGGCTTTGAGCTCACGCTGTAGCTGAGGCTGGCCTCAAACTCCTTACTCTTCCTCCTTTACCTCTCAAATGCTGGGATTATGGGCATGGGACACCACACCCAACATAAACAGAATCTTCCATTAGGCTGGATGAGCATTTGGATTTCATAGAAAAAGCTTGAAAGTAAAGGCAATAAAATCCAAGCCCTTTCCCCATTATTGCATTAGTAAACTCAAAAGACAACTCCCATGATTCTCTCCTGAGAGACCCTGGTGAGAACGCTGTCAGTCACTCACACATCTCTGAACCCAGGTCAAACTGGGCCAAGCTGAGGTGAGGTTTGGAGTCAGAGGTGTCCGGAGAGTCTCTCACCTGTTGGCAAGTGCTGATAACTTAGCCTGGTGGCAAGAAGGATCCAGGGCCTCTCCTGCCCTCTTTCCTTGCCTCCATCTTGTCTTAGGACTTCTACCCACCCTACCCACACGGGCTGGGAAGCCAGGAGTTGAAGAACATGCCACCTTATGGCACCACCAGCCACTGGACTCCAGACACCAGGAATGCAGCCACTTCCCACTTGCTGGAGAGTTCAGCCCCGTTCCTAACAAAGGTGGTTTCTAGAAAACTCTCCCTAGGTGTAACTGGAGCCAGATACCATTCCTGTCCTAGGAACAGTGAGCTTGGTAGGGGCCTGGACTTTGACACTGTTGGACTGGGATGGTTCTGTGAATGTGACAGGTATTTTCCAGGGTGACCAGATCGTCTCTGAGGGGCCACTCTTGGTGCATTCATGCTGCCTGCTGTGTCAATCCCTCTGTGGCTGGAAACTCAGGAAGCGAGGAACGGAGCCCACTTCTCAGCAGTATCCGTAGATGCCCAAAAGGATCAAAGTCATCGAAGCACAGGGACCCATGGGAGTGTGCAGAAGCATTGCAAGATGGGGACAATGGAAGGAGTCAGTTTCCACGTTTCCACTTCCTTGCACCTGTTCACTCTGTCTCAAGTGTTTCCAGTTCACTGTAGCTTTTTTTTTTTTTTTTTTTTTTTTTTTTTACAAAACATAGTAGTTTCCTTCCTAGCCGTCCATCCTCTTGAAGGTCATGTTTTTGTTCTGGGAGTTGAGAACTCCAGGCACCAGCAGGAAATGTGATCAATGGGAGTTGAACAGACCCTAGTGCTTCTGGGTTCTCCCTTTCTGGCCTCCCCTCTGCCCACAGTTGTGGAAGTTTCAAGCCTGGTGTGGGGAGGGAGTTGGCTTGAGTTGAGACAGTCACAGAAGCAAAATGAGGTGGAGGGAGCAAGCCTGCTCACAGGCTCCCCCACCCCAAGTCTGGTCACCAGGCTTGAGAGGTCACTTTAATCCAGATTTTGTTCTGAGGGAGAGTTTCACAAGAACAAAGCTGAGAGAGCATTGGTAAGAAATACTGTGCATAAAACCTGCTCTGAGGACGCTGTCAGACCAGCGCTAAGAGCATAACAAAGTCCTGGGTTCGATCCCCAGCACCTCATAAACTGAGTGTGACGGCGCATGTTTATAATACCAGCATTGGGGAAATGGAGGCAGGAAACAGAGGTTCAAAGGTGATCACGTTTGGCTCTGTATGAAGTTTGAGGTTAGCCTGGCATAGATAAGACTCTGCCCCCCCCACCCACAAAACAAACAACAAACCCAGAATTCTCTCTATTTTTATTTTTTTTATTTTTTTTGAGACAGGGTTTCTCTGCGTAGCTTTGCGCCTTTCCTGGAGCTCACTTGGTAGCTCAGGCTGGCCTTGAACTCACAGAGATCCGCCTGGCTCTGCCTCCCGAGTGCTGGGATTAAAGGCGTGCGCCACCACCGCCCGGCTCAGAATTCTCTCTAGTGAGTCTCAATGCTCTTTTGTGGAAAGCAAACCCAGGGACTTGTGAATGCTAGGCAAGCACTTTACCCCTGAGCTGGCAGCATACATCTTTAGGAGCCTCTCGTTAGCAGAAAAGAACTTTAAATAGGCAAGCAGTATATGAGGGTTACAGTGGTTCTAGTTATACAAAATAAGTTAAACAAAAGGACCTCCAGGAGAAGCCGAAGTCACGTGGGCTATCCTAATTCTTTCTCATGGTAAGTGGTAGATTGAATGGTGTTTAAAAATTGATAGGGATAGGGAAGATTTGAACAGCAAAGGCAAAACACAAACCAGACTTGTCTAATGGCCACCTAGAGAGCAGTGGACTCAACAAGTGACGGAACATAGTCAAGTAGATATTAAAAATGTATGAACATTGACGTCATCCTGGGCTAGAAAGCAAGCCTCAACTGATTTCCAAGAGTGTATGCCATTGACCACATTCTTATACCATATGCAATTAAGTTAGACATCAATATCAAAAGCAGAATGAGAAGCCCTGACTTGTAGAAAGCAGGAACTATCTTTCTACATAATTCATGGATGACAGAAAATCATAAAGGGGATTGAAGATACTTAGACCTGAGTGATGCTACAAATGACCACAGGAAGTCAATGTTGATGGCGTATTGAGAAGGAACTTCCGAGCCTCAAGTCTGAACGTTAATGAGCGTGGCAACCTCTTTAAGAAGTCACCTCAGGGACAGGACAATCTCGGGGACAACTGAAGGGAGGAAAAAGAAAGATGAAATTGCAGAGGCAGAAAAAATGCCAATAGTACGTTGAATTGGGCTCTCACTGTGGTTGTAGCTGAGGCCTGTCTCAAACTTGTGATCTTTGGGCTCAGTTTCCTGAGTATTGGGGTTACAGGTGTATTCCACTATGCTGGCTTTGGTACTGTTAGTGACACACATTGATAGTTTTGGCTTTTGTTTTGTTTGGAAACAGAGCCTCATGTAGACTAGGCTGGCCTAGAACTTGTGTATAGCTGAGGCTTGACCTGATCCTTCTGCCTTTACCTCCCAAGTACTTGGATTACGGTTGTACAGTACTGGCTTTGGACCTCAGCTCTGGGTTCAATTTCAAGAACCTGCCTCAGTGAATAAGACCACTGAAGAGGACTTCTGACCTCACTCAGCCTGGGGGCTCCACATACCCATACCACATACACATGGGAATTGGCATACACACATGTATGCACAACACACGCACACGCACATGCACACACACATTATAAAAAGGAGACAGAACGTTGTTTGATATCAAACTTGGTATGAGGGGATTTTTTTTTTAATTTTCAATTTTTTTCTTTTTTGGGGGGAGACAGGGTTTCTCTGTGTAGCTTTGGAGCCTGTCCTGGATCTCACTTTGGAGACCAGGCTGGCCTCGAACTCACAGAGATCCTCCTGCCTCTGCCTCCCGAGTGCAGGGATCAAAGGCGTGCGCCACCATCGCCCAGCTTAATTTTTAATTTTTAGATTATTTTTCCCCTTTTTAATTCCTTGGCAGCTGTATCGTTTTACATTCTGGCCTTCAGTGTTCAAGGGTCTTCTCTGGGTCAGTGGGGCATGATTGGGGCCTGGGGACATATAAGATGATAGCTGGAGCTTTACCTCATGACCACATATCTTTCCCTCAGTGACTGTGTCCCTGAGACAGCAGAGGCCTGCAGGGACTGGCGGCTGCTGACCCTGCGGTCACTTTACTTTCTGACAAAGTGTCCTTGGGCCACAGTGTTAAGTTCACAGAGGAACAGAACGTTCTTTAAGACAGTTTGCAAACAGGAGAAAGCTTACATTCTGATCTTTTAAAAATGTTCACACTTCCTAGGAAAACTGCCTTTGTTTGTTTGTTTGTTTGTTTAATATGGGTCAGCTATCACATACTAAACAGAACTTTCTGGTCTACACACATCAGCACCAATTTGAAGTTATTCATCAGCAGTTGTTAAGATGTTAGAAATCTCGGGAGATGGCTCAGCTTGTAAAATGCTTGTTGTGAAAGTTTGGATCCCCACGTCAAAGCCGGGTGTGGTGGGGGTGTGTCTGAAACCCCAGCATTGGGGTGCAGAGGATCCCAGGGGCTCACTGGCCAGCCAGTATAGTTGAGAGGGTGGGCAGTGAGCTCAGTGAGAGAGCCTGTCTCCAAATGGAGGTGAGAAGTGATGGAGGAGGACACTCCGATGTCAGCCTCTGGCCTCCACACACCTGCACAGGGAAAACCTATGTGGGCACCAATGCATACATCACACAGAAATCCATCTTAAAACGTCAGAAACCTACATTTGAAGGCCCAACTCCCCCCCCCCCCCCCCCCCCCCCCCCCCCCCCCCCCCCCGCGCTTTTTCTTCAAGACAGGGTTTCTCTGTGTAGTTTTGGCCAACTTCCCTTTAAGTGAGCTAATAACATCAGCATGCCCCATTCCTAGTGAAACTATATTCTCAGAACAGGCTTTTTTTTTTTTTTTTGTTAAAGATTTATCTATTTATTATGTATACAGTGTTCTACATGTGTCCCTGCAGGCCAGAAGAGGGCACCAGTTCTTATTATAGATGGTTGTGAGCCACCATGTGGTTGCTGGGAATTGAACTCAGGACCTTTGGAAGAGCAGCCAGTGCTCTTAACCCCTGAGCCATCTCTCCAGCCCCGAAACTATATTCTCAATTACTGGCTAACAAATCTCTGTTGTCACGTGAAGAACCTCAAGTGTCTATTTTTAACTCCCACCTATGCTTTTTAAATCAGACAGATCTTCAATAGAGCCCATTTTATAAGAAAAAGAAATTGGTTACCTTGGTAAGTTTCTCTTTGTTTTGTTTTGTACATTTTTGGGGGGTTTCCAAACGTTTCAGAGGCATCCTAAGAGGGTGTGGTCCTGGTAGGTCCACCATGAGCCAGTGCTGACTCCATACCCATCAGGACATGGGCAGTACAAATTGGTCTTGGTGGGTTATTAAAACAAAGGGGTCACAAGTTTGGAAAGAGTCGGGAGGATCTGGGAGGGGTTAGGACGAATGAAGGGGTAGCTATGACCAAAATACATACATGAAATTCTTAGAGCATGTAGCAATATTATATTCTTGAAAAGGCATTCTTGGCACCCAGACTGACGGACTAAGGATGGGCTAACCTTTTGAAGTTTGTATTCTCCGTCAGTCCCAGTCCCACTCTTCCTTGCTCCGCTAGATTACTTTTTTACTTTCTTCTTTTATTTGAGACAAGTTCTCCAGGCTGGCCTCTGACCCCAGGCTTAAACAATTCTCCTGCCTCAGTCTCTTGAGTAACTAGGACTTCAGCCGAATGCCAGTGCATCCTCTTGAGGGACTATAAGGCAGCCTCAAGCATCTTGTTTCTTCTTTGGTAAAAACTGCACCACAGACTCACAACCGATCCATTGATTTAAATGAAGGACCTCATGAGTGCAAACAAATTGAATACTCCTAGCACAGCCTAGCTTAGCATGCAGCATGCTGTGGTGTTGGTTGTTTCCCCTGGTGACTGAGTGGCTGACTGGAGCTGCCTAAAAAGAATCTTCCAGACAGAAGCACTTCTCACTCAAGATCGTTAGCCTGGGAAAAGATCTAGATTCATAACTGTAAGCTCAATTTGTACTGAGAGGATATGACTTGTGTTTTAGTCAGTGTTCTATTGCTGTGAAGAGACACTATGACCACGGCAACTCTTTTTTTTTTTTTTTTTTTGTTTTGTTTTGTGACAGGGTTTCTCTGTGTTTTGGTGCCTGTCCAGGATCTCACTCTATAGACCAGGCTGGCCTCAAACTCACAGAGATCCTCCTGGCTCTGCCTTCCAAGTGCTGGGATTAAAGGCATGTGCCACCACTGCCAGCCTACCATGGCAACTCTTACAAAAGAAAGCATTTAATTGGGGCTGGCTTACAGTTCAGAGGCTTAGTCCATTGTCATCATAGTGGGAAGCATGGCAATGTGCAGGCAGATGTGGTACTCGAAAAGCAGCTGAGAGCTTTGCAGCCGGATCTACAGGCAGCAGGAAGAGTCACCTGGCCTGGCTTGGGCTTTTGAAACCTCAAAGTCTATCCCCAATGACATACTTTTTCCAACAAGGCCAAACCTCTAATTCTTCTCAAGTAGTGGCTCTCTGATTTCAAATATATTAGCCTGGGGGGCACTCTTATTCAAGTCAACACAGTCTGCTTTTTCCTTTTGAGACAGTCTCACTGTGCAGCCCTGGTTAGGCTGGAATCCTATTAGATCAAGCTGGCCTTGAAGTCATAGAGATCCACTTTCCTCTGCCTCCCAAGTGCCGGGATGAAAGGCGTGCGCCACCACACCTGTTGAATGTATTTTTTAAAATTAAGTTTCATTATTTATTTAGTGTGTATGAGTGTGTGCGTGTGAGTGTGTGAGTGTGTGTGTGTGTACGTGTGCGTGCATGTGTTGCATGTGCCTAGGTGGAGGTCAGAAGACAACTCGCAGGAGCCAGTTCTCTCCTTCTGCCATGTGGGGCCTGGGAATCGAAACTGAGGTCGTCAGACGGCAGCAGGTACCTTTGCCTGCTGAACGATGGAGTTTCTGTACCACAAAAAAGTAAAAAGCAAACAAAAAGTTCACAAGTTGGGGGCTATTGTGCACAGCTCTAGTGGATGAACACTTTCTTTTTTGAACCAAACCATATCCATCCTATCAGGATTATGAAAACCCTCTACATATTTCCTTAATGTCAGCATCTCGGAATTATCAAATCATTTTAAGGGTCCCGTATTGAATTTGACTAATGGAGTCTCATCATGTCTCTCCCCTTTTTGGTTGTCTTTTACTTTGTCGAGGAGTATGGATTGTGTGGGGGTTGGCTCATAGCCCTCTGTCTTAGGGTTACGATTGCTGTGATGTAACACCACGACAGAAAGCAGGCTGGGGAGGAAAGGGTTGATTTGGCTCACACTTCCACAGCACTGTTCATCACTGAAGGAAGTCAGGGCAGGACTCAAACAGGGCAGGATCCTGGAGGCAGGGGCTGATGCAGAGGCCGTGGAAGGGTGCTGCTCACTGGCTTGCTCCCCCTGGCTTGCTCAGCCTGCTTTCTTATAGAACTCAGCCCAGGGGTGCCCCCCACCACCACCACCATGGCTTGGGTCTTCCACCATGGATCACTAAGTGAGAAAATGCCTTACAACCAGATCTTATGGAGGCATTTTTTCAGTCGAGGCTCCTTTCTTTCTTTCCCTCTTTCTTTTCTAGCTTGTTTCAAGTAGACATAAAATTAACCAGCACATCCTCTCATTGATTGGGCTCCTCTTTCTGCATTTTCTAGAGTTATGTCTAGTGGCTTGAGCAGATCCAAGCTTGATTTTTTTGGGGGGGAGGTGGGGAGGTTCGAGACAGGGTTTCTCTGTGTAGCTTTGGAGCCTGTCTTGGAACTCACTCTGTAGACCAGGCTGGCCTCGAACTCACAGAGATCTGCCTGCCTCTGCCTCCCGAGTGCTGGGATTAAAGAAGGCATGCACCACCATCCCCCGGGCTCAAGCTTGATTTTTATTTTCTGGCTCATAATACATGACAGATTTGACCATGTTTGACCTGAGTGAGGTCTTCCTCCCTCTCCATGAATGAGGACTCCGCCGTAGGAAAAACCATGAATGGCCGCTGTAGCACCTGCCCTCCTGGCAGTAAGCCCGGGTGGGGATGGGATTCCGGGGGCATCTCTTCTCTTCTCCACCGCGGGACTTTCTGTTTACCGGGTTTCGTGTCCACTTCCTACTGCCCCTGGGGAGGAGGCACCATTAACCCTATTGGTCAGACCTGGAAACTGAAGCCAGCGGAATAATCTGCCAGAGTGTTGGGTGTGGACTACGTCTGTGACCTTCTGAGGCCAGCCCGGAAGCAGCAAGAGGTTTTGAGGAAACAAGAGCCCCTAGCATCCCTGCAGAAACATCCTTTTTGTTCTTGCCTGAAGATGGGATTGGCTTGCTTTCTTGATAAAGAATTTAGGATGTATAAACTCAAGTGATACTGGACTTCTACTCTCCACGTGGAATATTGGGTCCACTGCAGGGACCCAGCACAGTGCGCACTCCCAGGGAATGATGGCTCCCCGTGGTGGAAGAGGGACTCGTCAGCGGCTATGCCGGGACCAGGCGCCGCCTTTTGCTGACTCATAGATTGTTTCTCTATTACTAAGATTTGGGTTTTGCCGGGCAGTGGTGGTGGTGGTGGCGGCGGCGGCGGCGGCGGCGGCGGCGGCGGCGCACGCCTTTAATCCCAGCACTCAGGAGGCGGAGGAAGGAGGATCTCTGTGAGTTTGAGGCCAGCCTGGGCTACAGAGTGAGTTCCAGAAAAGGCTCCAAAGCTACACAGAGAAACTCTGTCACAAAACAACCAAAAAATTTTTTTTTGCGTTTTGATTTTATTTACTGCCCTTCCCGTCCCCCTCCCCCCAAAAAGGTGAGCATGCACGTCAACTTTGCAGAAAAACAGCTAAGCAGGTTTTGAGCGGCGGCGACCTCTGTATCAGCCTCCTGGGCTGCTGTAATGCTGTGCCCCAAGCTGGGTGAGAGACTGCAGTCTGAACCCAGCGTCTGCAGACTCCGGGGAGGGCCCACTCTGCCTTCCAAGCTTCTGGCACTGCCAAGGGTCTGACTTTCCTTGGCACATGGCTGCGTCACTGTTTTCTGCTGACGTCATCACACGGCCTTCTCCCTGTGTGTCAGTTTCCAGATTTCCCTCTTACAATAAGGACACCAGTTCTGTTGGATTAGTGCCAACACAATGACCTCATCTTAACTTGATTCCTCCACAAAGACCCAGTTTCTAAATCAGGCCAATGTTGCCAGGTAAGTCAGGCACAAACAAGGATATCAGAGAGTGTTTGGGGAAGACAGTTCAAGCCATTACAGCCATTTAGGACAGGATGCCGTGAACTCAACCGAATCATTACCGTGCTGTACAATGGCAGGCGAGACTTCATACAGAGGTGGGGTGTAGCTTGGTGGGAGAGGGGCTGCCTAGTGTGTGTGAAGCCTCCGGCTTGACTCCAGCACTGAAAAAAAAGGAAAAAAAAGAGGGGCTGGCATGTGGTAGCAGAGTGCTCGCCTAGCATACAGAGCTCTGGGTTCAGTCCTTAGCACTGCACCAACCGGGTGTGGGGCACACGCCTCTCATCCCAGCATTCAGGAGTTACAGACGGAAGGATCAGGAGTTCAGAGTTATCATTGGCCAGGTAACAAGTTTTATAGGTCAGCCTGAGCTATCCAAGAGCCTGTCTCAAACAACGGAAGAGAAAAGGGGACCCTGTGAATGGCCCGCAGGTGAGACTCACAGAGCTGTTAGCTGGCAGAGGTCTGAGGCCAGGAGGGCCTCACTCCCTCCCTTTTCTGCTGGCTGCAATACTTCTGGAACCCCTTCTCACATGCTGTTGCAGGGGCAGCTCCGGGGCTGAGTCCTAAGCAGAAGTGTCAAGTGCAGTGGGGGCTTGAGGGCCCCAGCACAGGGGGCTGGGAAGAAAGGAAGCGCTCTTACGAAGTTGCCTTTGGCCCTGTGTTGCCAGATGATGCCAAGCTGAGTCCAGGGCTAGGTCTCAGGGAAGGAGCAGTACTGTGCCAACCTCAGGGGTGGCAGCATAGCCTGGCAATATCCAGGGCAACAGAAGCTGGAGGTTTAGGTGAACACTTCCAGCAAACGATCTATGAACCAGCCCGTCTAGGCTACATGTGTGTGTTCAGAAAAGGAGTGTTTATTCTAGAGTATTTATTCCAAGGTCACTTTCAAGTCGTATCAGAGCAGATGTACCGGGCATGAGGGGCTCTGCCTCTGGTCGGGGAAGGCCGGATGCCTGTGTGCACTTACTCCCCTGGGGTGGGTCTTGGCACACAGAATGATTGCAGGGGTAGGGGGAGGCCCCCAAACTGGGAAGGTAACCGATGGCTGGAATTGGTGTTTTGTGATGTCTTACTGGAGAGGGTCAGGTGAATCTTGATAGTGGCAAGGAGGGACAAATGTGGGTTATTGTATTCCCTGTGAGAGCACTGTAGGAAGAGTGATGTAGGGCGGTGTCGCTCAGATGCCCACACCCAGTGTCCTTGTTTGCTGACTGGGCCAGGCCCAGGGCTCTACAACCAGGTGGGCCCAGGGCCAGGCACCAAATGAATGAATGGAGTGACTATATGACAGACCTATCCAGGGAGGGACTGAGTTTTAGGACTGTTCTAGCAGCTTTGTGATGTTTGGTCACTTTCCTTCAAGTGTTAAGCCACCACTGTTTCCAGGGAGGCTACATGTGTGCATGCCATTTATTTTGCTCACTAGGAAATAAACTGATACCTCAGTGCACACATATATACACACACACACAATCTGTTGTTTCTAAGACACGGTCTTGTTTTGCAGTCCAGGCTGGCCTTGAACTGAGTGCAGGAACGGTCTCTGGTTTTACTCCGTGTGCTGCAACAGCAGAATGCTGCCATCCCTGGCTTATGTGATAAATCCCTTTTTAAAGGAGATTTATTTTTATGAGTGTTTGGTCTACATGTAAGTGCACCACAGGCATGCAATAATCACAGAGGTCACAAGAGTGTCGGATCCCTGGAAGTGGGAGTTACAGATGGTTGTGAACCACCACGTTTGTCTTGGGAATTGAACTCAGGTCCTCTGCAAGAACAGTCAGTGTTCTTAACCTGAGCCATCTCTCCAGCTCCTGGTGTGACAATTCCTAATTAAAAATATGTTCATATTTAAGCTGGGTGTGGTGGTGCGTCTTTAATCCTAGCACTCAGGAGGCAAAGGCAGGTGGATCTCTGAGTTCGTGGCCAGCCTGATTTACTGAGTTCAAGGACAGCCAGAGCTATACAGAGAAATCCTGTCTCAAAAACAAACTCAAATGTTTGTATTTAATAATGGGGTTCATAAATCTTTTCAAGTTCTTTTCTGGAGATGGGTAAAAGAGATGACAATTCATGTACTTTTCTTATTTGAGAAGAAATGTAGAATTCTCTATATTCTCCATGTAGATTCTTAATTGGAACATACCCAAATATATGGTATTTTAAAGAACGTTAGCAAACTGGTAGGTAGGATTTATTTTAATTTTCAATCTGGAAAAAAAAAAAGCCCAAAAAACAAGACCCCAAACTCTGCTCATACACACACACACACACACACACACACACACACACACACACACACACACACACAGAGAGTCAACATTTTCAGAGCACTGATACAAGGGAATATTGTTCCCTTCAATTGCATGACAATACTGTTTTATGTGTCACAATAAAAGTTACAAGAGTCTTGTCTGCGGTCACACAAACATCATGAGTTTACATTTTAACACACAATTAAAAAAAAACAAAAAACAGACGTCTCCCGGCACTTCATCCTTGTGACCACGGCCCGCTTCCATAAACATTTAAAAAACCCCAACAGTGGCTGTTTTGGAAGGCGTAGCCTTTCCGGATCCAAACTAAAATCATGAGAAATTTGCCATTTAAGAGAACAACCAAGATTTTATTCATAGGTTTGGTGAATCCATTCACCAGAAGATGTGTAAAAAACTGCATGAGAGTGAAAATAAATAAAGTGTTGTTGCCCAACCAGCCTCGTCAACACGGCAGCCAGAACAGGGCACACAGCACTTAGGGGACCATCTCCTCAAGTTTTCCGTTGCCTTCGTTAAAATTACAACTTTCCAACAAATCAAATGAAAAGAAAGAGACTGGGTAAAAGGTTTGAGGATGTTCACATTCGGGCTGGCCGTCTCTTCAGCAGCACTTTGGGGCGTGTGGCGGCGGTGACATATTGCGTGTTTGGACATAAGGCACCGTGATCTGGACGTGCCGTTCGCTCCCTTCCGGTCACCCGTTCCATCCCAGTGACTTCTTTGAAATGAAAAGTAGTACTAATTTCAGACACAGTGCACTTTAATGACATACAGCATTGGAAACCCCTCGGACGGGGGGGTCTGAGGACAGTCTTTGAAGGTAAGCCTGAATCTTCAAGCACATAAAATCTTTTCCTATGCTTACAAATCACTGGAAAAATACCCATTGCCAAACCCTGATATACATTCTCAGCCACTTTATTTTCTTCCATCGCAGCCAGTGTTCATGAGGCAAAACGCGACCCCGAGACTTTGTTCAAGTTCTCCTGTGAGGGTGTCTACATTCACGGGGGTCATTCGGCCTCTGCCTCCTTCTGTTTGGCACCTGCTGGGAGATGGCAAGTTTCAAGCTCATGCTCATGGGAGGGTTCTCCGCACAAGCCGATCCCACCCAGGCTGGCAGTGGCTGAGGACGCCCGAGGCTTCCCAACAGAGAGGTGGGAGGAATGGGCGGCTCCAAGAGCCCCACCCCCTCCGCCATCTCTTGGGCTCTGATCTTTATCACACCTGGCCACTCTAAATGTCAGATTCCACTGCTAAGAAAGTAAAAATAAATAGGCAGTTACTTCAGTCACCATGCACATGTATAAAAATATAATCTATAAGGATAACTGAACACGCAACGGATACTAGTACCTGCTGGTTTCACGCGGGATGGTAGGCAGGGCTACTCTTCTACCCACAGCACCTCCCTAGCTTTCATCTGACCCGTTTTTTTAAAAAACTAACTTAAAAAACTCTGATGTATATGGGTGCTTTGCCTACATGTATATCTCTACACCATGCCTGTGCAATGCCCAAGGAGGTCAGAGAGGGTGTCAGATTCTCTGGGATCAGAGTTATAGACAGTTGTGAGCTCTTAGGTGGGTGCTGGGAATCGAACCCGGGTCCTCTGGAAGAGCAGCCAGTGCTCTTAACCTCTGAGCCATCTCTAGGCCCCTGGCTTTGGTTTTCTGAGGCAGGCTCTTGTTATGTAGCTCAGCCTGGCCTCTGCCTTCAGAGGGCTGGGACCCATGTGCGCATTCTGCGTCAGACTACACACGTGACTGTGGAGCGAGATTAACAACAGATTAGAAGGGGCTGTAAACTGTAGCTAGTACGGTCAGACTGCTTCCTGGTGGGTGAGTGTGCAGCTAAGGCTCATTTCAAGTGTGAGTTCCACTGCGATGTTGCTAAGCAGTTTGAAAAAGAGAAAACGTTACTGCGTTGAGCAAGTCTCCGTATGAGAGCAGCTGTGGCCACATCTGCTCAGCTGCTGTTGGCGGTGTCACGTCACAGTGGCTGTGCTTCCCTCAAGGGGATCCCCTAAGCATCCAGCTGAGCTGCTCACTGGGGCTGCCGAGATGGCTCAGCGGTTAAGAGCACTGACTGCTTTTCCACAGGACCCGGGTTCAATTCCCAGCACCCACATGGCAGCTCACAACCGTCTGTAACTCCAGTCCCAGGGATCTGACACCCTCACACCAATGCACATGGGTGGGGTAACTGGGATGTAAACCATCACTCTCCTGATCTCTAAGCACGCTAGTTACCTTGCAAAAGTGAGCATCCTGAGTTCCATGGGAGCTCTGCTCTGCATATTCAGAACGCAACATTTTCCCCAATGAACCATTACATACAGCCTATCAGCAAGAGCTCCAACCCAGCCACCCCGTTTTTATGACAGGGTTTCCATGGTAAATCCATTCCAAATGTCAGCTGTGAAACAGATTTCTGCACTGTACCCACAGGAATGGGAGGAGCAAGAATGATTGACAACTTTGGAAATAGCAAGATTAGATGGAAATCTAAAGTCATACCCAGCCTGCTCTGAGGCACCAAGGCTCAGAGAGAATGGTCCACTTGCCAGTTTACTCGGGGATTCTGATGCCCAAAAGATCTCAAGGGGATAAATGAGGGCCTGCACTGAGGTGAGGGCATGCCTGAGTCCGGGGCTAGTCCTGGACAGGGCATCCTTCTCTGAGGGTACTACCTCCCCGTGTGTCTACCCAGACAACGGCTTTCTCATTTGCAGGGGGGAGAGCCTGTGGTTTCGCCTGCTTGAAGATTTACTTACACATAATCAATCCCAAGCTACAGGTTAACAGGACTTCCCGGTTTTGTTTGTAATAGAGTAGCTCTGTTCACTTTCAGGGCTAGATGGTATTCCACAGGATGGAAGTCTGTTTCCCCTTCCATCTTTTGAAAGATACGAGGTTATTTCCAACTTAAAGGTTGTGGTGGTTTGAATGAGAGCGGCCCTGGGTTGGTAGAACTGTTTGGGAAGGATTAAGGGGTATGGCCTTAGTGAAGGACACATGTCAGTTGGGGTGGGCTTTGGGATTTCAAAAGCACCCCTCCCCATTAGCACACTCTCTCCCTCTCTGCCCGTTTGTAGATCAGATGTGAACTCTCAACCACTGCTCCAGCGCCATGCCTGCCTGCCGCTATGTTCCACATCCTGATGGCCACAGACTCACCCTCTGAAACTGTAAGCTGCAATAAACTCCGTCCTTCGTAAGCTGCTTTGGTCCTGGCAGCTTTGCGGTAATAGAGTAACTAAGGCAGGGTGACAGTATCACCGCAACTCAATTCATCCGACGCCCGCTTGTTTGGGACTGGGAAGCTCTCTGTGAACTTCAGCCAGTCAGTCTGGAAAGGACTACAAGAGGCCATCTACGGATGAGTTTCAGATTCAGCAAGTGGGAGGTGGGCCCACAGGAACATCTCTCCTAACTTCTGCAGGCTGCTGCTCCTGGCCAAGGTCCCTGTGAAGGTGACTCTTTACTGGGGTTGGCTCTGTGGCTTTTGCATCTGGAGAGTTGGGCAGGGCTGCGGCGGGGGTTTCTGGGGACGCTTACGGTGGGTAGTTTTAGGGAACAGATTAATTACAAAAGCTCGCTTTAGCTGAGATTGATTGATGTCTGAACTAAAGAAAAGCAATACCACAGTGGGCGATAGTTTAATGAGTACTGCTAGAGTTCAAAGTATCTGCCACCTACTGTCGCGTCTGTCCTGGGTCTGTGACCCTGTGGAAAAAGCTAGCTGGTTTCTATGCTGGGGCTGGAGAGGTGGGGGAGGGGGTGGAAAGAGAACGTGAAGGCAGCGATGTGGCAGGGTTTTAAGGCCTCATCAGGCCACCACTCACCACAAACACACGGCCAGCTCTGTGCCTGTGCCTTCTACCCCTGCCCTGTGTGTGCTTTCTAGAAACTTTGCTTACCCGAGCAGAACATTAGAACTTCAAAAACGAAAAGGAAAGGCAAAAAGATCTGCAGAGCAGCACACACAATGCCCTGCTGTGTGGGAGGTGGGGGCCGGGTGTCTTCAGCGCCCGTCCTGGAAATCTTGGATAGAAATCAATCAATCAATCAACCTACCTGTCTATCCTTTTGAGACAGAGTCTTTTTATGTAACCCTAGTTGTCCTGGAGCTCACTAGGTAGACCAGCTGGTCTCAGGCTCACAGAGAACTTCCTGTCTCTGCCTCCTGAGTGCCAGGATCAAATTCATGTGATACTGTGCTGGCCTGAAATCTGCATTTTTACCTGCTGGTGTGAGGATCAGGGCTTGCAGGATGTCTGACAGGGAGATAATACCCACAATACTATCTGCATCATTCACTACCACCAGCCGATGGACCTGTAAAGAGAAAAGCCCAGGTGTGAGTTTACTCTGTGTGTGTATGTGTGTGTGTATTGCACTTGCCCAAGTAGGCATACATGGAGGCCAGAGGTTGATATCTAGTTTTTTTTCCCTAAATTGCCTCACTTTTTTCTCCCCCAAGACAGAGTTTCTCTGTGTAGTCCTGACTGTCCTGGAACTCACTCTGTAGACCAGGCTGGCCTTGAACTCTGAGATCTGCCTGCCTTTGCCTTCCAAGTGCTGGGATTAGAGATGTGAGCCACCACTACCCAGCTGCCTCACTATCGTTCATTCGTTCGTTCATTCATTCATTCATGTGTATGGGTGTTTTGCCTGTATATATGTCTGTGCACCACATGCATGCAGTGAGTGACCCTGGAGGCCAGAAAGAGGGTGTCTGATCTCCTGGGACTGGATGGCTTTGAGCAGCCATGTGGGAATCCAACAGTCCAACTTGTGTCCATTGGAAGAGCAGTAAGAACTGTAACCTCTGAGCCATCTCGCCAGCCCCGCATTATTATTATTTTTTTAGATGGAATCTCTCACTGAACCTGAAGCTTGCCATTTTACTAGCCTGGCTGGCCAGTGAGTCCAGGATCCACCTACCTCTGCCCTACCAGAGCTGGGGTTACAGGACTCTACTGCTGTCCCTGTTTGGGTGGGTGCTGGGATCTGAATTCAGATCCTCCTGCCTGCATAGCAGGCAATTTATCCACTGAGCCATCCTCCTAGTCCACATGTGAAAGTTTAAATTAAAAACATTTAAAAATGCATGTTGGAAAAAAAGGCATGCAGGAAACTGTACAGTGATCCAGCTGCACAGCAGGGCTGCACAGTGGATGTCTACAGGAAACTGTACAGTGATCCAGCTGCACAGGATGTCTACAGGAAACTGTACAGTGATCCAGCTGCACAGCAGGGCCGCACAGTGGATGTCTACAGGAAACTGTACAGTGATCCAGCTGCACAGCAGGGCTGCACAGTGGATGTCTACAGGAAACTGTACAGTGATCCAGCTGCACAGCAGGGCTGCACAGTGGATGTCTGCAGGAAACTGTACAGTGATCCAGCTGCACAGGATGTCTACAGGAAACTGTACAGTGATCCAGCTGCACAGGAGGGCCGCACAGCGGATGTCTGCAGGAAGGTTTGGGTCCAGAGGTGAAACGTAACACCAATTTGCTTGACCACACTGAGAAAAATGAGCCAGCTCTGTCTGTTGAGCTTCCACATTTCAAACTATCTATAAAGGAATGATACAGCTCAAAAGGAACAATCTCAGTCTGTGTATGCATGCATGTGGTGGGCATGGAGGCCAGAGCTCGGTCCACACTGGGTGACTTCCTCCATGCTTCTCCACAGGCTCTCTCCCTGAACCCAGAGCGCACCGACTCAGCTGCACTGGCTGGCCAGCGGGCCTCGCAATCCTCCTGCCTCTGCCTCCCCAGCACTACCGCATCTGGCTTTTTACCAGGGAGCTGTGGATCAGATCCGGGTTCTTGTGCTTGTGTGGCAACAACTTTGCCACCTGAGCCGACTCCACCCCAGCCTCTCAATTTCAGTACTCGAGCGAGCGCAGTCTCTTGCAGCCAGTATGCAACTGGATTTAGCTGGGCAATGGAAGTCCAGAAGGTCGTGGAAACTTAGGACTGGGCTACTGGGATTGTGCTGTGGCGTTCAGACATTAGTGTTAATGTTCAAGAGGATAAAGTGAGGCAGAGTGAAGCAGGTGTAGTCACCTCTAGTGTTCTCATCTCCAATCTTCCAGAGGTGAATGGAGAGCTGGAGGAGAGAGCAGAGTGTGGAACAGCATCCCAACCTCCTCTTATTATTCTGCCTGGGGCCAAAGGTTACCTGGGAGATCCTCGAGGCATCAGTCAGCCTTAGCTCCTGGCCAAAATGGGACACAGGAGGAGCTGCAGGGGAGGAAGTCTGGCTTATGTATTTTGTCAAAGGATAATGTTTTTGATGTCATAACTTGCTTTAGGGTTAAAAAAGAGTCACCTTGGTTATCTTTCTTGTGTCAATCAGCACAGATTTCTTTAAAAAAACTTTCTGGTCCTTCAATAATCCTGTGATAAAACACAGCACTGTAACTGTGATTTAGGATAAAATGATGATTTATTTTTATGATGTTTATTTATGTATGGAGAGGCATGTGCGTGCCTGCCCAAATAGGTCTGAAGAACTTGTAAAAGTCATCTTCTTGTTCAACAGGCCGATGGTGACATACACTCTGGCTCTGGGAGGAGTCAGCTGGCGAAGGGATTTTAGCAACAGACAGAGCTGAGACACGCAACTTGAGAAAACAACTTATTACATCCTTATTTCCCTTCTTGGCTTCCTTCAAACCACAGATTTCCATGGCCTTCCACCACAGCACTCGAGAGGTGTGGGTATTACTGGCCTTGGTGATTGGCCTTTTCTCATGGCAATAGAAAAATTAGACTGCTAGTGATTTTCACCATTACCACTCTCCTACAAAGTGATCTGTAGTTCTCACAATGGATTCCATCACACAGATGTCCACTGTCATCACAGGGAGGGACGACATTTTTCCTATTCCTGCTTCTGACCTATGGAGGGCACATGACTCTAAGGACATTCATGAGATGTTAGGATGCATTCCCAAGTATTTTAGAACCTTCTAGAAAACAAGATGGATATAGCACAGTTTAAGAAAAGGCGAGATTTAGCTGGGCGGTGGTGGCGCACGCCTTTAATTCCAGCACTGGGGAGGCAGAGGCAGGCGGATCTCAGTGAGTTCAATCTACAGAGTGAGTTCCAGGACAGGCAGGAAACCCTGTCTTGAAAAACCAAAAAGAAAAGTGAAGATTTGCCAGTGAAATGCTGTGCTAAAGAGCAATGGTCACAGCTGGGGAGGAAGAAGCTGAGAGAATGAAGTCAGACACCACATGGAGCCTCGCCTCTGTGGGACGGCAGCTGGATTCTAGAGGACAGACACCAGACTCTATAGGACAGAGGCTGGGCTCCATGGGAGCTCAGAGGAGTTCCAGCAGCAATGGCTCTCAATGCGGCACCTGACCTCAGCAGCATGTGCAGCACAGCTTTCGCTGCGGAGGTTACGGTCGCCTCTTAGTAGTTTCAAAACTAACCAGGTGCTTTGTCTCTTAGCTTGCACACCTGTATTTGTAATACTGAAGCAGACTTGTCATTAGGAGTTCATTTTGCTTAGTAGGGAATGTTCTGGAAAGAACAGAACTGTATCCTTCAGGCCTTGAGGGACGCTGGGTGAAGGGGTGGGGAGGGACAAGGCACACAGGATGCCACTCCCAGCCCGGTCTGAGAAGAAAGGAATGGTTGTGAGAATGAGAAGGTGGCCTGACACACAGGACAGTGGCCTTTCTTCCTTCCTGGGAACACTGTGTAAGGTACACCTGAAAGTCCCACAAGCAGTGGAATTCCGGCAGTGTGGGGGCGGCTGCTCGGGCTGGGAAGAGTTTACTGTTCCCGTCAGTTGGGGCAGAGAGGAGAGAGACAGGAAGTGAACTTTCAAACGTTTTGTCGGGCTGGTGAGACAGCTTGGGGTAGAGTGCTTGTCACGTAGGCTTGGTGATCTGTGTTCAGTCCCTAGAACCCACACAGGGCGAAGGAGAGATCTGACCCCCAGATACGTGGATACACATACAAACACATGCAAATGCAAACACACGAGCACGCACGTGTATGTAGGCACTCCCCCAACATACACGAGCACACACACATGCATGCAGGCACTACACACACACACACACACACACACACACACACACACACACACACACACAAAATATTAACGTTTTACTTTACCTGATTATCATTCCTTTTGTTAATATAACATTATACATTTTTGCTTTGAATTCACAGATACTGACAGGATGTATAAACTAAAAGCTTCTGGGGCAACTTTTGTTCTCTCAAGTGTACATTTTTTTTATACTCTGAAAGTATCTTGCCAATATTTGCACTCACAAAAATTCACAAATTCAACTCAACTCAGCAAGGCTTCACGTCTGTGTGTCCAGCACTGTGCTGGGGTTCAGAATGGCCATGAACCCCCTCCTATCCTGCAGACCCATGGCCTGCCTCCCAGGGCTGTGTCTCAACCTCCCCAGCCATCCCTCGGCTGCTTGCTGTGTGTGTCCTGAAGCAGACTTGAGGGAAGATGTGTAGAGGCCCGGTCTCTCACCTCGGCTCTTACTATTCTGTCCACGATGGTCTCCAGTGTTTCCAGCTTATTGCACTTGACCACACCCTCAAAGTACTGTGAGCGGTGCTGCAGGGCCTGGGTCACCGTGATGTCTAGGTTATTATAGGTTTTCTCAGCAGCAAGGTTCTGCAACAGAGTCACAGGAAAAAAATTACGTCCTTCACTCCCATTCGGATGAAGGAGCAACCTGATTTTTGGAAACAGTAACATGGAATTTGGTCTTATGAGTTGTCTTTCCAGCTAGTATCACGCCATCAGCACGGTTGTCTCAGTCATAACTGAGGATAACACATTACTAGGTGTACCTTGATTACGGAGACATGTAAATTTGTCGTGTTGGTAGCATGGGGGATTGAACCCAGGACCTCATGCAAACTAAGCAAGTGCTCCACCACTGAGCTACTGCCCTAGCCCACCCCCAGCCCCCCTTTTTAAATTTTGAGCCAGGTCTTCCTAAATTACTCAGGCTGGTCCTGAACTTATTCTGAAATCCAGTTAGGTCTTGAACTTGCAATCCTCCTGCCTCAGGCTCTTGAGTAGCCGGGACTACTCTGGCTTGTGTCACTAGGCTTAGCAGACAAATGTTGTTTTATACATTTTAAAAGATTTTACTTTATATTTGTGTGCATGTACACATAGGTGTGCATATGTGTGTGTGTGTGTGGGTGTGTGTGTGCGTGTGCGTGTGTGTTGTGCTTATGGAGGCCAGAAGAGGGCATCAGATCCCTTGAAACTGGAGTCACAAGTATCTGTGAGCCCTCTGACATCAGGAACATCACCTACTCTTACTACTACAGCTCACGTGTTAAATTTTGAGGCTTTTTTGCCAGGCTCCTCCCTTCTTTGTCCACTAGGGCTCTACACCACACATAAGCAAAGTCTTCTGAGAAATGAACTAACACCTGTGAAGGGTAAGATGTGCACCTCAGTGCTTTGCAATAAGTTCTCAGAGCTCACCGACTCTATTAGAAAGGTGTGGGGGCCAGGCAAGATCAAGAAGAGACCCAAGAAGCCCAGAAAGCCATGGGGTCTCCCACAACTCCCATGGATTTTAGTGGGTCCATTCGTCCAAGGTTCTAATGAAAGGATTTTTGGTCTCTACTCTGTTGAACAGAATAGGGTGAATCGAGAGATTTGAGACATCTGCAAAGCTGTCGTTAGGGCAGGCTCAACACTGTGGCAACATGCATTGTATGCATTTCACTATCAAGTCTGCTTCCCCTTCTTAGACACAGTGTGAAACTCAGAAATTACTCTTAAATGTGAGTGGGGAAGAACAACTTAAAGGTATGATACAGCACCAGTGAGAAACCTCACGCCTGCCAATCAAGGATTTGAGTAAAGAGCCCCAGGAGACTAGGATAGCTCTCTCCGCCTATTGGCTTCTTCTTAGACCGGTGTCTCCCAGCTGAGCAGGAGTATGTGTTAAGACGGGCCCCAGCTCACATGTTCACTGAGCACACCCCACAGGCAGAGCGACCCCATAAAGAACCGCGACCACGGAAGGCGCGTGCTCCGTGGGCTGTAGCGATGGATGCGATGTGTTTCTATGAAGAAGCCCGAGGACAATAAAAATCAGCACAACTCATGCAGTTCATTGGTAGATCAGTGAGTATTAGAAATACCATCACCGTGAGGCTGAAATTCTCCAAGACTCTTACTCAAAGGCCAGAACTTGTTACATCAGGGAACAAAGGACTCAGTCTAATTTGATTTTCATTTGTTTGAAAATGCATTCTGAACGACAGGTTTAAAAACGTGAAAAAATACTTACAATTACATCAAACTTGGAATAAATATCTACAACTTTTCCTAAAAATGAAAAAATACGTTAGAAAAACATTTCAGGAACAAAACAGCAACTCATTAAAAAATCAGTCTTAACTGGGTAACTACTATGGATTAAACAGTGTTGAATAAAACAAATGGGCCCATTTAAAAATGGACGTAAAATGGTATCTTAATGGAGACAGGAAACTAAGTCCACCGCAAATTCCTATTCTCCTGATTGCTGACTACGGGAAGTGCACCCCAGCATTGGTTTCTCTGTCGTCTGCTCTCTTCCCACTCCTTCCAGCCCAGGAGCGGGCACGAAGCTTCGCTGGGATGGCCTCACACACCTGACTCATCCACCACGGGCAGCGCTGATATCCGTCTCTCCACAAAGATGTTCAAGGCTTTGATGATAGGAGTGTCTGGGTGAATGAAGGCAATATTGTGGTACGTTCCTATTCCAAGTTCATCCAGGTTCTGCTTCATGAAGGCAGGCTTTGGCATATCAGACATCTGAGCAAGGAGAGACACGAGAATGTTCTAGAACCCTAGCATACCCTTGCAATGCTCAAACATCCAGATCTGAATGAAGAACTATGTTCAGCACATGAAAGGCACTCTTTCCTAATGTCTGCTTGGTCTTACTGTCAGCAGAGCCACACGTCAGAACTGCCTCTCTCACACCAGCTAACAGCTCCACATGTATCCTTCTACAAAAAATGATCCCAAGGATTCATGTCTGCCCTTCTCTTCACTCCAAAACAGCGGGTAGATGATGGGATCGACAGGCGTGTCTGGGGGACGAAGGCCTGAAAGCCAGCACGGCTTGAACCCTTTATTCTTAGTGACGTGCACTCAGCCCCGGGACCTGAAGTGACCCTAGGGCCGAATGGCTGAGACCAAGCTGCTGCTCAGTCTACCCCACCTCCATAGCTGGTACTCTCCCCAGATGAATCCAGTTTCTGACGATTAACAACAAGGAATAAACTAGCTGCACAGAGCGGGAGGAACCTTTAACAAATGAACTTTCCTCTTCTGACTGTTTCAGAGGAGGAGGGGTAAGTTGGAAGCAAGTCTAGGATCAGGCCGAACTACAACAAAGTAAGGTCTACGGTTTCAAAGATCCACCTTTTATAAAGGGCACAGTTGACGCCAGCCTCCTGGTGTACCTTATAATTATCAGGAAAAGATGAACAGTTAGAAGAAACAAAATGTTCAAGTCAAAGAGTTCATCAATATTCAAATCATGAGATTCCTAGAAATTTAGAGAAAAAAGAGAGAGAAAGACCTATTAGGTCATCTAATCCATCTCAACACAGGATATTCCCGCTTCAGACTGTCTGCTTCTCAAATGCCTGCAAGGGTATCACTACCCTTTCTCCAAATGATCCTGATAATGAAGTAAAAACCAGGCTATGATGCTTCTTTATTTAAAATACGTGTTTTTATCTGACAACCTATGGCTGAATATTTGGCTGCAAGGTTCTAGCTGCCATATTGGTTCAAATATAAGGCAACCCTCTTCCTCTCCACAGATGAGGTGAGTGGCAATATGAACAGCATTACCACCACCAACTGGGCAGGGATAAGGATGCCTTGTGCAAAGCTCTCAGGATGTGCCTGCCAGTGGGTCAACTGTCACAGGCGGGATCTAGGGGGCTGAGCTGCCAAGCCTGGCAAATGTGGGTCCAGAGCACCTGCCTCTTCACTCAAGCCCTTGGTTCCTATGATGTCTCAACACGCGAGGCTGCCACACTCCACTGTAACCGACTGGTGGACAAAAACTGCTCTTTCTTCCTAGGTTGCCTACTAAATGTCATGGGCTCTTTGGCAAATTATTCCTCTCCTGATTTCTTAGCATTTATTTAATCAGGAAATACAACTTGTCTCCATATGCCTACTATGCCTATTAAACTATGTGACCAGCTGGATCACCAATGCGTGTCTCTAAACCCTTGACACCTCGGTAAGCCCCTGGCCTTGCAAGGCTGCATCCAGGAGCAACTTGGACCGGGCGGTGGTGGTGCATGCCTTTAATCTCAGCACTCGGGAGGCAGAGCCCGGTGAATCTCTGTGAGTTTGAGGCCAGCCTGGTCTACAGAGCGAGATCCAGGACAGGCACCAAAGCTACACAGAGAAAGTCTGTCTGGAAAAAACAAAAACAAAAAACAAAAAAAAACCCAACCAAACAAACAAACAAAAGAGCAACTTGGGCCGGACTTTGGGCTTGCATGCCTAGTGGGAAGCTGCAGACAGGAAACAGCTTTTAAGTGTTTCTTATTTCCGTTAGAAAGAAAACTTCAAATGACCTTTCTGAACCATCAACACTTCCACTGTTCCTCCTGACTGATGACTTCAACTCCACATTTAGCACAGGTGATGGGGGCGGGGCACGAAAGCCTCCTGGCACATTCCTGCTCCCACAGAGCCTCCTCTAATACTCTCGGAGGTTTGAACACAAACCACAGAAGTGCACTATGGTGCATCTCTTGCCTACATCTGACTTGCCTTGGGATTCTCTGATGCTGCTGCAGGTGAGAACGAGACCACCCCCGGGACGGTGTGTTTTTTTGCTCCTGTTTCTAAAACCATGACCTCAACAAAGGCACCACGAAGCAACTTCTGCCCTAAACCGTGGCTCCATCCATCTGGTGCAGTAGACCTCAACCAGACTGAGAAACTGCTTTAGCTGCCCGTGCACGAGAGATGCCCATCTTCAGGGGGCACTTCCCAGTTTTAGTACTTTCATACTTGGCCTAAAATATTACAGCATTTGAGCTGGCATCAACTTGGAGAACACACAGTGCACACAGTAGTGAGTTGAGAAACTGAAATGCCGCAAAATGGAGCCCTTAGAACTACCGGTTTCTTCTACCAAGAGCAACAGGAGCCCATTTACTTGACGTAAGTGACAGGCAATGCAACTGCATCTTTAGGGACTACTTACAAAAAGCTGGAGGAACTTGAGGATTCTTTTGTGGGTAAGTATATAAAGTGCATTCCCACTGATAGGGTCAATAACTGGCAATCTGTGGATTTTATTTTTGATCAACGAGTATACAGCATCGAAGAGGCTGCGGGAAAAGCCATTAGAGTCATTAGGAGGCTTTCAAGAAAGATCAGAAAGACTTTGGACCACCCCAGCTTTACAGTATTTTCACTGCTTTTATACCACCATAAGAAGAGGGTCACATCAGCTTAAGACAGTCACCGCAAAGCTTTACATGGGAGCTCTCTGCCCATCTGTTGATGCGTCTCAAACTCAAGAGGGAAACATGGAGCTCCAGCAAGGCCGGTTGTTAGTAGTGTGTCCAGGGATTTTGTTTGAAAGAGGCAAACCTTAAGCCTTCTGGAAAGCCAGCAGTGACCTCAGCACTGGGGCTGGGTTGCCAGACTCCAGGGTGTCTGCCTGCCCTGCCAGCCCACCTTGGGGAACTGCCCCGTGTCCTCCTTGCCCCCGCCACTGTCTCCAAGAAGCCTGCGGAGTGTACCTTCCCCCACGATCTGGAAATACGGGGACAAACCAAGTGTCTTCTCTCTCTACAGCTCTTGGGCTTTAAAAATGTCTCCTACTCTGTCCGTCTCGTGCTGAGAGCCAGAGAGAGCTGAGCACCTGCTCTGTCAGTCCTGATTCGCCCTTCCTGCTCCTTCTAGGATGGCTCTGGTCTGGATTGACACCACTCTGGGAATGTTTCACTGCTGCTCCCAGGATCCGGCCCCTCGGACCAAATGCTGGGGTCAGGAGTGAAGCCCTGAGATGGGTAACTGTAAGAGGATCCCTCCACCGATGCTGCCGCAGGAAAGCTGGATGTCTGAAACTGGCCCGGATGATCAACCTCATAGCCCATTCCCAACCACTTGGATCTACACGGTTGTTCCACCCTCTCCCTCTCCTTCCTCTCTTAGGTCTTGCTAAGCTGTCCAGGATAGCCCTGTGCTTGCTATGTGTATAGCCCAGGATGGCCTCAAACATGCAGGTCTTCCTATGCCAGCTTCCCCTGCGTGCTAGATCCCACCATGCCTGGCTTGGCTGTGACTTCTAACGTCTCTCACCCTCTGGCACGCTACCTGCATTAAGGAGGTTGGTCCTATCTAGACTGAGGGACATGTCTGTCTACTTCTAGTTACCTATCATGGCAATGAGACACCTAAACTGCAGAGAATGTTTCACAGGAGAGAAGAAGCTTCCATGTTTACCTTGCATCTGGAGAGATATTCACCAAAGGCTTGAAGGTTTCTTGTAAGTATAACTCTGCATTTGTAGAAGGAAAACATACAGTTAGTTTTAGATCTGCTGTGTGCAATGCTACTTTACATTAAAATATCCTCCAGTTTGCAGGGAACAACTAGACCAACTAGAAACCCAAATAAAAGATGATTTACCCTAAACTAAGGGTACAGTCTTGGTTATTTTAAGTCATGTTTTCAGGACGTGTTTGAAGAAAAATCAAATATAGGAAAAGGCTCCAATGTTTCCAAAGATGCTGCTAACATCAGGAAACACTGATGCGGACAAATGGTAGCAGAGGCCACTGGGTCCTGTCAAGTCCACATTACTCTCAAGAAATGAAACCTTTACAGGATCCTTCAGAGCAATTTTCATAAACGCGGAGAGAGCACCACTTTAAGTAATGTTGTTCTTCAAATGATCTCATTTTATTTCACTGATGCTCAAAACCCAGGGCATGTTGGGAATCTTGCCAGCATATGCACATTTTCTTTGTAAAGAAATCAACTGTAATTAATTGGTTTTGCTGAGGTCTGCACACAGAAGGTATCTGAGACCGTCCTGATATTATCACACCTTCAAACATCCCCGTAGGCGGAAGTGTAAATACACCTAAACCATGCTCAACGGCATGCATACAGCAGGGTTTGATGAGAAGGGCTTGTCTTGGTGTTGTTAATCATGTCGTTGACAGGCCATCTGGATGCCATGCTGACTTAATTCATTTATCCTGCCTTGATAAAGCCATGCTCAATAAAACACATCCCTTGGCAAGATTTCAAAATCACAGGAAATTAAAAGGGGCCGCAGAGGTCTGGAGAACTCAAGTGGAGGGTATGATTTCTCAGACACCTTTGAAGGCTGGCCATCCTGTCAAGCACATGATGGGAACAGCAAAACAGACTTCTAATACCTAGCTAAAAAATGCCCTGTAGTAGGTCCTTCCCCTTCTACCCAGGCTTCGCCTTGAGCGCTTACTTATGCTCTGACTAGTCTGGGTCCTCTGCCCTGCCCACTATGAGTCTTTGAGATGACAACCTTCCTATCATGGAACAAGAGTTTAAAAACTGGTCCCACTGTAGGCAAAAATAACCTGACTGTAAAGAGTGAATTTTTGTGTAGCAAACAGAGTTCTTTTGTATGTATGAGTGTATGTACCTGTGTGTATGCATGCTTGTGTGGGGGGCCAGAGAACACCTCAGAAGCTCTCCATCCTGTTTTTTGAGACAGAGTCGCTCATGGACTCTGGTCTTGCTGATTTGATCAGGCTGGCTGACCACTGAGTCCCCAGCGTCACCTGTCCCTGTTTCCAGGGCTGGTAAGTGCGCCCTCCTGTGCTCGGCTCTTGGACATGGATTCTGGGGACTGAGCTCAGGCTCGCACAGCCAGCCTTTTCCTCCCATACTATCTCTCTAGCCCACGAGGAGTTCCTGAAACGATTTCCTTGTTAGCCCATCTGAACCGTTCAGTTAGAATTGTTCTTGTCCTGGTTTTGCTGAATTGGTAAAAGTGTAATTCAGCTTATCAGAGCGGAAGCTTGCTCTGTCCCATACTGGGCCATGGTGAGCAGATATCTGAGGGTGCTACTCAGTGGTCAGATCACACATCTGTACAGCTCCAGACCTAGTGTAAGGCCACGCACGTGTGACAACGTGCACAGTTGGTAGGGAAGACCCTCAAAATGAAAACCGAGTGTTTTAACTAGCAGGTTGTAATGAAGTGCAGGAAACGACCTGGCACACTCAAATATGCTTTTCAGGCAACGTTTTCTCCAGATACTCAAGAGTTTAAGACCTGGCGGTGCTTACCCCTCCACGTTTCAATCTTATGTTCCTCTAATTCATAAATCTGTACCTGCGAATAAGAAAAACCATGTCTACAAGTGTCAGCATCCACAACAGCAAGCAGTACACTCTGCTTCTCTGTTTATAATCAGAACACTGGGGGACCCAGGAGAATGTAGCTTCAAGTACCAAAAAAGAGCTTAGGCCTGTTCATGACTTTTTCCCCCCAATTTTTGAATTTAATAAACCACCATAGAGATTTGCTATATGGCATCTGCTGTTCTTCATCACACATTTAACACACAATAGTTCAAGTTAGAGAAAACTTCATTTTTCTTTAAGTGGGATATTTAATTACAATTTTTTATTAAGCAGATAAAAATAACAGGTTTCATGGTGGCATTTTTGCTTTTGTAGGGTATTTATCTCTCTACATCATTCTTATTCACCCTGCGTCTCCTCTTCTCCTCCACTGTCCCCTTCCTTCCCACAAGTGGTCCCTCCTGCTGTTTTTAAGCCAAACATAGTTCTTCATCCTCTCTTATCCCCACCCCTACCCACTACAGCCCCTCCTCCCTTCTCACAGGCCAGTTTCTACCTTCGGAGCCCTACATATAAAGATCGTCCTTCTAGAGTTTTCCTGGTGAAGAAACTCATTTTTGTATTTTATGTGGGAATTACAGCCATGTGCCACGCAGTGACAGCTTCATGAAACGATGGATCACAGACTTGACTTTCAGAACCCACAAATGCGGTCATCTCAGTCTGAGTAAAAACATTTGGCTGTTCTCACACAATGGGGTCAACTGATGACACACTTCTCAGAGCGCGTTCCCTTGTTAAATAATGCATATTAGTGGACAAATGAGTGCCACCTTAGAAACACGCTAACTAAAAGGTATCTTCTGCCTTTTAGATACCCTAACAGTAGAACTAGCTAAATCAAACATACAACTGTCCTCCCACCGCAGCAAACCAAACCAAACTGGACCAAGCGGTGTCTGATACAGGGCAGACTGGGGTTTCCATTCACACTGCCCTGCTAGAAGATGTGGGCGAGGTGCTGTGGCGTCTATCACCAACGGCATCCAGAATAGTCTTTCTCAAATTGGCAGGAAAGCGCCCGAACTGAGTTGCTTCAGTTTTGATTTGTACGTCTGTCTGGTTTCCTTACAGTGGCTATAAACATGAAGGAGGGCTGGAGGTAGGTAGAGCCATGGTGGAGCATTGCCCAGCAAGCTCAAAGCCCTGGGTTTCCCCCCAGAACTGAAATAAGTAAGAAAAATAAATCCTGGATGGGTGATGAGCGATTCTCAAACTCCACTCAGAGCAAGAGGCCTGCAAAAAGAGGCCTGCAAAAAGAGAGCTGTGGCCACATTATCTCCAGGGTGAGGCCGTAGGCCAACCACTAAGAGGAAGTGTGTGTGTGTGGGGGAGGCACCGCCCTTCCTGGTCCTAATGCTGGTACTGCAGACACCACATGGGGCTAGTCATCAAGCAGCAGAAACTTACACATGCCAGGGCAATAAATCAGAATGGATAATTCTGGAAGCTGAAGAAAGCAGTTAATACTCTTTTTTCCTGGTGCCTTCTTCAAATGTCAATTAAATGCTATGAGGCTAAGCTCACTGTTTACTTGGGTTGGAAGTCTTATACTTAAGTTCCTTATCTATTATACATACTGGGAAAATCCTCTCCCATCCTAACCACACACACAGTGAGGTCTACGCCACTTACCATAGGTGATTTATAGTATCTGTGTAGTATATTTATGAAGTCTGTAATAGTGAGCATCCCTGGAACAAAGAATCACAGGTTAAAATGAAACTAAGTGACCAAGAAACTAAGTGAGACATCTCAGTGGTTAGAGCATTTGCCACGTAAGTGAGAACAGGAGTCTGCATCCTCAGAATCATCGGTCAGTGTGGTGGCCCACTTGTAATTCCAGCCTTAGAAGGTGGAGGCAGGGGATCTCAGAGCTGGCTGGTGAGACTAGGCATACTGGCAAGCTCTGGGTTTGCTTGAGAGACCCTGCTTCAAAGAATAAAGTAGACAAATGATGGAGGATGATTCTTGACATCAATCTCGGGCCTCTCATGCATGCCAAAAAGACACAGAGAAGGAAAGGTTTTAGTGGCAAGTGAATCTGCAATGTTTACTAGAAAGTCTTGCAAAACACAACCCAAGATCTCAGGCTTCATCTCGTGTAGTAAAGAAAGAACATGTATTTCCTACACTAGCCTAGAAATGCAAACTGAAGCCTGATGGACAGAGAACGCACCAACACTCATAAAATACCACCAAGAATTGTAGCTGCATGTGACTAGTTTTAAATGCTTCAGCAGAGATGCAGAAATTCCCTAAGTGCTATGCTGGTGGGCCTTCTGGGGCACCTGGACCGTGTCCTGAGACGCATTCTGAACACAATGGCTTTAGCAGAGTCACCACCACTCACTGCAGGCCTACTACGTGCTGGAAACTACAACAGTGAGGATGACAAAAAGGAATGTTTTCCACAAGAACAATTAGAGGTGCCGGGAGGTGGTGGTGGTGGTGGTGGTGGTGGTGGTGGTGGTGGTGGTGGTGGTGGTGGTGGTGGTGGTGGTGGTGGTGCACGCCTTAATCTCAGCACTCAGGGCCCAGAGGCAGGTGGATCTCTGAGTTCTGGTCTACAAAGTGAATTCCAGGACAGCCAGAGCTGTTACACAGAGAAACCTTGTCTCGAAAAACAGAAACAAAAAAGAACATCATAGTCCAGAGGAAGCGCAGACTGAAGGGGTTACTTTCAGAATAGTGTCTAGAGGGACAACATTGTCTGGCTGTTCTGACTGGGGTCAGATGTGACAGTGTTTACACAGTTGGGAGGCACACGCCCTTTCCCTTTCAGTGCTACGGTCACACCCAGGGCCTTGCACAACATAGGCAGTCCTGGTAACACTGAACGACGCCCCTAGCTCTTAGCTATTCCAGACAAGGTCTTGCTCAGGCTGGAACTTGTAATCCTCCTGCCTCTGCACCCCATGTGCTGGGTTTATAGGCATGTATCACCATATCCAGGGCTTTAGCAGACACTGATTATATTCATATGATGCTTGCTGTCATCTACACAGTGATGAACAGTGATTGAACAGAGCCAGCACAGACCAGAGCAAGGGCCCTCAGCTCATCTGACCACATCTGGTCATTCTGCTCCCTAAGCTGATAGACAAAACCTCCTTCAGAGTGTTCAGAAATTGCAAAATTAAAAGAACAACCGCCCCCCCCCCCCAAAAAAAAACCCTCAAACACCAGAAAAGCAAAAAAGACTGCAATAAGGTCAATTGTCCTAAATTCACTAGTGGTCTGGTCTGGTTCAGTATGCAAAAGCCAGAATGTTCTTCAATTTGGAAAATGTCTATCAGGCTGAAGCAACAGGGATGGAATGTGGAGCACTCTGCAGGGATTGGGGTCCCTTCCCGGACAGCCTTCCCCAGCTCGGCCACTCACCGACAAAGCTCTGCTTTTTACTTTCCCACAGAGGCGCTGCGCGGACTCCGTTGGCTACTAAGGCAAAGAAGGCCTTTTTAACCTGAGAGAAACCAGAAACAAAACATCCTTTTAAAGTCTCCATTTCAGGAGGGAAATACTCTCAACTAAGGTTTCAACCAAATCTTACCAGTAACTATCGACGTAAGTGTGATAGGCTACAAATGACACTTGTTAGCAAAACGGTTTTGTGTAGCCTAGCAAAAGGTATTTAGACGTGTCCAGCCTGTTGACACTGTGACACGACACTGTCACCTTTGCAGAGCTCTCACTCCAGCAGTGCTGCAGCTGTTTGTTGCTTACTCTTTTGGCTCTTTGGGGGGCCCACCACCCGGCTCCCAGATAAGTCACAGAGGCTTATTCTTACTCACGAATGCCCGGTCTTAGCTTGGCTTGTTTCTAACCATCTTTTCACAACTTCAAATGATCCCATCTATCTTTTGCCTCTGGGCTTTTACCTTTCTCTATTTCTGTATATCTTTTACTTCTTATTCTGTGTCTGGCCGGGTGGCTGGCCCCTTCTTTTCTTGCTCCGTGATCCTCTCTTCCCAGATTCCTCCTCCTATTTATTCTCTCTGCCCGGCAGCTCCACCCATCCTTTCTCCTGCCTTGCTATTGGCTGTTTGGCTCTCTATTAGACCAATCAGGTGTTTTAGACAGGCAAAGTAACACAGCTTCACAGAGTTAAACAAATGTAACATAAAAAGAGACACATTTTTGTATCATTAAACAAATCTTCCCCAGCATAAACAAATGTAACACATCTTTAATATTCTACAACACAATGCAAATCAAATCACAAAAAACTCCACAAAACCTTCATATTTTCCTTTTGCATGTATGTATATGTGTGTATGTAGGTGTGCATGAGTGTGGGCACACGTGTGGAGGTCAGAAGACAAACTTCATGTATTGGTGTTGGCCCTTGCCTTTCACTTTGGTTCAGGACAGGGTGTCTTCTCTGCCACTGGCTGCTGAACGCACCAGGCTAGCTGACTGACGGCAGGTTTCCAGAGCCTCCGGTCTGAACCTCCCTTCACACTATAGGAGCAGCAGGTTTCAGACATGCACTACCAAGGCCAGCCTTTTATATGGGTCCTGGGGATTTGAACTCAGGTCCTCACACTTGTAGCAAATGCTTTGAGCACCAAGCCATCTCCATAGACCTCATAAGATTTTTAAGTAAGTTTACAATTTTGTGTTCAGCTGCATTCAGAGCACTCTGGTTGCACATGGCTTATGGGCTACAGGCTGGCCACACCTGGTGAAAGGAGTGGGGGTTATTTTTTTGAAACTGAAAGACAACTTCAAATTTTTTTTCTTTGCTGTAACTAAATATTCTTGCATACACAGATTTTCTGTAATTAAAATTATACAAAATAATTAAATAACAGCTTAATTTCTCCCACATGTGATTGATAATTTATCTCAGTTATACTGAATTATTTGAAATGATAATTGGTCATTATATTAAAAATCACAACAAACAACGTGTTTCCCCATCCCCCTGAAGATGAGAAAGGCATTCAGCAATAAGTGCATTTCCCGGCACTAGATGGCACGGGCTCTGGGGCCGGGAAGGCGCAGGCGCTGCTCGGCATGTTAACACACGGCACTTTGTTCGGCTCTAACACACATCCTTAGGGACACTGTAAGGTGTCACACTCGATTTATTAGGAGTCACAAGCTCAGGGCTGAAAATAACCCTCTAAACAGCATATGCAAACAAGGAAAACATCCTATGATCATTAATAATCAAGGAATGCAAATCAAACACCAAAACACTGCTCAGAGTTGCTGCTGTGGTGTGGACCCTAGAGTGGTCCCCAAACGCCTGCGTGGAAGGAAGTTAGGCCACTGGGGGTGTGGCCCTGAAGGACATGGGGACCCTATGCCTCTTCTTTTTTTTTTTTTTTTTTGAGATAGGCTCTCCCTGTACAGCCTAAGTTAGTCTGGAACTTGTGTCCATCCCCTCCGGAGCTTCTGGGTTTTAGGATTCCAGGTAGTCCGCCACTCCTGGCCCTTCTCTTTCCCTTCTGTCTCTCTGCTTCCCACCACCATGGGGTGAACAAGCCTTCTCTGTCACCTGCTCTCACCATGATGTACCAAGCTGCCATAGTCCCAACCTAACCAGAAAAAGTGACAGTGGGTGGCAACCTGGGGAACTGCCATAACCAAGCTCTTCCCTTTGAAGGTGTTTATCTGGGGTATTCTGTCTCAGTTATACAAAGATATGCTTTTTTGTTGTTTGTTTTGTTTTTGTTTTTCGAGACGGGGTTTCTCTGCATAGTTATGGTGCCTGTCCTGGATCTCACTCTGTAGCCCAGGCTGGCCTCGAACTCACAGAGATCCGCCTACCTCTGCCTCCCGAGTGCTGGGATTAAAGGCGTGCGCCACCACCACCACCACCCAGCTCAAACATATGCTTTTACGTCTTACCTAATATGAGAATTATTTTAATTTTTTACTACCTTCATTTATTGTGTGTGTATGGGGACAGATCACGCATGCCACAGAGCACATGTGGAAGTCAGAGGACAATTGTGGCAGTCAGCTCTCTCCTACATGTGGGTCCTGAGGACTGAAGTCTGGTTATTGGGCTTGGTGGCAAGTATCTTTCCCAGTGAGAACCTTGCTGGCCCATCAGCACTATTTTAAGTAATGCGTTCGTGCTAGACAGTCTTATGTCAATTTGACACAAGCTAAAAAATCATCTGACAGAGGAGAACCTCAAGAGAATGCCTCCCTAAGAACAGGCTGGAGGCAAGCCTGGAGGGAATTTTCTTAATCAGTGACTAATGTGGAGGGCCCCGCCCATTGTGAGTGGTGCCATCCCTGAGCAGGTGGTCCTGGGTTCTACAGGAAAGCATGCGGAGCAAGCCAGTAAGCAGCACCCCTCCATGGTCTCTGCATCAGCTCCTGCCTCCAGGTTCCTGCCCTGTGTGAGTTCCTGATCTCACTGCTTTCAGTGATGAACTGTTTATATGAAACAGTAATAGAAATAAACCCCTTCCTCTTCAAGTTGCTTTTGGTCATGTTTCATCACAGCTTATATCAAGAATCACAAAACCGGGCTGGAGAGATGGCTCAGAGGTTAAGAGCACCGATTGCTCTTCCAGAGGTCCTAAGTTCAATTCCCAGCAACCACATGGTGGCTCATAACCATCTGTAATGAAATCTGGCACTCCCTCCTGTATACATAATAAATAAATAAATCTTTAAAAAAAAAAAAGAATCACAAAACCACTCCTACCTATTTGTACTATAGCTTGTTTCTACTGGATTATATTGGTGAGTGGGATTTCTTGAATCAAAGATGTTCAATGTGGTTACTATGTTTGACATTAAAAACTGGAAAAACCTTCACCCAGCAGAAGAAAATTATGGAAGTGGGTGCTTAATTTAAAAAAAAAAAAGATTAAAAAAATACTTTATGTATACAGTGTTTTGCCTGCATGTACGCATGTGCAGGGCCCACGAGGTCAGAAGGGTGTTGGCTCTCCAGGAACTGGAATTGCAGGTGGTTGTGAGCTGCCACGTGGGCACGGGGAACCGAACCTGGATCCTCTGCACCAGCAACAAGTGCACTTAACCATTGAGCCAGCTCCGCGAGGTTTAATGTCAATATTTACATATTTTGACTCCTCAAAAGCATGAAGAAATTCTTGCTTTCTCACGATGACTTTGCTGATCAATCTGCCTAAAACTCCTGCTCCTAAATGCTTCAGTTCCAAGTGTCCCCAGGCCCTGAAATTAGTCACGGAAGAGGAAACTGAAGAGCACCAGTTCAGTTTGTTTGTTTTAAAGACAAGGTTTTGTAGTCCTGGTTCATCTCAAACTTCTGATCCTCCTGCCTCGATCTGGCAAGTGCTGGGATCACAGGCATGCACAGACCACACTGGGCTCAGGCACTGCTTTTGTGTGTGCGCACGTGTGTGTGTGTGTGTGTGTGTGTGTGTGTGTGTGTGTGTGTGTGTGTGTGCCATGAATTCGCAAGAGGCTCCGTTCACGCTGCTGGTTTCCTTCCCTCATATCAGATCTGTTTTCCTCAGGGCCTCTGACATCACAGAGGGCCCGGTAATCTCTACCATCTCTTACTGTATCAGGATGTGATAGGTCTGGACAGGAGTCAGACTCAGTTCTGTTCAGAGACAACATTTCATCATCTCTAAGTGATCTTCCTCTGTCGCTATATCACCCTTCCTAGCTCCTGACCATTGTCCCTGACGACGAAAGCAGCACAGGCTGAGGAGGAAGGTTCCAGCCACACCAGGGCCCTCATCGTGAGCAAGGGGACCAGTTCTTCTTTTCTTCTTGCCTTGAGAATCTTCAGCATCCTATTTCCCTTGTGCATCATAATTTTCATCTCAAAATTATACTGTGCATCCCTCTTCTGGTTATATCCTATTTCACTTCGGATGACGTGTGTGTGTGTGTGTGTGTGTGTGTGTGTGTGTGTGTGTGTGTGTGTGTGTGTTTAGCTCCCCCTCCTCCCCTTTTCTGAGATGGTCTTGCTATGTAGAGCAGGCTGGACTGAACTTGCAGCAACTCTCCTGCCTCTGTCTCCTGAGTGCTGGGACTATAGGTTTGACCACCACATTCCAGAATCTTGGCCTTTCTCCCAGCCTCTCAGGGCTGGCTTGCCACTGTCTAAGAATCATCTTTCTTTGCTAGAAACCCCGTGACAGACTTCCATGGGTGAACGTGACACAGGCCTCACTCTTCTCAAGATGATCCCAGTCAGTCTTGTCACCTTCTTGCTGGAGACAGGTTTCCCCGTGCCCCACAGCAGGAAACAGCTTACACACAGAACGAACTGTAACATCTTGCTATCGTACATCTGCAGAGACGTGGGAAGAATGTGTGAGAACAGGCCAGAAAGCAATTTAACACTCGGCCAGCGGAACGGAGCGCTACAGGTGGGCTCATTTAATGCTTTGCCTGTGCAGCTAGGAGAGGGTCTGGCTGCTCAATGGGAGCCTAAGTTCAGGGCATGTTAAGGCCTTGTTAAGTGAGGTTGGGATGCCGTTACTCCTACAGGATAATGAAGACAGGAACACTGGCATGTTCAGCGCCCGAGGACACTCTCTTTGAGCTGTAGAAGAATGCACGTGCTGTAACTGGGGGCAGTGCTGTACCACTACGCAGACAGCACCTGGAGCGGCCTTGCTGGTTTCTGTGGGAACGGTATTCCCGGGCGGCAGAGGGCCAGTGCAGGAGTCAAGCCAAGGCAGGTGCAGGTACGTATCAAGGGCAACCAGGAAGGTGTGGGAATCAGAGCGATCTGCCTCCATAGGGATCTCTGGTGGCAGCTAACCGATTCGTGTCCCCAGGAATGAAACTGACCCAACCTTCTCATTTTATTTTAGCTACTTAACAAGAACTCTAGTGGCCAAAAGCCTGACTTGAGTCATCAGCAATGAGGATTCTGTTCTCTGTTTCCGGTCTGGGCCAGGTCCCTCATAGCACTGGGTTGTGGCCACACCATTTTTCACATACAGAGTTCCCTGCCTGGTGCCCTTCCCATGGGACTTGCAAACAGGGACATGAGGAACTGGACGTTGTCGGTTCTGACCACAAAATGCCACTCCAGTCCTCTAGTTAGGGTGGGGGCTCTGGGTATCAGATAACAGGTAGTGTGGCCGCTAGAGCTTGGGTCACCAAAAGCACAGTCGGGCGCCAGGCTCGGGCTGTGGCGGTCTCCTCTCTTCCTGAGTGTGTGTCTTCCTAACTAACATCATGCAGACGCTCTCCAGAGGCTTGAGGACTTCAGTCGAATAGGAAGCTTCTGGAACTTCTGGCTACTGGGTTAGCAAATCACATGAGGAGAGCCTCCCTGGGGACGTGCAAAGGTTGATGCTCCTTTGGAAGGAGACTACCTGCCACCACAGGACTCTGAGTGGATCTTCTGGAGGCTGCAGGTAGACATGTACGTGTGCTACTAGGACACTTGCACTGAGGGGCTCCAAAAGCAATTTTCACTGGGATTTCATCCTGTGACGCAAGGCCAGCTGCTCTTCCGCTGTGCCTATGACACAGCAAGGCCAGTGCTTAGAACATCGCACAATACTTCCATCAGTAAGAAATCACACACACACACACACACACACACACACACACACACACACACACACCAAAAAAACCCACACCAGAAAAACATCCTGACGCAGCCATGCCTTCCTCTAAGACAATTCTTTCCATTTGGGAAATCATTCCTGGCTCATTGCTGGACCCTGACAGAGACTCCACAACTAACCCCGCATGCGGCCCGACCTCAGCAGCCCCCAGCCCCCCAGCTAGCAGCTGCTGTGCACAGTGGCACTAATCACACTGTTGGGTGGAGACGGTGCTTGCCTTCCCTGAGGTGACCCCGGTGTCTGCAGCCCCTTCCTCTGCCTGGAGCTGGGCAGGTGGTGACGGCTGGCCTGCGGATATGCTTCCCGGCGGCCCTGGGCAGCACGACGGTCCACTCCAGGGTGTGACGGTGATGATACCCGAGTGGGCACTGTCCCACACCGTATTTGATTTCCGCTTCCTCAGGCCTGAGAGGTGGAAAGGGGAGACTCGGGGCCTTCAGTTCACGACAGTATTAAACTCGGGGGGCTTTGTAGGTGGTTGGGTGGGTCTTGAGAGACCCAAGCGGGAAAGCCTTAAGCAGGAATGTCTTCCTCCTTTGTTTCAGGGTGACGCAGCACCCCAGTTCCACTCTGCTCTTGTCTGTCAGGGCTATCCTCTGGCCCTGGAGCATCTCCCTTCTAGTCTCCTTGGACATGGCTGACTTTGGTTTACCAGATCCATCAGTCTCTGAGTACTGTGGCTATTACACATGCTGTTCTCTATCTCCTTTTGAAAACAGAAGAAAACATATTTTTTCAACAAACTTTTTCCTTCCTCCTTTCTCCTCTGTTGTGGAATAATCTTTTTATACACTGTGAAGAATGTGTCACTCTGATTGGTTTAATAAAAAGCTGAACAGCCAATAGCTAAGGCAGGATTTCTGGGCAGAGAGGACGCTGGGAAGAAGGTGGTGAAGACACCAGAAGACACAGAGCAAGCAGGATGGGCAGGATGAAGATGAGGCAATGAAGCCATGAGGCAGAGAATAAATGAATAGAAATGGGTTAAGTTGTAAGAGGTAGTTAGAAACGAGCCTAAGCTAAGGCCGAGCTTTCATAGTTAATGTAAGTCTGTTTTTTTTTTTTTTGTTTTTTTTTTTTTTGTGAGCTGGTGGCCCCAAAAAAAGCCTGACTACACTCTTCTCAAGTAGCCCAGGCTAGCCTCTAACTTACCATGTAGCTGAGGATGACCTTGAACTCTTGATCCCCCTGTCTCTATCTCCCAAGTGCTGGGATTACAGGCATGTACTACTCTGCCTCGCTCTTTCTTTCTTCTTAATGGCCACATTACAGTCTTCTGTGTGTGCATTTTAGAAGTCATTCACTCAACAGACTCTGGGAACGGGCATTCAGGTTGTCCTGACGCTCTGGCCCTGGCCTGTTCTCTTAGCTCTCGGGGTATGTCAAGGACCACTGCTGTATTTAGTCTTCATCAAGAACTTCACACACACCTTTCCCTTCGCTCTAACCACCACTACCATGCTCTGTCTCCTTGTTCATAAATTCCAGCTCCCTCCAAGCTTGGAGACTCACAGGGTGAATGACTTCTGGGACGGGATATACACATGGCTTTGGTTAACTGCAGAAATGATATTTACTGGATTACTGACCTTGGGCATCCAGAAAGCATTACATTTTTCACGTATGACTCATCCTGGCTAAATTCTTAATTCCAGAGAGTGTCAACCCCAGGGCACAATAAAATCTAGGTAAACAGCAGATTGGTACTTGTGGCTGCTTACGTAAGAGTGAAGGGCCAAGAGCTGCTGCTTCTGAAAGAGAGCGTGGGGGAAGCAGGGGTGAGGGTATAATGGCTGGGCCAGCAGTTTGTTTGGAGACTCGGAATGTCGTCATCATCATCATCTTCTTCTTCTCTTCTTCTTCCTTCTTCCTTCCTTCCTTCCTCCTCCTTTTCTTTTTTTTTTCGAGACAGGGTTTCTCTGTGTAGCTTTGGTGCCTGTCCTGGAACTTGCTTTGAAGACCAGGCTGGCCTTGAACAAACAGAGACCTGCCTGCCTCTGCCTCCAGAGTGCTGGGATTAAAAGCGTGCGCCACCACCCTGCAGAATGTCTAGTTATTTAAATACTGAAACTTGCAGCACTAGCTGTAGAGACGTTTCTTAGAATGACTTCAAGGCCCACCTTCCCTACTGTGATCATGTGTTTGCTTCTGTTCAATGACGAAGAATCAGAGAATCTTAGGGGCTTAAAAGGAACCCTGAAGGTTACCCGGTTCAATGAGAACCTGCCAGCTCACAGGTCTTAAAGCCCATTTACAAAACCAATTGTATTTCCATAAATTAAAAAAGTTAAAAATGCAATTAAGCAAAAACAAAAACCATTTCTGTCTTCCTGTTGGTCCCGTGTGGCGGGGGCAGAAGGCAGGAGGAAGGACTCCCCGGAGGAACGGCTCCCAGGGCCTGGGGTTTCCTCTACAGTATAACGTGTGCGAACAAACAGTGGTGGGAGGTGAAAGGCAGCCGGGCAAAGCCGGAGGAGCCTGGGAGGTCTCTCTCAGGTCGGTGGTGGATGCAGACAGAACACAAGAGGCTGGGATCAGCTCTTCCGGGAGCTCAAGGTTCCATTGGGTCTCTGGCTGAGGCTGCCCTCAACAGGCCGTTGTTGAAATCACATTCTTGCTGGCTTCCGGGGTCCTGTCTCTTTTGCCATATCTTTGGGGTTTTTCCTGGGAGCACATCTGTCACAAGCAACTTGCCCACAAGTTCTTGGCTCAGTATCTACTTCTTAGAAAACAAGTGAAGAGCCGGACGGTGGTGGCGCACGCCTTTAATCCCAGCACTCGGGAGGCAGAGGCAGGCGGATCTCTGTGAGTTCGAGGCCAGCCTGGTCTCCAAAGCGAGTTCCAGGAAAGGCGCAAAGCTACACAGAGAAACCCTGTCGCGAAAAACAAAAAAACAAAAGTAAAAAAAAAAAAAATAAGAAAACAAGCGAAGACAATCTTACGTGATGTGATGTGTCTGTGTGCATGCACATGTGTGCATATATGTACTATACATATATACATCTTATATACTGGATGTAACTTGATTATTACACTGAACGTATAAATATAGAACATATATTTAGAACATATAAATTAGAACTTTCACATGTAATTATAAGTCATATTGATAAAAAAAAATAAGCTCCAATAAATACAATTTTAATAGCAAAATACTCAGGTTCAAATTTCCTGCTGGGATAGACCAATAAAGTTCTCTTTCAAGAAACTATCCACCTTGACATCTTTTCTATTAATAATTATAAGTTTACTTAACACGCAAGAAAGACAACAGAGCAGCAGCAGGGAAGGAGAGGTTGGCACACACAGGCTTAGGCGCCAACCCACAGCTCCGTTCAAATTCTACACCTTACCACACTAGCTGGGGGATAAAAAGTCTGTGGATCAAACTCCCATTTCTGTTAAGCTGTAATTCAATTTCTGTATCAGTCCAATGAGTGTAGCAATAGCATGTTCCTTATGAGGTTACCATGGGGATACAGACAAAACCTCAGCCCAAGGTTTGATTTGTGGAAAGACTCAGCAAAGACCTGCTGCCGTTGCTGGACTGAATCCACGCAAGCAGCTGTCCCAATAAGCCATCAGAAGATCAGGGAAGCCAGATGTACTCACTTGCAATGTAGTGTCGAAGACAACAAGCTTTGAACTGGTTGGAACGATGTCATAACACTTATGTGACCTCATGAATCGCATATAAACGCCACTTTCTGAGTCTTCTGCTAAAAAGAAAAAGCAATGGGTTAGTTATGAACAAATCCCCTTTCAGTCGACAGAGAATGTGTACGCGGGAGACCACTGCTAATACTTGATGAGAAGAGGGTATCCACTCTTGCTAATTCTACTCAGGAGAATTCTGGAAGTTCTGGTTGGCATAATAGGACAAGATACGGGGAAAGTCTACAGACCGAAAAGAAATCCCCCAAGCGATTTGCATATGATATGATTTTTTACTTAGGAAAAAGTAAAGAACCTAGTTGGAAAAGTCCCATATCTAAAAGAAACTAGTGGGGGCGGTGGTGGCGCACACCTTTGATCCCAGCACTTGGGAGGCAGAAGCAGGCGGATCTCTGTGAGTTCGAGGCCAGCCTGGGCTACCAAGTGAGTTCCAGGAAAAGGCACAAAGCTATACAGAGAAACCCTCTCTCGAAAAAAGAAACTAGTGTAGCAAAGCCACAGTGAAAGCACCGTTCCCAGGTCTTCACCTGCTCAGATAAGCTGGCTGAGTGTAAGCCGTCTGGCAAGCCAGCCAGCCAGCTCCTGCTCCACGGCTCCAGCTGGGCTTCTTTGGGGTGTGGAGTGAGTTTCCTGGACAGAGCGAATGTCTGGAATGGCAAGCAGGCTTGCCTTCAGGCTCCGAGCAGTTAAGAGCACTTGTTGCTCTTGCAGAGGACCTGGGTTTGGTTCCTGGCGCCCACATGGTGGCTCACAGCTGTCAGTTCCAGGAGCTCTGACACCCTTGCTTGGCCTCTGCAGGCACTGCAGCACCCATGGAGTGTGCGTACATAAGTGCAGGTAAAACGCCCAGACACACAAAATAAACTAAAGCCATCCAATTAAATCACCCCGCAAAGTAGCGCGTCTCCTAGGCAGTTCCTAATCCTCTGATTTGGCTGGTTCCCACGCCCCCTTTCCCATCACTGCCCCTTACTGCCTCCAGTGAGCAGGCAGGGCCCAGTGTGGCTGTAGAGACACATGACAAGGCGAGGTCTCATCCTCTTTCCTCAGAGCTAATGTGACCACCCATAAGGCCACACAGTGGGCGCTCTATCCCCACCTTGCCTCTGAGCCGGGCAGACAGGAAGTCTCAATGGCTTCTTCCTCTGAAAGCACTGGTCTGTTTTTCTCATCAACTTTCACTTTCTATCTTGTTAACACTGTACATTCTAAACTCCATTTTCCCTCCTGGGCCATTTCTTTGAGTGATCAGACTCTTACTCAAGTAATTAATTAATGAACTCAGTTTACAAACACCTACCGCATATGGCTCAGCGTAGGTTCTTCCCAAAGCTGACTCTAAGACTCAGGGGTAAGTGAGACAGGGAAGGGGAAAAGAAAAACCCTCGAAATAAGGCTGCACCTAGCAGCAGGTTACGGTTCAACACAACTGGAGGCGAACATGTGAGGGAGGAGCTGAGTGCAGATCTGACTTCCTGCAGGAGACAGCACCCCTGCCTGCCTCAGGGGGCAAGGGTTGTTCCTGGGGCATTACTTGTAGTTTTTTTCTGCCCCGAAGCATGGGGTTCGCCACCCCCGTCTGCCCCCCACAGCTCCCAGTGTTCCAGGGGCTGAGGCTGAGGCCCTCCACGTGGAACCATGCAGGGACTGTGTCGGCTGTCCTCACACTGTCAAAGACACCACCAAGGACAAGGTGTGGGCTTATGAGGGCTCAGAACTGGTGACGGCTGAGTGCATGGGTAAGTGAGTCAGGCTGCTGCTATCTTTTCTTGGAATATTTATCTCCCACAACCCTGGGGTCCCGCCCAGGAAGAACAGCAACACTGTAGTGCTAGGACAGAAGCCGGGAAGGTTCTGTGTAGGGGGCCATGCGAGGGGACCAACAGGCGGCATTGGAACTCATGGAACACGGCTGGGTGGTTGGCGAAGCCATGCCTGAGTGAGCACCGGAGAGGTAAAGCCCCGGATGTGTCCTGAGGACCCCATGCTGTTACCGAGCATAGCTCTGTTGCCTTCGTGGTCATCACATCCCTCCTCATCTGTGGATTGAATGAAAACTCTCAGGGGGTCTCTAGTCCCTCACCCGGCAGTGTTACTGGTACTTATAAACAGTGACTGACTTTTTCCAAGCATTGCTGCTGGAGCAGATTAATTAATTCAACCACCACCCTTAGAAAGAATTTGACATGTAGAATTGTTAGTTAAGGTTAAGACATTTTTGTTAATGGCTTTGAGGTAGAAAATCTTGGGGAACAATTTAAAGTTTAGAAAGGCACACTTGCAATGGTTGGGTGAGGGACTTGTTGAGATAAAGAAGTAAGAACAAAGACAACCCAGTTATTATTAGGTGATGTGCTTTTCTTGCTATAGATGGGTTGGTGATCAAAAGTGATGATTAATTCTTTATACCCATTTTTGCCCTCAGCTTCCTGATATAAAAAATGGATGATGAGTGGGTATGCACCCTGAGGATTTAAAGTTGAGTTGACTGATTGTTTTTCATATATAAAAGTTTAGATTTGTGACTCTTTTTAAGATTTTTTTATAAGATTACCTTTTCTAATAAATAATAAAGTGACTTTTCGTAAGCGAAAAATGCAGCCTTCCAGTAAAGAACTGGCTGAAAAAATATTTTGCTTGCTTACACTCTGTTAATCTATAACAAGTTCCTTGGACATGAATGTTTGTGGGTTCTTGGGAATAATCTGTTTTCATCTATAATACAAAAAATGTTAATCATGTAAGGGATATGGAAAACGTTTTTTTTACTTGTATTCATTGTAATCATTTACTTAAAAAATAGATTATAACCACATTGTAATTTTCATATTGTTTGAAAGATTTTGCTGGGGCACATAAGCTGTAAGGAAAAAAATTAAGAACACACAGAAGAGATACACCTGGATAGAGGTAAGAAAAGAAATAAAGAGCTAAGAAAGATGACAGAGACCCTGAAAGCGTGTGTGTGCATGTGCATGTGCGTGTGTGTTTGTGCGTGCATGTGCGTGTTTTCCTTTTTCGAAGCCCTTAGAGAGCTAAGTTTTGCCCCACTCGCCAGCCCCAGAGAGCTAAGTTTTACTTCCTCAGATAGAAAAGTCAAATGGAGCGACTAGTCCACCAACTCCGGGGCTCCCCCTCAATTCCTGAGCTGCTGAAGGCGTGGTCCTCACAGCAGCAGTTCTGATCCACTTCAGCCATCCCATCACTGTTAGTACCCGGTTTCTTCATAGCCTGTTCTGTGGGCGAGCAGTCTGGTCTAGTACACTTACCCAGCACCCAAGTTACCAGCTGCTTGCTCAATATCTACACTTTCAGAGTTCAGATGAAAGAAATTGAGACAGACACTCGCAACAATAAAATATAACCCCAAAGGACACTTTACAGGACATTTTGTTCATTAGCTAAATCAAGACTTTTGGGTTAGAGTGTAGACGGGCAGTAGAATGTCTGCTTCTCAGGAACAGACCCTGAGTTAGATCACCAGCATCCCCACCAAAGCCAAGCAGACGAGCCAGGCTTCTCAGAAGAACGGTGCATGCTGTACATGCCTGCCTATAACTCTCTGAATATCTAGAATAAAAACATGAAAAAACGATGTAATAGGATTGTTCAAACTTAAATTTTTTAAAATCTCTGAATTTTGTGTTAAACATGTTTTGAGCATAACCATCTTAATTACTCTTGATTAAAAAAAGTTTATGTGTATGTGTATCTCTGTTGAGTGTATGCCACATGTGTGCAGATGTCCATAGAAGCCAGAAGAGGGCATCAGATCTCCTGGAGCTGGATACAGGCAGTTGTGAGCTATCCAATGTGGGCACTAGCAACCGAGCTTGGGGCCTCTGGAAGAGCAGTAAGTGCTCTTAATTGCTGAGCCGTCTCTCCAGCCAGCCCCTCTCCCCCCTTTTATTCTGCGGGGCTCTTACATTCAGAGTAGGTCCATCCTCTTGGTTAATCCTCTCTAGAAATGCCCACAGAGACACACTCAGAGGTGTCCTTAATTCAGGTGCTTCACAGCTAGTGAAGTTGATAATTAATATTAACAATCATAGGGCTCAACAGCCAAGGAGCTTGCCACCAAAGCCCGAGGACCTAAATTTGATGCCTGAAACCCACATAAGGGTGGAAGAAGAGAACCAAGGCCTCAAAGTTGTTCACAACTACACACACACACACACACACACACACACACACACACACACACGGTATGTGCTCTTTGTTCCACCTCATGCACACACAATAAATAAAAACTTAACTAAGATGAACTACCATAAGTCTACCTCTTGTCAACCTGACACATAAACACCCCTCCTAAAACCAAAACATTCTACCACCGACCTCTGAAATTAATTGCTTAAAGCCCAAGGCCAAGTCTCTTCCCAGACTCAAGGCAAACTCAACTATGAGTGCCTGTAAAATTTATAAAACAAGCCAGGCATGGTGTTATGCAGCTATAATCCCAGCACATGGGAGGCAGAGGCAGGAGGGTCTCTGTGAATTCAAGCCTGGTCTACAGAGCGAGTTCCAGGCCAGGCAGGGCTACAAAGCAGCCACATACTCCTTGACTCCACCTTTATGAGAATGTCTCTTCCGAGCAGACCAAAAGTCACTCAAATCTCTGCTTTCGTTTTGCGTAAATTCTGATTATAAATTTGGTTAAAAGCAGTAAGCAGTATTTGTGCCACAGCTAAATACTGTGCTGCCTTGAAATGTCCTCCATCTTTAGAGGCTTCCAGTCTTTAGAGCATAGAAAGGTAGAGACAAGTTCTTTGCTGGAATATAATATGGTCTCAAATCCAATCCTCCTGGCATTCTGGTCTTCTGAGCTCCCAGCAGAATAGCCTGTTAAGCTCCAGAGTTTCACAGCTTACATCCTCAACATTTGCATATTCTCCACATCTCTGTTCCAAAGGCTTGTAAAACAGTATCAAACAGTCAACAACAGCCCAGCTTCTTTTGTGCCGATCGATCTTCAGTTACTTAAAAAAAAAAAAAAAAAAAAGCTTTAAAAATTTATTTATGAGCTGGGCGGTGGTGGCACATGCCTTTGGTCTCAGCACTCGGGAGGAAGAGCCAGGCGGATCTCTGTGAGTTTGAGGCCAGCCTGGTCTACAAAGTGAGATCCAGGACAGGGACCAAAACAACACAGAGAAACCCTGTCTCAAAAAACCAATATATATATATGAATGAGAGAAAGTGTGTGTGTGTGTGTTGTGTGTGTGTGTCTCTGTGTGTGTGTGTGGTGTATGTGTGTCTGTGTGTGTTGTGTGTGTGTGTGTGTGTGTGTGTGTGTGTGTGTGTGTGTGTATGCACAAGGACAGTGTCTTTGGAGGGTAGAAGAGGGTGTTGGATCCACTGGAGCTGGAGTTACAGGTGGCTGTGTATGGCCTTGTGTGAGTGCAGGGAACTGAACCAGGGTCCTCTGGAAGAGCACCCAGAGCTCCTGACTTCTGAGGCGTCTCTCCAGCCTCATGTACACTAGTTACTGCTGTGTCATTCTGGCAAAATACTGAACAGAAATGACTGAAAGGACCAGGGATGTATTCTGGCTCAGCTTTGGAGACCTTGTCCATGGGAGGCTGCCTGTGTGTTCTGTGATGCAGTGTACCTGTGTGAAGTACAGCACTTTAGCTCCCAGCAGCCAGAGAGCGGGCCCATGCTGTGGGCTTTCTTTCCCTCACTCCCTCTGGGCCCCAGCGTAGAGAGCCGTACCAGCCACAATATTCAGGAAGAATCTTTTCTCCTCAGTTAATTCTCTCTGGAAACGACCTCAGACAAACCTGGAGGTGTGCTTTACCAATCTCCTAGGTGCCTCCCAATCTACAGGAGTAGACAGCTGAGACTCATCATCCAGCGGCTCCACAAATAAATAATAAACCAACCTTGACACACGATTATCAGCTTTCACTTATTAGGTATCCTCATTAGCTTTCACTGTCCACTTGACACAGCCTAGAGTCATCTGACAGGAAAGCCTCAATTGAGGAACTGCCTAGCCAGACTGGCGTATAGGCATGCCGGAGAAAGGATAAAGGATGACTTGATTGTTAACGGATGCGGGAGGACCCCGCCCACCGTGGGCAGCACCATCCCTTAGGCCATCTAAGGAATCTGGCTAAGCACGAGCCTGTCGGGTGCCGGTGAGCAGTGTCCCTGCACAGCCTCTGCTTTAGGCTTCTCTCCTGCCTCTCCTCAGTGATGGCTCGTGATCTGGAAGTGCAAGCCAGATAAATCCTTTCCCCTCCATGACGACTTGGTCAAGGTGTTTTTCACAGAAACAGAAAGGGAAGAACAGTCTTTGTTTTTCCCCTCGTGTCCCCAGCTGCAGCAGCCCACAGCCACCATGCCTGCTTGTGTGCCTCCACACCGTGTCGGGGCCCAGCTGCAGCAGCCCATAGCCACCATGCCTGCTTGCGTGCCTCCACACCAGCCACGTACACTCCCCTTCTGTTTGATGACCTTGACACTCCTACGGCGGGCACGGAGACCATCTCGGGGTTCTGATGACTTAACTTCATCAAGGACTCAATAGCTAACATGGCTGACTCTCCAACTTTGTCCCCTGGCTGGGGATGTCTTCCTCTGGGTCCTTATTCCCTTACTGTGCTGTGGTCTCTGTAAGGCGCCCACGCCCGGTCGGTAGCTGCGGAGTTGGGCTCCATCTTCCTCAGGGCAAAGCACCTATGTATTCTGGCCTAGTTCTCCCGGGTTGTAACGGTCACATGCAGGATCACTCAGAGGCCGGGACTAGCCACCCAGGCAACCCACCCTCTGTGGATACACCTGCGTGAACCATGGAGCTCATCTCTGGTCCCACACGGCCCTGAGTCGGCGTTGGCTCTCCCTGCCACGGTCCGCCTCTAGTCACCCTGACTGGGAAATGAGGCCTTATTAGAACTCTGTGCTTCCTGGATCAAAGGCAGGCATGGGGGAGCCAGACTCCCCCTGAAAGGACGTTTGCAGCCTCTAGGTCACAGGGAGCCATGTTCCCCACAGTTAACAACATCTTGTATTAGCAAGGTACGCTTCTTAACATAATGAACCCACAAGGTGCACCGGTTACTAACTAAGATCCCCACACTGCTCAGATTTCCTTAGTTTCCCTCATGTCCTGTTTCTTTCACAAGATCTTACCCAGGATTCCACACTGCACTCAGCCATGTCTCCTTGGGTGCCTCTTGGCTGTGACAGCTTCTGAGGGCCTTTGGAGGCTGCCTCACAACTAGGATTAAGTCTGATGCTTTCCTCACGAGTAGACTGACTTTTGTAGAAGATCTACAATGTTTTTAAAAAATGAAAAAAAATAACTAAATTAAGCAAAATGGTAAATAGGTAGGATCAATGATAAAATGTCCACTGGTTTGGATGGAGGACAGGTTACCATGGATACAGAGAAAAGCTCACAACCACAGAAACACCTGTATGCAAAGTCAGGCAAACCAAGTTTATGCAGATCTCTGATTCTCAGAGGAGCCATGTCCACCATTTGCATTATGGTTAAGTCCAAAATTGCATTGAGGTTGGAGAGAAAATAAGTAATTTGGAGTTAAACAGAAAAAAAAATAAAATAAAATCAGCCCAAACAAAGGACCCACCCATCCAAAGCAGCTTGTTCAGAATGCATCATTAAAATCCCGAGTAGTGGGAAGTTCAGACTCAGGCGAGTGTGCCAGGGTCTCCCCCTGTCTGTAGGACACTACAGCACTCTACTCTCACTTTTGCGTCTTGCACGTCACGCCTAGATGCACTCTGACTGGTCCTTGAAGAACTGGCTCATCAAGGAGAGAGGAGGTCCACTCTCCGAGCTGTGTGCCAGCCCAGTGTCGCTGCTAAAGAGCAGACCAGAGGGCAACAAGCATCCCCACAGTGTGACGTAAGAGAAAAGTCAACAAAACCTGGAGGTGCAACATCTCAGTTTAAATGCAAACCATGGTAAACACCAAATGGGAATGTGTGCAGATGAGCTTTCTCTCTCTAAAACTGGATTTGATGATCTAACACTGTGGACTCAGTGACTTGATGGCCTGTCTATCTAGTGCCATCCAGCCCACTCGGTGGACCCCATTTAATTCAAGTTCCTAGGAGTCTAGCTGGACCCTACCTGTCTGTCTCTACTGTGACACCCTCTGCACACCACCCTACCCAGTCTCATGCTTTGGCGTCATATCAGTGTATCCTCAAAGGAAGCACATGGACTTCGGGAAGCTGTCTTTGGAAAGGTGTTCCCATGGAGTCCCACTGTGTCTGTGCACATACTAGGTGCCCTTCTGTCTGTGATCTACTGCACCCTTTCAGTAGTGGGCTCAACAGCGACACCCTGCTCCCAGAATGCTCACTTAAAATATCTTAGTGCAACTGTTTTACAGCTAGGGCTTTTCAGATGTCAGACCCTTACACAAGACAAGGAGTTTGTGACCAGACCATTCTGGACTTGGGACCATAACATGTCCTCATGAAAGAGAGAAGGTTCCAAAGAGACCCAGGGAGAAACATAAAGACTGTGCTGGACACCAAGGAATCAGCAGAAGCACAGACAGAGAGGGGGTGGGAGATGAGGAAGCAGAGAGAGAGAGAGAGAGAGAGAGAGACAGACAGACAGACAGACAGACAGACAGACAGACAGAAAGGGGTGAGCCTGGGAAAGATTCTCCTCCAGCCTCTAGGGCTGCTGATAACTTTTTATCAGACTGTGACCTTCAAAACTGTGGGAGAATAAATTTCTGCTGCGCACTGCAGATTGGTCGGAGCCTCCAGACACTAATACACCTTCAAAGATCAGCTCGGAGAACACTTCCTCCCGCAACACCTTACAGCTGGACTTAACTGCTGCCGCTCTGACGTGTCCATTAGTGCTTTATGAGCAGTTCCCAGCGGGGGCCCTCACATGCCCGCGGCTTTTATAGGCCTGGCTCTTCCTGAAACTGTAAACTGTCCAGGGCGGCAAGCATGGCTCACTTTTCTTTACATCCGGGCACTCGGCAAGCTTCCATAAATGTCAGACACAAGCCACGGCTGGCTAAATCGTGAGCCACTGAGAAATGCACAGATCAGTCGTGACAGGAGCAAGTGAGAATCTGGGGCCCTGTGCTGATTTTGTCAGGGACAAAAGTGACAACAAGCAGGTGTAAGAGATTACAGGCGAAGGCTCCCAGGGCCCACAAGGGAAGGAGGAGACTCCTGCAAGCTGTCCTGACCTCCGTCCACATGAGCACGGGGACATGAGTGTACCCTGTCCCCAAGGACCGCTGGTGAAGCTAGACATAATGACACGTAAATAAACTTTGTTTATAGTATATGCCTTTATTATGTTATTGGAGAGGGATAACTGGTGTGTGTGTGTGTGTGTGTGTGTGCGTGTGTGTGTGTGTGTGTGTGTGTCAGAAGTAATGACCGTATGGAAATAGTCCATTTGTCTGCCTGCCTGTCTATCTAGGAGGATATGGGGTGTTTTCTCCTATGGCTCTGCTCCCTTTCTTACTGCCCTGACACAGGGTGTGTTACTGAACCCAAAGCTCTCCGTTATAGCTAGGACAGACTGCCTGACAGACAGCTCCTGGGATGGGCCTGTTTCCACCTCCCGACGCTGGGGTTCCAAGCACATGCAGTCATGCCTGGCTTTCTGTGTGGGTACCAGGGATTTGAACTCACGTCCTCCCGTTTGGACAGCAAGCCCTCTTACCTACCAAACCATCTCACCAGCACAATATATATTCTAAAAGTTCTGAATGTAGCCCACTAGACAAGTTCAAGTTCCTTACAGAAGCATAAATTAGTAATAGTTCCCCAAACCACTTCCACAGAGTTTTAATTTAGAAAGAGATTGCAAAAAATGTATACACTGCTTCATTTTTTTTTGGTCTTAATTGTATGAAAATGAAGAGGAGAGTCCCTATACTGTGTTAGTCAAGCAGAGGCAGTAAAAGATGATCAAAACAGCGGACGCCAGAACGAGGGCTAACAGTATAATGGCTTCCTGGTGATCGTTAATCAAAGCTGAACGCAGGCCGGTCGATGAGACGATGACTCAGACACTCAGACACGGACGCTTGTGTGCGGAGATAATGCCTACTGACTAACTCACTGCCGTGATGGATAATTCTGTCAGCTGACAGGACCTAGAATGGCCCCGGAGACAAACCTCTGGGCATGTCCACAGGGATTAGCATGCATTGACCTTCATTTCTGTTTCCTGACCTCAGAGGCAATGTGACCATCCACTTCTCACACCTACTGCCATAATGGACTTCATGGATCCCCTTAAACCACGGACCCAGTACACCTTTCTTCATTTAACTGGCTTCTTGTCTGGCACTTTGTTAAAGCAATGAGAAAAATAACTGATATAGGTACCGGCTGGACAGTACCATCGGCACCGTAGGTCTCAAGCTGGGAGCAGCCAGCCATGAGTGGGGCCGTGGTTTTATAATGCAGAGCCTGTTCTGGCCCTGGCTGCCCAACCCCAAATCCCACCGATTCTTATGGTTCTATCCTAGAACACCTTTTTTTCCCCTTTGGTTTTCTGAGACAAGGTTTCTCTATATAACAGTCCTGGCTGTCCTGGAAGTTACTGTGTAGACCAGGCTGGCCTTGAACTCAGAGAGTTCCACCCGCCTCTGCCTCCCAAGTGCTGGGATCAAAGGTGTGCGCCACCACCGCCCGGCCTGTCCTGGAACTCTTGATTAGTCTAGAAGGAGAGCTGTCCTGTCATTCTTGGGAACGGGCACACATGACAGATGATTGATCTCAAACAAATGGGGGAAAGAAAAGACAGTCTCAGGCCCTAGCTGACCTCCCTCTGTCAGCTTCTCCAGGTCTCTTCAGACACAGACCACCAGAAGGGTGAAATGCCAGGCTGCACAGTTCGCTGTCCAGTCCTGCCTTCCTGGACAGGCTGCCACACCACCTCACCACCGGTGTGAACTCTCCTAGCCTCCCCCTTGGACAAAGTGCCGTGTGGAGGGACTGCTGCTCACAGCCTGTCTGTAGATGCCTTCGTGAGCTGTCACACACGGTTCCTGTTGGTGTTTGGTTTTGCCTTTTAACTCCGTTCTCACACTGTCCAGACACCACCAGGAAGTGATTCCGGACAGTTTTTTTTCTTTTTCAGCACTGGGATAGAACCTAGAGCTTCAAACAAGTGCTCTCCCACTGAGCCATGCCCAGCCCTGACATCCTCCGCTTTTATCCTTAAGACGGAAGGGGGAGCTGAGAAGAGGGTGTCTAGACAGTATCTAGCAGGTGCCCAGAGGGTGGGGACCACACTGGAACAGGATGTGAAGTCAGGATGCTGGGGTGTGGCCAGGGTGAGGATGGAGGGAGGGTGAAATGAGGATCTGGAAGCTCACACCAACAACTTGGTTCCAAGTCTTGAGGATGAGAAAGGGGCCCATATGGATTTCTGCAGCGTCTCCTACAAGAATTTAAATTTGCTGCCAGTCATTACTATTTGAAATGGCAATGAGAAGCATGAAGGTATTTCCATGAATATCAGCACATACCATAATATAAACAGCTAAATACCATAATATACACAACAATCACGATACACAGTAACCAATACTGTGGGCACTTAGCAGAAGCCACTGTTTCCTTTTAGTTCATGACCAGCATTAACCCCTAAGTTCTAAGTCCATACGGAAAGTAAGCTATCACCCAGCTCCACAGATGAAGACACCGAGGCCTGGGGGTTCAAAGAATTTCCTACAGAGTAACATGACACTATTAGTGAGAACCAGTTTCTGACATTCTAGACTGGACCAGGGGATGGCGACTGAGTGTGGGTGGAGTCAATTCAACATTAGATACTCAAAACAGAAAGAGGAATAGAAAAAGTATGTGCCCAGTAGGTCTAGATGTGTAGGGGAAAAGAGAGGAGAAAGGATCTGATGTGGGCCCCATAATTAAGAAGAATAAAGGGGTTCATAGAAGAGCAGGTATCGGTGGGATCATAGAGGAAGCCCATGGCAAAGAGTTCCACATTCCCTCTTCCTCCAAGCCATGGGGGTGGACTTGCCCCCAAGGGGGTGTTGGGTGAAAGCTGAGAGGGTTCTGCTGCAGGGCGGGGCTCGGCTGGAGGCTCCCCTGGTATCTGGTGAGTAGAGGCTGTATGTGCCTACCCCACATGTCATCACACAGCCCCACACGTCATCACACGGCCCCACATGTCAGGAGATGGCCAGCTGAGAGCCCTGCAGTATCCTGTGGCCTTTGCGGCTCTTTATCTGACTACCTCTGGCCCTGCCTCCCCCAGGTGCCTCTACCCCAGGAAGGCATCTGCTCTCAAAGATCCTGTCCGACGGCGGCGGCAGCAGCTGCACTGGCCTCATCTGCGGCTGCCAGCTAGCCTGGGAATGTCATCGAGGCTGGGGAGAGAGCTGCAGGAGCCGAGGCATGCGGGGTGTTGGGCCGACATACAGTAAGGGCAGATCAGGGAGATGATGGCCTGCGCCTCTTACAGACTTTCCTAATGTGCTTAGAGGAAACATGGTGTGTGTGTGTGTGTGTGTGTGTGTGTGTGTGTGTGCCTGCTTGACACAAGCTCAGGTAATCTTAGAAAAGAAAATTCAACTGACAAAATGTCTATTGGATTACTGGATTGGTCTGTAGGGCGTTTTCTTTCTTTCCTTCTTTTCATTTTTTGAGACAGGGTTTCTCTGTGTAACAGCTCTGGCTGTCCTGGAACTCAGAGATCCACCTGCCTCTGCCACCCAAGTGCTGGGATTAAGGGCTTACGCTACCACACTCAGCTGCATTTTCTTTCTTTAAATTTTTTTTTTTTTTTTTTTACTTTTCTCCTTTTTATGTGCACTGGTGTTTTGTCTGCAGGTGTGTCTGTGTGAGATCCCCTGGGACTGGAGTTACAGACAGTTGTGAGCTGCCATGTGGGTGCTGGGAGTTGAGACTGGGTCCTCTGGAAGAGCAGCCCATGCTTTTAACAGCTGAGCCACCTCTCCAGCACCTCACCTCCTCACCCGCCCACCCTCGCCAGCTGCATTTTCTTGATTAATTATTTGATGTGGGGAGAGGTCAGCCCACTGCGGGTGGTGCCACCCCTGGGCAGGCGGTCCTGGGTTGTATAAGAAAGCAAGCTGAGCAAGCCATGATGAGCAAGCCAGTAAGCAGTGTTCTCCCGTGGCCTCTGCTTCAATTCCTGCTTTCAGGTTCCTGAGCTGCATGAGTTCCTGCCTTTGTTTCCCTTGATAATGGACTGTGATACGGAAGTGTAAGCCAAATACAAATAAACCTTTCTCCTCAAGGTGCTTTTGGTCACGGTGTTTATCACAGCAAAAGAATGCAAACTAGGTCACATGAACACAGACAAAGTTAGATATCAATGTAACCTCAGGGCTTAGAAAGTAGCAGAATGAGCCGGGCGGTGGTGGCGCACGCCTTTAATCCCAGCACTCAGGAGGCAGAGCCAGGTGGATCTCTGTGAGTTCAAGGCCAGCCTGGGCTATAGAGTGAGATCCAGGACAGGCGCCAAAACTACACAGAGAAACCCTGTCTCGAAAAAAACGAAGAAAGAGGAGGAGGAGAAAGGAAGGAAGGAAGGAAGGAAGGAAGGAAGGAAGGAAGGAAGGAAGGAAGGAAGGAAGGAAGAAAGAAGCAGAATGAATCCTGTTAGCATTTTATTCTTGTATAAGGTTTTTTTTTGTTTGTTTGTTTGTTTTAATTTTCTGAGAGACAAAGTTCTCTGTGAAGTACCGGATGTCTTGGAACTTGCTCTACAGACCAGTCTGGCCTCGAACTCACAGAGATACACCTGCCTCTGCCTCAAGAGTGCTGGGATTAAAGGTGTGCATCACTGCCACCCAGCTTTGTCCCAATTTTTAGATTTGGTTTTGTGCGCATATATATCTTTTTTTCTATATCTATCTATATCTATATCTATCTATCTATCTATCTATCTATCTATCTATATATATATATATATATATATATATATACTCATGTATCTGTGCACACACCCTTGGGAAGTCAGGTGACAACTTCAGATGTCATTCCTCGGCTATCCGCCTTGTTTACTGAGACCAGCCAGCAACACTCTCTCCTTCCCAGGATACAGAACCCAGATGCTGAACTAAAGCAACAGTAAGGACCACAGTCAGGTCACAGTAAGCAACAGCTGGACACAAGGGCCAGGGGCCAGCAGCTTCACAGCTTCTTCCAATCTCTATTTTATTAGGGATCTTGAAAAAGGACCCTGGGCGGAGTTCTCAGCATGACTCCTCAGCAGGGTGTCTCAACATCCTTGAGGCTGCTTCGCCCTAGCTTGGCTACAGCACGCTGGCTTTCAACTGCTCACACTTGCTATGTTTGCACAGCTCTGGGAATGCCTTCTGTGCACACTCGATCCTCTGCTTTCCTCTAACTGCTGCCTTCTCCAGCTCTGACTTACGGATACGTCAGGCCTCGCAGAACACCCCTCCTTTCCTGTGCCCTAAAATTTAAATAACCAAGGCCTCCAAAGTTTTATGGAATTCCTTTATAAACAGGCGATTTTCAAAAATTACTTTAAAACTGCCTTCACTAATGTATAAGTGTGTGTGTGTGTGTGTGTGTGTGTGTGTGTGTGTGTGTGTATACAGTGTGTATGTACAGTGTGTGTATGTATATGGAGACCAGAAGTCAACCTCAGCTGTTGTTCCTTAAGGTACCAACCACCCTGTTTTCTGAGACAAGGGCTCATGGAATCTGGAGCTCATTGAGCAGGCTAGGCTGGTTGGCCAGTGAGCCCTAGGGACCCACTGTCTCCACCTCCTAGGACTTCAAATATATGCCAGCAAGCCATATATATGTTTAGTGTGGACTCTGATGAACAAACCCAGGTCTTCATGATTGTCTGGCAAGTACTTTCCCAACTAAAGTATCTCCCCAGCTTCTGTAATTTCTTTCTTTTCTTCATTTTTTTGGACAGTGTTATAGAATACTATTTTAAGGTGTATTACTTCTGTTTATGTTGCATTTGTTTAACTCTGTGAAGCTGTGTTACTGTGCCTGTCTAAAATACCTCATGGTCTAATAAAGAGCTGAACGGCCGGCCAATAGCGAGGCAGGAGAGAGAAAGAGGTGAGGCTGGCAGGCAGAGAGGATAAACAGGAGAAATCTGGGAGGAGAGAAGCAGCAGCCAGAGGAAGAGCAAGAAAAGGAGAGGAGGACATCAGAGGCCAGCCACCCAGCCACACCACCAGCAACAGAGAAAGAAGAAAAGGCATACTGAAGGAGGGGTGGAGGCCCAGAGGCAAAGGTAGAGGGGATAATTTAAAGTTAAGAAAGGCTGGCCATTTGGAAGTAAGAATAAGCCTCCGTGTGTGCTTTAGTCGGGAGCTGGGTGGCGGGCCCCCCAAAAGAGCATAAACAAACAACAGGACAGGATCTCATGTACCCCAGGATCAAACTGGATACATAATTGAGGATGACCTTAGACTTCTGATCCTCCTGCCTCCACCTCCCAGGTGCTGAAATAGATTTACGGCACCACGCACGGCTCATGTGGTGCTGGGGACAGAAGCCAGGGCTTTGTGCGTGCTCGCAAGCACTCGACCAACTGAGCGTTAGAGTTCACCTATTTCAACAGGACTCAACTACTTTTTCTCCTTGGTGACTGGCAGAAGGGAGTCATAAAGGAGGAGAATACACACCAGTGAGGATCACTCAAGAAGTGACGGAAAAGTCTTAAGTTATTGATGCAGTCCCTGTCTTAGTTCCAACCTATAAACCAAAGTGTTGAGTCTGGGGCTCCTGGTTTCAGAGGGAGCATGGAGCTGGGGCAGGAACCGAGGACTTATGTATGCCTCTCAAGCCCAGGCAGGACAGAGGGAATACTGACTGGGAATGATGCCAGTCTTTGGAAACTCCAAAGTCTACCCCAGTGACACACCTTCTACAACAAGGCCACACCTCCCGTCCCTCCCAAACAGTTCCACCAGTTGGGGACCAAGCTTGCAGATATATGAGCCTATGGGGGCTGTTCTCATTAAACCCACCACAGTCCTACTCTACTTTTTAAATATTTTAGCTCATGCGTACACGTGTTCTGCCTACACGTGTATCTGCATGCCACACGTGTGCAGTGCCTGTGGAGGCTAGAGAGGTTGCTGGGGCCCTGGATCTGCAGTTTCGGTGGTGAGCCGCCATGTTTGTCGGGTCCTCTGTGAGAGCAGCAAGCACTCGTGATGGCTGAGCCATCTCTCCAGCCCCGCCCCACTTTTCCTTCCTTTATATTACATTTAACAATCTGTTGACAGTTAAGAAGCATCTCTAATTTCTGACCCTTTGTAGGTTCACTCTCTTGAACAGACTTGACAAAGGTTTACTCATGTAATTGCTTTTTCCAAGAACAAGACTTCATCCTTACTGAGCAGGGCTACCTTTCTATGAATTTCATTGGTTTCTGTCATTTCAGCAGATTTTTAGAAGGGAAGAAAGATAAAGAATCTATTCAGCAAACCACCAGAGGATGTGAGATCAATTTTGCCAGCCAGTGCAGGTGAATTCAAGATGGGTGCATCCCCAAGTCCTCAGAAAAGCCCATGAGCATTCTGCAGTTAGACTCTGTGACAAAAGGCCACCGCCATTCCAGCGGAAGCAATACCATTCCCCAGAGTTTCGGTGTCGGTCCACAATTACACACACACCATCAGGGGTTAGCAGCGGACCCCCCTAGTACAGGCCCACTGGCTGCCTCCATCATGGCATGCCACTGTTCTTAAGGGCCAGAAACGCTTCGTCAGGAGTGGCTACTTCAAGTCCTAAGTGGGAAAGCCGTCTACAGGGTCATCACAGGCACCAGCCGTGGACGCCTCTATTGGCTCACAGGCCTGGGAGGCCACACACCAGTCTGTTCTAGCAGGGACTCCAATGGGCGACAGAGCAGAAAGAAGAGCAAGGCATGGGGACTAGCAGCCAGGAACTGTGGCTACCTTTCCTTGTGACCTTCAGCAAATTAGTCCTACTGTAGGAGAAGCAACTTTTCTCACTGTCCCATTTATCTCTTTCCTCCCTCCCCAACCGCCCATCATCTGCCCTCCCTCCCTCCCCTCTTTCCTTTCCTCTTCCCCTGCCTCCATGATCATCACAGAATTCTGGGACCAAGTGTGTAGTTTCCTGCCTGATGAGCACCATGCCTCCAGGATGCAACTGCTAGATCCTCTAGCAGCTCAGTTCTGACTCTGTCCACCTGGGGGGACGTCAGATCCACAGGTGTAGTCTTAGATCCCAGATCTGCCCACATCCTTGCAGATCCCAGGTGCAAATCCTCCTCCAAACTCCTTGACTGACGGGCTATAAATGAGGGTTCCTGTGACTCCCCCCTTGGGATCCATCAGTTTTCTTGAGGGCAGCGTTTAAAGGTTTATCAAAAAGAACACATGAAGGTGTAATAAGGAGGGGAATGAGCGCAGATGCAGCTTTCACGGACCTCCAGGTATTTAGTTAGATGGACGCTCTCTGGATTCTCTTTCAGGGTTTTTAATGGAAGCCTATTTGGCAGGCATGCCTGATCAAATTACTGTCCACTGCTCATCAACCTTAGGACACACACCCCAGAGGCTAGGAATGGGTCTCAAAGTCCCAACCCTTAGCCCTCTAACTCTTCCCTAGTCGTCCTGGTGACTAGCCTCACCCTGAAGCCACCAAGGGACAACCAACCAGAAATCAACATTAGCATACAAAACGACATGTCACTTTGAAGACCCAGGATTTTACACCTGGTAAGCCAGGAAATGGGAGACAACACCACTGTATTTGACCATATTATCAGGCTTAAGCCTGAACTATTATCATTTCTGCTTCTTTGAGACAGGGTCTCCTCTCACCCAGGCTGCCTGAAACTCACTGTGTAGCTCAGACTAGCTTTGAACTTGTGGGACTCCTATTGGCTCTATCTCTGAGTGCTGGGATTACAGGTGTGAGCTACCACATCTGGCTCTTTATTTGGGGATGACAACATCATCACACCGTCATCCTGCAGGGCATTCTGAGCACAGAAGGTAAACACAATAGTGCCTCACCACGTCTGGCAGCAGCCACCGACGTCCGCCAGGCACAGGCAGGGCTGACAGCAGAGATAAAGGGACCCGGCCCTGAGAGCCGCTTCAACAACATTTTGCTTAGTGAGTTAAAAACCCTCTTTAGGGTAGTCACCACAGCTACTGTCCGCTGCGGGATAATGCTCTTGTACACTCTAAAGATTTGTCACTCAAATTGGTTTAATAAAACGCTGAACGGCCAGTAGCCAGGCAGGGCAACCAGACTAGGAGAATTCTGGGAAGAGGAAGGGCGGAGTCAGGAGTTGCCGGCAGAGGCAGAGTAATCAAGATGAGAATGCTGCACTGAGAAAAGGTTTAGCCAAGCCATGTGGCTGAACACAGATAAGAATTATGGGTTAATTTAAGTTTAAGTGCTAGTTAGTAATAAGCCTGAGTTACCAGCTGAGCATTTATAAGTAATATTAAGCCTCTGAGTCAATTATTTGGGAAGCGGCTGCCAGGTATTTGGGAACTGGCGGGTGGGAGAGAAACTTCCGCTTACAACTGTTTATGGAAACTGGTCAAAATCCTGGGCACTTTAGTGAATGCTATGGTAACGTTATTCATTGCACATATAATCATAGAAGCTAGGTGCTGTTATGTCCAAGTTACCTGCTAAGTACTTTGCTTAGGGTCCCAAAGGCCACACAGTCAGGACATTTGAGTGTGTACACACGCATCCTGAGGTGCCCACTATGGACGGGTAAGAATCCTACAATGGTGGCAGCCATGTTTCCTCCACCTCCTCCTCTTCCCTTTCTCCTTTCTGAGATGCTCAGGCTGACCAACCGGGACGAACCACATAGCTGAGGGTGACCTTGAACTCCCTGACTCCTGCCTCCACGTCTGAGCTGAGATTGCAGGCATGCACCACCTTGCCTGTTTTAGGCAGTGCTGGGGATCAGACCTAGAGCCTCCCGCATGCTATGCGAGCTCTCTACCCACCGAGTTCCGGCCATTTCACAGAGAACGCGCCACATGGTTTAATGCAGCAATTTCTTAGTAGCAGCTTATTTATAAATGATCAAAGCAAAAGCCAGAAACTAAGCGGGCGAGCTTGGCATGAATGACATTTTAGTGTTATGACGTTAGATACACAGGAAGTAGCTCAAGTGGGACAGAAGAAAGCAGCTCACTCAACAGACTGATACGCAACTACAATCCAGCCCAGCAGACCCCAAATTAGCTCCCTCCCCCATTACTTTCTCCTTCATTATCAAAGACAAATCAGATCCCTCTCTCTACTCTTAACAGAACACACCTCATTCCCACAAAGGAAAGATCTGGAAGACCCTCCTTTATACACAGACTCTGCAACTAGCTGCATGTCCTGTCTGCCTGAGCGCCTCTGCCTTGTCCAACCCTGGACACTGCATGCTCGGGCTGCACAGATGGGTAACGATTCGTCCTCTCCTCAGAGCGACTCGGTACCTTCTGCTCTCCTCTACTTTTCTACTTTATTCATCATTATCAGAGTCAGATCTCCCCACCCCTACAGTGCCTTCAACACAAACACCTCATTTTTTTCATAAGAATCAAGCACCTGAAGTACCCCAAGCCTAGGGGTGACTGCTAACGTTCCAAATCAGTGTAACAAATATTTATAGAAAACTAAGTCTCTTAACCGTCACAGCACCAAGACCTGCAAAGGCAAGTTTCTGCCTTGATTCTTGGAGCCTGAGATTTAACAACAAAGAAATGCACATGACCTCATTTTCCCTTAATGCACTCGAGGATCATGGGGGCGCAGAGATACTCCATGAAGTCCTGTCTGGTGCTCAGACTTGCAAGTCTGTTACCACTTTTCTTTCTTCCTCTGAAATGGAACTGATAAGGCCATCTGCCTCTTATGGTCATTTTAAGGAATGGGTTAAGTGTGCAGGGCTTGGCAAGAGAAGAGGGAAGACGAACCATCCAGAGAGAGCAATAGCCCGCAGGAAGACAGAAGGTCTGGTGGAGTGTGTGTGTGTGTGTGTATGCGCGCAAAGGACCTCAAAGAAGGCTGAAAAGGCTGGAGGGATGATGCATGGGGGAAGAGAGAAGGTAGGAAGCAGGAGGGGACCCCACGGATAGGCAAAGGGTGGTCACGGAAAGTTTACAGGCAGGACTGGAGCGGGCAGAGCAAGCTGCAGAGATCAACTTGTAGTTCAGAAGGATGAAGAGGGCTGGGCTGGCAGGAACAGAGAGGCAGTGCTTAGAACGCAACCCTAAGAGGCTGTGGGGACACAGCTGGGAAAAACATCCTTCTCTTCAAACAAGGGGAGGAAGTGCCGCTCATCAAACCATGCTGGCGGAATAAGGAGAGGGGGTGGGGAGAAAGAGAGGAAGAAAAAAGGTGTGCTAGTTAGGGTTGGTTTGTCAACTTGACACAAACTGGGTCTTGTGGGAAGAGGGAACCTTCAGCTGAGAAAACGCCACCATCAGACTGGCCTATAGGCAAGTCTGTGGAACATTTCCTCAATTAGTGTTTGATGTGGGAGGGCCCAGCCCACTATGGACCACACCAACCCGGGGCAGGTGATCCTGTATAAAAACGCAGGCTGAGCAAACCACGAGGAGCAAGGCCATTCCCCTACGGCCTCCGCTTCCAGCTTCCTCCCCTGACTCCACTCAGTGAGGGCATGGGACCTGGGAGTTGTAGGATAAACCCTTCCCTCCACAGACAGAAAGAGAAAGAGGGAGGGAGGGAGGAGGAGGAGGACGAGATGAGGAAGGCAAGAAGACCAGACTACAGGGGTCTTGACAGCTAGGCACCTGCGCAGGACAGAGGCCTGACTGGGGAGGTGTACTGGCCATGCTCAGACACTAAGGCTTCTTGGTAATGAAATCAAATGCTGGGCAGAGCCAGGGGGTGAGCGCTCTCTTAGGTAAGTGGGCTCAGATGGCGTCCTAAGAACACCTGGGAAGGAAGGGTGACTGCATGGAGCTGTGAGTCACACATGTTACATTCGCTGCAAAAGGAAGAGAAAAAAAAAAAAACCAGAGAATCAATAGTCAGCCATGGTGAGGAACCCACCAAGGACCAAGTCACCTCTCCAGCTGTGTCACAGGAATTAAGGGTGAACTCTGAGAAGAGGGCAAAGGGCAACTCTGTAGACTACAGGTCAGGAGGGGGATGAGGGCCGACAGCTACCCACTGGATTCTGAGAAAGAGAAATTTCCGCTAACCTTGGCAAGTTGGGATGCAGGACAGAATAAACAGGTGACCATGGCTGAGAGGGCTTTCTTAAGGGAGATGGCCTCACTTTGGTCTCCAACATGGACTTGACTCTAGGTGAGTACCATGTGTCTGGAACGTGGCTTTCACTGGCAGGGCATGCCATCTTAGGACATTTCACCTCTTCGTTCTCAGTTTCCTCCTCTATGAGATGGAGTGGTAATGCTATTTGCCTGGGGCTCATCTTGAGACTTGGCATAGTCCACAATACATAGTGGCAATTATTAGAGATCTAGGAGAAAAGAACGGTAAAAGTGCTTCCAGTTTTTCCAGGGACGCCGGTGCTGCTGTACAATCAACATCGGTCCTCTCTGTACCTGACAGGTGACGCTGGAAGCCACGGATGGCCAAACCAGAGGCCTGGACTCCAGCGAGTGGGCTGGTGGGGTGCCAGCTGGAACCGTGATGGGGCCTACAAGGTAGCCAGACAGTCTTCTGCAGGGACGCTCACAAGACCCTAGTGAAATGACCCGAGGTGCGACCTTGGTTCTTTGAAGACTTTCTAGTTGGTTCTGGACACTTGCAAAGCCTGATGATTAGTCCCACTTTCCAATGTCCAAACATCCCTATGCATTTTCCTGTTTGTTTAAACTGGTCAGGGATCTTTCCTTTCCAGGCAACACAACCTTTTCCTGTCTGTCTGTCTGTCTGTCTGTCTTAGTCGGCTTTGTGCTACTCGAGCAGAATCCCACGTTCTGGGCAAAGCACAGCTATTATTTGGCGCCTGATTTGGTGGGAAAGCTAAAGAGCATGGTGTCCATGACGGCTAGTACCCTACTGGCTGTCATAACGGGGGTGGGGTGGGGGTGGGGAGGAATCACATGGCAGCTGGGACAAGAGGGGGTGGGCTCTCATGGCCAGAGAGGAACACACAGAGTTGTGGGGGGCTAGCTTGATCCTTGACAGCCTGCCCTTGGAAGAACCAATCTCTACCTCCTGAGAGTGTGTCCCGGAGGCTTCATCACTTCACTGGGGCATCTCTCTTAAAGATTAACCACTTTTTCACGTTACACAGGGACCCAAATTTCATCCCAGAATCTTCTGGGGCGGGGGGCAAACTCCCTTCGAAGCATCGTCTACTAGACAACTAGTGTACCTTCTTAAGTCTAAGATACCATCAAGCTGTGTTAGAACAAGCAGTTGTATAAAACACGTGGCAACATGTTAAAATATAGGGAGAGCTCGGCAGGAGAAATTTCAACACAGGTATTTCATATAACCTTCATTATTCTTGTGGTCAAGAATCAATAGATCCCCTTGCCTTCTGAACCTGTCACTTGACATGTCTACCACCAGAGGTCAGCACCCCTCCTGGGAGTCACAGGCAACAAACCTGCAGGCGGATGGACGGCCACGCCTCGCTCTTAAAAGCTCCGCTCCGAAAGCCCAGTGAGAAGGGTCAGTTTCATAGGTTACTCCCTCCTCGCGAAGCCAACTGGAGCCATTTATATTTTCCCTTTAATTTCCTATCCTCATAAAGTGTAATCCCACGCGGAAACTGTGTACCTGTTCACGCATGGCAACCCTGTGAAACACCACACACTGCTGTGTGTCCGCGGTGTGCTGTCCCCACCGAGAACCCATCTTCTCTCACTTCAGAACAGTACCTCCAGAGGTGGGTTATAACTGGGTATAATAACGCTGGGTTATTACTGGGTATGATTTTTTGTTTGTTTGTGTTTTTTGTTTTTTCAAGACAGGGTTTCTCTGTGTAGCTTTGTGCCTTTCCTGGAACTTGCTTTGTAGACCAGGCTGGCCTCAAACTCACAGAGATCCGTCTGCCTCTGCCTCCCGAGTGCTGGGATTAAAGGCGTGCACCACCACCGCCCAACGTTTTTGTTTTTTTGTCCACTGGTCATTTGGATGCTCTGGAGTCTGATTTCCAAGCAGGAAAGGAAAACAAGCAAGTGGTCTCCAAATGCCAGGTCCGTGTTTGGCAGAGACGGTGCACAACGATAACAATACCACAGTCACGCTCAGGAGGCTCTGTGCATCATCCAAGGCAAGGCAGCCATTCCTTTCCACCACAGGGCCTCAACTCCGGTATTTGACTGGAAAATGATGCTCGTCCTCCATACAAAGTAGCCCCCTTTCTTTCTCGTGTCCATGCATTTAAGTGTTCAGGTGTCACGTGTGGGTGAAGGCCAGAGGTGGCTGTTGAGCTAGTCCAGCGGGCCAGCAAGCTCCAGGGATCCCCTAGCTTCACCTCCCCAGTGTGCAGGATTATATATGGATGCTGAGGATTGAGTTAGGGCCTCATGTTGGCTGTTTGGTTTATCCACTTGACACCAGACAGAGGTGTCTGGGAAGAGGGAACCTTAATTGAGAAAATATTTCTATCATCCTGGCCTGGAGGCAAGTCTGTGAGGCATTTTCACGATTAATGATTGATGTGGGAGGGCCAGCCTACTGTGGGTGGTACCACCCCCTGGGCAAGTGGTCTTGAGTGATACAAAAAAGCAGGCTGAGTGAGCCATGGAAAGCAAGCCAGTAAGTAATATTGTTCACTGGCCTCTGCCTCAGTTCCTGCCTCCAGGCTCCCGCCCTGACTTTCCTTCGTGGTGATCTACAGGCTGTAAGACGAAATAAACCCTTCTTCTCCAAGCTGCTTCAGGTCTTGGGGTTTGTCACAGCCACAGGGAGGAAACCAGGACCCCACAGTTGAGCAGCAAATATGCTACTGCCTGAGCTATCTCCTCAGCCCCTTTCGACTCAGATGGCCAGGCTCCCCACGGCGAGACTGAGTGCGAGTGAGGTCTGGAAACTGCTTGGTGAAGAACCACGAGGGCAGGACGGAACCCAGGGTACAGATGGGACAGAGCATGATGGGTGAGGAGAAGCCAATCAGCAAGGAAGATGAGAAGGCCACAGCAGCAAGCCACCTTAAACCTGAACCTCTGGAGGTCCCCAGACTGGGGGGGGGGGGGGCGGGGACGACAGGCTGGAAGCCAAGGATGGAGCTAAAGCCTAAAAGAGATGTCCAGCTGGTGAAGAGTGCCAGGGTTCCAGCAGGCTGAATGACCAGGAATGCAGCGACATGGAGATGACCTCTAAAGCAGCCAAGCCTGTGCTTGGGTGCTCAGACCCAGCCAAGAAGTAAACTCAAGGCAGTACAGATAGATACACACAAGTGCTAAAAAGATGTGACTGGCCCCAGAGTTTAAGAAATTCAAAAAGCAAACACATAAAGCGAAGGCTCTAGAGAGGTTCTGTTCTCATGGCTTCATGCAAATTAGAGCGCTGAATCCTCCCAACATCATGAAGTAAATACAAACATTTAAGGTGGCCACTGGGATCTTAGCGGTACACACCAGCAGAGCCGGAGAACGTGGAGACAGGGAAAAGCACATGGGGGACAGCCTCAGAGAAAAGATGAGATTTGGGGTACACCTTGAAGCCGTAGTAAGATTGCTGGGAGGCAGAAAGGGTGACGGACATGCTGAGGGGGATGGGGAGCAAGGCTTGTTGTGCTATGTCTAGGAGCCCAATCTGGCCCATTTCACAAGTCACTTTTCTTGGAAACTAGCCTTGCCCACTGCGTGTGGCCTTGGGCTGCTCTCTTGCAACAAGGGCAAGCTGGGCAGCTATGACAAAGCCTGAGACCATAAGGCCCGCAAGGCCAGGCCCTTTGCTGCATCTGATGACCCATGACCTGGGGCCTCACTCTTTAAAGGGAAGCCTAGGAAGCCGCAGGGAGGAGGCCCACCAGGCCTGGGCAGCAGGAAGCAGGCAGGCCCCATCCTGGACCTGCAGAATCGGGGGTCCAGGGATGACTGCCTCTTAAAAAGGTCTCAGGAGAGTCTTCCGCACTGAAAGGCACTGAGAAGATCCAAGTCTACGCTGATGTAGAGAAATGAGAGCAGTGAGCGGAGCATCTCCCTAATCAGTGTTGGGGTGGTAGCGTCATGGTTCAGGTTAACAATGACCCAACCACACAGTGCAGGTCTCACGTCTACCTCGTCTTTCCTCTTAGCTTCATTAATGCCCTTGAGTGGCTTCTGACAACTGCAACAGAGTTGAGATTTATTAGGAAGCAGAAAAACAGCTTGGGTACAACGATATCAGTTACCCATGTACTTCCATGTACAACACATGTGTCGTCTCTAGGCCATGCCTCCAAAAGCCCGTGGCAATTAGGAATATTAACTGGGTAACAAGGAGGCGGAACGATGAACACGGGACATACTCAATTCCGACCTGCTCTGTGGACAGGACACTTATAGGTGTGATGTCTCACTGTTGCAACTTCTTTCTCCCCGTCAAAAAAGCAGCTTTCCGGAATTCCAGGGAAACGAACGAACACTTCCAAGTTCTAGGAAACAAAGCAGTGTTCGGGACTGTTCCCTCTTCTAGCTCGGCTTGACAGCTTCCAAGTAATTATTTAACATTCTGCCTTCTTAAAAATCGAGAAACACTCGACAGGGTTATTTGTGGGATGCAGGGTGCTGAATTGATGGCAACACAGATAGAAATAGATGGGTGAAAAGGGGGCTCTCCTTTTCCTTGTGCATGCTCAGCTTTCATACTGCACATTCATGACAGAGGCAGGGGTAACCCCGGGGTGGAAGGGTGCACAGCTCACGTGGACAAGTGCGCATGACATAAATCTCAAGGAAAAAGTAAAGCCACCAGGGGCTGGAGAGACGGCTCAGTGGTTAGGAGCACTGACTGCTCTTCAAGAGGACCTGAGTTCAACTCCCAGCACCTATTTGGCCGCTCACAATTGTCTGTAACTCCAGTTCCAGGGGATCCGACAACCTCACACCAATGCACATAAAATAAAATTGAAAAGAAAAGCAAAGCTACGAAACCTGTGCTAAGCAGAATCCCCGTGTGACTCAATAATCAAAGCCTTTAAAAGTCTGTGGACTTGGCACATGGCTAATGGCACTTAGTAAAAGTGACACAGCACTGACCATGGGTTTGTCTGCACTGTCCGAGCACCACAGTGCAGGCGGTCTCATTTAACCCTCAAAGCACTGGGACATTAGCGCCGTTCTATACAGGAAGAAACTAAGGCCCAGAGAACTCACACCACTCCTCTGGGGACCTGCGTGCCAAGTAAGAGATGGAGCTGAGATAGGAATACGAGTCTAGGTTGTCCCACATACGGCGCCACTCTGCAAGGTCTCACTTTCATCTGGAATGAGTCGCTATCTCACACCATAAACCCTGCAGTCAGCGGTCACTACCTGCTGTGCAGTATCCTAACACCAAGGGACACGGAGGTGCATCCCAATGAAGACGCAGGCTTATCTTCTGATAGGACCAAACACAAACGAAGCCCGGAGAAATTGTGAAATGCACCATTTGTTAATAATGAAGACATATTTCTCTAGACGCATTATCTTTAGGCCAACATTTGTGAAGTGCTACAGCGAGGCTACAGCGGGCACCGGCCTAATGCTGCCAGGGTAGTACTCCCCAGCTGGTTGTGCATGCTTATTTAAGTAATTGCCTGAACGTAAATGAACAGGGGTATTAAAGTAAAGTTGGCACAAGGGACGGCATCCACACGGCACAGTCTTTGTTCCAGGCCCTTCATTCTGTCAGTACTCTCGGGGAAAAAAAAGAGCAGCCGCTAAATAAATCATGGAAGTACACGAGACTGCATAAGGCCTTTTATAGTCTCCAAATGGTCATGCATCTTATATAAAGTTCATTTTCGCCTACCCCGTTTAAATGCTAGCAGCCTCAAAATAAGATCCAGGCTATTTACCTGTAAGAAGATACAATTAGAAAATAGGGCAGGAAAAAGAAAAACCAGGCGACCGGAGAGGAGACAGGACGGCCAAGTGTGAGGGGGTCGCCCGGACTCAAACCAGTTCAATCAGCCACTTGGGTTTTGCCGTTTTAACTTTACCCATTGGGGGTTGGGGGAGAGACACACCCTACTAGAGGTATTTCCACAAATACAGATAAGGGAACCGATTTATTATTTGAAGGCATGAGCTGTCCATGTGATTCCGGGGTGTCCTCGGAGTGCGCGGTGACATGCACAATTAGGGCTGCATGACACCTGGTTCTCCCTCGAGTTCTGGTGCCGAGGACAAAAGGGCCGTCCCTCGGAGCGCGCGGGCGGCCGCTCCCGGGAGAGGGGCTGCGTCCCCCGGAACCCGGCTGCGTTTGCGGGAGCGAGGCTGCGTCCCCTGGAGCGGAGCTGCATTCCCGGGTGCCGGACTGCATCCTCGCAGCGAGCCTGTGTTCCCGGGAACCGGGCTCCATCCCCGGAACCCGGCTGCAACCCGGAGAACAGGGCTGCATCCCCGCAGTCAGGCAGTGTCCCCGGGAACCCGGCTGCGTCCCCGGGGCTGGGTGCTTCCCCCAGAGCGGGGCTGCATCCCCAGGAACCGGGCTGCATTCCGGGAGCCCGGGGCTTACCCGGGACCGGGCTGCAGTCCCGGTGCCCGCCGCCGGCAGCGCAGGGTGCGGGTCGCGCACTCACCTTCCTCCTGGAACTCCAGCTTCTCCAGCATGCCGGCTTCCGCGGGTCCCGGGTCCGCCGCCAGCGCCGCCTGAGGGGGAGGAGGAGGAGGACACGGATCAGCATGGGCCGCGGCGGTCCGGCTTCTCTCGCCCCGGGAGGAGGGGCCTGCGGCGGCGGCGGACGCGCGCGGCGGCGGCGGCGGCGGCGGGAGCGCGCGGCAGGCCAGGGAGGAGCGCGTCCCCGCCCAGGCCCCGCAGCCGCAGGTGGGCCGCGATGGCACGCTCCGCTCCCCCCGCGCCGTTGGTACGGCCCGCGAGCAGGCGTGGGAAGGGGGGAGCGGCGGTCCCGGCGCCTCGTCCGCCGCGCGCGCCGGCGGACACGCGCGTCCTCGCGCAGGTGTGGGCCCCTGGGCCCCCGCCGCACCCTCGGCGGAGGCGCGCTTCCCTCTCGGGGCCCCGCGCCGGCGGCGTACCACTCCCATAAAAGGAGAGGCCGCCCGCGGGGCCGCGCTTCGCCGCCGCTTTCGCGCGCTCTCCGGCCCCTCCCCACCCCCCGCGGCGGATCTCTTAAAACTGGCTTCCTCCGCTCACAGCTCGCTCTTTTCTCACCGCCGCCGCCTGCTGCCAAAAGTTCACACCATTTCAATCTGGCCCCAGGCACGCCCGTCACCCTGGACTTGGGTATCGGAGACTTCCCTATCGCCAACTCGGGTTGGCAGGCAGCGAGGCTGGCAGCCGCCCGCGGCGGGGAGGAGCAGCGCCGGCAGGGAGGGGCCCGAGGCTGCAATGGCCAGCACCTGCGGGGCCACCGACCGCGGCGGCGGGAACTTGTCATTCGTACCAGCACAGAAGCAGGAAGTAGAGACTTTTTTAGTCACCTTGGATGGGTCAGTAACTAAATCTAAAATGTCCCCTTATCAAAAAAAAAGTTTTGATAAGATGTTTTGTGATAAAAATATGCACTTTGTCATGCTTTTGGTGAAAAACTGAACAGTTCTAAGTTCGGGAGCAAGCAGTTTCACAGTTCTCACTCAACACCAAGTACAAGAGGTAAACGGCAGATTGGAAAAGAGGGCCTGAGGTTGGGAGGAGAATGTGAGGTGGGGGACGAGGGAAGAGTTGGAGGGGAAGGGGGTGAAATAGGATCAAAATCCATTCTGTGTTGGGTCTGGGGAGGTGGTTCATGGTTAGGGGCACTTGCTGCTCCAGCAGAGCGCTGTTCCCAGCACCCACACAACAGAAACTCCAGTTCCAGGAGAGCTGGTACTCTTTCTGGCTTCTGTAGGCACTGCATGCGGGTGGTACGTACACACATATACACGCAGGCTAAATAGAAAACATTCTTTTTTGTTGTTGTTGTTTTTTCGAGATAGGGTTTCTCTGTGTAGCTTTGCGCCTTTCCTGGATCTCGCTGTAGACCAGGCTGGCCTCGAACTCACAAAGATCCGCCTGCCTCTGCTTCCCGAGTGCTGGGATTAAAGGCGTGCGCCACCACCGCAGGTCAGAAAACACTCTTTTAAAAATATGTTATATGCATGTATGAAGTTGTCAAAGAATAAGTTAAAAATATTAAAGAAGACATACTACTTGGGAAGAAATGAAACAATTCAAATGGCCGGTTATCTACCTACAAAACCACAAAGACTGCCAACAAACCAAACTACAGCTAGGAAGACCAGCAAGATCGTAGGATCAACACACTGCATCTGGTATAATAACAATAAATACTGTTTACAATCTCTGCAAAGAATGTATGTAAAATAAATGCAGGAAACCACATACAGAGTTTATATTCTAAAAACTGCATAGTGTGGGTGAGGTGGTAATAAATGAGGGAAGATTGATGAGAAGAGATGTTGTGGCATATTAATTTAAGATGTGTTACATGTGTTTATGCTGTGGAATATTTGTTTAATGAAGCAAAGATGTGTTGCGTTATTTTATGTTGCATTTGTTTAACTCTGTGAAGCTGTGTTACTGTGCCTGTCTAAAACACCTGACTGGTCTAATAAAGAGCTGAACAGCCAATAGCAAGGCCGGAGAGAGGGACAGGCAAGGCTGGCGGGCAGAGAGAATAAATAGGAGAAATCCAAGCTCTGGAGAAGAGAGAAGGAGGAGGAGCCAAAAAAGGAGATGGAGAGGAGGACACCAGGGGCCAGCCACCCAGCCATACAGCCAGCCATGGAGTAAGAAGGAAGATATTTAGAGTAAAGGAAGGTAAAAAGCCCAAAGGCAAAATATAGTTAATATATTCTCTATATAATATAGAGAAATGGGATAATATAAGTTAGAAAAGCTGGCTAGAAACAAGCAAAGTTAAGGCCGGACATTCATAAGTAAGATTATGTTTCTGTGTATTTATTTGGGAGCTGAGTGGTGGGCCCCCTAAGAGTAAAAAACCCAACTACACAGAGTAATTAATGCGGGGCATCCCACACTCAGGGGCTGGAAGACTCAACATAAAAAATTCAGCTATCTTCCAAGGTCATGGTGGTGATATTTTATTTGTGCTCTAACAAATAAAGCTTGCCTGGGGCTCAGAGGGAAAAGCCAGCCACTATATTAAACATAGAGGTCAGGCAGTGGTAGCACATGCCTTTAATCCTAGCATTCGGGAGGCAGAGATCCATGCAGATCTCTGTGAGTTCAAGGCCACACTGGGAACAGAGCCAGGTGTGGTAGCACACGCCTTTACTCCCAGCACTAGTTAACCATAGAGGTCTGGAGGTCTGTACAGACAGACAGCAAGTGATAGAGCTGGGCAGAAAGAGGAAGTGATGTAGAGAGAAGAAAGATGGCAGGGCACGGAAAGGTATATAGGCATGAGTATACAGGAAGTAGCTCTTTGTTGGGCTGAGGATTTCCTAGCAGTAAGAACTTGTGGCTGGCTTGTTCTGTTCTTCCGATCTCTCAATTTTCACCCCACTGTCTGGCTCCGGGGTCTTTATTATTAAGACCATTTAGCAATTCTTGTTATAGGCCATCTTTGGGTTTCCTCCAGTTCCTGTCAAAATCCCAGGAACTCTGTTTTGTAGTCACAGATAAGTTGATTTTTTAAAACTCACATGGGAAGGTACAGCTTTGTAATACCTGAAATAACCGAGAATGGAGCGGGAGGAGTCACATTTCCCACAGTAAAGCTTATAGTGAGGGCTGGAGAGAGAGTTCAGTGGTTGAGGGCCTACTATTCTCTTGCAGAGAGACTTACAGTTAAGTCCCCAGCACCCTCATCAGGTGGTTTAATCTGTCTGCAGCTCTAGCTCCAGTGGCCTCTGGGGCAACTACACTGTAACTAGAGTTTTCCTGCCTTGCCCACAGTCAGGACAAATCTCTGTCACCCGCCAGTCCCACAGCTGCTCAGACCCAACCAAGTAAACACAGAGACTTATATTGCTTACAAACTGTATGGCCGTGGCAGGCTTCTTGCTAACTGTTCTTATAGCTTAAATTAATCCATTTCCATAAAACTATACCTTACCATGTAGCTCATGGCTTACCGGCATCTTCACATGCTGCTTGGCATGGTGGCGGCTGGCAGTGCCTCCTTCTACCTTCCTGTTCTTTCTTTTCTCCTCTCTGTTAGTCCCTCCTATACTTCCTGCCTAGCCACTGGCAAATCAGTGTTTTATTTATTGACCAATCAGAGTAATTTGACCATCCCACATCACTATACTCATGTTGCTCAAACCCACAGAGACACATAACACACATAAATTAGAAAAAAAAAAAACAGGCTGGGTATGGTGGCACATGCCTTTAATCCCAACACTTGGGAGGCAGAGAAAGGTGGATCTCTGTGAGTTCAAGGCCAGCCTGGTCTATAGATTGAGTTCTAGGACAGCCAGGGCCACACAGAGAAACCCTATATGGAAAAACCAAAAAAAAAAAAAAAAAATACCCTGTCTTGCTGGGCGGTGGTGGCACAAGCCTTTAATCCCACCACTTGGAAGGCAGAAGCAGGCAGATCTCTGTGAGTTTGAGGCTAGCTTGGTCTGCAAAGTGAGTTCCAGGACAGGCTCCAAAGCTACACAGAGAAACCCTGTCTCGAAAAACCAAAAACCAAACCAAACCAAAACAACACCCCCCAAAAGACCCTGTCTCAAAAAACAAAACAAACCAAAATACATCTTTAAAAAAAGCTCACAGTACGGCTGTTGTAATTAGGACTATATGGTATCTGCAGAGAAATCGATATAGTAATCAACTATAATGAAATGCACCCAAACAAATACGTTAAGCCAAGCTTTGGTAATGCATGAGGCAGCACTCCTAACCACCAGTGGAGCATTGGTCATCCAACGGCCAAACAAACAAACAACCCGAACCATCCCAATGCAAATCCCATATCCTATCCAACAATGGGCTCCAAATGGGTCAGAGACAAAATGTGAACCTTTTAGAAAAAAATTTTGAGAAAACCTTAGGCCCTAGGATTAGGCAAAGAGACTCACATCAAAAACAGTTCTCCATAAAAGGGAAAAATTGATAAATTAGATTTACAAAGTAGGAGAAAATATTTGCAAGCCACATAGTCAACAAATGACTAGTGTCTTGAATATAGAAAGAATGCTGAAAACTCAGGGAGCATCTAGTCAGGACACGGGCAAAATGAAGGAAGAGATAATTCACCAGGAAGGGGGTGGGGTGTAGTGCACATGAGAAAGGGTCACCACCATCAGCCTTCGGGGTGATGTCAGCCAGTGTACAAGATGTCGGCACACACCCATGAGAATGGAACTAGACAGAAGCACTTCTACATTGCTGGCCTAGATAAAAGGAGAGGCAGGGGCTGGAGAGAGGGCTTAGCAGTTGAGAACTCTTGCTGCTCTTTTCCAGAGGACCTGAGTTCGATTCCCTGCACAGACATCAGGCAGCTCACAATGGCCTATGACTCCAGCTCCAGGGGATCTGATGCTCCTGGCTTCTGAGGGCACCTTCACTCACGGGCACACACCCACACCAAGACCTATACTCACATGCACATAAGAACAAATCTGAAAAAGAAACCAGAATGAAAAGGGTGATCCCAAAACACCTTGGCAGTTTCCTATGGAGCTGTGCACAGCTACAAAATCAGTTGTTTTCTTGACTATTTATCCCAGGGCAACAAAAGCTGTACACAGAAAAGCTGTACCTGGATGTTCATAGCAGCTGCCCTTCTAAAAGCCTCAATGGGCAGTTACAGGTGCCATTTAATGGATGATTGGTTAAAACACAGCAAATGGGCCGGGCGGTGGCGGCGGCAAACGCCTTTAATCCCAGCACTCGGGAGGCAGAGGCAGGCGGATCTGAGTTTGAGGCCAGCCTGGGCTACAGAGCGAGATCCAGGGAAGTCGCAAAGCTACAAAGAGAAACCCTGTCTTGAAAAAACCAAAAACCAAACCAAGAACACCACCACCACCACCACCACCACCACCACCACCACCACCACCACCACCATCACACACAGACACACACACACAGAGCAAACCATCTATACCACGGAGCATTGTGCTGCAGCTTCAAAAAGTCAACCAGCTGGGTGGTAATGGTAAGCATCTTTAATCCCAGCACTTGGGAGGCAGAGGCAGGCAGATCTCTGTGAGTTCAAGGCCAGCCTGGTCTCCAAAGTGAGTTCCAGGACGGTCAGGACTGCTACACAGAGAAACCCTGTCTTGAAACCAAAAGTCAATTGATTATATGTTGGATGAACTGGGCATGGTGGTGCACACCTTTGATCTCAGCACTCAGGAGGCAGAGATAGGTGGATCTCTATGAGTTCTAGGCCAATCTGGTCTACACAGTGAGTGCCATGCCAGCCAGAGTTATAAGGCGAGACCTTATCTCAAGTAAATCTTGGACAAGTCTTCTGGGAATTACACTGAGTCAAATAAAAGCCATTTCTAAAGATAATATATTGTATTCATGTAACACTCTGAGACAACACAATTATAGAAACTGAGTACAAATTAGTGGATGCCAGGGGTCAGAGGGCAGGAGTGGACAGAAGTGACCATGACTTTTATAAAAGGTCAATCTGAGGGGCCTTGAGGGTGATGGACCTGTTCTGAATCTTGCCTGTGTCAGTGTCCACATTCTGCTTAAGATGTCACACTGCCCTTAGCCCAGGAGCCAAGCCAAGTCTTCAGAAGAAATGACAATCGGGATACAAAAATGCATTTATTGGAAAAACCAGCTTGCCCACTTACTGCAGTGATTTTTCCGAGTCACGTGACCAAGTCTGCACCCTTTTCACCGTTCCAGAGAGAAACTGCGTTCCCTGTCTCATCAGCTGATGACCGCTCACCTCCACCTCAGGCTAATCCACTTGTCTCCTCTGGTTCCCACACTAGGTGTTTCATACACATGGGATCACACATGACGGGTCTTCTGTCACTGCTTTCCATAATGGCTTTTCCTTTATCGTTGAATAGTATTCTGCTGTGCAGATATGTCACATCTACTCCATTCCTCAGCCGGTCAGTATTTAATTTAGGTAGTTCCCACTTTTTTGCTGTTAGGAACATTCATGTTCATATGTCTGTGTGGTCATGCATTTTCATTTTGGGAGGTTAAATGCCCATGGAGTTGCTGGGTCATATTCTATTGGCAATATCGTTTTTTTAAAATATTTTTTAAAGATTATTTTTATTTTATGTGATTTGCCTTAAAATGTGTATGTGCACTGTGAATGCACCCAGTGCCTGCAGGGGTCAGAAGAAGGCTCTGGATTTCCCAGAAGTGGACTCAAGGAAGGTGTCAGTCACCCTGTGTGCGCTGGGAACTGAACCAGGGTCCTCTGGAAGAGCAGTAAGCCCTCTTAACTGCTGAGCCGTCTCTCCAGTCCCCCCTGACTGGTTCTTAAGGGTTAGGGGCCCCATCAATGTCGCCTGTCATTCTGATGAGCTGCTTCTTGGAAGACAGACATGGACAGGAAACAGGCAGGGTTTGTGTTCCCTACAAAGTGGTCCCCGACTAACAGAATGGAAACTGCAATTAGCTAGCTCATGCTTCTGTTACTCCCTTGACAGTGGATACACAGCAGTAGCCTGAAATGTAAGTATTTCTATGTGATAAGCTGCTGAAGTCAAATTTACATCCATGGGTTTTTACTTGGCAAGGAAAAATCTTTCTCAGACAACAGCTACAGACAAGTTGGAAAAGACAGATGAAATATTGTTCCATCACACAGTCCTTTCTAAGAAGTCAAGGGCCTTCAAAGCTCTTAGACACCCACATGAATGTCTACAGGGTCCAAAGATGGCCAATTCATGGGCAGGAATGATTGAAAGTTGGTGGTCCTCGGTTGCCCTTCTATGGCAATGTTTTCTTAAAGTTTCAGCAGACTTTTTGCCAGACTTAATTTTAGCTGCTCTGGACAGGCAGGAAAGCCAGGGCAGGAAAGAGGGGTGTATGCTCATAACACCATCCATTGCAGTCTGTCAGGCCACTTGGAATTAGAAAAACCAGACAACCCTGCACTCCAAATTTCCTGACAGCCACTGGGAAGCCAGTGCTCCCGGGGGAACTGATGGTTCTTCCGGTGACAGAGAGGCACAGGGTTTCTCCTTGCTAATCCTATTCTGTGTGACCACAGGGGACCTTTCTACCTGTACACCTTTGACCTCTGCAGCCAATCTGAGGCTCCAGGGCTCCGGTGTGGTGGACAGTCTGCTTTGAGCTGGGTTTTACTAAAGGGATGCCTGCAAAAGATGGAGCCATTATAAACGTGCTGTCCTGGTTGGTGAAAAGTGCTGAATTATTAAGATCGGTCTTACATAATTGTGCCTGGGTATTGCAAAATATAGTATTCTGAATAATTCTCAGAAGGAAAAGCTTCGCTCCAGACGCATAATCATAAAATGACTACCAAAAAAGCACCCCCTAATGCACCGAGGTCCTGTGAGGAAGCGCTGCCTTAAAAAAAAACAAAGAAAACTTAAATAGCTACTGCAAGAAATAAATCGACCATAAATACAGGAAAAGGAGCTCCTCAATAATTTAGTGTGCTGAACCAAAGTCACTAATCATCTCCAACTGTCTCCGAGTAACTTGGGCTGCCAGGGCATCCTCTCTGGGGTCCAGACACCACTTGCTTCTCTCTCCCTCCTGACTTCTCTACACAGCTGCTTTACATTTCTGTGCACAGTGCCAGCCTGGAGCTAGCCTGGGCTGCACCAGCTCCTGCAGCTGTGAATGCTGCCCAACATCAAATACCAATCTTACTTAAAACAGTGTGAGATTGGTTGTTCTTGTTTTGAGGCAGGGGCTCAATATGCAGCCCTGGCTGGCCTGGACTTGGTATGTAGAGCAGGCTGGCCTTGGACTCATAGGGATCTGCCTGCCTCAGTCTCCTGACTGCTGGTAGATGATGGCATCTGATTCAGTGTCGAGGCTGGACACTCCTGCTTGTTCCTGGAGTAGGCCACGTGCTCAGGCAGGGCAGTAATGACAGTGTAGATCTGTTCTCCTTCCCCGTTGCTGGGATGGGCCCCACCTATTCCTTTAAGACCTGCCTTTACCAGGGAGCTTCTTCAGATCTTCCCCTTTCCCTCTTCCTGTGATGGTCTGAATGAGAATGGCCCCCATAGGCTCATATGTTTGAATGGTGGTCCCCAGTTAACGGGACTGTTTGGAAAGGATTCAAAGGTTTTGGATTAGGTGTGACCTTGTTGGAGGGGGTGTGTCACTGGGGGTGGGCATTGAGGTTTCAAAAGCCCACAACAGTTCAGTCTCTCTCTGCCTGCAGATCAGGATGTAAAGCTCTCAGCTATTGCTCCAGCACCATGCCTGACTGCTTCCTGTCCTGATAATCATGGACTTGCCTTCTGAAATTGCAAGGAAGGCCCCAATAAATGCTTCCTTATAAGAGTTACCTTGGTCATGATGTCTCTTCAGAGCAATAGAACAGTAACTGAGACATTTCTCTTCCTCATACATTGTCTAGTCAGTTGCTTCTTTCTGATCATTTTTTAAAAATTTACCCATAATTGAGTGCTTTAATTTCCAATGCAATATTTAAGAATTCTATATGAGGAGGACATGGCTCTTCTGGAGGACCTGAGTTCACTTCCCAGCACCCACATCAGGTGGCTCACAAGCACCTGTCACTCCAGCTCCAGGGGACCTGACACCTCTGCCTCTGTGGGCACCAGCACTTGCATCCACAGACACATAATTAAAAATAATAAAAAAAGATTAAAATATAATTCTACAGAGACAGGCAGATCTCCATGAGTTTGTAGTCAGCCTGGTCTACACAGAGTTCTGGGACAGCCAGGGCTACATAGAGACACTGTCTTAAAAAAAAAAAAAAGAAAAACAAAAAAGAAAGAATTCTGTATGAAATTATCACGTTTACATATATAGTTTCTTAAATTCCAGATATATAAAACCTAAAAGTTTTTCCCTTTATTGCATTTAAAAATATATATTTTAATTGTACGTATGTGTGTATGTCAACATACTTCTGTCCTGTAGGGCATGAACACCTTGGGTTGGGACTTGATTACTTTTGTGCTTCCCCTAAGTCCTGTAAGCTCATCGAAGAGGAAGGCTGACTCATGTTTGTATGGCTTGTGTCTGACACATATGAGGGAGCCGTTCCTTGTCAGCGACTGGATGAAAACTCAGCAGGTCAAGTTGGGTTGTGGGGTCATGAATGGGTTTAGAGGGTATTTCATTCCATTTGCTCAGGCTTCCCTTGGACCCTCTTCCTACTTAGAAATGATCGGAATCACTTGCCCTTGAGTGATGAGAAACGACAGCACAGTTTTCACCCACAGGTCCCCACCTCTGGAACTGGAGGCGGTGGGTGGCGCTGTCCAGCCAGAGAGCTTTGTCGGGTCCCCCACACGGAGATCTTCCTTCCTTCCTTCCCCTCACGTGTGAACAACTGGTTACCGGAAGAGGTGCAGAACACACCTAACTCTAACAGTGATGCCTTTGGACTGATTAACTTGAGGGAAGGGTTTTGTTCACTTTGGTACTTTTTGAAAGTCAACTGCTATCAAAGTTACTATAGCCTTAATTTATGTGTCCTCCGAAGAGAATTTATTTTGCAGTGTCTTTTGGGAGAGACTGTAAACCAGTCCCCACAGTCTGAGTCCACTGAAAGCCCACTTCCAGGGAAGTGTAGTAAAATAAAGGGCGGAGGAAAAGGGTTACCCTAACGAGGCCCTTTCATCTGGATTCCCTGGGCTGAACTGCCTTCTAAGTTCCCAAAAGGAAGACACTGCTAAGATTATGAAGATGCCCATTCACTCTGAATGCTTATTTTGATATCTGCTATGGGACGGGAAGGAAATAGTTGATAATAAGATACCTGTTCTTTGCCAGGAGGTGATGGCGCACGCCTTTAATCTCAGCACTAGGGAGGCAGAGGCAGGCAGATCTCTGTGAGTTCGAGGCCAGCCTGGGCTACAGAGTGAGTTCCAGGAAAGGTGCAAAGCTACACAGAGAAACTCTGTCTCGAAGCCCCACCACCACCCAAAAAAAAAAAAATACCTGTTCTTTGAACATATGCTGGCATGATTAGAAACTGGCAGAAAAGACCTGAACAGGGACCCTCCCTGAACCCACAGGGTCAGCAGAAGGAACTTGTTATGCTTCAGATCCGGTTCTGAGAAGCCCATTAGTCTAAGTCTGGAATACGGTTTATCTCTTCTTGTCTTTGAAAAGCAAGTCTAAACTTGGCCTTGAACTCAAGAGATCCACATGTTTCTGCTTCCCGAGTACTAGGATTAAAGGCGTGACTAACCAGGAAGTAAAAGCTCTCCTCCTACTATGTGCAGGCCTTAGAGATGATACTTTGTGAGTGAGACTGTATTGGTCACCAACGGCCTTTTCAATTCCGAACGCATCACGATGTCACACTTTGAAGTGCTGTGATGCCATAAAACAGCACACAGGATAACGTATCTTCACCAGGACCCTCTTCCCACTGTTTTCTACGCCTTGCCCCAACAACCGACTTGCTCGTCAACCCCTTCCAGAGCAGACTTTTGTTAATATTTAACCCTTTCTAATTCCCACCATTTGTGGAAGCTCTGGCTATAAATTGGTGAAAGGTTATAAAATTGAATGAAAAAGAGAATTTTTCCATTTATTTTACTTCGGTCCACACAAAGTGATTCAAAGCAAGCATACTACCCAAACTGAAAAGCCAGGGGCTGGGTGAGGTCTCCACCCCACCTGCCACAGCCCAGGGACTTCTGCCACCTTTATTTATAACCTCTAGTGTTTAAGGGTGGTAGTGATGGTGTGGGTATGGATTTGCTGTGGTGCAGATGGACAACTTGTGGGAATTTGTTATCTCCTTCTGCCACGTGGGTTCTGGGGATGGAAGGTCGTCAGGCTTGGCAGTAAGCCATCTTGACCACCCAGGTCTTTTTTTTTCCACAGTGTAATTTCAATGTGTATTTCTTTAATTGTATATATTTATACATTTATTTGCCTAGAGACAGGGTCTCATGTAGCCCAGACTGGCCTCAAACTTTTTATGCAGCAAAGATGACCAAAGACTTCTGATCCTCCTGCTTCTACCTCCCAGGTGCTAGGATTACAAGTGTTCCATCACACCCACCTCACACAGGGACTGAACCCTAGTGATATCTTCTCATGTGTTTACTGGCCATTCCCACATCATCTTTCGTGAAATGAGTGTATGCTTGCCCAAACTTTGATTGGATTTTTCTGTTCTTCTTACTGACTAACCGAGCTGTTGGTGTGGCAGACGGGCTCTGACATGTCCCCCAGTAACCCAGCCTCACTTCCTAGGATTCAGAAGTCTGTGTACTTTGCTTTCCTTGAGCACAGGCTGTATCTACATCTTGCCTCTAACTAAGAGAACATGGCGAAGATGACAGAGCATTGCCTCCATGAGGAAGAGCTGTCTATAAGATGTGGCGTCTGTCTTCCCAGGACCTCCTCTCTCTTGCTGGTTGGTGTTGATGAGTTAGGGTTAGGGTTAGGCTGACATGTTGGAGGGACCCATGTGGCAGGGACCAAGGCTCTCATACAGCATCCTGCAGGGACTGACCTCTGCCACCAGCCACAGGAGCTTGGGGATGGATTTGAGCCTCCTCCAGATGAGGGTTAGTGCTGGGTGACTTCCTGGGGCCTCCTTTAGGAGAGACCTTGAGGCAGAGGCCACTGTTGAACTATCCTTGGAGCATGGCCCACAGAAAACACGAGTGATAAATATGTGGTTCAGGCCACTGTTTAAGTTTGTGTGTTTGTGGTACGTGTATGTTTGTGTGTGCTTGTGCGTGTGTGTGGAAGTCAGAGGTCAATGGTGGATATCTTCCTCTTTCACGGTCTACCTTAGTTTTTGATAGAGGACCTTTCACTAAACCTGGAGCTCAATTTGGCCAGACCAGCTATCCAGTAAGATCCAGGCATGCTCCTGTCTCTCTTTCTTAAGCAATAGTTACAGTCATGTGCCACTATGCCCAGCTTTTTCCATGAATGCTGGGAATTGAACTCAGGTCCTCACACATGTGTAGCAAACACTTTACCAACTAAGGCATCTCCCCAACCCCCAAGTTGAAAAAGAACACATTTAGAGCTGGGCACTGTGGTGTATTCCTGCATGCCCAGCTTCTGGGGAGTTTGAGGCCGGCCTGAGCAAATGGAGCTACCCCATCTTCAACAAAAGATAAACTGACATCGAGGATGCAGTCGTCTGTCAGATACCTGGTTGGTGAATGTTTTCTCCATTTTGTGGGCTACCATTTCATAGTCCCTTAACCATGCCGTTAAAAGGGCAACCATTTTCAGTTTGGATGGGATCTGTGTGAAGCTGTGTGATGAGTAATCTTGATTGTCAACTTAATTGTGCTGAGAAGCACCAAGGTTAGTGAAGCATCTTGGGTGTGCAACCACCTCTCAGTGTGAGGGTCAGTTAAGGGGGCACGCCTGCCTTCAGCCTGGGTGGTGCCAGCCCACAGGCAGGGCCAGATGGAATAAAATGGGGGAAAATTGCCAGTGAGCTCAGGCATAATGCCCCCCCAGACAGACAGACAGACAGACACACACACACACACACACACACACACACACACACACACACACACACACACGCTGCTATGATATGCTCCCACCATGATTTCTGGTCCATGATGGACTGAAGCCAGACACCATTAGTCAAACTAAGCCTTTCCTCTTCTAAACTGTTTCTCCCAGGCTCACACATCCTCCTGTGACTTGTGTTTTCTGTGTCTTTGCCTTCTCCCCCTTAGGCTGTGAAGATTTACTTTAACATCCTTCTGGAAGCTTTTTTTCCCTTTGTAGCCCTCAACCCAGTTGTACATCATGACACGAGTCTCCCCCACAGGACTGAAGTTGTGGGAGGAGAAGACCGTTTTCCTTATTAACCACAGCACTACCAGGACTGAGCATCTTCCAGGCTGTGGGCGTTCCACACCCACTGGACAGTGTTTGGTCAACTTGACAGAAGCTAGAGTAGTCTGGGAAGAGAAACCTCAATTGAGAAGATGCCTCATCAGATGGCCGATAGGCAAGTCTGTGGGGCATCTTCCTGGCTAATAATTGATATGGGAGGGCCCCGCCCACTGTGGGTCACTGAAGAAGGAAGCTTCTTTCTTGATGGACTGACACTGTTTCCTTTTTTCCATTTATGATAATATTGTCAACCTGAGAGAATCTAGAATCGCCCAGGAGACAAACCTCTGGGCACGTCTGTGAGGAAGTTGCTAGATTGGGTAAACTGATTGGGATTTCCACCCCAAATGTGGGCGGCGCAGTCACAAGGCCGAGATGCCAAGCTGTATCAAAAGTGAGCTGAGCACCAGCAGTCACTGACTTCTACTTGATGACAGATGAAATGGGACCTCGTGTTCCTGCCACTGTGACTTCCCGTCACTATGGGCCGCACCCTCCAACTGGAAGCCAAGATGAAGCCTTCCATCCTCAAGCTGCCTTGGTCGGCATTTGCCACAGCGATGGGTAAAGTTACAAGTGCTGGCTTTCCCTTCTTTCCTCGGGGCGTCTTTGTGCACCGTCACATCCGGTGCTCCTGTTTGCAAAGGTGAAGGACGGGAGAAGCCTGTAGATGCAAAGTGCCGCATCTGGCCTCAGGTCATGAGCCTCCTCTTGGGCAAGTGCTGTTTGCTTTCATATATCTGGATCAGTGGGCTGTATGGATCAGTATCCTCCAGAGAGCTGGGCACTCTGAGCTATACACAGTGCATATTCTGAAAGCTTAGGACACTCTCCAAACGCAAAGCGGCAAGGCGCCCTGGCCCTGGCCTTCCTCACCTATGTGTCCCTGTCCCTGCCTCCTAGAAATCTTCCCTTTGACTTTTCTATTCATCTGTGACCTGTTTTGATTCAGTTTCTTGTGACACATGATGATACATGGTTGCTGGAAACAGTTTACTCTCCCATCGAGGTGATCTGCTGCCTTGATCTACAATCAGTTGATCCGAAGGGGGATTTATTTCTGCGCACTCTGCTTCGTGCACTCATCAGAATCTATGCTTTTACCATCACCGCCCTGTCTGAAAACTGTAGCTCTCGGCCACACCTTGGACTCAAGGATCGAGGACCTTCCCAACTCTTGCATTCGTCTCCCCTTCCTTCTCCCCTTCTCCTTCCTTCTTCTATGCCTCTTCTCCTCTTTCTAAAAAAGTTTAATTTTGGGGGCTGGGGAGATGGCTCAGAGATTAAGAGCACTGGCTGCTCATCCAGAGACCCTGGGTTTAATTCCCAGCACCCACATGACAGATCACAACTGTCTATAACTCTGGTTCCATAGGATCTGGCACCTTCACACAGATCTACATGTAGGCAAAAACACCAATGCACATAAAATAAAAAAAAATATTTAAAAATGTCTAATTTTATTTCATATGTATGGGTGCTTTGCCTGTATGCACCATTTTGTCTAGGCACTGTGTACATGCAGTGCCCATGGAAACTAGAAGAGGGTGCTGGACTCTCCTTGAACTGTAGTTACGTTGTGGGCTACCATGTGGCTACTGGGACTCAAATGTGGGTCCTCTGCAAGAGTAACAAGTGCTCTTAACTGCTGAGCCCTCTCTTCCTCTCGTTTCTCATCTTCTCCTGTCTCTCCCTCCCTTCCTTTCTCTTCTTGACACAAGGTCTTGCTATATAGCCCAGGCTAGCCTCATGCTCATGATCCTCTTGCCTCTGTCTCCCAAGCACTGGGATTACTCTGTTCTTCCTTTGAAAAGTGTTTGTTTTACAGAGCCTTTGGGTTTTTCTACATGAGAAATCACATCACTCAGTGCCTTCTACCTTTAAGTCTTTAGTTTTATAGTCCCTTGCTAACTGGATAAATTTATAAATCCTATGTGTGTATACATATTTATTCAGATTAGAACACAGCATAGTATTTGTGACTTCGTTCAGAAAATATACAAAGTATACTATATGCATTATATTATCATATGTAATACAGAACACAAAAGGAAATGTTTTTTCTATTTTAAACTCACCTCTATGTATTAATTAGCACAGTGTACTGTACAAGGGTGGTGTGCACACTATACTAGGCTGTGGCTCCTCTGGATGCACACTGCTCCATTGCAGAGGATTTTGTTGCTGCCTACCTAGCATCCGTTCTCTTTTACTTTGTTGTGGAATGTTTTTTTTTTTTTGGTTTTGTTTTTTTTTTGGTTTTTTCGAGACAGGGTTTCTCTGTGTAGCTTTGTGCCTTTCCTGGAACTCACTTGGTAGCCCAGGCTGGCCTCGAACTCACAAAGATCCGCCTGCCTCTGCCTCCCGAGTCCTGGGATTAAAGGCGTGCGCCACCACCGCCCGGCTGTGGAATGTTATTTTAAGATGTGTCACATTCATTTTTGCTGTGGAATATTTGTTTAATGATGCAAAGATGTATTGTATTCTTTTATGTTGCATTTGTTTAACTCTATAAAGCTGTGCTATTTTGCCTGTCTAAAACACCTGATTGGTCTAATAAAGAGATGAATAGCCAATAATGACGTAGGAAAGAGGGCGGGTGGGGCTGCCAGGCAGAGAGAATAAATGAGGAAGAGAGAAGAGGGAGGAGCAAGAAGAGGAAAGGGAGAGAAGGACACCAGGGGCCAGTCACCCAGTCACCCAGTAACCCAGAGTAAGGAGGAAAGAAAGGTATATAGACTAGAGAAAGGTAAAAGTCCAGAGACAAAAGGTAGATGGGATAATGTAAGTTAAGAAAAGCTGGCTAGAAATAAGCCAAGCTAAGGCCAGGCATTTATAAGAAAGAATAAGACTCTGTGTACTTATTTGGGAGCTGGGTGGTGGCCCCCCAAAGAGACAAAACAAAAAACCAACTACACTATTTCCCTTTCAGAATGCTGGGGTTCACATCCTTTCCACATATGAGTTACACTGGCTCCAGTCTCTCTGGAGCTGTCCTGACCTCCAAGGGAGGCTGTTAAAGAGAGTCAGTTCCACATTAAGTGTACATGTCTCTGTCCATCATCCCTTCATGTCACAGAAAGGCATGCAGCTGAGAGCTACTAAGGGCCAGGTACCTTCAATGAAGCCATACCTGAGAGAGGACCTGGGTCCTGGAGGAGGTCACTGAGCAGGCCTGCGTCTCGCTTTGCCTGGAGCCTGCCTATGCTACCCAGGGACCTGCAGACATGAGAAAATAATGACTTTATCCTTGGAGCCTGTTTGAGGCAAATTCTGTTGCTCTACAGTTCAAACCATACTGGGTGATACTGGGTGCTATGTCAGAGACAAGCCACACCTGCTGGAGGTCGGGGACAGGTGGAGACAATATTCAAAGTCTGGAAGCCAGGGAGCCTCTTACGTTGATCTAAACATCACCAAGAAGTTGAAATAAAAGAAGTTCCACCTACAGAGAGGGTGTAGATGCTGAAGAACTTTCTGGAATGGGGCTTCCTTCAGAGTTGTATTGAGGTAGCTTTAAAAAATTAATTAATTAATTTTTTTGGTCTCTCTCTCTCTCTCTCTCTCTCTCTCTCTCTCTCTCTCTCTCTCTCTCTTTCAGGAGTCAGTCCTCTCCCTTCACCATGTGGATTCTGGGGTGTGAACTCAGGTCATCTTGGTGGCAAGAGCCTTTACTGCTGAGCCATTATCACTGGCCCTGGGAGGTGAGAGGGAGGAGATGCTTCAGATCTGGCTGTGGCAGACTAAAAGTCCTGGAGGTGACGATGCCTTGAGACCACAGGCAGGCAGCCAGTGGCTGAGAGGAGTATTCTCAGAAAATCCGTGGGAAGATTAGATTAGGGTCTGCATGCACACACAATAAATAAATAAATAAACAGAAGGAATGAAAGGAAAGAAAGTGTGCCCGATGACTAAAATATGGCCTCCTTGACTTTAATGGGAACAAGAGAAACTAGGCAGTAAGAAATCAAAGCCTGGTTAGAAACTATCAAGTGTGACCTACTCATGGACCATGAAAGCCACTGAATGGGCCAACCCCATAGAACAATATAGTTTATTTACTTTAAAAATAAAGGATGGAAAGAGTGCAGATGACTGAGAGTAAAGCTTGCATGGAGGAACTTGACTTAATTACAGAGAGAGAGAGAGAGAGAGAGAGAGAGAGAGAGAGAGAGAGAGAGAGAGAGAGAAAGAGAGGAGAGAGGGAGAGAGAGAGAGAAGGAGAGACATTTATGAATGGCTGGCCAAAATTTTCTCTCACTCATTCCTTCTTTTGATTACTGATGAATGCTGAAGAAGGAACCAGTGCATATGTGTTGTGACCTCGTTTTCACAGAATGTTGTGTACACATAGGGCACAAGTTATAGTGTTGTTAAAATTGTCGCAAAGTGTGTTCTTTCTCTCTCTCTACAATAACAGTAGCTCTGTATTGAGAACAACATAAGCCTGGGGAGGGGGCAGGGAAGAATAATTTAAACTCGTTCACCCTTCAGTCAGCAGTAACCAAGTGAAAACAAGGCTGCCACTTGCTTGCCACGTGGTGGGGTGTTTTTTGTTCGTTCGGGTTTTTTTTTTTTTTTTTTTTTAAAGACAGGATCTCTTGTAGCTCAGGCTAGCTTCCAACTTTGTAGCTGGAGATGACTTTGAACTCCTGATCTTCTTGCTTCCACCTCCCAAGTACTGAGATTACAGGGGTGGACCATCACGCCCAGCTTCTCTAGTGCTTTTAGGTGCATCTGCTGGTGTGTGATTCTATATACTCTGGGGGACGGGGAAACCCAGTGTGCACATGTGCACACATACATACACAGGTGTGGCAAAGAATGTTGTTAGAGAACTGTACTTGATAAGAAAATGGTGAGTTTCTTCTTTTCCTGCTGAGAAGTGGGTAGCTGCCAGACCCGTACCCTCTAGGGAATGTTTATGTGCTAAGTTTGGACCGTGGCAGGAGAAAAGGTTAGGGCCACAAATCCTCTCAGAATCAGTCTCTTCGTGCTCCTTCATCACTCTGTATCCTGAACATTTGTAGATGACAGGACTGTAGATGCTTTACAATGTGTAGTGTCTAAGCTGGCTGTTACCTTCATACATCTGGGGAGAGGGAACAAGAATTGCCTCCATCAGACTGGCCAGTGGCCATGTCTGTAGGGCATTGTCTTAATCGCTAACTGACATAAGAGGGTTCAGCCCTCAGTGCCCTACGTAGGCAGGTGGGCCTGGGCTGTATACGAAGGTAGCTGAGTCTTTCTTTATGGTCTCTGCTTCTCAGGTTCCTGCCTCCAGGTTCCTGCCTCCAGGTTCCTGTCCTGGCTTCTCCTGATGATGAACCCGTAAGCCAAATGAAGAGTTTTCTCCCCCAAATTGCTTCTAGTCAGTGTTTTATCACAGAAACAGAGAAGCAAATTAGAACACAGGGTTAGTGAGCACCTACAAACTGTGAGGAGATTAGTGAGCACCTACAAACTGTGTGAGGAGATTAGTGAGCACCTACAAACTGTGAGGAGATTAGTGAGCACCTACAAACTGTGAGGAGATTAGTGAGCACCTACAAACTGTGTGAGGAGATTAGTGAGCACCTACCAACTGTGTGAGGAGATTAGTGAGCACCTACCAACTGTGAGGAGATTAGTGAGCACCTACAAACTGTGAGGAGATTAGTGGGCACCTACAAACTGTGTGAGGAGATTAGTGAGCACCTACTAACTGTGTGAGGAGATTAGTGAGCACCTACCAACTGTGTGAGGAGATTAGTGAGCACCTACCAACTGTGAGGAGATTAGTGAGCACCTACCAACTGTGAGGAGATTAGTGAGCACCTACCAACTGTGAGGAGATTAGTGAGTACCTACAAACTGTGTGAGGAGATTTGAAGGTAGGGTGGGGACTGCTGCACGTCTTGACATATCTGCAGGAAGTACAAAAGTGATGACTTCCTGTGCTGACACTAAGGCTCTGTGACAGTTAGTGGCAGTTTCATTTTAAACATGGAGCTCTCTCTCCAGCCCCTCTATTTGAAATAATTTTTAAAGATTTATTTATTTTACATGTATGAATGCTTGCCTTCATGTATGGACATGTAGAAAGACAGGATCCTATTTGATAGATGCCTTCCTTATGATGTTTTACCTGCTTAAAACTATTATTATTATTAATTTCTTCCTCTCTCCTCCTCCTGAGACAAGGTTTCTCTGTGTAGTACTGGCCGTTTTGTAGACCAGGCTGGTCTTGAACTCAGAGATCTGACTGCTTCTGCTTCTCAAGTGCTGGGATTAAAGGTGTAAAAACTATTATTTTATCATTATTATTTTAAACACTGTTGTGTTTTTGAAATGAGAACTTATTGGAGTTTTATAAATACTGGGGTTTTCTCATCTGTTTTTGGACAAACAAGCCAATCACTCTGAAATAGTCACAGCGTGGCCACCAGGTAAAAACAGATGATGCCAGCCGGGTGGTGGTGGCGCACGCCTTTAATCCCAGCACTTGGGAAGCAGAGCCAGGCGGATCTCTGTGAGTTCGAGGCCAGCCTGGGCTACCAAGTGAGTTCCAGGAAAGGCGCAAAGCTACACAGAGAAACCCTGTCTCGAAAAAAACCAAAAAACCAAACAAAACAAAACAAAAAAACAACAGATGATGCCAACCAGAGGGAAAGCTGTTCTATCTACCACTGTCTTCAAAGAAATGCTTCCCCATGAATGTGAGGTTAAATAGTGAAGGGTGGGGAGAGCGGGGCTTACAATAGAATCATCCATGGCCACCCCTTCCATCCCCATGTGCAACTGCTCATCATGTGACTCAGCCCCCCTCCCCCACCCCCACGCTGCTAAACCACAGCATATTGATTTCTTCCTCACTTACTAGTTTTGGTCATTTTATTTATAGTTTACCATCTTCTGCAGAAGGTCAAGATCAACACTCTCTTTAAGGGAGTTGTGTGTGTGAGTGTGTGTGTGCGCACTAGTGTATGTAGGTGGTCTAAAGTTAATGCTTTCTCCTTCATTTACTAAGGCAGCATCTTGCTGAACTCAGAGCCCACAGATCCATGCCTGTCTACCTAGTCAGCTGGACCTGGGGATCTCTCGGTTCTGGCTCTGGGTTGCTGGGCCTCACAACTGCTGTGTTTCACATGGCTTCTTCAAGCTCATTTTAGAAATCCCTCCTATGCCAGGCGGTGGTGGCGCACACCTCTAATTCCAGCACTTGGGAGGCAGAGGCAGGCAGATCTCAGTGAGTTCAAGGCCAGCCTGGTCTACAAAGTGAGTTCCAGGACAGCCAGGACTGTTATACAGAGAAACCCTGCCTCAAAAAACCAAACCAAACCAAACCCAAACCCAAAACAACTCCCTCCTAGTTAAAATGTCATGATGCTGTATGTGAGTGTTGGTCTTCCTTCTCTTCCCTTTCTTCTTGTTTTGCTCTGATTTGAGCTGTGATGGGAGATGCCCTCATTCTTCTCTCTGACTCACACCTTCCCTTCCATTACCCTCCTTGCTGGATTCATGGTAGTTTGAGGTTGAGCCTCCTGGCTTGATCTTCTCCTTTTCTCTTTCATCAAGAGTGTGTGTGTGTGTGTGTGTGTGTGTGTGTGTGTGTGTGTGTGTGTGCAGGTGGAGGTACACATGTGTGTGTGCAGGTGGAGGTGTGCATGTGTGCAGGTGGAGGTGTGCATGTGTGTGTGCAGGTGGAGGTACACATGTGTGTGTGCAGGTGGAGGTGCACATGTGTGTGCAGGTGGAGGTGTGCATCTATGAGTGCAGGTGGAGGTGTGCATCTATGAGTGCAGGCGGAGGTGCACATGTGTGTGTGTAGGTGGAGGTGCACATGTGTATGTGTGTAGGTGGAGGTGCACATGTGTGTGTGTGCAGGTGGAGGTGCACATGTGTGTGTGTGCAGGTGGAGGTGCACATGTGTGTGTGTGCAGGTGGAGGTGCACATGTGTGTGTGCAGGTGGAGGTACACATGTGTGTGTGCAGGTGGAGGTGCACATGTGTGTGCAGGTGGAGGTACACATGTGTGTGTGCAGGTGGAGGTGCACATGTGTGTGCAGGTGGAGGTGCACATGTGTGTGTGCAGGCGGAGGTACACATGTGTGTGTGTGCAGGTGTAGGTGCGCATCTGTGAGTGCAGGTGGAGGTGCACATGTGTGCATGGGCATGTGGAAGCCAGAAGATGCCCTCAGTATCAGCATCAGCCCTCACAAATGCTATCCATTCTCCTTGGAGGCGGGATCTCTCACTGGCCTGGAGCTCACCGTTTAGTCCAGACCATCTGGCTAGTGAGCCTACGCAGGGATCCTCACGTCTGATGCTGGGATGACAGACCTGCTATCAAACTCGGTTTACTCTGGCCCAGATCCAGGTCCCCACACTAGCACAGCAAGTGCTTTATCAGCAGAGCTGCCCCTCCCCCAGCTGACTTTCATCTTTGTCTCTGGGATCTACTTTGCAGACAACGTGCCCAACTTCACTTTAAAATCTGCTCTGATAGCACCCTGCTCTTGTTTCACAGAGGCGCTGCCTTGGGCCGCTTTCCTCACTACTGTTTTCTGTTGTCTCCCCGCCCCTCTTGTAATGGGGGTTCTCCTTAAACCCTGCTGTTCTTCAGCTTCATTTGATGGGGCGCCCTGGAGAGTAGGTTGGGGTTCTTTAGGATGTAAACTACTGATGGGTAGGCTTCACTCTAGTGTAATAAAGCAGCAGGTCAACAAATTCAGCACCTGCAGCTCCAGCCTCTCAAGGGAAACTAATTCCCCACTCTCTGCTTGGGTCGTGGGGATTGAGAGCGAACACAGCAGTGACCATTTGGGGAACAGAGCAGAGGCCACAGGGGCTGGTGGGGTGCTCTGTAGTCCACAGAGCAGAGGCCACAGGGGCTGGTGGGGTGCTCTGTAGTCCACATATTTTTTTTTAACTTAATCTTTTGTTTTATAGAAGGTATTCCTTAAATCTATCTCACTTCGCTGATATTTTTAAATTGGCATGTGGTAATTTTATATATTTTACAGGGCATATGTGACATTTTCTCTTTTGTGTGTGGAGCTAAGGGACCGAGCCTAGGGCCTCATGCATGCAATAACCCGAACCCTTCCTCTGTGTTCTGTGCTACTATCATTCTGTATGGGCATTAAGAAAGCAAACTTAGCCTCCTATGCCATCAAGTGCCTGGGTTTATCAGCTGTCCCACAGACCCAAGCCCTTGCCTCCGGGTAGCTGCTGCCTCCAAGCCTGAGCCACTCTGCTCTCCTTCCCACAGAGAGCGAGTTTTACACAGGCGCCTGACAAAGGAAGCTGTAGCTGCGGCAGTGGAGTCTTCATGGAGGCAAAGGAAAGTGGCCAGGTCACAGGCGCCACCAACAGAAGCTGCCACAACTATCCAGTTATTGGGCGGTTGTTTATCCAAGGTCTTTGCCAATCCATCTTGGTTGTCTTGGGCACAGCACTGTGGCTCCGGTCTGGAATTCTATTCTGTTTCATAACTCGCCTAAAGAGAATGCAACTTGCAGTTTAAGTCTGGGGTAGTAGTCTTTTCTTTTTCTTTTTTTGGTTTTTCAAGACAGGATTTTTTTTCTCTGTGTAGCTTTGGAGCCTGTCCTGAAACTCCCTCTGTAGACCAGGCTGGCCTCGAACTCACAGAGATCCACCTGCCTGTGAGTGCTGGGATTAAAGGTGTGAGCTGCCACCACTGGCTGTATTATTTTCTTGTAATTGTCCTAAATAGCAATGTAGTCTTTGAGACAGAAATTTGGTATCAAGAATCCGCCCCCCCCCCCCAAGAAAACCAATCAAATACAAGCTTTTCTGGAGGAGGAGCCAGGGTTGGGACTTGAACCAAGAGACTGACACATGCTAATCACGTGTTATACCACTGAGTTACATTCCCAGCTCCATTTTTAATTAAAAATTTATAGTTTTAGCCGGGCAGTGGTAGCGCACGCCTTTAATCCCAGCACTCGGGAGGCAGAGGCAGGCGGATCTCTGTGAGTTCGAGGCCATCCTGGGCTACCAAGTGAGTTCCAGGAAAGGCGCAAAGCTACACAGAGAAACCCTGTCTCGAAAAACCAAAAAAAAAAAAAAAATTTATAGTTTATTTTGAGACAGACTCTCCTCAGGTTTTCTGAGTGGCCATGACCTCCTCTGCAGCACAAGCACAAACTGGCCTTGAACTGATGCCCTGCTTCAGCCTCCCAGTAGCCCGGATTAGAAGCCTAGGCCACTCGGTCTGGCCAGAAGAGTTTCTTGAAAAGCTTTACTACGCAGCCAAGTTGACTCTGTTCTCTTTTGGCTCTCCCCTCACTGCGGTCAGCCCCTCAGCACGTCATCAGATTGTGAGCTTGTGAGCGCCGGGGCACTGCCCCGGGGAGGCCCAACAGGCTCTAGCGCTGTGCGTGTGTGTGTGTGTGTGTGTGTGTGTGTGTGTGTGTGTGTGTGTGTGTGTGTGTGGCGCAGCTGGGCTAATGAAGAGCACAGGAACATTCTCGAAACTCTTGGAGCTCTGCAGGTGCCAGGCCACAGCTTTCAAGCAGATCTGTCACTCAGGGTCAAAGACACAGGGGTTCACTTGGGGGACCCCTCCGCAGCATGGAGGGACAGACAGCTGGGCCTTGTCACTTTCCTCCAGCTCTTACTGTCCTCGGTCTGACAGGGGAAAGGGCCAGACAGGACACTGTGGCCAGATGAGGGAGGAGGAGACCTGTCAGAGAAGCTTGGCACATGCTGTGGCGGAGTTTGGTCTTGGAAATGTAAAGTTCCCGAGTCAAACCTGAGGAGAGCTAGCTGTCCACACTACAGGTGTTACTTTGGCAATCTGTGAACACGTGATTATATTCTTTCCTATTCATGTGCTATTTCCTTGGCATTTTTTTTTTCTAAAGAGAACAACAGTTATCTTATATCTTTAAAGGACAAATCAAAACAGCATATGACTCTCAGGACAAGCTGAGTACACATTGTCACCCTCCACCCCACTACCCAGTCTGCATCTGAGGCCAGACCGTCCTGAACATACTAAACACACATGGTATAATATACCCACTTACTAACTGGATACAGAAATAGACAGATGTTACAGTCAAACTCACTTTTATCCATTTGACATGTCCAATAATCAACTGCTTTTTAAATTCTGGAATTTTTGTGATTTGATGGAAAACTAAATCTGATTTTTTTTTTAAAGAATGGGAGATCTTTTCTTTTCTTTTTTTTTTTTCAAGATTTATTTATTATGTATACAGTGTTCTGCCTACATGTATGCTTGCAGGCCAGAATAGGGCACCAGATCTCATTATGGATGGTTGTGAGCCACCATGTGGTGCAGTCAGTGCTCTTAACCTCTGAGCCATCTCTCCAGCCCTAAATCTGATTTTTTTAAACCTGAAATTTTAGTAATTTTATTGCTGTTAAGATTTGTGCTGGTCAGTTTTTGTCAACGTTGATATAAACCTAGACATTTCTGGGAAGGTAAGAATCTCAACTGGGGAACCGCCTCTGTCAGATTGGCCTGTGGGCAGGTCTGTGGGGGCATTATATTGATTAGTGATTGATGGGGGAGGGTTCAGATCACTGCTGGCAATGCCGTTCCTGATCAAGGTGGTCCTGGGGAGTATAAGAGAGCAGGCTGAGCAAGCTATGGAGAACGAGCCAGTGAGCAACATTCCTCCATGGTATCAGTTCTTGCCTTGAGGCCTCACCCTTCTCTTCATGATAGAGTGTGAGCTGAAATCAGCCCTCTCCTCCCCGAGCTGTTTTTGGTCATGGTGTTTAGCACAGCAATAGAAACCTAACTAGGACAAGATTAGAACAAAACACAACACAAAACAAAACAAAGCAAAACATCCCATGGGACTAGAGAGAGAGCGTAGCAGTTAAGAGCACTTGCTCTTCCATAGACCTGGGTTCAGTTCCCAACACTCCCCCCCCCCCCCCCCCCCCGCCACTCACAACCATCTAACCAGAGTTCCAGGGGATCTTATGATCTCCATGGGCACCAGGCATGCATGTGGTGCACAAACATACTTGCAAGCCAACACTCATTCACATAAAATAAAAATTTGCAAAATTCCTTTCTTATTAGCATGTTGTGTATGTGTGAGTGCAGGCACATGCGTGCTGCCGTGTGCTTGTGGAGGTCAGCGAACAACTTTTGGCAGACAGTTTTTTCTCCCTCGATGTAGGCAGGCTCCAGGGATTGAGCCTGGCTTGAGTGGCAAGCACCTTTACTCATGGAACATCTCACTGGCCTTGCTATGAGATTTTAAAATGAGTAAACATATCATTGTTTGTTATAACCACAGAGAAACAGAGATGTGGAATCCGGTGTGTCAATCAAGAACTGGATGTAACTAAAACTGAGAGAGGATGCCAACACACACAGGCTTCCTGGAGCTGGGGAGAGGGCTCAGCGGTCCACAGCACCCGCCGCTCTTGCAGAGGGCTCCTGACATCCACACAGAGGCTCACGATCACCTGGAACTACAGTGCCAAGGCATCCGACATCTGGCCTCTAAGAGTTCTGCAAGCATGTGGTTCACAGTCATACAAATAGACAAAACACCAATGCACATAAAACCTAATCTTTTTTTTGGTGTGTGTGTTGGGGGGGTAGGGTTTCTCTGTGTAGCTTTGGTTCCTGTCCTGGATCTCGCTCTGTAGACCAGGCTGGCCTCGAACTCACAAGAGATCAGCCTGGCTCTGCCTCCTGAGTGCTCAAGGCATGCGCCACCACCGCCCGGCTATAAAACTTAATCTTAATCTCATGACATATTTAGCGAAGCATAAGTCTTTGAAGGATAGTTATACTTGGGTGACATGAGCAAAGTAAAAATTCTCGATGCTGTTTCCTGATTTAGGAATCACACATGACTTGACTTCATTGCCTGCAGCTTAATTCAAGTAACAACATGGAACCCCAAAGTGCAAAAGTTACCTCTTGGGAGGGCATTCACCTCCCACCCCCACAGCCCACTGCTAATCTTAGTTAAAACTCTAGAAAATTTTCTCAGTCCAAACAAGTAGCTGGAATGTCTGTCAACTGGATGAAATAAACGGCACTGAGGATAAGGCAGACTGAAACTGTACACCCTTGTCTCCTCTGGACCCCAGTCACGGCCTTCACAGCAATGGTGCAGCAGATCCACTCTGTACCTTACGCCAACGGGCTGCATGCCCGGCACAGTGCTCCGGCAGGCTAGGTTTGGCAAAAATGGATCTTACAGGTTCAAGCCATGTCTTCACCTCTCACTGCTCATAAAATTGGGGGCAGAGACTGTTTTTCTGAAGTGTGGTTCTTTACCTGTCTGAGTAGAAATACGTTCTTTACAGGCCTGAGATGAAAGGGAATTAAAGGATCTAGGCAGGCCTACCTCCGAGCATCATGGACAGTGGCCTTGAACAGACAGCTCTCATTTTATATCTTGTAATCATGCAGGAGGGACCAGCTGCAGTGGCCTGTGGTGAGCTGGGCTGTCTTTTGCTTTAAGAAGCAAAGGGTGCAGAACATTTTAAATTCACTTATAAAGAAAGAAGAAACAATATCACAAAGAACTGTGGAAAAAAATTATGCCACAGATGCCAGAGCAACCACAAAGACTCGTCCTGTGCATTCTCAAAGCCCATTAAAGACTATTTTAAGAAAGAACATGAAATGTCATACATCATTTGCCATCAAAATTATCAAAACAGCATTCATCATTCATGGCATGAAATAAGATTGTCTCCACCGTGTGCGTGAGCAACACACTTGGAGACGGCTCTGGACCAACCCATCAACACATCTGGCTATTTGTGGTGGGGATGGATGAGGGGACCGATGACATGATCTGACGCTGCCTGTTGATATCATAAGTCTAGGTTGGAGATGAGACACAGTATCTTCTAATCCCTGGTTGATGACAGCCCAGGTCACCAGAGTGTCAGGTGACAGGATGGGATGAGATGTGAATGGCCTAGAACTGAGCAGCACACAGTCCTGATCCCGCACTGTGCCTCAGAAGAGTCTGTGGCTCTCCTAACCCCCAGGGGACTGCTGTGGTCTGTTGTCTTCGTTCACCTTTACTAGTGATGCCATTTGGTTCAGAGCAATCAACCCCGATCTAATGGACCTGCTGAGATGTGACCTTTTCTTATGACCTCAACAACATATTAATCTTTTTTAAAGGATAAATCTCATGTATCCCAGGCTGACTTTGAACTACATATAGAGCTGAGAACGACCTCGACTCTTGTTTTGTTTTTTGAGACAGGGTCTCACCAAGTAGCTTTGGCTGGCCTGGAACTCACAGAGATTCCCCTGCCTCTGCCTCCCAGACGCTGGGAGTAAAGGCGTGCGCCACCATTTCTGGCATGACCTTGAACTTTTCATCCTCCTGCCTCTACCCCAGAGTGCAAGGATTACAGGTGCAAGTGAGATCCAACCCAGGTGTCTACGGTGCTGGGGCTCAAGCCCAGGGCTCTGCGCACGCCAGGCAAGTGCTCTTCCGACCGAGCTGCAGCCCAATGACATACATGTGTAAATGCAATTGATCTTCTGACATCTGAGCTAGGTGGTGACCTAAAAAGCATTCTAGTGAGATGGTTCCTGGGTGAAGGTGCTTGTACCAGGCCGGTGACCTGGGTGCCATCCCCAGAACCCACATAAAGGTGGGAGGAGAGAACTGGCCCCACAGAGTTCCCCTCTACCTCTACACACATGCTGTGGACATGTACCCTCCCAAATAATAAACAAAAATAAACAAAACATTCTCTTCATCTGCACTTGTGTTTTACGTAGACAAAGACTGTGCCCCCGCCCCCACAACACAGTCCTGTTTTACTGCTGTTTCCAGCTCTTGCCTCTACCTCAGTTAAAAAGTGAAAATGGACCTCGCCTCATCCAGGGGAACCCACAGCCTGAACACTCCCTCCCTTTCCAGTCTCGCCAACAAGCTGCCTGCTGACCAGGCTCTCGGAGGCTGAGTTCCCAGAGACACCAGCGCTAAAAGCCCTTCCTGTTGGCGTTCCTGCCTCAGAGGAGGGCGATGGATGGACCAGTGTTCACGCTGGAGCTTTTTTCTCACATCACACAGATGTCCTCACACGGGGGCCTTGGCCTGGTCATGTCAGCTGCCTGTGGACCTAACACAAGGTTGAACAGGCCATGCTTCACACCTGGTGGGGAAACAGCCCTTTTCTTCGGCTGCCCATGTGAGAGGCTGAGAGGCGTGTGTGTGTGTGTGTGTGTGTGTGTGTGTGTGCGCACGCGCGCGCGCGCGCGCGCGCGTGTGCAAACAGCGGCATCTAGAGCCATGTGCCCAGGGGGTCGGAAGGATGGTGTTCTTGAGCTCTGGGGACCGGGATCCATGAGGCTGGCACTTGTGCTTACTTCTGGAGGGCTAGACACAGCCTCCTGAGGCATACGGCAGCTGTGCGCAGGCACATCAAACACAGGGAAGAGAAAGTCATTTCTACAGCTCGGGCTTCCGTTCTTAACAGGCAAGCTCCACCAGTACCCTGTTCCAGTCGGGGGTTGTGAAATGCCAGCAGTGCCGTGGGCCAGTCTGGTTTGTTCCTTCCAAAGCTCACACTGGAGCTTGTGAGGTATTAAAAGGGTGGAGACTTAATCCCATTTAGCATTTACTGGTGGGGCCTGGATTAGATAATCAGGGGTGGGAAACCCTGATTAAATCTTGGTGGCTTAAAGGAGAGAGAGACCAGGGGCCGGGGTGTAGCTCAATTGGGAGAGTGCTTGCCTAGCGTGCACGAAGCCCTGGTTCTGAGACCAGACATGGAGTGGGCGTTATGTCCAGCACCGCAGAAAACAAGGTGTGTTACAATGCTTCTGTAATCCCAGGGTTTGGGTGGTGGAGGCGGGGCGATCAAGTTAGCTTGGGGAAATGAGACCCCGTAGGGGGAGAGGGAAAGAAGATGAGGGAGATGGCGGCGGTGGCGGCAGCGGCGGCAGGGGCGGCGGGGAGGAAGTGGAGTGGGGAGACCCCAGAGAACACACCTGTGTCCTGCTGTTTGCCATGTGCCTTCTGCCACCCTAAGGACTCTACCAGTAAGAAGGCCACCATCAGATGCACCCTTGACCTCGGATCAGAATGCTGAGCCACTTCTGTTAAGACCCACCTAGTCTGTGGTCTTGCGTTAGTAGCAACAGAAAAATAGACTATTCGGTGCCACAGTTCCTCAGTCTGCTGTCAGGTCTCCCCAAGATGAACTTCCGTTGCTAGACATTAAAAAAGGGGAGTGGCCAAGTTCAACTCAAGGAATAAGAACAGCTAATGAGAACCCCATCTTCTGTTCTTCCTGACCCCCAAGCCTGGAGTGAAGTTTTGGCAGGCAAATGCCCAGAGCCTTCCACGGCCTATCAGGTGCCAAAATGTGACATCCTCAATTCCCCCTCTGAATCCGATCACTAGTGAGCAATTCTAGTGAAGTGCACTACTTTCATCCAAATGTCAACCTGATTTCTGCGATGACCACAGTGGTACACATGCTCCCCAAGCCAGGCTCACCAAGACCATATATATCCTATCCATCCATCCATCCACCCACCCACCCATCCATCTTACCTGTGGGCTGCACAGGAATAACAACTGGTTGAATAATTTAAAGAGGACAAAGTCTTATTCAGTATTGACTATTGACTAAACTTGACAAAATTGAGGCTTTGAACAAAAACATTCTCCCAACAACCAAGGGGGCCTGATGAGAGCATTCAGTGTGGTGGTGACACCTGCCAACTGATACTTGGGAGGCTGGGATGTGGGACTGTGAGTCTGAGGCCAGCCTGGAACACACAGTACAACTTGACCTATCAATAAACAGGCAGGTAAATATTAAGTGAAAAGGTGACAGGCTGAACAGTCTCTAAAGGCTGTACCCTGTCATCTATCTCTGTGTCTGTGATGAAGGGACAATGTAGGCCAGGTGGTAAGGCATCATAATGCAGCTCTGTATCTATTTACAAGTTCTGGTTTTATTCTTTAAGCTTTTCTCTCTGCCATCAAGGAAAAATATAAGTTTTTAAAAACTGTGGTAAAATAGAGCATTGGGCTTGCCACTAACCATTTCAAGTGCACAGCCAATGGTGGTCACACTGTGTGCCAGCATCTCCAGAACCGTCCACAGGAAAGAGGAAGGCTGTGGGGGTCACACTGTGTGCCAGCATCTCCAGAACCGTCCACAGGAAAGAGGAAGGCTGATATTAAAAGAGAGAAATGAGCCTCAAAGTAAAGTTTGTAGAAGAATAGGAATTTTATTTTATTTATTTATGTGTGTAAGTTTTTTGTTTCCTTTAAGATTTTTTTGTGTGTGTATGAGTGTTTGCCTGCCTATGTCTGTGTACTGTGTGTGCAGTACCTGTGGAAGCCACAAGAGGGCGTTGGATTCTTTGGAATTGGAGTTACAGGTGGTTGTAAGCTGGCACATGGGTGATGGAGCTAGAATCCAGGTCCTCTGGAAGAACAGCAAGTGCTCTTAACCATGGAGACATCTCTCCAGCCCTTCTTCCCCCACATCAAGACAGGGTCTTGCTATGCAGCCTAGCCTAGCCTTGAACTCTTGATCCTCCCGTGTTAGCTGGACAGTGCTAGGATTTGCAGGTGTGGGCTCAGAATGTCATTTTTATTTTTAGTCTATTGCAAAGTTTTTGTGTGGGTATGTGCGTGCGTGCGTGCGTGCGTGCGTGCGTGCGTGCGAGCGCGCGCTTATCTCTCTGTGTGGGTGTGTATGTGCCACGGCACTCCTATGGATGTCAGAGGATAACCTGTAGGAGCTATTTCTCTTTCCACCACGTGGTTCCAGGGACTGAACTCTGGTCACTAGGCTCAGTAGCAAGCACCTTTACCCACTGAGTCCTCTTGCCCACCCTCAGAAATGTTATTTCTAAAAGAATGAAACACCTCTCTAGAGGCTTCCAATACGAAGACCATTAAACACAAAGAAAGCAAAGGAATGGTTCCATCGGATCCAACCCTGAGAGCAGAGGAACCTCTCCAACCTATCAAAGAGCAGACGCAAGCCTGCGGTGGACTCCGGCTGCAGCGTGCATCCGGGAAGCCTGTGGCAGAGAAAGAAATCCGGATGGAGACTTTTCTCGAGAGGCGCTCCACAGAGCCACCTGCCTTCGTTCCTGGCCTGCCCAAACGCCCTCTCTCTCCTGCAGTTACGCCCACGCCGGGCAGCACAGTCCTCAGGACCCCACACGGCGATGCATTAGGGGCCCCTGCCAAGCATCAGAAAGAAGAAAATATGGGTTATAGGGCCATCTCTTGTAGCCAGGGAGAGGGGAGTGGGTGGTCACTCATTAACCAGGCACGCCCGAGTGCTCAGGGGGACGGCAGAGGAGGCCTGTCCTGGACTTTTCCACCGCCGCCGCCGCGGCTCATTTCCACAACATCATTAAGGCAACACTATTAATACTGGTGTTATGGTTTGTGTCGCTGTTGTACCAACGACATTTCACCGGCTCCAGTTAATGCTTTCCTAAGTGCTGGGAGTGAGGGGAGAGCCCTAGTTCTGAGCTGAAGGAATTCTCATCTAGATGCAAATTGAGGCGAGCAATCCATGGTGCATGAGTGGGCAGTAGCAATTTTTCCACCATTTAATGTTCAGCCCCAGCCCTCACCCCCAACGCTGGTGCATTTTCACACAAATATCTTGGCAAAGAGGTTTCTCTCCTTAGAAGTTAACTGCTTTCTTATCCACACCTGGTGTGCTGAGTCTTGATCCCTTTCACTTAATCTGAGGTAAATACTTCTGGCTCCCCCCCACATCATCGTCTCTACTTCAGACTTTAAGATGCTAACCCCCCCCCCCATACCTCGGATGTTACAAAGGAATAAAAAAGAAACAAATCATTTCCTCCCCCAATGACACATTCTGCCCTAGAAGAAGAAGGGAGGTTCTGGAAGCCAGGGAAACCCACAAGGCTTAAGAAGTTCCTGAAATTACAAGATTCACAGGACCCCTCCTAAGGTTATACAAGCAGTAAAACTGCTTCTTCTGAAGTTTAGACACACAGTTTTCTTGCGTTCTCTCCATGCTAGTGACCTTCCAGTGATGTGGTTGCCTTGAGTTACCCATGAGGCTATGAGGAACCTCAATAAACTCAATAGTTTATTAAGCTAGACTTGGGTGGAGTGGTTTCTTTGATCTTTGATTGTTACTCTGTCTGTGGTGAAGAGATGCTTGTTAATGTCTCCCCAGGAAAAATCACTCCACAGCGCCCAGTAGAGCTTGCCTTTCACCTACTGTACTGTCCTAGATAACTGAATGACAGTGTCACCTACCCTTCCACCCCTCCTCCCACATGCCACGTAACTGGGAAGCACCTGGCCCAGCCGACCTTGTCACATAACGATTTTTAAATTAGTGCTTTCCTCTAAGAAGGTGCCGCCTCTGCCGCCTCAATGCAGCACATGGCTGCCCCATGGCTGCTGCTTTATTTCTCAGTTGCTGGCTTAGTTCCCTTCATGAATTCTACCCTACAATTTGTTACTAATGAAATCTTTTTAGAAAATTAATTTAATATTTTTTGCATGTACCAGTATGTATGGTATGCATGCATGTACATATGTGTGTAGGTGCATGAACACGTTTGTGCACCCACGAAGACCCAAGGCTGATAGCCAGAGTTTTCCTCAATTGCTTTCCATATTATCTGAGGCAGGGTCTACTAGCTGAATTCAAAGCTTCCCATACAACTAGCTAGCCCGCTTGCCCTGGGGAATCCCATCTCAGCCTTCTGAGTGCTGGAATTACACGTGGGTCCCACACCTACTTAGCATCTATGTGGGTTCTGGGGATCCAAACTCTGGTCCTCATGTCTGCCTTTCAAGTACTTCAACCACTGAATCATGTCCCCAGCCCCTAAATGAATCCTTTTACCAGAGGCAAGTGTAGCCCATGTACTTGTATAGGCTAGCTTTCTCTTCCTATGACAAAATACCTGAGGTCATCAACTCTGAACTGTTTTGGCTCCGTCTGGGAGTTCTGGCGTGTGGCTCACTGTTCTGAGTTGCTGGCAAGGCTGCTTATCAGGACAGGAGCATGCAGCAGAGTCACACTTATCAGGACAGGAGCATGCAGCAGAGTCACACCGCTCATGTTACAAGCCAGGGGGAGAAGACAGAGAGGAAGAGGCTGAGTCCTGCTATCTTCTTCAAATAAATGTTCCTAGTAATCTAAGCATCTTCCTGCAAGGCCCATCTCTTAAAGGCTACGGCACAGCCGGGCGGTGGTGGTGCATACCTTTAATCCCAGCACTCGGGAGGCGGAGCCAGGTGGATCTCTGTGAGTTCAAGGCCAGCCTGGGCTACAGAGTGAGAACCAGGACAGGCACCAAAACTACACAGAGAAACCCTGTTTCGAAACACTAAAAAAAAAAAAAATCAAAAAACAAACAAACAAGCAAAAGGCTATCCCACCACCTAACAACAGCACCATTCTGAGGATCAAACCTTTTTACCATAGGGACCTCAGACTTGACATTCTACATTTAACCAGTAACTCTTCTCTAAAAAACCATGCAAGAGAAGACAGTGACAAGTTTATGATGACCATCTGTGCCCCTGCCTTCAAATGCAGCGCGTTCTCACTCAAGGACATGCAAATCCCTTCCATCTTCCCTAACCTTGTTACCCAACCTCCCCCATCAGTTTTGAAGTGACTTGTATAATTTTATAATGCTCTGGGGGAGAGAAGCCACAGGCTTTGAACCCGAATTGCATAGACTACTGGTTCCCCAATACCACGTGCAGCCAGGTTCTCGGGTCTCCTGGGAGGCAGGACTGGTGGCCACGCCCACAGCACTCTGTGCTGGGCCTGGTTTCCAAGTCGCCCAGCAAAGCTCATCCACTTGTCTCCTGTACTTCTGGGGACCAGGTTCACTGCCCTTCGTACTGGACTTTCTCACAATCAACTGCGCACACCAGTATAAAGGGAAGAAGCTCTGGCATGGATCTGCCAGGGATTAGCAAACTTCTGAAGAAAGGCCGCATGGAAATCCCTTAGGGTTTGCCGGGCTGTGGTTTTAGTATGAGACGACACAGGCAAGAGATGAGAGGGTGAGTGTGTGTGCCAATCAAACTTCACAAAAGGAAGTGATGGGCCCGATGTGGCTCACGGGACAGGGTGGGCTGTGGTAGTCTGTGGAGAAGACCAGCTCTGGTCTGCTGCCACTTATCAAAGCGTTCTTGGGTGGAGGAGAGAGGAATGAGAAAATATCAGCCAGAAAGATAGACCTAGACGATGAGGAGAGAAACACAGGACAGCTTCAGGAGGGCCTGGGTCAATACCCAACAGCACAGAGGTTGATTCAAAAGGGCTTTTGATGACATGCCAAGGGGAGGGGCAAAAGACCTCCCCCTTGCAAGATCAAAGCACACCGTTACAGCCCAGTGTAGACCCTTCCAAACACCTGGTAACCACGCCCGTGGCCAAATCATCTCCTTATGCAGCCCTGCTGGGTAAAGCGAGCTCAGGTTCTCTGACCCTGAGTAATCTGGGCTCGCACAGTGGGCCCAGCCCTGAGTTAGGTATATGAACTGAGAGGCTGAGTCACCGTGAGGTGGAGAGACAAAACGCCAGCACTCGACTTCAGAGGGTGTGAAACTATGCGAAGAACACAGCTGCGGAGCCCAGTTGCTGTGATTCAAATCTTGGCGTCCACATTTGCCAGCAGCTGAGCCCTGAGATGAGGAACTGTGCATAACGATCTTGCCGGGTCCTTGTCACGGGCTGAGGCAAGCACTACGTCTCCTCCAGCAGAGGCACGGGGTCAAGGGGTTGTGGGTACAGAGCTGTGAAGGCATTTCTTCAGCTCATTAACATGCTTCGGCCACCCTCATCACTATGGAAATCTCTCTCCTTGTCTCCCTCTGGCTCATCCTCACTTCTCTTCACACCACGCCTGGCAACACGGCAGCCCACACCCTCGGCCTGTGCTTTGCCATCTCGCACTCTCTCAGCAACCCTGCCAGCTGGCCTCCACCCCTGGCTTGGACTGTGACCCTTCCTTCCTTCCTTCCTTCCTTCCTTCCTTCCTTCCTTCCTTCCTTCCTTCCTTCCTTCCTTCCTTCCTTCATTTCTCCTCCCCTTTCCTTCTCCTTCTGGTCCCTTCCATTCTCTCTTCGTCCATCTTTCTCCCACCCCTTTCTTTCTTTCTTTCTTCTTTCATTTGATTACAAAACAGTGCACAAAGTGATGGACGTTGTTATGGTATTTTCACACATATTTTTGGTTGGGTTTCTCCCTGACTCCCCACACTCGGTGTCTGCCCTCTTCCTCCCTTTCCCCCTTAATGTCACGTGTGTTCTAGTCTCCTTCCCTTTCTTCCTCTTCAACCTCCCCTGAAGACTTCATTTCCTCTCATGATTGTTTCATGTCACACACGTGCACACACACGCGCACGCACACATATACACATAAGACTAAACTTCAGGATCTACATGTCAGAGAGTGGGATTTGTCTGAGTCTGGTTTATTTCATTAGCAGAATAATTTTTCATTCAACCGATCTTCCTGCAAACATTGTGATTTCATTTTTCTTCATGGCTGGATAAAATTCCATCATGTATATTTACATCACATGCCTCTTATCCTCTCATCTGTTGGGGGATACCTAGGTTGGTTCCATTTTTTGCTATGGTGAACAATACATCAATAAACATGCATGTGAAGTATCCCATGATGGTTTCTTACATAAGAAACACCAGCATTAAGGTCTGAGGCGGAGGTAGATGATACTTTCTATTCCATCAGCTCAGTACAGGGCCGACAGTGACCGTAATTCCACCCACAGCAGTGGGACTGTTGGAAGATTGCTAGAGGAAGCTGTGAGGAATACCCCATCGCCATATGACACCAATATCCTAAACATGGTCTCTCTTAGCCAAGGACAGGGCTACTCATTTAAGATGGAACAATTCAAGGAAGATCCTACATTGGCTTTTGTCAGGTTGGAGAACCTGGACTGACGTGGATTTAACCATGAGGTGTGCTGGCTCCATGGGTGAAGAGGAAAGTCAGACTAGAAATTTCCATTTTCATTTTACTCTACTTCCGTATCTCTGTGATTGAAACTGTGCTGAGTGTGGCCTCATGTCCTGTGGCTATTCAGAAGCCCCTCCCCCATCTGTGAATTTTGTCATCAAGAGGAAAGGGGGAACACTCCCTTGACTGCCTTAGCTCCAGAGCTACTCTGAGGGACCCCTTCTTCCTGCTGGGGACACTTTGAGGGCAGGGATCATCAAAATCGTCTTGAGTACTCAGTGCCCGGGGCAGCACTCCACAGATAAGGGGGTTTCAGGGAATAAGAGCTGAGCATTATTTCCCTTCCGAGTTCCTGGGGAATGGGAGAGGCAGGCAGGAAGAAGGGTTTGCTCGGGTGGTGGAGCGTGTGCCTGGCACATCCGCAGCCCTGAGAGAGAGGAGAGAGGAGAGAGAGAGAGAGAGAGAGAGAGAGAGAGAGAGAGAGAGAGAGAGAGAGAGAGAGATCTAAGACTAGTGCATCCTTGTGTGGAGCTCCTTTCTCGGGCTCTGCCTTCTTTTCTGCTCCTGGACTCAGGATCCGGACAGTGCAGGGACCCAGGAAGAATGCAGCCTAAAATCCTCTTTCTAGTAGCCAGGAGACAAGCTGTTCTCTGGCTGTTGTCACAGCGACACCTGCAGAAGCTCCAGCTCTGTGACCCTCACCCCATCAGCCCTCTCAGCAGCTCCCACCTCTGGACCCAATGTCAATCCCCCCACACTATTTTTAAAATATCTAATCTGTAGTGAGTAATGAGTGATAGAGATGTTCGTCTGCCATCTCTGGACAGACACATTCGAGACAAGTCCTTATTAGGTTGTCACTGGGTATTTCAAGTGGTAGACAGGAATACAAAACCAAAGTAGTACACACCAAAACTTCTTAATGTCACATGATTTGAAATATTTATAGATTTTTAAGAGTGCTTTTGCAATTAAAAAATAATGTAGAGCAGTGGATGGGGCTCGTTCGGTAGAGTGCTTGTCTGGCATGCACAAAGCCCTGGGTTCGATCTTGAGCACCACATAAAGCAGGCACAGAGCACAGACCCACAATCCCAGCTCTTGCAGGGTTTTAACAGGAGGATCAGAAGTTCAAGATCACCCTCAGCTACAGAGTTTGAGGCTAGCCTAGGATATATGAGACCTTGTCTGAAAGGGTTTTTAACTGGTACATGTTTGTATGTATTTATGGGCATAGGCTGATGGCATGCCACAGGTATGTAATGTGTAATGACCAAACCACAGTAAAGAGCTTTTCTATCTTAAGAAGACTAACACAAAATAAGGCTGTGTTGAGGAGACGGCACAGTCCATAAAGTGCTTGTTGTATTAGCATGTAGATTTGAGTTCAACCCCCAGCACCCACATAAAAACCAGGTAGTTGTAATCTCAGCACTAGGGAGGTAGAATCAAGAGGATCACCAAGGCTTGCTGGCCAACGACTCTAGCTGGATAAGGGAGCCACAGATTTGGTGAAAGATTTTGTCTCAAAATATAAGGTGACTGGTCAGGGGTCCCCCCAATATTCAAGACTAGATAAACTAGAAATCTTGCTGATGAAGTTGGTTGATGCAGTTTTTTAAAAAAGATTATCTTTTGCTCAGGTCACCTTCCTACAAGGAATGGATGTTAGTTATCTATTATCATGTAACAATTGCCCCCATAACTCAGTGAATTAAGACAGTAATAACTTATTATTATCCGACTGAACTGTGTTCCTCTCAAGTTCATGTTGAAGCCCTCCTCCTCCATTTGACTGTGTTCTATGAGGCAGAGCCTATAAGAGGTAATTAAGGGTAAAGGAAGGGCTTTGGCTAGATGCACACTTAGAATGCTCCAGACTGCCAGCTCGTCCCCTGCCCTGAAAGGGAAGTTGAATGAGCTCATGGGGTAGTCCAAAAGGACTGAGATGTGAAGGATGCAAACAGGTGAAGAGGCTGCATGAGAACACAGCCAAACCTCTGTAGGCCAAGGTGGGAGGGCTCCAGGAGACCAGACCCCCCAATCCTCGATGCCGGACTCTGTATCCATCAGCTTTGTATTACGACGATGACGGAATGCTGGGCACAAACTGCTGCTCAAGTAGAGAAGTCTACGCTGGTTCACAGTTCTGGAGATCCAAGTTCATGGGGCAGAGCTTGGTTTCCACTGGAACCGTATCATGGCTTAGGGTCTTCCCTCCCCTCCCCTCTTTCTGAGATTTCTTCCTCAATGATACTCACACCCTAAACTCTGCTCGCAGGGACTCTGACTCAAGAAATAGCCACAAAGTGAAATTCTAAGACCAAGGGTTTAGCTTAGTAGTGGAGTGCTTGGCAGCAAAGTGTGTGTGTGTGTGTGTGTGTGTGTGTGTGTGTGTGTGTGTGTGTGTGTGTGTGTGTTGCACTCACACACTTGTGAATATGGGCACACTTTAATGGTCAACTTGACTGGTCTGGGAAGAGTCTCAGTGAGGGACTGTCTACATTGGGTTGGTCTGTGTGAATGTCTGTGGGGGACTGTCTTAATTAAGTAAATTGATGTGGGAAGCATCACCCCCATGGACAGCACCATTCCCTAGGCAGTGGGGCCTGATCTGTGTAAGAGTAGAGAAGTGAGCTAGGCAGTGGTGGCTCACGCCTTTAATCCCAGCACTGGGGAGGCAGAGGCAGGTGGATCTCTGTGAGTTCAAGGCCAGCCTGGTCTACAGAGTGAGTTCCAGGACAGCCAGGACTGTTACACAGAAAAACCCTGTCTTGAACACCCGCCCCCCCCCGCCGCATCCTCCCAAAAAAAGAGTGGGAAAATGGACCTGACCATACGCAAGCCCAGGAGCGTCTCTGTAGCCCCCACATCAAGTTCACACCATCACCACGTCTTTACTCCCAATCACCACTCCACAGTCTATGTCTTTGGCCCCTGGCTGTGCAGGGGTTCAGAGGCAGTCTTGCCGAGGTCATGGTGAAATGGGAGGACATGACTGTCTTTATTAGGTAGGTGGGGATAACCTTGAACTTCTGATCCTCTTGTCTCTACCTCTCAAATACTAGTATTATAAGAACCCTCCACCAAGCCTGGTTTATGTGGTGCTGGAGACTGAACACAGGGCTTCATGCATTCTGGACAAGCACTTTAACCGAGCGAGCCACATCTCTAGCCTGTATTTATTTGCTGAATAAATAAAGGATTTCAATAAGTGCTGTCACTAAAGAGAAATATTCATTCCCACCCCTTTCCAACTTTAGAATAAAATTCATGGGAGCTGACTTTATAAAAAATGATCTTCATGGTCCCTGTTTATGGAAAAAGCCTCTATTCTGAAGAGCAGAGATAAATTACATTGAAATATTTTTAGGGCCCGGAAATCTTCAAGCAGCTCATATCTCTTCATGAAGATTATGCCAGTAACAAAATTAACAAAATCAGTCAAGCTCTTAAGGAACAGCCCATAAATTAAAGACATTCAACAAAACCCAATTATAAAGGGACAAATTTTGTATGAACTTTAAATGCCACCTGCTCCTCGGTGGCTGCAGAGGCTGCGGACAGTGCCAGGCGGGGGCAGCCCTCCCAGGATGGCATTTACAGGTGGTTAGGTGTGTTAATGGCAACTAGCCAGCAGGCACATCCCTTTCCGATTTGTGATATGCTTGTGTACACGTGTGTTATCGTGAGTGTGTGCCTTGTGTGTGAGCATGCATGTGGAGGCCAGAGGGGACATCAGATGTATTCTGTGGTTCTCCACCTTATATTTTGAGACAGGGTCACTTCACTGAACTTGAGGCTTACCCCCAAGTTAGTTAATTCAGCTAGGCTGGAGGGCTAGCAATCTCCAAGAACCTATTTGCTGTCTCCTCTCCCTCCCACTCCAGAACTGGGGTGACAGATTTGTGCCACTCCACCCAGCTTCTGCATAGGGGCTGGAGATCGGAATCCGAGTCCTTAGGTTTGGGTGGCAAGTGCTTAACCTACTAAGCCACCTCCTCAGCCCTTCTTTTCCTCTTCCTGAAACACATCATTTCAAACGTCAGTGGGGAGCCCGGGTGGTCGCTCACCCTGGTTTTCTGCAGCTTTAAGTACTCAAGTACCATGGACAGGATCATCCTTTTGCTGTGATGAGCTGCACACGATACAGGTCTCAGCAGAGGATCATTGTAAACACGCAGTTTCATGACATAAATGTATCCACACTGTCATGGAACCATTATAACATCCATCTCCCAGACTGTTCCATCTTCCCAAAGGGAAACTTCTATTAAAAATATCAACCAGGGAGCTGGGAGGTGGTGGAAGCCTGGAGGAAACTCGCCTCCCCCCCCCCCAACACTGGCTTTGGACTTTTAGCTTCAGAATTGTGGGGAAATGAAATGTGCTCTTTTAAGTCTTCAGTGTATGGGATTCTTGGCTTTCTTCTCCACACGTTCTGCACTTGCAGATTTAATAGACTGCAGATTGGAAACATTTGAAACAAGGCTGTCTCTGTACAGGATATGCATGTTTTGGAAGGACTGTCTAAAAGATACAATAGATTGAGCATGCCATGGACTGTGTTACTAATTATGTTTTCGAAAGATGGCTTAAAAATCTACAGGGGATGTGCCTAGGCACCATGCCACTTTATAAAAGGGAATAAGCACAGAAGGATCTTGGTACCCTCGGGGTCCTGGAACAAATCTCCAGTGGACATGGAGGGCAGACTGTGCTTTTCTGTCAATGTCCCAGGAAGAGAAACCAACATGACCAAATGCACGGCTCCATCTATGCTGGTTCGTCCTCACTGAGTTCAGGGATGAGGCCTGGTCTCGGACAGTTCCTAAGTCAAACTAAACAGGTACTGTGGGAGGGTCTCCATGCATGGGGGGCTGTGTTGGCTTGGGCAATATCCAGGTGTGGGGGGAATCTGGCCTCCTCCATCAACAACCCCAGACCTTCTCAGCTAATCCTCTGACAGCCACAAAGACATATTGTCCCACTTCCTCCAAGTGACTTTCTAAGAACCTACCTCAAGTCAGGTGATGCCAGACCTTAAAACTCTAGAATACAATCCCTCCCTCCCTCCCTCCCTCCCTCCCTCCCTCCCTCCCTCCCTCTCTCACTTTCTTCTTCTTCTTCTTTTTTTTTTTTTTTTAAATCTCACTCTGCTTTGCTGTTAACAGTTTAGCAACCTGGCCAAGGTAAATCCAAATGTGCTTCCAAAGCATGAGTTTTAAGAAGTGGAGGGAACAGACTTTCTCCTGGTCATACTCCAAGTAGAGAGGCTGACATGGTTTCTCCTTTGATTCCTACTGGGTCAACTGGGCCTTGTGCGTCTCTCTTAGCCTGTGACTTATGACAGTACAATTCACAAGCGCTAGCAGTCCATAGCCCCAGCCGGTGTGGGGAAGCTCCGTCCTCCCTCCCGGAGTTGAGTCCAGCCCCGCCCTGGGAAGAAGGTGCAGACTTACGGTTCTTAGGGGAACATGGTGTGTGGGGGATGCCAGCGGCTGCCGCACCGGACTCTGAAAGGCCAGGCAGAAGCGCTGGCCGGTGTCCGGTGGGGACGGAGAAGCATAGATGCGGTTTTCTAGGCGTTCAGGCTCCTGCTTGTAGGACTCCAGAGGAAACGGGTGCGGCTTGGTCACTTGGGTGGGTGTTGATGGAGAAGAGGAGACGCTGGAGGCTGGAGGGACAGGACAGAGCTCGTTAGAAGTGCGGCCTTGGCAGAGAAGAGGAGGTTCTCTATTTCCGAGAGCCCGTACCTGAGATATTAAATGCAGAAGTCAGGGAAGAGTTTCTTACGTGTGTTCACAGCCTCTTAGAAGTTCAGGGTTCAGAAACTGCCTCACCATCCTTGGTGAGGTGTGAGCAGGCCCTAGTCCTGACATCACTCGGGCTGACCTCTTCACCCCTCCACATGGTCTTGCCCTCCCCTTGGCCAATACTGCTGGCTCTCTTCTCCATCCCTTCCAAGCTCCATCAAACACCATGGAGCCATATTGGTGGAGCTTGCTTATAGGGAAATAGAGAGCTCAACAGAACCAAAGTCACTGCCAAAGAAGTCACATGACTGTATGGGTGAACAGGAGAGTGCTCGCCTTGCAAGCATAAGGACTTGAGCTTGGAGCCCACATAAGAAAGTCAGGAATGGTGGTACACACTTATAATCTCAGCACTGGGGAGAGGAGACGACAGACAGATTCTCGGGCTCGGCCAGCCAGCCTAACCACTTGGTGAGTTCTAGGCTTTAGAAGATACTCAAAGTTGTCCTCTGACATCCATGTGCACATACACACATACATACCCACACATACAGAACTATGCACACAATACAGAATATGCACATAAGAGATGTGGGCTATAAACATTCCTGGCAATATAACCCTGTCTTGAGAACTTATTGTGAAGTACATGCCAGAAGAGGCTGGCCATAAAGGGGCTTCTAAAATGCAGAGGCCTTAGATAGACAGGAGAAGGGAGGAGGGAAAACATGTATCATTATAAAATTGCAGGGAGACTCGGGACATGAATCTGCCAGGAGTAAAAGTTGTTCACATCACAGAGCTCCTGCAATCCCAGGATCTGTCGTTGATAGGCAACCGTCACACATGCATACCCAATATGCTGCCAGTTAACTATTATGGGTCAAACTGTGTCCCTGGAAGCATGCATTAAGGCCTAGTGCCCAGTACTGTGAATGCGACTTTATTTAGAAATAGGGGTTTTTCAGGTTAGTCAAGTTTGGGTGAGGTTCTGCTGGGTTGGGATGGGCCTGATACAGTATGGTAAGTGTCCTCATAAGAGAAGTGTTTGGGCATGATGGCACTCAGGAGGTGGAGGCAGGCAGATCTCTGGGAATTCTAGGCCAGCCTGTTTTACATAGTTAGTTCCAGGTCATGGTGAGACCAGCTCCACGGTGAGACCCTGTCTTTAAGGAGGAGGAAAAGGAGAAGGAGAGAAGGAGGAGAACAAGAAAGAACAACAAAGAAGAAGAGGGAGAAATAAAGGGACTTAGATGCATGCATGTGCACAAACACATGGGGGGATCCATCAATGGACCCTTGGAGCAGAGGGTGAGATATGTACAAACGAGAAGGCAAGGATGACTGGTAACCCCAGAGGCCAGAAGAGATGGGGACAGACCCTGCCCTGCATAACGTGGAGGGGACATGGCACTACCCATGCCTTGGTTTTGGACTTCTGTTTTGCTTTCAGATAGGCTCTCATATGCCCCTGGTTGGCCTTGAACTCACTACATTGCTGACCAAGTCTAGCAGGATGCCAGCCTGCCCCTCGTAGTGAGGTCAGAACTGGCCAGCTCCACCCGTGAGTGTCAAACAGGAAATCTTTCATCCTTACTCTCTCCACTTAGTCTCAACCAGACACCCGGTCCTGCCTCGGTGCTTCCCTCGAGGACATGTCTAACTCCTAATGGGAAGGGCTGGGGGCTGATGAGGTGTAACAGAGCAGGGTGGGCCAGGTAGGTTAGGGCTGGAAAAAAAAACCTGTGACACACACACACACACACACACACACACACACACACACACACACACCCTAAGGATCGTCACTGGCGACGCTTCTAAGGTCTGGGGTTTCCACATCAAGACAGGGGCAGTTCTCCGTGACCTCCAACTCCTCCTGGGCCCATGACAGGAAGCACTGATATCCGGTCTCCATGGAGCACAGTCAAAATTCCCTGGGGCTGCAGCTTTACCTAGTCTCCATTCAGAACTTCTGGTCCAAACCACATCCACAGACACATTTTCAAAGACCCAGAACATGTGCCTCTGCGGAGGCCATTTTGCTGATCCAAACTACAGAAGGCTCGGTCTGCAAAGCGGGGCTGGGGAGAAGGCTCCGTCTGCAAAGCGGGGCTCAGGAGAAGGCTCGGTCTGCAAAGCGGGGCTCAGGAGAAGGCTCGGTCTGCAAAGCGGGGCTGGGGAGAAGGCTCGGTCTGCAAAGCGGGGCTGGGGAGAAGGCTCGGTCTGCAAAGCGGGGCTCAGGAGAAGGCTCGGTCTGCAAAGCGGGGCTCAGGAGAAGGCTCGGTCTGCAAAGCGGGGCTCAGGAGAAGGCTCGGTCTGCAAAGCGGGGCTGGGGAGAAGGCTCGGTCTGCAAAGCGGGGCTCAGGAGAAGGCTCGGTCTGCAAAGCGGGGCTGGGGAGAAGGCTCGGTCTGCAAAGCGGGTCTGGGGAGAAGGCTCGGTCTGCAAAGCGGGGCTCAGGAGAAGGCTCGGTCTGCAAAGCGGGGCTCAGGAGAAGGCTCAGTCTGCAAAGCGGGGCTGGGGAGAAGGCTCAGTCTGTAAGTGTTTGGTTTGCAAGAATGAGGACCCAAGTTTGATCCCCAGAAACCATTTCAAACAAACAAACAAAAGGAAACAAAAGCCAGGCATAGTGGCTGTGTGCTTGGAACCCTAGTTTTGGGAGGAAGAGACAGGAGGAACCCAGGGGCTCACCTGGCCTACTTGGAAAATTCCAGGCCAAGTGCAAGACCCTATCTCAGACAAACAAACAAACAAACAAAACAAAACCCCAAACCCCAAGCCAAGGCAGACATCGCCGGAAGAGCAGCACCCAAGGCTGTCCTCCGACCACACATGTGCACCTGCATGCTCACACAGGCCAGCACGTTAGTTCATTCCTCGGCCCCGCTTCTCCTCACCGAGTGACTGGGTCACGGCCGTGCTGATCTTGAGAGCAGAGCTCACACGCCCACCCGTCTATCACGAGGTGAGTCACGGCAGCACGGTGCCTGGTGGGGAGGGGTCAGCCTCCCACCCTCCCCATGTGAGGAAGCGGTAAGCCGAAGAGGCATGGAGCCCTTGGCCTGGCATGATACCGTCTGGAGTTTTGGGAAGGGGAAAGGGTTTTATATATACAGTGCTCACATCCTGCCGATCCGCAGATGTCTGCAGGTCCCTGGAAGGGGACATCTCCAGGGAAGGGAACAAGCAGAAGGGAAGCTGTCCCCTCACATCTTTTCTACTCCCACGCCCTACAGTGTAGGTATGGTGGCCGATGTTTGGTCTTCATTGTCAGTTTGACTGGATTTAGAGTCCCCAGGGAAGCACACCTCCGGGTGTGTCTATTTGGGTGCTCCCGGGAGGTTTAACTGTGGGTAGCATCATCCCATGGACTGGGTGTCCCAGACTGGACAGAAGGGAAAGTTAGCTGTGTGTCAGCATCCAGTCTATTTCCAGACTGCAGAGAGTCACCTTAGCTCCCGCTACCAAGCCTTTCTTGCTACTGGACTGTCCCATAGCGTGAGCTAAAACAGACCCCTTCTTCCTCACGTTGGTTTGTCAAAGCAACAGGAAAGGTAATTATACAAGTGTGTATTATACATTTTGACAATTATTTTTTCTATCCATTGTTCTTTTTATGAGCAGCTGGCAAGCCATGTGTTTAAGCACATGTCACCCCCTGCCCTCGTCCCCTCTACAGTTCTGTGCGACTTCCACCAGAGCTAGAGACAGGGCTTTGCCATCCTGAGCTGACCATTGTCTGTAGAGTACAGGCTCCCTCCCTCCCTCCCTCCCTGTTTCTACGTCTTGGCCTGTCTGTCCATCTTTGCAAGAAGCTATCTACTCACACCATTCCCCCGGCAGAGGCCCCGCCACTGCTGGGTGAGGGGCCTCACTGACAGGGAAGGACTCCCTGCTGGTTCTCTGGGTGGCTAACGTTCACCTTTCCAGTGTAAACCACTGGAAGAGAATGTAGGCAGCTTGCTCAAGAGGGCTCAGAAAGGTACAAGCCATCAAAACTTGGTGGCCCTGAGTCCTTGTAGGTTGTTTGTGCAAATGCTGGAAGATCCTGACCCCCTCCAATGGAGGCCAGGGGAGAAGGCTGGAGGCTGAGGGGTGCTGGGCCACAGCTAGCATGGGCCGATCTCCTGGGGAAAGCAGCTGGCAGAATGAACGGCCTTTTCTGCTGGGAGGGATATCCTACTTCTGATGTGGCTAGACGCCGTTCCACCCCTTCAAGAATAACTATTGACTTTCTAAGGCCGCGAGGTGTCTCCATCTTCCACTCCGCCTGCCTCACCTCTGTCCTGCTCTCCTCCCTGAGCCAGGAACTCCCATTGGGGAGACAAATGCACAGTGACTCCCCAGGCTGTGTCTGGCAGCTTTCTGGGACGATGACCCCCAGGACACCCACTGAATGGAAGAGGAGGCTTACCCTGGCCCATGGCTTCAGTCCGTGATGGGCTAGCCTGCTGCTCTGGGCCAGTGGTGGCCCAGCATGACAAGAATGTGTAGCAAGAGCCCACCTCATGGTCAGGTCACAGAGAGGGAGGAGGAGATGAAGGACCCACAGTGCCCTTCAAGGAAACAACCCCAAGGACTGAAGACCTCCTACCAGGCCTTATTGCTTAAGTTTCCCACAAGCACCAAGTTGGGGACCCAGTCTTTAACATGTGGGTCACTGGGGAACATTCTAGATAGAGACCATGGGGAAGGGTAATGTGTGAGGCGAAGGGCCAGGTGGAATGCCAGATGCAGGGCAAGGCTCACACATGCGTATGTGGGGAAGATATGATTAGTTTAGGGGTACAGGGAAGAGCCTTCCTAGGATAAAAACTATGCCCCCCCCTTCTCCCTGAGGGGTAAACTGTCTTCCAGCACCCTGCGGCACTTCCTGCAGCCCGCAGAGTCCGGTCACACGTTCTGCGTCATCTGCTTCTCAGTCACCTACTCTGTGCCTGAAGCAGCTGGTGCTCCGAGGACATTTAATTACCTATCCACTTCCTCTGTCAAGCAAGCTGTGGAGTTCACACGTCCTGACTCCAGCTCCCAAACTCCTTCACTGTAAATAAATGGGAGACGCCTCCATCAAGGCCCAGGGCTAAAGATGTAAAACTCCATTTCAGCCACACGAACACTCTCTGAAAGAGGGCGCCACGGGCCTACAGGGGAGTCTGGAGGTAACCAGGCACCTGGAAAGGGCAGGAAGAGGCACTAAGGGAGGGGGAGGGTGTGCCGAGGAGGGGCTGGGCCTGGGACGCAGGGTGCTCCCCACACTGGGTGGCCTTGGCCAGGCAGCTTTTCCTCCGTGCTGGCAGGGAAGGCAGGGGTAGAGATCAATTGTCACCACGCGGGTGCTGGCTTCTCGGCAGTTCATTAGGGAAGGCCACAGGGCCGGTGAGGACACTCCTGAGTGATTTTCTGTTTGAATACTGGTGTCACCACTAGTCAGTCTGGGGACAAGAGAGGCAAGGCTGCCTCGTGTCTCCATTCCTTCACAACCCCAACATGCAGCGCGTCCAGCCTGCTGATGCTGTGACAGCTGCGTCACTTATAAAGCTTATGTTCAATAACCACACAAAGAAAACCATAAAGGAATCTCATCATGTCTCAATAAGTTTATGACTGGGTTAGCCTACACTCATCGCTATCCTGGGGGTGTGCTTCTTATACAGACTCATTACTGCTTTCTGGACGGACAGACTACAGCTTGGCTATCTAACAAGAGCAGGTGCCTGCTCTGCACATCAGCAGCTCCCAGGCAGCTTCTGGGGCCCAGCTTGGTGCAGGACGACAAGGAAGCCAGAGGCCCAGTGCAGGTGTGGTGGGGGAAACGGAGAGAAACCAGCAGCAGACCCAGCACCTCCAACCATCCCCTGTGGTAAATATATGTGTCCCCGAGGCAAGAGGGGCTCAGACAGGAGCAGCCAGCCTGCAGCCCGAGGTAGCAGGTCCTCTGAGGACCGGGTCTCCAACCTAGAGAACAACGTGGCTGGTCTCCAGAGCAGGTGACGCTCATACAAGGTGGGGATGCCCATGGTAACCCAAGAAGGCAGCCAGATGGTTCCCTTGTCAGGTCTCTTCTGAGAAGCAGCCCTCTGCTTCTAAAAGGTTTTTGCTGAGGGCTGTTGTCAGCTCTGAGGGCGAACAATGGCTTTGATTTTTTTTTTTTTCCTGGCTGCTGCAAAGCCTATGAATAAGGCCAGTGAGTGAACAGAACTGGACCCTGGCAGCCACACAGAATGCCAGGCAAGTGTCTCCAGACACCAGGGAGCCATGAGCCGGTGACTTCACAGGGCCTGGCTGGCCATGCTGGCGGTGGGGGCTGCAGCTGAGAAGTGGGAGGGGAAGGGTGGACAGAGACGCCAATGGAGAGAAGAGAGCCCTGCCCGTAAGACTGCTGGGCAAGGCTGAAGCAGAGGCCTGGGCTTCAGACACTCTGAGCTCTCGGCCTGGGCTTACCCCTAACTCACCCTGGGCACAGAAGCAAGCCCACCTCCTATGCCCTGCTACAAAGAATGCCCCAGAGGCTGTGCGTGTGCCCTGACCCAGACTGTTGTGTGAATGGACCAGGCTGGAGCCAAGGGACAGCACTGGCCTTTTCATGCATGGGTGACAGAAAGACAGACTTCACTTTGCTGACTGCAAACCTAATAGGCCAGGGGAATAGCAAGTGTTCAGCTGACGTGGGGTGGGAGCGAGGGAAGGTCAGTGTGGCTTTTTGAAGCACAAACTGCCTGTCACAGCGACAAGGGCCTGCTTAGCATTCTTAGTTCGGGGGATAAGGATGAGGGCCATAAGGGGAGCAGGGGCATAGGGAGGGTGCTGGACGAAAATGCCCTGAATGGGGAGAGACAAAAATCCTTGCTGCTGAAGAACCAGCACTGTCAAAGGGGACACAAGTCATTAGACAGACCATACAGGAGTCACAGTGGTGTGTGTGACCCTGGAGGCTGAGGGACATGGCGGCAGAAGCAGCTTCCCAGCGACTGTTTGCTTAGGGTGTCTTCCCTCTAGGAAGACTGTGACTTTTAATGAACTCACTCTTGCAGTATTAGGATTTGAACCTATGGCCTCCAGCATGAAAGGCAGGCACTCTACCATGGAGCCATACCCTCAGTCTCCTTTTTAGTTTTTCTTTTGAGACAGGGTCTCACCAATTTGTCCAAGGCTCGCTAAGGTTGGCCTTGAACTCATTCTGTAACCCAGGCCAGAGCTGAACTTGCCCTCTTCCTACCTTAACTTTTGGGGGTAACAGTATTATACGCCTTTGCAATTTGGTCTGGCTTCTGTTATTACGTTTAACCTTGTTTCCAAGGTGGCCCTCCGGCCCAGTCACCATCCAATCCTCCCTAGACCGCCCCTCAGCCCCTTACTGCTGGATGTCAAAGGCAGGCATGCCGGCACCTTGGTGCTGCAGGTACTGCGCTCAGGCGCTGCAGTTTAAGATGGAGGGGACACACTCTCTGCCTCTCACACTGCTTCTTTTTTTTTTTTTTTTTTTTTTTTTGGTTTTTCAAGACAGGGTTTCTCTGTGTAGCTTTGCGCCTTTCCTGGAACTCACTTGGTAGCCCAGGCTGGCCTCGAACTCACAAAGATCCGCCTGGCTCTGCCTCCCGAGTGCTGGGATTAAAGGTGTGCGCCACCACCGCCCAGCTTCACACTGCTTCTTATTGGAGATGGGAGACAGTGTGTGTGTGTGCTCTCTGCTGCCCTCCATGTCCTCCCCACCCGCCCTGGCCACTGACAGCTTCTCTCCATCCTGCTGGCCTGGAGGGGCATGGGCTTCTGCTCTTGCTGGCTCCTGGATTTAAGCCTTCATCTCCTTTCCTCATTGGCTCCCGAAACCACTCCCACGCCTCTGTGAAAAGGCCCTTTGCAATCCCAGCTAAATGTCCCTGTTCCCTGTCCTTGCAGATGTGACCTCCAGCTTCGAGCCTTCACTCCCACACTGTTTAAGGGCTGACAGACCCCCCAGATCTGGAACCTGAGCGCAACCCCCAGTCACCAGCTGTGTGGCCTCAGGTGAGTCTGTGTTCAGTGTCTAGCTCAGCACTTGCAAATGAGCAGGTCTGCAGCCACGCTACCCCGAATGCCCAGGACTCTGTCTGAAAATGAGAGCTGCCCCAGGGAGTTTTGTGGTGATTACAAGGTAAAAGCAAAGGACTCCAGAACGCCCAACAGCAGTGTGCACTGACAGCTAGTTAGTGCCATTAATACAAGATCCCAGGAGAAGGGCAGCTCGCAGGGAACTCAAGTCTACTTAGCTGTTTCTGACCACCTGCCTGTCTCTCTTGTAGGAGTGTGACAGCTGAAGTCCAAGAAGAGTCTACCTCCTGCTACCCTTAGACCCGTGGTCCCTCTGCCTTGGCACCGTGAGGGTAACAGCATCCTTCCTTCCCAAGCAGACAGTTTTCCTTTGGTAAGGTCCACATCACAGTCATCATCAGGTACCCTTCAAGCCAGGGTCAGCCAAGATGCAATTGGGAAGCCCTTCTTTAGGGAGGTACCAGGACAATGTGGTATTTTATCCACAGTAGTTTAAGAAACCTGAGCCACAGACCATAAGGACCACTTCCAAGTACCACACTTCGGGGATCTGAGTATGAGCTCAGTTGCTAATATGCATGAGGCGCTGGTTTTTACCCCTAGTACTGCACTGAACTGGGGTGCATGCCTGTAATCTCAGCGCTTGAGAGACAGAGGCAGGAGGATCAGAAGTTCAAGGTTACCTTCCACTATCAAACCAAGCGTGAGGCCAGATTGAGATACTCGAGACCCTGCCTCAAAGACCAACCAACCAGCCAACCCCCAAACAATCAAACATAAAAACACAAGCCAAGTTAGTTTAGTACACATTAGTTCACCCAGTCACATTTGTTCTCGGGGTAGGTACTACATCAAGGTGACTTTTGGGCTAACAGACCCACTTTACCCAGTGGTGTTCTCCACATGACATTTCCCCACCTGTGACTCCAGTCACTGTATTCTCTTTCTCTTTGACCTACAATCTGAGATGCTAGGCTTTCTAGGCCACTTCTCCATCACCTGCCTTGCTGGGATGCATCCAGAATGATCATGGCCCATTCCACCTGTCCTCATCCCTTGGCTCAGGCTCTGGGAGGAGCCGGAGCCTGCTGCTGCTGTCTCAGGCAAACACAATGGTTCTGGGACCCGTTACACTCTCCAAAAATACACTGTCTGATATTATTTTTCCCATTTGTAAATGAATCAGTATTTTAACAGGCCCTCAGTTTTAATTTATAATCTAGTGATCATAAGAGATACTTATGATCACATGAACAACAGCTCCTTGGCATCCTCAATTTTTAGAATTACAGATATTAATCATTTATGACTAATATATATTTAAAATAAAACAAAAAAGGGAAGGGAGTAGTATATATTTTTATGTATTATAGATGTGTTTAATATATGGGTCAAGAGATGATGTTAGATTCATGCATCTACTTTTCCATTCAGCTTATTCAATGTGTGGTTTTGGTTGAAATACATATATTACTAGTAATAAAATACATATAACATGCTATTAATATATACCACTCTATATGATATGTGTTCTCAATGTAACACACACACACACACACACACACACACACACACACACACTTTCTAGCTTCACAGAGGTGAAATAGGGTGAAGGTGGCTAGGAAATCTAAGGTGGCTTTGGCCCTGTGTCTAAGAGGATGGAGGCTCCACCATCAGGAAATCTGTAGTAAGAACTTGAGGCCCTGGTAGTTCCCAGGCACAGGCCTGACCTTGAGGTCTGAGCTTCGCTGGTGGTTTCCAGGTCCTCCTTGGTGTCTCCTGGTTTAAATTCTCTTGGGCTTTAACTCAACTTGGGTAGAGTTAGGCTCCATGGCCTCAGTGGTCGGGGATGTCACTGGGGGAACATGTTTAGCTGTGCTCTTTTGCTCCTGAGGAAGGTCTGGCCAATCCCACTCTAGCACATGGCACATGGCACATCCTAGGCTGGTTAGTGACCTGTCTGTCATGAGACTCCAGGTCATAAACCTCTGATAAGCATCCATAAGTTTCACCACTGAACTTGGTAAACATTCTGCCTCTGCCCCCCCACAGGAAGATTTCACACAAAATCTTCAGTCTAGGGAGTTCCCAGTGCCTTCCTTGAAGAGTTCAGTGTAACACACCGAGCAGAGGGGATGTTGGCTGCTGGGACAACTGAGATGTACATAGTCCTCAGTCCCCATGTCTGGCTGGTTAGAAAACCCACCCAGAGCTCCTGTTCCAGTTTCTGCTCCAGGCCTGGAAGACTTGGATTGAGGAGAGCTGAGGAAAACTGCAATATGGGGACAGGATCTGAGTTTTCTTCCTCTTCCTATCCTTTCTTTTGGTGAGACAGGGTCTCACATAATCTAGACTGGCCTTGAATTTGCTACATAGCAAAGGATGGCCTTGAATGTGCTATGGAGCCAGGGATAGACTTGAAATGATGACCTTCCTATCTCTTCCAAGTGCTGGGGTTACAACTGTACTGCCATACCTATTTGTTTGTGGTGCTGGGCGTGGATCTCAGAACTTCTTGCATGCTAGCAAGCACTACCAAATGAGCTTCCAATCTCTGATGGAAATTGCCTTTCCTGTAGTCAAGGATGGTCCCATGGACATGTTCTCTGAATGATGCCTTGTCTTTGGACACCTGGTGGTCACTCAGCCACTGGCCAGTTCTCCTAAGTTCCCCCGTTCCTTCTCAGCTTGCTTGAGACCTTAGTTTGAATGCTGCAAAGATGTGTACATCCTACAAGCCAAATGCTTTCTAACCTGACATTTGCCACGGCTCCTTTCTCTGCAGTCATCTCCATCACTCATCGCAGAGATGTTGGTCTGATCTGACAGTGGGGGTTTGAATGCAATTGGCCCTCATAAGCTCATAGGAAGTAAGTGGCACTATTAGGAGGTGTGGCTTTGTTGGAGGAAGTGTGTCAATGTGGGAGAGGGCTTTGAGGTCTCCTATGCTCAAGCTGTGCCCAGTGTCACAGTTTACTTCCTGTTGCCCAGGTCAAGATATAGAACTCTCAGCTCCTTCTCCAGCACCATGTCTGCCTGCACACCGCCATGTCCTGTCATGATGATAATAAAATAAACCTCTGAAACTGTAAGCCAGCCCCAATTAAGTGTTTTCCTTTATAAGAGTTGCCATGGTCATGGTGTCTTTTCACAGAAATAGAAACCCTAACTGAGACAATGATCCACTGGCTTTGACTCTGCCTTATCACACCTCCAGCTCCCTCTTGATTCTCATACTAATTTTGTTTTTTTCCCTCCCCCAGACAGGGTTTTTCTGTGAAGTGGTCCTGGCTGTCCTGGAACTCGCTGTGTAGATCAGGCTGGCCTCAAACTCACTGAGGTCTGCCTGCCTCTGCCTCCCAAGTGCTGGGATTAAAGGCATGTGCTGCCGCTACCGGCCGGCTTCATACTAATGTTGAGTAAGGTTTTAGGGATGTACATTTGGCTATAGGAGGTGAGACTCTTTTATAATCTTTAATAATTGATATTCTTAAAAATATGTTGAAAAACATCTGTGTTATTTTGGAATCAAAACACTGTGGTAATTGGAGGATGAGAAGTTTTTCCTTCATGATGAATTTTTTTTAAAAAAAAATCTATGTACCACATGTGTGCTTGGTGCCTAGAGAGGCCAGGAGAAGGGAGATACCCTGGAACTGGAGTTACAGATGGTTGTGAGCCATTATGCGGGTGCTGAGAATAGAACACAGATCCTCTGGAAGAGCAGCCAGTGCTCGTAAATGCTGAGCCATCTCTCCAGCTGCCCACACTTCTTTATTTCAACCAAGCTTCTTTAGAACATTTCCTCTGATCTACGGACTAAGTCCACAGCCCTGCTTAGCTTCTGAGATCTGGTATGCGGGGATGGAAGACCAGAGATATTTCTTAAAGTTCCTACTCTCCTAGAAGACATTCAAGGAAAAATGGTTTTCTGGGTGACTTACACCCAATTGCCTTCTGTACTCAGTTAGTCAAAAGCTTGCTCTAGCACATCATTCTTTTTTGTGGCTAAACCAGCAACTCAAAATAAAGCTGAAAGGGAACCGGGGAAGAGACGGATTCTTGTGGGCTAACCTTGGAAAGAACTGTCCCTCTCCAAGCTTACCCTAGGGCAGCGCTCTCCTTCACAGATTCATCACAACCCCAGACCTATGCTCGGGTAAAGGTTGGCTAGCAGGTGACTTGGGTGTGGGGGAGCCCACCCCTAGCTTTGTGTGAGTGAGAAGGCAAATCTGGAGCAGAGGATAGAGGCTGCAGCAGGCTGTTTCCCGGGGTGTGGCTCCTGGAAACATGCCAAGGGTTGTTACTGGTACCTTGGTCCTATCTGGTAATGAGTTATTTGTGGAACTGCAAATGTGACAGGTGTCATTTGGGGGTGTGTGACAAAATATGGATAGTCCCAAGAGAACCAAAAGTGTGAGAATCAGCCGTGACTAGAGAGCACACTTGCCTCAACACTATTTTATTTATTTAGTGCATTGCACAGGTGCACACATGTGTGGCATGTACATGTATATGTGTGCACATGAAGACCAGAGAACACCTTGCACTGGGATTCCTCAAGGGCTATGCACCTTTTATTTAAGACAGATTCTCTCAGTGGCCTGGGGCTCTGTTAGGTCAGGCTGGATGGCCAGCAACCCCACGGATTTGCCTGTGTCTCTCTCTGTGAAATTATAAACACAAACTATTGCAGCTGGCTTTTTTTTTAATGTGGAATTTGGGAACTGAACTCACTTTACCAACTATTTTCCCAGCTCACATCATCTACTTAAAAAATAATTACAGCCGGGCGGTGGTGGTACATGCCTTTAATCCCAGCACTCGGGAGGCAGAGCCAGGCGGATCTCTGTGAGTTCGAGGCCAGCCTGGGCTACCAAGTGAGCTCCAGGAAAGGCGCAAAGCTACGCAGAGAAACCCTGTATCGAAAAAACAAAACAAAACAAAAATTAAAAAATAATTACATTTGCTTGTGTGTGTGTGCACATGTACATGTATGCCACGGTGCTTGTGTGAAGGTCAGAGGATAATTTCAGGAACTGTTGATCCACCATGTAAGTCTAGTCCCAAGGATCGAACTTAGGTCATCGGGCTTGGGGGCAAGTGCCGTCACCCACTGGCCATCTTGCCAGTCCATTCCCATGGTCTCCTTTTGCAATGGAGGACATCCAGACTCTGAGAGGTGAAGCTTCAGCCCAGAGCCCATGCCAGTTCTGCAACCACTTAGGTCTTCAGATGCAGGTGCAGCTCTCCTGGGCCAGCAAAGCGTTCACACACAGATGTTACAACTACTGGCAGTCCAAACAACAGGAGGAAGGAGGCCCTTCAGAGAATTATATATGCATTTATAGAGACTAGCCAAGCTCTGCAACAAGAAATAATAAGCTATATTAAATTATATGCACATGCAAAGAGCCAGGCGGAGTTTTTTAAAGGCTAAGTGAAGAGGACACCATAAGTGATTTTGTACCAGTATCCTGGCTATAAGGGTCACTACCAAGGGTGGCAGCAGTCCAAGAGGAGCCAGGCAGTTGCTGGGCAGATGTCTGCAGGAGCATGCCCTGTGCAAGGTTGAGGGAGCCTTGTGCCAGGCTGTGGCTCTGGCTGTGTCTTTTGTGGTCACAGATGTGTGACACAGATCTCCTTCAGATGTGTTCTTTGAGGGAGACTGGATGCCGACCTGGGACTAGAAAAGTCACCGTAACCTTGATTTCCCCAAGATATCTGTTTACAAGAGTGTTAGGTGGGCACTGGCCACAGCACAGCCAGTTGCTTAGTTCAGCCAGGTATCTCGAAGGCACAAAGCAAGAGAGCTGTGTTGTGGGTGAACTTGGCACTAACTCTGCTGAGATCAAGGGAGGTCAAGGGGCCACCAGGCCTCTGACTGAGTGGGAAACGCCATGGTAGTGCTCCCTCACTGCACTGAGGATGGTGCTCCATCTCTAGCCTCTCTGGGGATTCCTAGTTTGGAAGAGCCACACGGTCACTGTTTTAGCTGCTGGGATGACTCCCCAGGAACTCCCTTACTTCCTTTCCTCCCTCCTTTGGATGGTGTACGTGTGTGTGATAGCCTCTCACGTAGCTCAGGATAGCCTCTATCTCCCCAGTGGTGGGGTGACAACTAGGAATCACCACACCGGGCTTTATGCATTGCTGGGGACTGCACCCAGGACTTTGTGTAGACCAGGCAATCATCTATCAACTGAACCACATCCCCCCAGCCCAGAGAAGTGGTTCTTGATACTGCCGAGTCCTTGGACCCTCTGAACTGTAACGAGTCACACACGAACCCCAGCACACACATTCCTTGCTTGTTCTGTTTCTGAAATAACTTCAGGGTACTTCCAACCCCAAAGCTTGGCTTCTAGAATGTGTGTGCCAAGGGGGAGGGGGTCACCAAACATGCTCATGGGTCCTTTCCTGCAAGCAGTGTGACTCCCACCATGCCAGCTGCTGGTGGGAGCTGTGCCCACTCTCCTGAACCCTCAGAGGGACCTTGTTATTCTTCTCTTCACGGTGACAGCATCCCTGGTGGAAGCAATTTTAGAAAGGAGAGGCTTAATTTTGGCTCACAGTTTCAGGGGGATATTAGCCCATCATGGCGGGAAGGTACCATGACTGGGGCACTATCCATGGTGGAGCTTGTGGCAAGACTTGTTCATATTTTTTGGTTAATTACAAAGCAGCACACTTGGGCCAGAAGACCGGAAGGCCAGCCTCGAGTTGGTCATGTCAATCAGCCAGGCTCTGCATCCTAAAGGTTCCAAAATCTTCCCAAACTACACCTCCAGCTTTGGACCCACTGTTCAGACCACAGGGGCCGTTCAAACAGTAACAGACTCTTGCCAGGAGAGTCGGGCAGGAGTCAACAGAAAACCAGAGCGATAGCTGCCTGGGACCTGCCACCAGACGTTCCCAGAGCATGCCAAGCATGCCCTTTAAAATCGGAAATTACAGCTTGCGCTGCTTCTGCGTTTTTGGTCACCCAGCTATTCGAATCGATTCAGAACCAGTGGTGGTAGCTCTTCCCCACTGCAGACCACATGTAAGTGCGGCTTCCCAAGCTGCCCCTGCCTCTCTCTTTAAAAGCTTATTTGTATTCTATATGAGTGTCTTACCCGCATGTGTGTCTGTCTGTCATGAGTGCAGTGCCAGTGGAGGCCAGCGGAGGCTGTCCAATCAAATGGAACTGGAGTTATGGACAGTTGGGAGCTGTCATGTGGGCGCTGGGCACCAAACCTGGGTCCTCCGCAAGAGCGGCAACTGTTCTTAACCGCTGAACCGCCTCTCCAGTTCCCTGAACTCTCTCTCGATGGTTCTCTTTTGTACCTCTTCCTGGCAGGTAGCTTTACCTTAAAAACACAGCTTTGGACCTCCCCACCCTCCAAGTTCTGGGCTCAGAGCAGGTGAGAAGGGATATAGTCCCAGGTGGACTTTGACTACTGTCCCCCCCCCCCTAGGTATATCCTAGTTTTCCAGACGTGCAGCAGCCCGAGGAAACCAGAGCACTCTCCCATGTGGGGACATGGGGTCTAGACCACAGTGCTTAAAAGCCATTCTTGGTTTAAGGGCCATGCTCGGAAAGCAGGAGAAAGCTAGGGCTGGCACTAGGGAGGTTGTGCTTAATGTCCTCTTGCCTGGCTCCCCTGTGGTGTGCTCTCCCTGGGCAATGGCTGGTGGCCAGTATGGGTATTCCCTTCCAGGAGGCTGGCCACAGCCAGCTGCCATGGGACTCTGACCAGGGCTCTCCTGGAGCTCTGTTGACTTGACACATCATCTGATACAGCCTGCCAGGCCCTTGGGCTGTGAGGTGCCAGTGTGATGGCTAGGGAGGCTGGGCAGGTGTCCAGGCCACTTCTGCCCAGAGCCATTCTGAGCACTCAGCTGCTCCTCTTCTTCCCAGAATGAAAGGGATTGTGAGTACTGGCCACTGGCTTCAGTGATCAGTGGGTGATGGTCTCCCTGGAGAGGCAGGGAAGGAAGGATCATTCCTCTGGGAGGGGATGGAGGATCTCATGGTGGGGACATGGGGACTGCCTTTGCATGATGGCCCAGATCTACCCTATGGAGGCTGCAGTGGGATGAGAGACCGGCCCCTACTTGAGCTCCTCGGAGGCTAGGTTCCAGTCTGATCTGTGGTCCCTGAGTAACACAAAGTTCCCCATCACCCGGTGTCTTTGTTAGAGTGACCCCCTATGGCTGAGGACAAGTCTGTAAGAGCTGGCTGGTTCATGCAACAGCCCACGACACCCTCTTGACTGGGCCAGCTCGCTGCATGGGGGCTGCAGCAGGGTTTGTGGAGAGGGCTCTGGAGGGTCCTGCTGCTGGGAGGCCCTAACTGTCAGGGAGAGGCTATCTGGCCAATGGTACTTCGCCATAGCCAAAATCCAGAGAGTCTAGCACAGAGAAGGAGCTGACTGTAAAAAATTAAAGTTTTAAATGTCTAATTGTGTGAGAGGCAGCTCAGCAGTTGAGTACACACTGCTCTTGCAGAGAACCCAAGTTCTGTTCCTAGTGCCCACTCCAGGTGCTCACAATTGCCTGGAACTCCAGCTCCCGGGGATCCAACACTTTTGGCCTCTCAGGTTTCTTTGTGTTTATGTTTTAAATTATGATAAATATAGTTTATTAGTTTGTTCTTTCATGAGTCATGCCTCTTGGTAACCTTGTTAAACAAAGGTGTCCTACAGATCGGACTCACATGTGCGCGCGCGCGCATGTGTGCGCACACACACAGACACAGACACAGACACAGACACACACACACACACACACACACACACACACACACACACACACACACACACACACACCTAAAATTAAAACCAAAATACATCTAAAACATTTACACAATGTTTACCATTTTAAACTACATACACATGCATATACACACCTAATGTAAAAATAAAATAGATCTAAAACATTCATACAATGTATGATTTGTTCAAAGTACGCAGCACAGTGGTAAAACACATTCATACTGTGTGGCCGTCTATCCCCTGAGTGCTTCATTTTCCCAAGCATAAGCCCTACACTCATTTGTTTTTTCATGACTCGCTTATTTTGCTTAGTGTGCCAAGGTTTGCTCATGCTGTCTCGCCATGTGTCAAAATCCCCACTCCGTTTCAGGTTGAGGAACACACAGCCACCAAGAGGGTTTCTGAAAACTCCCGCCTGCCGGGAGGTGGTGGCGCACGCCTTTAATCCCAGCACTCGGGAGGCAGAGGCAGGCGGATCTCTGTGAGTTCGAGGCCAGCTTGGGCTACAGAGTGAATTCCAAGGATAGCCAGGACTACTCTGAGAAACTCAGTCTAAAAAACAAAACAAAAACAAAAACCTCCCTCCTGACCCTGTCCTCCCAGTCACACCAACCAGGTCTATACCTCTTACGTCCATGGCCTCATGCCAAAGGCCCACACAAGGGGCAAGCTCCTGAGTGTCTTGCTGGGGTGACCCCAGTCCTTCTTGGTCAGAACCTGTCTTTGCCTGTGCGAATGCTGGTCTTATCCTCCAGGGGTCTTAGTGTGTAGGTGGCCAGCCCTGGTCACAGAACTGGGTATGGTCAGCAGGCCCAGGGCAACATCAGACTTTCTTGTCCTTCCACGGCCAAGTTTCCGAGGTGCTATTTGAGAAGCCCGGCCAAGGGTAATGTGACATTTACATGACACCAGGTGGGGCCGCCACGGTGACATAACAGAAGGAGGGGGGTGTGTCTCTGGGCCCGGAGCCCACAGCCTGGCACAGTCTGGTGACTTCATGTTGTGTAAATTCAAGCACTAGTCACCTGCTCCTCCAAGTCACGGCTGAAACCTGCGCCCTCTGATGTGACAACAACATTATGATGTCTGTCACCTCTACCCGAGAACGCGTCTGCCTTCCTTCCCAGTTCTGTCCCAAGCAGAGCCCACTTGATGGAGTGTTGTGAGCTTCCTTGATGGACACTGTGCCAGGAGCCTGAGTGCACAGGCAGGAGGCACAGTCCTTGGCCCTCAAGGGCTTCAGCCGTCAGTTCACACTCTCTCACTGGCCAAGGCTGCTCAGTTACAGTCGCTGTTTTCGTCCGACCATCACTGAAACGGACCAGTCAAACCTGACCTCTGCGCTGGGGCACCCCCCCCCCCACTGGAAGACAAGCAGCTTCACCCCTCCAAAGTATACACAAGGGTGGCTCTTGGCAGAAGCTAGAAAGCCCGTTGCTGGCTGGGTTCTTAGATGAGGAAGTGGCCATCTCTGCACATCTCAGAACTAGGCCCTCTTGGGGCTTTTCAGTCCCTGAAGATGGCTGGAAACCATGAGTCTTACTTCCAGAGGATGGCCGGCCTCCTCAGAATGACTGGTACAGGCAAAGCCGTCTGGGATTGACTGGGGCAGGAGGCAGGCCCCACTCTGTCTATATAATGTCGGCTTTTCACAGCTTCATACCCACAGGGCCTGGGGTTCCTATGTGAGTTGCCCAGCATGTCCATGATGGCCCCAGGGTTGGTGGCCCACAGAAGCCTCCTCTCCCACCCTGTCACAGATGCCCAGGGCTTAGAGCCTCTGTTCCCGTTCACCCAGTTCCTTTCCCTCGTTCCCTTGAATGTGTGGACTGTGACGGACAGGAAGCAGCTGGGGTGACTGTGTTTAGGGGATCATCACTCCGGTGCCCTGCTCGTGATCACTGTACAGAGCCTGCAGCCGCAGCTCCCACAGCCCTCTGCGCTGCCGAGGAGGGTGCGGGCTCCCCAGCCAGGCCCAGGAACAGCAGCACGACGTGGCTATGGCGTGGCTATGGTAGAGAGGCTGTTCTGGTGGCCTGGGGCAGGGGAGGGGCTTCGGGGAAGCAAGACCAGGCCTTCTGTGCAGGCCCGGGCCTACCACGTCACTCACCCCGAGAAGCTCCAGTCCTCTGAGTCAGGACCCCTTTCCCTGGCCTGAGTGTCCCCCAGCTGAGAAGAGACTGTCCTCCACCATCGTGAAAGGTGTTAAGAAGTCACCCCTCAGCTTCCTCTCCTCCTGTCAAACCACACTTCCGGAAACGCCGTCACGCATTTCAAAGCCAGGCTGGGAAGGCAGTTTGTCCATGGGGGGGGGGCAACAAAAGGTGAGCCCCAGGACTGGGCTCTGGCAGGGTCAGCAGGCTGGTGCGCAGTCTGGCTTACAGTGGGGAGTCAGAACCGATCTGCAAAGCACAGGTGAGGAGGTCGCTTGCTCACAGCCCAGAGACTGCCACCTGCAGACTCAATTTCTCTTTCCTTGCTCGGTGGCCCCAACTTTTTCATGGGAGAGATGGGGAAATGGAATCAGGGAGGGGCAGGTACCACAGCCTCCGGCTGTCAAGTCAGTCAGACAGGATGGGGTGGGGGGGGCTGAAGCCTGTTGTGGGGGTAAAGTGGGAGCCTCCTTGAGGAAGGATACAGAACCAAGCCTGGCCAAGTGGGCAGCAACCTGGAGGACCTTTGCGTGGAACACGCCAGGATGGGGGAGGGGTGGAACAGTGAGACCGAAGAATACAGAGCTGTCTGTGGGGGTCCGAGATAGGGGAGGGAGGGAGTGGGAGCCAATGTACACTTGGGAACGTGCAGTTGGCACTGTCCATCTGGACGGAGTGCAAGTGACCTGGCCCCGGGGCCCCCCCCGGGAAGAGGCAGCTGCGGTCAGCTGAGTCTTCAGGGAGGAAGGACAGGAAGGTCAGGGGAATGGACAGCGGATCGGTAACGATGCTGTCATGATGGCTTTTCCCGATGACAGTGTGATAGCTGTCTGATAGGGACAGGAACTAGGGCATAACTCAAGAAGGGGACAGGAGGTGTTGGGAGCAGCCTCCTGGTGGAATGGAACATCAGAGCCCAGGACATGCCACAGGGAGGGAGATGGCCTTCACCCTGCCCTCTCACACCACTGAGTCAGTGGTTCAGGGTTACCAGATGGAGAAGAATGGGCCAATGGTCAAGGCAAATGAGCCTTGAGACATGGGTTGGGGACCTCTTGCTATGGGTGAGAGCAGAGGAATGCAGAGGAGCCAAGCCCGGGATCAGAGAGGGCCCCTGCCTCCCTGAGGCGCTGCAGTCAGGTCCCTCACACAGGAGCCTTAAGTGAGAGCTGGGGAAATAAATACCCCGCTAGAGGCAGAACTTTCCAGAAACTTTGGGGAGTGGCCCTGAGGACTGAGTACCCCCTGAGGACTGGGGCCACTTCTTCTTCTCTGGCCTGTAGTCCCTGCTCTGCCAAGGAGAGTTTTCCTCACCTGGAGAAGCTGCCCCGTACGGTAACAGGAGAGGCTACCAAAACTGTGAGGTAAGTCATGCTGATGCTGAGGACAGGGCTCCTGGGACTCTTTCTGGGCAGGGGCCTAACACAGAACCCACTGAATGACCCCACAAGGGATACCTTCTTCCCGGGGTGAGGCTGCCATGGGAGAAGACCTCAGGGACATGCCAACCGTGGGCCTGAGGCCTTCATGGTCATGTTCTGGTCTCAGCCCCCACTGGAAAAGACAGTCAAGACCTGGCGGCAGGGTTGAGATGGAATGCCCCCCTCTGCCTGCCTGCAGTCTCCTAGGCAGGTGTAGGGTGGCATCCTCCCTGCTGGGTGTGTCAGCTTTGAATAAGAAGTGGTAGAGTCCTTTTGCCTTGCAATGTATTGATTAACCAATGGGTGGCAGTAACACTGGGCACCCAAAGTACGGGTAGGTATCTGGAGCAGGATGCTCCACAGTTCCTATCCGTGGGCTAATGGAATGGAGCCAAGGAAGCAGCCATGGATGCATGGGGTTGCTAGGACATGATACCAGGAAGTGAAGGAGCCTGCCACGTCAGTCTTCAGACAAAAAATGAACATGGGATGAGAGAAGAAGCTGGTATCCCACAGACTATGAGCTAGAGAGAGGGGCTGGTGCTTGGAGGACACTGGTCTTTAAGAAGGACTAGAACAAATTGGAGGAAGACAGGGGCAGACAAGCCAGAGGTGGTGGAGGGCAGTGGCTTGATGCAGAGCCATACATGAGTCCCTGTCCCAAACTACAGAAACTAGAAGCCTCCCCAGGAGACTTGGAGACCTGCCACGACTTTCCTCAGACAAGATGAATGAAATAGTCCTACAGGACTCTCGCAGCGCAGTTCTGAGAAATGAGGCTTTGATCCTCAACCTTAGTAGGAAACAAGTCTTTGACTACGTCCCTGCCCCCGGTGCTTTCTCCCCCTGCACAGACAGTGTGAGGCGACTCTTAGCAGCTCCCTCTCCAGTCTGCAGGACTGTAAGTTGAATGAACTGGAAAGGGCTGTGTTAATAAGCTGAGTTCTGCTCTGGGCGCTAGGAGAGTGAGTGAAACAGAAAGGTCATGTCTGGTGGACTCAGAGTCTTGAGTTTGACGACCAGCAAGCCTGGTTCTTGCCGTCAGTGCCTAGGCTGGCTCAGGCCTGCAGAGTCCCAGGGTATCTTTCCACAAGTGTCCCTGGTGACTCAGGCACTGCACTGTGCTGCAAGCCGCAGGAAAACGTAATGGAATTCAGCTACTATCACAAAAGCTACAACTTGAAAAAGTCAAGGACTTCTCCGAAGGTCAGGCCATGGCTTAAGAAGTGGGCCAGCACTTAGTAAGGATCAGGTTTATGAACCTGACCCCATAGGTCCAGATCCAGCAGCTGGGTAGACATCCTAGAATTGGCCTTTTCTAATAAGTTGGGGATATTTTTTGTTTGTTTTTGTTTTCCAAGACAGAGTTTCTCTGTGTGTATTTCTGGCTGTCCTGGAACTTGCTCTGTAGACCAGGCTGGCCTTGAACTCAGACATCTACCTGCTTCTGCCTCCCAGGTGCTGGGATTAAAGGCATGAGTCACTACCACCTGTCTAATAAATTTTCAGGTGATGCCAAGACTGCTGGTCTGAGATTCACACTGAGGACCACCTGCTCCAAGAGGTCATCTGAGTTCCTGGTAAAGACTGGAAACTTCTCAGCCACACGTCCTGGGCTCTCAGAGCAACCTGTTGGGAGTATCCAGACTATAGGTAACTTCTGCTCCCACACCCCTTAGCCTTACCCAGGGAGAGTCTAGGATCCATGGAGAGCCCATGGGGCTGCCTGAGGACCCAAAGAGTCACAGAACATGCCCTGAGGCCAGGGCCCAAGTCATGATAGTAGCCTTCATGTGCCACTGGGGTTACATAGGCACAGAGAAAGGCCCATGGTCACCCCCTCCTCAGGATCTTTGGCTCAGGGCAGTGCATTGCAGCAAGCCCATGGCCCTGGCCAGAGTCCCTGGGTCCTGCAGGGTGGCTCCGAACATAAATGCTGAAATCTCCCAGATTCTCCCTCTTCCATGCTGCTTTGTTTCATCAACAGCTCTAGGACCTGACACGGCTGTATCATCTGTGCTCCTGGTGCTCAGTAGCTGCATGTGACCTGACACTACCATACTGCACAGCGTCATAACGGAGCACCCCTCTGCACAGTTCCATCAGACAGTGCTCCCCAACGTGACTTCGTAAGAAGCCACAAATAACGAGCAGGTTTTCAGACAAGGTCACAGTGTCAGCCCAACTGCATCTCCATTCTCTTTTTTCTGAGCCAGAGGTCTTGGGTATCTTCCTCAACTATTCTCCACTTTATTTTTTGAGACAGGGTCTCTCTCTCTCTGAACTGATTCAGCTAGGTTGGCTAGACAGTAAACCTTAGGAACCTACAGACCTTCCTGTTCTAAGATTACTGGTACAGGCCATTGTGCCTGGCCTCTTGAAGTTGGTGTTGGGGTTTAAAATCGCATCCTCATGTGCTTTACCAACGGAGCCACCTTCCCAGCCCTTCATTTTACATCCTTCACATCCTTGGTTCTAGTTCTTCAAAACGCACAGGGGACCCTCCATGCCAAAGAGAAATGGAAACCAAAAGGCATTTCCTGACTCTTCTCCTCGACATGAAAAACAGACTAGGCCATGCGGCACAACATTTTCATCAGTATCGACAGGAGGTGAGCTGGGGGCTGGGTCCACACTGAGTCCAAGAACCCGATCCGCAAGACAAGCCCCCTCCTGTAGCCATGCCAGGCGGCTCCCGTCTGCTCCTCTTATCTTTTGTGGATGCTCATCTTCTCTCCCCATCTGCCAGGAAGCCTGTGAGAGCATCGCCACAGCCACACTAAGCTCAGGCACATATGGCTTTGAAGTTTAATACTCATTCAATAATTCATTCCTAGGGACGAAGCATGCATCCACCACAGGCCCGAGAACCCCAAGTTTAAGTGATCGGGAGAGAGCCCCATGTCAAATGATTAGATAATGGGACCTTATCATGGCAACGTCAGAGCGAAGTCCTGGGGTGCACAGCCCACATATGCTTCCGAGAGTGGGGTGGAACAAGGAGGAAGTGAAAGTCCACAGGATCACACAGCCTGCGCGTGAGCGCAGGTGTTCTCTCATGCCGGAAGGGGACAAGCCTGCTCCTTCCGAGACACCAAGGGAACAAAGGGTCGTAAGCTTGTAAGCATCTGTGGAATAAAGTGAAGTGTCCAACCTTCCAATGGCCGTCCTGTCTGGAGGCATCCTCACACAGACCCAGGCATCTCCCCAGGGGCCATTTCCTCTCTTTAGCCAAGTTCCTTAACATGCACACAACCTGCTGCCTCCCTCCCAGCATGAGATGGTCCGTGGCTGAATGGTCTCATCGGTGTCCTGCACCATTCTGCATTCTGGGGCCCACTCATCCATGAGTGTCAAGCAGTGGAGGAAAGAGAAGGGGACCCCTGCCACGTGCACAGTGCCTGTGGAGAGGCCGAGGCTGCTCTGAGCAAGAAAACCGGCTCCCAGGACCCCTGGCTGCTTCTCCACGTGTCTGTAACTTACTCTACCAATGGGAGAATGAGCTGCTGCCCCCGCTCCCCTCCGGGGCCTTCTGTCCAGGGCACAGCAACGGTTTCTCTTTGCTGCGGCTGGGGGATTGATGACTGCTGGCACCCCTTGGTTGTTCACTAATTAAAGGAACCCCAAGAACCTCCTTTCTTTCCTGCTGTACTTAAAGAACTTTCTGGTTCCGTAGTAAAGCACTTGCTGTGCCCGCGTGAGGACCAGAGTTTGGCTCCTCAGAACCCACAGAAATGCCAGCAGGAAGGCCAGGAGAGGGGATCCCCAGCAAAACTAGCCGTATCAGTGAGCTCTGAGTTCTTGAATGAGGTGGAAGAGCCAATGGTGCAGGATTCCTGAAGCCAATCTCAGGTCTCTCATGCATTTGCATACATGTGCACATGCACTCACGTGTGCCTTCACACACACAGAACTTGTATGTATACAACACATATATACCCAACAACACATATAAACACATGAAAATGGAAAAAGAAAAAAATGTTTCACCAGAGAATAATAATACAGTAAAGTCTTCAAGGCACGACGGAACAAGTGAACAGAAGTGTTCCAAGTGGGAGCATCCCCGGAGGAGCACACAGCTGCCTCCTCTGGGTGTCCTGCCTGCTAAGACAAGCACCCGACTCCAATGTAATGTGTGCTTTGCTTACATCTGTCCTTCCAGGCAAGGAACCATGTGCTTTTTAACATCAGTGCTCTCTGGCTCAGAAGCTGAAAACCAGTTCCTCCCCTCCCCTCAGAACATCCATCATGTGAATTTACCACCACACGTTTATTGCTTCTATTGCTGATGGGCGTCTGGGTAGTTTTTTCTTTGGACTACTAGGAATAATGCTGGAACATTCTGTATATGTACGTGCCAAAATTTCTGCTAGTTTTTTGATGTATTTAGTCAACACAGAAGATATTACAGGGACAGGAGAGGGGAAAGGCTAGCTGGGCATTTGTGGGAGACCTACGATGTGTGGGGCCCACATAGCTAACATCACGCACCCCCACCCGTGAGGTGGCTGTTTAGGAACCTCTGTGCACCAGGATGCTCAGGACAGCACAGGATGAGGGAGGCTGGTAAGTAGATTTTGAATCCAAGTGAGACAACTTCAAATCAAAGCGAATGGAAGCAAGAGTCAAGGGCAGACGCTTGTGTGAAGATCCAGAAACTGTACCCTCAGACTGTCACGCTCCACAGCCCTGCTCTGGCAGCCTCAGTCACAGAAGGAAGAGCCCTGCTCTCAGTGAGGTTCCCCTGGTGTGTCAGATCCTATCTCCTGTAACCGACACCCCCAGAATCGTGAGCCAAACCGCACACACCTGTGAGGACCGGCAGGCTGAGGAGAACTTTGCAACATTCTGATGAAAAGTCAATGAAATCAGGCTGAGCTTACCCCTGTACAGAATGGAGGTGCTGGTGCCTGGAAATCACCTGGAGAGCTCAAGTGATTAAGCCCTGCTTAGGAAACCCTTCTGTTATCAGAGTTGGCTGGGCAGGAGTATCTGGCGTTCTCTGCATGCCAGTAAGAGATAAGCCTGCTTCCTTTTGAGGAACACCAAAGAACAAAGGGTTGTAAGCTTGTTTCTTCTGTGTGTCTGCATGTATGCGAGCACACACACACACACACACACACACACACACACACACACACACCCTCACTCAGACATCTACGAGAACTGGAAGTTAATCCTGCTGGGAAAGTTGTCTGGAGAGCACTAACAGGTAGCTAGGATTATCCCTGTAGGGTAAACATACATCCACCTGTGCCCACAAACATCTGTCCAGCACTAAACAGACCTTTTGGAAAGCCAACTGTGACAGGCAGAGTGGAAGGGGACTACGTGCCTTCTTCCTCGTTCCAGGCCAGGAGCTGAGCTCAGCGCATTTGCTCAAGAAGATGCAAAGTGAGTGCATGCACGTAAGATGGCCCGGGGCTGCCTGTTTTATCCCTGGGGTGGGGGTTGTCTATCTGGGAGGGACTGTGGGAGGTTGGGATGACCCTGCACTCATTCCTTCTGGCTGCTTGAGTATTAGGTGGCCTTGCAGGCCAGCTCTTGCCTAATCCTCCTCCCTATTTTTTCTTTTTGGTTAAGGGATATGGATGTGGCTGTGCTCCTGTGAGCAGTGGAGACAACGGTAGATAAGGGAGAATGGGATTTCTCAGAGTGAAGGAGAGATGATAGTTGATCACAGACACTTGTGCAAGGTTTCAGAAAGAAACCATTCTGCCTGTCTGGGCTCTGTCCGCTGCAAGTCTTCTAGAGAGCATCTTGGGTTTCAATGAATGTTGGGATCCCTACTGTGCTCAGGTTCTGGGGTCCTGATCAGGGAGATCAACTGGGCTTTTCTCTCTGATCAGGCTATCACACATTATGAAGGGGAGAAGATGAGGGGAAAAACTTGTGGTGGACCTGAACTGTGCATCCACAGAACGGGGAAAAGGAAGAAATGCCTCTTTGCTCTGAGCACAAGGCCAGGGACTGACGCACGGCGGCATGACTCATCCTAGGGAAGAGCAGGGACTTGCCCTGGGCCACGCAGCTGGTGTCCCAGCTTCCTTCAGCCCTGGAGTCTGGCTCAGCGTCTTCCAGCCTCCTCCCTGAACTTTTCTCTCACACATGGAAGGAGTGATGAAAGCAGGTTTCGAGGGAGGGAGGCTGCGGGGAAACCTGCTTGGTTCCAGGGCTCTGCAAGCTGGCTCCAGGCTTCCCCGGGCTTCAACCAGTCAGGTTCTCCAGGAGAGGTGATCATGAAAGGGTCCAAGCTCTCTCCACCCGGGGCAGGAACTCAGCATGGAGATGGAGTCCCAGGAGCCCCAGCTTCCTACTGTGGGCATGGAACAGCGATCACCTGGACCTGCTCTGCTTCCAGAAGATGCATGCTTGCCAAGCACATGACGTTTCCTAGGTTCCAAACTGAGACCTTCCTTCCTCTCTCCTTAGAGGAGAGACTTGGGCCCACGTGGGCTGCCTTTGGGATGGACCCGGGTGTAGTGATGGTGGTCCTAGCCAGAGCTCCATGCTGAATGTCCTCTGGTAACTGTTTTCCCTTCTCAGCCCTGGCTTGACAGGGAGTAGAGGGAACTGGGTACCATAATGCATGCTCTTAAGATGTCTAACCAGGGGAAGGGAATTGTCTTTCTTTGGGTCTAGTCCCACACACCAGCTTCAAAGGGACCTTAGGCATCTGTAGCCTCAGGCTGCACAGATAGGAACTTCATTATTGGCAGCCTGGAGTCTCTCAGAGGGGCCTGAGGTCAGTCACACAGACAGGGCCTTCGCTGGGGTCATGTGACTAAGTCCAGGCCTCTGCTCTACCACTCTCATGAAACTCAGGGTGCCACTGTGTGGGTCAGACAGCCACTTTCTGCAAGAGAGCTCAAGCCTGTGGTCTCTTCATTTGTCACTAGCCAGAGGCCCAAGAAGGCCCATCCTTGTTTATCGCCACTATACAGTCATGGGCAGTGCTACTGGGTATCCAAAAATATGGTGCCACAGCTATAACGGACATCCTTAGAAGCTTATTTTGTCCTCCACCTGCATTTCGGCTCCCCAAAGGCTCTCCAGCTCTGGCCAGCTGCTGCCTGTGCCTTTACCCTCATCTTAGCATGCATCCCATAAGCAATACAGTTCTCTGCACTGAAGCACGACCATCTGATGCCACCACCTAAGCCCAGTCATTTAGGAGTCACCATGACCTGGAGTGGCCCTTGAGTTCACACTCTCCCTGCAGCGTCAGGCAGGACACAGAAAGACCCGATCAAGGCACGATCAAGAATCAAGTTAAACAGAGCAAGCCGGGGGGCTGGGCCAGGGCCGGGCAGGTCCCTAAGGTGGCCATGGTGGCTGATGTAAGCACAGTCAGAAGCTGGCTTTGTTGTGCAGATCAGGAAGGCTGACAGGTGCCCCCTGGAAGCCCCTCTGAGGCCCCAGAAGACAGGTGGGATGTGAGAGGGGACTGTGGAGAGTCACTGGAGACACCACTGCACGAGCTGGCCTCCACTGTAAGTGGGCGAGGAAGTAAGGAGCCTAGAGACTTGTCTAAGGCCGCTTGGGGCCGCTTGGCTGAGCAGGACACACACCGAGGGCTATCTGGCTCCAAATCTCCAACTGCTTTTCCCTTCCAGTTCTCCATGGAGCCAGCTGCTGGGAAAGACAGATAATGAACAACTTTTTATTCTTACTGGCCTCAGAGCCCTAATTAATAAATGTACAGTTTTCTGCCCTTGGCAAAACCTAGCCAGTGAGACATGTATGTCCCCTGAAACCTGAGATGCTCTTGCCATAGACAAGAGTAGAAGAAATGGAAAGTGTTAGTGGTGTGTGTGCCCAGGGTCTTCTGAGGAGTAGTGATGTGGCCCACAACACAGGAATGCATTGGTTATGCTGGGTTTGAGGTACTGAGTCAGTTGGGTAAGGGCAGGGCTTGGCCAGTGGGTCTTCACGTAACCCTGACATCATCCTTCTTTTTTTTTTTTTTTTGTTTTTCGAGACAGGGTTTCTCTGTGTAGCTTTGCGCCTTTCCTGGAACTCACTTGGTAGCCCAGGCTGGCCTCGAACTCACAGAGATCCGCCTGGCTCTGCCTCCCGAGTGCTGGGATTAAAGGCGTGCGCCACCACCGCCCGGCCGACATCATCCTTCTTTAGAAGCAGCTTCCTCCACAGAGTTGGCCCTGCCGGGGCCCAGCGAGTGAGAAGACATCGCTCATGCTAAGCACGTTTTCCCCTTTCAGAGCCCATGCCCCAGGTGATACTGGTAGTGATTAGAGTCTAATGAGTCAGACATCATGCCTGGTGAATTATACAGGGAACTTGAGCACACACTTCTGGCCTACACACACACACACACACACACACACACACACACACACACACACACACACACACACACACACCGGGCAAGTACAGGATGGTCAGTCCTTGGCAGTTCAGGTAGCTTCTAAGGTCTACATAAGCAGATCCTAATCTCCTTGGCTCCAAGTTCTACCGTGACTCTGACACACAGAAGTTCAGGCATCTGGACCCCCTGGTCTCCCAGAGCCGGCCCTCCCAGCCTCAGCTCCACTCACTTCCTAGCTCTTCTGCCCTCGGCAGGGTCCTGGGATCTCTTGTGGTTGACTGTGACAACTGTGTTCCCACCGCAGGGGACTGGCACTGACTGCTCTTCACTGCCCCCAGACTCCCACCCTCTCTTGAATGTACATCTCTCATCCATGTTCCGGTTCACAGAGGCCAGCCTCTAACCAAAGTGAGAGAGCTCCCACCCCGCCATGTCCTCACTCAGCTTCATCTTCCTTTGTTCAACCAATATATTAGAGGACACATAACAATAGCTAACTTGCTCCGCCCAGTAGTGAATATGCCCCAAGAGGCCAGGAACTCTCACAGGTAGAGAGAGCACTGGTATTGCTAAGTGTAGCGTCTGGCAGTGCTGGGTGTTGAGGACTGGCAGTCCCGTGCATAGAGTACTGACAGTCCCAGGCACACAATTCTCAAGTACCAGAAGCCCCGCTTCTGGGGTTACCCAGGCCTGGTAGAAGCCTCAGGACTTCCTGGTGCTGCCCCTGGGGGTGATGCCTATGCGTCCACCTCTCAGGTGACAGAGCAGCTGTGTGGATCCAGTGTCAGGGTGTGACTGCTGGAGGCAGCGGCGGCGGCAGCTGAGTATCAGGTGCCACCTGGGACTCTGGGAACCTCCTCCAAAGCCAGTCTGCACGTGGTGTAATGTGACTAGGCTGCTTGGCACGCTCCACGCCCCCCCTTCCCCTCCTGGCACCCCGCTGCCGCCTGACATTCCCCAGCTCTAGGGGGGTAGACTGTACAGGGCTCCCTCTTCTGGGAAGATGCCTGGCCAGCTTCAGCCAAAGAGGACCAAGTGCCCGAAGCCAGAACATTCCATGCACTTGACCGCAGAGCTGGATTCCCATCTCTTGTCTCCTTCCTGGCAGTGACTATTCCCAGGCTCTAGGTGGCTGCTAATGGTCACAAGACAGGGACAGCTCTGCAGTAGATGTTCTGGCCTTCAGGGAAAGAAGGTCCCCTTTCCTGACAGATGTCACAAACAAAACTGCCTACGAGCTGACGTTTATGCGGGACCAGCAAGGGACTGAGGAGTCAAGAAACATTTACTGCCTGATCTGAGACCCGTCCTCCAGGGTTTTAGCTCCAGGAGGGAATCCTGGGTAAGTTGGGTTCCTGTTGTGGAAAAGGGGGCTACCCACAGAGTATGCTAATGAGCGCAAACCACGCGTTTTTGAGGAGGGCCATGTTTTTATGAAGGAACAGTGCAAAGTAGGAAATCCCTCCCCCTCCTGCTGTATGCGTCTCGCAAGGTCTGAGGCCCTGTGTGGACTGACAGCGACCTTAGGGCCCAGGCTTCAGAGAAGAGTGCCTCGTCACGCAAACTCACGCCCCACACTGGCACCCCACGTTCACAGAGCACCCTGTGTCCATGGGAAAGCGGCTGTGTGCAGGGAGGGGCAGGGGAGGGCAACAGTTGGGTGTGTGAGTGTGCGTGTGCGTGTGCGTGTGCGTGTGCGTGTGTGTGTGTGTGTGTGTGTGTGTGTGTGTGTGTGTGTGAGAGAGAGAGAGAGAGAGAGAGAGAGAGAGAGAGAGAGAGAGAGAGAGAGAGTGTGTGTGTGTGTCTTCTCAGCTCCTCCCACCAGCAGCAGCTTCTTAGTCTCTTGGATTCCACTTTGGAAGTTTGGGAGGAAACTAGCATGCAGGACACAGAGAAGGAAGATGAAAGGGGAATTCCAGAAGGACAGGGGCCAGTGAGAAGGAATTTGGAGCCTGACTTCTTAGACCACGGATAGGATGATCTGCAAACCCACGTCTCCTCACGGCCTGGTGGACGTCCTTATCTGATGCTCTGATCTTCCCTGCTCTTAGGGCGACCCTCCTGCTTAAACTCTAGGGCTGGTGGTGTTTCCCTGGCCCGCCATCACCGTGAATCAGCAGATTTTTAAAGGGATGGCGCCAGTTTGCTCTTGTGTGTAATGACAGAGTGCTTTCATTTTTAGTAGAGACAACCTAAGCACATAGAAGAAACTCGAAAACCTAGCTTTTCCTTTCACCAAACTGCAACAGCCCTCCACTCCCGAAGTGTTTAGGTACAGTCACCAGGCCACCTGCAGTTCTGAGGGAGGGTGCTTGCCCAGCATGCAGGAGGCCTGGGTATAAAACAAAATAATAAAATAAATAAATGAAGAAAAAAGGGAACTGCAATCTCCCACCTCTTCCCCACCCCAAAAAGACGACAGCTGAGGTGACGAGTCTGAGAATCCCCTCCCCCAACACACCCACTGCTGTTCAAGGGTTCTGAGAGACAGTGGGTGTCCTGTGGGGGTTAGGGATGTCTGGGTGGGCTCCTGCCTCTGCCCTTTCCCGTCCGGGGGCTGCGGTAGGTTTATTTTGCCTTCTCAGTAATTGTTCCCTTCGAAGGGTGGATATTTCAGGGTCGCTGGCAGGAATAAGCAAGAAGGCACCAGTTCAAGTCCCCTTACACACCCAGGCATACTGCTCACTCCTGCACGGTTACAAGCGTCACTTCAGAGACCCGGCAAGGGCCCCCAGGGGAGCTCCTCCATCTTAGCCTATCACCCAGCCGTCCCTTGGTGGAGGACCTTCAGAGTTCCTGATGAGAGCTGGTCACCAACAGAGAAGAAAAGAGGTTTTCTTTTTGGGCCACACCAGGACGACTTTCACAAGCAGAGTATCCCCTTAAGAATGGGCGATATTGCCGGGCGGTGGTGGCACACACCTTTAATCCCAGCACTCGGGAGGCAGGGGCAGGTGGATCTCTGTGAGTTCGAGGCCCAGCCTGGGCTACCAAGTGAGTCCCAGGAAAGTCGCAAAGCTACACAGAGAAACCCTGTCTCAAAAAAAACAAACAAACAAACAAAAAAACAAGAATGGGCGATGTCGATTCTACTCTGTTGAAAACGAACCTTAAAGATTCCAGGTTGATGGGCCAGAGAAATGGCTCAGTGTTAAGAGCATGTGCTATTCCTGCAGAGAATTCTGTTAGCATTCAGACCCACCCCTTGGGGGCCCCCTCCCCCTTCTCTCTCTCTCTCTCCCCCTCCCTTCCTCTCTCTAGCCATGAGGTAGTGAGCACCTCCTCTCTCCCCTTCTCTTTTCTCTTCTTCTTCTCTCAGTCCCTGCCCGCCTTCCCTCTCTTCCTCCCTTAATAGAACTTTCCATATGGGTGCTGTGTCTGCATGGTGTGTCTCCCTCAGCTGCCCTGAGTCACCTTGGCTCCACCCACCAAGGTCTGTCTCCCATCTATGTTTGTTTTTCAAGACAGGGTTTCTCTGTGTAGATTTGGAAGCCTGTGCTAGATCTCACTCTGTAGCCCAGGCTGGCCTCGAACTCACGGAGATCCACCTGCTTCTACCTCCTGGGACTAAAGGTGTGCACCACCACCGGTCGGCTTTTTACAAAAGGACCCAAGTTCAGGTCCCAGCACCTACATCAGATGGCTCACAATGCCTATTAACGGCAGTTCCAGAGGATCCAACACCCTCTTACAGACTCTGAGGGCACCTGCACTCACATGGCAGACACACACATGTACACACAATTAAAAATAAAGTAATATTACCAGTAAAGGGTATGACTAAATGATAAGGAAGGAGGAAAGGTAGCTAAAAGGACGCATGAGACAGTAAAGAGGATAGAAAGTAAATTATTTTTCTAGTTCCAACTCTGCTGTGGCTTTCTTTCTTTCTTTTTTTTTTTTTTTACGGTAGATAAGTACATAAAAATGCAATTGTTAGTCAAAGTGTAAAACCCTAAGTGAAGGTACACAGCCTCAGATAACCATTGTTAAATTTCTAAAAGCTTTACTTATTTCATGTGTCTGGGTGTTCTGCCTGCATGTCCGTATGGACGCCGTGTGCACTCATGGCCTGTGGAAGCCAGAGAAGGAAAAGAGGAAGGGGTAGGCAGGGCAGGCAGCCACCAGCACGACAACGTCACTCAGAAGTTCTCTGTGCTCCACGGTGACCTTCCTATCTGATGGCCTTCAAGGGCTCCAGGAAGGATTTTCTTTAAAAAAAAAAAAAAAAAGCAAGAGTTTCCTTTATAGATAATGTGATATGTTTGGATTGGTTTCAAAATCATGCCTGGGGGCTGGCAAGAAGGCTCAGAGGGTAGAAACACTTGCAGTGTTAGCCTGAGGATCAGAGTTCAATCTCCCGGTTCCACAGTGGAAGGAGAAAACTCCCGGGGACTGTCATCTGATCTCCACACACACCCTGTGGCATGTCTGCCCCTGCCTCCGCCTCCCATAATAAAAATGATCCCCAGACAGGGAGGTGGACCTGTGTGGGGAGGAAATAAAGCTCTCCGAGCTGCTGGCCGGCTGCCCAGTTGGCCAGTGGACAGATAGCGTGCTCCACCACCCCCCTCTCTCACATACCTTCACTTTCCAGAAATACATATGCAGGGCATTTGGACACCCACCATTATACATGCTCACCTGGGGACTGCCGAGTCCCCCGGTTCTGGTGGACGCCGAGTGACCGACCGGTCCTTGTGCAACCCAGGGAGGCAAATGACGCTCTTGGTACTCTAACTAGTCAGCTAAGAGTTTGCCAAGTGAGTGTGCGGTAGGAGTACTTTGTCATTCTGTCCCCCCTAGTGACCCTGGGCCCGGGCAGGGGTTCATGGGTTCACGTGTGGACTATCAACCCAAGTGAGCCCACAGTGGATCACCCCAAACTCTGGTCTCCGCAGCTCTCAAGCCAGCCACACCTGCTCCTGGCAGTCAACTCTGAGCTCAACCTCGTCTTCACACACAGGTGCTCAAGGGTCACTTACGGGGGGGGGGGGGGGGGGGGGACACTGTCTCCTCACTGTGTGGGTGTGTGGGGAAACTGAGGCTTAGACCCCATCAAGTAACAACGGAGCTTCACATAAATCCATTTTGCAAAGCCTCAGGATCAATAAAATTATACTGGCTAGTGGCCTGAATTCCTCCGAGAACGGTTCCGACAGCAGAGAGCCCTGTAGAGAACACGCGGTTCTGAGCTGAGCCACAGATCTGAGAGTTCAGAGCAGGCTCACCCAGGTCGCACCCAGAGCTCCTGTGACCTTTTAGGGAAGTGGGTGTGGCAGAAAGGGAGAGTAGCAATGACCTTCTCGTAAGAAACTGGGGCAGTAAAAGCCAGGAAGAGGTTGTCCTTATAAAGTTAAGTTTTGAAAACACAGAGGATGCAATGAGCTATCCGCGAGTGTGCCCGAGAGATGGCAACTTAAGAATTAGGGAACTCCCCAAAAGCCACTCAGGGTGACTGATGTGGGTCACCTCAAGGAGGCAAGGATAACATTTTACTCCAACCTTCTGGGAAATGTGTGGGGAGTGAAGGGATGTTTGGCAGTCAAGGGCACGGAATATGAGTTTCAACTGCTAATCACAGGAAGGTTGCCCAGCCACCACACCTCTCCTAGCTTGTACCAGTCACTACCTACCGCCAGGGTGAAGGGATCCTAATGTTCTAGTGTGCCCGCGTCCATGTGGGTGCCAAATGGAATGAGAGCCAGATCTGACACAGATGCATTCCTGATGCGCTCAAAGTGCTGTGAGTTAGCAGGGTTTTGAGTGCACGAAGCTAGTGAACCATCATAGCTTGGGTGATCCACTAAGGAATGTCCCCAAGGTGCCGATGAGTCTCTGGGCAACTGGCCTCAACCTTGCTTGGGTTCTTTCTCAAACTCACTCCCTATATTGAATGGCTACTTGTCATTCTTTTTGCCCATCCAACATTGTATGTATAGCTGTGAGGGTACATGTGTGTTTGCATGTGTGCGTTTGGAGGTCAGAGGTCAACACTGTGTGTCTTTATCACACTCCACCTTATTTTTGAGGTACAGTCTCTCACAGACCCTGGGACTAATGACTCTGCTAAACTGGCTGGGCACTAAGCTCTAGGGATGGCTCTGGGGGGGGGGCTGCCCATCTCTATCCATCATGCTGTGATTACAGAGGGTACTACCATGTGGGTGCTGCAGATCCAGATTTGACTGACAAAGCCTTAATCCCAACCTTGTTTTATATCTACCAAATGCTGGGACCCTGAATGGGCTCTGATGTGGGGGTTCCTCAGTATGGGATTCCTCAGCACCCTGCAGCAATATCATGTGGCAGTGGGACCTTAGGCCTGACCCATGGATGTTGTCAGCCAGACTCAGCTTCTGCTGTCTGGCAGCAGGTGCTCAGTAGGACCTCCTGGTTTCCTGAGAAGAGTGGATGTCTTAGCTCGGGCTGTCTGAACAGAACACATAGACAGGGCAGCTTGTGTAAGACATTGTAACCTCACTGCCGCAAAGCCTAGCATGGTCAGTGTTCTGTTGAAACCTCCAGCTCACCCCTGCATGATCCAGAAAGCCTCATTCTCCTCTCTCTCTCTCTCTTTCTCTCTCTCTCTCTCTCTCTCTCTCTCTCTCTCTCTCTCTCTCTCTCTCTCTCTCTCTCCAAACCCCACCCACTCAGAGAATCTCTAACCAAAGGGAAGGTACCAAAAAGCCCAGTTCCACACTCTTGGCAGCTACAGCAGCTCCTCCCCTGAAGTTGCAACTGCCCAAGGCCCTGACTAAAGTGTTCAGCTTTTGACCATATTTGGGTACAAACCCAGCTTGTGATAGATATGTCATCACCCCTCGCCTATAAGCTATATAATCTCCCAGCTTTAGTTCAGGCGTGTGACTTCTCTGGCCTCCATCTCTGGGACTGGAGAACCTGCCAGGGAGTTGCTTTGCTCAAATAAACCTGTTCTTCTACTTTTTCAATACTGCTTGCTCTGAAAAAACTATTATCGGGGTACAGAAAACCTATCAGTCAGGTCTGGTGAGGGTCCTTGTCCTGGATGGCAGATAGCCACCTTCTTTTGTGTTCTCAGATGGTAAAATGGAAGCTCTCTCGTCCTCTTTGTCCCATCAGATTAAATCTTCTCTTTGGATACCGTCACACTGCAGGGGATGCTTCAACTGTGAATTCTAAGAGAGACAGTGCACCCCACAGCTTAGCAGAGGACTGCCATGTGTCCCAAGGCTCAGCACTGGCTGCGAGGTCTCTGCTGTCCCTGCTTCAGCGGCCACTGTAAGGACTTCTCTGGAACTCTTCTTCAATACCCTTGTATACATTTTTGGATATACTATAACTAGTTACAGTGAGTTTCAGGGTCAGTGGCTAAGACCTGACACAGAGCTGGATAACACCCCTCTCCTGTGGAATCTAAAGCAGACGTGCTGAGTTTTCTCTGTCTGGAAAGAGGCCTGTTTTAATTCCGGCACAGCTCTGCCTTCACCCTGGGCCTTGAGGGGGCAGGAAAGGCTGCTGTTTCTGGTCTGTCATGAAACCCCAGCCTGCTGTGTTACCAAGCAACTTCTCATCCATAGAGGATCCCTATGCTCCTGCTCATACATGTCACTCCACATACATGTGCTCATGAAGACCCTGAGTAGATGGCCCTGAGCCTAGGGAGGTAGAGGGGATCAGGAAACGTGTTGGCTCAGGCACTCCACACAGGCTACTCAGAGTCAGGAGACCAGTCTTTCCATGGTGCTATGTGATGGGAGGAGCAGGGCCGCCAGCAGTCAGGGATGGTGGTCCTGCCTGGCCCTCCTTACTCGGCATGTGCAGCCCCAGTTCAATTTCTGGTATAAGTTCAAACCTTGGGCAGGAGGGATTCTAAGAAGGAAGGTGAAGCTTGTGTTCCACTCATTTCTCCTCTATGACACTAACCCCCAGCCCTGGACTGCTCCCAGCCAACCACTGGGTCCCAGGGTCAGCCTCTGGGGGGTGGGGGGTCGACTGTGGTAAGTAGCTCCCCCTCCCAGTGCCCCAAAGGTTCTCTGAGCCTGTTTCCCTGCCAGCCCTTCTCAGGAATCATTAATCCATCACAAGCTTCGTCTCCCCTTTTATTCCCAGGAATTCCTTCCTCTGCACACGGACAAGGTCTCAAGACGCTGGTTTAGAACTCAGTGTGTGAATTGGGCTGGCCTTGAACTTGCACTTACCCTCCTGTCTCTACCTATTGAGTGCTGAGGTGTACCACGCTTCTCTGGCTCACTCAACAATCTCTCTATGTGGAATCCTGCAGGGCACCCCCAGGCTGCTACTTCCTCCCTGCTGTCCTGATCTGGCTGTGCAAAGCCTACAGGGTCCCAGGGCTCGGTTCCCCGGGACCCCAGATCCCAGCTCAGTCCTGCTAGACAGGGTGCCAGCTCTACTGCCTCCAGCCTTTCCCTGAAGCTGGGGCCCTCTATATGAGAAGGTCACACTTCCGGATTAACACCCAGCCCCGGGAGACTGGCAAAAGTCTCCAGCCTCTCCCTCAGGCTCTCTGGAGATGACAGGAGCCCAGGGAAGCTGCCCTGGGGCTACAGCTTGGCGTTATCTATCAAATTGAAATTGCATTTGCTCTGTGACCCAATGATTACACACCTGGTCATGTTCCACAGAGAAAGTTACATGTCTAATAGATGTTGTGATTTTATTCATTTATTTGGCTACAGCCTCACTACATTGCGCAGGCCTAGCTGGAGTTGCTGTGCCCCCTGTGACTCTCTTACCTCCCCTTCCTGAGTAGCAGTGACTACAAGCCCCGCCCCGCTCCAGTGAGTCACAGCCGTTCTTAAATAAATAGCAAAGGGCTGAGAAGTGGTCCGTCTATAGCTCTGCAGGGACCGAAACCTAACAAAACAACGTATGAAATAAATAAAGCTGGAAGAACAGGAAGGAAAAAAGCCTTATGCTTAGATCCAAGAACACGACTAGCACAAAAAGACTGTACAGAGGCCACCACTCCTTATCACAGAAAATACTTCTTCAAGGACAACTGTCTAGCAGCTGGCTGTTCAAAGTCACACTGACACACCACCCTTGCTATGATACCTGTGGGCAAGGGTTACTGCTTCAAAGTAATTGGTGCTGAGTGGGACGGCTCGGGGGATAGAGGCACTGGCTGCCGAGCCTGACGATGTGAGTTCGAGCCCTAGGACCCACATGGTGGAAGGAGAGACCCAACTCCTGCACGTTGTCCTCCGACCTCCTTGCTCGCAGTGACATCCTCCCTTGCACGAGCATACACATAAATAAATATAAATAAACAAGCAAAAGAAACCAAACCAAAACTACCTGAGGCCATCTTCTTCATTTTGCCTCTCAAACATCCCCTTGTCCCAACCTCCGAGAATCCAGTTTCCTAGAGAATGCATTTCCCACTGTGGGGCAGAGCTCTGCTGCTTACAGATGAATGCACTCATCTTTAGTAAATCTCTTTTCTATTGTGTAAGGCTAAAAAAGCAAATGGCAGAACAAAATGCATACTATGCTATCATTCATACCGAACAGTTATAATAACAGTAAGCTCCCGAGTGCCTGGGCTGTCTTTGGAGGGCCCTGCAAAGACTTGCCTCCAGGCAGAGAAACAGGGCGGCTGGGTTCCAGAAGGGAAGAGGGTGTTATGTCTATGCCATGTTGGGTCTTGCCTGGATGAATGCATTTGTAGGTGCATATACACATGTGTACGCGTGCATGCATGTGTGTGCATGTGAGTAGGTAAGAGGTCAGCCTTGGCTGTGGCCTCACCTGCCTTCCACCTTGGCTTTTTGAGATGGGGTCTCTCCCTGGCCGGGAGCTTCCTGATTAGGCCAGGCGGACTGGCCGACAAGCCCTGAGAAGTTCTGCCTCCACTTCCCCAGCACAGACGCTACATCACATACGGACATTCTACATGGCTGTTGGGGGCTGAACTAGGCTCACATGCGTGTGGAGCAGGAACTCTACTGACCGAGCCTTTGTTCCAGTCTGCAGGTCTCACTTTTTACCAGATACTTTTTATCCTTCTTGAATATTTTAGTATCACCCTGCAATGCCTACTTAACTACACATATGTTCAGACAACCCCCAAAACATTAGTGTGGGGCTGAACTTCTTCTTCTCTGAAGAGATGTAACCATCACTTGCAGGCAGGCGTGATGAAACCCCACCCACTTCAGCCTTTCAGAATCCTCTGCGCGCGGACAGCTACAGTCCTCTGTGGCTGCAGCACAGGAAGACAGAAAATCAAGCCGGGCTTTGGTTAGAGCCCTCCTGGGGCAAAGCTAAGGACTATTTATTTCCCACGTGAAGCCGGAGAGCCACAGACCTGCTGGCCAGCTCCGTGGTGAGAGGACCGTTTGAAACTTCCTCTTCTGTCCACACTACCAGCCCCACAGCCTGCCAAGTTCTCCCTGCCCAGGCTCAAGGGCACACTGCCCTTGGCTTCCTTTCCTCCACGCTGCTGCAAAGCCCACGCCCAGGGCTGCGCCCCAGCTCTGTGGTGAGCACCTGCTCAGCATTCCTGTGGCCCTGGGTTTGACCCGCAGCATCCGGATACCACCATCAACCTCCATTCCAGAGGGCTCTGGACCAGCTGCCCACCCCTTCTCCCCCAGAGTCCCCTCTGGGGGCCCCTCCCTCACTGTGGAAGGCCAGGTTTTGCTCCAATAAAAGACGACTTGGCCACGATAGGTGGGAGTGGGCAGAATCGCGTCCATTCTGGAATCCCAGCAAGGCCCCGGAGGGGACAGAGACCGTAGGCCTGTTGCTCCGAGAGGTTCTGCGGGTCCACGGAGCATGGGAGCATGTGCTGCGGCCTTCCCGCCATCAGCGGACAGCTCAACGCCACCAGCCCCAGCTGCCCCTGTCACTTTCTTATCTGGGGTGTGCTGCTAACACGGACCCAGACTGATTAGATAGACGGCATCCAGGGGCTGACTAAATGACATTCCTCAGCCCTTTAAATGCCTGTCAACTCTCCAGTTGGCTCTGAAAGTCTCCATCTACAGTTCTGTGCCCTTTCCCCTAACTAAGGGCACCGGGGGCGCTCGCTTTCCATATGCGGGTGACCTTTCAGCCCCTCTGGGGGTGGGTCACCGGGAGAAAGCTGGGCAGTACACTTGCTCACTGGTGAGCCCGGCCTCTTCAAGGGAGACCCGGCCGCTCTTTCACTTGAGGGTTCTGGCTGCAAACTGACTGAACAGCTGAACCCTAATCTCTTCTCCCCTCCCCCTGCACAGGTGTGCTGATGGGTATGTGTGTTCATGGAGGTCAGAGGTCAGCCTTGGGTGGGAGGTCCTCAGGAGCTGTCCACCTTGTTTTTCCAGACAGCATCTCTCACTGGTCTGGAGCTGGTTGTTTTGGCTAGTCTGGTCTTGCCAGCAAGCCCCAGGGATTCTCCCGTTTCTGCCTTCCCACGAGTGTATACCATCGTGTGCTTTTTAAAAGTCGGGGCTGGGGACTGAACCCGGGTCCTTATGCTTGCACAGTAGGTACTTTACCAGCTAAGCCGTCTCCCTAGTTGCGGGGCTGTTTTTATGATTTGAGTTACATTTGCTCATCTGAGCTTGAACTCCGACACCCAACACAGATCAAGTTCAAACTTGGATGGCTCCTGTTTATTTCACTCCTCGAAACCACAGGATGAGCGTCCTAGCACTGGGGATTGTTTCAGGACTGCTCTGATGGCTGCTCTGACTTTGCTGTCCCTACAGCTCCCACGGACCAGCTGCCTAGGGACCTGTGGGCTGGGAAGCCTGTGTGAGCCCTTGGCGATTCGGGCTGGTTCTCATCCAATGGTGCCTGCGAGTCCCCCCACAGCTCCCCTCCTGGGAATTCTCCCAGGCTCCCCTTCTTTAAAGACTTTCTCCATGGTGACCCTGCATGAGCCTGAGTGTATGCCTGGGTCTCCGATTCCCACTTGGGGGCTGGGGTCTCAGGAAGGCCTTCTTGAAGGACAGTGTGACAGAGGGAGGTATGGGACCGCAAAGCGGGACAGCTGGACGTCTTCCTCAAGCACCCGACTGTAGGGGTACTAGGGTCTCACGACATCACTCAATATTTGCCCTCAGAACTTCCATTTGGAATGTCTGAGGTTAGGTACTTCACCATCTGTGGAGAGCGCTGGGATGTGGTGTCTCTAGCTGGATGAGCGTGCAGCACCTCTGGCCGAGGTCCAGCAGGGGGTGCTGAGTGGGTTTGGGGTGTGACATGGGTAATGCTTTCACTGCAAGGCCGTGAGATGGGTGCTCAGTGCCCGGTCCCAGGCTGTGAGGAAGGGGACAACTGCCGCTTCACACGTCACTCCGAGAGAGAGAGAGAGAGAGAGAGAGAGAGAGAGAGAGAGAGAGAGAGAGAGAGAGAGAGAGAGAGAGAGAGGCAGGCTCATGCTTCCAGCAGGTGTGACAATAAATAGGACACACGGACACAGCTCAGACATCCTGTGACACACACTGGATATGTAAAAGGGTCTCTGAATGATGGAGTGTCACTCAGCCTTTCAAGGGCATCTGGAAGGTTCTACAGCATGGGGGAACCGGCCAAAGCCTGGGAAGGAACCCATCATATCCCAAGGAGACCTGGCACAGGATAGGGTTGTGCCACAGTTCCTAAGAACCCAAAAGGATGGAAAGAAAGACACTCTCAGTCTCACGCTGCGAGGTCCCCAGAGTTATTTAGATTCACAGAGGCAGTGGACTGGAGGGCTCCCTGTGTGGTGGAAGCAGTCTGGAAGATGAATTCCGAGAGCAGAGAGGAAATGGGGCATGTCTCCATGGTGCCCATGTGCTTAGTACTGTCAAGCCATGCGCTTTCAGATGACGAAAATGACTGTTTAGCTTTGTCTGCTGGTCACAAAAAAGAGGTGAGAGGAGAAGGGAGAAGAGGGAGAAGATGCAGGAAAAGGAGGAGGAGGATGAAGGAGAAGAGGAGGAGGAAAGAGGAGACGAGGATGAAAGTGAGGGATAGAGAGAGGAGGAAAGGGAAGAGGAGGAAGAGGGAGGAGAGAAGAGAAAGAAGAAGAGAGAGAGGAAGAAGAACTGGGGATAGGAGGAGGGAGGAAAAGAGACAAGGAGAAGAGGAGGGGTCCTGACAGTGGGGTTTTCCAGAAAGGCCCAAACCCAAGCCCCCAGCACCCCTTGGCTGGCCCTGGCCTGTGGCAGAGGACCACTGCTACCATTCAAGTCACCCACATTCCAAGCATAGTTCTCACGCTCATAGATGTCCCCTACTCTCCCAGCTCCATCTCAGAGGCAGGAGCTCAAGAAGCCCCGCTCACCACATCTTCCATCACCCTAAAAACCTTCCCCCAAGAACAAGGAAGGCCACAATGCACCCACTGTGTGCAGACAGGTGTTCAGGGGCCACGGACCCATTTCACTGAGGCTTTCTAGTGCAGGACACGCCATCAACCCCACACTCAGATCCGGTGCAGGAATGACAGCACAATTAGACCAGCAGGACAGACCACGCATCCCTCCTGTGCAGCCCCTTTCCAGTTTTCAAGCATTTTGAAATGTTCTTGAACTTTGATGACTTGGACAATGCAAGCAAATCTATTAACGGGCATTGCATGTGCTGTCACGGAGAGGGGCTGGTCCTCGAGTGGCAAGTCGTCTTCCCACGGGACCTCAGAGGATGAGCCCGGCACTCCCTCTCCAGTGGGATGGGTGGCCCTTCAGGTATCTCAAGGCTCTCCTTCCCTAGGCTCCCTCCAGCATTCCCAAACCTTTCAGTATTTCATATGCCAGGACTAGGAGCTCTCATGATATCCTGCAAACTACATCCCTGCCCTCAGAAAATATTTACAACCTACAGATGAATTAAGATTGAAAAAACGGAACAAGTCAGGCATGGGGTGCTCACCTGCGACCCCAGCACTCAGGAGACAGGTGTGAGGTGAAGGCTCACCTGGGATACACAAGGAGACTGTCTAGAAAACAAAACAACGCCCCCCAACACAGAAAAGAGAAAAGGCTGCAGACATCCCGACCTAGGATACACTGTTCTTCACTATTCAGTGCTTGGGTCCAGAGCAGAAAGAGGACAGCCGAGGCTTGATGCATGGGCGAGAGCCAAACCACAGCAGCTCGGAGGACGCTCCAGGTGCGGCCCCTCCCTCCTGGTCTTCCTACTCCTGGGTGGGTGCCTGCAGAGACCCCAGAAGCTGCATCACGGCCCCTTCAAGCTGGTCTGGGTCCTGGTAACTGGATAGGGCGGGTCCTGGCCCACTCACATTTCCCTTCATTTTTCTATATTAGGGATGAGGTGATCTATTTTTAGCGTGTGGCTGGTTAAGTCAGGGTTGCTATAGCGACGGCGAGTGGCTACAAACCCAGAGCTGCTCAGAGTCCCAGTTGCAGAGAAATCCCAACACAGAGTCCTGACAGGAATGCAATCTCGGAGGATGGAGTGGCCCTGCCCATGGGGGGACCCTGCCCACTGTCTACATGCCATGGGAAGGCTGAGCCTGAGTCTCGCTAGCAGGAAGTGAATCCGGGACTGGGGACTGAGAGAAGAACCAGAGAGCTGGTTGGAGATGGAATGCCAAGGCTCAGTCACAGGTGAGGAGACATTCCCACGTTTGCGCCGACCTTAGACAAGAGGCAGGGGGGGCTGGTGTGCACGGCCGGGAAGCCTGGTGTAGCAGGCAGGGGACCTATGCAGGGCCAGCCAGTGAGGCAAATGGCATGTGCTGAGGTACTGCATTATTCTGTTGGTTTGCTGAATCGGGGTCTCCTATAGTCCAGGCTAGCCCAAACTCACTATGTAGCCAAGGATGACCTTGAACTCCTGATCTTTTTGCTCCCACATCTCAGGTGCTGGGGTTACAGGCAAGAGCAATCATAATTATACAGTGCTGGGAATGGACTCCAAGGCTGTGTGCATGATTTTTATCTACCTGCTGACTAGTCCCCATTGCCTACCTTCCAGGGCTGCCTCCGAGTGCACCCACCACCCGGGACCCCAGACTAAGCCCAGCAGGTTCACAAATGATCAGGATGAATGTGAGAATGAACCCGAAAACTGCTTGTATCCATCCATAGAAGGATGGGTGCATAATCTGTGTTCCATGCAGACTGTGGCCTGCCCGATGACAGTGAAGCCAAACTCCAGGAGACACAGCTGTAGTCACAAGGTGTAAGGAAAAGAAGCCGGAGAACGAGCGGCTGGCTATAGAGGCAGCGTGTTTTAAAAAATGTAGGTTTTATGATGACTCAGGTGTAGTCAGGCTAGTGATGAGGAGGCAGCTTCCGTTGGAAAGACAGTGTTCCAGTCCCCAAGAGGAGGGGGTGAGGGGGTGTGTCATAGCCACGGAGGAGCACAAAAGGGAGTATCAGGCCTGGTCTGGAAGCAGAGGAGAAAAGAGAGTAGGCGGAGTCTTGACTCTTGTTTCCAAGGAGAAGAAAGGTAAGGCAGGTTGAGCAGACAAAGACTGGCTTCTGTGGATGTCTCAGTGGGCCTCAGGGGTCTCGGGGTGGTCGGTCTGGCTGTCCGTCCCTGGTCTCCAGTCATTGGGCCCTATGGAGCAGGTGTACAGAGCCAGGGCTCCAATTGGTTACCGGGTATAAAAAAGGGTGGTGGGCTCCTGGGCAACCTTTGGTAAGAACTGGATAACTCTTGGAGGGGAGCAGGATCCCTCAGAGAGGCCCATATGTAAGACCATCAAAAAGGGTGGGAACGGGCCCTAGCTCCAACATCACAAAGAATAAACACAAGACCCAGCATTAGCCTCAACATAAGAGGCCCCGCCCACTGCTCTGTTGTTTCCAAGGCTTCCCATCCCCATGGCACAGGGAGGCTCCTTCCTGAGAAAGCAGATGGGAGGGAGTTGATCCTGCCTCCAGGTAGGGGGAGACGCTAGAGCAGCAGTTCTCAACCTGTGGGTCGCGACCCTTTCACAGCAGTCGCCTAAGACCACCAGAAAACACAGATGTTTACATTAGGATTCATAACTAGCGAAATTACAGTTGTGAAGTAGCAACACAAATGATTTTACGGTTGGGCTCACCACAACATGAAGAACTAACTATATTAAACGGTCTGCAGTGTTAGGAAGGTTGAGGAAAACTTCGCTCAAGGAAGGGGTCTCAGGTCCCCAAGTCCAGGTTCTTTGGGGCCTCACACACAGCTCAGTTGTGGTTTGCTTCTCTGGGTGTTTCTCAGCCAGGATGAAGCTCAGCTTTCTCTAAATGTCACCATCTGTTCCATACTAAAAATCAAGGTCAGGGCTGTGGAATTCTCAGGTCCTCCTCCACCACTCCAGGCCACACAGCATCCTGTCTGAGTGTGTGAGATGAGGGCAGAGCGTCATTTTCTTCCATCCAGTCTTAGGGCTGCTTTCTCCACTGATCAAGTCTACATTCTAAAAGGGCCCTCACTGCCTGTGAAGCCAGACATTTTCTTACACTTTTACTCTGTTTTGGCAGGTGCCTAAATGTCTGTCTGTCTGTCCATCTATCTATCTATCTGTGGTGGTTTGAATAAGAGCGGCCCCCACAGGCTCACATATTTGACTGCGTAGTCATCAGGGAGTGGCACTACTCAGAAGGATTAGGAGGCGTGGCCTTGTGGTGGAAGGAAGTGTGTCACTAGGGGTGGGGCTTAGAGGATTCAGCAGCCCAAGCCAGGTCCAGTGGCTCTCTCATCCTGCTGCCTATGGATTCTGAGGTCTCAAACGCCCACACCATTCCCCGTTAGTATGTTCCTCCATCCCCCTCCCCCACATGGTGCTTGTGGACAAGCTGTAAGTTCTAAGCTGCTTTTCCAGAACCACGCCTGCCTGCCGCCATGCTCCCCGCCACGGTGGTCATGGACTCACCCTCTGAAACTGTAAGCAGGCCCCCAATTAAACGTTATATTTTATAAACTGCCTTGGCCATGATGTCTCTTCACAGCAATAGAAAAGTAACTAAGACACATCCATCCTCTATCTATCTCCATCCATCCTGTCTGTCGGTCTGTCTGCCTGGCTGGCTGGCTGCCCGCCTACTATATTTATCTATCCACACATTTCACTACTGTGCTGGTTAGCTGTTATTTTTGTCAACACGAGCCAGAGTCATTTGGGAAGATGAACTTCAATTGAGAACAATGTCTCCATCATACTGGCCTGCGGTCAAGTCTCCAGGGCATTTGCTTGATTAGTGATCAAAGTGGGAGGGCCAGGCCCACTGTGGGTGGTGCCACCCCTGGGTGGGGGTCCTGAGTTGTCTAAGAAAGCAGGCTGAGCAAGCCAAGGTGAGCAAGCCAGTGAGCAGCGTCCCTCCCTGGCCTCCGCTTCAGTGCCTGCCTCAAGTCTCCTGCTCTGCGTTCCCTCAGGGATGAACTGTGATCAGGACATGTAAGTCAAATAAAACCTTTCCTACCGGAAGCTGCTTTCGTCACAGTAATAGAAATCAAAGTAGGACAGCTATCCATGTCTGTCTGTCTGTCTATCTATCATACATTCACCTATAAATCTAATATCTACTCACAGGTATATACAATAAGATATTGGGCAACAGATATTCATCCGGGGAAGCACGTACTTGTTTGTTTTATTCTGAGGCTTCTGAGAGTTTCTCAAAGGCCCATGATGGACCTCTCCTCACTGAAATTGTTTCTGCCAGCCTCTCTCATGGTACAAGCAGAGAGAAGAGCACAAAACTCCAGCCCAAGGGAGTGGCACCTCTGGATTCCACAGTCAAGGGGTATGGTATAGCGTGGGCAAACCGAAGCTTCCTGGGAAGCGTGGATTAATGTTCCCTAAAGAGCCTGGCTTTGGGTAAGACCTTCTGGATGGCTTGTCAATTTGCTGAGCGGGGGCATCACAGCCTTATGGAGAGATGAGATGTGGACCAAGAGACCAAGGTTCGCTGCACGTGGTGGCAAACACCTGTGATCCGGGCCCATCTGAGACGGGAAGATAGTGAACTGGATAGTGAGACGCTATTTAAAAGCAAACAGTGAAAAGGCCACAACGCAGCCATGAATTATCAGCCTTTGCCTCTGACCTGGAATTTTGTGACTACTGGATAAGACCCTAACATGGATGCTAGGCTTCTGGACCTCTCACCCCTCCCAACTTCAAGGCTGCGAATGAGCGGGCACCTGCTTCTGCATAAAATGTTTCCACCCAGATGAAGACTCCATCAAGATCCGGGAGGAGAGATTCCTCGCCTCTCTGCAGCCCACTTCCTGGATGGCCCTGCCACCTCTCTTTTGGGACTGTATAAGCCCCAGTCCTTTCTCTGTAGGAGGACACGATCTTTGGGGACCCATGCCATTCTGAGTAACCTGTGTCTGTGTTCCAAACCATGATGCCTGGTGCTTGGGCTCAGAATGAACTGTTTTCGTATTTCACAATTGCTACTTCCTTTTTTATGCTGACAGAAAGAACTAGATGTGATATGAGTTATTTCCAGGAAAGTCTGGGGAGGTGGACTTCTGCTCAGCCTTGTTAGCATTTTCTTTCACTTGGGAAATCAGCCTTTGTTGGTTTGTGTTATCTCTTCCTGTGCATAGTTGGGGCCCTCAAGCACCGTAGGCCCCAACTCACCAAAGCTTCCTTGTGAACTCATCTGAGGCCCTTCCCTTGCTTCCTGCTACAGCAGGGCTCTCAGACCTGGGCCCTCAGCCTTAGCCTGTCTACCCACTACTTATCCTGATGGCTCCAGTCTCCATTACCCCTGGGAAGCCACCTCCATACCCAGCCACACAAGACTGAGATCTTTGGGGAGGCAATGCTCCCCTGGGGCTAGGGCTGCACCCAGACCTTGCATAAGAAATCTTAGGGACCAGGCAGTGGTGGCGCACGCCTTTAATCCCAGCACTCAGGAGGCAGAGCCAGGTGGATCTCTAAGAGATAGAGGCCAGCCTGGGCTACAGAGTGAGTTCCAAGAAAGTCGCAAAGCTACACAGAGAAACCCTGTCTCAAAAAACCCCCTTCCTCCCCCCGCACGCCAAAAAAAAAAAAAAAAAATTTAGGAGAAAGCAGCAGTGCCCACTGAGGCGTAGGGCCAAGGATACAGGGTGGTGTGAGAAACCACCTATGCCTCAGAGAACACTCAGTGTTGATTTGTTCTTCAGAGTGTTCAGAATTCACATGTTTTCCCTTCTCAATTCCTGGAGCACAAATCACAACAGAAGGATGGATTCTGCTTGCTTGCTCTCTGTGGGACCTGAGCTCTTCTTGTGTTTTCTAAGGCACTGGGCGCTGGGTGATCATATCACCTTGGATGCCATGGCTCTTTGTTGGCCAAGTTCAAAGGTTGTGGTGACAGGATCAGAGATTGACTGGCCCAAGCCAGGTGTTAACCCAAGCTCTAGGCTATGGAACCCTGAAAGGCATCTCCCGATGCCTACCCCATTCTTTTGTTCCTTCTTGGTTCTGTAGGCTTGTTCTAGTATCTTCTATCTACTATCTTCTGATACTTTGCAATGTTTCTGGGCCCAGCATCATCTGCCCACTACTGAACATTTGCTCAGACCCTGGCTCTCTAGAAGAGCTACCCCCCCCCAAACACACTGCTCCTGGGAGCCCCAAGTCCCCCATATTTGGCTGCAGTTCCTCCCCTCAGCACCTCAGCCATCTTCTCTGGACACTCAGGGGCGTCACCTCACACAGGTACAAGCCAGAGTCCTGCTCGTGGCCCACAGAATGGCGGGTAAGCACTCAGCTTTCTTCCCTCTGTCCTGCTGCACTGGCCTCCAGGTGGTCCTAGGAACCTAGAGTCAGACCCCTCCACAGCCTGAATCCTCCTGCCAGGCAGAAGGGTTTGATCACAAGCTGGCTCCCCACTGTGGCCACGCCCAGTGAGCCTACCCTTCCTTCACCTGCCTTTTAAACCTCACTGCCCCCTTATCCTACAACAAAAACCCATTCATCTGTCAAAACACGTCACTCACGAAGGGACAAATACCATGGTTCCAGTTTTGTGTGTGGTGAGGGAGGGCAAAGGCCAAGGCTGGGTATCTTCCTCTGTCATTCCCCACCTTAGTTTTGGGGGAGTTCACGGATTTGGCTAGACTGCACCCCGAGGATCTGCCTGTCCCCAGCCCCAGCCCACCTTGGTGTTGGCGTACCAGTTTACACCACGCTTAGCTTTTTCACGGGTACTAGGGATCTGAATACGAGTTCTCAAGCTTGCACTCCAAGTGCTTTATCCACTGGGCCACCTTCCCATGATGCTACTGCTAGGAGCAGCTCCGAGCTGTCAGATTGAAAAGGGCAGTGAGTAAACTGAGGGCGGCCGGGGCCTGGGGGGCGGAAAGAGTTTAACGGTGCAGAATTCCGGTGAACGGTGAGGAGCTCGGGATGGACGGAGTGGCTGCGGCAGAACAGTGTGAACACCTTTAATGTGACCGAGTCACACAGTGCCGTGTGGTCGGCAGCAAAGCTGTGCTGTGTACAGTTTGCCACCATGACACAAAGACCCTCACTGTCTGCTCTCGTGGGGCTGTAAGTCCCATACAGGAGTGGCTTTTGCATGTCCCTGTGTCCTCAGAGTGAGGGGCCGGCACAAAGTGGATCCAGTGGAACTGGTAGGCTATGGGCGGTGGCTGGGCCTGGAAGTGGGTACCACTCTATTCTCCTGTGCGTGACTGAAAATCCCTACTACGAAAAGTTAAAAACTCTGTTGGGGTATTTACAGCAGATTCACTCAGGACACTCAGGGCCAGCAGGCACGTGTGTGCATGCGTGTGTAGGGGAGAGCACCTGACAGGGAAGCAGAAGGATGCGGGTGGAAATGAGGCTGCGTGTCACTGTCCCTCCTAATCTCCCTTCCGTCGCTGCTGTCATCCACACACGCTCTTTGTTGACACGATCTGGATCTCTCTCTACTGCACAGACAAAAGGAAGGTGCACATGGAGATTTTTGTCTAGCACGCACAGCACGAAACTCTGTGTGGGTGGGAGTTTCGAATTCGTGCAGCTCCGGCCACAGTCGGTGTTCAGTTGGGCCCGGCGCCCCACGGCCCAGCACGGTCCAAGGGGATTCCATCATTGGCTCGGGTGGCCAGCTCTCCAGTGACAGCCTCATGCCAATGGTTCTGTGACAGGGGCGGACCTGAGCCCTCTGCTGATCCTTTTCAGTTGTTCTGGAAAGCCACGGGGCTCTCAGGACAGCTGTGTGGAGGTGAGTGACTGTGCACACGTGCATGGGTGCACGTGTGAGAGTGGAGTGTGCCGCTAAGTCTGTGAACCGACATACATGTGTGTGTGTGCGTGTGTGTGAGGCAAAGGCATGCCATCTGACTGGAGAACAGCAGGGAAGACACTGGATGAAGTGGAGTCCATCTATCTTGTCTGTCCCCACAGGGAGCAGCTCTGGGTGTTAGGATTAACAGTCTCTGTGGAAGATGACTGTGCTGCAGAGTTTTATGTCAACTGGACACAAGCTATAAAGTCATTTGAGAGGAGGGACCCTCAGTTAAGAAAACACTCCCATTTGCAAGCCTGTAGGGCATTTTCTTAGTGACTGATGGGTGGTACCATCCCTGGGCTGGTGGTTCTGGGTTCTGTAAGAACCACCACGGGAAAGCAAGACAGTTAGCAGCATGCCTCTGCATCAGCTCTTGACTCCAGGTTCCTGCCCTGGCTTCCTTCAATGATGGACATACACTAAACCCTTTCCTCTCCCACTTGCTTTTTGGTCATGGTGTTTCATCACAGCAACAGAAACCCTAACTAAGACAACTGCCCAGCTGCAGAGGGGAGTTAAGGGGCAGAAGAGGCAGGTGCTGACCACCTAAGGGGACCCAGAGAGTAAGTAACAGGAAGGCACCTCAAACTCCCATAGAAGAAAAGGCTTGTGTAAAATTCCCCATGGAGGAAAGGACATAAAATCTACCCCAAAAGCGGCACTTTTTAGACAGCCAGAGTGACCCCACTGAAAAGGGGTGCTCTGAAGCTATCATTTTTTAAGCAGAGCAGGGCAGGGCTGGAGATCACAGTTTGAGCTGTGGGGGGCACATTTCCTCAGAGACCAGGAAATCCTGGGTGGAGACCTGAATGGTCTCCCCGAGTGGGCTGGGTAGGTAAAGCAGAGTTGGGAGGAAGCTTCCTCCACAGTGCATGGCCTTTTCCTTCCATTCAGTGGGTCCAGGCCCGACATTATGAAGGAGCTGCCCAGTTCTTTGCTCAGAATGATGTTAACTAAAGGGAAAACCTAGAGCCCAGAGCCCTGGCTCCTGACAGCCGCCTGAGCAGGGCTGCAGGCCAGCACTTGTGCCCCAAGCTCCAGAGGGAGGCTCTGAGAGCCCCCATGTCCCTGACCCCGAGGGCAGAGGCAGCCTTTGCAGGCAAGCTCTTATGATACGTGGTGGAGATGAAAATATTATTTCTGATCTCGGTAGCTTAGGAGATGGGATGGCAGCCAGCTCTCACACACCAGGGCAGAAACCACTGTCTGGCACACACCAGGCGTTTAATAACAGGTCTGCATGCCTATCCCCATTCGCAAAACTAGGCTTTTCGTTCAATAACAGGGTCAGATTTAACTCTTTGGTAAATGAGCATTTACTTCTTTGTTATCTAAAATGAATCACTGACTCTCTGGCTCGGATAGTCCTTCCTTCCTTCCTTCCTTCCCTGCTGGGACAGGTGCCCCATCCCTCTGTAAATTCACCCTGGCACTCAATGGGATTCTACTTTGTGGTTCCTTTTTTTTTTTTCCTCTCTCTCTTTCATGAGACCAAAAACTCATTGACTCCAAGAATCCCCATGCCCATGCTGGCCCTCCTCAGAGCACTGGGGCTCTCTAGAGCACTGATGCATCAGATGTAAATATATATCTTATATTTACTGCTCAGATGTCAAAAATCATACTATTATACCCATGACAAATTTTTACCAATTGAAATGTCACATTCTACACTTTTTTTTTTTTTTTTGGAGACAAGGTCTCAAGTAGCCCAAGCTGGCCTTGAACTTGATTTGTAGCCAAGGATGACCTTGAACTTCTGATCCTCCTGCCTCCAGTTCCCAAGTGCTGAGATTATAGGTGTGTGTCACCATGCCCAGTGTTATTCAGTGCTGGGGATAAACCCAGGGCTTCACACATGCCTACAAGCACTCTGTCAATTGAGTCACAATTCCAGTCCCAGTCTCAGATTCTTAAAACATGACAGCTACCATCCGAGGTTGACTGGTCAGATATCATCCAGGTTTCTAGGAAGTAAAGAAACTTGGCCCCCACCTGTATAGCTCCATAGAGCACACAAGCTTCTCACAGCAGGTCCAGGAAATGAACCATAGATATGTGGCCAGCCTGCCCAGCCGTGCGGATCTCGACCCCTTGAACCTCAGGTAGCAGGTTCCGGAAGCAGTTCCTCCCCAAGGGACACACAACAGACAGGTGTTTTCCCTCCAAGTTACCCTCAATCAAGGGACCAAGGAGATGGAGTTCCTTCCTCCTGACAGACGGGTTTCTACACACCACACACACACACACATACACACACACACACATTTGTAACAGTACAAGCTGATGGTTTCAACTCATCCTTGATCTTCCTTAAGCCACGGTTTTTCCTAAACCGGCAACAACTTCAACTGATCCCTAAACCACACGGAGCCAGGTGGGCTGGAGAAGGAAGACAGGTTGAGGAAGAGCGATGATGTGGGCCAGGCAGTCCCTAGGAGCAGCACGGCCATTAGATAGTAGTCATCCTCTTATCTGAACCGCTGCCTCAGGGTTATGCCCAGAGCAAGAGGCAGCAGCTGGCCACACTCACACAGGTGTACACAGGCACACACGTGTGTGCACACACACACAACGTGGGATCATCAGAGAAACAGAGAAGATAGGGTCCTACCAAAAAGACCGTGGGGCTCCGACTGGCGCCGCTGGGTGCTTCGGTTTTGGTCCTTGGGTTTCTTGTTGCCCCTCAGACTCCCAAAGCGCTTCATGAGTCACTGTGGCCACAGGAGCAGTGACAGGTGAACATATCAGGACTTGAAGAACCAGCATGAGCCTCAGCTGAGGAAGAGGGGGTTCACCAGAAGGGGAGCAGCATCAGCTGGCAGGTGCAGGGCACCTGGGAGTCACAGCTCGCCACCGCTCCGAGAGGCATCAAGCTCAGCCCCAGCCTGTGGGGTCTGAGTGTCCTCACCAAGATCTCTCAGATTAAGATGAGGCGAGGGCCGTGCTCCAGGACCAGCCTAGCAGCCACAGGTAATCTCCCAGCAGTCTCCGAGAGTCCTGAGCGAACACAGTCCAGGCTGGCTGTACCTCTCCTCTGCCGGCAGCCGGAGTATCAGTCTCGCCTGTCCTTAAGTAGGCAAGAAGCCACCGGAGCCCTGAACAGAACCTTGCAGGGGATCTGTTTATGCAGTTAAGGTCACCGGCTCACCGACAAGCTCCCGGTTATTTATTCTCTTTCAACTTAAAGCAGGAGGGGAGCCCAAGTAGGCAGAGGCAGCACTCGCCTGCCAGTCATGTGCAGATCTGCGTGATGTCTCTTTAAGAAGGCTGTAAAAGGAAACCACCCCGAACAGACAATTCTTGGCACCCATTGGTCAGAGCACATTCCCATTATGACATGACATCACACAACTATTTTGATGCATGTGCTCCGGAGCCCTGAGAGCTAGAAGGCTCCGGAGGTTGCCCGAGGAGAAGCCCCGAGAGCACCAGACTCTGCTGACTCCTTTGGCCCTCTTCTAGGGCACACAGCAAGATCACCTTGGAGGAGAGATAGGACAGCCCTAGGATTCAGCAGACGGTCTCAGGCAAGCATGGAACCTGGCTTGCTAAGAACTGCAAGGCAGAACTCAGATTTTGGAGGGGATTTTATTCAACTCCTCCTATTGTAGATGGGGGAAAATGAGGTTCAGGATGGGCTGTGGCTCATCCAAGCTCCTGCAGCCAATGACAGAGACAAGACTGGAATGCTAACCTCATCTTCCATAAACCAAATGTCTGCGCTGACAAAGCACGAAACCTTTAGCTCATACCTGCGTCATAAGTAAATAAGAGGGTAAAACGAGAGAAAAACAAACTTGTTTTTCTCATAGCTTTTACCAAAGAAAGTTACTTGCCCTGTAACTAGGCAGCGCTGTGACCTTGAGAAAGTCTCTTCCCCTCCGCGGGACCCAGTGTCCACCTTTGTTAGCCAGGATGACACCAGGTCATGGCAGGATTTCAAGGTCTGACAGTCTGGGGTAGAGCAATGTCTCAGTGGTTAAAAGCATGTACTTTGTACTGCTCTTTCGGAGAACCCGAGTTCAGTTCCTGGCACCCATGACGCGCAGATCACAACCACCTGTTACTCCAGCTCCAGGGGAATCAGATGCCCCCCTCTTTTTCTTTTTTCTGCCTCTATCGGCACCTGCACTCACTCACATGCACAAACCCACTGACACACACAAACATACAGTATTTAGAAACCAAGTTCCAATCATCTAAACTAATGGTAGTGAAATCTGTGCGCATGCGCCCCCAAATAACTGCTCACCCGAGAGTTAGTAAGTGGTCCCTGTGCTGAGGATGGTGAGCTTGGGTCCTCTCCTCTCCCTGTTTAGATGGTGTCGCCTCAAAAGCTGCACTGGTGTCTGTGTGGTTTCCATTATTTAATATGGCATTTGGAAAGGAGGAGGGTTTAGGGAGACAGGATGGGGACCCAAACAAACAAGAAGCCGCCATGAGTTCAAGCCTGGCTGCTCCTTGTGGGTTTGCCACTCTCTTGGGCAGAGTTTAACGCTGCAGGGTTACCATCAGCTCGTGGTGAAGCCCCTGTGAGCAAATGATGGCTCCCTCGCTGGAGCAACAGGTTGGAAAAGGACAAACTTGAAGGAGCCTTGTAAGGAGGGCCTCCGCCACGCAGGGAGAGGCCATGCTGAGGCAAGTCCAGCATGCTGTACGGTAGGCGTGCTAAGGTCTGAATGTGAATTGTCCCTCACAGGCCCATGACTGAATACCTGGTCTCCAGCTAGTGGTACCATTAGGGGAGGTTGTAGGACCTCTGTGGCCCCGAGTCTAGCTGGCGGAACTAAGTCCCTAGGGGCGAGCCTCTTCTGGTTCTGACCCGCTTTGTTGCTTGCCCAGGCCATGTTAACAAAACGGGCCTCCCCTCCCTCTGCCACGCTTTTCCCAGCATGATGAACTGAAATCCCTTTCAAACTAGGAACCAAAAGAAAGACTTCCTCCCTTCAGTGGCCCCGGTCAGGTGTTTGTCACAGTCGAGAGAAGAAGCAGCAGGAGGAAGGGACCCCGGGATCTCAGCTCCTGCCCTAGACCAGCCGCCCCCGGGGCCTCCCTTTGGCTGCCATGCAGAGCAGACAGGGAACACACATCTGCTGCCTCACGCCTGTGGGGCCCTCGAGCTGTGCAGTGGCCGCCTATGACCTTGGACCAGGCCCTGCCTCCTTCTGTGTCCTGCCTGCCTTGCCTTCCGGCCCCGGCCTGTCTCTGTCACGGCGGCCCCACCATCCTCTCGCTGACAGCATCCTCTCGCTGACAGCAGATGGGGAAGCTTTGCCTCGGCTTCTCCATCTCTCGGAGTGACTGCAGGACCTCAGGGCTGCACTGGAGGCTGCGAGGTTGCGGAAGCAGCCGCAGCCCAGCTGCTGGGGTGGACCCACTTCCCCATGTGAGCCCCTTGTTCCAGTCACGCTGGGCTGGTCTCCACTCTTGGGGCACACTTTAGATGTTCTAAGCTGCAGGTGCAGCTGGTTCAGTACGTGGGCCACCAGAAGCCAGTCCTTCAGTCTGGCCAGGCCTCTAGTACAGTAGCAGGTATCTCTGCAGTCAAAATACAGTGGCCCAGACTTACTGTGACTAAACTCTGCAAAAGATGAAGTGTGTAGATTTTAGAGTTTCACATTTAGGTTTTTAAGAATTTAAATAAACTCAGGTTAAAACAAAAATTAAACTTTTTTTTTTTCTAATTTAAAACAATAGTGGCCGGGCGTGGTGGCGCATGCCTTTAATCCCAGCACTCGGGAGGCAGAGGCAGGCGGATCTTTGTGAGTTCGAGGCCAGCCTGGGCTACCAAGTGAGCTCCAGGAAAGGCGCAAAGCTACACAGAGAAACCCTGTCTCGAAAAAACCAAAAAAAAAAAAAAAAAAAATAGTGATCCAGGGGTCGGGGCGCACACCTTTAATCGAAGCACTGGGGAAGCCGAGACGGGAGGATCGTGAGTTCCTGACCAGCCTGAGCTACACAGTAAGATCTATCCCCAAACAAAAATGCAAAAAAGAAACAAACAACAACCCAATAAAGCAAAATAAGCAGCAAAATGCAAAGATCTATCTGGAAGGACCACTGAACACATATAAAGAGGAGGCATGTTTTAATAAAAGATGATGTGAAAAGATGTTGTAATGTTCTTTTTTAATGTGTGTGTGCATGCATGCACAAGTGGGGATGTTGTGTGTGTGCACATGTGTGGGGCCCAGAGCTTGACATGGGCTGCCTTCCTCAACTGCTTTCCGCATTACTTTTTGAGACAGGGTCTGTCCCTGAGCCCCGGGGACTCTCCTGTCCTAACTCCTCAGGATGGGGATGCTGAACATGGGGCTGGTCCAGCTTTTAACGTGGGTTCCGGGCATCCAAACTGAGGTCCTCATGCCTTTGGGACAACAGTGACTGAGCCACCTCCCCAGCCAACAATGTAAGCATTCTTACACTAGAAAATAAGCTGAGCATATGGAAAGAAATATTTCGAAGTTTAGTGCCTAAAAGCAGATGCGTTTCAGTTTATAAGGAAAACAATCAGCAATGGAGGCAGGCACGGTGACTTGCGTTAATCTGGACACTCACTCAGCAGGTGGTGATTAAACTTAGGGGGAATGTTCTGGGCAGCTGCTGATTGAGTGGATTTGGGTACTATAAACGACTCAAAGACACTCCTGTTCTCCAAGAACGGTATTTTCATTATCAAAATAATAACTACCATTTACCAGGAGTCCCTTACAAGCCAAGCAAGGCACAGGGCAGCGTTAGGGCTGTCATTTCCTTTTGTCCCTACGAGGCTGAAGAGCAGGTACCAACAGCCGTGCCGTCTAAAGACGAAGAGCTGAGAGTCAGAGCAGCAGCTTGGTGGGGTCAGAAGCTGACAAGGCAGGGCAGGGGGACGTGGACTTGAACCCCGATTCGGAGAACTCTGAACATGTCTTCTCTCTGTGCCATACTTCTTTCTGCATGCACACAATCCAACATCAGGGTCCACGGTCAAAGCCTCCCTGACTCCCCCAGACCCTGCCTCAGGGAGCTCCTTGGAAGAAAGGATATCCGAGAGTCTACATTCTTCACAGTCACCTTTGACCTCCAAGTTTAAAGGCAAAAGAGCCAATCTTGAAAACCTTGATGTGCGTCCCCATGGGAGCCCATGACATGTCAGGAGTGCTGACCGACTTGCAGGTGAACCCTGTGTTTGAAGTGCCAAGAAGAACGGCTTGTGTCACTTGGGGGTTTCCAGGTGACAAAGCCCAGGAGAGGAATAGACTCTGCCGGTGGGGACCGGGACTCACTGCGGCTGCCCTGTTCTGCCCTTCGCTCTGAACTTACCCACCGAGCGTTTGGAGTTGAGGAACTTAAGAATGTGACCAATCAGCTGAAAGGGAAAAAAGAATCCCCTGTGTCCTTCAGGGTCACTGGCTGCTACCGAGTGGGGATGAGGAGCAAGGCTCAGCCTGGTACGGATGTCTACACTAAGGAGGTTTAGGAGAGGGAAGGACGGAAAAGAAGGATCGGGAGAGCTCACAGGACGGAACTGTAGTAAAGTGGCCCAGGTCTTTCTAAATTACGCCTTAAAAACTCCAGTCCTTAACGGCACAAACCAGGAACAGGAGTGAGGTGGAGGTCAGCAGATGCCCTCACAGGACACCATTCTGACATCAGTGCTACAAGATGTGGAGAGAGGGGTAATGCTAAGTAATTGAAATCACGTCTCTTTTTCCACGTCTGCATATTTTGCATGCCTGTGGGTGCATGTGTGTCAAGGTGTGTGCCTGTGTGTGTGCGTAGAAAAGCCCCAGGTTGGTGTTGGGAACCACACTCAATGCCTTTTCCATCTTCTTCATTGAGACAGGTCTCTCAGTCAAACCCAGAGCTCACCGATCAGGCTAGTTGTTCTGGGGATCCTGTCTCCGCCCTCTGAGGCTGGAATTGCTGGCAGGCCAGGACACCCACCAGCATTTACAAGGGTTCTGGGGATCCAAACTCCAGTCTTCAGGCTTGCACGGCGAGAGCTTTAACCACCGGCTCGCCTTCCCAGCCCTAACTGTAGGTTTGCTTTAACATGTGTTCTTTAAAAAATGAACACGTGTAATTACAATAGAATTCCATCACTGTCCCCTTCCCTTCCCCCTCCAACCTGTCCCGTGTCCCTCCTCCCCTCGAACTGATAGCCTCTCTCTCTTTACTGTTACATGCACATGAATGTACACACACAGGTAAATACAGCTTGCTGAGGCCATGTTTGTGTGCATGGATGTGGTTTTAGGTCCGACCACTTTGTGTGGCGTCACCAATAAGAGGGCTCATCCCTGGGAGAGGCTAATTCTGGCTCCTCCAGCAGTCTTTGTCTGGGAGTGGGACCCCGTGAAATTTCCCCCTTAGCATGTCTTTTGAGACTGCCAGTGTTCCTGTCTTGTTTATGCAGCCATTTCTAGAAGAGACTGTCTCACAGCGGACTTCCTGGGTTTCTGGCCTCCCCCCCCCACCCACCATGTACCCGGAGCCATACATCACACTCCACAGAGACTTTCTAAAAATGTCCATTGCTACCTAATCACAACAGCCGGGAAACAAATGACAAGGAAATGTCCTTCAACAGATGACTGGATAATGAAAGTGTGGTGCGTATACACGGTGGAATTCTATTCAGGTGTAAAGAAAAACGAAATCATGAAATTTGCAGGTAAATGGATGGACCTAGACACCACCCCCCTAAAACTCACACACACACACACACACACACACACACACACACACACACACACACACACACACACAGCTCTCACCCCCCTCATCAAAGAAGCTTCTCTTTACAGCAAATGAAGACAGAAATCCACAACTGGACACAAAAACGCAGCGATGACTGGACTGTGGGGGCATTCACGGACACATTCACGTATGTTCTCACTGTCGCTATCAGTTTAGACTTCCGGCTATAAATCTGCACTCAGCAACAAGAAAGCTTAGAAAGCATGGAAGACCACAGCCCCGGGATATTTCACCCTTCCAGCTTGTACCATCATTTTACCTTGGATGTTACTTTTTCTCTCCGGCTTGACTGACAGTGCTGTGCTCAGGGATCCCATCCCATAAGAGAGACAGAACAGGCACATGCTGATGGAGTCCTTGCAGATGGCCCCGCAGCCGTGAAGTGGGGCCAGGGAAGCAGGTGGAGCTTCTTGGGAACAGCACGGCCTGTCCCTGGAGCACGCAGAGGCTGACTGTCCTGGAGCCCAGGGAGGACTGTGACAGCTCTCTGACCTTTGTAGTCAAGCTCCGCTCTGCACTGCTGTGGGCCACAGGATGCCCACAGGCCTAGGTCTTCTTAACGCGAATATGCAGCTTTTATAGGTGTGATGGATGCCGCCGGGTCTGTTCGAGCAGAACAGTTAGAAGCCAGGCTGTTCAATAGAGTGCAGTGCTGGGGCAGGAGAGGTCACAGTCACAGACGGGCAACCAAAGGAGCCGGAGACGGACGAGGGGCTCGGTCCCACACTCCAGGGTATACACAAAGGGTGTTCTCGTGCTCTGGGGACAGCACACACTACAGGCCACACCTCTGCTCTGTTGTAGTCCCGAGAGCTCCCTGGTGATCCTGTAACCTAAACCATGCAAATAATCTACTTAATCCTGGGAGGGCTCCTGATGGTGACTGGCCATGTTCCCACACATGGGAGACATGCTAAGACATGAAGACATCTGCTGTACAGTAAGCTGGGCATATTTAGACTTGAGGCTGGGGACTATCCAGAACTGGCCAATGTGGCTCTTAGTCTCTGCTGTGGATACCACAGTGGCTACCCACCCTCCACCTGGGCCCGCAAGGACCCCTCCACATGACTGCGTAGTGGATGGGTCTCTGAGAGCTTTCGCTCATCCGACGACATGGTTAGGGACGGTTTCGTTCTCTTGTTACCCGGAAGTCCATGGGACGCCCACAGAGACGACTTGACGAAAATCCCATTTCAGAAAGGCCCTCAAACCCTCATGACCACGGAAGCTACTCTGGATGTCCTGATAAATTTCACTAAAATTGTCACACTGACCTAGAGGGGAGAAAAGCAGCTGAGACTCAGGGTGCAGCATCTCACTGAGGGGCGCCTTGATCCATTGAGGAGAAGGGGGTCTCTCAGGCTAGTGCAGAGCTGCTGAAGCCTGAAATCCACGGGCTCCAGGGCCGGTCTCCCCACCCGGAGGTCACAGCCTGCCTGGTAAGCGTGTTCACACAGCCTATGTGGAGAGACCTCCCCAAAGCACTTTCCTGTGTTTTCACCGTGCTGGGAGGAGGCGGCGAGCTGCTGTTGTTCAGTTAGGGACAGTCAGGGACAGAAGTTCATAGGCGCCTTCAGGACTCCAGAGTGGCCTGGAAGAGAGCTGGGATCTTTGACCCACTCCATAGCTTCTTCGTCCAGGGACAGTTAGGACCCAGCAGCTGCTTCTCTGTTGCCAGGATGTAGGAAAAGTAACTGAGGACACACCAACCAAACCTGGTTGTGACCCTCACAGGGCCTGACGAGCACCCAGGTCCTTGAGAGGCTGCTGCCAAGCCAAAGCTTGGGGTGTGAGGTGCAGATCCCTCTGGAGCAGGGAGCTGTGTGTACACTGGCTAGAGCACTCGACGCTTGCAAAACAGCGGGTCATATTTCACTGGGAGTTCTAAAGGTTGTGTTGCACCGAGTTCTCAGTGAACTCGCCCTTGGGGCCTGCCTTATGCCTTCCTCACGGACTGTGTTTGAGTCACACCTCTGAGGCATGGCCCTCCCCACCTGACGCAGGCAACCATGTGGCTCCGAGTCACCCCAGCACACTCAGGGTCACACCTCGCCTCGCGGCGCCTGGGGGAACCGGAGTTGGGAGGATCTGAGTGACAAGAGAGTGTTTATTTTGGCAAAGACAAACTCAGTTCACCCAGTTCAGCTCGCACCATTGACATCTAAGCCCACTGAGATTCCAAAGCGGCCACACGCAAGCCTGCTGTTAGAGACACAGAGAGGTGCTGCGTGCTCATTATGCAAGCAAGCATGGGGGCCTGGGTTAGGGTCCCCAGAAGTCACAGAAAATGCCAGGTGTGGCTGTGCATGCCTACAGCCCCAGCATCCAAGAGGGCGGAGACAGGATGGCTGGGGCTTGCTGGCTGCCAGTCTGGCTGAACCAACACCAAGCCCCAGCCAGGTTCAGTGAGATGTCCTGTCTCAAGGGAATAAAGCAGGTAGGGATAGATGGAGTACATGTGCACACACACACACACACACAAGTGAAAATCTACAGCAATAATTATTTTCAGCTAAAATGCTGGAGCCAGGAAGTATGAAATCTGTAGATCTCCGAATCTTGAAGGGGCTACATGTGCCCATGCAGAGCTCTCAGAGGCCTTACTTAGTTCTTTCTGTGGTTCCTGTATTCTGGAGTTGACAGGTATCCATCAGGCCTAGGGCTCCAAAGGTCCAAAGACAAGCGGGAAGGACAAAGATCGGCTGCTTTGTGGCCCAGAGGACAGATCCTGGGCTCAGAGGGCCCTGGAGCGGTAGATCTAAAGGCCAAACATCAGATATTCTGATTAAAGCAACAAAGTAAGATAGGAATGCACCCCAGCTGTGGCAGGGGGAAGAAGACCTATGTGTTCCCAGGCTCGGCCAAAAGCCAGCATCTGGCTGGCCTAACCTCACCTGCCAGGAACCTGAGCAGGGATGCCATTTTCTGGGACCTGGGGTTCCTTTGAAGGACCCCAACTGCTCCTGCACCCATTCATTCGGAAACTCAATGAACAGGAATTCAGAATGTGAGGTCTGAACCGATGGCTGCCTTTGGTTTCTTTGCAAAGTGAAATAAGTGGTAAAATGAGGGGGTAGACAGGAAGGTTTGCCCTTCTCAGGTCAAATGCAACCCCTGAGAGAAACCTGGGTCCACTCACAGGCCTGCAATCTTGAGCAATTTAGAGGGTTCTTCGACAATTCTCCTGTAACACAGATGGCCGCACAGCAGGCCTGGCTCATCTGGAGACCTCACAGGGATGAGAAGAGATGATGTGTCAGAGACGTCCCCTGAGCTGCACAGCATCAACCACCGATGCCATGGCAACGTCGTCCCCACTGCCTGGGCCTCACCTTCACTGGTGTCACCGGCCCCGCCATCTCCATCTCAGGCTCACACTTCTGAGAACAAACTGCAATCCCTGGTACCCACCTCCTTCATCCTGCCCTTTCCTCCATCCCAACAGGTTCCAGGGGCTACAGGAGCAGCACATTAAGGTAGTTCTGGTCATCGTCAAAACCAGACTTTTTTTGTGCATCAAAGGATTTCATCAAAAAAGTGAAGATGACTCACAGAGGAAATATTTGCAAGTCATTTATCTGCAAAATACCCAGCGTCTAGAATTTCTACAAACCAGTAACAAAAAGACAACACAATTAAAAACACGCAGGAGGGGTTGGAGAAATTAAGAGCACTGGTTGCTCTTTCAGAGGACTCAGGTTCAGTTCCCAGCATCCACATCAGGTGGCTCACAACCCCTACAACTCCAGCTTTGGGGAATCCAAGGCCCTCTTCTGGCCTTTGCAGGCACTCACATGCATGTGGTGCACATAAATATCCTCTCTCTCTCTCTCTCTCTGAATCTTGAATGAAAAAAAAAAAAAAAACAAATGAGCAGGAGGCCCCACCAGACACTTCTCCAAAGATGAAAGAACAAGGCCACACACGTTTGAGAAAATCTCATGCCAAGTGGATTGATCTTGCCAGGTTCTAGGAGTGGAGGGATGGGAAGTGGCTGGTGGGTGATGGGGACGAGATTCTGTTTGGGGTGATTGTTAATTTGGATCATAAATGTTCCCTAGGGGTTTATGTGCTACTGGCCTGGTGCCCAGTGTGTGGCACCATTGGGAAGTGGGTCTGACAGAAGAAGGGCCACTGGCAGTGTACCCTTGAAGGGAATATTGAGAGTCCAGCTCTTCTCTGCCTCCTCAACACCACGAGGTGAGACACCTCCCACAATATCCTCTCCAGAAACTGTCCGGTCCTTTGTCGACAACTTCAACATAAAGTCGTTATGTAAGTCACCACAGGCTGACACCTCTGCATTGTCACAGGAAGTCACAGGCTGACACCTCTACGTCATCAGCCAAATGAGGCCTCTCTCCTCAGGTACCTACCTCCAGGGCTTTGTCAGGGAGACAGCTAGCAGTGATGAACCAGCCCTGAGACTTGAGAGGTAACTGGACAATGTTGGGAATGCACTTAATATACTCTACCGTGTATTTTAAAACTGTATAGGCACTGTGTTATATAATATGTGCATTTAACCACACACAAAAAAAAATTCCACAAATGCGGGGGGAATGCATGAGTACAAATTCTCCCATCTCTGTGTTTCTAGTAGTGGTGACATGCCGGTGCTATGCCGGGGCAATCCTCTTATCTTCTGATATGGTATCTGATTTCAGTGGGATACTTTTTATAGCTGCATAGTACTCTGCTGTGTCTTTATTCAATTATTCCCCTAGTTACACAAATTACATTGTCTGCAATTGGTCTGCTGAGAGGCCCTAGAAGCAGTGGCAGCCCAGCAGCAGGGCGCAGTCCCAGGGCCAAGGCCTTATTTCTAAGTCCTGTTTGCCACCAACAGTCACGAAATGGCCAACACGTTAACTCCACCCAACAGTACTGAGATGGCAAAAACATTCCTTGGAGAGGAGGCTCACTCCAGAGCTGGGATGGGAAGTGTGAGAGAAGCCAGATGTCAGGCAGTGGTTACAACTATGGGGACAGACAAAAAACATAGGGGACACTTGGCGAGGCTCCCGCTAGACGAGTCTCAGACCTTTTGGAAGATCAGAATATGACAGTGGAACATTTTAACTCACTCACTAAAATACAAATCCCCGAGTCCAGACATACACACACAGACAGGAAAGATGGTAGTAGCTCTTTTCATGAGAAAGACTCCTTCCAAGCGGCTAATGCAGAGAATTAGTCATGAATTACACTCACACTCTTCGGGATCCAGTACAGCCATCGTTTAGGCAAGATCCATCGACTGCTGCTCAGAGGAGCAAGTCAAAGTTGGATGAGGAAGGCTGTCCACACAATATTCTGAGCTGCCGCCCCACAATGCCGACTGATCACAAAGGGAAACGAGGGTTTTATCAAAGTGGAACGCCTCTCTGTGCAGACAGCCTGGCTAGTCCCAGGGCTCCTATCACCAGGAAGGTGCCAGCAGAGTCACGGGCTCCCTGCTGTGAGGCCCAGGCCCAAGGAGGCAGGCCTGTGGCTTGCCTGCCAACAGCTAACCCTGAATCTGTTCCTGAGGAAGTGCTGGGCACATCCAGAGTGAGGCCAGCCACACAATGGCTGGCCCGGGGCCTGGGGCCGCTGGGCAAGTGCTGAGGTCATGGAAGATGAGACAGACGGGCAGAGGAGCTGGGGAGAGCTGAGGGACAGGAGAGAGAGACAGGGCCACAGACTCGGTCATGTCTGGGGTGCTTCCAAAAAGGATGTCATTAGGACAATTTGCCGAATGCAAACAAAGCCTGAAGTGCAGCTAATCACGCTCTGTTGACATGGGTTTCCTGGACTTGATAGTTATACTGTGGCGGAAACACCTTATTTTCATAAAGCCTGAAGGGGCTAGGTGGTGGTTTGCAACCTGTGGGTGGAGACCCCTGGGCTCACATATCAGATATCCTGCACAGCAGATATTTACATTACAATTAATACTAGCGAAATTACAGTTATGAAATAACAATGAAACAATTTTATGGTTGGAGGGTCATCACAACATGAGGAGTTGTATTAAAGGGTGGCAGCATTAGGAAGGCTGAGAACCACTGGGTTAGTGGATGTTGTACCTGTAACTTAGTCTCAGTCGCTCTGAGTCTATACAAACAAGCACTGCATGGGGAGGGGAGGGCAAAGACAGACAGACAGACAGATAGACAGACATGTCAGATCTAAGCAAACTTGGAAGGATGTTAGCTTTGGAAATTGGGTAAAAAGCACAAGAGACCCCTTTAGACTGTTTAAAAACATTTTAATGTTTTATATCGTGTGTGTGTGTGTGTGTGTGTGTGTGTGTGTTTGTGTTTTTCTGTGGGGTTGCACATGCATTCAGGTGCATGTGCACCTGTGTGTGCACCTATGTGGAGGCTAGAAACAGATGTGAGGAATCTTTCTCTACCACTCCCCACATTATTATTATTATTATTATTATTATTTGTAAGTTTGAAATCGTCAAGATGGAATGTTACTTTAAAAAAGGAATTGAGAGAAGCTAGGGACATAACTCAGGACAGTGTTTGTCTAATGTGCATGAAGCCCTGGCCTCAATCCTAAGCACCACATACACCACCTGTAATCCAGGACTTGATGGAGATAGAAAGATCAGAAGTTCAAGGCCATCCTCAGATAGAAAGTGAGTTGGAGGGATATGTAAGAACCTTGTCTCAGAATGGAGTGTGACAAGGCTTGAGCAATAAAAAGATGAGGACAGAGATGCCATGCTCACTAGCAAGGGCTTTTCCTGTCTCCAGTACAGCAGGAGTGTCCCTCAGGCAGGCCTCACACAACTGAAAGACTCCGTGATTCACGCCCAACACCCACAGCCCAGTCTGGGCTGGCAGGGACAGGAGCTCCTTCACGGACAGGTGCATGGCAGCCACCAGAGGGCGCCCTTCTGGAGTTCACTGGGTGCCAGGCCACATAGCTGTGCCATGCGATGGCTACACTTTTCAGGAAACCCGGATGCCACACATACTTTTCCTTTCTTTGTGGACAGGCTGGATGAGTCACGTGTTTCAGGAGGCTGCAGATCTGCCAGCTGCTGGGATCTGGAAAGTTCCAGCTGTAGCCAGTGAGCACAGGTCCCAGGGAGGTTGGCTGGCCAAGGCTGGGCGAGCTGGGGCTTCCGAGGAAGGAGCTGTGCCTGGGGAAGAGGCCAGCCAGAGTAAATCTAGTTTTGCTGGGCATTGAGCAAAACTCATGCTAGACTGGATCCTGGCAATTTTTGTTTTTTGTTTTTTTTCGAGACAGGGTTTCTGTGTAGCTTTGTGCCTTTCCTGGAACTCACTTTGTAGACCAGGCTGGCCTCGAACTCAGAGATCCACCTGCCTCTGTTTCCCAAGTGCTGGGATTAAAGGCATGCGCCACCAACACCCGGCTGGATCCTGGCATCTTAAGACACACTCAGATTGCTGGTCCAAGCCCCTGTAAAGTGTGTGTGTGTGTGTGTGTGTGTGTGTGTGTGTGTGTGTGTGTGTGTGTGTGTGTCTCCTGTTTACACATCCCCCATGTACCCATCTGCAGACCATCTTTCTCCCAGGTGGCATATATATGGCTTCCTCCGCTCATCTGTGTTCATGTAACCCCCCACCTGTGTTTCAAGCCTTCCTCACTTTCTCCTGCTGCCCCCTTTTCCTGTGGCCACCCTGGCATCAGGCCATTGGACCAGAGACCTAAAGAAGAGAGGAGGTAACCCCTGAGGCTGCCTGAAGGATCCTTCCAGGAGTAAGGCAGAGCTCCAGTCCATGGGGACCGCAGGAGAGGTGGCCTGGCTCCCGGCTGGGTGTGGTCTGACATACTCTGTTCACTGTACCCTGACTTTTTTGGAAAAGCACCACATTCCTCACAAAGGTATCTCCATCAAGGGAAGAGGTGTGCCAGGGTCTCCTCCCTCCCACACCGTGAGCTTCCTCTTCACAGGTTTTTCCTCCGGCTATACTTCAGGAAGGCCAGTGACGCCCATTCTGCCCATTCTCCGTCTCTCCAGAGTCGGAACCAACGCCCAGGCCCCACGGAGTCCCGTGACAGCTAACAGCAAGAGATGCACCATTGGAGACCCCAGGTATACACCACCCCCGTGACCGCAGACAAAGAAGGAAGCATGCCAGTGTACCTGAGCCTCGGGCTCCTTCCAGTGAGGGTTCCACAACCTCCCATTACCAACCTGCCTGCCTGCTGCTACCGTACTGAAGGGTGGGGCTCCCGTCTCTACAGTGCTGGGAGTCACTGGGCAGCTCTGTTCCCGAGACCCAGGCCCTGTGACATGGCCTCACAGCCGCTCAATGGCCCCCACGTACTCTGTGTGTTCTCTCATCTGCTCCTTGCTCGGATGCCTGGGTTCCTTCTCAGTGGGAGCTGACCTTGGTAAAGGCATCTGGCTTGGATTCAGTCCCCGGGGCTCCCACGGCTCTTGGGCAGGCCACTGCTCATGCTCCATCCTCCACTGGGTACCCCATGGCTGTTCTACATTGTCCTCCTCTTTCTACTCTCCCACGTTTTTCTAATCTCTGGGTTGCCTCTCAGGCTCCGTGGGTACCTCAGCTCAGCTCTCCCTCACCTCACAACCACAGAACCACGTGACTGTAACCATCTAAACCTGGACTAAGCCCTTTTGTTTTCAGTACACAGAGGTTCTGCTTTCCTGCAGGACCCTGCCTGGCGGGGAATGTGAAAAAGTGTCCCCAGAGGAGGGTGCCGGAGGGTCAGCAAAGTAGTCTGCAGAGTGACCACTGGGCTTCTAGACCTCAGGGCTGGAGGACCAAACTCACTCCAGTTCAGCCCCAGCCCTTCTGCTCCCGTTCTGTACTTGGGCACAATGGCCCATTGATCCACACAGGCTGCTCCACTGCCCCATGTCTGTTCTCAGGGCAAGCTGGGGCAGGGCCCCTTCAGCCCTGGGGAAGCCCTTGGCATCTAAATTGTAGACTTGGAGACTCCAAATTGAAGCCTTGAAAGCTGGAGTTCATTCTTCCCCACACGGCACAAAAACCTTCAGCGTTTTATGGGAAAACAGACTTTTATTTGAAAAATAAACTCCCAGTTGCTGGGCTATAAAGGAAGGGCTGTCTGGGATCCAAGGCCGCAATGGTGTGAAAAGGCCCAAAGTCTTACAAGTTAAATAAACTCCTCTGCAAGCTCATTCGAATTTCAAAGGCTGTCGTGGCGCACACTCTGATAAAGACCCACACTCAGAGAAAAGGGGTAATGTGCAGTCACTCTGCTCAGGACGCTGCAGGACCCCAGTCTTCCTGGCAGAACTAGGGCACTCTATGCACAAACAGAAAATGAAATTCCTCTAGAGGTTTGGAGTACACATGACCTCGGTCAAGGCTGAGCCAGTCTTGGAAACCTGAGCTAGAAAACATAGCGCCTCCATCTCTGGCCAGAAAGCATCGCGTCAGTCCCTCCATCCAGCTGATTCTCCACGCCCTAGCCAGACTCGATTGGCAGGCATTCCAAACTCATCTCAGCTTCTCTGACCATCTAGGGTGGTATTTTCCCGACTGCAATCACTCCCTCCACCCAGGTCATAAAATCAGCTGTGCGTATCTGATAAAGCATGCTAAAATAATAGAGAGACAGAGAAGACAGTCCAGGGGAAATCCTGTGTCATGAGAAGGGCATTATGTACCAGATGACGACAACATCAAACGTATTGTGAGTGAGTGAGTGAGTGAGTGTGTGTGTGTGTGTGTGTGTGTGTGAGTGAGTGAGAGAGAGAGAGAGAGAGAGAGAGAGAGAGAGAGAGAGAGAGAGAATATGTGTGTACAGACTGTGGTTGTAACATTTGGAGGGCACCCCTCAGCTGCCCTTCAGGCACCACCCACCTCACTTTCTGAGACAGTTTCTCACTGGCCGGCCAGCAAGCCCTAGGGGTCCTCTGTCTCTGCCTTCCCATCTCTGGGGCTGGAGGGCCATGCCACCATACCCATCTAGCCTTTTTACATTGGTTCTGGGGCTTGAACTCAGATTGTCACGCATGCGCAACTGAGTCCTCTCCCAAACTCCCAAATGTGTCTCTTACTGTATGCAGAAGGCAATCAAGAAACATTTTCAAACCACGCAGCAGGAGGCTGCATGGCTTCATTTGCATGCTCAGTGCTCGGATTTCCTAGTGCCGGCAGAGGCAAATTACCCAGGGGCCAGGGTGTAATCTGATTTTCACCTGTCCTGCCTGGGGCTGCAGTCTTGGCCTGGAATAGCCTTTCTGTAATCAGAAGGGGTGGACACCAAGATCAGGGTTTTTTTTTTTTTTTTTAATTCCTTTCTTTCTTAGTAGGACAAATATAACGTCCCAATGCCAGTGGGGCCAGTTCCATCAGCAACAGCCACCGAGTGTGGACCACTGCTCATTAGAATAAGATGCCATTTATCGCTCAATGCTACTTCATCTCACTTCCCAATGCCACCGCCAATGCCATGATCATGGGGGTCTGAGAAGAAAGACACCTGCTTCCGCTTCCCCGACAGCATCTGCTGACATCTGGTTTTCATGCTAGCTGTAGAGTGCATCTTAATCCCTTTGCCAGGCCCTTTCTGATCTGCAGGAGGAGGAGAAGAAAGAAAAGGAACAGAGTTCTGGGTCTCACAGCCCACAGAGGGGAGAAGGCAACAAGGAGACTGGAGGTCCCTCTGCAGCGCTGGTGACGGCCAGCCGGTCCTTCCAGGTGGCAGAGCCTTCCACTGGTGTGGCGCTTTCCCATGGGGCGGCCCTCAGTGCACTGACCGCGACTGGCGGGATGGTGGCGGAGAGGGCGTAGGGTTGGAAGAGCTGGCGGAAGGGTCCAGAGCACAAAGAGCTCAGCATGTGTTTTTCAAAGAGACAAGAAAGCACGAGAGGCCAGTCAGGAGGCCACAGACTGCCAAGATGCTTGTGGTGACCGCTCGGCTCACACTCTGGAGGGCTGCCCAAGCCGAGCATAGTCAGGCAAGCATGGGCCTGAGAAGATGACTCTAAGGAGGCTGGCCAGAGCCCACTGGCCTGGTGTCCAGCCTGTCTCAGTGGTTCTCAGAGGGTCCTCACTCCTCCATCTCCACTCTGTCTACCTGAGCAGCAGCCACACACTCTTACAGAGGGCATGACATCCGATGATGGCTTCCCTGACCGGTCACGTAAAGCCTCGAACCCTGGGCTCCCCCAGCGAGGCCCCCCCACTCCGTTGACCTCACCTGCAGCTAGCTGCCATGCCCTTCAGATCTGCCCTCACGGACCTGCTCTCTGAGGGCTTAATGGAGAGAAGGAACTACCATCCCCCACCAGGCACGTCATCTTCGCAGCTGTCCATCCGTGCCCTCTCTGCCTCCATCCCACCCTGGACCAAATGTCCTCCCATCAGAGATGCTGCTGCTGATTTTCCTATGTGAAGCAGCAGCCCTGCCCCCTCATGGTTTTCTTCATGGCACTGGACACAGCATGCGTATGCCTAGGGGCCACAGGTCCCGGCTGCCCCCAGGGTGGGACCTGGGGGAGGGCAGGGACAGGCTTGCTTGCTGTGTCTTCCCAGGGCCTCGCATTAGCAGGGCCTTGTGAGGCATGGGTTCAATGTCAGAGGTGTGCATCCTCTTTGTGGCTTCCTCATTTTGCCGGGACAAGACATAAACAGGGCTGGTTCCTGCTTCTTTCCTCTGGGCAGGACCACAGCGGCTCCTGCCCAAGGCTCAGCATGTGAGGCTGTAGCACCCCCTAGTGGCCACTAGGTCACAGTGCCAGGAAACCGTCCGCAGCTGAAGGGCAGGCAGGGCCATCCATGCCCTGGACGGTGAGGCCCCAGCTCTTACAGGCTCCCACACTGTGTGAGTGAAGTCAGATGTAGAAAAAGGTCAGAAAATAAAGGGGAAACGGAGAACAATGTGAAGGGCATCTCTCCTTGAATGCGAGAGGGACTTAGATGGAGTCGTGGCCGTTCCCAGTGGTTAAATGTAGCACAGGACATCTATCTCATAGAGGCTCTCAGTCCATCCCACGTGACATGAAAACCTATCACATGTGAACTTTTTAGGGCTGGGGAGATAATCAAGACGGTGAAGTGTCTGCTGCGCACAAATGAGAATCCGGGTTTGATAACCAGAACACATAAAAAAAAAAAAAAAAAAAAAAAAAAAAAGGCCGGGTGTGGTAGGGTGCACTGGCCATCTTAGCACAGGAAGGGAGGAGACAGGGGGATCCCTGGGACTTCCTGGCCAGCCACAATAGCCTACTTATGAGCTCCAGGCCAACGGAGAAACCCCATCTAAAGAAAATGAAGTGGGTAATAACTGAAGAATGACATCTGAGGTTGACCTCTGGCCTCCACATGTTCACACACACACACACACACACACACACACACACACACACACACACACGACTTTAAGGAGTCTGAACAGTAAGGAAGCTTTCTACAAAAGTCAGTGAAGTCGGCAGCTGGCGAACTGCATGAGAGAAACCATTCTGAGAACCGTCTTGTCCACTCTCTGCTCAGCTCCTCTGTATGGTGGCCTTTGTCCTTTGTCCATAGCTCAGCAGAGGGAACGGGATGCCCTCACGTTCTTTGTTGGGAGGTGACATCTACTCCTTAAATGGCCAGCCAACTTCTGACCTACTGTGAAGCAGGTCCCTGGCCCGTGGGAGAGAAACATGACAACTGGATCAGGCCAGCCCTGCCTCGTGCCACCTCGGTGTCTGAATGACACCAAGAGGAGGAAGAGGGGGCCCAGCTGTCGCTGGGCTGTCAGGGTCTGTCACCGCCTGGGGTGAGAGGGACATACTGTGCACACTGGTAGATGTGATGGACTCTGGGGACAAAGGACCTAGGACAGGTGGGGAGAAGCCAAGAGGAAGGTCCTACAGCAGAGGGCAGCCTGGCCAACGGCCCAGCTGCCTTGTGGGGAAGGACTGCAGTGTGCCATGCAGGAAGGAGGCTTGGTGGTTTGAACCTAGTGATGCATGTGAACCACGCCGCAGCAGGGGGCTCAAGTCCGTCTCACAGCAGGGAAAGATGCTAGATCATCCACTGCTTTCTGGCGGGGTGGGAGGGGCACGGGTGGGCTAGGGGAAGACGTTTCTGGAAGATCTGTCCAAAGGAATCTCCGAGACAACAGTGGCAGCTGGGAGACTGGGGGAGTGGAGGGGCTGGGAGCGGAGGCCAGAGCAGCCGTCACTCAGCACTCTGCACAGGCACAGCAGACACCTGTGTCTTATTTACAAGGGGCCTTCGGAGCGGGGAAACACCCCAGTCAGTAGAGTGCTTTCCACGCAGGCGTGAGGACCCGGACCCGCCAGGTTCAAAGAACGGAGGCAGGTGCAGTGGCTGGAATTCCAGCCGGCAGACAGAGGAGGGTCCCTGAGAAGCCTGTTGGCCAGCCAGCCTAGTGACATTGGTTAGCCTCAAGTTCAGTGAGAAACCCTGCCTCAAAAACAGACAGACAAACAAGCTGGGGAGTGACTGGAGATGTTGCCTGATTTTGGCCTCTGGTCTCTGCATGCATGTACACACACATACACACACACACACACACACACACACACACACACACACACACACACACACAGATACACACATTACACCACACAGGCACAGACAGACTGACACAGACACACACAGACAGACAGACACACACACACACATTACACCACACAGGCACAGACAGACTGACACAGACACACACACACACACACACACACACACACACACACACACACACACACAGAAATTAAAAGTCCAATAAGGAAGGCAAGCAAGTTGGGGTCTCAGACAAGCTGTGCAGAGAGTGTGTGGCACTTGGGCCACACTGGAAAGGCAGCCTGGGGTAACCTGCTTCCTCCTGGCGCCAGTGATGGTCCGGACAGAACGTCAAAGGAGTCCACGTTCCCAGACAGCTGAGGTCGGCTTCTGCCTGGAAGAGCCAGCCAGAGTGTCTGCACCTCTCAGAACTGACCTAAGACTTCCATGTGAAGGGCAGGGCATGTGGAAAAGGAAGCCCACGACCCGGAAGCGGGAGGTGTGAGGCTGAACTCTTGGAGACCACCTGGCTGGGCTGACGGTGCACAGGGCTGATCCCTACACCTGTGCTCACCCTGGCTGCCACACAGAGGGGACCCTGGGGGCCTCCCAGACGCCTGTGCTGGATTTACTTCCAAGGGAAGGTGGGATTCCTAGAGAAGACTCCCAGGTAAGGGGCATGTTCGGGGCATGAGGGAAGGTTCCGCTCCGTTAGCTGGGGCCCTTCAGCCTTGGCTGAAGAAGAGTGGGAAGACCCTTCCTCAGGGCTCATGAAATGAGAGTGTGTGGAGGGCCCGAACCACCTACCACCCCCCCCACTCCCCCCCCCCCCCCCCCCGTTTCAGTCGGGACACTAAAGATCCAAATCATAACGCACTGACTAGGTGGACTTGGCCATTATCGTTGTCTTTTATTTTAAAAGTGTGTGTGTGTGTGTGTGTGTGTGTGTGTGTGTGTGTGTGTGTGTGTGTGTGTGTGTGTGTGCAGGTACCCTCAGAGGACATAAAGGAGGGTCAAAACCTTGGAACTGGAGTTGTGGGTGGTTGTAACTGCCCCCAGGGTGCCGGAGAGTTGAACTTGGGTCCTATGGAGGAGCAGCAAACATTCTTGGACACTAAGCCATCTCTCCACGCCCCCGCTGGTGTCTTCATCAGCAACAGCTGCCTCTCTGGGCTGTCCTGTTGATCAGCGGATTGGACCCTTGTGACAGCCTCCTCACACTGTGAGACAGCCTGTGCCTGGGAACCTCCAGGTCCTGCCACGTTCTTCCCCCCACCCCTGAGCTGTTGGCATGTGCCTCTCATCTAATCCTAATCCAGTTCCACCCTGGAAGCCTCGCCTCCACCCACACTTGGGAGTTCTCATTCATTCTGAGCCCGTGTCTCTGCGAGATCATCAAAACTCCGTGGAGGGACGCCCCCCTCAGCAGCTTCTTCCCCTACAGGCTGTACTGTACTGGGGCTAGATAATCAGCTTCCCACCGCCTCGATGGCTCCCCTACAGGCTGTACTGTGGACAGACATGTGGACAGACATCTGTAACCTCAGCACTCAGGAAGCTGAGGCAGGAGGATCATGAGTTGCTATGCCACATCGTGAGACCCTGTTCAAAAGCAAAGACAAGCCCTAAAACAACAAAAAGCAGCAACAAAAAGAGAAAACCAAGAAGAAATCATCAGCCTGGGTAAAAGTGAGAATGGACCTCAGCCATGCCAAGGAGACAAAACAAAGGTCAAAGAAGGTCAGCTGTAGCCGAGGCTGGCACCTGGGTGGCTGGATTCGGTTCCCGAATTGATGTCTTTCTCAGAACCTCAGATGTGCCTTGTTTTACGGCAGATGTAATTACTGGAGGTGGGATTACCTTAGAGTGGGATAGGCCCTTAACCTCACGTGACTGGTGTCCTTTTGAGACGAGAAGGAACACGTGTAGCAGGGCTAAGGACCACATGACAAGGGAGGGAGCGTGTGTTCGTCACATCCGTGCTGCCGTGACACAATACAGGGCAGAAACGACGAAAACGTGGGGCATTTTCAAAGTCTTCGGTCTGTCGTGGTGGTGAAGGCCTGTGGTGAAGCTCATGGAGCAGGAACAGCTCGCGAAGGCTCCTCACAGCCCGGAGAGCATCGAGAGCCAGCCTGGGGCTATCACCTTGAAAGGCCTGTCCCTAGAAACCCGCTTCTCGCACAGACCCGAAGGTTCCACAGCCTCCCCGAGCTGCACCGCCAGCTGGGAAGGGAATGCCCAGAACACGAGCCTGTGGGACGTTTCAGACCCAAACTGTTACAGAGACCGAGTAAGCTGACCAAGGGCCCGCGACAGATCTTCCCCCGGGCAGAGATGGATTAAACATGCTTCTCCAGCATCTGACGTCAGCCTCTAGATAGTGAGGACTCTCTTCTGCTGCTGCTGCAGGAGTCTGTGTCCGCCCCCATCAGTCCATCACCTAGCCTTGGCCATCCATCACGGAGTGACTCAGGCATGCCCACCTTGCTGCTCAGATAGACTAGAAACGGAATCAAGGACATAAGCCTGGGGCTTTTCTGGATTGAACATACAAACAAACTAACTAAATATCCATACCTTCTTGTATTAAGTCCCCCAGAGTCAATAGGATCTCTTCCCTTCCCGAATCTCAAGCTCAGCTGAGTTCTTTTTAAAAACCAAACACGCCAAATCCTCCCAATAAATTGTCTTCCTAGTTTAAAAAGCCCAAAGGGAAGCTAGGTGTGATGGCACTTCCCTTTAATCCCAGTATGCGGAAGGCAGAGGCTTAAGGATTATAAATTTGAGGCTACCTTGAGCCACATAGCAATGTGGAGGCCAACCTGGGCAACACAGTAAGACCTCATTTCAGAAACAAAACAGAAACACAGTAGGTTGACAGCGCAAGAATGGGGACCAAAAACAGCTTCAGAATCAAGGCCCGACACACCCCCAAGGTCCTTTTGTACGAATGTGGATCAAAGACCGAGCAGGCCGGGCAGGCGGAAAGCTGGGCTGTGAGATGATTAGCGTCCACTCTGGACAAAAGTGGGGCGGCTGATCAGACGCGCAGCTATTCTTGGTAAAGAGACCAGACAGGACAGTCCTCTCAGGACTCTGGGAAATGAGCAATGCCCGCCTGACACCCTGCAATGGACACAGGGGGTGTCATGGGACTATTACCAGAAAGTCCCTCTGAGCTGTGGAATGAATTCTGGGGCAGCGAGGAGCAGTATGATGTCTGGGTACTTTAATCTAGGAATAGATGCTCAAACCGCAGGGAGAGTCGATAAATTATCTACCTTCCAAGCCGGCCTCACGCCAGACCCACACCAGACCCAGCTGAAACTCCAGATGAAGGGGTCCGGCAATCTGCCGCTGTGGGCTCCGGCCGGCTCCAGACCCGCGCATTGGTACCTGGTGGGTGTGAGGAAAGCTCACGCACGGTTCAGGGGCAACGACAAGAGCCACCGCCCTGGAGGAAGACCTGATTTGCGAAGCAGTCCCTCATCCCCCGCCCCCCCCCCCCCCCCCGCGCTCCCCCCCCCCAGAAGCCAAGTCCTCTCATTTAACCTGGTCAATCTTCATCTTTGTGTGAAGCCCAGGCCATTCCATAATCCTTCCCAGGCCCAATCCACAGCTCTCTAGGAGGATGGGGGAAGAGAAGCCTTCTTCCTGGCCTGAACACAGAAGGGCCTCTTAGAAGACTAAAGTGGAAGAGGCATCATGAACTCCTGCCCAGGGAGCTAGAAAAGGGGTCTGTGGTCAGTGTCTGTGATTGCACCCAATAGCTCCCCTGATGGTGGGGAGCTGGGGTACCCAGCTTTCGACACATCCCATAGTGTGCATGTGGCCCCAACCCCATGCTGTTTGCTTTGCTGACTTGGGACAAATAGACACCCAGGCTTACAAAGCTCACACACGGCCTTGGGGCTCAGGGCCCAGGGCAGGCTGCAGGTCCCATGCGGAGGAGGAGGAGGAGGCAGCAGCGTTTGGTTTCTGGAAGGGGAAGGAGCCAAGAAGCACAGATACACCTGCAGTGTGGGCACGGGACATGGACCGTGACCCTCAGCCATAGCAAGGCTCCTCAGGGCATGCCTGAGGAGGACCAGAGGCACCAGCCTTTCTGCTTCCCAGCCAGCCCCTTTCCCTTTCCCTGTGCCTTAGAGGCTAGAGATTTCGGGAGTGGTTGCTCCAGGGTGGGGTTCTGCGCCCCTCAGTCTGCAACTTGAATTTCCCGTCTATGAAGTTTGATGGTGGCCCATTCTGCCCTTCCATGTGCCTGCCTTGCCTAGGACCCCGAGAGAGGGTGCTGGGCCTCTGAGGGGGTCTCCTAGGGAACACAGACACTCATGTCAGTATTCGGCATGGGGCCAGACCCGGTTCTTCACAGAGTAGTCTTCACGTCGCATTGGGCAAGTCGGCCTAGGGTCGTGCACTCCTGGGCTCGCTGAAACTGCTCCTGCACCAACTATGTGCACACCTACGCCGAACACACACCTGCACGCACCAAGTTCACACACTCCTACTCTGAGTACAAACCCACAGGCACCGAGTTCCCACAGTTCTGCACCGAGTACACATCGCAGGCATGACTTGGGCTAACTCTAGCTGGGTCTCCCAGGTCTGCCCTAACCCACCTCACACCATCAGGAAGCCTCTCACGTGGCTCATTCACCGGGAGATCTGCCAGCCCCGCCACATCCGACCTCCTGATGCTGGCTTTGATCTCGAACACCAGCCTTTGCTGTCCCGGCTCTGACCTCTCTCCCCTGCTTCCAGACAACACCCACCACCAAGCTCATTTTAAAACACGCGTTTATCTTTTAAGCTAAGCATGGTGGCACAGACCTGTAATCCCAGCTACTCAGAAGGAGGAGGCAGGAGGACCTGCAGGCCGGAAGCCTGCCTGGCTACTCCGCGGGTTCAAGGCCCGCTCTGAGATACTGTCTCAAACTAAAAAAAGTGAGACAGGGCAGGGCATGGAGCTCAAGGGGGGCACCTGCCAAGCACAAATGAGGCTTCAGCTCTGGGACCACAGTTATTAAAACACACACAGACACAGATAGACAGACAGACAGACAGACAGACAGAGACAGACAGACATATACACGCCAGGAATGTCTCAGAAAAAAAGTAAAAATCTGCTCAGCCAGTCCTTTCTGATACCTTCAGAGGAACTGGGCCCACCCCCCTCTCTTTGGACTTTGGCTCTGGGACTGCATTTCAGAAGAACATGTCTCAATGCTATCTTAAGCTTCCCAGCTCATGCGGCTCTATGACCACAGCCCCGGAGGCACATACAGCCGCCTAGTTGTAAGTGATCCAGGCATGAGACCGCTCAGCTGAGGTCTGGTCTGCTGGTCCCTCTACGAGGGGAGGGGTCATGCAACGGGGCATAGCAGGCCCCCCTCATCTACAGATGCAATCAACCACAGGCCCAAACTAGGTTTTCATTGCATGTATACCGAGTACGTAAAGACTCTTTCAAAATTAGTGTGTGTGTGTGTGTGTGTGTGTGTGTGTGTGTGTGTGTGTGTGTGTGTAATTGGGGAGGTGCCAGTGAGGTTGGAGGACAACTCTGTGGCATCAGTTGTTGGTGGAGCTTTCCTGTCCCAACCACCTGTTTCCAAATAACTAGCAGCTGCTTCCCAAATAGCTGACACAGAGACTTAATATTAATTACAAATGCTTGGCCAATAGCTCAGGCTTGTTACTAACTAGCTCTTACAACTTAACCAATTTCTATTTATCTTTGTGTTGCCCTAAGGCCTGTGGCTTTTAGCCCTATCCCATTTTGCGTGTCTGACTCTTTTCCGTCTGGCTGGTGACTCCTCTGTCTCCACCCTTCTTCTTCCCATCATTCTCCTAGTTTGGTTGTCCCACCTATAATTCCTGCCTGGCTACTGGCCAATCAGCTTTTTATTAAACCAATCTGAGTGACAAATCTTCACAGTGTACACTGTTCCATAGCAGTCAGTTCCCTTTTCCCACCTTTACATGGGTTCCAGGGATGGAACTCAGGTTGTCAAGCTGATGGCAAGCACCTGCTTTACCTGCTGAGCTGACTTACTAGCTCTTTCCCTAGACTGCAGCATAGTGTGTTTACAGATGTTGTAACTGTTCATATCATGCACATTATGCTAGGTTTCATAAATAACCCAAAGATGACTTAAAGGATATGAAGGGGGGCTGGAAAGATGGCTCAGGAGTTAAGAGCACTGGTTGCTCTTCCAAAAGACCCGAGTTCAATCCCCAGCAGCCACATGACAGTTGGCAACTGTCTGTGACTCCAGCCCCAGAGGAACTGGCCTTCTCAGGCACTGCATATGCATGGTATACTGACATAAAGTGCAGTCAAAACATTGATTAAAAAGACTTAAAAATTGTTTTTAAAAAGTGTATGAAAGGATTATATAGGCTCATGCAACTGCCACATTATTGTTATATAAGGGACTTGGGCATCCTCAGGGGTTAGTCTCCAAAGTGGATCCTGGAATCAATACCTTGTGAGGAAGAACTGTATGTGAGAATCTCAGGGGGTCCAGAAATCGGAGGAAGTTCTCTAGAACATTTCAACATCTGTGCTGGAACACTCTGCTCTTGACTGGGCTTTGTAAATGCACAGCTACTTTCCCTGGGTAATGGCCTCAAGGAACATTGTCATACTGGCGATGCCTCAGTCACAGTATATTATAGTTTGTGTCTTACAGGTTCATGGGAAGGCAGAAGAGCTACCATCTTAGGGATATGGCTTTTGGACTATTAGGAACAATATCCCACGGACCACATGTACACACAAAACAGTAAAGAAAGGAAACTCTCGTAATAACTCATAATTCAGAAAGGCTGAAGTATCTCCACAGAGATATCCTTGTAAGACAAGAAATGGAAATGCAACCCAGAGGGAAAGAAATACCCTTGACCTCTGACATTCAGTGGCAAGTTCCTTCTCCATGCAAACGTTCTAAACTAGCAGAGAAACTTGGAAGATGATATACCTGGAGGACACATGCTCTCTGTGGTCATCTGAGTGTGGAATGGCCCCCTCAGGCTCCCGTTTGAACACATGGTCCCCGGCTGTGGGGCTGTCTGGGAAAGCTGTAGAATCTTTAAGAGGAGAGTCACTAGGGGCATGAACGATCTTTTTTATTTATTTGTCTGTTTTAGACTGGCCCAATTTGCTGTTTACTCTCTGCTTCCAGAGTGTGGATGCAATGGGACCAGCCAGCCTCCTGCTCCTGCTCCCATGCCTTCCTCACCAGGATGGACTGCATCTCTACAGAACTGTTAGCCAAACAAACCCTTTCCCCTGAAGTTGCTTTTGCTAGGATACTTTATCGTAGCCTTGGGACAGTAAGAGAGATACACCCCTCCTTTAGAGCTGGCCTTGGCCTTTCTGATTATGATCAACAGTGCTCAAGGGACAATATTTATCTTCAGACCACAAGTGACCTATGAATCCAAAGGATGCTCTCATTCCAACACACACATTTCCTTCATGTTTCTCCAGCCAATCTATCCTGCCCTGTGTTCCCAGGTGCCCAGAGCCCCAGAGAGAAAAACTCAGGGTCTTCCAAAAACAGAGTCAAAGTCCCCAGACCTAAACCCCAGGGACCAGAGCCATACCGGGCGGCACACTGGCCTGGGGCGCAGGCCTGCCCTGAGCACTGGAAGTGAACATCTGTCCTCCCCAACCAGACTGTGAACCTCAGGGAGTTTCTAGTTCATGCTACTAAGTTCCACCACCAAGTTCACCACACTGGAGGACAGGCAGAGAGTGGACGGCAGATGGAAATGGATGTCACTGTGCATGAAGTCATGGCTCAGACCAAGTCACCAGCAGCCACCCTGTGGCTCTGATGCCATTTGACCGAGGGGCAATGGTTCGGAAGGTCTCTGACAGCCCAGCACCCACCTGAAACCACAGTACCAATGTCTTACTTTTTCTGGACCGTGAGAAGAACCTGATGCCCCCGGGAGAGGTAGATGGGTTGGAGTTGGGCGAAGACTCTTTGGATGAGGAGCGGAAGATCCCACTGAAGCTCATACGGCGTGGCGAGCGTGGAGGGGACTCCTGGTAGGAGAATGGGAACACAGTTTTGGGAGAACCAGGACTTGTCTTGGGTCTCACAGGAGCAGACACAGGGCTGGAGGGCCGGGGCTGGGGGCCCCTGGAGAAGAGTCCTCTGGAAGGGCTGCCTGAGCTGAAGGGACTGTCCACCTGCAGAAAGACAGACACATGGGTGAGGTCACAATGCTCCAGCCACTCTGAACTCCGCCTACAGTAGACCTGTCATTACTGGTCCTTCTTACCCTCACCAAGCAGACAGAGAAGCAACCCTGAGCTCTTCTGCAGAGGTGGCGGTGGAATGGTCCAGACATCAGTGCCTGTGCCATGGACGCCCAGCCCTGGGCTGGTCAGCTCCTGTCCTGGAGCCCTCTGGTCCACCCTGTGTAGCTGTCTAACAGAGAGCCCTGGGGCGGGGGCAGAAAGGTGAGGAGGGGGTGCCCAGCACCCCTCCTACCTCTCTTGACTGCCCCATCCGTGACCCTTGACTGTCCCCATATTGGCTTTTGTTTTGAAGCCCTTCACTTGTCCTTTCCCAGGTCACCCGTCCCCACCCCACCTCACTCAGGAGAAAAAGCGTGAGCCTGTGTGATCCAGAATGCATACTAGACCTTGGGCTCACTGGCGAGGATGCTGGTATGAGGAGGTGACAGATTTCACTCCAAGCTCCTGTGGCATTTGAATGGCTAAGGTCACCAGCAGAAGTCAGGAAAACTGCTAGCAAGACCCCAAACTGCAATGATGACTCAAAAACATAGCTACAGCGTTGTATGGTATTTTGTTTGTGTTCTGACAAATAAAGCTTGCCTGGAGATCAGAGGGCAGAGCTAGCCACTAGTTAACCATAGAGACCAGGCCGTGGTGGCACACACCTGTAATCCCAGCACTTGGGAGGAGGAAGATCAGGAGTTCAAGGCCACCCTGGGCTACATGAGATTGAACCAGTCTAAAGGAAACACAGCCGGGTGGTGGTGGCTCACGCCTTTGATCCCAGCCCTAGGGATGTGGAGACAGGAATATAAGGCAGGAGGAGACAGGATCTCAGCCCATTCAGTCTGAGGACTCAGGTAAGAACTCTCAGGCGGCTGCTGCTCTGCTTCTCTGATCTTTCAGCTTTCACTGACTCCAGGTTTTTATTGGTAAGACTAATTAGGTTCGCGCTTCACTACAGTTTGGAAAATTACCAGGTCCCATAGCTTTAAGCCATGGCTCCAGCTCACAGCCATTCAGTATCGGCAGTGTGAATGTATTTGGGAGTTTGCTTCCTGCTGTCTGGGTTTTGACCTCAGCTCTGCCTCTTACCATGTCAGCAACGAGCTCCTTGTCTCGTTGCCCCTGCTTCCTTCTTTGTGACCTAAGGACAGTCATACCCTCCGCCTGCAGGGCTGTTTGAGTGTTCACACGGTGACATCAGCACAAGGACTGATTTACAGCAACGACGTGATGCGTGGTGATCTACTATGGTCCTGTTACTTGCTTCTCTTGTGACACTGGGACCAAAGGGACCTAAGGGGACCCCAAGTCAGCAACAGAAAAGAAAGTAACTGTCCTAGGCTCAGGGGACAAGGATCCAAACCTGTAAACGCTGTACACTCGCAACCAGGGCTATGCTAAGGAGAGTCCCCAAGGTGGATGTGTGGACCCACCAGTAGAGGGTGCCCCTGAGCTCCAACATCAGGCATCTCAAAGACTATGATGCCCTTGTGGGGATGCCCCTTCAGTGACCATCAATCTCCAGAGGGTAACCCCACCCGTGATTCTGCACCTGACCCTAAGGAACTGGTGTTGTCACATGGAGAAGTGGAACCCACTTGTGCCAACTCCTTCCTGAATGGCTCTGAGTCAGAGGCTGGTGTGTGACCAGGATCTTATCATTGAGCCACCTCCTTAGAAAGATGCTCAGGGGCTGGAGAGATGGCTCAGTGGTTAAGAGCACTGGCTGCTCTTCCAGAGGTTCAGGGTTCAATCCCCAGCAACCACACGGAGTTCACAACCGTCTGTAACTCCAGTTCCAGGGGATCTGGCACCCTCACACAGACATGCATGCAGGCACAACACCAAGGCACATATAATAAGAATGAATAAATCATTAAAAATGTTTTAAAAGTTAGATCAAATCAACTCCTCATTATGAAGATCAGTGAGATTCTTTCCTCTTTATAGCTACCATCCCATTTGCCTATGGGATTCAGGATCACTTCTGAGAACTTTTAAAGCAAGAAGTTCTTCAGGTGGTGAGTGGGTTGCCATGGGGTAAGGAATCGGGAGCCAAGAGACCCTCACCTGCAGTAGAAACCACACATACAGGAAATAGACGGTGATAGAATGAACAAGGATTTGGACAGAGACATGAGTATGAGTATGAGTTCTGCACTGTCAGTGTGGATGGATGAATGAGCTGGGCCCTCTGCATCTGGCTCTCCTCTACATAATGGGGATTCTAGACTGCTTCATGGGCTGCAAAGATGACGGACTACGTTATACACAGGAGGGATGTTTAGCATGGTTCCTAGTACACGGGTGGTCCTTCATACATGTCTGACCAGCAGCAGCCCTGTGCATTCAAGGGTCCTTAATGGGGAAAGGACTTGTAGTTTGGAAAAGGAGGAAGGCTGAGTTTCAGGGATGGCTTAGTTATGAGAGCTACGGTACCGGGATCTGCTCCCTGACTGTGGAAGACCACGTGGCTCCAGAGCCAGGCAGGCCCTGGCTTCAGGTGTATAGAAGGTCCACCGTTCTTCATCACTGGAGGCCACCATGTCTGACAGCAGAAGAAGGTGGTTGGGAACACAGTGGACACCATAAAGCTGATGAGTGTTCTGACCTCAAGGCCTGCAGCTTTACCTCTGACACGATACACCTAGTAACATTACAGAAACGTCCAGGGGACCAAAGAGGCAGGGCCAGGCAGAGAGGCCAGAGGGGGAGTCACCTCAGGAAGACTGGCCCACAGCCCTCCTCCTGTTATGGTGTGTAGCTTGCCTTGCACACCAATTTGGCCTGATGAGGAGGTGGTATACCAGGCAGAGGCCAGCACCGAGCTCTAGAGAGAAGACAAAGGCAGACAGGGAAGCAGCAGGCCTCAGGAGATCACAGAACAAGGTGAAACACCAGCACATGAAGCAGATGAAGGGATGCCCAGAACAGCAAAACCGCCCATCACGGGGACCTCAGATCAGAGGAGACCCTGAAGTCTTCTTCATAGATCTGGACAGGACGATGGGCAAGGGGGAGGAGACATTCTGGAGTTGGATCTGACAAGGAGCCAGGCCTCAGATACAGGGGCTAACACATGAACTGCCCAGGAAGGCCCACTGACTGAGAATCCATCCTATGCTCAGAACTGCAGGCCTCCGGGAGTTAAGAAACTCAGCCTTCAGGCAGAGAAGAGAGCCCCAGAAAAGAGGGACCTTCTTCTTCCCCTAAAAAATGGCCAAAGAGCAGAGGATGCTGGGCCCTGCCTGGACTCTCCTACAGAGACCTTCCTTCCCCCGCAGATCCACTCCTTCCCTGTTTCCTGGAAGGGGTTGGCAGGGAGCAGCAGACGGTGGGCGTCTCCAGAGCCACCAGGGATGGCCAAGCCCAGGCTCTTAGGCTAGCTGAAGCAAAATGATACTCTGATCAACTTAACTTGATGATTCTCTGAGTATGAGTGAGACTCCCAGTGTGTGCCCGGCTTCGCAGGAGCTAATGGAGAGGAGGTACTTAGGCTCTATAAGGCAGTTTCCCAGACAGGGCAAACTCCATGTTTGTCAGGGAACCACTAGGCAGGAAGCGGAGATGAGGGCCGGCTCTTGCTCTGGTCTTAGCTGGGTTTGCCTTTCCACCAAACGGAAGAGGAGGCAGCGGGTGAGAAAGTGAGGGAGGAGCCTCGTGGGGGCTAGCTGCAGGACTGACCAGGAGGATTAGCAAGACAAGGTATCTGTGCTCTGGAAGGTGGAGGGGAAGGAGCCAGGAAGGCAGTCGGGGAGGGCAGGTCCAAAGTCAGGGGACCTAAGGGCCAGCCTTGGAATCCAGTGGTGAGTCCAGCTCCTCAGGCTGGAAGAGCTGAATGTGGGGCAGCGGCACTGTTTCCAGGGCCCCCCTGTGGCTGATCTCCAGAGAGGATCTGCGATCAGTCTTCAGCCAGCAATGGGTAGAAATCAAGTGATGCCGGCCGGCAGCCTTGCCCAGTGGAACATGTTCCGTGAGCAAGTGAACGACACATGGGTGTTCTTCCCTGTGGAGTCTCACAGGCACTGCCAGAGCTGACTGCCACGTGCACCCCCAGACCTGCCCCCCTGCACCTGCTGGACTGCAGACACCTTCTGCACCTGTTCCTTAGGGATGCCATCTCATCCTCAATCATTTTGGCAAGCACAACTCCTGGCCCTGTTGGCGCTCTCAAAGAGAGACTGTCTTGTCTGAGGACACATGTAGACGGCTAGGGATGACAGGGCTGCCAGGCCGTGACCACGGGATCAATGCACAGAGAGGAAACCCGTCATCTGTTGGGCGTGTGCCGGGCCATTCCACAGACTCCCCTGGCTGACTAGTCACTGCAGTGTGGCTGATTCTCTCTCCTTGGCTAGTTCCGACTCGGTGGCTACACACTAGAGCCACACAGCCAGCTGACCAGAGTGCCACACAGAGATACCTTATGACCACAAAGAACTGCTACCTCTTGGGGACAGGGCACAAGGACGTGGGTAGAGAGGTGACATGGAGTCCCATTTCCCCAGTGACACCTTGGGGAGTCAAGAGCACGAGTGTGGGATGTGCCCCGGGTAGGACACTCCCTAACTGGCAGTCAGTCCCCCAAGCCTGCGGTTCAGGATATTACGGTGTGGGGGGGGGCATGCTGTACCAGCACTAGGCAACCTGGACTCAGCCATGATTGAGGCAGCATCTTTTTATCATCGTGATGAAGTTTCTGCAGCTAAAAATAATATGCCAAAGAATGGCATGATTCCCCAGGATCTTTGGAGCAGTCTAGGAGCAGGAATGGTGGAGAAGAATTTCCCATCAGCCTTGTTAGACAATGAGGCTGGGTGATAGCTAAGTTGATTTAAAGGAACATAAAAAGTAAGGTCCCGTCTTGAACACAGCCCTTGGCTCCAGCTTCACACCCGTCCACACTTGCACAGGTGAAAGTGACGGGTGACTCTCACAGGGAGGGAGTGCCACATGCATCCAGCGTGGCTCCTGAGGGTAGGTCGATGTGTGTTCCACTGCCCTGTCCTCCTCCGGTCTACCCATTCCCTCATCAATGCCCTTCTGTCATGAAAGGAGCATCCCTCACTCAGCTTGGGCCTCTGCCATCCTGTCCTCAGAAAGGGCCAGACATAGGTAGGAATCGAACTGAGGTTCTCTCAGGTGTTTCCATTTTTGAGCAAGGTCAATGTTGTGAAGAACTGAGTAGGGGCAGAGGTGTGCCTTTCTGAGGCAAGATGGAAATGTTTCTAGATGCCCATCACCTCACTGGTCTCCTGACAGGGTCTCTTTGACTGTCACCCACACTAGAGATTCCTGAGGACTGTGAAACAATAGCATTGCAGGTGTCCCCAGGCCTGGGAGGAGCTGCTCTCTGTGGGGGGAGGGGGCGCCAGGCTGCAATGCCCAGGGGAGCTACCGGTTCCCAGCACCAGCATCTCTTTCCATCATTCAAAGCTGCTCAGGCCAGGCCCTGCTTCCGAGCTGCATCTGGAGACTGCTGATGTAGGAGAGGAAGGTGCCCTATAGTCCCCGGCCTTCCACAGCATCCGCTTAGGACAAGCCCCTCCTCCCAGGCATGGTCCTTCATCAGGCCCCTGGGTTGGGTTGGGCTCATTCTGAGCAAATGTTGGAGGGAGGCAAGAATACCTCCACGACCTTCCCCTCTCAGCTGACTTACAGTGCTAACCACAGCCTCTCTCTGGATTTCCGGGGCCACCACGAAAGCCCTACCTCCACCAAAGCATCTCTGCCTCAGCCTCAGTTCCTTTTGGCTTTTCCATGCAGGAAAGGCTATGTGGGACACAACAGGGCAGAGGACCAGAGGACCCGACCTGGCCACGCTACAGGCGCTGAGCTGGACGGCGCCTGCCAGCCCAGGCCCCGGGCCGTTTTCTGACAGTCTTTCTGGCTGGGGCACAATCACTGCTAATAAGGTTGTTTGGGTAGGGCAGGGTGGGGCCGGGGACCGACTGCCAAGTGAGCCTCATGGGCCTAAACCAATTTGTTGATTCAATTGTATGTGATTCAAATGCTCAGAGAATAGACTCCCTTTTTCCAGGATGGGAACTCGTGCCCTAATCCCAGGCTGGAGAGCACCCAGCGGCCACGCGGAGATGCTGCAGCCCCTCCCTGTGCTCATTTTTGTGCTTGGGTCGGTGGGCGATAGATAGGAGGCCACTTCCCAGCTGCAGGGGAAATCTGCAGGCTGCCTTGACCCGCTTCTTGGATGGCCATTGTAACCCCTCACCTGCCATGACCGCCATCACCTCTCATTCCCAGCCTGGCTCTGTATGGCCAATACCCTTGGTTGTGTTGTGGTTTCTTAATGGCAGGAAACAACTAAGCTGTGAGGGAGGGGAGAGCAGTGAGTTAAAGAGAGAAAGGCAAATGGGTGTGGTCAGGGAACCGGTCAGAGGAGAGGGATCAGCTCAGCCCCAAGGCCTATGGGCACAGTGGGCGGGACAAACTCCTGTCTTAGGTAGTGATAGCACCAAAGGATACAACCATTTTCAACTGCACTGCTTCTGGCCTCGTCTTTGCTATTCGGCATCCCAGCTCAGTTCACTACTCATCTCCCTCGTTCACCCCACTCACTCACTCTGGGGGAGACTGGTGATGGCACGCAGGCCACCTGCAGTGAGGACAGGAGGAGGGAGCGAACAGCAACATAGGAGGTGTGGCCCTGTGAGGCAAGCTGTCTCAGGATGGCTCAGCAACATCCAGCCCCCATGCTGCTGGGATCCCCATAAAAGTAAACCTGGAAGGGCGTCTCAGACAACTCAGGTGTGGTGGTGAGAAGCTTTGAAAAGGGGAGCCTTACCTTCCGAGAAGAGTGCTTTTCCGAACTCTCCACATCTCCATCCAGGAGTGGCATGGCAAAGGAGCTGAGGTCCTGGGAGGGAGAGAAAGCACCAAGTCAAGGCTATGGTCCCTTGGGGCAGGTGTAGATACTCTAAGAGGGTACCACCGCCCTCTCCAAGAGTCCTTCTAAGAACCAGCCAGTAGAGAGACACAGTTGTAAGGATCCTGGTAGGAATAAATATTTAAAGAGATACTGTGTTCCTCCCTTTGGCTACCAGACTATTGAGACAACAGAACGGGGAAATTGGTATTTCTCCTGGAATCTCAGCTTCCTGGGGAAAAGGCTATAAAACTTTGTGCTAGCCTGATCTCCAGTCAAGAGATTTCACATCATTCTGACAAGCTGTCAGACCACCTTGCAAAACACACCAGAGTCAAGAGACAATGATGTGTTAATGATGGGTGGACTACACCTTAGCCAGGACGCTTACTTATGCAAACCTCTTGCCCTCTCTTTAAATCTTGAGTCTCATGCCAAGACTCAGGGATGGCCTTAGAGAGGCATTTCTTCATAATGTGGCCACGTTGAATGATTACTTTCTGCTTTTCACTATTGCTTGTCTATTTGACTGGCGTACTGAAGAAGGTCTGAGCCTAGGTCAAGGAGGCCAGGTTCGGCTGCCAGCCCTAGCAACTCCAGCTCACCGATATCCCCATTCCCTTCCGGAACATCAAGCTGAATGTCCAACAGTAGCCCCCCCCCCCCCCCCAGCAAGCTAGTAGGAAGACAAAGTCACGGACCAAAGGCATAAAAAGACAAAGAGTTAAGGCAGGCAGTCTGGAAGAGTAGCGGCCTATCTGGGGATGATGTGGGCAGTGGCTGATGAACAGGATTTTCTTGACATGAAACATGAGGAAGAGTGTCTCCTGGAAGGATGACCACACTTGTGGAGGGTGGTATTGGGACCATCGATGAAGCTTAATGACCGCGGTGGAGATGAACGAGAGTGGGGTTATATTAGTTTCTTTTTCCCACTGCTGTGATTAAATGCCCAGACAAATGCAACTTCAGAGAGGATGGGTTTCTTTTGGCTCATAGTTCGAATACTTCCATAGGAAAGTCGAGGCAGCAGGAGCTTTAAGTGGCAGGTCACACACATCCACAATTAGGAATGGAGAGTCATAAACTGCATGTTTGTGCTCAACTCACCTAGGGAATGGTCTGCCCACCGTTAAGATGGGTCTTCAATGAACCTAATCAAGATCCAGCCACATTGACAGTTAACACCAACCATTACAGGAGTCTAGAGCAGAATGGGGAGGGGTGGGTAGCTCATCGCTGAGTCAGGTATAAGGCAGAAACATCACTTTGCCTCTCTAGCCCTGCTCTTCCTGTGCTCTGCATCTGCCCTTAGAAAATGCCTGCACACCAGATGGGACCACCTGGCCACCCTTAAGTCTATAAAAATTGATATCTGTAACACTTCACTTTTGTTTATTTAAAAAAATAATTGGAGTAAAATATATACAATAAAAGTTATCATCAGGTCTGTTTGTGTGTGTGTTGTGCTGGAATACACTCAGGGTCTTACATATGCTAGGCAAACACTGGACCACTAAACCACCCGCATCCATGGTCACTTAAAGAAAGGTAACCATCTTTAAGTGTATGGTTCAGTGGCGGGCGGTTAAGTATACTTGCATCATTTTACATCCATCACTATAACTGCCGTAAGTGTGCTATGTCAGAAACATGCACATCAACACGCTTTCCTACAAAGTCAACATTTACTGAACAACAACTCACTAGCCATTTCAGTTTCCTTGGCTGGCATTTGTCAAGTAGCCCCTATTTCCTCCATAGCCGGCTGAGGTGAACATGGGTTCTTGCATTCCAGTCTTAACTGCTGATATGAACTCTCAGCTCACACGTTATGTATCACACAGTAACTATGCCTGTGTGTACGTATACATGTAGGAAACAGAATGACTGTGAAGGGTTCAGGAGGCCAACAGAGTTCAAGGAGTTTCCAAGAGGCCTTGCTGATAAGGGTTCTTTCAGTGAAAGAGGTTAGATCAGATATGAACCCAGTCAGAGGCAGAGTGTGCAGACTCCAGCCAAGCCACAGGGTCAGAGCTGAGCCGAGCCTCGGAGCTGAGTCAAGCTGCAGAAGTGAGGTGTGAGATGCTGGGCACAGGGGCCACAGAGGCGAAGCACAGGACTAGGTCCAGACACACGGACGCTTGATCCAAGCAGGGGCCAAGCCAAGCTGAAGTCTCAGACAGTGGGGAGTTCTCTGCCTATTGCACTTGCGCATTCTCTGTCTCTCTCTCTCTCTGTGTCTCTGTCTCTCTATCTCTATCTGTCTGTCTCTCTCTCTGTCTCTCTCTCTGTCTCTCTCTCTGTCTCTCTCTCTGTCTGTCTGTCTCTCTGTCTCTGTCTCTCTCTCTGTCTCTCTCTCTTTCTCTCTCTCTCTCTCTCTCTCTCTCTCTCTCTCTCACACACACACACACACACACACACACACACACACACTGGGGTGGTCTGCACAAAATGCCCCATAGGCCATAGGCTCATGTATTTGAACACTCGGTGCTAAGTTCGTGGTGCTGTTTGGGAGGCTTAGGAGGTACGGCCCTGCTGGGAAAGCATGTCATGGAGGATGGCTTTGGGAGGTCTAGGAGGCATGGCCTTGCTGGGAAAGCATGTCATGGAGGATGGCTTTGAGAGTTTCAGGGCTCCCACCATTTCGAGTTGTTCTCTGCTTCGTGCTTTGGTTCAAGATACGGATGGATGCTGCTTCCTGCTCCTGCCGGCCACGTTGGCTCCTTACCGCCATGCCTCCCTGCCACACAGACCCGTCCCTCTGGAGCAGTGACAAGATAAACTCTTGCTTCTTTAAGTTGCCTTGGCCATGGTGTTTGATCACGGCAACAGATGAGTAACACAGGAACGCACAAGTGCACCTCACCGGTCAGATGTCAGCTTAGTGGGACCATAATCCCTCTTGGGGGGGGGGCTGGGTGAGGAGGTCACACTCTGCCCTCAGTTTGGTGTGCTGGGTGAGTTCTCACACCTGGCTTTCCTGGTAGGATTTTATAAACTTTTTTTTTTAAGATTTATTTATTTACTAGGTATACAGAAGAGGGTGCCAGATCTCATTACAGATGGTTGTGAGCCATCATGTGGTTGCTGGGAATTGAACTCAGGACCTCTGGAAAAGCAGTCAGTGCTCTTAACCTCTAAGCCATCTCTCCAGCCCCCTGGTAGGATTTTAATACTCTCATGTGTGGACTCAATTTACTTTCATAAATCGAGAGGATGGTATCTTTTTCATCTTAGGGATCTGTCATTTCTCAGTCTGTGCCGTGGGTGGTAGTGGACAGATGGTGGTGTTTACGAGCCCACCGAGTTGCAGAGTCATTTTCTACCCTTAAAATGGAGTCAATAGCGGCTTGTAAAATGGAGTTTCTCGGGGAGAGGCACTGCTTAAAACCATTATTCTACACAGAATGGAGTAACTGAGGGCAGGGTACAACCCGATCTCAACAATATCTGTTTCCAGAAACTTCTCATCTCTCTGAGAAGAAACTCTGAATTCAACACCAAATCTTCATTCCTCCCTCCCAAATCCCAACAAATTCCTCTCTAGCTTCTGTCTCTATGAATCTGACAACTCTGGGATCTGCAGAAGAGGAAACAGATGCTGTCTGCCTGAGCCTGGCTTATTTCAGTTAGTCCAGTTCTCAAGGGTCCTCAGGTGTCAGGCTGTGAGATAGGTGCATCAGGTGCATCCGAATCTTTTCCATCTCTTTCCTCTTTAAAGCTGAATTCTTTCCATTTTATGGCAGACCACAGTTTGCTTATTTCATCTATAAGTTGAGGGGCACTGGAGACGGGGTGGCTCACCCCCAATTCACAAGCTGAAATCCTGACCCCCAAGTGTTTGGAGGTAGGCTATTTAAAGATGTAATTAAGTTGAATCAAGATCATTAGCACGAGTACTAGAAGGAGACATCAGAACATGGACACATGCACGGGGATGAACACGTGAGGACCAGGCAGAAAGTTCCAGGTAGGAACCCAGAAGAGGGAGAGAGGCCTCAGAGCAATCCACTCTGTCTACAACCTTAACCTTAGACTTCTGGCCTCCAGACCTATGAGAAAATGAATCATACTTTGTTGTAATGGCCTAGCAAACTCAGAGAACAGGCTTAAGAAAATCTCTGCATGGCTTTGCTTTTGATTCTGTCTTGGTGAATATAGAGACATAAAATTGCTGGGCATAAGATGATTCTATGTGGTTACAGCACACTAGTATACTGTTTGCTACAGTGGTAATACCATTGTACTCTCCCATTAACAGCACACAAGTTTCTATTTCCTTTGTCCATGTATATATGAGTGTGTGTGTGTGTGTGTGTGTGTGTGTGTGTGTGTGTGTGTGTGTGTGTATACACCTACCTACCTACCTATCCACTTACCTACCTATCTACCTATCCACCTACCTACCTACCTACCTATCCACCTACCTACCTACCTACCTATTTATCTGTTAATCATCTATGTAGTTCACAGTACTGGGGATTGACCCCTTGTGCATGTTAGGCATGTACTCTGTCCTGAATTCTGTCCCCAGCAGGAATTTCCCCACATTCTAACCAATTTGTAACCCCCTGTCTCCATCACAGCAGCCATCCCACTCGGTGTGAGGCGGTATCTCCCTGTGCCAGTCATCTGCATTTCTCTGGACCCTACCAGCCTTTTGCTTGCTGTTGGGTGGTTTGTTGGTCTCTGGGGAAAGGTCTGTTGGGGTCCTTTATTTTTACAATAGTTATCTGTTGTCGGGCTGTAGGAATTCTTCATAGATCCTGGACCTATGAGGGCAGGCATCTTCTCATCCCGAGTGCTGCTTCTTCACACTTCCGGCTGTGCCTGTGGATGTGCGGATCTCTCTAATCTGGTTTAGTTGCATTATCTATTGTCCCTTTGTTCCCTCTCCTTACAGTGTTGTATTCAGGAAACCACTGTCACATCTAGAATCTTGAGGCTGGCTTCAAACTCACAGAGATCCACCTGCCTCTGCCTCCTGAGTGCTGGGATTAAAGGTATGCGCCACCACCACCTGGCAGGAAACCTTTTCTTTGTAACACAGGAGAACTATGAAAGGGTTGTATCTGCTCAAAAGATACACTGGCTTCAGGAAGCCATCTTGTATAAGGCAAGAAGGCAGCTGATTTCTAGGGAGACTTTATGCTCAACAACACACATACCTTCTATTAAACCTGTTGCTTCAGAGGGAGGTGTGATCCTGTGCCTCCACATCTCAAGTACTATGAATACTGGCAAGCGCTGCCATCCCTGGTTTTATGCTGTGCTGGGGATTGAACCTAGGGCTTTAGGCCTGCTAGGCGGACATTGTACCAACTCAACCACACACCCAGCCCTTGTCTTTTATTTGTTTGCTTAGATGGAATATCACTGTGGAGCCCAAGCTGTCTTCAAACTCAGAATCCTTCTGCCTCAGCCTTCTAAGTACTAAGATTATAGGTATGTGGTATCATGCCCAGCTCTATCTATCTTTAAAACAATTAAAAACATTATTGAGAGAGAGAGAGAGAGAGAGAGAGAGAGAGAGAGAGAGAGAGCATGTTATATGCATATATATCCATGTACATGTGTGCCACAGCTCCCATGTAGAAGACAATTTGCAGGAATCTATTCTCTCCTACCATGTGGTTCCTGGGGATCTAACTCAGGGTGTCGGATAAGTGAACCCTTAAAGACTGAACCACCTCACCAGCCCTTTACCTGTCATGTTTTAAAAATTAAATTTACTCTTTAAAAAAAATGTTTATGTGCATTGGTGTTTTGCTTGTGTGTATGTCTGTGTGGGAGTGTTGGATCCTTGGAACTGGACTTACATACAGATATGAGCTGTCATGTGGTTGTTGGGAATTGAGCCCAGGTCCTCTGGAAGAGCAACCAGTGCTCTTAACTGCTGAGACACCTCTCCAGCTCCACTAATTTTTTTCCAAGACAGGGTTTCTCTGTGTAGCCTTGGCTGTCTTGGAAATTACTCTGTAGGCCAGGCTGGCCTCGAACTCACAGAGATCTGCCTGCCTCTGCCTCCCGAGTGCTGGGATTAAAGGTGTGCGCCACCATGCCCTTTGATACTTGTCATTTTTTTTTTGTGATATATATTTTTTATTTTACAATACCATTCAGTTCTACATATCAGCCATGGGTTCCCCTATTCTCCCCCTCCCACTCCCTCCCCTTACCCCCAGCCCACCCTCCATTCCCACCTCCTCCAGGACAAGTCCTCCCCCGAGGACTGTGATCAACTTGGTAGACTCAGTCCAGGGAGGTCCAGTCCCTTCCTCCCAGACTAAGCCAAGTGTCCCTGCATAAGTTCCAGGTTTCAAACAGCCAACTCATGCAATGAGCACAGGACTTGGTCCCACTGCCTAGTTGCCTCCCAAACTGATCAAGCCAATCAACTGTCTCACCTATTCAGAGGGCCTGATCCAGCTGGGAGCCCCTCAGCCTTTGGTTCATAGTTCATGTGTTTCCATTCATTTGGCTATTTTTTTTAATAATTGAGTAAAACTGAAATTTATTATATGTCACAGTCGTCCTAGGGACCTCCATGCTATATATATAGCCTCTATGGTTCTATGGGTTGTGGTCTGATTGTTCTTTATTTTATATCTAGAATCCACCAATGAGTGAGTACATACCATAACTGTCTTTCTGGGTTTGGGTTACCTCACTCAGGATGATTTTTTCTAGTTCCATCCATTTGCCTGCAAATTTCATGCTTTCATTGTTTTTCTCTGCTGAGTAGTACTCCATTGTATATATGTACCACATTTTTTCCATCCATTCTTCTGTTGATGGGCATCTAGGTTGTTTCCAGGTTCTGGCTATTACAAATAGTGCTGCTATGAACATAGCTGAGCATGTATCTTTATGGTATGAATCAGCATTCCTTGGGTATATGCCCAAGAGTGGGATGGCTGGGTCTTGAGGTAGTTCGATTCCTAATTTTCTGAGAAACTGCCATATTGATTTCCACAGTGGTTGTACAAGTTTACATTCCCAGGGAAAAGAGATTCTATGAGCAAAGGGCATCAAGATCATGATGGGGAAATGTCCAGAGACAACCAAACCAAACTAGTAGGAACTCAAGAACTTTAGACCAGCTGTGGAGCTTCCATGGGACTGGACTAGGCCCACTGTATAAGCAAGACAGTTGTGTAGCTTGGTCTGTTTAAGGGGCCCCCTGGCAGTAGGACCAGGATCCATCCCTGGTGCATGAGCTGGCTTTTTGGGGGCCATTGCCTATGGTGGACACCTTGCACAGCCTTGATGCGCGCGCGCAGGGGTGTGTGTGTGGGGGTGTGGGGGGGGTGTGGGGGTGTGGTGGTGGTGGTGGTGGTGTGTTAGACCTGCCTCAATTGAATGTACCAGGTTTTGCTGACTCTTCATGGGAGGCCTTACCTTTTTGGAGAAGGGAATGGGGAATGGGTTGAGGGGTGTGTGGGAGGAGGGAAGAGAGGGGCTGGTGTGTAAAATAAATAAAAAAGTTTCTTAATAAAGAAAAATAAATAAATACAGTATAAAAATGTAATTTGATCATGTCTTAGGGTTTCTATTGCTCTGGGTTTCTATGCAACTTGGACATGAAAGGGTTTATTTCATCTTACAGTTTATTTCCATCACTGAGAGAAAGTCAGGACAGGACCTCAAACAGGGCAGGAACCTGGAGGCAGTAGCCAATGCAGAGGCCATGGAGGAGTGCTCCCTATGGCTTGCTCAGCCTGCTTTCTTACAGAACCCAGGACCACCAGGTCAGGGACGGCCCCACCCACCATGGGCTGGACCCTCCTCTATCAATCGCTAGTTAAGAAAGTGCCCTACAGGCTTCCCTACAGCCAGATTTTAAGTAGGCATTTTCTCAATCGAGGCTCCCTCCTCTCAGAGGACTCCCGCTTGTGTCACACTGACATAAAACCTGCCAGCACCGACCATAGATATGGGAATTTATGGGCTCTCTATTTAGCAAGGGGTTGTATGTGTTCTGCTTGGAATGTTCCTCAATACCTCAAACTCTTCAGGCCGAGGTCCCTCTTCCACAGCCTCCCACTCACTCCCAGGGAGCTGACTGGAGTTTAACTACTTAGGGGTGGGACAGTGCCAACCTCACCTCCGCAGCCCTCAGCACAGCCTGGGCCTGGCACTTCAGGAACAGCCCAGGCAGGCCCTGCTGCCGCCTTGATCTGCTGCCCTTCTCCATCCTACCCCGGACTCTCGCTCTTCCTGCCTGCCCACCCTCCAGTGCTGGTTTGGACAATGAATGCCTCCTATGTAGCAGCAAAAGCCTCACTCGGGTGTCTGCCCGGTCCCACTGTGAGGCAGAGCGAACGCCTCTCTCCTCTGTGTTTCTGGTGCTTCAGATGTGTCTTTATCGTGGGCTACACGGCTCCGGACTAAAATCAGGTTTATTTCTGTAACTCTGAGTCTGTCAAGGGCAAGAGGAAAGCCGTTCACCTTGTCCTTGTCTGTGCCACCCTGTGACAGGCAGTTGGTGTCTAATGTGTCTGAATTACATCCTGACCAAGCACCCGCTCTCCCAGCAGCCAGTGTGGAGGGAGGGGCACGCAGGGCGTGCAGACGGCTAGCCAGCAAGCAGGCCCACGTCGTTGCAGGTCACTGGTAAGGGGGTGGGGGTGGCAGGGTGGTACTGACTCTCTAATTGCTACTTTTAAAGAGCAACATTCCTCTCCAGCTTCTAATATTTGCTCAGTGGCTGCTGTTTCCTGTGAAAAAGCCTGTCTACAAACACTTGAATGACCACCCCAAAGAAGCTGAATGCTTTAGCAACGGAGGCAAAGTGGCTTGGGACTTTAAGACGAGATGTTCTGCACACAGCTGGGGCCAGACCGCTCTCGTCAAGCTTTGCTTGCAGTAGCTTGAGCTCATGTAAGGGTCTGATCAGGCCGGTCATAGCTCCTTGCGTGGCTTGGTCAAGCAACCCACCAGGGGAGTCCCCTGGCACTGGTGACTGGCTTTGCTGGAAGATTCCCATGTTCCACATTCCAGGACTCTAATCTGGGCTCTCATCTCTCAGTGTTCATCAAGATACCTGTACACCTTGGGGGAACTTCGTGGAAAAATCTCTCTCTGCAACCATGGAAACGAGTCTGTCGGCTTGTGGAACAATGAGGTCCTGGCTTCTCTGCTCAGCCAACCTTGCAGATGACTCGGGCTCCTGGAGCTTACCCTGTGCACACAGGGAAGTTCTCACCCCTACCTGAGCCTCAGGCTCCCCTTGCTGCTGGTGTCTGTCTGCTACGGGCCCCAAACCTTCTGCTCACAGGCACAGACATGGTGGCAGCATCTTCCTGTGCTGCATAGAGACAGTGAGATGTGGGAAGGGAAATGCTAGCCAGAGGGCACTGGGAACATGCACCAGCTGCATGGAATGTACTAGACCAAGACCACTTGATGGCCATCTGGGTCTCTGGAAATAGTGAACTTTCAGGATATGGATGGCTAAAGTCACCAGTTAGGAAACACCAGGAACCCTCTGAAGTATAAACCAGCTTTAAAGTCAGTTCACTGGATCCCCCAGCCTCACCTATCTTTAGAAATACTGGCAAAGCCAAGTATACCATAAAAAAGTTTTAAAGAGAGTGTCACTGTTGACCTGTGTGTTGTAGAGGTGTTGTGTGTGCGTGGTGCTGACCTGGACACATGCCTGTGGAGGTCAGAGGACAACTTCACATGTCATTCCTCAGACAGTCTCCACCCTGATGTTTGAGACTGGGATCTCAGTGGACTGGAGCTCATCAAGTAGGCTAGCCAGAGAGCCAGAGAGAGATATGCATGCCTCTGCCTCCCCAGCACTGAAGTTAAAATTGCTTTTTATGATGCTTACCCTATGTTATCGAACATGAAGAAACTGAGCTGGAGACTAACTGGAAGTTTAACCCCTACTGACTAGGGTCAACGGTATTAGAAGGTTATGTATGCTACTGCATGCTACTGGAAGAGAAAAGCAAATACCAGTATCTCCCGGCTATAAATCCTATAACCTACAACGATCACCTGCAAGATATACTTGCGCAAGATATAGTAGCACAAATATTGTTAGTAACCAACCACTTTTACATTGGACTTAAGGGCTACTCCATGAGATGGGGCTACTCCATGAGATGGGGCTACTCCATGAGATGGGGCTACTCCATGAGATGGAACCCATACCTGACACTGCTCAAGTGGCCAAGAACCTGAAACTGGATAGGTTATAGGATTAGGATAAAACCTAATTCTGCTAAAAAGAAATAGAGCAATAAAATGACCCCTAATGACATATATCTGGGACTAGTTAGCCTTGCTCAGCCCTCATCAGAGAAGCTTCTTGCTGTAGATAGGAATTAATACAGAGACTGGACAGTGTGGAGAGGAAGAGACTTTAGTCCATTCAGTCCTAAATATGATATGTCTTCATCAAAGCTCTTCCCTTAAGGCTCAGGGATCTATGAAGAAGAGGAGGCAGAGAGACTGTAAGAGCCAGAGGTGATGGATGACTACAAAATATATTGCATGTATGAAAAAATAATTAAAAATATGTAAAAAATTAAAAATAAATAAGTAAGATCTACAAAGTGGGCAGTAAGTAAAAGGAATAAAATAATAAAGATAAGAACATAAGTTAATGGAAATAAATAATAATAAATAAATTGCTTCTCAGTGCCCTGGCTTTTTTGCATGGATTCTGAAGATCCAACTCAAGTCCCTGTGCTTCTGTGGCAAACAGTTTACCAACTGAACCATCTCCCCAGCCCAAGTTTTTGTTGTTTTTTGAAACAGAGTCTCATGTATCCCAGACTGGCCTCAAACTTACTGTGTACCCAAGACTAGCCTTGAACTCCTGGTCCTCCTAACTCTACCCCCACCCAATTCTAGGATGACAGTGTGTGCATCACCACACCCAGCTGCGTGCTATCCTCGGCTGTTCCTCAACACGTCTCTATAGCAACAGCCTTCCTATAGCAGGGAAGGCTGGTGTATTATCCCCGTCTACGGAGGAAGATGATGGAGGTGAGAGAGTTTAAGCCATTTCCCTGATACTAGACTACACCAGAGCAGAACAAGGTGCTACAGCACAGCTCTCTCCGCCTGCTCAGGGCTCAGAGACCTTTCAACCTCTGGGGGAGTGTCCCGGGAATAGAGGCCGACAATCAAGGGTCAGAGGCTTTGAAGACACAAAGCCAGCATACCTGCAACCTTACCCTCCTAAGAAGAAAGGCCCTGAGGATTTGTACTACTCAGTGATCCACTCCCAAAGAGGGTTATGATACAAACTTTCTTTTGAGCTCTTCTTTGTAACTAAAAGTAGCAGATGCTGTTGTAAAGTACAGAAAGATACAAACACCCCACCTCAACTGAAGCAATCCCTCCACAATCAGTAACGTTTTGTATTGTTCTCCACCTGGATACCCTTCCCCCAGCCTCCTTACCTCTTATCTCAGTATTTCCCCATAAGATAAACAGACTTGGGAATGCTTATGACTACCCGATTCTCGGATTCTTAAAGGCTGGGTGCGTTCTTCTGATTTAGCCCTGGCCATAAAGAAGGGGCACGATCTGGCCTGTGTGCCTGAAGTTCTCTGTCTTTACAGAACTCCACTGTTGTTGCAGCTGGGACACCCCAGAAAGAGGGCTGACAGAGCCACAGATACAGGACCAACAGAACAGCTGCCAGGGTCCCCTGCCTCTGAAGGACACAGGGTCTTAGATGTCAGAGTCATGGTCGAAAATTCCGTTTTGAGTCCTACGGGGTTAGGAATACATCTGGGATGACTTTCATTCTCCACCCTGCTGAGCAGACCTAAGGACTCAGAGCGCCCCCTGGAGCTACCCTGGGCTGTGAGCCAAGGCTCCTTCCCAGGCACAGGGGCAGAGGTGAGGCTCTGCTCCCTGTTTACTCTGGGGGTGGGGGGGGAGGTTGGGGGGGTGGGGGGATCTTGGGCATGTTGGCACTGCAACTTTCCTTTCCATCTGTCAAATGAGACCGTTTAAGAAGATAATTTCAGCTTGCATGGTCTGTTTTCAGCTGGACAAGAGGGTTCGGTAGCTTAAAGGAGCGTTCTTAGAGTCAGAACAGAGGGAATCTGAGTCACAGAACTTGTTACGCTTCTGTTTTAGCTAGCTCCCTCAGGAGGACAGGGTGAAGGAGCCTGCCTCCAAGGATGCGCCACAGAGGAAGTATTAGGACAGTTCCGCTCCTGGCTTCCCATCTCTCTGTGCCTCTTGATCATCGTCTGAAACCCAAACCCTGATTTCCTTGATTGACATCTAAGGCCCTTGAGCCTAAGGACCTGGATATCAGTACAAAGCCAGCCCAGGACACTTGCTATGACCCTTAGTGTGACCTCCTGGGGTTTCTATCCGGACTTCTTCCTCTTTCTACCTGGAGGCATGGACATGGTGGGCAGCTCCCATGTCTCTAATTGCATCTGAATCTAAGATGTCATTATGGTTTGAGCCTGCCTCACCGGCCATGGCCCTGGCAAGCTCTTCAGGTGGGAGGTGGCTACACTGGGCCAATCTTATGCAACCCCTGAAAACCACCAAATGGGTGGTGGTTCTTGGTACCGATGGGTAGTGGGTGAAGGCCAGAGCCATGGTCAATTGGAGTCTTTGAGAAACTCTCCTGTTATATAATGGCTCTCAGAAGAACAAGGAACAAACACGGAGTCACCAGAACTGGGTAACAGAGGGCCGGTGGCCAAGGGAGGGAAAGCCTAGACTCAGCCTTTGGAGAATGCAGGCTGATGGGTTCTGACTTTGGTCCAAGAGACTTCCTGATGTCAAACCCATACTCCCACCCCCACCCACCCACATGGACACACGATTTTTCACTCTCATGTTACCCTCCTCCCTCACCTAGACCTGACTGACACCGGGCTTTAAGGACTGTCCTTGCCCTGGTATCCCCAATTCCTTGCCAGTCTATGCCAACAGTGGCTTCTCCAGTATGCCAGCAGGACCAAACAATAACCCCCTTTTGTTTGTTTGTTTGACAAAGACTCTTGCTATATATATAGCCCAGACCGATCCTCCTGCCTCACCTCCTGCGCGCTGTGAGGACAGTTATGTGCCACCATACCTGGCAATACATTTTTACCCCCTTTCTTGTATTTGTTACTTTTCTTGGCATGTCACCAGATACCTTACAGAAGGAAGGGTTTGTTCTGCTTCACAGGGTGAGGACACCGTCCATCCTGGTGGCAAAGCCACAGGGTAAGAGCTCGAGGCAGCTGGTCACATATCCGGGGGCAGAAAGCAGGGGGACAGATACTGTTTCAGCTCACGTTCTCCTTTTTATTCAATCCAGGGTCCCAGACCATGGAATGAGGCTGCCCACAGTGAGAGGCATCTTCCTACCTTAGTCAATCCAATCTAGAAACTGCCTCACAGACATGCCTAGAGGTTTGTCTCCTGGAGCTTGTTAAGGAGACAATCATGATTAGTCATCACCATCCTGAAAGTGAGCACGGCAGAGTCCTTAAGATCCCCCCCTCCCGTCCCCTCCCTCACGACCCTCCCCTCACCCCCTGCTAACATCTCACACACGAGAAATCATCTTTACTTCTCAAGAGCCTTAGTACCCCAGTCTTCAGACCCTCCGCACCACGAGGTGTGAGCTGTCACAGTCACAGAGCTGTCATAAAGGCCACATGCATCCTTTATGCTCCCAGCAACCAAGAACACCGCCTGGACCGATGACCAAGCTGTGCAGAGGGCAAAGGTCACGCGGGGTGTGGAAACCAGAATGGTCTCTCATCTTCATCTGAGCCTGGAGGCTGCTGCCTCCCTCTGACAGGAGAGCTGCTTCTCCCTTCTCCAGGCAGAAGGCAGGGTGGTCAATGACCTGCTCAGTCCTTCTAAAGAGGTCTGGCAGAGCTTGCAAGCTACCCCTGGTGTTTCCTGCACTTGGCCGGGGCTGTATACAGAGGCTCAGAAGAACCTCCTGGTTTCCCTACATTCCATCCGAGGGGAACACGTGTCTTCTCTGACCTGCTCTGGACTAGTCATGCTGTGGGATACCAAAGAACCACCCACACCCCCTCCATGTTTCCAGGCCACCCCTCAGGCATCACCTAGCTCAGGCCCCACAGCAGCCTCTTACTAACTGTTCTCAGGCAGGGCTGAGTCCAGAGTCCGCCATCACCATCTTTGGAGACTGGTAACTCCAGTCAGTCTGCTAACCACAGAAGGTCGGTGACTCCACTCGGCCTAGTGTCTTGTCTCCTTCCGGCCTTGCTTGAGACCCTCCTGGGGGGCTCACAGGGACTGAGTGGGTGGAAGCCACAGGGGCCTGAGTCACTCTCCATGGAGGAGGAGGCAGGGAACTGCCTGGGGAGGGCCCAGGATGCCCAGGGGCGACAGTCAAGCCACGCAATCTGCACAGCCATCTCCTGTGACCACCTCAGACATCGTTATTGCTCCCTGCAGATGGTTCTGCCTGGTTATAGGTGGTTTCCTCCATCCAGAACAACTTTCCTCTCCACAGGGGCCACTGCAGACCCTAGCCAGAGAAAGGGAAGAAGGGAACATGGAGCAGGTAACAGCTAACTGGATACGTTGCCCTGGCAAACCCCAAGTCCACTGACTCTCTCAGGCAAATCACGGTGGTATTGGGAGCATGCCCTGCAGATGTGGCTAACATTGGCAGTCAGTGGGCTACAAGGAAAGCAACTGCTCTCCAAACCATGGGTGGACCACTTCCAATAAGCTGCAGGCCTGGAGTGCAAACAGAGGCTTCCAGAAGAAGGAAAAACGTTGCTTCAAGATCACAGCATCTACTCATGGGTTTCTACATGGTCAATCTGCTCTGTGGATTTGGGAGGCCCTACTCCAACAGGCTCACATGGAACCCTATAAGTAAAAGGTTTATATCTATTATAAAAATTTACATATTGTATATAATCAATACATTGCTATGTGATTATATATCTCCTTAATATGTGTATTAAATACATTTCAAAATAGAAGACAGAGCTATTGATACATATCTATCTCTTTTCTATGTATTTCTTTCCATCCACCCACCCACCCATCCACCCATCCATCCATCCATCCACCCATCCATCCATCCATCCATCCACCCACCCATCCATCCATCCATCCATCCATCCATCCATCCATCCATCCATCCTTCCACTCAACCATCTTCTTTTGGAGGCCCCTGCCTCTGCAGCATCAAGGTCTCATATCCCTGAGATGGGGGAACACAGCAGAGATCTAGGAAAACAGTATGCATTATTTGAAGGTTCTTGGGCTACCTGCAGCGAGAGCATCCCTCAGCTGACAGGTGGGTACTGTATCTGCAGAGTTATCCCTTTCCTGAGAACCAATGTAATATGCAAAGGGAAGGGATGTGTGACGGTGTCGACAAAGGTAGATGTGAGGGGGTGCTTGTCCTGGGAGCATCCATACAAGCTGGAAACAGTCAGTGAATTACTATGGAAGAAAATTTACTGAGTGTAAAGGAAACACCCAGCTTTCTCTCTATGCCCAGCCTGTAAAATGGGATGGTCATTCTTTCCTCCTAGCTGGAGCCATGTCCGTCTCGTCCTGCATCTGAATGCATGGGGATGTAACAGAGTACACCTTCTCCCTCCACACACCACCACTCAGCAGGCTGACTCTTCGCCTCAGGGTCTCTGGCTATTCCACACTTCCAGACACAGGGAGCCCCTGAAAGGACCTTGCCTTTCCCTCTCACAAAGGGGCACTCTGACCATGCTAATGAGCTCATAGAAGGGGAGAAGAGGCCACAGACAACAGCTCAAGACACCGTGATAAGAGAATTGTGTTTAATGGGTGTCTTGGCTTGCTCAGGCCTTCTGTAGCAATTACAGGCAGATAAGCCAATGGCAAGATGGTCCTTAATTGCCAGGGCTCTTTTCAACTCTGACACCCTGTGATTTTACTAAGATCGGTCTTTAAAAGGCCAGTGCTGGGACTCTTGGAGAGGGCTTGTTCACTTACAAAAGGCCAGCTGCCAGCCAAGGCTGTGCCCACCCACCTCAGAGTTAAACCTTTGTGGGCATCATAAGCATCTTGTCAGAAGCTGTCCAGTCCGCGAGCTCTCTCTCACTTTAAAGGAAAATTCCAATGATGGGGGAACACAAGATGCTGTCAGGCCTGTCCTTTGGTGTACAATCCCAGAGGGGCCTGAGACAGACCAAGGCTCCCCACAACCTTCTTCTCTACCTGTCCTGCCTCATGCTCCCAACAAGTTAAACTTGGTTCATTCTGGAAAGGGAACCAGAATAAAATTGGGCTGGGGAACATTTTAATAAAGCGACATGTGGCTCTGAGACACACACTTCTATACTTGGGAGGATGCTGTGCAGAAGAGGACACTTCCTAAACAGGTGCTTAGGGAACCCTGTCACCTCTCCTTCCCACCACCTGAATGATGTGGGGCTCTGGGACATGCCCCAGAGCTGACGGCCAATGTGCTCCAGCTCTGCCATTTAGAACGTGTGTGTCCAGCCAGGAGATTCTTGTCAAACTCTCCTCAAGCCCAAGGATACCTCCCACCCTTCTTTTTCATCCTCCTGTTCTAGGCCAGGCACAGGAGACGGTTTTGAAAAGCACCAAAGAGTTCAAAGGAAAAAGAAAATACCAAGAACAAGAGAAGACCAAGGAGGCGTCCCTCCCGAGCCAGAGGGGACGTCCTTCATTTACTTGCTCTCTTTCTCCCTCTCCCTGGGCTTGGGGATGGGAGGCTGCTCCCGAGCAGTTGACTGTTCTTTTTCAGACTGACAATCCCACCCCGTTAGTGGACCATGAAATCGATTCAGCTGACAGTGCACTCACCAAACACTGAAGGGGAACAAAGTTTCTGTCTGGAGAGATGGCTCAGTTAGGAAAGCATTTGTTACTCAAGCTTGAGAACCCAAGTTCAGATCCCCAGAACCCTGAAAAAGCAGGGCATAGTAGCACACACCTCTAACTCCAGCACTGGAGAAGCAGAGAAGAGCAGATGCACGGAGCTCACTGGCAGTCGGTCTAACCAAAGCCGAAGAGCTCCAGGTTCAGTGAGAGACCCTGTCTCAAAAAATTAAGTGGAGAGTGACTGAAGCAGATCCTGGCATCAACCTCTGACCTCCATAGCAGAGCACATACGTACATATGTATCTGTACATACACACGCACACCTACATGAACATGTACCTATACCACAGAGAACACATCTTTGTTACATAAAACTTGTATCTTGATTATTTATATGAACATAGAGCATCAAATACCCTATTTCTCACAGTGTTATAGACAAGAAAGTCTGAATGACTCTGCCTTAGAAAAATCTGGGAACAGTGCAGTCAATTTCAAGGAGCAGAGAAGAGCAGATCCGTCTCTAAGATATCAAGAGAAGCTCAGAACAGCAGATGTTAGTTCTCCTCCTCTGACCTCTTCTATGCTTTGTGCCCAGGAAGATGTGCATAAAAAAAGACTACAGACTTCCATCCTTTGCCCACCCCAGGCAGGCGGGCAGGGGGAGTTTCCTTGCTCCTCACCTCCCTGGCACCTCCTTTGGTCCCTCTCCTGACCTGCTGTCTCAGTCACTGTGAAAGAGACACCACGGCCAAGGCAACTCTTATAAAAGAAGCATTGAACTGGGGGCTGGCTTACTGTTTCAGAGTTTAGTCCATGGCCATCATGGCAGGGAGCGTGGAGTAACGCATGGTGCTCGAGCAGCAGTAGAGAGCTACATCCCGATCCATGGGCCGAGGGAGAGAGACACTGGTCTAGCGTGGGCTTTTGAAATCTACCCCCCAATCACACACTCCCTCCAACAAGGCCACACCGACTCCAACAAGGCCATGCCTCCCAAGTAGTGCCACTCCCTGGTGACTAAGCAGTCAACTACATGAGCCTGTGGGGGCCATTCCTATTCAAACCACCATCCCTGTGACTAGAGGCTCTGCTGTTCTGAACATAGGTTATGTACCTATATTCTCTGAACTAAAACATTCACTCCTGGAGGGAAGTTCCTGAAGACTCAAAAAAAAAAAAAAAAAAAAAAAGTGAAATTTACAAGGCTCAGGAAGTAAACAGACTCACATGTTTCAGGAAGTTCCTGAAACTTACAAGATTCACAAGGTCAGAGAGAGACAGCTCAGAGGGTAAAAGCTCCTGCTGCCAAGACTGACAGCCTGAGTTTAATCTCAAGTGGTAGAAAGAGAGACCTCCCCCTCCCCAGCACCAGGAATTCAACTCACACTTTGGATAGGCCCCAGAACTTCAGCAGGTATAACCTGGCACAAACAGTCCTGGGTACAAAGGGACAGATGGCAAGGAGACACGACAGCAACCAGGGCTGGGCACAGGGAAGAAGGGATCCATGGGTCCAGGGCTGGGCACAGGGAAGAAGGGATCCATGGGTCCAGGGCTGGGCACAGGGAAGAAGGGATCCATGGGTCCAGGGCTGGGCACAGGGAAGAAGGGATCCATGGGTCCAGGGCTGGGCACAGCGAAGAAGGGATCCATGGGTCCAGGGCTGGGCACAGCGAAGAAGGGATCCATGGGCCCAGGGCTGGGCACAGCGAATAAGGGATCCATGGTCCAGCACTGAGTTTGGGGGCAGTGGGACTGTCCCATATGCTACGTGGGTAGGCAGGTGACATTACACACTCATCAAAAGCCACAGAACACACAAACCTGAGGGTGAGCCCCCATGGAAACCATGGACTCTAGGTGATGATTTACCTGGAAAGGCTCAGCACTGGTAACAAATGTAGCCTATGAAGGGAAGGGAAGGTGTTAGTAATAGGAGAAATGGGGGAGAAGCACTGGGGGACTCCTTATACTTTCTGATCTAGTATTCTATAAAGCTAAAACTGCACCCCCAATTCTTTTTTGTTTGTTTGTTTGTTTGTTTTTGTTTTTTGTTTTTCGAGACAGGGTTTCTCTGTGTAGTTTTGGTGCCTGTCCTGGATCTCGCTCTGTAGACCAGGCTGGCCTCGAACTCACAGAGTTCTGCCTGCCTCTGCCTCCCGAGTGCTGGGATTAAAGGCGAGTGCCACCACTGCCCAGCTCAATTCTTAAAATTTAAAGTAATTTTTAAAATAACATAATAAGAGAGCAGACATCGAAACATGGTCTCACGTCCTCTGTCAGTCACTGGGTCCAGGCACCTCACCGTTTGCTGGTCATTACAGCAGGAGACAACAGAAAGACTGTGAACTAGCCAGGAGCCTGCCTGGAGCACCTCAGAGGCATCTGAGGCCATGTTTTATCTGGAGCCTAAAGGCCAGTCCACAGCCTGGTTCCTTGCAGAAGGCAGAGGAGCAGAACAGGTGCCTTCCCCAGAAGCTGGCAGGTCTTGGGATCTTTGTAAGACAGCTTTGGATATACAGGATAAACAAGGCACGTGAAACTTGCCTCCTGGCCTTGCAGGGAAAGGCACTGAGAAGCAGGCCCTCAGTTCTCAGGCTCCTGCCTTCACACTCAAGGCTGCGGCCATCACCAGGTGGTACGCTGAGAAGCCCTAGCACATAATGGGTGGAATACAGGTCTGAGGCCCCGCTGTGCAGTGGGCTGGTGCTGGGCCTAACTGGTGCTGTATAACGCATAACACTGGCTTCCTAGCAGGGGACGCGTGGTTGCGGATGAATCTAAACAAGGACATCACCAGGTTTTTGTTTTTTTGTTTCTTCTGCCAACAAGCCCATTCCATGCTGGAGGGGCTTGTTATATAAAGAGGGGAGGGAAGAAAATGCTGGGGTGTGCAGCCAAAGTCACCAGACAAGATCAGCTGTGGCTCCCGCGGGGGGTTCCCGCAGGGAGTCAGGTACAAAAAACAGGGGCTTGTTTATGGCTTTGCTTTTCCAAGGAAGAGAAGAGCCTGCTTCTCACATCCCAAGTCTTCTCTTGGAATTGAGTTTGGATCATTCTGGAAGGAGGACCCCGTCTCTGCAATGTCCTTATTGCCCCTTCCTCATGTGCAGGACCCAGCCCCCTTGGGACGAAGAGGAAATCTCCCTGAGTGTCTCTTCTGCAGCTAGTCTGCTCTCTGTCAGGCATCTTTAATTCCAACTGAAGTCTCATAGAAGACTCTGTCAGGTACTGCATGTGGTGGGTTGTCCCCTGAAGAGTCAGGAAGAAAGCAATTCAAAAGTCTCAAAAAGTTCCTGAAACATACAAGACCCTTCCCTCCAAGGACCACCGAGGAGCCTGCAAAGCCTGCAGAGAGCTCCAAGGCTCCAGTCTCCATGACGATCACCTGCACTGGGGTGGGCTTTGGTGATGCGGCTGTCCTTGGTTCATTTCTGCTCCGGCAAGTAACCCCTCACCTATACTCCTGTAAGTAACCCCAAGCAACTCCTCGTTCACAAGGTTGGACTTCGGGAGTATCCTTACTGTCTGGAGTGAATAAATATTTGTTCATGTCTTTCCAAAAGTAGTGTCATACAGCACCCCCAAAATGTTCATAGCCTGGGTGAAGGGAGGAGGGGACTGGACCTGCCTCGACTGAATCTACCAGGCTGAGCTGAATCCCCAGGGGAGTCCTTGCCCTAGAGGGGATGGGAATGGGGGGAGGACTGGGGGGAAGGCGCAGGGGGGGCAGGAGGAGGGAGGACAGAGGAATCCGTGGCTGATATGTAAAATTAAATAAATTATAAAATTAAAAAAATGTTCATATATTGGAAATATGATCCCCAAATTCGCACATTAATGCTAGTTAGAGGTAGGAGCTTTGGGAAGTGATTCAGACTACATGAACTCCAGAGGGTGGGGCTCCTACCATGGATGGCATTAGTGGCTTTTTAAGACCAGGAAGAGAGACTTGAGCCACATACCAGCTCCGTCTCATCATGAGATACTCCACCAGTTTTTGACAAAGCAAGAAGACCATCCCCAGATGCTGCCACCATGCCTCTAAGATTATGAGTGAAATAATCCCTCATTCTCCATAGATGACCCAGCCTTGGGCATTTGTTATATCCATAGACACAAAAAAGGACCATATGCTCATGGCCTTTTGCCCTTTACAAGGTCCTGTTTAACGTGAGAGCTTTGTATCTTAGGGTCGGGTGCCCAAAGTGAGTCAACCCTGCATAAATAAGGCAGAAGAGTGACAGAGGATGATTCCTAACATAAGCCTTGGGCCTCCACATGTACAAGTACCCCCTCCTGTACACACACAGGTGTGTCTCACACACACACATACACACTTATATACCACATGCACGAACTTGAAGATGGAAAAAGAAAGAAAAAGAAGTAAGATCCCTTGATGTCGGCGCTCAGCTGATAGGCTTGCAGCTTCCAGCAGATCTGGCTCTAGACCTCTCTCCACACTGGCGCTGGGAGAACCCAGCCACTGTGTAACTGTTCTGACCACCAAGCTGCTACATTATGGGGAAGCTCGTGCCAGCAACTCGGAGAAGGCTCCACAGAGAGGGGGCTGTACAGCCAGTGTGGCGGCGTCAGATGTGAGGAGGAAGGAGCCTTTAAGATGTTCCAGCCTTAGCCACTGACAGAGAATGCAAGTGAATCGCTATGCTCAGCTGAGCCAGGCTGCCTGAGAGCCCTGAGAGGCGGTTCCAAGCCTTGTGTGTGAGGGTAGGGAGGAGGGGGGGGGACGGGGACACATGACCCAAATGCTAAGTACCCTGTCCAAGTTACTTCAATTTCTGTTTCCTAGTTTAAAAATCTAGACTCATAGGCATTCCTACCAGAAAATGCATTCACACATGGAAGGATATAAACACAACACACCAGAGCTAACACAGAAAGAGATTACTGTGCTGCGTGGGAATCATTTGAAAAATGCCAGTCATTACTTTAAAATACTTGGCTGATTTTAAGGGCGAGAAGCTATTATTATGGCGCCCAGTGGGTAAGAGACAGACTCTTCTTTCTCAGAGCTTTGATTAGAGGGAAGAGGAGAACTCAAGCCGTCACTCACTGACAGGGTGAGAGGCAGTGTGGGTAGGCAGAATGAGGGGCCACACGGAACCCCTGGTGACCACGTTAGTGACATAGAAAGGTCCCCAGTTAGCTGAGAAACATTTTGGGGTGCTCTCTGGTGAGCTCGAAAATTGCTCAAAAAAGAAAGAGGAGGAGGAGGGGGGGGTGGAGGGGTGGAAGGGGGGGAGATGGGGAATGAAGGGAGGAAAGAAGGGAGGGTGGGGTGGAGGAGAGATGAAGGCGGGCAGGCAGGGGTGGTGTGCCTGGTGCTCTGTGGTCCAGTGTTGGGAGAGAACATGAAGGAAGGCTGCTGGGGGCCCCAGCAGCTTTCTCTTTGAAGGGGTGGAGAGGAAGCGTTTCCCTGCTTCCTCAGGCGGCCAAGAACAGCTAGTCTCTGCACCTCTGGTCACACTGACTGTCTAAGGCCGAACAGGAAGACTGACATCAGGAGCAACTACATGAAATTTTTAATTAGCAAATGCTTCCTATGCAGTCTTTCAAAACTGAGGATGATGGAAGGGAACAGAAACCCTGAGGAAATCTGAAAATACATTTCAACAGCCAGCTGTGTTGGTCAAGTCTGCAATCCCAATCCTTGAGAGGCAGAAGCTGGAGGACTGCTCATAGGTTCAGGGCCAATCTGGCCTACATAATTAGCTCCAGGCCAGCCCAGGATACACATTGAGACCCTGTCTTACAACAACAAAAGCACACTACAAACCTGTATAGTGGCACACACCTGTAACCTCAGCACTCGGAAGGTAGAGACAGGAGGATCAGGAAAGAATTCAAGGCCATCCTGGGCGATCTGAGATGCCGTCTTTTAAAAAGTATATAGCAGCTAGAGACATGCTCACCCACTGTCACATCCAGTGAGGATCTGTGCTAGGTCTGGAATCAGGGGATATGTGGGGTAGACAAAGATAAGGCATGGGACCCATGCTAAACCATCTCAAGATGGTGACAGGGAAGGGACTGACTATAATGGAACACTGTGACCTTTGGGGGGTCATGATGTGGTGGCTGCACATTTATGTACATTTATCACAACCAAGCTAACTGTGCTTACAACTGACGGGCTGCACTGCATGTGAATAGCACCCCAGTCGAGCTGGCCTACAACTGACCAGCCAATCACAACATATCCATGTGGTGGGCAGCAGAGCAAACCATCTGCTGAATGTGGGAAATGCCTACACTCTGCATCCTGGGATGCTGAGCCAACTTTTCCACACCGTGGGGGCAGAATCTTTAGGAAGCAGCTAGGCTTTGGGTGATGACTCTACATCATTCCACAGAAGTCTCCAGTTCGGTTGGCCCCATGGACCTGCCATACCCTGATGAGACAGAGACTGTACCTTCCTCTCCTCCACAGAGCAGGACTTACTTACAGCAAGCATTACATATTCCAGAGCCTGGCTGTATTGTCTAAGAAGAGTGATTTGTCAGGCATGAAAGCCTGAGTTCTCCCCCACAGTGAGTGCTGGACAGTGTGAGAGGTCACAGGCCCACATAAGTGTGACACCACTTGTAGCCAGACCCCCTTCTTCAGGTCAAGGCAGTATTTCAATATAACTCAGACCTCATTACGCCAAACCCTCCTCTGAGTTGGCAGCTACTGGATTATCCATTCTCAGAAGATGACCCTACACGCTGAGGAGTGAGAAGAGATGGATTTTCATGGGGTAGAGATCACCAAAGGAGGATGGCACCTGGGTAAGGCCACTGTGACGGTCATTGTTAACTGTCAGTTTCACAGAATCTAGAATCACCTGGCAGATGATCTTGATTGTGTTAACTTAGACAGGAAGACCCACTCACTCTGGACCACACCATTCCCTGGTTGGATCCTGGACTGCGTAAGTGGAGAAGAAAGCTGAGCAGGCATTCATCACTCTCCGCTTCCTGGTTGTGGGTGTGATGTCACCAGCTTCCTCAAGATGGCGCTGCCTTGACGTCCCTGATAAAATGGATTGTACTCTTGAGCTGTGGGCTGAAGCCAACACCTTCGCCCTTGAGTTGCTTTGGTTGGAATATTTAATCACAGCAACAGGGAAAGAAACTAAGGCAGTTACTTTTGGAAGCAAGGTGGTAGGGATGCCCACACATGGAAAGGCTAGGCATGAGGAGGCCTGAAGGTATGGCTCCCCCGGTACCAGCTCTCTGTAACCTGGCCCATTTCCCTCTAGACAGGTAGGACACACGGGGCTTCCAAGCTCCCAGAAGACAGTGGGTGGTTACTTAAAAGTATGAGAACTGTGCGTCTTGGCTGGGTATCTTGTGTTTATACACCTGGACGGAGGAGCCGCCATTCCAGACTTTGTCCAAGCGGCCGTTACCAAGACCCTGAAATCCCTGAAGCGCCCCAAACTGGTGTGTGGTGGTCAGGTTTATTTTCCTGTCAAGTGCATATGACGGTACGGGACTGCACTTTTGTGACGGCACTCGGGCAAGGCGTGGCTGGTAGCTCCAGGACTCTGGATTGAGCACAACATGGAAGCATTTGGGATGACTGAAAAACGCACCCCAGAGTTTTGTTTCTGTTGCACTGACACGCTCATCTCTCACAGGCACAACTGGAGAGTGTGATTTGTGCGGAGCTGCTGGACTCAGAGCCTGACAGGCAGAGCTGGGGATGTGAGCAGAGAACGAGAAGCTGGTCCTTAGGGCGCATGAGGCTGGCCCGGGAGCCTGTCAAGTCCACACTCACCACACTGGGGGAGCTCAGGACGTCTGTTTTATGGGACGGGTGTGACACAAGGGACAGGCTGTGCTGGGACGTACACCTGAGCTCTGGTCCACTGGTGAAAAAAACGGGAAGGAGCTGATGGATTAAGACAGAGGAAGAAAGAACAGTTCTCACACACCAAGAAGGGCTTTGGAAAGGGAGAAACGAGGGTGAAGAGGAAAACAGAGTCTCCAGACACCTCTCCACAAGCATCTCTTCAGAGGTGGCCCTTGTGAATACAGTGTCCCTGTGGCAGTATGACTCCATGCCCTGGTTCCAGGAGGCTTGGGAGACCTGCTGAACAGCAGCTGGTGAGGCCACCATGGGTTCCGGGTGAGCCTGAAGGAGCCTGACTAGGGCGGAGGGCCTGGGTAGGTCAAGGCTCTCCCAAATGTCCTCCTCCCCTCCTGGCTCATCTCCCTCCCAGTTCTCCCCCTGCTTGGTGTGTTTGGAGACTGACTGGTGAGCACATTTCGGGGCTCTGGATCTGAGCAGAGAAGTGTAGGATGACTCAGAGTGAGTGGGTGGCAGCAGATGCCTGCAGCCAGCTCTGAGCCAGGCCTGGCCAGGTCTTTGGAGCTGATGTCTGATGTTAAAGGACAGATCCCACCAGCCTTCGAGGACTGTGTTCCAGATGAACGACTCTGGTCAGGAGCAGCCCCTTCCCACATACCCCACCTACCAATGGCACAGTCAGTAGCAGGGTCATGGAGAGGTCATGTTCTGTGTGGCAGTGGTAATCCAACAGGCTTCATCCCCACACCTGGCTGTGTTTGGAGGGGGTCTGTGCAGGCTGCCAGCTGTGGTCACTGGTCTTTCCCTAACCTTCTAAGCATAGGAATCCATCTGCCAAGCTGAGTGGAATGGCTTTGGGTACCAGGAACTCTGGGAAAGAGTAACAAAGGATGACAGTTCACTTACCTTTTCAATAAGCAGAAATCGCCCATCTGCTGTTTCCTGGGGAGAATCTTTCTAAGCATGTCTTTGCACTTCCCCTGATTTGGTAAGAGCAGGGGGGATGGCCTATGGCTGGACTTTGTAGAAAGTACCAGAGCTCCCACCTCTGTGCCAAGTAGGGCAGAGCTTTCCCTGCCTGAAGGAGGAACAGAGCCCCACACTGCTTGTGGGGCCCCGGTCAGCTGGAGGCACTGCTCAGTCCTTATACTAGCGACAACGTGTTGTTCGGTGACCTTGACATCTTTTCCTGAACGTCAGCCATCCCACTCTGGGATGTGTCTACCTGGGCATTTCCAGGAAATCTGAGCATACCACAGCCTGACAGGTTTGCATCCCCATTTCCTATCCAGTCTACAAAGCATGATTCCATATGTGACCTGGCCGACACAGCTTGCGTATCACAGAGACGGCCTGCAGTGAGGCCAGCTCTTCGCCTGCCGGAAAAGCAATAGGCTCATGCTTTCCTGACGGTTGGGGCTTCAGACCTTCCCAGCTCCCGATTCTAAGACTGCTTCTCTCCTCCAAAAGCAATGAAATGCAATTTTAGGAGCCCTCAACTTTCAGGAGTCCTTGACCAAAAACAAAATGGAAAGCCAGGTCTGGTGGTTCAGGCTTGTAAAATCCAGCTACTCAGGGAGGAGCTAAGGCAGGAGGATCATAAATTTAAGGCCATCTTAGGCAACTCAGTGAGACCCTGTCAATTTAAAAAAAAAAAGGGGGGGGCTGGGGATCTAGCTTAGTGCTAGAGAACTTGCCTAGCACTCATGAAGCCTTAGGTTCAATCCCAAGGACAAGGAAGAAAAGAAAAGGATAGCCGGGCTAAGGAGGAATAAGAACCCCTGGGTCCCTGGCCCTCCACGGTCCTGAGAACTCCATCTGGACGGCTGGCATCCCTAGCAGGTGTTTGGTAAACAGCACCGCAGACTATGGGTGGCCCTCTTCCTATCTCCTTTATCCTGTTGACTGGCATCAGCTCAGCAGGCCCTCACTCACTGGTGACTAACCAGCTGAAGCCATGATTACTGGCAGATGGCTGCCTCCCTTAAAAGCAGACAGACAATAAATGCCACCACACACCTCGCCGGCAAAGTACAATCAAAACAAAATCTGAGCCTGGCTTTGATTTCCTCCAGTTTTCTCCCTGTGTCCCCTGGGCTACAGCTTGGAGAAGTATGAAAGGAGATGGAGAAGGGACTCCAATGATACTAGAAAGATCGTGGCACAGCCATGACCTTCAGGGGACGGTCATGGCCGAAGAATTGCAATGTGATCTCTCAAGACCGAAGAGAGGAAACCCCATCCGCTCACCACTGAATGACGGGCAGGACAGGAGAGGGGCTGGGACTTGGCAAGGACAGTGAGGAAGAGCGGAGCCTGCAACGGCTAGAAAACTGCAGGACCCCAAAGCTCTTTCGCCTTGGTTGCCTGCTGCGTAACTCTAGTGGTAAAACCCATCATAGCCCTGTTTTAGAAGACGTTTTTTAGGGCTCTGTGTGGCTCCAGGAAGGCACCCAACTGAATACTCCCTTAGACAGCAGAGCCCATTGTCGGTTAAATGTCTACTGTGTGCTGGGAACTTGCTTAACTGATTATAGACTCCACACCAACCTAAACAGACATGCATTTCTAGAGAAAAAAAAATGACTCAAGAAAATGAGATGATTTGTCCATGGTCCCCAGCTACCTGACAGAATACAAGGTCCTTAGTCCCATGCCAAAAATTGTGTGTATGTGTGTGTGTGTGGGGGGGGTCACAAGGGAACGGCATTGGGACTAATGACTCAATTATATGTGTGCTTGCTGGTTAGCCTTCAAGTCTTACTATGCTGCACTGAGTGGTCTGTGACTACACAGCCTAGACTGGCTGCCTCTTCAGTGCTGGGATTATAACTTATGTGCTACCATGCCCGGCTTCAATTATTACTCCTCCTCCTCTTTTTAAACAAATGAGTTTTGTATGTGTATGTACCTAAGTGTAGCACATGCACATGTGTGCAGGTGCCCCCAGAGGCCAGAGGGTGTTGGGTGCCCTGGAGCTGGAGTTCCAGGTGATTGTGAACCTCCAGATGTGGGTGTCAGGAACTGAGCCCAGGCTCTGTGCAAGTGCCCCTCACTACTCAGTCACCTCTCAGCCTGTGCCTCATGTCTCCCTGCCTGGCTTCAAACTCACTGCCTCCACCTCCTAAGTGCTGGGATTGCAGGAACTCACACCATACCCAACTTCAATCATAATTTAAACTCCAATTTTTGTAATTAAGATTAGAGCCCATGGACCCACAGAACCCCTTTCGAGTTCCTGGACCGTAAGTTATGCTTGTGACAAGGATATTTATCCAGACTGACACGTGACTGGCTGGAAAGCACAGACGTCATGGCTTATGTGTCAACACTCTCCAGCACTGGTGTCAAGCTTGTCAAGAACTGGGGACAAGCCTGCCCACACTTTGGGACTGAGGAGGTAGAAACACAGACCTTCAACTAAGCCGCGGGCTGTAGGTCCTAATCAAGTTCTTCGTCAAGTCACAATGAGAGGTGAGAGGAACATTTTCACTGCCAGACGTCCACTGCCAGGTCTTGTTCAGTGAGGCGGGAAGGGCCGGACACTGCTTCTAAGCTGGCAGAGGACCTAGGTGTGAGCTTCTAGTTCCTGTGCTGCCCGTACAATCTCAGCAAGCTGTACAAGTTCATGGGGCCTCCGTTCCCAAGTGGTAGACAGTAAAGGCTCCCAGGATCCTCCGGGGAATTAAAAGAGTGAGGATCCATGAAAATGACGAGCCTGGAGCTGGTACCTAGTGTGCGGTTGGTAAGTGTGAGATGTGACAGGAATTAAGACCTCAGCCGATTGCTGGGAGTCATCACCTGAACTGACCTGTGAGGACCAGCAGAACACAACTCAATCCTCAAGAGTGCAAAGAAGGAAGTGTGTAGCAGTGACACAGGTTAGCCCAGGAGTCAGGGTGATGGAAGGCTTTGCTAGAAGGAGCTGGGCAAGATGGGTCTCCACACTGATCACTGATAGATGAGAAGGGCCTGAGAACCCCTCAGACTGAAATAAAAGCCCAAATCAAGGTGGCTCAGCAGGTAAAGGTGCTTGTTGATAAGCCTGATGCCGTACACATACACACACACACACACACACACACACACACACACACACACGAATGAATGAATGAATGAATGAATGAATAAATAAATAAATGTCACAAAAATTCAGAGAACCCAAATTAAGTGTACCTGCCTTTCCAGAAAAGCCTGGCCAGACAGTACCATTGGTGGATGAGGTCAAGACCAAACATCTCGTTCTCTGAATGCTGGGTTACTGGTCCACAGGGCTCAAGACTTTGTTTCGCTCAAGCGCTGATTTATCACCATCCTGAGGACAGGATCCAGTGGGAGCCGGCTTGGAAGCTGGTGACAAAGCCCCAGCCCAGGGCCCCGGGCCCCTAATGCCCATCCTTAGCCTCGCTGTCCCTCACCCAACCCCCTTTATACAGAACGATCAGGCAGGGCCTCTGGGCATCTCCTGGGTTCTCTATCAGTTCACTGGGGAATCTGACTTTCTAACTTCACTTCCTCTCCTGTGAGTCTGTACCTGCTGCAAGGTCTGCTGTCAGGCTAAAATAGTCCAACATCCAAATGGAACCCAACCAAAACCTCCCCTCAGCTTTAGCTAACTAGTCCTTGGATGTTTCCCATGCACACTGGAGATGTAGCCTGAAAGGTAGGAGCCCCCAGACCTACTGGGCCACACTGCCAGGCTTCTGTTCTGGGTCAAGAGAGGGGCTATGGGCCCTGGGTCCCACTGGACCTGGCACCTGTCTGTCAAATCCCTACGACAGCCGCTGCTGGCAACTGACCCCTGCTCTGAAGTCCCCTACACTGCTCCTCCTCTCACACTGGACGGCATCTGAAATCCCTCCTGTGTGTGTCTGGGAACCCTGTGCACTTTGGGGGCCTCTGGCCTTCTTGTGTATCCCAGGTCTGACGGTGCTCGCTGGGCCCAGGGCCCTCCAGAAGTCTGCACTGAGCTGAGTGCAGGGCCACGTGTGCTACTGGTCCACCATTCTCGAGTTACTTAATGCCACCTTTTCTTGTCCGCTTTGGGCTGTGATTAGAAACAGCACTGCGCCTCACACCCTCCGATGACACCCAGTGGCTTGCTCCTAATCACAATCCTAAGGAGCAGGGAGGGGGATCACAGATTCTATGCTGAAGTTTTCTTTGGGTGTTAACTAGTTCAGCATGTGGAAGGGAGTCACAGGCAACAAACAAAAACCCAAACAAGACAGCAGCGGCTCCCTGCGAGTGCTAAGCACCAGTTTCCGGGCACGGCGGCTGGGGCAGGGCACCTGCAGCTCCAGGTCTGGCCCTTGCCAGCCTCCGCTCAGCCAGTCCGTCCTGCAGGCTCGTCAGTCCGTGCTCTGTTCCTGCTGCAGAATGGAGGGCTCCCACCTCCTCTGCTCTCTCTCCCTTTGCCTTCCCCAACCACTTCGGTTTATTCAACACCTTCCTCTTCAAGTCCGACAGGCAACAAGCAAGCCCCGTCTTCCAGCCGATTGATCTGCCTGTGGTCTAGACAGCCCCAGGGGACACCATGGGCCAGATTCAAAGTCCCCCTGCAGCCGTCCCTAGTCTTTTCCATTTGGGGCAAACCGAACGGATGACTCAGGAAAGGGAAGGCAATGGTAGAGGAGTCCACGGCACTAAGAGATTCAGCTTCGGGAGGGAACTTTACGGCAGGGGACGAAGCGGGGAGAGGACCCTCAAATCAGAACCCCTTGTAGACAGCCCAGTCTTTGCTCGCTCCCCCAGCCTGGCAGAGAAGGGGACAGGCTCCGCAGAGGGACAGTGATGAACACGCCCCCTCACACATCCCACCTTCTAAGGTATTCTCTTTAAGTCACGGAGAAGTTATATAAGGAACAGACATATAGCTCCCGTGGAGCCAAGGAGCATTTGGTTCAGCCTTGAAGTGTTTAATTGAATGAGAGCCTCCGGGAGAACAAAGCACCAGCCAACAGCAGTCCTGCACACAGAGGCGACAATATGCACACAGAAGGAAACATCGCACACGGGGAGCGTGCAACCGCCATGCATTTACAGGGATCCAGCCAGAAAGGTCTGCTTACTCAGCCGGGAGGGGTCCCAAGGTCTCCTCTTCCGGATGCTGGGCTGTGAGATGCTGGCTGGTGCGGCAGACAAGCTGCTCTCTCGGCTCTGACAAATCCTGCTCTCACCTTCCAAAGGCCAATCCAAGGGGGGGGGGGGGGTTCCTGACTCTTTCAGCTCAGGCGGTTTCTAAGGTTCGGATGCTCTCGGGAGCCTGCTGCCTCACGCCTGCAACAGATGGGGACTGGGGCTGGGCGTGTTCCCAGTCCCCAGAGCAGCGCAACAAGCAGCTGGCAGACAGCATGAGCTGGCCTGAGACAGCCCAGGCGACAGTCCTGTTGGTTAGAGCTGGTTCGCTGCTTGAGAGGATGGCAGAGCTCAGGCGGATACCCTGGGTGTCCGTCAGGGCGTCCGTCAGGGCTGCAGCAGACTAGCATTCCCACCTGTGTCGGGGGCTGCCTGCTGAGGAGGTAACTGTACCACATAGGCAGCCAGTGGGAGGCGGGGTGGGGGGGGGCAGAGCGGAGCCCTGGGAACACAGGCAGCATCGGGGGGAACAGAGAGGAAGGAACTGAGGCCTGGGATGCAGCCGCTGGGGTCCTTCTGCCAGCAGGACCCCCGATCCTGTGCCCACAGGCAAAGGCTAGTTAACTTCAGAGGAAGACAACAGGCAGACTTCTGCAATCAGGCGAAATCAGGACTCCCAGGGAAACCCTTGTCCTTGCAGCTTTTCTCTCTCACAAGAACGACAGCTCTAGCCTTCCAAGAGGCTCTGCTAGTGAAGCCCTCACTGGCAGATACCACGTCCCCCAACTCCAGTCAGACAACCTGCAATCCCAGGCCCCCTGCAGGTGACACCGGCCTGCAATCCCAGGCCCCCTGCAGGTGACATGGGTCCGGCCTCTATCTTCCTTGCCTCTTGTTTCCTGGCTTCTGATGCACTGCTCTCCGGAGGAGCCTTTGTTATTACATGTGGGGTAGCGAATTCCTGGAGAGAAAATGACTCACCTGTGTGCTCACCACTCCTTCACAAACAAACCTTCTAGAGCCCATTCTCTCCTCACGACCTCTGCCACACCCTGGGCCTCCGTGCCTGCCCTGATCAGCCCAGAAATCACTGCAACTGTTCAAATCAGACAATCCCGAGCCTGTCTGTCCCCCTCAAAGGCACAGCAAAAGCTCCTGTCACCACTTCCCCTGGCCACTCTGCCTCCTGACCAAGACTGGCACTTGGCTGAGTGGTTGGTCCTACGCGTGGGCTCTGCCTCTTGTTTCCAGGGGTCTGTGAGCACAAGACATCGTAACAGCTTTCCTGCATCTGTGTGTCTCTCGACACCTGGTTGGAACAAGTCCTGGGACCTTTTAAGCAATTCCCTATGCCCAAAGGCACACTTAATATGCCACCCATGGGCTGTACGAGACCGAAGACACCTATGAATGTGGCCCAAGACAACTTCGGAAACTTAAAGTTAGGAGACATGTGTGCACGTTCATGTATGTGTGGAAGCCAGAGGACAACCTTGGATGTTGTTCCTCAGGAACCATTCACCTTGTTTTGTTTTGTTTTGATTTTTAGGAGTGTCTCTCCCAGGACCCGGGGCTCACAGATTGGGCTGGGCTGGCTGCCAGGGAGCTCCAGAAGCCCCTTGTCTCTCCTCCCCAGCCCTGGACTTACAGATGTATGCCACCATGCCCAGTTTTTAAAGATGAGTTCTGGGGTCAATCTCAGCCCCTCATGCTTGTGTGACGAGCACTTTGCCAACTGAGCTAGGCTAGTCTGTGGCTTTCTTGAGGTCACTTTCAGCCCAGGAAGGTAAGAGGCAGCCACTGTTCAGCTAATTCTGAGATCTAAGAATTCAAAGCTTGAGGGTTAGGAAAGGAGGACCCCTGAGGCCCAGTATCCTAAGCAGCTCATCACCTTGAAGTGAAAACGTCACTTTACCCTGAAACTCTGTTTCTCTTCCGTAACCTGAGCAATGTGTCACCTGATGTACCTCAAGGTCCTCTCCAGACCTAAACCATAAAGTTCTGTGACCATAACCCAGGTCTGTGCCACAGCTCAGTCATTTCTCCAGGCCTCAGTCCTGCCTCTTAGAAAACCATCTGCATGGAAACAGTGGCTCTGAGCATCTCCCAGGGCTTCTGCTGAGATAATGGATGAACAAGCATCTGGACAAAGATGAACATCGGCTTGAGATGTGCAGGATTATTCCAGAACCAGAGGGCAGCACTAGAATAAACACAAAGCTTAGCAAAAACCACGCTGTGTACCACTGAGCAAAGGGCTGACATCCTGAAACTAGCCCCCTGGGCGTGATGTGAGTGGCCTACCAGACATCCAGCCAATGGCAATATTTTCTCCTGCTGGTTCTCCAACTAGCCTTGCTGGGTGAGCTGGACCTGTTTTATTTTCTGTGTGCTTTATTCCAAAGCATATAAACAAGCCTAGGTTGTGGGGGTGGGGGTGGGGGTGGGGGGGTGGGGATAATTTGCTTTGCCTGGAAAAGCTAGAAATGCCAGGGAAACAGATGGGTACCACCAAGCCAAGGTTTGCTTCACTTGGAGGCGAGCTCCTGAGAATGACTTATGGGCAGGGGGTGGGGGTGGGGTGGGGAGGGCAATAGTTTCCTATAGCTCACTGCCAGTGATTCCACATCTCGGGTCAGGGAATCACTCAAGCAAAGACAAGTGCTGTGCCCTGAAACTTGCAAACACACATGTGGCCTGTCTTCACCTGTGTGAAGTCTTGCTCCTACAGCCTGCACTGAATGCTTCAGTGGTTTGTTTCCCCTTTGGGATTCGAGCTTGTCTGCCTTCTCACCTTAGAAGGCGGAAGCCGGTTCTCTTGGAAGACAAAAGCCACTAGACAGAAGGTCCTGGCGGAGCCTCAGCACCACGGCGGGTACTCCCTGGTCTCAGAAGGAGCCGAGGTGGAACGGTCCCTCACACACACACACACACACAGTGCCACTCTGTGTACCATTCCCAGACCCCAAACCATGGAAAAGCGAGAAAAGTCGGGGAAAACCGCCAGCTCCAAGGGAGCTGCCTGGGGAACACACTCTCTTCGGTAAGGATACAGTCCAAAGGAGCCTCATTCGGACTTCGTGGGCTTGCCCACAGCTGTCACTCCAAGGCCTCAGCCTCAGCCTCCACAGGCAGGCACCTGCAGACCCTGAAGTTCTCCATTCTGTTGAGGCTCTAGCCTAGTGAAGGGCCCTTCCCTGGCCCCTCGATGCTGAGACATACAAGTCCTCCTGGATTTGATGTTTACACTGTATTCACAATGCTGAGGTCCTTTTATGCCACTGCAGTCCACACAGCAGGTAAAGGGGCATCGCATTGTTTTCTTCTCCCACCCCATCTGTGTTGGTGTGTGTGTGTGTGTGTGTGTGTGTGTGTATGTATGTATACGTGTGTGTATGTATATGCATGCACATGTGTGTGGAGTCCAGGGGTTGACACTAGGTGTCTCCTTCAGTCACTTTCCTTCTTGTTTTTTGAGGCAGGGGCCCTCACTGAATCTGGAGCTCGTGGATTTAGCTAAAATCCAGCAAGCCATCCCTGAGAGCCTCCTGATTCTGCCTCCACCCAGTTGTTCTGTCTTGTTTTAATGTGTAAGCATTACTAAGTAATGCTTACTAAGTAAGCCCTTTAGTAACTGGATCATTTCCCAGCCCCACTCCCCCAAGCTCCTTTTGAAGAATAAGGAAACTGCGGTCTGGAGACCCTGAGTCGCCACGCTCACTGCTGGCAGGCAGTCCTGGTTGTCAACTTGACTCACCCGGGAAAGGGGACCCTCCACTGAAGAATTCCCTCCACTGGACCAGCCTATGGGCAAGTCTGTGGGGGCACTTTCTTGATTGTTAATTGATGTGGGCCGAGAGGCCAGCCCACTGTGCCCTCCATCCCCAGGCAAGCTGCTCCTGGGCTATGTAAGAAAGCGAGGTAAGTATGAGCTGGAGCAAGCCAGTAAGCAGCCTTCCTCACAGCTCAGGCTTCTGCCGTGACAGTCCCTCAACGATGGACTGCAAGCTGAAATCAACCCTCCCCTCCCCCAGGTTGCTTTCGGTTATGTTCATCCAGGCAACGGAAAGCTAACTAGAATGGTTACTAAGCCGAGATGTTGATGTTGCCAGGATTCCATCACAACCTGGCTCCGCACCTCAGTACCACACTGTCCTAAGAGTCCCAGCCTTTTATCTGTGTGTTTTGGCTTCTTTGTATCTTTTGTTCTTTCTGTGGTCTGTGCTCACTATTTCTGTCATGGAAAACAAGGCTACAGGGCTTACAAGATGGCTCAGTGGATAACGGTGCTTGCCCTCCAAGCCTGATGACCTGGGTTCAATCCCTGGACCTCGAATACAGGCGGAAGGAGAGGACTGGCCCCACAAAGTTGTCAGTAACCTTCACACGTGTGTTATGGCATGTGCACACCCCAATATCTGCATCACACTAATAATAATAATAATAATAATAATAATAATAATAATAAATGAATTTATAAAACACATTACAGCCAGAGTCTCTGAGGCACATGATATCATAGTAAACTGTCTAACCTGCTCTGATTAAGCAGGTATATTAAGGAATTACATTAAAAATTTGAAACAGTGACTTCAAAGACACAAAACATAGCAAATGTGGCCAGAAAATCTCAAGCCATGCACAATATTTCCTGAGCCATACTAACAACACAGAAGACCAGAAATCTAGAGCACACGTGTGTAAATCTTGTGCCCTCTACTCCTGTCCATGGATAACGGACCTGGGTGAATGTCTTAGTGCCCCAGGACCGGTCACAAATGCTTGCCTGACCCCCCCTGTCTTTAGTCATGCATCCGTAAGTTAAACACAGAGATGCTTTCAATGAACCTCTGTTCTCCCTCCTGAGTGTCGATGCTACCCCTGCCTGTCTCAGGCCTGCGGGGTCTGCGAAGTGCAGGCCGGAGGCCAGGGGAGCGGCATCACTGAGCTGCTGAAGCAAGAGGGGTCTGCATCCAGGCATCTTCCCTGCACTCAGCAACTCCATGTACTATGCAGAGTGGTTTAGCAGCCTCTGAAACTGTGACTGAAAACCAACCCTCCAGAGAGGTCCACTGGACCCTGCAGGAATCCTCAGGAGTCTGCAGGAGACGGCTTTCTAGGCAGCTCAGGGAAGGCTAGAACCCCTGTGTAGCCTGGCTTTCCCTGCTGGCTGCTGCCCTTGAAGTTCAGATACCACTGACCTGGGCGAGCCCTTAACCTCACAGGACACTGCTGTAGAGCTTTGCCGTTAAAAACAACAACACACAAACCTTTGGGTTATGAGTGTCCCTCTGTAGGAACACACACACACACACACACACACACACACACACACACACACACACACACACACACGCTTGCCTGATACAGCCCCGGGTTTCATCTCTGCAGAAACGAAACAAAAACAAAAGAACAGCTCGTCGTGAATCTGCCAGAGCGCAGCAGTGAAACTTCCCCTAAACCCCAGAACAGGTCCGACCTGCCACCTAAAATCATCACAGGACCTTGAAAAATAGTCTAAGGTCTCCTGTCTCTGTCCCTAGCTATCAGGCAGCTTGCGGCTGGCCCCTCCCCCGGGGCCAGAAACTATCGATATTTACCACGGTAACCAGAAGTTTGCCAGACCGCTGAGATTAGAGAGCCAAGCTCACCACCCAGCCAGTTCCTGGCACGTCTGTCAAGTAGTTCTACAGTTCCTAGACTAAGCTAGGCCTGGTGGGGCAGCCTGTCACCCCAGCTACTCAGAAGGTAGAAGGATGGGAATGAATGGAGCAGACCCTGTCTCTAAATACAACATAGGAAAATGGCTGGGGATGAAAATGGGGCAGAGTGACGGACCAGTGTTCATGGAGCCTGGGCTCCAGACAGTCTCTCTAGCTACAAAGACGTACATTAGCAATTGTTCCAGTCGTAGGTCGTGACTTTCACAGAACAGTTTTTCCATCTTTCAAAGCCATCTCGAAATGCTCAGAAGTCTTAAAGAGCCTCAAGCTGGTGCCTGGAACTTCACGTGTAAAAACTGCCCCCAGGGCCACAAGCTTCCCTGCAGAGTGTGGACCAGCCTGATCCCTTCAAAGCATGGTGTGTACACCAAGAGTTCATATGTGGACTGTGGCACTCATGAGTGTGTGAATGCACCACCTGTCGAAGCAGGGACTCACCACTATCAAATAAGCTCTCACGCAATAAACCCCGAGTCCTGCGTATGACCACTAGGCCAGTGACTGGCCTGCAATCCCACAGCCTGCAGCTGTGGGCTGGGGCAAGAACCCAGACACTCCCGATTCTTACCCTCTGTGCCTGATGAAGAAATTAGCCCTTCCACTTGGCATGTGTGCACAGAAGCCAGCTGTGATAGGGGTTGTGGAATATCAGTTTAAGATGTGTTAACATTTGTTTATGCTGTGGAATATTTGTTTAATGATGCAAAGATGTGTTGCATCTTTTATGTTACATTTGTTTAACTCTGTAAAGCTTTCCCTGCCACCTGATTGGTCTAATAAAGAGCTGAACAGCCAATAGCTAGACAGGAGAGAGGCATAGGCAGGGCTGCCAGGCAGAGAGGATAAATAGGAGAAATCTAAGCTCTGGAGGAGAGGAGGAGCAGGATGCCAGGCGCCAGCCACCCAGCCACCCAGCCAGCCATGGAGTAAGAAGGAAAAAGATATAGAGAGTAAAGAAAGGTAAAAAGCCCAGAGGCAAAACATAGTTAAAGACAAACAGGATAATTTAAGCTAGAAAAGCTGGCTAGAAACAAGCCAAGCTAAGGCCAGACATTCATAAGTAAGACTAAGTCTTCATGTATTTATTTGGGAGCTGGATGGCAGGTCCCCAAAGAGAAAAACAAATAACACAAACAAACAAACAAACAACAACCCAGCTACAACAGGATTATTCATGCATACTGCAATAGAGCCCTTTGTAATAAGATGATGCATGGAGAAAGCATTCAAGAATTTGGGGTAAGTAAGACACAACACACACACACACATACACGCACACACACACACACACACACACACACAAACATGATCACACACGCTCACACACACTCACACTCATCTTGGTCCAAGCCTCATCTCCCTCTGCCCCTATCCTGATGACTGATAGCACCCACAACACAGGAGACTCCAGCTTGCATCCTTTTAGTTTAAGGTCTCTACCCCTGTATAAGAGGCACACACTCTTTTGACTGTTCCATCCCTACCTAACGGGATGTGACTATCTCACACAAGCTCATCTGCCAATCCAGAGTAAAGCTCCCCAGACCTGAGGAGGAGGAGCTCTTGTCTGGGAGTCCAATCATGGGATGGGCATGAGAAAGAGAGTATTTATGCCCTGTTTCTTGGTTAAGACAGGTTGCTCCTGCTCTGTCTCTTGGGTCCCCTCCCAGACTCCAGCTGGGGCAAAAGAAAAGCAGAAGACAGAGAGGACTACCCCGTACTCCCAAGCATTGTGGACTTCAGAAAAGAAGTCATTAAGACAAGGAACAAGTAGGCTGGAGTTGACAGCAGTCACCAGAGAAGTTTCTGAAGGCAAGAGCTGCTTTGGCAGTGTCTTAGTTAGGGTTTTAATTGTTGTGAAGAGACACCATGACCATGGCAACTCTTATAAGGAAAACATCTAACTGGGGACTCACTTACAGTTCAGAGGTTCAGTCCACTATCATCATGGTGGGGAGCATGGCGGCATGCGGGGAGATGTGGTGCTGGAGCGGAGAGTCCGACATCTTGCAGGCAACAGGAAGCTGACTGATAGTCACCCTGAGGGAAGCTTGAGCAAGAGACCTCACAGCCCGCCCCCACCGTGACACACTTCCTCCAACAAGGCCACACCTCCTGATAGTGCCACTCCCTTTGGGGACCATTTTCTTTCAAACCACCACAGGCAGCAATTCCTATAAAAGGGCTTCACGAAAGGAGTACGGTGGAGGCTGAGGTGGTGGCAGGGTAGACAAGCCTTGTGGGGCTCTCACAGTCTGTAAGGCTCCCCTGTGCTTGCCCCTAAAGTACAAAGGTTCTAGAAGGCTCTCAGAAGTTGATAGCAGGTAGGCCTCCCTTTTAGCTGCAAGCCAAGGCTGGGAGTTGGGTCATCTATATTCAACAGCCTATCGGCTGCTCATCTTGGACAGGTGCTCCAATTCCAAAGGTCTGGGACCTAAATCACACCCAGCCGTTGTGGCTCATCAGGAGGCTTTGCTTGGGATGCCACTCAGCAGGCTCAGGCTCCGGCTTAACCAGAACCACAGGAACACGATGGTCGCCTAACAGTTTTCCACTTGCCCTCAACAAGGCCACCCCCAAGCAGATCCTGTGCCAGCCACTGTGGGCTCCTCTTCCCAAGCACACTGAGAAGGCATCACCTGTCCTTCAGAGTGACTTCTAGTCTTCTGTGGGTTCAAATCCTAATGTTGTCATTTGCCCACATCACAACCCTGGGGAAGGCATTTAACCACTGAGGCCTCATTTTTCTCCACTGTACAGTGAGATTGGTAGACATGCCTTCTTCCAAGTGCAGTAAAGAGTAAATCCCCAGTGCTGGAGAGATGGCTCGGAGATTAAGAGCTGCTCTTGCCCACACACATAAACAGACATAAAAATAAAATCTTTTTTAAAAAAGTATACATACACACACATGCATCTGCACAAATGCACACACATATGCCAAGCTTTACAAAGTAGCGTAGGTCATTTTGGTGACGTGTGCCTTGGATGTTAACTAGCCCCCATTTGGAGGTGTTACTATGACAATTTTGAGTGGAGAGAGCCACAGAGACTCTAAACCTTCCCCGAGGCAGGAAATGGCAGGAAGGCAATCACAGGTAGTTCTAACTCTCCTTTGGTCACCTCTGGGGTGGGTAGGACATTCAAATCCTACCAAGCCTGGACTGGCATCAGGGCCTGAACACGCACACCCAAGAAAGTGAAAGCCTCTAGCCTAGGGTGGCCTGGCCTCAAAGGCGGCAGTGGGTCAAGGGCAGGGCTTTGCTGCTGCCTCAGCCTCCCCGTCCGCAGCTCACTGACCACAGCGGGTGAGCGCTGACTTTGTAATACCCTGCACTACCCTGAGGGAGCTGTGGAGCCAGATGGGATGCTCCTGTTATCAGATGCATAGGGAAGGGGGCTCCACCGTGCTAGGGGGGAATAGGTCAGGCTGGCAGGGGCTGACCGGGGTGTGTCCAGGCTGGGTAGGGTGCTGTGGGCTTGGGCAGACTATGAAATCAAGGAGGAGGCTCAGGGAAATTAGGAGCAGGCTTAGCAGCATTCAGCCCTTGCTTCAAGGTCCTGGCAAGGTGGGCAGGATGGGAGGAGGTGAAGGGCTCCGCGTGCCCAGGCCCGAGGCTTCCACCTGTACCCCTGCCAGTCAGCCAGTCCCTTCCTTTTCCCCTCAAACCACTCTGGAAGAGAAGGGGGCACCATGAATCCATAATGGAAAATGTTCAGCCCTGATTTAAAAAGTGAACAAGGCAAATGGGCCTTCTAGCAATGTCTCGGCTCTGGGAGGCAGAGCCACTGAACATCTAGGATTCTCCAGAGTTCTGCCAGGAGCTGGCTCTCAGCCAGTCTGCCTGTCAGTCAGGAAACCCAGCTTCAGCTGTTGGGACTGGGCCCCTGACCTCACCTTGTCACAAATGGGCAGAGTGACCAGGGCACAGGGCCACTTTCCTCTCGGCCAGCGTGAGCCTTTTGCAGCTACCCAGGCATAAGAGCAGGAAGCCGGGAAGAGCAGGAAAAACCTGTAGCCAGTTTTCTTAGCTAAGAGATTCCATAGTGATTTTTTTTCCCAAAAAACTGAATAAACATTAAACACAAGCTGAGACTTTTAAACCAGTTTAACATTTTATAAAGAAGCTTCTCCCTGCTGATATGGGTTGATTGCATGCCATCCTCCAAGAAAACATCAGTCAGAAGCCCATAACACAGAACAGGGGCTGTAGAATACACCCATTTATGAGCACTCACCCTGGGCCTGGCACCACAGTAAGGCTGGGACAAAATGTAGGTGATAAGAAGTGAGAGCCGTGCCCTGGGCTTTGCCAGTCTCCATGGCAGGCTGCCATTGCACATTTCACCTGCAGAGGTGGCAGTGGCGGGTGTGTGTGTGTAGGGGGGGGGGCGGGGGGGGGGGGTTGTGTGTGCAGAGGTGGAGAAATTGGCTGCCTCAGGCTGTTTCTAGAACCCTTCTTAGCCTGGTCCTGGGATCCTTCCCCAGAGCTAAGTCCAGAGGCAGGAGCGCAGAGCAGTGCTGGAGAGTACCAATTTGAAGGAGTGCAAACCCACCTGTAGTGATTCAATCTGAAGTGAGCATGTTCACAACCTTGATCTGACTCGTGACAACTTACTAAATCAAAACTTGTGGAGCTCAGTGAGGGGCCCTGCCACACATCCAGAAGTCCCATAGATTTGGCTCAGCGCCTTATATTCAAAGAGAAACAGAGAGAAGCATCCAGGCCATGATCTGTAGGGTCAGAAGGGGCTTTGAGGAGAGAAGAGGAAGTCAGAAATTTGTGCTTTCCTTTAAGAAGGAATGGGACTGTGGTTATTCCAGAGTGGTGGGGGTCACCTCAGCCCAGAATGTTTATAATATTCCATGGCTGGACGCTTTGTAGTTGACCCCAGTCACAGGCCCCAGTTCGGGCTGTCTTTTGTTCTCCTTGTGTTTCCACTCTGTCATCCTGGTCCTAACGCTTCTCAGTTGTTCCAAATGGAGTCTTCAGGTAGTCCAGGATGGCTTCTATGTGATCCCTAGATAGGGATTATACACTCCCTATACAATCAAGGATGGCTGTGAACTCCTGACCCTCTGCCTTTTCCTCTCTCATGCTTGGATGGTATATGCCACAGGTTTACACTGTGCTGACAACCCAGGGCTGTGCGCATGCTGGACAAGCACCACGCTAACCAGCCTCCTCTCCAGCCACCGACACCCCGGTTCTAAGGAGACACTGGTTCGCGGTTCCTGGCTTCTTAGCACTGCTCGGGAATGAAACTGAAGATAATGTATGAGCGCTCGGAGTCTTTTGTTTCCCCAGGTACCTCGGTTCATACTCGCCATTTCTCCCACCGATCTTTATTTGAATCCCTACGAACTTGAGGTAACCTGCTGCAGGGGAGGGCCATGGCCTGGGTTACTGGCCCAGGGATTATTTGTGCCCTCAGTGATACCTTTTGATTTTTTTGTTTTGGAGACAGGGTCCCTCTCTATAACTGGTCCTAGCCTGCAAGCTCCTCCCTCTCAGTTCACGGGTGCTGCAATCACAGGGCTGTGCCAACATACCTGGCCGGCTACCCAGCTACCCAGGATCTTAAAAACAACGTGACAATGGTGACCTTTTCATAAATACACATAGCCCTTCACCCCTGGAGCCACACAACTGCCATGTGCTTCCTCTCAGCTGGATCTAACTCAAAAGTACACCAGGGATAGTTGCTGTACACCAGGCCCTCTGGCCAACAAGGCCTTAGGAGGGCTAATGGCTTTGCCTCAGCGGGAGGAACACAGATTACATGGAGGGCCATGTTTCCCAGAGACAGGAAGCTCCCCAGCTGTTTGTCCCTCCGCTTGCCATCACCCTTGGTCGCCTTCCCACTTGAAGCTGGTGTTGGTTCAGTGTGTCCTTTCCATTGGAACAAACACTCGGGTACCGGCCTCTCTGGCATGGCAGACAAGGTGTTTGGAGCGCCTGTCATCAGCTTCAAGGTCACGTTTCCTTCCTGCCCTAAGACCCCTGCACTCCCTTTCCTGTCTCCAAGTTCCTCCAAACAACACAGCAAGTGAGCAAACAGCAGCTCCTGGCCGGCGCTCAGCATGGCCAGTTAGGCTGGTCTGTCCAGACAGTCCCGGGATAACACACCAGGCCCCACATCCCACGACACCCTCCATCCTTGCTAGCTCAGGCAACCCGTCCCCTCGGTGGGAAGAGGATCCAAGAGGTCAATCCCCCAGGCTCAGTCCTTGTCTTCACATGGCATCAACCTATGTGAGGGTCTGTGCCCAGATCTGTGTGTGTGTGTGTGTGTGTGTGTGTGTGTGTGTGTGTGTGTACGTGCTGTATAAGTTTCTTATACATGTAAACCCGTATGGGTGCCTGCAGGGACCAGAGGATATAAGTATCCTGTTTTTTCATACTCTCTGTCTGTCTTACTCTCTTGAGACAGGATCTCTCACTGAAACTAGGACCCCAAGAAAACTCAGAAATCCACCCTCCACAGCATCAGAGTTAGTGCATGGCTATGCTCAACTATTTTTTTTTTTTTTTTGAGACAGGGTTTCTCTGTGTAGTTTTGTGCCTTTCCTGGATCTCACTCTGTAGACCAGGCTGGCCTTGAACTCACAGAGATCCGCCTGCCTCTGCCTCCTGAGTACTGGGCGCAACTTTTTAAAATTTTATTTTCTGTGCATGGGTGTTTGGCCTACATATACATATATAGGTGTCCCACTTTCATGCCTGGTTCCGATAGTGGCTAGAAGAGGACATCAGATATCCTGGAACTGGTGTACAGACTGTTGTGAACCATTGTGTGGGTGCTGGGAATCAAACCTGGGTCCTCAGGAAGAGCAGTCAGTGCTCCAGCTGGTGAGTCATCTCTGCAGCCCCTTGCCTGACTCTGTAAATAGGTGCCGGGATTCCAACTCAGGAGCACATGCTTGCAAAGCAAGTACTCCTACCCACGGAGCTACCTCCCCACCCCAAGCCCTCCTTTTGTAAGGACAGCAGTCTGACGGAATGAGGGCCACTTACTTAATTCGTTACTTCACTCTCAAGTAAGGTCACATTCAGAATTCTGAGGGCAGGACTTAGATCTTGCTCTGGGAGACAGCTGTGTGTGTGTTTTAATCTGTAACAGTATATTCTTAGAAACTTATTTTTTTTTAACAAATCAAACCTCCCTCCCTTCCTTCCTTCTACCCTGCAGCCTAGGCTGGCCTTGAACTCACTATGTAGCTGAGGATCTTCTGCTTCTGCCTCTCAGTGCTGGGGTTACAAGCATGTACCACCGTGTCTGGGTTAGGCCATGGGTTAGGCCATACTGGCGACAGGACCCAGAGCTCTGTGCATGCTAGGGGGGCACTCTACCAGCTAAGCCACATCTCTAGCCCCCTCCATCCCTTCTACCCCATCACCCTCATCTCTGTCCACATCTGGTCAAAAGCACCAAAATTAGGTCCGCGGTATGTGAGGACAGTGCTTCTTGTACCTGCCCACTCTGAGGTCAGGCTGCCCCAGCCTGGGGACAGGAATCCAAAACAAGTTTATTTCCAGCCCCTTCTGCAATAGCATAGCCACAGCTGCTTATAATTTGGTAGCACCATGGTCCAGGAGCACTGCTTCTCTTCAAACTCATAATGAAATGTGAGGCTGTCCTGGTGGCCTGCTTCCAAGAGTGGGCACTTCACCCTCTCTAGTCCAGATGCATTATTAAATTGCCATGGCCTACTGTCCAGAGAAAGGCCCGTGGCTCCGACTCCTACTGCGGGGATCATTCCCCATGTTTTCTGGTCTGGTTAGGACACTTTTGGTGCTTGCCACGCTGCCTGGGTAAGGCAGCCCTCATAGGCTGGGAGCTGCTCCTAGGTGTTGCTGGGGATACTTGAGGCTGTGAGAAGGACAGTCAGGTGTGCCCCATGATGAAAATGGAACCAGTCCCCTCAAGGGCAACCTTGTCACTTTCAGGTTAGGTACAACCAAAAAGCGAGGCATCCCAGGATGGGGCTCTGCCAAACATAAGCCACAGGCATGTCCCCAAGGACCAGTGTACCCAAGCTGAAATATCTACAAACAAGTCTAATTTTGGAAACACACAGGACCCAAGGCATATCACACTGGCTAACTCAACTAGAATCCTATGATTTTTATGTGTGCATGCACAAATGTGTTGGTATGTACATTGTGTGAACACCTGACTATAGAAGTCAGAGGTTGATGTCAATACCTTTCTTGATTACTCTCTACAATATTTGTGTGTGTTTGTTGTGTGTGGTACATGTACACGAGTGTGCAAATATAGGAACACATGTGAGCCATTATGCCATCCCCAGACCAACCCCTGGCCACCTGCCTGGATGCAGCCCCAGGTGGGCACAGGAGGTATTATGTGTATGGGATCTTCTAGCATGTTCTGGCCATACCTTTTGGATTGGAGATCGATGTTGAGGACAGGACCCAGTCCTGAGGGTTCCCCATTCTCTTCTACTGGCCAGCTTCCTGCTAAACTAAATCTAGTATGAGGAGGCCTTTGTGTCTTGAGTCCGTCCATAAACTGTCACTTTAGTATATTGGTCGGGGAGTTTGTCTCCCGGAATTCTAGTTTTGGAAATCAAAATCTAGTTTTGATACCCCGAAGCCCATGTTCCTGGTATTTGGAGGTAGGGACCTTTGAAGGGTGTCCTAGTTAGGGGTACTATTGCTGTGATGGGGTACTTTTGGTCACGTGACAGTTCCATGACCAAAAGCAAGTTGGGGAGGATGGGTTTATTTTTTGGCTTGTGCTTCCACATTACTGTTCATCACTGAAGGAAGTCAGGACAGGAACTCAAACAGGCCAGGAACCTGGAGGCAGGAGCTGATGCAGAGGCCACAGAGGGATGCTTGCCTCTCATGGCTTGTTCAGCTTCCTTTACTTATTGAAGCCAGGACCACCAGGCCAGGGATGGCACAGCCACCACTAGGATGAACCCTCCCCCATCAATCACTAATTAAGAAAATGCTCTACAGGCTTGCCTACAGCCCCATCTTCTAGATGTGCTCTCTCAGTCGAGGTTCCTTCCTCTCAGAGGACTTCAGCTTGGGTCAAGTTGACATAAACCAGTCGGGACCAAGGGGATTATGAAGAGAAGGCTCTGCTCCTGGGAATGAACTACTCTACTCAGTGGATGAATGGGCTGCAGTGGACGGGCGTGGCTTTGGCCTTTGCACTACCATGGCATGGTGGTGTGCCCATCATCAAGAAGGCCATACCTAGATGCTGCCCCTTGACCTCAGAACTTCCCAACTCTAAGACCACAAGGAAGTTTCTTTATAGTTATTGATGATTTTGTAATTAATAAGTAATCAATCTTGGGCATTCTGTTATAGCAACAGAACATGGACTATGACGTACGGAATAAGCTGAACGCTTAACTGACGAGTATGTGATTTTGTTTTTTTAAATATGGCTCAGCTGAGTAGCAGCCAGTGACGGCTGCTGACTGCTGAAGTCATATTCCAATGAGGTGAGGTGCACATAGCTGAGATCCACTCGAGCTCTCTTAGGCTCGCCTCTCATTTCTGCCTGAGTCTCCGTGTTCTGCCTCCTAAAGTCCTGCCAGCTGCCCGACTGGTCAGTTAATGCCCACTCAGTTAAACCGTGTAAGTTAAATTCATCTACAGTTTTTGACTTAACAAGCGTCTGTTTCACTTAACACCATGACAAGTCCACTTAGAACTCTGAAGAGAAATGGAGGTGGAAGGAGAGTGGAGTGAGTTAAGTCCAGAAGGTTCCGTTCGGGCAAGTTTGCAAAAACACCCCACAGAGGCCACTCAGCCCACAGCCAGTGTTTTTTTTTTTGGGGGGGGGATTCTGTTTAAATTCAACCTCATGTGCCTTCAGCTATGAAACATTTCTGAGCTCGATGATGTAGGCCTGTAATCTCAGCTACTCAGGAGGCTTGTAGGTTCAAGACCATCCCAGGCTGCAGACATCCATGAAAAATATAAGATGACATGGAGCCCCCACACAACCTAGCTCTCCTTGTTGACAGATATCACGACAAAGTCCAACACAATGTTTTGCACTGGGGGGGGGTCACAGCGGGGTGGAGTGAATCAGACCCATAGCACCAGTCTACCCTGACTCACCACAATGAAAGAAAATTGGTTAGATTTGGTATTTTTTTTTTTTTTTTTTTTTTTTTGGTTTTTCGAGACAGGGTTTCTCTGTGTAGCTTTGCGCCTTTCCTGGAGCTCACTTGGTAGCCCAGGCTGGCCTCGAACTCACAGAGATCCGCCTGCCTCTGCCTCCCGAGTGCTGGGATTAAAGGCGTGCGCCACCAACGCCCGGCTAGATTTGGTATTTTTAATTAAGAGAAAGTTCAGTTGCTTAAAATAGTATCACAAATATTTTGAGATGACCTTTAATTTTATGGGGATAATTCAGAGGACAAGGAGGAGGGAAAATAGGAAAAGTACACAGGGAGTAGCCATGGGAGAAGGAAACTGGAGGACTCCAGGGGAGAGGGCAGCAGGAGGTCAGGTGTACCTCACTTTTGCTCTGGGATCCCAGCATCCATCAGAGCATTGCTACTGTTGGACTAACAAAGCCAGAGACGTGGAAGAGTACACAGTCAGCAGCAGCATGAAATAGTCTCTTTAAAGAGGGGGAGCGTGGCTGGGAAGGGAGGCAATTACAAAGTGTGAGTGTGTGTGTGGGGGGGTGGTTAGCAGAGATGCAGGAATGTTCTTACTGGTGATGGTTGCTCTTCTCTCCACCACCTTTGGACTAAGCTCTTACCTTTATAGTAAACTGGGAAGATGGCTTAGTCAGGAAAGCACTTGCCACACAAGCGTGAGGACCTGAGTTTGATCCCCAAAACCAGTTGTCATGGTGCATGCTTGTAATCCCAGCACTGAGGAGATATGCGCACACAGACACACACACACACACACACACACACACACACACACACACACGATGCTATTGAGCAATCACTAGCCCCCTTATCCTTATCTCCATGGCCCTGCCTGTGTGGGTCTGTTGTCCAGTAGTGCAGGAAGAAATTATTTGGGGACTAAACCTAAACAAGTAGAGAATCTACCGTCCTTGCAACGAAACCAGTGCAACAAGAGCACTAGCCCGTCTAGTTTACAAGGCTCCGAGGAGAGACCCCCATGGGCAGGACAGGTGGAGAGGGAACATGTGCTGGACCCTGGCTAGGAATCCCCCAGGCTGTATGCGGATGGGGACAGGAAACAGGTGTCCCAGTCGCGTCTCAGCTTCACTCAGGGTGGTCCGTCCCTCTGCTTCTAGAAGCAAGGTGGCAACACCAGACTCAAGGCAGGAGGACCTGGAAGCGCTGACGACAGCTCCTCTGGCCACGGGACACTTCCATGGCTGGGGGATGGGCAGGGGGCTACACAAAGAACTGGAGTCCCTGGGACCTGGGCAGGCAGTCCTGACAGGCTTAGACCCTGCTTCCCCCAGTCCCCTCGACACCCTGGCCTTGGCCTGTCCCCGGCATCTCAAGCTTCCCGGGCATGTCCTACCTGACTTACTGGCCACATAGCACCAAGATGATCAGGGCTCCAGGAGCGCGGACCAGTCTTTCCTTATCTAGAAGGGAACACATTGTGCCTTCGCTGCCCCCAAATCCAAGCTTGCTGGCCTCAAGTCTATGTACACATTTCTTTGAGAATTAGAAAATAAGTGATGTTTTTGGCCACGAGACAATTACAGAGATCAACCAGAAGACAGGAGGAAAATCCAGAGGATGAAGAAATCAAGTAACCATGGAGACCAAAGCAGGGTGGCATCCGGCAAGTACCTCAGGAGCCGCCCATGGGCCCTGTCATCCATCCCTGCCAATCTCTTCGGGCCTCAGTTTCTCCACCTAGGCTATGACGACTGCCCATGAACCTGCTGCTTCTCTCTTCTTTCTTGACAAACCTGTACTTGGCACCGTATGTGACCTGTTCTTCTTGCTCTCCCACACGCTGCCGACACATTGTTCACATCCTCTCTACTCATCATGGTTGGAAGCTTGCTACTGCGTCACATCCAAGAGTTACGCCCTCAGTGGGGTTTAAAGAAGTGCTGTCTCTGGCCTTGGGGACCACCCGTGCGAGAAGTCTCTGCAGCATCTGGTTCCTGGGGTCCAGAACTCTGGTCTGGCACCCTGTGTGTGACCTCTGAGTGTTGAGGCCCAAGCTTGCCTGCAATGTCACTGATCTACTGGAGAGAAGCCTTCACAGACTCCCCTGAAAGGGACCTGGCTAGACAGCTCAACATAACAAGAACCCCCCTTCCCTGCTGATGCCGTCTGGAAGCCACAGCAGAGGAAACTGAGCTTGGCAGCTCCAGGGGATGGGGCTGCACCTACATCCCCAGGATTCTGAGAGAATCAAGTAGGGCTCAACAGGAAGACTTGACTCTCTCCTGGCAGGCATGTGGAGGCTTGAGCAGCTAGCTGGAACACTGACAGAAGAGTGAGCCTGAGCCTGTGTGCCAGGCCTTGCAAGCATTACATTTTGCATTACATTTGTAATTAGAGAGGTAAGCTTTAAGAAGACATTATCTAGGTCACCTGCTAGCAGAGGCAAATTCATCTCCCAACCTCCGAGAGTCATGGTAGATGATAAGGTAGCTCAGTCACGGTTCTATTGCTGTGAAGAGACACCACGGCCAAGGCAACTCTTATAAAAGAAATTAAGCCAGGAGGTGGTGGCGCACACCTTTAATCCCAGCACTTAGGAGGCAGCAGAGGCAGGTGGATCTCTGTGAGTTCAAGGCCAGTCTGATCTATAAAGTAAGTTCCAGGACAGGCTCCAAAGCTACACAGAGATACTCTGTCTCAAAAAAAAAAATCATTTAATTGGGGTATTGCTTACAGTTTCAGAGATTAGTTCATTATCATCATGATGGGGAAGCATGGGGGCACACCCGCGGACATGGTGCTGGAGAAGGAGCTGAGGGTTCTATAGCATGATCCACAGGCAGAGAGAGGTGCAAGGAGGGCCAGGCTCTGGGCCTGGCAGGCTCTGGGCCTGGCAGAGGCTTCTGAAACCTCAAAGCCCACCCTGTGGCACACTTCCTCCAACAAGACCACACCTCCTAATTCTTTTAATCCTTTCAAACAGTTCCACTCCCTGATGACTAAGGATTCAAATATATGAGTCTATGGGGTACAATCTCATTCAAACCACCACAGTAGCTGAGCAGCAGCCCTCAGGGATAATGGGTTCAGGGGGAGAATGGGCTCTGGGGCTCCAGAACCTGCTACCAGCCCTGTACTTTCTATTACAGAGACCAGACAACAAATGACACAGCTTAATTGTCAGGTCCTGGGAGAGCTAGCTGTATCATTTGTTGTCCAGGGTCCCCTAAAGATGTTGTCACCACCTGACAGCAGGAAGTAATTTTAAGAACATGACGCCCACATTCCCAAGAGGTGGGGTGGGTGGTTTTGGGTCGTTCAGTGGGTTATGGATACCATCATTTAGGGGGGTTGGTTACAAGCTGAACAAAGGAGATTAGATTCACAGATCTTGTTCTGAAAAGAGAAAGGGGGAGTATATAGAATGATAGAATAAAAGGGTAGATTATTGAATCTACTTTTAAACCAAAAAAGGAACTACTAGTCTTAAATATTTTACATTGGTATGGATTTTTGTATATTGATACAAATTTGAGGTTACTTTTGTTATACTGTATATGTTTCTACTCTAAGATATTTTTGTATATTGATACAAATTTAAGGTTACTGTACACACATTTCTACTCTTTTCAAGGTACTGTACCTATACAGCTCATTCAACAATATAATGTAAATTTTTAGTCCTTGAAAGTTATTATTACAAACTATTTAGGATAATAAAGAAAGGCAGGTTAATAGTCACCTATCACAATCAAACTTGTAGTCATGTTAGGTATGTTTTCAAGGTCAAACAGATATATTTTAGATAGACAGATGGTCTTCAAATTTCAGAGGTCTACAGAATATGGCATTTAAGGTGTTTTAATAACATAAGGTTTTATGACAATGAGACATGTCTGCTCCTGGCAGCACCAATCTACTTCAGAGAAGATGATAGGCATTGAAGAAACTCCATATGGAGTTTACTTTCTTTGTGGCAAAGTTAGCCACTGGGCAAGAAACTTCCCTTGCCTTGAATGCTGACAGTATACTGTCTAAATTGGGCAAGCAGGATGCAAAAGAAAATGACTGCTGAACTTTGCCAAGACAAGGTGGGACAGTCCTTCAAAATCTCTGCTTCACAGAAAAGTCTGTCAGATATTCTAAGCCTGTAGGCTAAAGATGGGTGCCCCAACATTACAGAGGAACCTTGGGTGGCTGTCCAGGCAGCCAGCTGTTTCTGTCATTTCTTAGTTTTGGAAGTTGTTTGCTCTGCACTTCCTGTTTACTCAGGTAATAGTATGTCCTTCTCGAGTCTCTGGTGGAGTTGAAGACTAGATATAGTTTTCCTTGTTACCAAATTCAGAAAAGAAACTCACAAAAGAGGTATAAAGTGTGTAAGGTTGAGAGACATAAAAAGATAGTTTTGGGTTGGTAATGCAAGTTAGCATATAAAGTGAATTAGGTACAAAACTTTGGAACAACCAAGATAGGATAGATAACGAAGTATTTTCTCTGAATTTGCCAAATGCAAACAGACTCCATATTGTCAATGTAATTCTTACCTGTATATATTTGTATATAGTTATTGTACTTACTGTATATAGTTTTACTATGTTAGTTAAAACCTTCCCTTTTTATTTAGACAAAAGGGGGGAAATATTGTGTGATATTTTTATTGTGTTTTGACAAATAAAACTTGCTTGGAGTCAGAGGGTAGAGCTAGTTACTGGCTGACCATAGAGGTTTGGAGGACTGTAGAGAGAGAGGAGACAGGCAGTGGTAAGGCAGGACTGAGAGAGGACCTCTGCCCTTTTTGGAGGAAGAAATGGAAGAGGTAGGAAGTCACCGGTGACTGTTCGAGTGATGATTAGCAATGACATCAGTGACAGCAGACAGATGTTAGTGATGGTAGCTAATATGTCAGTGTGGGATCAAGGTCATATGGCTAGGTATGCTACAGGCAGAGGAGAGAAGATTCTTCCAGCAAAATTGTGCTTAGATGCACCTTATCTGTCCAACTCTAAGCATCTCTGGCCTACAGAATGCAGGTGGAAACAGGTGAATTATGGGCTTCCCTTCATGGTCCAATTCTACTCCAGCCCTTCTAGAAGAGGATGCTTTGCACGCTGCCCATTTGCTGGCCTGGGTATGTCCAAGCAGCCTTGCAGCCGGTACACGAGTATTTAAAAACAACAAGCACGTGTCCACATCTACAGGGGTGCGCAGCCCTCTGGGCATGGCTACATATGCATAGAGTAATCACAGTGAGGACTCTGGGGCCCAAATGCCTAACGCCTGGGAGAACTCAGAAAGCTGGTGGAGAGCAGAACTGTGTTTCATTCTGCAAGGTCCCAAGGCTTCCTTCTACCCATCAAACACCCCCTCTCGGCTCCAGAGTTTCTGCAGGAGCCGGGCCCTCCATCCCCAAGGAACATGGCACGGGACCGCTGCCAGCCTGGCTCGGCTATCCCAGGGCTGTAGCTGCTGCTAAGCTTTTCAAAGCTGTTACTCTGTTATTTCCCCCAGAGTTTAATAAATCATTCACCCCTCCATAAAAAGCCAATTTGTGGAGTAAAGTTGAGCCGCTATCTTGCTGGTGTGTTTCCAAAAAGGATGAATGGATTTTTGCCTGAGGCTTTTGTTCCCAAAGCAGTGTGTTTGACATGCTGGTCCCAGGATCACACACCTCTCTCTCTCTAGCCACACTGGTTGGGGGGAGTAGGAGGAGGAGACTCCAAAGGAAATTTAAGCTGGAACTGGGACCCCTTTATTAGATTAATTAATCCTTAATTAAGAAAATAAATTCATCTGGAATCAGCTGTCTGAAGATTAATCAGGCCCAATTAAAACATCTAGGCCCTGACCTCTGTTCTCTGCAGTGGCTGACAACAGATGAAAGTTTGCATCCCTTTCTCACCCCTCCAGGGACAGATGACAGAAGGCTCAATCATCCTCGGGGCATGCGCAGACACAAGTCCCTGGCCCTAAGGTGCCTCATAGCAGCCAACGAGAAAAGACAAAGAGCAGTGCCTGCCAGCCCTTAAATGCTTTGGCTGTAGTGTGCAAAGCCCAAACCTACAGAGAGGATGATCAGGAGGGAAGCAACCAGGTTGAAATGGTTTTGGACTCTCCCCGTGAAAACACCAGGTCATTGAAGACAGTGGCCTTAAGCCCAGTGTCTGGAAATCCAGTGTCACTGTGGCATACAGCAGCCGCTATGCAGCCAGCCCGGGTCATACTCCGCAGCCAAGCAGGCATTGGCAGCAATACTTCTCCCAGGACAGGCAAGTCTCTTCCTGAGCTGCTGGCTCTTCCTCTGTCCAGGAGCAAAAAACTCTGGGATGGTAAGCTGAGGTGAGGCGAGCCTGACAGAGCTAAAAACCCAAGCTAGGAGAATTACCCTTGGCTGACATTCCTCCATGCGCAGCTGTTTCTCTTTCTCCAGTCACCTCCTCTAGCTCTTGTCTCCAGTCTCCCAGTCCAATTGCTCATCCTCCCTATGGGCTCTTGGAGCCTAAGACCTCCATACAGCATCCAGCTAAGGTTGTCTCCTTGATATCCCTGGCCCCCTCTTGGCCCTATCCTGAAAATATGATTCTGTTGCTTCCAATGCAAGGATGGGTCCGTTCTGAGACTCCAAGTTCTTTAGTGCTGGGGATTGGCGCAGTCACACCCTACGCCCGCCCTCCCTGCCTAGGCACTGCCTCGCCTTGTTCTCACACAATATGCTTCACTCCTCTGTAGTATCAAGCCAAGAGGTCACACATCTGTAGTTGACTGCTGGCAGGGAGCCTATCAGGCAGGAGGAGCTGGTGGCCAACCCAGGCTTCTGGGATCCAAAAGCCTCTTCTTCTGGCTCCATGAGCTGGTATTGTGCTGCACCCTGACACTGGAAGGATTTACACTCACAGCAATCAGCAAATGCTGAACATCAGAGCTGCTCTTCAATAGGGCTGGTTACACATTTACCTGTACCCCAGGGCCTACAAACCCCTTACACAGGCAGCGTAGACGCTGCTCCAAGTATGGAGGCTGAGTGTCAGTGGAGAGCTCAACCACAAATAAGAAAACTAAACACACCTCCTTCCCCCAAGACTCAGGGACTACCGAGGAAGAGGGAGCAGAAAGATTTGTAGAGCCGGAGACCCGGCAGGACCAGAGTGAAACAATGTCCTCTGCACTCATCAACTCACAGAAGCTTCCATTGTCTGTATAAGCCCTACATTTGGAGCTACAGGCAGTTGATGGCTTTGGGGGAGGAAGAGTCAGAATTCTTTAAGGCCCCTGGTTGGCCAACCATGCCAGTGGATGGCCCAACACCCATCATTATATGGACAATACACATTGGTCTTGGTGGGTTATTAAAGTGTGTGTGGGGGGGCGGTGTCAACACAAAGTTGTGAGGGGGTGGAGAGTTGAAGGTGAATCTAGAGGGGTTAGGGGAAAGTAGGGATGAATGTGGCCAAAATACATTGTATGTATATATGAAACCCTCAAAAAGATAACGAAATAATATATTATAAAAACATGCGGTGCAAGGATCACTCTGTGCAGACCGTGGAGTCCAGTTGCAAAGATGAGGCGGAGGAACTCAGCTTTCAAAGCACAGGCCAGGGAAAGCCTTAACGCCTGTGTCTCCTCCAGGTTCCAAGCAGGAATAATGCGGTCATGAAGAAGGGCCCAGGGGCTTGCCCTAACAAAAGGGCTGGTGCACTCAGGAGCAGGAAGGAACCAGCTAAGCCTCTTCTTGCTCTCTGTCCTCCACCTTAAGAGGTCATCATGTTCTAGGTACCATCTTGGAAGCATATGTCACCAGACAGCAAACCTATCATTGCCTTGATCTTGGATTTCAAAGGTTCCAGAATTTGAGAAATACATTTCTTTCTTTCTTACATTTTACCCAACTTTGAGCATTTTTGTTATAGAGGCACAGACAAACTAATTCTGAATGTCTTTGGATGTATCTGGGAATGAGCAGACAAAGCTGAAGTTAACAGCTAACTTGAAAAGCTACAATTGGGTTTAGTTAACATGCACCATCTCATCTGACCTTCCCAACCCCAGAGGCCAATAGGGCCCCATCCCTGTCCCCTGCCCCAGATCAAGGGAGAGGTGCCTGGTGTGCAGAGTGGGTCCAGGCAAGGCTGCTGGCCCAGGCTTACTGCTCCTGCAGTTCCTCCTGGTATTCGGAATAAAGATGAACTACTGTTTGGGTAGTCTTGGGTGAGCCTGGAGTAAGAAGAGGGAAGGAGAAGTACTTCCTCTGACTTGTCACACTGCAGAAATGGAGAGGCAAGGTACCCAGGAACAGGTGTTAGTGCTGGCAGGCTCTCCATCTCCCTGATTTCTGTGAGAGCCTGAGATATGCAGAGTGACCAAGGGGAAATCTACAGTCAAGACTTTCTGTGCCTCAGTTTCTCTAGGTCTCTGCTAGTCTCTAGGTCTGGGGGGACATAGGACCATGGACAGACTGTGAAAAGCAACTGTCCCTGCTGCATTCCTGACCCATGGCTGCTGTAACAATGCCTCACAACAGGGGCAAGACTTAAAACAACAGCAACACATTGCCTTGAGGTTCTGGAGGTCAAAAGTCCAATACGAGGTATGGGTAGGACCAGCTCCCTCTGAATCTTGTAGAGGAGACCCTTTTCTGTCTTCTCCCAGCTCCTCTCTGCCTTTGTTGTCACACGTGGACTCCTGTGTTTCTGTCTTTGGTGTCCATCTCGTCCTCTGCTTGTAAGGAAATACCAGTCAAACTGGATTAAGGGCTTACCACACTCAGAGACATCGTACCTCACTGCATCTGCAATGACCCTGCCATCTAAGACCATACTCTGAGGAACCTGAGGTTAGGACACCCATGTATCTTTTAGGGGGACACAATTCCCCCAACATTTGCCATCGCTGAGTGGGTTGTATAGACAAAGGTCCCCCGAAAGAAGCCATACTTTCCAATGAACCTTCTGCTAAGCTGATGAACCGACAACATTCAATGATGGTGGGGAGTCTGAAATGTTGAAGGCACAGAGCCAAATTATAATTTATCTTTGGTGATCTTGAGCCCCCTTACCAGCCATTCATTGCTCACCTCTGTGTCTGACCTAACATCCTTGTGACTAACAGGCAAGACTCTCTGAGATGTATTAACACTCATTTCCACCAAGGCTAGGAATGTTGCAGACAGCCTCTGAGGCCTATGGCAGAGGGTTCCCCGCTTTGCTGTGACCCGCCTACCTGATGCTCCCACAAAAGTGCCTCGTTAGGACCTTCTTTATTCTGTCACTACAGAAACTTCATTACACTGTTATAACACAGGGACACGGAATTTGGGGTGACCTAGGCCATGGTCACTCATGTTTGGCTCCAGAATAAACTACCTCTTATCCCCTCTGAGGTGTGTGTGTGTGTGTGTGTGTGTGTGTGTGTGTGTGTGTGTGTGTGTGTGTTGTGTTTACCTTGACAACTATAAGCTGAGGAACCTCACTCCTCTTGCCTCACCCCACCCCACTACCCGTCAGTTTCCAGAACATGCTGTGGGGGTACAGAGTCTCCGCTGGACTCTGGCTCCTGCATAGGAAACATGCGTGATGGGGGGATGGGCAATGACAGCGAGGAGGCTGGACCTGGTGCGGGATCTACAGAATGAGGCAAGGCCAAGGTGGGGAGCCACGCCGCTGTGTATCCACTCTAGGCACTTCTGACAACCACCTGGAGACCTTGGCTGGAAACTTTTGCCTTAACTCTTAATTCAATATTCCCGCAGCTCCCTGGGAAGGAAACATGCCCACATGGGCACCCTGTACTGAAAGATAGGGTCCAATGTGCCTGCTTATTCAAGGGACTAAGAACCTAGCCAGCAGATGCAATATTCCCTGGGGGGAGGAGGAGGAGGAAGAGGAGGAGAGGGAGGAGGAGGAGGAGGAGGAGGGGGAGGAGGGGGAGGAGGAGGAGGAACCAGGCAAAGGGGAACCTCCTGTGGGTGGGGAACCAAGGCTCAAGGGAAGCCGCTGGCCCTGCTGGGTAAACAGGCCAAGGCTCCCAGCGGGCAGAGGAACCCTGAGCTGAGGTCAGTCAGATGGGCAGCTCCCCAGACTCTAAGGTCTTAATCCCTTTCTCTCACCTCCAACACCATGTGCTGGGGAAAGGCGCTCCTTCATCTGGCTCCGCCACTGTCCCACCTCACCCACACTGGGTGCTGGGGGAGAATGCAGAGGCCAGAGACAATGCTGGAGTAAGTCAGTTCAAGTCACCGAGGCGTTTGGTGTGGCAGGGCAGGACGGGTGGGGTGGACAGGGGTGGGCGTTCCTGTGGGTATGTGTGCACACGTACGTGTGTGGAGGCCTGAGGTCAACTGTAAGTATGGCTCCTCAGGAGCCATCCACTTTGTTTTTAGAGACAGGGTCTCCCCAGTACTGGGAGCCTAGGCTCATGGCTGAGACTGGGCAGGCAAGCACTTTACCCATGAGCCACTGAGTTTTAATTCTGTCTGCTGCCAGAGAGATGAAGGAAGATGCTGAAGACCAGTCCCCACCCCGCTTGGTTTCTGACAACCGTGTTGGAAGCCAAGTCTGTCACTGTAGAGTCGAAGCCCTCGGTCGGCAGCTCTGACATGGTCAGGGGCTCAGGCTCTCTCCCCTCCAGCAGCGTGTTAAGTTGCTTGCCTCCTCAGGGTCTGAACGTCAACCCAAAGTGGGCCACTTACACCTTCACCACGGAGACTCCCGGCACTGGCCTGGGGGAACCATGGAAACCCAAACAACGCAAAGCCGGGGAGACAGAGACGGCAGCACGTGTTGAAACTCAGCCAAGTCACGATAATCAAGCCAGGCCTCTTCCCTGGGCAGCGGGGACGCAGCTTTCCAGAACTAGGGCACCTTCTGCTGCTGCTGCTGCTGCTGGGTGCTTGCGCACAGTTCTCTTCCGAGGCCTGTGGGCTGGGTGTCTTGGGCACACAGGCAGCTTCTGCTTTTGCTAAGCCACTTCCCCTTGTGGAACCTGCTGCTCATCCCCCTCCCTCCCTGTACTACACCTCTGCCAATGGCGGCTGCTGGGCGTGAGGCTGGGCATTGGGGTGGGGATCTCTGTTCAGAACAACAGGTCTGAGCGGCCCTGATGTTCACTCTGCCATGGATGCTTGGCTTCTCTCCCAAGCTGACTGCCCAGGGACATCTCCATGCTCCCGGCTCAGCAGAACTTGCTGGCTCTTGGATTCCTCCTCATTGTTTAACTCTTGACAGCCAAGGAAGATCATTCCTGAGTCCATCACTTTTCTTACTGGAAAAGACTGACGGGCCAGAAGGGCCACAGTGGTTGCTTCCTCATCCACAGATCCCTCCGGATCTCACACCCCAAACATCTTAATCTTCTTTTTTTTTCTTCTGTGAAGTGTACACATCTTCCATCTATTGCCTCCCAAACACAGACTGCTACACTCCACTTCCTGGGTGGCTTAGCAAGATAGGGAGGCCAGGCCCTCCTGCTCATCCAGGGGACAGGCAGACGGCAAGACAGCCACCAGGGAGCCCCGAGCAGAGCCAAACCGACAGGTTCCGAGGAGGGCTCCGGGCTACCCCCTCTACCCTACAGTCTACTCCCAGATTCTAGAAGACTGCCTGCTCTGAAGTATGCTGCTAACGCACATAGCTTTATTAATGAGTAGATGGATGCATGGGGTGTGGAGGCCAGGGCAGAGTGAGACAGCATTAGCATGTGTGCTATGGTAGGAATAAAGAGAATGCCAAGTCTGTGACTCTTAGAAGAGCAGGAGACACATTTGTTGTCCCTTAGAAGAGCAGGAGACACATTTGTTGCCTGGGAGACATTCCTAGGGTTTGTCTCCAGGTTATTAACCATAACAAGGGATGTTTAGGGCCCTGATTAGCATCAAGATACCCAGGGTCACAGAGAAACCCAGCCACATTATGAACACTTTTGTCCTGTTGGACTGCTAAGGAGGAGGTCTGGGAGGACAATGCCAGGACCAGTAGAGAAATGTTTGGCACACGACTGAGTGCTCTGTAGTTGTAGATGTCACCATCTGCCTGGAGCTCTGAGGAACTGCTCAGAGCTCGCTCCTCCCTCACTGGTCTCCTACCTCTTCTATCTCAGCAGCAATAAAGCAGCCAAGAGAGAACAGCAGAGTCACCACTGGATCACTGTTTCAGCTCTAGCAAGACTTTAACCTTCTCTCACAAAATGGAGTCCCAAGAGCTCCCTCTGTGAATCTTGAGTCTTTGGAATACCTCTCCCTTTCCCCCTTGAAGCCCTTTACCCCCCTGGAGATGTTGGGGGGAACTCTTTTCTGCTTGAACTTTTTAAAAACAGGTGGTGATCATGACAAGGCCACCAAGAGCTGGGTTGCCATGTGCTGCCCTTAGGCATGGCCTTCTGGAAGAAGGAAGAAAGGTCCACTGCTGGATGAGTGCAGCAAGTTCCTGGAAAAAGGAAGTGAAATTGGCAGCCTCAGCAGAGGAGGAGACGGCAAGATGACAGGGTTGTCGATGGATGATTTGCACTTTCAAACTCAGCTGTTCAAACGTTTCCAGCAGGCCATATGGTAGGTGAGCCACATATGTGGTTGACCTCTGTAAGGTTATCATTTTGAGGTTGAAACATGGTCACTTATTGGACACACCGAATGTTAACCTGCTACTATGAACCAGGGCCTCTGACCCCAACTCTGGCCCTTCCCATCAGACCACACTGCTTCCTTCCAGTCACCACAGCAGAACCTAAGACCTCTTGCTTCATAGGTGAGGATGCTGGGACCCCCATGCTAGGTCTACTGCTTGCCCCGACTCTCCTGCAAGAGACACCTGGATGACTAGCCAAGAACCTGCTCTTGTTCTGCATGGTCAGTCTTGCTGTTCCTGCTAGATAGGAGAGCAGAGCTGACACTTAACTGATTTAAACCATATAGTATTCAAATTTTATATTTGGAGCCTGAATCATACTATAGTGTACATGTATGTCTCTTTACATGGTCTCCCTACGAATACATACCTAAACACACACACACATGCACACACATGCACATGTTAGTACACAGACATGCACACATACGCTTATGACCCTCCTGTACCTAGAAACATATATCATGTTTTAAGGTTTGAGGGAATGAGTTTGTAAAGGTCTCTGACCTCCGTCATGGCTGCATGTGAGGCCCAGTACCTCTTTGTTCAAGGCTCCCTGAACACCTCTGGGTAACCCAACTCAAAGCACTTGGAGGCAGATTCTGGGTGCCCAGGGACAAGAGCTATGTGACATCCTTGCCAAAGCCAGGCAATGGGAATCTAGCTACCAAGGGGCATAGACTAACACAGAATCTGAGGGACCCAAGGGACCCCAAAAACCACTTACAGCATGGCCACAGGGCCCTCTGACAATGCCTCATTCACAGAGCCAAGTAAAGACCACAATTCAGCACTTCTGGTCCTAGGAAGACCTGAGTTATGGGGACAGCCAGGAATCAGGTGCCTGGCTCACAGGCCATATGCTCAGGGAGTCTCACACCACTGCCTGAGGGAAATCGAACAACAAGGGAGACCTCAAGCCAGGACCATGCCCAAGGTCACAGCAAGAGAAAGAGAAAGACCGAGCAAGGGGGCAGCCTCTCTGCCCAGCCTTATGTGACTATGGGTGCCCCTGCTCACATATGCAAGGGTGGCACCTGGAGTAGTGTCCCCCACTCACCGACATGCATGGGTCCACACTTCCCTGACTAGCAAACTACTCAGGCTCCGGGGTGCTTTCACTCAGAGAATATCAGTAGGCAGACAGGTACATATGATTGCACCATAAGGAAAAAGTGGGTGGACAGGATGGGGAGGGGAGCCCGTGGGCAGAAACCAGCGTGATGGGAACAGGTCCAGAACCATGCCCACATCTCTACCATATGGATCCCATGGAGATGGTCTGTTTGCTTGCTTAAATAGGAGTCACCTCATTCCAATGACAGTTATTAACATAGTCTCCACTATCAAAAGGATGCTACAATATGGTAAGATGAGAGAGACTTAGAGAAAGAAAACAGCAGCAATGAGAAAACACACACACACACACACACACACACACACCTTCTGCTCTTGCCAGATTCAGGGTACATATGCCAGATTTCTCCAGTAAAATTATATATAAAATTATATATATAAATTTTTTTTGAAGCATGGTCTCCTGTAGCTCAGACTGGCTTTGAACTTACTATGTAGCTGAGGGTGACCTTGAACTTCCAATCTTCCTGCCTCCACCTTCCAAGTCCTAAGATTGCAGGCAAACACCACCACGCTCAGTTTGTGCAGTGCCGGGGATTGAACCCTGGGCTTTATGCATGGTAGGCAAGCACTCTACCAACTAAGCTACAACTCCAGTGCAAGAAGGATGTTTTTTTTTTTTAAGTCATAATTTGCTCAAGTTGCTTCTGGCTAGGCTCCTTGTATGTATCGTTTGCATTTTCATGACAGCCCTCAGAAGGTATTCCTGCTGCCATTCACTAGTTCGGAGATGCCAAGGAGCCCATCCAGTCACCCAGCTGGAGAGATGGGCAGCAGGGTAGAAGCCAGGTCCTCCAAGCCCCTATTCCTCATCACCATCAATCCAAGGCCTACAATACCAAGGAAACCAGAGCAGGTGTGCCAAGCCACATCCACTCAGGCACAGCCCGCCATTCTTGTGAGACTGGCAGCTCCTGGAGAGGTATTTCTGCCCTCTTTATCTCCCCGACGTGGGATGCGGAGGGGTAGCGAAAAGAAATCTTGCTGGAAAAACTGTGGGTTTAAGAGACAACCCACTGGGTTGAAACTTCAGCCCTCTTCACCAGCTGGGTCCCTTGGGCAAATGACTCATCCCATCTGAACCTCTGTTTCCCTGATTATAAAATTGGGCAACAATCAGAAGCAGGTCAAGCTGTGATGGGCTACATGACAGAACTTTGAAAGAGTCTGGCATGGTGCCAACTGCTGAACAGGGTCCAGCCAAGACCAGTGTGTCACTCTCTTTCAAAGATGACCCGGGGTCTAAGATGCAGCCCTGCTGGGCACACCACAGCGTCCCAGAGGAGCCTGGCCCGCCCAGGGTTGGCGGCTGCATCCACGCCAGGCACTAGAACTGGGTCAGAAGGCAGGTTTTTCCAGCCTGGTGAAATCTGGCTCTTAGGAGAGAAAATAAAGGATGGAAAGAGATAGGCAGAGAGACAGGAGAGAAAGAAAGGAAGAGAGACGAGCAAAGGAAAGAAGATGGTAGCAAAAGAGGCGGCTGGGCTGCAGCCCCAGGTCTTAGTACAGAAGGCAGTGTTCTCTCGGAGGTCCAAAGACAGCAAACCTGAGGAGTTATTGGAAGCGACACTAGAGGGGGGACATTCGAAGCCCCATGCCTGTTCCCAGGGAGCCAAGGATGAATCCCTCCCATAAAACACGCCCACCGAAGACCTGAGTGTTCTAAGGAGAGGGGGATCCAAATACCAGTTAGGCAAGGGGCCTTTCCTGGCGAAGAGGGTAACGAACATACACAGGGTCATGTGGACGGTGACGGGACAGAGCAGAGCTGGAAGATGTCATTGTTGTTGGCTGAGGGACATGGAGGACCTTCCTTCCTGCAGGCTCCAACTGCCAGAGCGCTGAGACTTGGGAGCTCAGTGAGAATGAGGAACAAGGCGGATGCAGGGGTTCCCGGCTCGAGGCTGCAAAGCTAGCAACAGCTGGAGGGCCTAGCGGGGGCAGGGGCGGAAGGCATCTGCAAACCAGTCTATAAAAATTGTGGGGAATAAACACCGGCCTCCCTCCACGCACTTTCTCAGGTTGCACACTGCCTTCCAGCACCATCTGTCTGTTCAGCACAGTGGTTCAGCATGTGGGCTCACGTGCCAGACAGCTCCAGCGTGCTGCCTGGCCTTGCGGCCCCTGTTCTATGGCCTGCTGACAGTGTGTCCCGCTTGCAGAATGGAGACAACAGTAGCACCACTCACATGACCACTACAGGGATGGAACAGGCCAGGCAGAAGTGGTGGTGGGAGAGGTAGCCCGGGGGCGTTCAGTCTCTGCAGGATGACTTCTGTCTGACCTTGACATTCAACGGAACTAGCTACCAGATTGATGGAAGCCTATGCCCATCTCACACACTCCCCATCCAAGAGCCAGCCTGGGATATCTGTTAAGAAATCAGCCGAAGCTTCTCGTGCTTCAGAAATGTGGAGATTGTTTTAAATTTGTATTCGCATATGCCCTGGTGTCTTCTGTCACATTTTGGGCTCCAAATACCATGAAGTTATTTATTCGGGAATGGCCTGAGAGGGTCTTGGTGGACGTTTACATACCCACAGCTCCCTGTGTTCTCTTCTCTATGCTCTGGAGGAAGAGGGACGAGACTTAAGGAAAGCAGGAGGTCCTCCTGCCTCCCCACTGACCCTGGACCACACCATGCCTGGTGCTGATAAAATTCACCATGGCTACTTCCAAGCATCCTGTGGTTTGAGTTTTCTAAGGCTGAGATGCACATGGCAGGATCCTGTAAGCCAGAAATGCCTTGGCAGACACTGAAGCACGCTTAGGCAGTGTCCGTGATGGGGATGCACTGTGAGGGGCTGTGAAGCACATGGACCCTGACTGCTGGAGTGGTGTGGCACTAGTCTCACTCCCAGAGGCCTTTCCTTCTTATCCTGGTCAGAGTCAACAGCAGGCCAGAACAGTCTTGGCCTCAATGATTTCAGTTTTTAGAGACTTTTCAGACCAAAGAAAATTCTAGAAACTCAATGAAAACCTGTCGCGGGAAGTTTGGGAAAGATAGGTCCCAAAGACTCGAGTGCAGACAGAAGAAAGGGTATACTGTTGGTGCTACCCAAGGGGCACGCGTCCCAAGAGCTGTGGTACTGGGGAGACAGCGGGTCCTCAGGTCGGGAGAAAGCCACAAGTCAAGCCCAGCTGCACAAGGTAGTGATCTTGAAACTGTACAGTCAGATCTTCCTGATGTGTCAACAAAACCTGAGAACAGAGAGCAAGGGAAAGTTGCTTGGCCTGTGGTGTGCCTCTGTAAAGACAGAGCGAGCCAAGCAGTGGTAGCGCACACCTTTAGTCCCAGCACTCAGGAGGCAGAGGCAGGCGGATCTCCGAGTCCGCGGCCAACCTGGTTAGAGAGCGAGTTCCAGAATAGCCAGGGATACACAGAGAAAATATTGTTTGAGGATAAATATCTCGAAAATAGATTAAATTAAATTAAAAAGAAGACGGAGCGAGGTGCTGGGAAGAGCCAAGGCCTGTCACTTGAGGGTGGGGCCCAGTGTGTTGCCTTCTTCTCAGGCAGCTGAAGGAAATGTGCTCAGATGACAAGGTGAGCTGATGGGGAGGGCTGACTTCCCAGGGATGAAGGCAAGGGAGTGAACATTAAAGACTCCAGGCCGCACTTGTTGCCCAGGCCCAGGCTGGTACCAGCCTATTTATTCTCTTGATTCCCAGTAGGAGCTGTGAGTTAACATTAGGTCAGGAGCCCCACTCTCTGTCCAGGCCTAAGCCTGTCCTCCATCCACTGTGCTTCCCGTTGACTAATGCGACAAGCGAGTGCCCCCTGTACTCATTTCGACAGAAACCATATTATGGTGTCAGGTAGGGATTTGATGTCCCAGAATTTGCTCAAGTCAGTGTGCTGGAATGAAGCCTGAGGGTGAGGCCCCTCTCCTGAAACCTGTGTCCCCATAGCCTTCTGTGACTGCCAGGAGGTGCCCACAACCTCCCAGTGCACGGAACCACTCCAGCTCCTGTGACGGCACCCCAGGATGTGGCCCTCAAGTTCCTAGTATGTGGACATATGTCTATGCTCTCGAAGGCAGGGTTCAATACCTCAGCCCACAGTTCAAGGTAGCTTTCCCTCTAGGCCCTGGGCCTATCTTAGCATAAGTAAGGAGAGCTGCTAAATAAATCTGGAAATGTATTTAGCCAAAGCTTTATACTGGATAAGACCAAACGCATACTAGGATGCTTAAATGACAGTGTCTTCCACCACAATGTTCTTAACCTGGGGCATCCCAGGCTTCCTGTTGGGTTGGTGACCTCAGCTGTATTCTTGGGTAGCTTTCTAGTGAGGGGAAGCAACACTTCTAGAACTTCCATGTCTTGCTTATTCGCCATGGAATCTCACTTTACACTTTATATTTTTATCCCCTGTGAGGGAATCATTATCCACATTTTATGTGTAAGAAAACCAACGCCCAGATACCAGGGACCAAAGTGGGAGAGGCTGTGCGCCCGGGGGGACAAACAGTGATGCTGAGGTTGCACTTTTGTCCCTGGCTCCCAAATGCGTTCTCACTTAGCCACACGCACCTTCTGTGGAGCGAGCGGGTGAGCCCCATCCCACGTCCCTGCTCGTGCCAAGACTCTGTTCTTGAGGATCTGCAATGAGTGACAGCCAAGTCCCTGCTGGAGTCCGGCAGGTGGCTGCTCCCGCCTCCTACAGCACCAGGAACTAGAGGTTCCTGGAGCTGGTGAGGCAGAAGCGCCCCCGCCCCCCCCCCTGCTCTGTCTGTTAGGCTAGGTGCCCAGCTTCCAATCAAAGGATCGTCTTGTCACCAAAATGACTCCTGGCAGAGTAGGAGAGTGCTGCTTCCCGTCAATTAGCTTGAGCAAAAGACCCAAACAACTTTCCCAGGCAGGAGATGAAAGGGAAAAGACAGAGGCACAATGATGCTCCCAAGACATGTCCTCTCATTAAGTCTCCAAGATGCAGTGTCACTGACATTTCCGTGTGTGTGTGTGTGTGTGTGTGTGTGTGTGTGTGTGTGTGTGTGTGTATACACAAGAGCATGTATGTGTGCAGGAGGGGCCAGAGGTCAAGCCCTCGTGTCTACTCAGCTGTCCTCACCTCTCACTGAACTGGGAGCTCACTGATTGAGCTGGGCTGGCTGGCCAGCAAGCCCCAGGGATGGCTCCACCTGCCCCTGCCTCCTCAAGGACATGTGCATGTCACCACACCTGGTTGGTTGGTTTGTTTGTTTGATGTAGGTTTGGGGGCTTGAACTCGGGTCCGTGAGCATTCACCGCAAGCACTTTACCAACTAAGCCACTTCCCTGGCCCTTCGCTTTCAATAAGTGGTTTTCGTAAGATTAGTAAAAATGGATCCACTCAGATGTTGAGAAATTAGTTCTTAATGATAGCTAAACATGTTGATTCTCAAAGACCGTCCTGGTTTGTTCATTCTCCTCTTCAGCTGGCCTGGACACTTCCTCACTCTCTCAGCATTGTGAGCATCAGGGGTAGCGGTGTGGGAGGCACTTGCTCTGGAATGACCTGGGAATCCATATTGTCATCTTTAAAGGGGCTTAGAGTCTAATTAAGGAGCCTGGCAGACACATCAAAGAAAAGTAATCAGGCTCAGAAAAGGGAGCTGCTAACACTCAGTCAATGCCTTGCCCATGTGTTTCTCCTCTTAGCAGGGACCATGAACACAAAGGCTCAGCCTTCTCTCCTCTACCTAGAGGCAATTCCAAAGGGCATCCATCCCACTTCCAGAATGTCCCTGGGGGCTGGCTGGGACATTTGTGGTAACTGCTTCACAGCCTGCTTGTCCACTCGACTCAGCTTGCTCTCCTCTCCCGCCACTGCAGGGCCAAAGCTGAGGTACAGAATCACAGGTCAAGAAAAACCTCAAGGAAGGGAAGCCAGTCACTGAAGGCGTGTGCCATCATTTAACAAGAAACAGAGACAAGTGTGCCGTCTTGACCTCATCACAGCAGTGAATCCTGAACCAGTATGGCTAGCCACAGGACTGACTCTACCTCGCTCCTTTCCTGAGCACTGGTATTGGTAAAAGCACAGAAGACGGAGGACAGTCCTAGCCATTTCAGGCCAGCGTGCAGTCTGGGCCTGTGCTCACCTCTGTCCCAGCTCTGAGCTAGCACAAAACAGAACTATTTGGTTGCCATTGTTTGAGGCTATCTTCCAGCTTCTAACCAAGAGGCAGGGGATCTGGGCCAAGCAGCTGGGCCTCACCTGTAGCCTTGAGAAATGTTCCTCTCCTTTCAACTTGATTATAATAGAGACCCAAGTCTGAAGCCCTGGTTTTACCACTAGCAGGCCATGGGAGCGTGGTAGGTTGTAACGCGGGCAAGCCGGTCCGGGTTGAAGTTTCTGTTCTCTGGGTTCCCAGGAAGTACCACAACCCCCTGTTCCACCTCTCCTGGCTGGTACTCAGCAATCCAGGGGAAGGCCACCTGGCCACGCTCTTCTCCTAGACTGTTGGCTAGTACTGTCCAGGGTTTCTCTGTCTTACTGCTGAGAATATTTTATTACTTGTGCCCTAAAGCCCTTTCAGAAATCTCCAACTACATTTAACAAGCAAGAGTGGTGTGGAGACAAAATAACCTCTATTCTAATCCTGGCTTCTCTCCAGGGTCAAAATACCACCTTGGACACTCACTCATCTTTGCTGATAGAAACAGGATGCTAGCAAATGCCGACCTGTGGGAGAACCAGCTCCCCTGGAACCTCTCCTCTCCTCCGACCCTCATGTGGGGACCCTTGAAGACCACCCTGGACCCAGGGAAGGCATGGGCAGCTGGAGAACCAATCTGGATTGTCCTACTTCTTAGACCCCGTGGTACCCAGAGAACAGGAACCTCTATGGAACAGCATAGCACAGAGTACATCCGAACACAAGGTTGGGCAGACCCCCGTGTCACCGGCGGTCCATCCATCCACTGCTACCTGGTGAGTGACGTGGACCACTGCCGCGGAAGTCAAGTGTCACTCTCGCCTGGCTCCTGTCCTCTAGTCCTGCTCAGACCTGGTCCCCGTTGATAGAAACAGCTTCCAATACCAGAGAGTAGCCTGGTGATGAAAGCAGATACTTGAGTCCTGGGGTCGTCTTCTACCCAAGGACGCCTGGCCTGCACTGCACCAGCAAGTGGGCAGTCGGTGCGGCTGATCTCTTCTCTTCCACACTGGGTGCTCTTGTTAGGGCGCCCTGTGCTGTGTGGGTATCTTCCTTTGTCTGTTTTCTTTCAGTGGCCCTCCCTCAAATAAAACCTAGAAAAAGGTATTGCTATTACTAGTCTCCACTGAGGGCTGTGTACTGTCAGCTGATGAAAGACAAGACTAACCCTAGATGGACTTCCTGTTTGTCACTGCCTCGTCCTTGGCCCACACTTCATTTAGGTGACTTTGCAATCAGTTTGTAGCCAGGAAAACTTTCTGAAAAACAAACAGGCTCTGAGGTGATGTGTTCTTGGCAGTTGTTTTCTCTCCCCTTTCCCCACCCTCCCTCTGATCCACTCAGCTCCCTGCCAGGGATGCTCAGTTTCTGGCACCTTTTGCTTGTGTGGGCACTTCAGACACTTGGAAGAGCCTAGTGAGCGAGCGGTTTCAGCCTCCCAACTCTGGGACTCCTGGCTTCCTCCATTCCCGTGTCTACTTCCTCTGACTTAAAACACGAAGAGCAAACCCGACCACCCAGGAAACACCCTGTCTTCTCACTTCTCTCTTGGGCATCCCTCCAATCTCAATAGCCCCAAACTTGTCAGCCTTTGTTCCAATGCAGCCCACAGGCTGAGAACAGGCCTTCGTTTGCTTGGTTGAGCAGCTGTGACCTCACTCAGAGATGTCACATGATGTAGTGGAGCCACAGGAGAAGGGAATCACGTCCCTTGGGCTTCACTACAGGGGACTGACTCTCAGGGGACTCCACTGCCACCTATGGGGTGCATATGGAGCCAGAGCAGAGGAAATGGTTAGACACTAGCTGGCTGTGCATGCCCCCCAAAGCAGGAAAGCACCTCCAGCTGGACTGCTTATTCATTCAAATTATACTCATCTCTTCCTCTACCTACTTCGAAAAGAACTAAATCTCCATCCTTTACTTCCTGTTGACAGGACGCCTTCTCTGCCAACTCATGGCTTGCCAGAGACCAATGGGATAGTGTCTAAGCCACAGGGCTCCTGCCAGGGCCCTGGTGTTTTTGGTGTTCTCTAGCTGGGCAGTGAAATTGCTGATGAATGTTCAACAGAGACCAATTTGCTCAACAGCCCCGGATCCCCAGCTGCTTTCCTGAGAGGCAGAGGCCCCTCCTCACTATGGGAAGCTTGTTGGGCAGCAGTCCTTTGGCAGTGAAGTCCTTGTTTGTTTGTTTGTTTGTTTGTTTGCTAGAGACAGGGTTTCTCTGTAGCTTTTGGTGCCTGTCCTGTAACTCACTCTGTAGACCAGGCTGGCCTCGAACTCACAGAGATCCGCCTGTCTCTGCCTCTTAAGTGCTGGGATTAAAGGCGTGCACCACTACTGCCCAGCCAGGAGGGCAGTCTTATAGTGACCTCCCTCTTGTGCCAGGAGGGCAAAGAGGAAGGATGCCACAGGACGAGGGCAGAACTTTTACGAAGAGGGAAACGACCTGCTGGATGTGTAAATATAGAACCTCACATTGACGGCCAGGTAGGGTGACTGCAGATCCTTTCAAGTCTGTGTTCAGGGTCCGGTGCTGAGTGGGAGGTCGAGAAATGGTAGCTCAATGAGCTACACTACCCCTCGCCCCAAGAGCAGAGTACCCAAGGCCAAAAAGAGCTGCTGAAGTCCTAGCCCACAGTACCTGTGTATGCGACCTTGTTTGAAATACGAGTTAAACTCAGATGGTATTGTTAGGGCAGGCCCTAATCCTATGTGACCGACACTCTCTAATGAAGAAGAAATGTGAGTACAGCCACCCAGAGGGGAGAGGCCACATGAAGTTAGAAGCAATGCTGAAGTGATTCTGCCACAAGCCAAGAGATGCAGGGCTACTAGGCAGTACAAGCAAGGGGAGTCCTCTGGAGACAGAGAGAATATGGTCCTGCTAACACCTCGACACTGGACTTTGGGCCTCTAGGCGCAGGAGAGGCAGGTTCTTGTGGTTGCATGTCACCTGGTGTGTGGTGCTGCATTTGAACAGACCCAGAAACCTAAGCCAACAGGGTCCCTGCCCAAGAGGCCTAATAAAATGTTACCTCCTCTGTTCCAAAAGAGACATGTGAGCAAGTGTGGGGGAGCCTCGGGGAGCAAGTGGGGTGCACCCTAGCCTGGCCATGAGGGGTGCTCACCCCCTGCTTTCTGCTGCTCCCCTGCACTGTTCCCTCCACCATAAGAAACCTGAGTAGGTGACGAAGGCTGGGGGGCAGCTCTGGGGCCCACCCTGCTCTGTTTGCCCAGAGCATCACCTCTCAGCCCTGCCGTGTAGCCTCTGAGACTCACATCCTGGGGCTGGGGGCAGAAAACCATCAGGGGAACGAGGGGCATCTCTGCCTCCTCCCAGTTTCCACTCTGCCATACTTTCCTAAGTCCTGCTCCGGGTATACATTCCAGTCATTCTGTACTTAAGATCACTGAACGTGAGCACAGACTGAGCTAGGAAGATCCTGGTTTGCTCTTCTGTTGGTAACTGGGGAGCTGCACCTTGCTGGATTTATGTCCAGTGCAAGGCCTGGGGACTTCACTGGCACCAAGATGTCCATGGCCCTCACCTTCCAAAAGGGTAACTGTAGGCACCTGCCACCCAGTAGATACTGCACAGCTGCTTTCAAATACGGCCAACAGGACTCGGGACATGGAGCCAGACTCTGCCTCCAGACAGGAGGGCCACAGGTCACAGAGGAACTTGAGTACAGTTAACAAATCAGTAACTAAATATCTAGATTTAAGTAATGTCATTAAATAATTAATACATGTATAATTTTATTATATACCATTTAAATATGAATTTTAGTATAGATGCACTATGTCATATATACACATTACAAACAAAGAGAAATTAAAGTCTCAATTCGACTCCAGTGCCCCAACTGTATGGGCTGTGCCCAGCTGACATTCAGTTGGCACGTTCTGCCCACATTCAAGCAGCCCACTCACTGGCCAGATCTTTCACATGAAGACACTGACACAAAGCATTCAGGCTTTGTTAGTAAACCTGGATCCACAAGAGAGTCCTGGGGCCCTGCTCTGAGCTGCTGAAGCTTCTGACGTCTGTGTCCTCTAAGAGTTTATGCTCACAAACACCCAAAGATGCACCAAGCCACTGAAGCATGGCCTAAGATGCTGACTCATACTGGCTACTCCAGCTGCTGGCTAATCTTTATGTGGATGCCAGAAATGCCCTGCCATTGTCAAACAGTCAGTAGTAAAGGTAGCTCTTCTCAGTGATGGATGGAACAGTCAGATGATTTATGAGAGATATACAGATGATGTATGGATAGACAGAGATAGATGAATAGATGATTGATGGACAGAGATGACAGGTAATATAGTTATATAGATGATACATGAATACTTGAATATAAACAGACATGGACAGATAGATGATGAATGGATGGAGATGACACATGAATATTTGGACAGGGCAGCTAGATGACGGAAAGATGATGGATAGATGGATAGATAATGGATGCATGGATGGATGAATAGATAGATGATGGACAGACAAATGTTAAATGGATATTCAGACAGACTGGGTAGATCCCAGACAGGTAATTGTCTTAGGGTTTTTACTGCTGTGGTGAAACAAAATGACCAAAAGCAAGTTAGGGAGGAAACGGTTTAATTGACACACTTCCGCATCACCATTCATCATCAAAGCAAGTCAGGACAGGAACTCAGACAGGGCAGGAACCTAGAGGCAGGAGCTGATGCAGAGGCCATGGAGGGGTGCTGCTCACTGGCTTGCTCCACGTGGCTTGTTCAGCCACTTTCTTATAGAACCCAGGACCACCAGTCTAGGGATGGCACTGCTCACAATTGGCTGGACCCTACCCCATTGATCACTAATTTAAAAAAAAAAATGCCTCACAGCTGGATCTCATGGAGGCATTTTCTCAATTGAGGATCCTTCCTCTCTGATGCTTCTAGCTGTGTCAAGTTGACATTCGACCAGCCAGGACAGTGATGGACGGTCAATAGATGGAAGGAAGGATGGACGGATAGAAAAACATGACACACAGAACCAACGACATGTGAACAGAAGAAATGGAGCCTAGGATCCAACTGTTTTTAAACCCAAGAGGTGTAAGAATTCCATGGAGAACTTAATGAATAACAAAATCATGGGTCTTGTCTCAGAAATTCCAATTCAGTAGGATTAGACTGACACCTAGGATATTTGATATTTTTAAAAGCATATTAGACAGTGATATTATACTTAAGCTGGTTCAAGAACCACACTTTGATAAGCCCTGCCCTAAACTCTAGCCATCAAAGAGCATGTGCAAACCGTCTCAGTCAAGGTCAAAGCTGAATGTCTTCCCCAGACTCCAGTTCAGGGTGTTTCAGTGGTGAGAGGGATAGAGAGCATATTGTCACTTGATCCTCCAACCCCAGGCTCAGAACACTATTCCTATTGCCATGCTGTGCAGAGTGTGTGGTCACAGGCCCATCACCAGCACAGAGTGCCCAGTGGCCTCAAGCAGGGTGAGACTCTAGCCACACAGCAGGTGACAGTGTCTTGAGCTCACTCAAGCCCAGTTGTGCCACCACAAACTTCTGACTGGCCAGATGCTCTTGGCTCTCTATTTTGTCGGTCTCCAGCGACAATGAAGGACTTCAGGAGCTCCTCTCCCAAGAGAGCTAGGGACACGTGCATTCTGTCACCAATGCCTAGGAGGTGAAGAACCCAACTCTCCAGGAGCTTTGGTGTCACACAAGGTCCTGCTTGGCTCACATCTTCCTTCCCATCTTCCTGGGAGCATCCCCCAACCACCTTCCCTCACTGCACGGCTCTCAGACTCTGACCCCTGGCAGTCTGCCAAAGCACTTCATCTTGCTGGCCTGTCTGGCTACTTCCCATGAATTTTTGTTCCTTGCATTTTAATGGCTTCTCAGTTTGCACCCCTGAAAAAAAGCTCCCAGACAAGAACTTAGGTCTTGGTGAATAGTTTTAAGTTAAACAGAATCAGCAAAGGAGTAAGGAAGAAGTTTCAGGAAGCCAGACAGGCCATGAAGATAAGCTAACAAGTGGATGCCCTTGGGGAAAACAACAGCATCCTACTGGGTTCTCCTGAACCAGTTCTCTGTGCAGCCACATCAGAATCATCTACCCAGTGACACCCTACTTGGTGGAAGTCTGTCCTTTGGGCACTGTGGTGGTTCAGAAGAGAATGGCCCCCAGAGGATCATATATTTGAATGCTTGGTCCAGAGTTGGTGGAATGGCTTGGGAAGGATTGAGGGGCATGGCTTTGTGGAGGAGGTGTGTCACTTGGGATGGGCTTTGAGGTTTCAAAAGCCTATGCCATTCCCAGTTAGTGCTTCCCAATCCCTGCCTCATGCTTGTGGATCAGATACAGGCTCTCAGCTACTGTTTCAGCACCAAAGTAACTAACACAGACACTATCCCAGCACTTGAGGTGCTCCCACACTCAGCGAAACCAGCTGCCAACGCTGGGAGGAATCTTTCAGACGGGGAGGAAGACACATGGCCAAAGCTGCCCACAAGGCTATGAAGGACTTGAGGTAGGCTTGAGCATAAGGGGCAGGGTCTTTGCTGCAGTTCTGCCTTTGTGAGAAATTCCTGAGTCATGGCTGGCCTGGAATTCGCAAAGAGAACCAGGTTGGCCTTAAACATATAGAGATCGCTCTGCCTCTGATTCTAGAGGGTTGGGATGAAAGGTATGCACCGCTATGCCTGACAGAGCCTGGCCTTCAAGCCAGGGTTGTCTGAGGGGATACAGGATACCCAATTAAACAGGGATCTGCAGAGAAATAGATCAGTTTTAGTACAAGTATGTTCCAAACATGACATTGGACATACTTAGGGTTAAAGAAAAAAAATTGCATGTTGTTTGAAATCCATTTTTAATTGGGCCTCTTCTGCTTACTCTCTGGTGACCTTCCTTCAAGGTCCTGCTTGAACTGGTCTCAGACCATTCCCTTTTCTCCATGACACACTGCATTTCACTGGCTCGAGACACACCATCTCCTCCTCATCTGATGTGGCTGTCACTCTCTCCCCTCATCTCCACAAGCAGCTGCTGTGGAGCTGACCCATCATCTTGTGTCCTGGGTTTAGCTGTTGAAGTACATGTCTGAAGTACCTAGTCCCCAGCCTCTCCTGGCACAGCGATCAATAGGTCACCATTAGTGGGTAGAGGAGAGGAGTCTCTGGTCCCACCAGCAAATGCAAGCACTCTGAGGAGACAGAACTCTCTCCCTTGGATCTGGACCTAATCCTAAGGAAACCCCCAGGCATAGGTCACATTTGGTGACTAGCTGCGTGACAATGGAATGAATACTGCTTTCAATAGGGCTGGGTTTTGCCAAGAACATGCTAGAATGTCCCAACTTAGACACTGATTTTCAGCATTCACAGAGTGGCCTAACAGTCTCTTGGCTGGTGCTGGATTTTGCCTTATCCTGCCACACATATCGGCCCTCTTGCATGACAGACACACACGAGTGGGGGACCAGCCTCTCCATTTGGCCTCAGTTCAATGCGGCTTGCTCAGTGGGCACTATTTACTTCCCTCACCTCATCCTCTCTCCTTGCCCTGCCCACTCTTATTATTTATTCTATTGAGACCATTTGCTATGTAGCCCAGGCTAGGCTTAAATCTACAACAATCCTCGTGCCTCAGCCTCCTAAGTGCTGGGATCTTTCCTGCACTCTGGCATGCATGTAATAACCGTGAGTATACATCACTTTACATTGTAAAGAGCTTTCCCATTTATTATTTTATTTCAACCTCCCTACAAGGTGGGTAAATCGGCACCATTTTCTGAGACAAACAAGACAAGCTGAGCGGTTAAAGGGCCAGCTCTGTGAGTCACTGTTAAACAGATCTTAGCAGCAATTTCTAACTTCCTATTTAAAACTGTTTTCAAATGTCTTACATGGGCAATGTAAGTAGGAGTGTTTTCTCAACTAAAACCCGTATTCCTGTATGTTCAGGTCACTGCAGGACTCATGACTTGCCCAGATGCCCAACTTCAAACGGCTCCCCCAAAGCACTCATTAGCCCCAAGTCTCCACTCAGAATTGCACCCCTGGACTGGAATTAAAAGGGAAGAGGGGCATCTACAAGGAAGGGTTTGGGGGTAAATACATTAGGAAAAGCCTACTACTTACTCGTCAGGGTGAAAGTGAGTGGGCAGTCCAGGCAAGCTAGCTCTGCCTATGCTGTGATGGGTCAGCAATGATGCCATGAGGTGGCACTGGCGGGAGGTGGGGCTCATCGTGCGGTCCCGCACTGCCTGGTATGTGCATTTGTAAATCTTTTGCTTGGTTGGTCATCGCTAGGATGTAGCCAGGTCCGGGTTCTCTTAGCCGGTAAAGCTAAGGGCTGGGGCATACCTCCTGGGACCTGATCGCCCATCCGGGAAGGTGAAAACAAGCGCCCTTGGGCTACCCTCTAGGGCAAGCCAGACAACTGATGCTCACCACTGTGAATAAGCTATTCTGCATGCTGCTCCTTCTGGCTGTTTAGATCAATGTCGCCAAAGTCCAACCAAGGTGACAGGGCGGTGATCTGGGCTGAAGTTAGCTACAGCCCTGTACAGATGAGGGCACCTCTAACCTCCAAATTCCACAGAGGACCAAAATATTCCTGGAGCCAAACCGAGGGAACCACTCCAAAGGGGCCGGAGCCGAGATTCACATGAACCCTGGAGAAAATGGTGCGGAGGGAGAGCCATTTGGGGGTGCATCCACACCATGGCCCCCTCGATGTCCCCACCCACTACTCTTTTCCTCGGTCCCTGGCAGCCGAGCACAGCTCCACCCCCCCACCCCCCCACCCCAGAGCGCAGTCCACACCGTCCTTTTTCAGCAAAACAACACGACTCACCACCCCCCTCCCCAGCACCCGCACCGGCCGGATCCGGGGCTACGCCCAGTCCGCCACCAGGGTATGCGCACCCGGGAGCGCGCTCCGCGTTCCCGCTTCCAGCAGACACGCCTGTCCCTGCCCCTGCCCCTGCCCCGGACAGTTCCGTAGCTCCACGCGAGTGCGGATCAAGATCCAACCACTGGCTCTGCGGCCCAGCTTGGGCCCTGCCCCTCCCCCTCCCCAAGGGACAGGAGGGACAGGATGGCGCGCGGGGGGTGTCCCGTGTTAACCGCCTCGGCGCTGCGGGACTCTGAAGCTCCGGGAACGGGACTCACCGGAATGTGCACACGCAGTGACCGTCTCTTCAGGCTGGGGTTCTTTTTGCCGCCGCTCCCGCCAGGGCTGGAAACCTCTTTCTTCTTCTTGGTGTCCATGGCTGCGCTTCCCATAACTTTAGCCAGAAGTTAATTCCGGTGCCTCGTCCCCGGGGTTCGGTCCCCTCGCTGTCTGCTGCCGTTACACGGGAGCCGCGCGCTCTTTAAGACTGTCCTTCCACCCTGAAAACACCTCGTGGGGACTTCCGCGGGGAGGGCGGGTGGCGCAGGTAACACGCGGGGCGGCACCCGAGGGGCTGGCGGTCCGCGGGATGCCGGGTCGGAGCGACCTCTTCCTCTTACCAAATCATCGAGTGCAGAGTGAGAACCGCGCTGCTTTTGATTACGCGTGGCAGAAGTCTCGTGCTGGGTGACAAAGTTTTCCTCCTGCAAAGCGAAGCAACATTTTCCACCTCTCGGCTCCTCCCACAGATTCCCAGAGGTAATTGGCCAGGCAGGTGCAATTAACAACAGCAATTTGGAAAACAGCCTTCTCGTGCCTGTGTCTCGGTGGAATCGGTGGACACAGAGAGAAGCTTAGTATAGAAATGCATAACCCTGGGCCGCACAATGAAGCACTAGGGAGCCTGGGACCCGGAGGGCCTCCTCTCTAGGCGAGAGGGAGGGCAGAGGGGGAAGAGGAGGTGCAAAGGCGATGGCTCCTCGCAATTGGGCTGGCGCGTGGCCGCTGGAATAAACTGTGGCGGCGGCTGGCAGGGTTCTGCGGGCCGAAGGGCGCGCCCCAGCCCCTAGGGGAGAATTGGGCAGGGCGCCCACCCCGGGCGGCCTCTGAGCCGCGTCCCCCAAGACTCGGGGGACTATAGGGGCCGGACCTGGCACGGACTCAGGCTCCCGGAGCGCTGGGCGGTGGAGGCGGTGCGTGTTGAACAGGAAGTGAGTGGTGTGCGGCGCCACTGTCCCACTCCACGCTGCCCACGCCGCCCACGCCGCCCCCGGGTCGGCGTGCACTTGTCTGTCTCAGACAAGTCGGCTCCGGACTTGCCTGGAGCTGATTTCTGATCCATCTGGTTTTGCAGTGTCTCAGTTTAGGTCCGATCCCCGGAAACACACACCCACACCCCGACCACGCTGCAATTGAAACCCCGGGCGTTAAGTGGCTCGGGTGATTCGCACTTGCTTCGCGCAACGCCGCCGCCCTGAGGCGTGGGGACCCGCATCCCGATCCAGAGAGGCCTGTGGCCGGGTGAGTTCACGGGCTTTTCTCCACGACTGGGTTCTCTTCGCATTCATCAAGGGTTGCGCAGCTGACCCCCGGCAAAAGCGCGCGAGTCCCTGTAAACGCTGAGGTCCTGAGACCACGGGAGGAAATAGGTGCGTCGGAGCCTGAAAACCAGGGCGAACACGCCACGTGCTTCGGAGCCTTCAGAGCCACTGGCTGCAGATCCGGCACTGCGGGCTGCTCAGGGCTCGGGTGTTCCTCACAGGCAGTGCGACCATAGCTTCTGGGGTGAGTGAAGGATGCGCTTCCGCTCCTGCTCAGAGTTTGAAGACCGGGTGACCCCAAAGATCACTCCAGCTCTCTGAAGCTGACATCAGCAATCAGTAATGCACAGATGCTACACAGAGAATGAACGTGATAGGGGTCGCTTTGACAAGACACCATGGGGTGGTTGAGGAGGTGAACTTTGCTCCTCTCCCTGCTCTCTCGGAGGAGGTGACCTGGTTAGCGCAATTTAGAGACCAGGATTTAGGAAAGGACCTGTCTGTCCCATGAGAGACAACCTAGGTTCAACTATCTCTTGGGTTTCCACTTTTCCAGGCTACTTCCTGCTAATTAGGTGAAACCCTACAGTTTGGAGGAGGGTGTCCCTGGTTTGTGCACATCCCTCCATGCTTTCAAGCCAAGAATGAAGCACACTCCCTTCCCAGGGCCCCCCAACGAGTGTCCCTAAGCAGTGTCTGGAGGGCACTCTGAAAGAACCTGTCTAGGATCAACACTCAAGCACTTGTCTTTTGTCCCCACCTGGGGTACAGGTTTCTTGCCAGGCTCCTTGCTAAAGCACTTCCTAGAGACTCCCAAAGATCATTCTACTGAATGTTCTAATTGCTCCTTAGAAACAGAAGTGAGGGATTTTGGGCTTGGGGAGGTGCAGTGTAAATGTGCCACTAAAAAAATCACTCCAGGACTGTCAAGTAAATGTTATCTCTCTATGGATTGAAATGTTCATCTTTGTCATGATTTGCCAGGATGCATAAATGGCACCAAATGATGAGTAAGAAATGGCTTTGAAAGTAATCATCAAAAGAGATGAAGCTGACAGAAGGAAAAACTGGGGTGTGTGTGTGTGTGTGTGTGTGTGTGTGTGTGTGTGCTACATTGCTCCTTATCATGTCCTTATCATGTCACCTGCCTCTGTGTGTGTGTGTGTGTGTGTGTGTGTGTGTGTGTGTGTGAATGCCAGAGGTTGGTATGAGGATGTCCTCTTCAAACCTCTCTCGACCTTATTTCTAAAAACAGGATCTCTCACAGAACTGTGTCCAGATTTTAGGTAGGCTGGCCAGGGCACCCCTGGAATCCACCTCTGTTCATGCCCCACAGTGCCAGGGTTACTGAAGCCTACAACCACCAAGATGGGCTTCCTGTTTTTATGAGCAGCATTTAGCAATTGTTATAATGTATACTTTTGTCAACGAGTTGTGTAAATATGTATAATCTTTCATCAATAACGATTCTCTTTATTTTTTTGGAGTGCAGACTTTGGAGCCTTGGAATCCTTAATCTAAATATTGGGACCTGAGATGGCTCAGTACATAAAAGTACTTTCAAGCAAGCCTGACAACCTGAGTTCAGTTCTCAAAACCCATGTGAAAAGCTGTGTGCAGTGATGTGCATCTGTAATCCCAGCACTCCTGTGAGCCAGTACACAGTGCAGCAGCAGCAACAAGAGAGACCCTGCTTCAAACACAAAACAAAAACCGGGGTGGAAGGAGACAACTGATTCCTTAAAGTTGTCCTCTGCCCTCCACATGAGGTCCATGGCGCATTCCCACCTGTACACACATACACACACCTTTTAAAAAACTTAAGTCTTTAAAAAATATTTTATGGGCTAGAGAGATAGTTCAGTGATTAAAAGCACTGACTGCTCTTGCAGAGGAGCTGGTTCCGTTCTCAACACCCACATCATGGCTTACAATCGCCTGTAACTCAGATTCCAGAGGACCCAATGCTCTCTTCTGACCTCTAAGAGATCCAGCACAAACAGGGTACACACATGTTTGCTCAGGCATACACAAATATACATAAAATAAATCTTTTAAAATATATTTTATTAGTCAAGCATGGTGATATACACCTCTAATCCCAGCATTCAGGAGTCTGAGGCTGGGATGGGGCTGTGTGTGTGTGTGTGTGTGTGTGTGTAAGTTGGAGACCAACTTGGGCTACACTGTTGAGAATATGTCTGCACAAAGGAAAAAAAATAATGTATGGTGTTTCTTATATTTTATGGGTTTGTGGAGGGCATATGCTAATGTTTCTGAAATCTGTGTGTTTCCTTCTGAAAACATATTGATGACATTTTCTCCAGTCAGAGGATTCCAAAAACGGACAGAACAGGGAAAGTTTTGTTTAGAGACATTTTCTAACACCCCCCCCACTTCCCTCCACATCTGCGCCCCCCCCCCACAGTTCTAACCATCCCTGTTTCTCAGCCTTCCCAGAACTGGGTTATAGGCATGATCCACCAAGCCCAGCCTTATGCCCTTACTGCTTATAGCCTGCAGGAGCATGTTCATACAGTGACCTACCTACGTTCCTGAATGCCCTACATAGGACAATTTTTTCAAAATTATTGCAATAAAAATCTGTGTTTCAAAATATTCAAAACAAACAAAAGCAGGGCTGCTTTTAATCCAGGATGACCTTGAACTTCAGACTCCCCCTGCCTCCACCTCCTGAGTTCAGGCATTATGGGATTGTGCCACTACACCAAGATTGTGCAGAGCTCTGTGAATTCTGGGTAAGCATTCTACCAACTAAGCTGCCTCCCCAGCCCCCCAATCTCAAAATCTTAGAGACAGGGTGGGTACCTGGTTTACCTTTCATCTCAGACTCCAAGCTTACTCAGCACTACTACCCATCCTGTCTTTGTGTAACTTTCTGGTTTTTAGGACAATATTGCATTAAATAGTATTTGTCTTCTAACTGAACATTTTGAACGTCATAGGTTTCTTTTCTAGCACAGTGACAAGGAGCAGACTGCCTCTGCTCTGCCCTCTGACTGGTAAACGGGTAAGAGAGCTCGAGAGTTGCCCTGTGGCTCGTGGAGAAGCACCACGTTGCTCTTCGTGTCCACTGGTGAGCTGTGGGCAGGGACAAGTTGGTTTCTCCATCTGTAAGTGGACCATGTGGGTCTTCAGATATGTAAGGCTTTTGGAACCAGGGCTTATATACTGTCTCGATTGTATTTTGTATGATTTGTGTTAATGTTATTGCTCTAATAATTTGATAGAGAATTTTACAAAAGTAGCATTGCCACTATGAATTGAAACCAGACGACAGCAACAGAAGAACCCTTTGCTCATCCGTTCATGGCTTATGTCCGAGCACTTCCAACGGGTGTTACAAACCCTCTTTTATACCACACACTGTGTCGCTGCTGTCCCACCAAAGAAGCATCTCCCACATCTGGACTCCCCATTTCTGCATGCTGTTACCTGCCAGGGCTCCAGCATGCTAACCCTTTCAACATGCTAACCCATCATGGTAGTGCTCCTCTTCCTCAGCCAGGGTGAAAGCTGTATTCCGGGCCAAGGTCTCCATCCTAGTTGAGAAGCAAAATGCCAAGAGTACAAGAATTAACATAAAGTTGGTATGGTGGCACATGCCTGGCCTTCAGGGGAAAGTTTCCTTCTGGGGAAACTGGGTTAAGCTCACTAGTTCAAGACCAGCCTAGGAAACAATGAGGAGAGCTAGGCAGGGAGGGGAAGAGAGGAGAGGCCAGGTGAGGAGAGGAGAGAGACTTGCATTCCTTCTCCATCCAGAGCTTATGAAAAGAACATTAATAGTTTAATTTCAATTAATCTAGCTTTTCCCCATTCTGCATTTTTTTCATATTGCCTATTAATATCCTCTTTAAATGAAGGTGACTTTGAACATCATGGGTCACCTTTGTGGATCACTGAGAACTTAGAAGCCCTCATTATTAGAAGTCCACCTACCTTGTGCACTGGGAGAGTATAGATTAGGCCTCTTGGGGATCTATAGATGAATGTGTTTGATATAAGTCCCATACTTACACCACTGGATACCATGTTGGAAAGAGGGCAGCAATGAGCTGCGTGTGTGTGTGTGTGTGTGTGTGTGTGTGTGTGTGTCTGTCGCTTCTAGGACAACTTCCATGCTCAGGAACACCATCCACGTCCTTTTGAGACAGTCTCTCATTGGCTGGGAGCTCACCAATTAAGCTAGATTGTTTGGTCAGCAAGCCCCAGGTATCCTCTGGTCTCTGCCTTGCCAGTACCAGGACTATAAGCCTGTGCCAGCATACCTGGATTTTGGGGGATCAAACTAAGGTTCCCATGCTTCCATCTACGCTATCGTCCTGACCCTGGAATCGGCTTTATGATAACCTCTGACATGCCCAGCACTATGGTAGGTGCTTCGTGTTACTGATCTAACGTCTATCGAAGTCCTCCAAGAGAGCTATCATACATACTTTGCAAACTGGGGTGGCTGAAGCCTGGCTGTTGGCTCGTGTTTTGTGTTCATTTAACTCTGTCTGTTGATTGTCACTGCTGTGTCTTTTGGGACAACAGAAAAAGAAAAAAAAAAAAAAGGCGGCCTCTTCTATTTTAAAACCTTTACACCAGACTTACAAAACTCTAGGAAATGTCTCTAGGGTGACCTTGAGCAAGCTGCACAACATCTCGGCTGCCCTGGTCTCCTGGCCTGTGACACAGTTGGTGAGAGCAGTCACCTGTGTGTTTGGAACACAGTGATTTGAGTCTGTACAAAAGGCAGCCCTTGGAGAATGAACTAACTGTGGGGCTTCTGCAAATGCTGCAGCAACTCACTGCATGCCTACTGAGGGGTCATCATCCAATCCTAACGACCAAGACAGAACCACGTCCCCATACTTTCCTTTAAGCTTGGGAACCGACGGTGCAATCTCATGATGGCGTCTGTTCTCGGGATCAAAGGGAGTTATTGATATTGATCTTCCAGGAGCATGAAGGGAGGGCCCAGCAGGAATGGAAACTGCCTTGGAATGGCCCCTCTCGAGGCCCCTCAGGACCTGCTTTCATTTTACAGGAAACCTGTACCAGCTACCTCCACTCTGCACACCAGGCTTCCCTTCGTCCATAAAGCTAGTTAGCCACAGGCGATTTCCAGCAGTGAAAATCCAGGACACTTGGGTTAAACCATAAAGGTGAACTCCATGGCAATGTCATGTCTTCTCTTCAAAGAACAGCCAGGATGCTGACAGCTCAGTGTCTAAGTCCACACTCAGCAGTTCTCCAGTGACAGAATCAGCACACAGGGCTTGTGTGGCCAAAAATGTGTCTGTCTGCTAGATGGAAGCAGAGATAACCCCAGCGATTATACCCCAGTGAAGGGCATTTGTCACGTTAACAGTGTTAGCTGGGAACAAGGACCCAGGTCTGCCAGCAGCTGCCTTTAGTGTTGCTGCTCAGGATGTGAGATGATTGGTTTTAAAAAAATCTTTTCTTATTTAGGGTGGGGTGCATGCCACAGCCCTAGTGTGGAGGTCAGAGGATAACTACAGAATCAGTTCCCTCCTTCCCCCTTTATATGCATTCTCGAGACTAGACTCAGGTTGCTGGCCTGTGTGACGACTGTCTTTACCCACGGAGCCATCTTGCTGGGCCCTGTTCTAGTGATCCAGCCTCACCTCCCATTGGGCAGAAAGGCTTGGACTCCGGTAGTAAAGTGTGTGTGTGTGTTCATTCTCCATTTAGTTGTGAGTTTTGAGCATGCAATAAATAAAGATATGAACCCTGAGAAGTTGTGATTCTCACTGTTCCCTGAATATGCTTCATGACTGATTCCTGACCTCTCATTCACCTGCCTAGTGGTACATGGTGAAACAATACATATTAATCATAATAATTTCCTTGGCAAATAAAGTTACCTTGGTAATTAACCTACCCCTGAAGTTTCTATACTGCCATACAAATCTGACCCGTCTTACATAAGATGTCAGTGGCACTGGCTTACTGCACCGGGTGACTGGTAGCTGGCACCCAGACATGGGCTCTAGAATACCATCGAGGGCTTTTCAATGAGGCAGGCATCAGGAAAAGAAATGAAGTCACATGCTGTCCATGCCCTTGGTGGGGATGGCGTGAGGTGAATGGAGTGACAGTGCACACAGGCTTAGGACCCCTGACCTCCAAGCCTCACAGGAAAGTACAAGCACCACCCAGGCCCTCGGAGGAAGGGGTCCCTCCCAGAAGAACTGGACCAAACTCTGAGTCCAACCTATACTCAACCTTGCCAGAGTCCATGCCTGTCCCTGTCCTGTAGTACTTTATACCATAATCAATCAATATCCAGTTGCCAGACAGACAGATCCCATGGGGACACTCAGCCCAAGGACTTGGTGTACAGGGCATCTCAAGGACATGATGGGCTTTGACAACTCTGCTTATGCCATGTGGGGCAAGAGGTATTTTATGAAATGTTCCTAAATAGAACTCTGGAGAATCTCATGAGGTCTTGGGAGAGACTGCGGAGGAGAGGAACTTTCCGCAACAGGGCTTTCCAGTGTGGGCTTGGATGAGGCTCTTTTAAGTATCAGCCACATCCACAAGGCTATGGACCTTTCTACCAAAGGCCTTGCTGTTTTCTAGACCCACTTGTCATAGCCTTTTACCTTCTAGGTTAAAAAGAATAATAAAGCACAATGGCAGAGCTCTGGTCTGGCCCGTTTGTACGCAAAGACACTTTCTTCCCACTGTGGGGCTTGTTCACCCATGACTCAGGGGCTTCCCAGAATTTAGATGGATGGGTCAAGATGCTGCAGGGAAGGGCTGGCTATAAAGATCACTGCCAACACACAGCATGTGCAAGGGGATGCTGACCTCACTGTGGGCAGTCCTGAGCCCAGTAAGCTTCATGGTGACTTGTGTAGTTGGCAAATCACGTAACTGAATATGATACAGGGGGTCATAAAAAAAATCTGGCAATAGTAAAAGGTTTCTGAAATTGCAGTGAACAAAACTGAAGTCAAAAATCAAATGCAAAATGAACTGGAGTTGTTTCTGGTGGCACTCGCCTGTGTCACACAGCACTACCCACTGTAGCCCTGGTTCTGATTTCCCAGCATGCACACTGTGGGAGTCATCACACAATGCAGAGCCACCGAAGCTGTCTGGAACACCTCAGCTCAGATTCAAGACTATGGAATCTATACATGGCAGTGTCTTTACTTTGCATACAAAGTTCTCTGTACTTCTAGAAACTGGTTTAATTGCAGAAAACAAGGACTGAGTATTTTCCTGCTGCTGTTCTCCAGTATGCATCACATTCGTGTATGTTTGGACTGTACTGCGTTAGAGTGTTTGATCTTTACAACTGATGTTTAAGCTGCAGGCTTGAGGTTTACAAAAATCCACTAAATGAGTTTTGGCTTAAGATGAGGACAGAATTTCCAGCAATTTCTGAAATGGCTCTAAACATACTCCTGGTATTTTACACTAAATATTTATGTACATGAAGCAATGTTCTCAGCATTGATTATAAAATCAACTGTCAATCAGCTCTGGAAAGAGTAAAGAGGCCCTACAGACTGCAGGGCCCGATACTCAGCCAGGATTTAACTTCATGTAAAAATAAACAAGCACACTCATTCCACTAGTGTGAAGATTCACTTTCACTTTTGGTAAGTGACAAATACCAAAGAACTGTTTCAAAATAAATTTCTTTGTGGTTTATTATCAGTGAGTGTTAGATTTGTATACCTTTCTTATATACCTATATAAGTAAAATTTCTTGGCAAAAAGGAATCGTGAAAAAGTTTAAGAAGCTCCAAGTTAAGGGAGGAGTTGCTTCCCAGAGACTCCTGGGCCCCTCATCCTTGGAACTTTTAAATGGTCACTTACTGTTTCCAGTGAACTGTGTCATGACCACTCCTAGGAGACTTGATGTGTGTGTGTCCACAGTGTGGAGAGGCAGATGGAGTCCACCCACCCGATGGACTTCCTTGTGGTCATCTGCCTCTGTTCCTAGATCTGTTTCCTGTCACTCAGCTCTATAACTGATTTTTGGACTTGGCCACTGTGAGACTGTAGACTGGTGAGCAGACAACGGTGTGGGAAAGGGGAGGACAAATGGGCTTCATTTCTAGGATGCAGGAGTTGGAAGTTTGGTGAAAGGGAGTATGGAGGAAATAAAGTCAAGCAACTGGACATGTGGGACTGGGAGGACGCTGGCTGCTTTCTGAGTAGGATGAAATAACATTGTGTAAGGCCATCCTGGAGAGCAGAACAGTGCGTGAGCAGGAGCCTGGCTGCAGAGAACTTACAGGTCATGGGAAAGAGAGGGCACTGTGGTAGATGCCCACTTCTAGAAGCTTTGTTCGGTAAGACAGCAGGACGGTGGGGTAGTGGGTAGAGAAAAGGGGTAAGAAAGGGTTTTTGTTTTCAAGGTAGAGGACTCTGGCAGCATGATGCTGAAGCCATGATTCCAAGAGAGGGGAGGGTAACGATGGTATGGGAAAGAACATGAGCAGACTGAGCTGGAGCAAGCATGGCAGGTCCCATATGGAAGCCATTCTGTCCACCACAGGCAGTTGGGGAACCAGGCTCTTTCCTGGGTGCCTCTCTTCCTCCAGAGGAAGAGGCCACGCCATCTGTTGCCACAAGGAATGTGCTGCAGAGAGAGGCGGCAAGAAAAACGTGGAGGAGTGGAGCACGAGGCACTCACTCACAGGCGGCCCGTCGAGGAGAAAGCATCGCATGTACCCTCCGTCCATTTCCTCCAGGGTGTCTGTAAAAGTGATGCCTCCTGATGAAGGTGGAGGCGCCTCCCATGCTGGAAAGCAGGGGCACACTCCACGTCACACAATGTGGAGTCACAAAAATGACACGCAGGACAGCGGCTCAGCTCTGGCAGGGTACAGCTTTCTGTGGACACCAGCGTTGTCCCCAGTTTGGGAGACTGTCGGCTTGCACGGTCACCCGAGTGCAGCACCTTCACCAGCACAGGCCTCTTCCAGTTTGATACCCCCTGCGGTGTGAAAATCACATCTCATGCTTCCTGTGTGCATTTTCTTTGGTGTGAATGAGGCCAAATATCTTTTGTCTTAGACTTGTATTTCCTTTGCCAGTAGCTTCCTGTGAGTGGTCTGTGATCTGTTTAATCTCCTCCTGGGTGGCTGGTCTTTCTCTTGCTTACCTGTAGAAGCTCTTTCTGTTAAAGAGTCTTGGGCTGCTGAGCTACATCAGCAGGTAGAGGTCCTTATCACAGCCAAGCCCCGGGATCCACATGGTGGAAGCCGAGAACCCAAGGTCGTCCTTTGATCTTACATGCATGTCATGCACGGTCCCACTCCCTCCAAAAATGTTTTTAATTTGAGGATGTAGCGCCCCTCAGTGTCAGGGACTGCCTAAGTTACTGTTTGCCTTTTCAGGCACACTATTTTCTGTGCAGAATTATCCTTTTTATAGGATTCATTTTACAGATTTACTTTTATGGGTATGGAGGTTTTCTGCCAGATTTACAAGCATTCTTCCTACCTCAAAATTATTTCTAAAACTTTCCCTCTAATTACTTTTGAAGTTTTTATGGTTTCCTTTATTTTATTTTTTTTTTATCTTTTTTTTTTGTTTTTGAACAAATTCTCACTGTATGGTCCTGGCTGTCCTATGTAGATCAGACTGGCCTTGAACCTGCCACTACCTCTCAAGTGCTGGAATTAAAGGTATGTGCCACCAAGCCCCAGCTTGATTTCATTTTGTTAATTTATTTAGATTGAGGGGAGAGAGAGAGAGAGAGAGAGAGAGAGAGAGAGAGAGAGAGAGAGAGAGAGAGAGAGAATATGTCTCATGTATACGTATGCCCACAGAAGCCAGGAGAGGGCATCAGGGCCCCTGAAACTGGGGTTATAGATGATTATAAACTGACTGATGTGGACTGATGTGGGTGTTGGGAATCAACCCAGGTCCTCTGGAAAATCGGTAAGAGCTCCTAACTGCTGAGCCATCTCTCCAGCCCTGATTTGTCCCTTCCTCCTTTCCCTCCCTCCCTCCCTCCCTTCCAATATGCACCATTTTACATTCAAATCTTGATCCCTCTGGTATTTATTTTGGAGCTATGAAGCAGTGGGGGAAGAGAATGCCTCATTTATTAAGAATTTAAGTCATCAGTGGTATTTTGAAGATTTTTTTTTTGTCTCATACTACTTTGTCTAAGCATTTTTTTTTAAATCTTCTGATCTTTTGATTGTATATTATAGTTCTCAATCTTGGATTTTTGTTGGTTTTGTGTATGTGTGTCTACATGTACATGTGTTTCTTGTGCTTTTTTTTAATTCTGTTTTTTTTTTTTTGGTTTTGGTTTTTTACCTGTTTATTTTCTTAAGAGAGAGAGAATGAAGGTGTGGGGATGGATGGATTGGGGAAGTAGTCATGATCAGAATGTATTGTATGAAAAAATTATTTTCAATTTAAAAAAAAAAAAAGGAGTTAATCCACCAGCTGGGCCTGCCAATCACCTGGCCAGATCATCCCTCAAGAGAGATGATTCACTAAAACCCTGCTAAGGAGATGGGTGGAATAATTATCTCCTTAATGCGATTATGTACTTCCCTTCCTGGGAGCCCCTCCCCAGTGAAGCCGCTCAAATAGCTTTCGTTTTGTAACAATGCGGTCTGCCAGCTTTTCTGAGTTACCCAAAAGCATTCTTTTTCCTTTCCGTACTATCTTTTTCCTTCATGCCCTGGCCAATAATGCTAAGCATGTTTTCTTTCCTTGGCAGTGTGGGCTTTTTCACTCTTTCTCTAAAGTTTCCCCACCTCTTCTGGCAGGCAGCTATTTGCAGACCTCCATTGCCAAAGACATGGCTTTCTCTCTTCCGCTTTTCTGTCTCCTTCATCAGGCAGCTGCTGAGATTAACAGCCTGTCTATCCTCATGTTTGTTACTTAACCTCAAACAAACTACTCTTAAACATTTAAAAAATAAAAAATGTAAAAAGTGAGTCATGCCTGCCAGGAGTGGCCCAGTTCCTAGTCCTGAGTGACTGGTATTCACCTGCCAGCTGGTCCATCCTGTGTTCTCTGAGCCTTGGGGTCTGAAGGGAAGCAGACCGTTGGACATCCAAGATCTTCTCCATCAGGCAGTCATTGACTCTACAAAAGATTCGCTTTTCCTTTCTCTCTACATCCTTGAGGAGCTGAGATAGATGCTGAAAGTGTGTGTGGTTGGTGCGAGGGATCACTGCTCCTTCCAGCATCCAGGAAATAACTCCTTACTGAGCATACTGGGCAACTAATTGACAGAAACCTGTCTCAAACTGGAGAATGGCAAAGGCTCATCTTCCTGATGGCAAATCAATAGCACTCTCAGAGGAACTTGGAATGAGTGCCCACGTCAGACATACAAATAGGAAAACACTAATGAAGTTATTCTTGTCACAAAGTGAGGGACAACACATGGTACTTTCTGTTTTAGAGTGTTCACAAATGACCCGTTTAATTTTTGTAGTGTCTCTCTCTCCCTCTCCCTCTCCCTCTCCCTCTCCCTCTCCCTCTCCCTCCCTTCCCTCCCTCCCTTCTTCCCTCCCACTTTTTAAAAGGTTCCCATGAAGAGGAGAGAGGAATAAGAAAATATTAGATAGAAAGAGAGCAAAGAGGAGACGGACAGAAACACAGGACAGCTTCGGGAGGACCTAAATCAAAACCCTATGGACCTTTCGGCCTCTTCAAAAGGGCTTTTTATAACAATGCCAAGGGGCGGGGCAAAAGACCTCCCCCTTGCTAGATCAAAGCACACCACACAGCCAAGTATAGACCCTTCCAAATAACTGATAACCACACCCGTGGTCAAATCATCTCCTTATGCAGTCCTGCTGGGTAAAGCAAGCTCAGATTCTTGGACCTTGAGAATTTCTTACTGGGAAACCTCCGTGGGTGTCCACATCCTGCCATGTACCTTGATGAGTGCATGGATTCTTTGGGATGGTGGCTATTGTATATCAACCTGACCAACCTCTGATGCCCACAGACTAGTCAGATGTCAATGCATATGTTGTTGCAAATATATTTTGAAGATGAGGTTCTATTTCAACACAGGGACTGTAAAGCAGATCACTGTCCATAACATAGTGGGCCACTACTCTAGCTGAAAGACTTAAGAGAAAAAACTAGGACTCTCCAAAAACAGAAGGGATTCTGCCTCCAGATATCCTCAAAGTCAAACTTTTAACTCTAATCCTTTCCTAAACTCCCAGCTGTCCTGTCCTGTAGATTTCAGACTTGCCAGCCCCCATAGTGAGCCAATGCTTGAAAGTCAATCTCTGTCAGAATCCCACCTCACCCCTCTTTCTGCTGCCTGGAAAGATACAAGCTCCATGCCTGGTGGCTCCTAGATTATCCCCAGAAGTCTTGTGGCCATGGAGGACACCCTGGAGAAGGAAGGGCCTGTGTGGCAGGGGCAAAGGCAGCAGACTGCCTGAGTGCACAGCAGGACGGCTTCACAGGCAGGTGGCCTTGTTGTGGAGGGGATTAGGTGAGGAACTGTGAAACCCAAGTTCTCAGATCCCCTTCAGGAAAGAAGAGCTTCCTTGAGCTGAAGAAAGCCTGGCTCACACTCATTAATGACTGGACTCTGCAACGCCCATCATTGCTTTTCACATTACCCGAACAAGAAAAAAGTAATCACAGAAGCCAAGCCTCAGAACCATCGAGAGTATGTTGGTCATTATTGTGACAGGCATAACTTGGGTTCAAGTTATTGGTGGCTAAACTCCCTTGGTACTGTAACCAGATAACCATGGCAGTGGGAGGATGGGCTGAACATTAAGAAGACTCACTTTCCATTTTTTAAATCCTCTTCCTCATTTTTCTTACCCTACTGTCTCTTTCCAGATTCATAAAATGGTTGATTTTAAAACTACGGAGATGGCAAAGTACCCTGGCTTGGGTTCACTTCTTCATTTCACTTTCACTGAGGGAGTGTGTGGATGACAGAATATAAATAACAATTATATTTAAGTGGTAAGGGCTATATTTATCCTCCCACCCTGTGTGTGTGTGTGTGTGTGTGTGTGTGTGTGTGTGTGTGTGTGTGTGTGTGTGTAAGGTCAAGTGTCATTCTCAGGTGCCGTCTACCTTGTTTTTTTCAAACAGGGTCTCTCTCACTTGGCCTGGAGCTAGCACACAGACTGGGTGAGGCTTGCTGGCGAGCAAGCCCTGGAGGGCCCCCTCCCCCCCCACCCCCGTTGCCACCAGGCCTGGGATTACAGGATCAAGACACCACATCCAGCTTTTGTATATGGGTTCTGGGGACTGACCTTGGTCCCTGATGATTGCATGGCAAGAACTTTACTAACTGAATTTCAGCCCCACCCCAGTCTACACTCACTGCAATGATCCTCCCATTGCTCAAAATTTATTGGAACTCCATCTTAGACAATTAAGGGCTTTGACATGCAAGAGGCAAAAATGCCAAAGTCCATATGTGCCCGCTGGAGACATTGTGAAGGAAGTTAGCAAAGTCACCAAGGCTCATAAACGGCTCACCTGAAATTTCTCCTAGAGGCCAGCATGAAATCCTGCAGTCACAGTCTCCTTCCACACCTTCAGCCTTTGAGTTCTGCGCTGACCCTCGCCAGTGAAAACTCCAGCCTGTTTCAGGCAGAATACTTGCTTACCTCCCATTCCATCTCTCTCCTCTCTTGCACAAATAAACTGACAGTTCCCTGCTTCCTACCCAATGTATATGCCAGATGGGATCCCTGGAGAGGTGGATGCCAAGAGATTAGACATAAGAGAGGTGATGGGGGAGATGCCCACAAGGAAAAGGAGAGAGGGGGCTGGATGGTTAGAGATCTGCCCTGGCACCTGAAGGAGGGTAGCAAGAGGGACAGACAGGAAATGACTTCCAGTGTTGCACAAACCCCAGAACCATAGCCTGCGGCCACAAGGCACTCAGAAGAGAGGGGGGTTAGAACCCCTCTGCAGGCTGACATTGCTTGGAGTTAGAGAAAGGGTGGAGATTGCTAAGGCGAGGCTCTGGGCTGTGTGCTGAGGATGCCTGTGCCGTGGATTCCTTGGAGGGGATCTTAGCAGCATGTTCAGGCCCCCAGCCCCTGCACCACACATGACCATGTGCCCAAGGTTCCCTCAGCTTGTCACTTCAGAAGAAAGAAGAGGAGGGAGGATGGGAGTGACATCAATCCCACTGCTGGCCCTGGTGCTGAGGCCCTTCTGTTCCCCATAGCACGTATGCTCAATGTGGCGGTTAGTTTACTGTTGTGCCAAGACCTTGGTCCTGAGAACCCTAAGCCATAGTGATGACATCCTCCTGGGACAGGTCGATGCCTTCGAGGGACGAGCTTCTACACAGACTCCTCCAGGGCCACTGTGCAGTGGCAGCCCTCACTAAGAGCAGCTCTTCACAGCCGGTCTCTATACACTGGGCTCAAAGGGTCCTGGTGGCAGCTGTAGCTTGTGGTTAAATGGGATCTTTCCTGTGTTCCGTTCGAGTTCCCCTTGTGAGACCATGTCTGTGAACGTGGAAGAAATGCCACTACACATTTGCAATGATCCTCTCAGTGAGACCACCTGTCCATCAAGCTTGAACTGTAGGCTAACTGGATAAGGACAGTGGAGACTTGGGGGTGGTCTGGCTCAGAAACATCTTCTCAGATGGCTTCCTGTATCCTCAGGCTCATCTTTTATATACCCTTCCCATCTTCTGATAGACTGATGCTGGAGCCATTCAAATGATGATTTATGAGTCTCCCAGGATCTGGATCTCAGCGAATCCCAAGGTCAAGTGTTGTCTCTGCTTCTACATCTGCTGCTGCTGCTGTGTCTTCTGTCCAGGCCCAGGCATGACCTTATGTCACAATTCCTCTCGCAGTTGGCTCTAGCAGTGCCACAGCAGTTTCTCTCAGAGGGAACCCACTGACCACCTCTAGGCTGTGACAATGCCACCCTTCTGTATGATCCCCCAGAGCTTGTTGACCCCAGCTCTTCTCTGACCTCATATCCAGCTCTTCTCAGCACTGTCTTCCCAGGAGCAGAAAGTCTGATCTTTGGCCCATATACATACTGTTGACAGCTAAACTGTGCCCCTTAAAAAGGCATACAGTACTATATTACTAACCTGCAAAGCAAGATGTCCCCACTGATGCAATATGGCAAGCCTGTTATAAGGGTAACTAACTGCTTTCTGATTGAAACTGTGGCCCATGTCAGAGAAAGCAATTCGCATCTAGTACTGTAAACCTGGTCAAAAGCCCTTGCTGGGGAAATCACAGGTCCTAGAAGATTAGCTACGGCTGTTGTTTTGCAAAATGGATTTTATGTGCTCAACAAATCACCTTCTTAAGAATCATGTTTATCCCCACAGATAAGTATTGCTGCTAGATTTAGTCAAAGAAGTTTCTTTTTGCAGCAGGCAATAGTTACTGCAGAGACTCTTAAAACTGGTTAAAATGCTGAGAATAGATGACTATTTAATACTCAACCATAAACAAGACATCTATATAGATGACTATTTAATACTCAACCATAAACAAGACATCTATGTTACCCTCTCAAGGCTCATGGAGCACCACAGAAGAGAAGGCAGAATGGGTATAAGAGCTTGTTAGTGGGCTGGAGTATTGTGGCTGTTTTCTGTGCATGGCATGACTAATAATTTTTAAAACATATTTTTATTTTTAATCATGTGTATGTGTGAATCTGTGTGTGGGTATGTTCATGTGAGTGTGGGTGCAGAGACCAGAGGTGTCAGATCCCCTGAAGCTAGAGTTACAAGGCAGTTGTGAACCACCTGATCTTGGTGCTGGGAATCCAACTTAGGTCCTTACAGAAATATGAGCTCTTAACCACTGTGCCATCTCTCCAGCCTGGCTATTGCCCGCTTCTGCTCACAACAGCTTTGAGTACCTGTACAAGACCTGCACAAGACCGGGCCCATCAGCACCCTGCTATGGGGCTAGGAGCATAGCTCAGTGGTAGGGAACATACTTAGTAAAGCTCAAGGGTCTGGGTTTGATGCCAGAACCAGCAAACCCCACCACCAAATCAGCCACACCCATGGCACAGTGCGAGAACTTTCACATGTCCTTTGATGTGGGTGTGCATGCAGGTGTGTGTGGGTAGGGTGGGGATGCACATGTGTGTGGGTCTGCTTGCATGTGAATGTGGAGGTATCATCTGTGGTCTCAGCACTCACTCTGCACAGCCATGCTTGATTTATGGCCATATCTCACCTTGCTCCATAAAAGGACTCCAGGCAATGGCTGCTTCCACTGTCTGCCAGGAAGTTTGTTTCTGTTAGACTGTTTCGGGACTTACTTGATTGCTTGTGTGAAGAGCCAAGTCAGCCTGGGCCTCAGACCTCAGAGTCTGGTACACAACAGGCCCCAACATGAGATGTCTAAGGCCTGCAGGGAGAGGCACCACAGCTTTGTGTGTGCAAGTCTACTAACACCCAGCCATCCAGGACCAACTTCCAGACATCTCCTGACTCCAGGAGACTCAGAAGTCCTCGGGTCTTCAAGGACAAGCCCTTAGCATCTGACCGGCCAATGTCAAAGCTCTGAGAGTACCTGGGAATAGGATGGTGGTAGGCCTGGAATTGGGCCGATCTCCAAATTTAAACACACCCAAGCCCCGATGCCTCAAGTCCTTTAGCAGCTCTCAGTAACAGAACAAATGGAGTGGACAGTTTTGCCGCCTGACAGCTACCAAGAGAAAGGAGCCACAAGGACCCATGGCAACCGTCAATCAAAGGCAATTCACAGGCAGTGTTCCGGCAGTACACTGGTGCCATGAGCTTCAAGGTTTAGTTTAATTAGGGCAGAGTGGCTCGTCTCCAAGCTAGGCCTGGGAATTACCAGGTTCTCACAACACACCGTATAATTTGGCAAAGTGGCTTTCTGGGGAACTGCTGGCGTGACGGGGCTGTCTAAGGCCAGCTCTTCTCTGCACAGTCCTGCTGTACTGTCCCTTTGGAAGCCTCTGGAGGGGTCATTCTGACTCGGGATGCAGAAGCCAGAGGACCAAAAATAATGTCCTGGGACAGAATCACAGGAACCCAGAAAGTACTCTCCCCTCCTTTTCGTCTCTTCTCTCCCCTCCGTTTTCTCTTTGTCTTATATAGGGTCTCGTGTGACAGCCTGGGCTGACTCCTTGCATAGCCCAGGCCAATCTAGAACTTGGCCATCCTCCTGCCACAGGAAAAAAAATATTCTGAGACAGGGTCTCGTGTGGCGCAGGCTGTCCTGGAACTCATGATCCTCCTGCCTCCAATGAGGAAGACACTAAGTCCAGAGATTAAGAAGCACTCATTATAGGTCATGGAGCCACAGGTAAGCACTCAGAACCACCACTCAGACTGCTACCAGCTTCTGTGGAAAGCATGGCATCTCCTGCTGTCCAGGCCAGATGGCTCTGGTCACATCCCTTGCCCAGCACAATGCAGATGCTACACATCCAGCTTCCTCCTTGCCCAGTGAACATCCACTATGTGTGTCTGTCCATTTATTTAAGATCGGAGGAGGAAGTGCAGGAGCCCATGGTTGTAGAGGCTTGCCTTCTGTAAGCATGAAGGGTGACACCCCTCAAATGTGTTGCCTCCGTATCTGGAGAGCTGTACATATGGCACTCTATCTAGCCCAGTCTCATGCCACAGTTGTGAGGCGGTCACTGCCTGGGAGTCACAGATTCACTTGTAATAGGAATCGCTCAATTCACTGTACTTTTGCTTTGGCGATTCGTTATTATCTATGCCTGATACATGATCTCACATATTTCTTCCATGGACCACACTTTACTTCTAACTCTGCGGTTAGGGCCATGATCTGTGTTTAAGGTGAGAGGGTCATGGGAAACACCCCAAGTAGCAGCTACCACAAGGCAAGGACTCATGACATGGCTAATGACTAGGATGCAGCTGGTTCACAGGACTGTTTCTACCCTCTGTACCACATTCTCTGCTAGACTAAGGAAACCAGCTCAGGTCCCACCCAGGCTGGGTTACTGTGACAATCTGAGGTAATTACATCAGAAAGAGATTATTTTAGCTGACAGTTTTTGAAGCTCCATTGCGGTGTATCACACAGAGGGAAGATGGGGATTTGCTGGGGCACAGCCTTCCCTAGGTTGTCATCACAATGATGCCAATGTGCTAATTACCTTTCTTGATGCTGTGACAAAGCACTGAGAGAAGCCGCTTAGGAAGGAAGGGTTTCTTTGGGCTCACAGTCTTAAGGGACAACATGGGGAAGGCATGGTGGCTGGAGCATGAGGTAGCTCCTCACACGGCATCTGAAGTCAAGAAGCAGAAGGTGATGGATGCTGGTGCTCAGGTGGCTTCCTGCTCTTTATCCAGTCTGAGACCCAGCCCACAGGATGGCCCCGCCCACAGGACGGTGCCGCCCACAGGATGGTCCCGCCCACAGGACGGTGCCGCCCATAGTTAGGGTGGGCCTTCCCACCTCAGCTAAATGAATCTAGAAAATCCCTGTCTCCCATGTGAGTCTAGAGCCTGCCAGGTTAGCGATGGGCACCAGCCAGCCGTCACCCGGCTGTTTCCTACCTTCCTAAACTGACAGCTGCTGTGCTGGGCACTGTCTAATCTCAACGTGTCTGCCACTGATCGATATTGTCACCATGTCACAAATGAAGGGACCTGGACTCCAGAGACTGAACACTGTGACTGCAACCACTCAAGAATGGGGCACAGCCAAGATTTCAAGCTGTTCTGCTGGCTAGAAGCAGAGACCCAAGGCCCAGCAGGGACTGTACCACCAGCTCAGGGTCCTGCTTGAGGACACTGACTCCAAAGCCAAGTGGCCCCTATGTTCCTTGTGACCCCAGCAGACTCCCCAGTCCCTAGCCACATGATGACTTTTACAAACTCCTGTCTCCCTCCCTCCTAACTTACGACCTTCCTATTCCTCCAACCACTGAGATAATCAGAAATGACATATTTTTCTGGCCACCCCTCCCACAACCCCTGTGCGAAGAAAGACTTTGCCCTCTGGCTCAGCAAGGCACCCAGGTGGCCTTGCAGGACCCTCTCCTTTATCCTAGGTGCCCCTGTTCTACCACACAGGCCACTGTTGCTGCTCTTCCGGCACACATCTGTGTCCCCTCCTCCAACGTGATGGCACTCTACCCTCCCTGTGCCCTGGACGCCCCTTGAGGGCTTTCTAGTCGGGGCAGGAAGCCTAACGTGCTGACAGGTTTGTCTTCTGGCTGTTCCCATCGGCTCCAACGCTGCTCCTCCCTCCTCCTTCCCTCCCTTGGCCCCCGGTCCCTTCTCCGCTCTCCTTCACAGCAAAGCCCTGCGAAGCCTGTCTAGCCTGCCCGCCTCTCACTTCCTTCCTGCTTTTCCTCGCCAGTGCCTGCTCCAGTAGGACTTCCTGCCCATGCAACAAAATGTCATGGCTGCTTTGTGGCTAAACCAGCCTGCCAGCCCTCCAGCCCTGATTGGCTGGGCCCCAGAGGCATTGACAGCTGGTCTCACCCACAGTCCTGTTCTTTACATGGACTCCTGCCACCCCTGACACCCACAGTTATGGCTCCAACCTGGGCCTCTTTCCCGGCCTCCTGAGCGGCAGCTCCTAAACGTCTTCTCGCCATCTCCCTTGGGCGTCTTGCAATCCTGAGCTCCAGCAGACCATTCTGCCTGGGGGCTCTCCTGTTGCCTGGACCCGGCCATTCTTTCTGTCCCTCGAGTCCAATCCAAGTTGTCCTGACTGTTTTCCTCCTTCATGCGCCCGTCCACCTATCTGCAGACTCGGGGGTCCTGCTGTCCAGAGGTCTCCAGGTCTACACTCCCCTCCTGCTGTGGCTGTTCAGTCCAAGCTGGATAAGCTGCTGTCTAATGACCAGTTTCCATTCTCACGGTGCCCCCACACGACCAACCCACAACAGTTAGACTGATCCTCCGCCAACACCTACTAAAAGGCTCCCTGCCCCACTCATAAAACTGGGGTCTCCATATAACTCTGTGTGTGTGTGTGTGTGTGCAAGTGGAGGCCAGAGTGTCACTCCTCAGGAACCATCAGCTTGTATTTTTGACCAGGGTCTTTCACCAGGCTAGGGGCTTACAAATTAGGCTAGGCTAGCGGCTGTGAGGCCCAGGGGTGTGTCTGCCCGTCTTGACACCCCCGCCCCCCCCCCCCCCCCCGGCACTAGAATTACATGCATTGTGCCCAGTTTGTTGTCCCTTTGCTGTGTTTTGTTTAATACAGCTTCTGCGGAGTGAACTGGGTCCTCATGCCTGTACCACAATCCCTTTGCAAACTGAGCCACCGCCCGGCCCTCCACAGCGGCCTCCCCACGGCTCTGCCAGCCTCTTTCACTGCCTAACCCCTCCTTGCCTCCACTCCTGCAGCATCACGCCCTTGTCCCCTCTCAGGACCTTTGCTAATGGTCCCTGCCCATTCTGTTCTTTTTCTAGCTGCCTGGATGACTTACCTTCCTCTTCCCTCAGCTCCTCTCAAAGGTTTCCCCTAGTAAGCCCTCCCAGACTGTTATTTAAAAATAGAAATCCCCTTTCCTGGCACCTCCATCTATCTTTTGCTTTTCCCCCATTGCATCTGTCATCTCCTAACACACCATGTAACTTTCATACATATTTTGCTGGCTGTCTGCTCCACAAAAGGTCTCAAGCCCACAAGGACAGAGCTGTCTGTTTTGTCTAGTGCTCCAGTATCAAGTACAGCGTGTAGCCTGCGGCAGGTGGTTGGAGTATGAATTTTGCAGGTTTGCAGGCTGAATGAAGGTGGTGCCTTCGCAGAGTAAGCGGTTCATGAAGGGAAGAAGGGCACTGTGAAGGTCGGCAGCCACAATTACTAATGCTCAGCACTGAGACTGCGTCATGGAGACCTGAACAAAGTCTGAAAGGATCAAGCTCAATAATTAGTACTTGGAATAAACTACGAACGAAACCCTGGGGACATCTCATCAGAGCACTACTCACAGGTAGTGGGAGGGACAAGCTCTCAAGAAATCAAACTCAAGGTCAGGGCAGGAAGATGAACCAGTTATGTTAGTGCAACTGAGCTGGTGATGGCACTCAGCAGAGCAAGGGCTCCAGATTTCCGCATCCTGGTGCTGTAGCAAACTATTAGCCCTGTTGCAGAAAGGTCATAAGAGGCAGCGGTAACAGACGCCTCCAGCGAAACCCTATTTGCTGCACATGACAGTCCAGCTGCCCACATGAACTCATACCAGCTATGATTGCATGCACAGGACCTGCACAAGATCAAGACAGCCAAAATTCCAACATGGATGGGGAGGGGCTCATCAGGTCCCACCCCTAGCTGAGAAGCTATTGGCAATTAATAGTTGATATGGAAGGGAGAATTGGTTTTCTTTAGGGATACAGCCCCCTAGAGGCTAGGCATGCTCTAGTGGATGTCTCCACAACATGCACACACAGGCCGCACTAAGTGGACCCAGTGTGTTTATTAAAAAAAAAAAAAAGAATAACACATGAAGTTGGTAAAGAAAAGGGGTTAGGGAAGGAATTGGAAGGGAGTGAATTGGAGGGTAGATTTGCTAAAAATACATTATATGCATTATGAAGTTATCAATAAAAATGTAAAAACTAAAAATTAAATAGAAAAGCAGCTTCACTCAGTAGAACTCTCCCCGCTTTCTTCTGTTGGTCCCCATTACGGAGATGTGTGGCTTGTGGTGAGCGTCATCGTCACGTCACCGGCCACGGCTCTCTGCGTACTGTCTAAGGGAAATCTTGATAGCGGAGGGTAGAGAAAGTCTTGCAGATCAATAGAGGATGCGTTGTTCTTAGCCCCAGCAGATCCCTGGTGATCATGCGTCACCATGACGACAGTGCCATTCCAGACAAGAGAGGATTTGCGTCCATGAGATGCAGACCTGCCGTTAGCACTTCTCAACCTCAGTCTGAATTACAGAAACCACAACCTGTGCTCTCCGGATCCCAAGGTGAAAGCCATAGACTCACCCACAGGAAAGGGGGGCTGGGGAGCAGTCTCAGCGTTGCTCAAACCCTCTCCAAAACACAGCTCCCTACTTACACATCCCTGCTTTCAGCCTCCTTAACTCCGCCTCTACTTTGCTTTTGCCAAATCCACTCGCCCAGAATTTTCTAAAAGCCCCCAGGAATAACAGTATATAGACCAAGAAACTACAGGTAAAATAGCATGGAATGCTGTGGAAACTGAAGCCACTTTGGTTTGGCACGAGAAAAGGCAGATGTGAGGCTGGCTATCACCCACCGTAGCATGAGGCACTGGGCAAGTCCCTCAGTCCCCCTGTATGTCAGAGAAAGTGATACTGGATGCCTGTGGTCTCAGCACGTGGGAGGTGGAGACAGGAGGATCAGGAGTTCAAGGCCAGCTTTGAGTGCATATTGAGTTCAAGTCTAGCCTGTGCTACATGAAATTCTACCTCAAAAAAGCCCAAACAAAATAAAACAAAGGAAGCGGCATTGCCTCGCAAGCCTCTGGGGAGAAGGGATTCAAGTGAAGGGCAGTTGGGTTCAGGGTGGAGACAGGCAGAGATGCTCCAGCAGAGCAGCTGTTTGTGATGAGGGGTGGAGGTCTCTGTAACCCCACACAAGGGGGTGGGGCATCAGGAGGCTGGCCAGGAGCTCAGCAGTTCAGGGCACTTGCTGCTCTCACAGAGGACCTGAAATCTGTTTCTAGCACCCATATCAGGCGGCAGCTTACAACGGCCTGTAAGTCCAGCTGCTCCTGGCTTCTGTGGGTATTGCACTCACATGTTCACACGTACTGGCACACACACAAACACAATTAAAAATAGTAAAATAAATACTTAAAAGTTTTTGAACTAAGAAGTTTGGATTTTGTCTGGTGGGCAATGGGGAGGCAAGAAAAGCTTTAACACCGAGGAATGGCGGGGGCTACTATGAACTCCATTTTATAGATGGGATCACTTGGGCACAGGACAGCTAGGTAACTCATTCAAAGCCACCCTGTTACTGTGTGACAAGCCTAGACTTGAACTCTGGTCTCATTTAATCCCAAGCTTCTACACTGTTATTCTTCCTCTGGCCAGAGTTGAAGATGGAGGCCTGGATACCTATTGAACAGTGTTGTTTAAGGTAAGTGGTTTCCCAACATGCATCATTTGACTCATCTGGAACTTCACCTAAGGAAAAACCCAGTGGGAGAAGATAGCCTGAGTTCCTCCTCTAAGAACACGGGCTTAGGAGTCTGGACAGGTATGTACAACATTTACCCACTCAAAGACCCAGCAACTCCTTCTCTAGGTATTCACTCAAGAAAATGGGAAGGTGTTGCGGAATAATCTTTTTGTACACTGAAGAAATGTCACTCAGATTGGTTTAATAAAAGGCTGAAGAGCCAATAGCTAGGCAGGATTTTCAGGCACAGAGGATGCTGGAAGAAGGGCAGAGACTCAGAAAACATGGAGGAAGTAGGAAAGTAAAATAGATGGCAGCACATAGATTAATGGTTCTAAGAGCTATTTAGAAACAAGCCTAAGCTATTAGCTGAACTTTCCTAAATAATAATAACTCTCTGCATCGTTATTTAGGAACTGGCTGGTAGGACAAAGAAAGACTTACTACAAATGGCATCCAACATGGGGTCATGTACTTCCATGTAAGAGCTGAGAAATCTTTAAAAAAAGGAGCCAAATGTGATTTCCTAGTCCTGTTGTCTCTCATGCAGCCAAGGTATAGAGATGTGTCTCCTGGATACTGCCTGCAGGCTTGAGTCACCAGCACACTATGAACTAAGTTGAGCATCAGTTTAAGATTTTGCTCATGCAGACAGAAAAGGTTACAGATACAGAGTAAAGCATATCCAGACAGGAAAAAAACTCTAAAAAGGTTACAGTGCGTTTTAAAAATGTGTATAAGCTTAAAAAAGAAAAGAAAATGAGTATAGATAGTCATAGAAAATAGTTAATAAATAATAAAGTCTTTAAAGAAAAAAATAAAATAGTATAAAAAATAAGCAACGTACGGATGGAAAATATAATACAGGGAGTTTGGACCTTATGTGGTACTTTGTTAATTTTGAATTTTGTGAATGCTAATGAACAGACAACAGCTGCTGAGAGACATGGGATTGTGAAAGGGACTGCTGAATTAAACCAGCCGATATACTTTAGAGATGTCTTGGTTTCAGAATGGAAGTTCAGAATGAAAATGGGTTGCCTTAGAGGAGAGGTTATGCTTTTGTTTCCACAGAAAACGAAAGGCTCTGGATTCATTCAAGGTTGATAGAGATCAGATTTGACTCCTGAGTATCTTGGCTACAGACATGGGGAAGAAATCAAGAAAGACTACAGGACAGGTGACGTATACACTGACCCCCCAACATGAGAACAGCTCGGAGACGAGATGAGACGTGATAAATCTTGTTGGCTACAGAGTTCTCGTGACTTATTACATGCCATCCTTTCAGTTGGCATGGATAGAGATTTATATTATAGTTTGATTATGCAGTCCAAATGAACTTATAAAGTTGACAGATGCCTTTTACCTGCTCAACATAGAACAAAAAAAAAAAATCACCATTAACTGACTTGTGCACATCACACATTCATACTTGCATTAATGCAAATATGCATGTTACCTTTAGAAGTTTGTGTGTTTTCAGAGAAAGGGGACAAGATACCAATAAAAATGGGTGGCCCAGGTGATCCAGCCTCTCAGAATACCTCTGGTGCAGTTTCCTCAAAGTTCTGCATCCTGAACAGCTTCAAGACTGTAGGCAGAGATGCTCCAGCCTCACAGACTACTTACCCAGAACTTTAGATAAGCCTTGTATTATCCCATCACACCAAGATTGGACAACAGCTACCTCCCAGAGGACTTGACCATTATCTTACTTTTTTTCAAGGTTCCTTAAAGATTCTACTGCCCCCAGACAACAGGAAGCAGTCTAGAGAACACAATGCCCACATTCTCAAGAGATGGGGAGGGTAGATTTTGGTCATTCATGGGTTATGGATGTTTGTCATTATGTACGGGGGTTGGTTACAAATTGTTATTGGCCATGGTCAGAAAACAAAATGAATAAAGGATTAAATCAGAAATCTCTTTTTGAAGAGAAAAATGAGGAATGTAGTATAAAAATGATGAGATAAAAGAGTAGATTGTTGAGTCTACTTTTGAACAACCACTAGTCTCAAATATTTTACACTGGTATGGATTTTTGTATATGATACAAATTTAAGGTTTTGTCATAGTGTATATATGTTTTTTTTTTTTTTTTTTTTTGGTTTTTCGAGACAGGGTTTCTCTGTGTAGCTTTGCGCCTTTCCTGGGACTCACTTGGTAGTCCAGGCTGGCCTCGAACTCACAGAGATCCGCCTGCCTCTGCCTCCCAAGTGCTGGGATTAAAGGCGTGCGCCACCACCGCCTGGCTGTTTCTATTCTTGTTTAAGATATTGTACCTATGCAGCCCATTTAAAAATGTAATGTAAAGTTTTAGTCCTTGAAAACTATTTAGGATAATAAAGAAATACAGATTAATAGTTATCTATAACGATCAAACTTATAGTCATGATAGGTATGTTTTCAAGGTCATACAAAGATATACTTTAGATATTCAAGCACTTCAAAGACCTACAGAATATAGCATTTAAAATGTTTTAATAAGATGAGGCTTTTCATGACAGTGGGACATGTCTGCTCCTGGTAGCACCAATTTACTTTGAAAAAGGATGACAGGCATCAAAGAACCTCCATATGGAGTTTGCTTTCAATGTAGTAAAGCTATCCATTTGGGCAAGAAACTGTGCTTGCATCAACTGCTGACAGTATGCTGTCCATACTGGACAAACAGGACACACACAAAAAAGTGACTGCCTAACTTTGCCAAAACAAGATAGGCAGTCCTTCAGAATTCCTGATTCCCAGAAAAGTCTGTCAGATATTCTAGGGCAATAGATCAAAGACTGATACCCCAACATTACAGAGGAACCTTGGGGTGACTGTCCAGGCAGCTAGATGTTTCTGTTGTTTCTTAGTTTTGGAAGTTGCCTTCTCTACACTTCCTGTTTACTCAGGTAATATTTTACCCTTCTTGGGTCTCTGATGGAGATTGAAGACTAGATAGTTACAGTTTCACAGTTTTCTTTGTTAACCAAATTCAGAAAAGAAACTTACATAAGAGATATAAAGTTTATAAGGTTGAGAAACATAAAAGCTTAAGTTGTTTATCTAACAAGATGTTTTTAGGTCTAAAAAGATAGTTTTAGGATGGTAATACAAGTTATGATAGAAAATGGTTCAGGTATAAAACTTTAAATATATCAAGATAAGTTAGATAATATTCTCCTAATATGCCAAATACAAATGTACTGGACATTATGAAAGTAATTCTTACTTGATAATTGTTCTTATTGTATATAGTTTCATTTGTTAAAGTTGATACCTTCCCTTTATATTTAGATAATACCTGAGAATTTTTCTTATTGTATGTAGTTTCACTATGTTAGAGTTAGAACCTTTCCTTTTTATTTAAACAAAAAGGGGAAAATGTTGTGGAATAATCTTTTTGTACACTGTGAAAATGTGTCACTCAGATTGGTTTAATAAAATGCTGAATGGCCAATAGCTAGGCAGGATTTCCAGGCACCGAGGATGCTGGGAAGAAGGACAAAGACAAGAGGATACATGGAGGAAGCAGGAAAGTAGGATAGACAGTACATAAATGAGGTAAATGAGACTCAGGGCAACACATAGATTAATAGAAATTGGTTAATTTCAGTTATAAGAGCTAGTTAGAAACAAGCCTAAGCTATTGGTTAAGCATTCATAATTAATAATAAGTCTCTGTGTGGTTATTTGGGAGCTGGCTAGCAGGCCAGAGAAAGACTCATTACAAGAAGGCATTACATGAGCAAGGATGTTTAGAGCAGCTCCACATAGCTGCCTTAATGAGAATTATTGTATAATTCACACATGACAGGAGGTACATCACCTGTCCATTCACAGGAGAAGAGGCACAAAGGTGGTTTCCAAATGTGATGGCTCCTCTTCATTGTCACCCGGGCTAGGTTAGAATAACCTAGGAGACACAGTTCTGAGTATAACTGTATAGGAATTTCCAGACAGTTTTAATTAAGAAGGGACCACCCTGCATGTGTGTAGCACCATCCCATGGGCTGGAGTCCCAGGCTGGAGAGGTGATTCAGTCAGTAAAACACTCTGTGTAAGCACAAAGACCTGAGACTGGATCCCCAGCACACACACACACACACACACACACACACACACACACACACACACATATATATATATATATGCCAGCATGGTGGGAGTCTGTAAGCCCAGCACTGGTGGCAGTACAGAGAGCTATAGATGGATCCCTAAAGCTCACTGGCCAGTTAGCCTAGCCAATCAGTGAGCTCTAGGACCAGTGAAAGGCCCTGTCTCAAATAACAAGGTGAAAAGTGATAGAACACACATATACACACATATATGCACTCCAGCCTGCAGCTGTGCGCAGACCCTCACAAATATGTATACACCAACACAAAACACACACACATGCACACACGAACACACACGGGAACAAAGGAGAAAGCATCTTGACTACCAGCACTCATCCTCTTCTGACTGCGGGTGCAATGTGACCTATGCTCCTCCACCATGTCTTCCCAGCACAGTGACTGTGAGCCAAAGTAAACCTTCCTCCTCTAAGTTGTTTCAGCTCAGGTATTTTGTCATAGCTACAAGAACTGTGACAATGCAACAGAGGACAGTTCAGATGAGCGCCTCAGCAGCCATACTCATGGCCCATGTTCCTGGTAGCTGGAACAGCCCTGGGGGCACACCTAGCATTTACAGTACCAACCTCTTGGGGCATATGGTGGGAGAGGTGACTTTGATGAAGTTGTATCAATGCAGTGCTGATATTCTCTGTGCACATGGAATGCCTTAGAGGGTTGGAAACTCTGATGATGGAAACTCTCCAGCTAACTCATGTGATTCTATGTGCCTCAACTGTCACACCCCAGAGTGTACTGAACAGCACCTTCCTCACACCTCCAGCTCTGGACGACACTCCCAAAGCCCATCTCATGGGGAAAACACTCCTCTCTCCTTAACACATAAGATAAGGGATGGAGCCTTGACCGGAAGTGTCCTGGTCTCACTTCTGCTGCTGCAATAAAACACCCTGACAAGAAGCAACTCCAGGGAGAAAAGGGTGCGAGTATTTCAGCTCACAATTGCAAGGTGTTGGAGTCACTATGGGGAACCTGAAGCAGCTGTTGACAACGCGTCACGGTCAAGAGCAGAGAGCAATGAGGACATGCATGCTTAGTGCTCAGCTGGCTTCCTCTGGTTACACGGTCCAGGGCCCAAAGCCTGGGAACGGGGCTGACCACTCTCAGGCTGGGTCTTCCTGTATCCACTATCAATCAAGACAACCCCTAGTGCTCACAGGACACAGGCCCTAGACGGTCAGTCCACCACTGAGACTCTCCTACCAGGTGATTCTGTGCTCTGCTGGGGTGACAAACTGACCAGTCACCCGGCTCCAGACACTGCACAGGATGTGCCCAGGCTCTGCCACCGCCTACCTTTTACCACAGGGATCCTACCCAAGCTTCTCAAGAGACCTTTGAGTACAAAGCCCTTCTGTCTTCCTTTTGACCTCGTATTCCCACACCCTGAGGGTGGTAGTGAGCTCCCCCCCGCCTCCTCTTTGAGTCCTTCGTGACTCACTGCTGTCATTCACAATATTCCACGCTGTACATGTGTGCTGGGGCCAGTCTGCAGACCTCCGTCTGCACATGATGTAGATTCATAATCTACAAACTACACACTGTACATGTGTGCTGGGGCCAGTCTGCAGACCTCCGTCTGCACATGATGTAGATTCATAATCTACAAACTACACACTGTACATGTGTGCTGGGGCCAGTCTGCAGACCTCCGTCTGCACATGATGTAGATTCACAATCTACAAACTACACACTGTACATGTGTGCTGGGGTCAGGCTGCAGACCACTGTCTGAACATAATGTTGATTCACAATCTACAAATAACAAAGCAAACAAACCATAGCAAAATAATGCTTGGATGGCATTTCTCCCACATAACAAAAGGTCCTGACACAGTCACTGAAATGAAAGAGGCAGGCTCATTTGATACTGGATAGACCAAGAATTAAACACGCGAAGATTCAAGATTTAATATGGTCACCTGCCAGTTAATTGAAATTGTCCAAAAACTCTTAGAATGAATAAGGTAATTCCATAAAGTGACTGGGAAAGGAATACTCATGTGACAATAACTAGCTAGAAAAGTAACAAAAGACACAGTTCATGTAAACAAGGCAAAGGCAGCAAGGTACAGCTCCCTTTGGAGATGATGAAGCTCAGAGTGAGGACAGAGAGTGACAGGAGAGGTGGCCACACTTGATCCAAAGCCATGGTCTCATGGAAGTACCATGATTCTCAAAGTCTTGTCAGCAGAGAACAAAGAGAATCATCACACACACACACACACACACACACACACACACACACACACACACACACACACACACACACACCCTGATTTTAAAACATCTAACATGTTCTCAAAAACTTCCTCCATGGGGGCAATACAGGAGAAAACTATTAATGATGCACGGGGAAGCATGTCACTATGGAGCGTGTCATGAGAGAGTGTCTCTGTCAGGTTAAACCAGCCACTTTGGAAAAGAGCTAGGTTAATGAAACTCAAAAAAAAAAAAAATCACATGTCAAGTGAGGTCGCAAATCACAGTCCATCTGCTTGTGTGACTTATAAGCATGTCATAGTGTGGGTACAGAGGGATGTACTGAGATTATTTTTCTGTCTGTGAAGAATGTCCCTAGAATCTTGATAAGGAGTGCACTGAATCAGTAGACTGCTGTTGCTGGGAAGGCTGTTTTCACAATATTGATTCTTCCATTCCATGAGCATGGATTTTGTGCTGGTTAGTTCTTGTCAACTTAACATAAACCTAGACTTACCCGGGAAGAGGGAATCTATTTTTTTAAAGTCTTCATAAGATTGGCCTGTAGGCAAGTCTATAGGGCTTTTCTTGAGTAATGATGTGGAAAGGCCAGCCCACTATGGAGTGGCATAACCTCTGGGCAGGTGCTCCTGGAGGGTAAAGAAAGCAGACTGAGTAAGCCATGGAGAGCCAGCCAGTGAGCAGTGTTCCTCCATGGCTTCTGCTTTGGTTCTTGCCTCTAAGCTCCTGCCTTGACTTCCTTCAGTGATAGAGTGTGATGTGAGTTATAAAATGAAATAAACCCTTTCCTCCTTGAGGTGTTTTTGGTCATGATGTTTTATCACAGCAACAGAAACCCTAAAACAGATGTCTTTCCCTTTTCAGTAGTCTCTTAAAGTTTTCACTGTAGAAGTCTTTAATTTCCTTGGTAAAGTTTAATACCAGGTATTCAGGGATGGATTCCTATTGTGAATGGGATTATTGCCCTGGCCTCTTTCATTGTATGCTCTTCGTTGGTATATAGGGAACCTGCTACTAATTTTTGTGTGTTCACTTTGTATTTTGACTCTTTGCTGAAAGTATTTATTAGTTCTAAGAGTGCTGGAGAATTTAAAATAGTGGTTCTCAAACTATTGGTCGTGACCTCTTTGGGGGGTTGATGATCCTTTCATAGGGGTTGCCTAAGACCATGCTGCATATCAGACATTTACATTACAATTCATAACAGTTACAAAATTACAGTGATGAAGTAGGAATGAAAATAATTTTATGGCTTGGGGGGGTCGTCACTAGAACATAAGGAACTGTACTAAAGGGTCATAGCACTAGGAATGTCGGGAACCACTGCTGTAGGTTCTTATGAATAGAACCATATCATATACTAATAGGGACACTCTGGCTTCTTTTCCTATTTGTGCCCATCTTGTTTCCTCGTTTTGTCTTACTGCTCTGGCTGAGTCCAAGCGTGTACTGAATAGAAGTGGAGAGAGTGAACACCTTTGTCTTATTCCTGACCTTAAGTAGGAGTGCTCAGAGTTTTTCTCCATTTAGTAGGTTGCTGGATACAGGCTTGTTGTATTCAGTCTCTTTATTATGGTGAGGAAAGCTCCTTCTATTCCTAGCCTCTCCATGACTGTTACCATAAGGGGTGTTGGATTTTGTCAGGTTTTTTTTCTTTATCTAAAGAAAAGATCATGTGGTCTCTATCTTTGAATCTATTTATGTTAGGGATAACATTTATTGATTTACATATGTTGAACTATTCCTGTATACACTGGAATAAACCAACCCAGTAATGATAAATGATCTTTTTGATACAACTTTGAATTTGGTTTATCAGTATTTTATTAAGAATTTTTACATCTATGTTCATCAGGGAGATTGGTCTGTAATTTTCATTTTTGTTGTTGTTCTGTCCTGATTTGAGGCTTGTTCCACAGGAAGGAATTCACACCTGGTACTGTAAACATGTTTTAAACCAATGGCTAGGGAAATCGTAGGCCAATGGGGAGAACCTACTGATACTGTTTTTTCTAAAAGACCATGTTGCCAAACTGACTTCTAAATGTATCTATGTATATCTACAGGTGTGTGCTTTTCTCATTTGTGGTCAGAGAAGCTTCTTTATGTAGTGGGTATAGTGGTTAATCCAAAGATGCATTGCTGTTTCAAGTGTTGAGAATAAGTGACTTTGAATGCTCAGCCTTTGATGGAGCATCTATATATATCACACACAAGGATCAAAGAACACCTCAGAAGAGGAGGCAGAAAGAATATTAGAACCAGAGGATGGGGAGAGGGCTGTGAAATGCTGCCTGCTGAACATAACATGGCTCTTGCATGCATGAACTCATAGCAGCTGTGGTTACCTAAACAAGGTCTTCACAAGATCAAGCCAGTTAAAAAGTCCAGGGTGCAGAAGAGAGGAGTTCCCAAGCTCCACCCCTCATCGAGAAGGTGTTGATAGTTGATGGCTGCTGCAGAGGAAGAGTTATTTTCTTTGAGGGTGGTTACTGGTAGGTTCCCTAATCCCCAGAGGATGGCCCTAAACCCATGTGCATATGAGTAGCACTAACTGGACTTGGTGGGTTAAAGTAAATCTATAATAAATATTGTGTAATAAATATATAGTTTTAAAAGGAGGACATGAAGTTGGGAGGGGGTCCTGGGGTGAATTGGAAGGGAATGAATGGTGAATATGATCAAGATATTCTACATACATGAATGAAATTTTCAAAGAATTTTTTTTAATTAAATTAAAAAAAGATTTGGCTGCAGAGTCGTTATTGACTCTGGGTGAACAGCGGCCTCCTCCCGCAAAGCTGACTGTCAGTCTGACTTGCTGCAGGAAGACTGGAAAGGAAGCGGGGAGGTACCAGGAAGTACTTCCCACTACATTCAGGCTCCTCTTTGCCCTATAGTAGTATTCATGCCCAAGTCTTTCTTCTTTTTTTTAAGAGTTATTTTGTTTTCAATTGTTTGTGTGTGCACGTGTGCACATGCAGGTGTACTTGGAGACCAGAGGTGTTCCCTCTTCCTGGAACTGTAGGTATTGGCAGTTGAGAGCTACTCTACGTGAATGCTGAGCCCAGAGCTCAGGTTGGGCCCTGCTCTGATGATTAGGAGCACTATAGTGAGTCTGTAAAATCCACTGCCTTCCAGAATTTCAAATCCACTCTCCCTAGAAACTGCCCTGGCCTCAGCTTTGCCCTGAGCCACTGACTGGGAAAGCTTTGAGCAGCAACCTGTCTCACCTGAACACCTGTGGAGCCCTGAGAGAGCTGAGTCTCTGTACTTAACCCTTTAAATGCTGCGGCGCTGAAGCCTCCCCTCTCCCACAAAATTACTAGCTATTGGACTGGGCAGTAGGGTCAGTTGTGACGGGTGGGGCCCTTCCCTTGAGAAGGCCAGAGTAAGAGACACAAAGGCAAACCCAGGAGGCTCAGAGTAAAGGGCAGGGTTAAGGCAGCTGCTCTGGGAGCAGCTGGACACAGATAGTTGTCGTTGCTGTTTCTTTGTTCTCATAAGCGCCTTTGGTTCACTGTTCTTATCTCCTTTATCTATTTAAACAGTGTTTCACATAGCCCAGGCTGGCCTCAGACTCATTATACTGTGGAGGATGACCTGGAACTCTTGCTTCCATCTCCTGAGGGTGGAATAACAAGTTTCTTAACTCTTAAGCTGTCGATTATTTGTTTACCTTGTTAAGATGGCTTGTGTACAATCACGACCCAAACACAGACACTAAGTGGCTGTCCTTTGGTGTCTTGTTTTCTTTCCCACCTTGCCTTTCACCTCGCAGGCTTCGGTGGGTTCACGGTCCCGGCACCAGTGCGGCAGCCCCCCCCCCCACACCAGTGCAGCAGGCCCCTCCCGCAGCACCACTGTAGCAGCCCCTCCCAGCACCAGTGCAGCAGCCCCCCCCACCAGTGCAGCAGCCCCCGCCCACCAGTGCAGCAGCCCCCCCTCACCAGTGCAGCAGCCCCCCCCCCCAGTGCAGCAGGCCCCCGGGCACCAGTGCAGCAGCCCCCCCAACAGTGCAGCAGCCCCCCCCAACAGTGCGGCAGGCCCCTCCCCCAGCACCAGTGCAGCCCCCCAGCACCAGTGCAGCAGGCCCCCAGGCACCTTCCACCTGCTGACCGTTGTAGTGGGGAGGGGCTACAGTTGAGGGATGCACACTGGGTGGTCATCGAGGATGGAGGCCTTTACTGTGGGAACTCAGTATCAACTGGGCTCAGAAAGCCAAGGGGTTTCTTTTCCACCACAATGAGGGGCAGAATTAGCAACCAAACTTTTGCGGAATTCTGATGAAGGTATTGCTATGTTCTGTTGTGTTTTAATCTGGTTTCCTTGGTTTGAGTTTTAAACTAGCTCTTCTCTGAGCTCCTAAAGGTTCATTACATGGAAGTCAGGACTCCATTTCCCACCCAAGAGACCACATTAGAGGAAGACGCTGTTGGAAAAGTCCACCCCTCATTTTCCATCTCAAATTCCGTCCTGTGAGTCGTTTCCAAAGAGACACACACTCAGTCCCCAATTTGCCACATGATGCTCACATGGCCTCAGGACACTGCCAGCAAGACAGCTACCACCAGATGTGGCCCCTTGGCCTTGGACAGAACCATGAGCCAACATAAACTTGTTTTCTTTAAAGGCCCCCGGGCTGTAGCACTGCCTTCTTAGCCACAGAAAACAGACCCGCACAACTGTCCGTTTGTCTGTCTTGAGTTCACAGAGAACAGTCAGGCTTTTATTCAATGTTTCTGTACTCTACTTGTATCTTCTTCCTTCCATGCTAAGATAAGGGGAAAGGAGGGAGGGAAGGGAAACATCCCATAATGACTCATTTGTTTACCCCGAGTATCTCAGGACAACTTTTCAAACACACAGGTTAAATATGAAAACTGAAAACACTCAGTGAGGGATGTGGGTAGAGCTCAGTGGCAGAGCACTTGCCTGGATGGCTCCACCCCCGGGACCGCATCATTTACCAGGTTCACACACCCGTCTCCATCCTCCCTTAGTAATGCTCAGACCATATCACTGGATCACAGTCTCGCCTTTCAAACCTTCCCCTCTCTTAGTTTTACAAGTGATCCTATATTACTCAGCTTTAGTCCACATGGTCAGGCTCATTCCTCTGAAGCCTATTTTTTAGTAGATTCCTTAAACAGAGCAGGGAACACCAGCTCTCCAGTTTGCCCATGCAGATAGGATGTGCATTTTCATTTTGGATAAAGTATGCTTCTGCATGCACAAGGCCTGGCTTCCATCCCAGACGCAAACAAAAGAAACAATCCGAGTGAGGTGGCTTGGGTGAGAAATGTCCCCCTAGACTGTGGTATTTGGACACTGGGTCCCAGCTGATGGCACTATTTGGAGAGGTTTAGGAAGTGAAGCCTTGCTAGAGGAAGGATGTCACTGGGGCAGTTTGAGAGCTTCAGGCCTTGCCCTACTTGGCATTTGCTCTCTCTGCTTTGTGCCTGTGGAGGAAGATGTGAGTCTCAGCTCCCTGCTCCTGTGGCCATGCCTGACACTTGAGAACATGCCCCGCCACCATGATGGCTCTTATCCCCCCGGGAACCATAAACCCAAACACTGGTGAGGGCATTTTATCACAGAAACAGAAAAGTAAACTGAGACACCAAGTATGTTCTTTATGTTTAAAGGAACTTTTTAAGTCTGTATGAAATCACCAGAGCTGGGTATGGCAGTGCAGGCCTGTAATCCCAGGCCTTAGGAGGCAGAGGTGTGAGGATCACTACAAGTTTGAGGCCTGAGGTACACAGCAAATTCTAGGGCAACAAGGGTACAGAGGAAGACTTTGTCTCAATAGAGGGGGAGAAGGGGGAGGAGGGAGAGGAGGCAGAGGAGGAGGAGGAGGGGATGACCTTTGGTTCTATCTCCTCCAAGTGCCTTAACCATGTTATCTTGTGTATGAAGCATTGCTGTTGAAAACTCTGATAATGACTCTTTTAAGTATGTATAATCAATTTCTGAAAATGTCCCCTTAAAGTCCTGCCACTCCACTAGCCTATGCTTTGGTGTTGATCTTTATGGCTCAGTGTTCCCATGTGTTGTCTTGCAACATGTTCATTTAAATGTTTTTCAGGGTGCGCCCCATGCCCCTGGCACTGCAGCCATGGGCCTCCATGTCGCGGTCCCAGCTGTGCCGCTCTGGCAGCAACAGCAGCCCACGCCGTGGCTGGGCCTCTGGCCCTTAGGGCTGCTCAGCATACTGGTGCTTCGGCGTGGTGCTTCGGCCACCGGAGCCCCTGGCACCCTGTGTGAATGGCTGTGGTGCTCTGCACACCGAAGGAGACAAAAGTGTAGAGGGTAGCTGGTCCGTCTATGACCTTGAAGCACCGCCCCTAGGGATGTAGCAGGTAATTACATCTCTCTCTTGTGGGTTTGGATGTGGAGACAGGCCCAGGCTGAAGACCAGTGTTGGACTGTACCTCGGCCTTCCAGGACCCTACGATCAATCTCCCATGCTGGAGTGAGTCTTCCTCCCTAATAAATTCCTTTACCCTTTAAGCAGACTCCGTGGATTTCTCGAATTAACAATGCCTTTGTTGAATTCCTGACTGATGGAATTAAGGAAGAAAAGAAAACCCAGAAGCATAAGTCCTTTCCTAAGATGTCTGAGATTGGGAGCTGGAAGTGAACAGGACAAAGGCTATATTATTGGGCAAAGTCGCTGGAGAAAAGATCATTGTCACTTTCAACATCAACAACAGCATCTCTCCAACATCTGATGGTGAGAAAGAGACCTCACAAGGGCAGAAGGCTGAAGAGGAGCTGGAGCTGCCATTAACTAGCAGCGTTGTGGTTTAAGTTCAAAAGAGTGATGGTAAGAAGTCCCTTGTATTGGACTGTCACTATCCTGATGAGAGATGGGACAAGAAGAGGCCAAGAGTGATACTTATTTTCTCTATCAAGAAAGTTAGCTTCCAGGCCCCGTGACTCTCAGTGGAAGGATACTACTCAATTACACACTCAACGCAGACTCCCTGGACTGGGCCTTGCATGCCCTGATGGATTTCCTTGCAGACAGATGGGAGAACAGCACTTTTGTGGATGAGTTGGTGGAGCCCAGTAGAGCCCTAGAGCACCAAGAACAAATCACCTTTCTTGAGAACCTCAAAAGTTTTGTCAAGAACCATTAGAACTATCAGAGACTGAGGGTTTTAATTTAACTGGCAAGCTTTGACCAGTGAACAAAAGCTGCCTTGACATCAGAATCATGCTTTGAAATGGCTGTCATCCTAATATCATGGGAGGAAAAAAGCAAGTTTACATTATTGCTCTTACACGTCCATTTACTATTGGTTTTTCCCCTGTACAAATGTATTACTTGTAGATTTTTGTAAAACATAACGATAGACGATAAGTTGAGTTTATCTCCTAGGGGGTTTATCTCCTAGGGTTTTTTTTTTTTTTTTTGACATTTCTTCCTTCAGTTTGGGGCCTTTGTCCTCCCTGCTTCGGCGCTCCTCCTCCTCCTCCTCCTCCTCCTCCTCCTCCTCCTCCTCCTCAGGGGCGCCTGTCCCTGTGTGCACTTCCTCTGTGCTATCTGCTGTACTCCTGGATCCGTTTCCTTCTTCTTTGTCCCCTTTCTAGTTTCAAGATTTACTTTTTATGTTTATTGTATGCATACATGCATACATGTGGGCACATGCACATGAGCGTGCAGGTGCCCGTGGAGTTGAGGGGGCACTGGATCCCCTGGAGCTGGAGTTACAGGGGGCTGTGAGCCACCTGCTGTGGGTGCTGGGAGCCCAACTCCAGTCCTCTGGAAGAGCAGCGCCCACAGCTAACCAGTGAGCTTCTCTCCAGCTCCACCGCTAGATTTTCTTAAATTCCCTTCCCCCCCTTCTCTTTCCTTGGGATCCCCCCTTCTACACTTACCTGGCCTTGTGTTTACTCTAATTCAAGCTTCATGAATTGTTTCTATTTATTTCTGTCGACTTCCACTTCCACTGCTCTGTCTGCATCTTGTGTCATTTTTCCTAATGCCATCCGTTCTTTTTTAAGAAAACACATTCTAGACTGGGATACTGCCCACCAGCAGAGCGTTTGTCTAATACACACAAGGCCACGAGTTCAACTTCAGCATCGCAATGAATGAATGAATGAATGAATGAAGGAATAAAGGATGAAAGTGTGTTAGTTACAATTGCTGTTAATCAGACAGCTGCCTAAAGGAACTTAGGGAAAGAAGGGCTTGTTCTGGCTTACAGTTTGAGTCCACTGTGCTGGAGAAGGGATGGTGGCAGGAGCTTGAGGTGGCCAGTCACACTCATCCACAGACAGGAAGGAGAGACACTTAGCCAGTGATCAAGCTACTTTCTCCCTTTTAGTCAGTCCTGGGCCCCAGCCCATGGAATGGTGCCTCCCCCATATTCAGGGTGGGCCTTTTCATTTCAACTAAATTTAGAAACTCCCTCACAGACATGCCCAGAGATTCATCTCCCAGATGATTCTAGATCCTGTCGAGTTGATAATCAGTGATAACCACTAGAGAAAGTAAAGGAAAATTACATTCCGATACAGTCCCTCTCTAGTTTCCGTACCACGTGCGATCCTGTCTCTCAAGTACGGAAAGGCCTGTCATATGAAATACTATTTGATTACACGGTGGGACTGCAGTCTGTGGCAGAGGAGGGGGCTGCGAATGTACTTCAGGCTCGCATCAGTTGGCTTGAAGTTCATCATGAGGCCCTGGGTGGGCCTCGCCTGATCAGGTGACTCCTTTACCCTGAGAGGCTAACTAGCAGTCAGAGGAAGGCAGGGAAGGCCCCAGCAGCCAGGACCCTCTGCTATTGGCTGTAAAGAAGCACCTGCCTGTCATGGAGAGGGCTATGTGACAGGAGTAGGCAGCCTTAGTCTACAGTCACAGAATCCTCCCAACAGCCAGGGAGTTTAGGAAAGGACCCAGAGCCTCAGATAAGGTCACCGTTCTGCCAACACCTTCACCTCAGCTCATGCATTCCTTAGCAGAGGACCCACTGGCTTCTGAGCCAGGGGACCTGTAGGGCAGTGAGTGCATAGTTAAGGGCAGGGATGGGGCAGCACCAACCATTCATGGCAAGTGTTCTGGGGCGTGACTTCTTCAAGGGTGCTGACATCCAGAAGGCATCACTTCCTCCCTTTCTTCTTTCCCTGTGCAGTAGCTGTGAGTAAGTTAGGCCTTCATGCTTTCCTTCAGCTTTTCATGGGGTGGAAGTGGGAGCACTTCCTGACCTGCAGGGAGAGTCTTCCGTCTAATGGCCTTTTCCCTTTCGGTCTTGCTCTGTGCTCATGTGGCAGCTCGCTGGCTGCTTCCTGCTTTCATCTGGAAGGTTTGTCTCTTTGCTGCTGTTACCCCATTTTGTCCAATCTTCTCTTCCCCTGAGTGTGGGGCTCTGTGGGTGGAGGGCCAGCTTCAGGAGCTCAGAAGGCAGAGCCTACGTGAACTGAGGTATCCAGGCAGGCTCTTCTGGTTCTCTGTCAGCACCTGTCTGTGGCCTGTGCTCTTCCTCAGATGCTGGCACTGCGCAGTCAGCCCACCTGCTGCTTCTCTTCAGTCTTGATATCTTGAGATGCCTTGATACCTGATAACCTTACAAATGTTGAGTGTGTTTTGTTTTATCTCTCAGTGCTGTCTGCTCTGACCTGAAGTTTGGGGTATTTTGTTATAGTGTGTGCAGTAAACTAATACCAACAGATACAGAAAAGCACGGGAATGTGTCCCAGAAGATTCCCCCCTCAAACATGGTGTCAAAGGGAGTGCTGCTACTACCACCCTGAACCTGCCCGTAACTCCATTAGAATCTCTTCTCCATGGCTTGAGAACACTTACTCCCCAGAAAGGCTAATGAACTTACTTTAAGTCACACAGCCGGGGATCGGGGAAATCAACATCTGGACCTCTCCCGATGCCAGAACCCTATTGTTTTCCCATCATACTTTAAGCTAGAAATTGCCAGAGAAAGAACAGTTATGAGTGGATGTGACAGTCTTATCACAAAATGTTGTTTAAGATTGAGAAATGTAGGTCTGTAGCTCTGCTGGTAGAGCGCTTGCCTGACATGCAGAAAGCCCTGCGTTTGATGCCCCGCAACACATAAAATCAAGTATGGTGTTCTTAAAGAGGAAATGAAAAAGTCCCTTAAAAAAATCAATGAAAATACAAATAAATAGTGAAAGGAAATGAATAAAGCAGTTCAAGATCTTAAAATGAAAAAAGAATCAATAAAGAAAACCCAAACTGAGGGAAATCTGGAAATGAAAATTTTAGGAACTTGAACAGGAACCTCAGAGGCAAGCCTCACCAACAGATTACAAGAGATGGAAGAGAGAATTTCAGGCAATGAAGGCACAATAAAAGAAATACATAAATCTGTCAAAGAAAATGTTAGATCTAAAAAAAGCCTGGCACAAAACATCCAGGAAATATGGGACATTATGAAAAGACCAATTCTAAGGATAATAGGAATAAAAGAAGGAGAAGAAACTCAGGTCAAAGGCACAGAAGAGATTTAACAAAATCATAGAAGAAAATTTTCCTAATCAAAAGAAGGAGATGCCTATCAAGGTAGAAGAAGTAAGTATTCAGAAAACCAAATAGACTGGACCAGAAAAGAAATTCCCCACAGCACATAATAATCAAAATACTAAACATACAGAACAAAGACAGAATATTATGGGATTCAAGGAAAAAGACCAAGTAACATAGAAAGGCAGACTTATTAGAATAACATCTGAATTTTCAATGGAGAGGCTAAAAACCAGAACAGATCCTGGACAGATATTCTACATCTGTCTCCAAAATACCACAGATGGATGTCGAGACTACCATATCCAGCAAAACATCCAATCACAATAGATGAAGAAAACAAGATATTCCATGACAAAACCAAATTTAAGCAATATCTATCTACAAATCCAGCCCCCTACAGAAGGCTCTAGAAGGAAAATTCCAACCAAAAGAGGTTAGCTACAACCAAGAAAACACAAGGAATAAATAATCCCAGATGAGCAAACCAAAAGAGTAAACACACACACACACACACACACACCACCACCACCACAATCACCACCACCACCACCACCACCACCACCACCACCACAATCACCACCACCACCACCACCACCACCACCACCACCACCACCACCACAACAACAACAACAACAACAACAAAATAATAGGAATCAAAAAACACTGCTCATTTTTATCTCTCAACAGCAATGGTCTTAATTCTGCCAATAAAAAGACATGGATTTACAGAATGGACATAAAAACAGGATCCATCCTTCTGCTGCATATAAGAAACATACCTTAATATCAAGGATAGAGATCACCTCAAGGTAAAAGGATGGAAAAAGATATTCCAAGCAAATGGATGTAAGAAACAAGCTGGTGTAACCATTTTAATATCTGAGTTGGGGAGGGGAGGTTGGCTGTGCTTGTTCTGTCTCTCTGACCTTTCAGAATTTACCCCAATATCTGGCTCTGGGTTTTTCATTAATAAGACATTTTAAGATTCACACTACAGGGCTGGAGAGATGGCTCAGAGGTTAAGAGCACCGACTGCTCTTCCAGAGGTCCTGAGTTCAATTCCCAGCACCCACATGGTGGCTCACAACCATATGTAATGAGATCTGGCACCCTCTTCTGTGTAAATAATAGATAAATAAAACTTTTTTTTTTTTTAAAAAAAAGATTCGCGTTACAGCCCACCTGAAAGCTCTAGAATAGAAAGAAAAAATAACATCCAAAAGGAGTAGACAGCAAGAAATAATCAAACTTAGGGCTGAAATCAATAAAATAGAAACAAACAAAAACAATACAAAGAATCAATGAAATAAAGAGTTGGTTTTTTGAGATAAATCAAAAATATTGACAAACCCTTATCCAAATTAACTGAAAGGCAGAGAGAGAACATACAAAGTAACAAAATTAGGAATGAAAAGGACATAACAACAGACACTGAGGAAATCCAGAGAATCATAAGGACATACTTTAAAAAACCTGTACTTCATCTGGCAGTACATGCTTTTAATCCCAGCACTCAGGAGGCAGAGGCAGGCAGATCTCTTTAAGTTTACGGTCAGCCTGGTGTACAGAGAGAGTTCCAGGACAAGCAGGGCTACATGGAGAAACTCTGTCTCAAAAACAAAACAAGCCGGGCGTTGGTGGCGCACGCCTTTAATCACAGCACTCGGGAGGCAGAGGCAGGCGGATCTCTGTGAGTTCGAGGCCAGCCTGGGCTACCAAGTGAGCTCCAGGAAAGGCGCAAAGCTACACAGAGAGACCCTGTCTCGAAAAACAAAACAAAACAAAACAAAAAACAAAAAAACAAAAAACAAAACAAAACAAAAACAATCCTGTTCTACACCAAATTGAAAATCTAAAATAAATGGGTAATTTTCTCTATATGTATCATTTAACAAAGTTAAATCAAGATCAGATGAGCAATGTAAAAAGACCTATAAAGCTTAGTGAAACAGAAGCAGTAATTAAAAGTACTGAAACAAACAAACAAACAAACAAACAAAAACAAAAAAGCCCAGGGCCAGATAGTTTTAGCACAGAATTCTCCCAGACTTTCAAAGAAAAGTTAATGCCAATGCTCCTCAAATTACTCCATAAAATATTAACAGGAGGAACACTGCCCAATTCATTTTATGATGCCACAGCTACCTTGACACTCAAACCATATAAAAACCCAACAACCTTGACACTCAGACCACATAAAAACCCAATAAAGAGAATTACAGACCCATTTTCCTTATGAACAAAAATGCAAAACTACTCAATAAAAACTTGCAAACTGAATCCAAGAACACATCAAAAAGATCACCCACCATGATCAAGTAGGCTTCATCCCAGAGATTCAGGGATGGTTCACATATGTAAATGGATAACTGTAATCCACCATATAAACAAACTGAGAGAAAAAAACCACATGACCACCTCATTAGATGCAGAAAAGGCCAGTCTTTCACAAAATCCAATATCCCTTTGTAATAAAAGTCCAGGAGAGATTAGGGATACAAGGGATATACCTCAACATAATACAGGCAGCAAGCCCACAGCCAACATCAACTTACATGGAGAGAAACTCAAAAGAAATTCCACTAAGACAAGGTTGTTCACTCTCTCCACACCTACTAAATACTGCACCTGAGGTCTTCCCTAGAGCAATAAGACAACTGAAGGAGATCAAAGGGATACAAATTGGAAAGGAAGAAGTCAAAGCATCTTTATTTGCAGATGACATGATAGTATACATAAGGACCCTAAAAATTCTACCAGGAAACTAAATACAGCTAAACACTTTCAGCAAAGTAGCTGGATACAAACCAACTCACAAAAATCAGTAGCCCTCCTATATTCAAATGACAGACAGACAAAAAAAAATTAGGGAAACAACACCTTTCACAATAGTCTCAAATAATATAAAACATCTTGGGGTAACTCTAACCAAGCAAGTGAGTCTTGTATGACAAAACTTTAAGGCACTGAAGGAAGAAATTGGAGAAAATATCAGAAGATGGAAAGATCTCCCATCCTCATGGATTGGTAGGATTTATATAGTAAAAATAGCCATTCTACCAAAAATAATCTACAGACTCAATGCAATCCCCATCAAAATTTCAACACAATTCTTCACAGATCTTGAAAGAATAATTTTCAGCTTCCCATAGAAATACAAAAAACCTAGGATAGCTAAAAAAAAAAAAAAAAAAAAAAAAAACCAAAATAATAAATGAACTGCTGGAGGCATCATCATCCCTGATTTCAAGTAATAAAAACCCCATGGTATTGGCACAAAAACAGACAACTTGATCAATGGAATCGAACCGAAGACTCAGCCACAGATCCACACACCTATGAACACCTGAATTTTGATAAAGAAGCCAGAAATACACACTGGGAAGAAGACAGCATCTTCAACAAATGATACTAGGCAAACAGGAGAGCTGTTTGTAAAAGAATCCAAATTAGATCCATGCTTATCACCCTGCCCAAAACTCAACTCCAAATGGATCAAAGACCTCAACATAAAACCAAATACCTTGAACCTGACAGAAGAGAAAGTGGGGAATAGACTTGAACTCATTGTCACAGGAAAAGACTTTCTTAACAGAATACTGTTAGCACAGGCACTAAGATCAACAATTTATAAATGGGATCACATAAAATTGTAAAACTTCTGTATGGCAATGGACACCATCATTCAGACAAAGTGGCATGCTACAGAATGGAAAAGGATTTTTACCAACTACAAATCTGATAGAGGGCTAATATCCAAAATATATAAAGATCTCAAAAAAACTATGTATCAATAAAACAATCTAACTAAAAATGGGATACAGATCTAAATGGAGAATTCTCAAAAGAGGGAACTCAAATGGCTGAGAAACACTTAAAGAAATCTTCAACATCCTTAGTCATCCATGAAATGCAAATAAAAATGACTTTAAGATTTCATCTTACAACTGTCAGGATGGATAAGATCAATAAAATAAGGGGAACACTAATCTATTGTGGATGGGAGTACAAACTTGGAATGCCATGATGGAAATCAGTGTGGCAGTTCCTCAGGAAGATAGGAACAGATCCACCTCAAGACCCAGCTATAACACTGTTGGATATATACCCAAAGGATGCTTCATCATACCACAGAGATACTTACTCAACTTACCACATACTTACTCAACTAAGTTCACTGCTGGTCTATTCATAGTAGTCAGAGATTGGAAATGACTCAGATGTCCCTTAACAGGTGAATTGATACAGAAAATGTAGTACATTTACACAATGGAGTATTACTTAGCTGTTTAAAACAAAATTATGAAATTCCCAGGTAGATGGATAGAACTAGAAAAAAACATCCTGAATGAGTTAACCCAGACCTAGAAAGACAAATATTGTATTTTTTAACTTAATGTGGATATTAGCTGTTAAGTCAATGATAACCAAGCTACAATCTGTAGAGTCACAGAGGTTAAGTAGAGAATAAGGGTCTGGTGGTGGTGGGGGGGTGGGTAGAGACAGATCAATCTCCCTAGAAAAGGGAAATAGAATAGATAGTTATGGTGGATGGAGAAGGGGGCTAGAATAAGAGGATCAAATGGAGAGAGGGAAGGAAGAGAGGGGTAAAGGAGGGAATACAGAGAGAGAGAGAGAGAGAGCTATTTTAAAATAAGGGCTATTTGAGAGGTATTATAGAAACCTAGTACAAAATAAGTTTCCTAAAATATATACACAGATGAAGGCAATCTAAATAAAATCACCAAATAAGGGGGGAGACAAAGCCCCAACTAGCCATCTCTTGTCACCAGATGAAGCTTCCAGTACCAAGATTGGGTTACATTTAATTGAGATGTTGGCCAAAGGGATAACATGGGGACACTCAAACAACCCAGGTATCGTGAAATAATCTTTTTGTACACTGTGAATATGTGTCACTCAGATTGGTTTAATAAAAAGCTGAATGGCCAATAGCTAGGCAGATTTTGGGGTCAAAGAGAATGCTTGGGAGGAAGGAGGGTGGAGTTGTGAGGAGACACCAGGACTGAGGAAGCAGTATGGGTAGCACATTGTAAGGGTTAATACAGCCATGAAACAAAAGGCAAATTAATAGAAATGCGTTAATTTAAATTGTAGCAGCTAGTTAGTAACAAGCCTACGCTATTGGCTGAGATTTCATAAATAATAAAAAGTCTCCGTGTCATGATTTGGGAGATGGCAGGAGGGACAGAAAAAATCCACCTACACCCAGGGTTGTTGCCAAGATTATAGGTTGCTCTCCATAAACTGACAGCAAGGCCCCATTGCTGAAGACAACACCTACACAACTCAGTGAACATGGAGATGTCAAGCTGGTGCCTACAAAAGAGACTTCACCTATACCAGTTAGCATCTGGTACAGGAAGATACTCTGCATGCTACCAAAAGAGAAATGTAAACACCAACCCCGCCACAAAACCTTTGATCTACAGTGGTGTCCTGCCTTCAAGATATGCTAGTATTATGGTGGCACAAAGCTTGTGGGAGTAATCAATGAGTATCTGATTTGACCTAAGGGCCACTCCACAAACGGAACCCATACCCAACACTGCTTGAATGACCAAGAACCTAAGACTAAATAGCCCAGGGACCTAGTAGTAAATACTACTGTTCTTTAAAAAAAGGTAGCCATAAAATGACGTTAACAACATTCTATTATACTCATAGACCAGTGCTTTGCTCAGCCATCAGCAGAGAAGCTTCCTCCTGCAGCAGCTGGGAACAAATACAGAGACTCACAGTCAGACACTATGCAGAGAGTAAGAGACCTTGGAAAACTCAGCCATAATGGGATATCTCCATCAAATCCCTCCCCTCAAGGCTCACGGAACCCTGTGGAAGAGGAGGCAGAAAGAATATAAGAGGCAGAAGGGAGAAGAACACCAAGGGGGAAAAAAGGCCTTCTAAATAAGTAGTTCTCAACCTGTGGGTCATGACCCCATTGAAAAACATCTGTCTCCAAAAATATTTACATTATGATTTATAACAGTAGCAGAATTACAGTTATGAAATAGCAATGAAAATAATTTATGGTTGGGGGTCACCACAACATGAGGAACTGTATTAAAGTGTTGCAGCATTAGGAAGGTTGAAAATCACTGCACTGAATCAACATCATCCATGCCCATATGAACTCACAGAGACTCAGACAGCATGCACAGGGCCTGCATGGGTCTACATCGGATGGGGTCCTAGAGCTCAAAGGAGAAGTGGGCATATGCCCCCATCCCTAACCAGAAGCTCTCTCCAATTGATAACCACCTGCAAATGAAAATGTAGTTTTCTCCACGGAAGTCTCAATACGGAAATAAACTACTTGTAAGGGTAGGTTGCATGCCCAGCAGTAGATAGTCAGCAGAAAATGAACTTGACTGCATTTTTGGAGGTTCCTTGTCTCATAATGTCATGTCACGGTTTTTCTTTTTAAATTTTATCTTATTTTTTATTTTTTTCATTTATATATTTTTCTTCTCTCTTTTTTACCCCGCAGGTCCTTTGAGTACATATTTCCTTTCAGTTTAGTGTTCCGACAGGATTCCTGAGTGTGCTAATGAGTGTCTCTCTGTTTCTTTTGCCTTCTCTTGGGCTCTTTTCCTTCTGTTTGTTTTGTCCTATTCCAATGTGCTAGTTTTTGTTTTGTCTTATTATTTTATATTATATTTTAATATTACCCCTTAGAAGTCTGCTTCTTAATGAGACAGAAAGGGGGTGGATCCAGATGTGAGGGGAGGTGGGGTAGAACTGGAGGAGTAGAGGAGGGAAACTAATCAGGATGTATTATGCGAGAAAAAAAATCTATTTTCAACAAAATGTTCAAAAAAATACTAGTAACATTTAAAAAAAGTTTGCCAGGACACACTGCTGGCAGCCCTGGCTCAGGAAAGCTCCATCAGGTGAGTCAGGGATACAACAGGACAGGACTATGACCTTTATTTGTGGGGCAGGACAGATGCTGGCTTTCTCTCCCATGTGGCCCTCCACGGGGACATTTTCTTCTTCAGCTCCTTTCCCTCCTGGACTTGCCTTCTTGGAATTCCCTCTTATGACAACAGGACTCTTCTAATACCCGTGTGCCTAGCAGACTGGCCCAGGCCAGGCCTTGTTGACCTGCCCCAAAGGCTCAGCACACAGAAGTCTGTCTGTCCAGGCAATTATGTGCCATGTCTTGCCAGTGCATTCCTCATGCCTTCTGGACATACCGACATCTTAATGACTTTGGAGCCTGTGCCTTCAAATGTCTCTAACCAATGGCTCTTAGCTGTGAACCTGCTTTTACCTGCTGTGACACATGTCCCCACAGGACAGCACAGTCATTCCTTCTGTGACCTTCTTCCCTGGCATGTATGTGGCCTGGGGGCTTTGGTGGATGTGAAGGGGCTGAAGAGCAGCCAGTCAGATCTCAACTCCCTTCTCCCCTCACACACTTGGATTTGAAGCTGGGGTGGTTGTGTAGAAGTCACATTGAGAAAGTGTGGACCACCGCTGGCTTCTTTCCATACAGGTCAGCTGAAGGCATATCAGACAGACCACCAGCAAAACGTAATGTTCAGGGCCTGGGAGCAAAAGCTGTGAGAAGAGGTGTGCCTTCTCCTCAGATGTGAGACATTGCTGTCGGTGGTCCTAGGGAACACAGTGGATTTAAGATGCATCCTGGTGTCAAAGTTGTTAAAATACTCAAGGGAGTCTGTCTTAGAATTGGTGGCATACAAGTTACACACTGTGTCACCTTTTGAAGAGCAGTGGTGTGGCATCACTGGAGAGAAAACACATGTGCACACATAACAGCCACTGGAGACAGAGCAGCCTCTGCTGGACCACGAAAGAACAGTGGCACTCTGGGCACGTTAGGGGTTAAGATTGTACGGTGGAGGTTCCCAGGATCTTGAAGAACAGACTGGGGCAATGGCACTCATGTAGAACTGAGGAGGGTCACTGAGAAGAGTGAAGGGCAAACACAGGAGAAGTGGTGTGGAAAAGGCAGACGGGTGTCTGAAGGGGAGAGCAGGAAATGATAAGGCAGGAAAAGTCTGCCTCCGAATTATGGTCATCTCTAGGGCGTCTGGATTGTAGTCATTGAGCAGCAGGAAGTAGAGGGGTCTAAAGAAGGGGAGCAGGCTTCAGAGTCGGCTAGGAATATTAACGTGGTGGTGCCCTGAGAACCTATGGGAGGAAGACACTGTGGGCATCACCAGAAGCCCAGGCAGCAAGGAGCAGCTCGGGAGTGTGGAATGAAAGGGAGGGATGTCAGGAAACAGAGAAAAGCAAGCAGCAAAGCTAAGCGGAAAGGGCTGGAAGCCACAGACATGATGCCAGGAGCCAAGAACCAAGAAGGCTCTGTGATAGTCCTGAGGCCTGACTCCCCCGCCCCCCCCCTGCCCCCAAACTCTTGAGAATGACAGAAATCATTCTTGCACCCACAAGACATCTCAGCCAGAGGTTGCTGATGTTTGGTACCGTTTCCCCTTCTCTCTCTCATGCATGTGTGTGAGTATGTGAATGTGTAGTACATGCACAGGTGTGTGCATGCAAGCATGTGCAGCCATGCAGAAGAGAGGCCAGAGGAGGATACTGGGTGTCCCTTCTCCCCTTAAGACAGGGTATCTCACTGAAACTAGCTGGGCTAGCAGTCAGGAAGCTCTAGCTGTCCTCCTGTCTTTACCCCACCCCTAATGCTAGTGTTATAGGCATGAAGTGACTCCCAGCTTTCTACATGGGGGCAAGGGATTTGAACTCAGATCTCTATGCTTAGCCGAGAATTTTTACTCACTAAAGCACCTCCCTAGCTCAGTTTCTCCTTCTCTATCACGCTCCTTACGATGCTGGTATCTTTAATGACGCCATGCAAGGGGAGGAACCCACATCCTATGGTTATAAGTAAGCAGGACTCTTCCAGGCAGCCTCATTTGCTCCTGCACCATTGCAATGCAGAAAAACAAGAGCATACCGAGTGACCTTTAGAAGAAAACAGGAAATCAGCAGCAAACCTGGGAACTGGCCCGAGGTCGCAGTCTCCACTAATGGATCTCTGTGTTTGTTTTCCCTAGACCTGACCACCTTTGGTAGATCAATGGGCTGTGTGAATGTCAGCCCCCTTGAGAATTCTAGATAATGGCCTTGCTCTGCTCCACCTGAGAGATGATGTGTTTGCAGGGCAAGAACTCTCATTGTTGAGTTCTGTGTCTAGCTTTGAGATGTTGGTGGAAGAGGTGTAACTGGCCTACTATGAGTGATTGGCCATCACGCACAGGGGTCAAGCCCTTGACTGTTCATGGCCCTGAGGCCTGCTGCAGCCATGGGTCTCTGAAAGGATGCATTGCTTTTCAAAGCCAAGGTCCAGAGAAACCAGAGGTATGGGTTATTATCTTCTCTTTCCCACTTGAGCAGACCTGCCCATGTACTTAAGGGGTAAGTCTGGCTCCACTCTACGTATTTCTAATGGGCTCCAAGCAGTGTCCATTAGCAGACAGATGAATTATTGAACACTTTCTAGCTGGTGGTGCCCAGGCCCTATTCTACAGGGTGGAGATTCCATGGGGAAGAACATTCAAGAAGAGAAACTGAGATATGGCAAATAAACAAGTAAAGATTATTTTGATGCAGATGGGATTCTGAAGAAAATGAGCCGCTGCAGAGCAGGAGGGCTGCTGACCTGCGCAAATAGGGAAGGGCCTGTCTGGAGAGGCCAGAGTGATGAGGAAGGAGTCTGCAGTGGCCGAGGGAAACATTGGAAGCAGAACAAAGAACACAGACAGCAGCCATGACAAAGGTCGGGAAAGTCGGCCTGGTGGCAGTGAGGACAGTACGTAGCAGCGCAGGGTCCACCCACAACCCAAGTATGTTAGGAAAGATCCGATCTGGTTTCCTCTGTAGCATCATCACAGAGCAGGTGCAGGGAGATGTGCTAGAATCAGAGGTTGGAGCAGAAGCTCCGATTCAGGACGTGAGCCGGGAGGAAATTCTAGAGAAAAGTTCTAGCACTGACCATGGTATAGCTAAGGGGTGAGAGAACTTGACTCACTCTGGGTTTTATTTAGTAGGTGGGTAGCAGTGGGAGGTTTGGAAACTGCCAGCAGTGGACTGGAGCAACCCATCCTCAGAAGCTGCAAAGCAGAGGCAGGAGGCGAGGTCATGAGTTTCCCAGGGCTGCTGAAACAAGCCAGGTTGCTTCCAACAGCAGATAGGTTCTCTCTCTGTTCCGGAGCCAGAAGTCCAAAGTACATGGTCAGGAGGACCACGCTCCCTCCGAATCCTTCCTCGCCTCTCCAGCGTCTGGTCCATCTTCTGCAGCACTGAATTCCTAGGCTCATGGCTGTATCTCTCGAGTCTCTGCCTCCATTGCCACGGGCATTCTGCCCTGTGCCTGTATCCAAGTCACCCTCCCTCACCAGCCATGGGATTAGGCCCATGTGAGTCCAGTGTAACCCCCTTTTACTTGATCAAAATTACAAAGGCTCTGCTTCATGGTGGACATGAATCTTGGAGGGACACGTTAAACTCATATAGTTCTCCAGGGAAAGGGTGTAGAAGAAACCTGGTAAGTAAAAAGCACACTAGTTACCATGCTTGTTTTTATTTGTTTAAATTTATCATATCTTATCATATCATGTTCTAATGCATGAGTTTATGTGTGTGCATACATATGTGTCACTGGTCAGGTGCCATCCCCTTGGTTTTTTGTTTGTTTGTTTGTGTTTTGAGAAGCATTGTTTTAAGCAAAGAACGCTCATTATGTTGCATGCAGCTGATGAACAGGGATGAGGGTATAATGACCTTTTGGATTGGAAACAGCAAGATACTAGGTGGCCTTAGAGTCTGTGGTGGTTAATCTTGATGGCCAGCATGATCGACTTGAGATGCTCCTAGGCGATTAGTGTAGCACACCCGGGGGTTTCTGTGAGGGTGTTTCTAGAGAGGAGTAACTGAAGTGGGAGAGACCTGCTCTGAACGTGGTGGACCATCCCACAGGTGAGGATAAGCAGGGAAGGGGGGCACTGCCTACAGCGGGCGTCCTCTCTCTCTGCTCCCCGCCTGCCTGCCATGCCTCCACGATGTTCGCCTCAAACGCAGGCGGCCAAACAGCCAAGCCTGAACCCGGGGAGGCCACAAGCCTGAGTGAGCCTTTCCTCCCTGAGCTCTTCCTGTCAAGTGTTCGTCACAACAGCACAAGAGCCACTACCTGGTGGAGCAAAGGTGCGATCGGCTCAGGCTGAAGACAGCACGGGACAGCAGGAAATTTAACCAGCAAATCCAGACACTGTCTCCCCGAATCTTGAGGGTAGAGTGGGGCACGCGGTCAAAGTCAGGATTAAAGGTTCTGAGGTGCTGGTAGCAGGAATCTTAAAAGTTCTTATTAATAAAATCAAACCCCAGCCAGGTATTGGCGTGAACTGGAAGATCAGAGAACCAGAACAAGCCACAGCTAACCTCACCTGGCCAACTTCTCAGCTGGTCTTGTTTCCTGACTGGAAGCTTCTGTGTCCTCATCCCAATGGCTCTCAGCTGAACTGATGCTTGAAAGTCTGAAAACCAGTCAAATGCTTAACCAGCCCAAATGCTTCTAGTTTCTGGTCCTCACACCTTATATACTTTTCTGCTTTCTACCATCACTCCCTGGGGTTAAAGGCTGGCTTTCTGGGATTAAAGGTGTGATGAGTCACCATGCCTGGCTGTATCCTTGAATACATGGATTTCTGCCTCTGGAATGCTAGGATTAAAGGCGTGTGCTACCACTGCCTATCCTCAATGTTTAATATTGTGGCTGCTCTGTCTCTGACCCCAGATAAGTTTTTAACATTCATAATATTTCGGGGAACACAATACCACAGGTGTGTGTCTAAGAAAGACAGCCGAGCATCTCAGAGGGGCTGAGGCTGACACTGGGAGAGAAGGCAGGCCGGGCCACCGCAGTGATCCGGGGTGGATGCAGGCTGGCACTCTGCATACCAGGAGAGTAGCTGGCTTCACGTGGGGCAGAGACGACAGGCACTAATAGGAAGAACTCCCCGTGGTAGAGTCAAGGTGAAGACAACAGGTTCTCTTTGATAGAGGGTCTGTCACAGCGGAGACCTGGAAATGGGGGAGGTGAGACAGCAGCTATGGAGGGGGAGATTTAGAGAGAGGCAGAGGTACTCTGGGGTGATCGTGGCAGGCACTTAGCCCATGGATGCCACAGGAGATGGACTTGGAAGGGGAGTCTTTAGCTCCACCCAGCCTGCCCCTGCCTCCTGGGGGGATGTTTAGGACAAACATTGCTGGTGTTCTTCCACAGAGAGAGAGGAAACAAGGGGTTCAGGGGGTCACAAGGAGCAGTACGAATGAAAGCTAGGTGAGCAGGGCCAGGATTGGCAGTGGGGGTGCTGGGAAAGGGACACATGCACTGAAGGGATGAGCAGTCTCCTAAGTAGGACAGCTGCTGGCAGGAGGCATATAGAGCACAGAGCTAAGAAGACAAAGGCAGCGGCTGGGCTGAGTGCGGAATGGAGGCTTGAGAGGGAAACAGTGTTCGACTGTCACAGCCTAGAATTCAGCCATGTGAGCCAGTGACCTGGTGGGCAGAACAGAGGAGGCAAAGGAACTATGAGGCCAAGGTGGCCACACATCCTCCTGAGAGCTGTACTTGTGCTGAAAACCTCTGGTTCCCTTCTGAGACAGGGCGCAGGAGGCAAAGGAAAGAAAGCATTTGCCGCCACCGCCACTTGAGGAGCTGAGATCGCAGAGGCCCAGGAACTGCAGGGAAGCCTGCCTGACCACCTTCCTGACTTGCCACACTCCCAGAGGCCTGATGTACCGAGGGGTCCCCAAGCCAAGCAGGGAGCAGCACACGGCACAGCCAAACCACCTCCCAAGAGGACACCAGCCAGGGGAAAGGGGCCAGAGCTCTGCACCTGTCTGGGAGATGGGGCCCCGGCACATACCATGCGACCTGGAGGCAGCACCAACAGGAAAGGTCTCTCCCTTGGAGGCCTCAAGTTCAATTTGAGATGGGAATGGGAGAAGGAACAAAGGAACATTAATGAAAGAAGGGGGGTCTTCACAATCCACTATTTGTCATCACAAACGCACCCTCGCCTCCCCACTGGAGGCTAGGAGCACATTTGCACAGGGGGGCATGCCTGCCACCTCAGCACTCTGGAGATGGAATCCTGAGGAACGCAGGTTCAAGGTCATGCTTGGCTACATACTGAATTGCGGCTAGCCCGTGTTACGCAAGACCCTGTCTTTAAAGCAGGGAGGAAAGCTGGAGAAATGGCGAAACACTCTTAAGTTAAGAACACCTGCCAGCCGGGTGGTGGCGGCGCACACCGCCTTTAACCCCAGGACTTGGGAGGCAGAGCCAGGCAGATCTCTGTGAGTTTGAGGCCAACCTGGGCTACAGAGTGAGATCCAAGACAGGCTCCAAAACTACACAGAGAAACCCTGTCTCGAAGAGAGAAAAAAAAAAGAGCACTTGCTACTCTTTCAGAAAACCCGAGTTTGGGTCACAGTCCCCATGTCAGGGATCAGACAGTATCTTTTGGCCTCTCATTACCCCCACAACTGTGTCCATACTAACAAAGAGGCGCACACATAATACACATAAAGAAAAACAAAAGAAAAACTAAAGAAGAGAGAGAAATCTTTCACAGGGTACAACTCTTCCAGGTGAATCAAGGGGTTTCCAAGGATGGATTTGTTAAATATTGAACAACGCACCTGGAGAATTCAGTGGAGCTGACAAACATGTTTGCCTTGGCAAAGGGGAGTCCTGGGTCAGTCCCAGCTCCCTGCTTCCTTGGGTTTCCTCCCACCGCAGATTCAGAAGTGCCCTGATGGAGGCTGTGATGCCCATGCACTTCCGAGCAGCTGCCCAGCAGAGCCTCAGATGACGCAGCTGCTGGAGGAGGAGAGCGGCAGCGGCAGAGCTGTGGGGTTAGAAGGGCCGAGAAAACCCATCAGCTCCCGGGTCCCCGTCGTGGACAAAGCAAACTGACAGCAGAACTGCCAAATGACTTGGTCTTGAAACCCGGGAAGTACTGGAGTCAAAGTCAAGTCTGTCCATGTGAGACCCAACCCTTTCCCATGAAGCTTGAAGCTCACCACCAGGTAGGACGGCTGTGTTCCGAAAGTTATTCAGCACATTAGACAGTCATCAAATGGGAGGGAAATTCCGGGTAGTGCTAATACCCATCCTTTCCTCCTTCCTTCCTTCCTTCCTTTCTTCCTTCCTTCCTTCCTTCCTTCCTTCCTTCCTTCCTTCCTTCCTTCCTTCCTCCCTCCCTCCCTCCCTCCCTTCCTTCCTTCCTTCCTTCCTTCATGTGTTCATTCTCTTTGTCCAGTAAACACTAATTGAGTTCCTTCTCTCTTGTAGACACTGCCAGGATCTGGGGCCACAGAACAAGGAATGCGGTTGACTAAGTCTAGCAGGGAGTCACAGAGAACCAACAAGGGCAAGGCGAGGTGCTGAGTGCTATAAAGAGCGTGTGTGGCTGGTCTAGGGAACCCACTCCCAACGCTAAGGCCACTGAATAAGTTCCAGACGCAATGGGGCTGGACAGATGGCTCAGCGGTTAGAGGACCCAGGTTCAATTCCCAGCACTCACGTGGCAGTTCACAACTGTCTGTAACTTAAGTTCTAGTGGCTCCAACGTCTTCATACAGGCATACATTCAGGCAAAATAACAATGCACATAAATTAAACAACAAACAAACAAAAAGTCAGAATCAGAAAAATAAGCCAGATACAACCCCCTGCTTAGTAATACAATCGCTTAGCACCATAGTCCATAATAAAATGTTCAATGCTAGAGATGGGTGCCTACTAGACTAGTGGGAAAGTAAGCATGAAACTGAGATGAAATCTAAGACTCCGTGGTATCTGGGAACATTCATCTGCACTGGGTCTTTATTGTTTGGCTCTGCAGTTCGGCTCTCTGCCTCCTCCCTGCTTGCTGTGCATCTGGGATACCGCCCTTGTGAGCTAACCAACAGGAGGCAGCCTGACTTCCAGCCTGCGGTTGCTTGGACCAGTGGAAACTACACCAGGAACTGGACTGGGAAAAGACAGTGAAGTTGGGCACTCATTCCTCCCATGCCTTCCTCATGGATGGCCTTGACCTAACTGGGTTTTCGGCGCTACGAAGCCCGGTGGCTCCCCTCCCCCCATCCCTGCTGCCAACTCTCTGAGACTTCGTCTTGATGTCACTAAGCCCAGGTCCTGCCTCACCCTCCCTACTCCCCACCCTCACCCTTGTAAACAGTTCAGTATTGATCTTTCCTCAAATTACTTAAATGACCTCAATTGTGGGTGCTGAGACCCTCATGAATGCACATCTGGTTTGGGGTCTAGCTCATTTTTGTTTTCTTCTGTGTTTTGATAGCTCTCTATAATAACCACTTTTGGCAGTGTGTGGTCAACACACAACTCCTTATTTTCTCTGACAACCACCCCCAAATCACAGTGTAGCCCAGGATCTAGGTTTGTGCCGAGTGCCCATAACTGACTGAACTAAAGACCAAAGGTCAACTAGGCCAACCAGATGTCATATCCTAGACCCCCAGCAGGACTGTGGATCTCTGTCAGCTTTGGCAAATCAATCTCACAAACAAACCAAAACTAAAAGGCAGCTTGGCTGGGGAAAAAGAGGAGACTCAACCCAGAGTCCACTGTGCTGGCTAATCTTGGTGGTCAGCTTGACCATATCTAGAATCAACTAAATCAAAACTGCGGGGCATTCCTGTGAGGGATCTTCTTGATCACATTATTTGAAGCAGGAAGACCCACCCTACACCTGGCAGCACCTTCTGATGGCATTCTCCAGATAAAAGGACGTGGAAAAAAGAAACTGCCTTGTGCCTGTGTGCCCGTACCTGGCTGGCAAGTGCATCCACCCTGTTGCTGAGGCATTCCTCCATCTGTATTAGAACCTACTTTTGGGGATTCCAACACAGACTGGAGACCAGCAGCTCTCCAGGAATCCTCCAGGACTCCAGTGTCAGATTGGGACTGCTGAGACATTAGCCTCATGGACTGAACAAGTACAGGATTCTTGGCCTTTCTGTCATAAGCCATTACCTGGACGGCGACATCCTATAAGTCAGTCTAGTGAACCCCCCAATAGATGCAGATGTGTGTATTCATTCTATCAGTTTTGTTTCTTTAGTGAATCCTGACTAATACAACTACCTCCTGCCCCAACCCCACCAAGCCTAGCTACCTTTAAGGTCCTGGATGTTCAGTACTACAACCATGTCACCACTTCCAACCTTTAGCACACATTAAGTTTAATTAACTTCCGCTACCCACAACCAGATGACTCCTGGATAATGGTTGTGAATTATTTTCAGAAGTAGAAAATTATAGCTGGAGAATTTCTCTCCAGCTCCCGCCAAACCCTGCTAGTCCCGGAGCCCACTTATAAAATAAACACACAGACTTTTATATTATTTAAACTGCTCAGCCATTAGCTCAGGCCTACCATTGTCTAGCTCTTACTCTCATACTAAGCCCATTTCTGTTCATCTATATGTTGCCACGTGTTCCGTGGCTTTACCTGTTGCCTGTACATGATGCTCCCTGAATGGCAGCTGGTGTCTCCTCCGCTGCCTTCCTCTCCTTTTCTTCTCTCCTCTCTGTTAGTCCAGCCTATACTTTCTGTCTGGCTACTGGCCAATCAGTGTTTTATTTATACAGAGCGATATCCACAGCAGAAAATATTAGCAGGTAGATTTTCATGTTTTATCTTTACATTTGCAGCGATTATAGACTCCCCGTAAGTACCAAAAAGAGTACAAAGAGTCCTGGTCCCCTTCCCAGTACTGAAGTCCTATCCTGCACCTATAGTGTAATCCCAGCCCAGGAAACAGGGCTGTGGAGATGGCTCAGTCGGTAAAGCATTGGCTGTGCAAGCGTGAGGACCTGAGTCCTTTCCCCGCACCCACATCTAGAGTGGACCCAGCCTCTGGACGGAGTCTGACATCCTGCCAAGGTGAGACCACATAAGGACAGAGCAGAAGGCTCAAGGTGAGCATAGAGAGGACCAAGTGCTCTTATGGAGGAGCCATGAGGGTTGGACTGGGTGGGGACGGAGCAGCCACCAGAGGCAGAGGAGAGAGAAGCACACTTTGCCAGACACACAACTTTGTCATACAATGAAGACAGCATCACGTGTTTGGCCATTTATAGCATGCTACATGGAGGATATTCTTCTTGGTTAAATAGTAAATTTTTATGATTATATCATTTCCTACTGTACATATAGTCTTGTGATTCATGTCTTTTAGAAGTTTCTCTTCAGGCTGACAAGATAGACGATCAGGTAAAGGTGCTTGCCCCTAAGCCTGACGACCTGAGTTCAACTCCCAGGACTCACGTGGTAGAACTGACTTCCAAAAGCTGTCCTCTGACCTCAACAAGTGATCCATGGTATGTACACTTAGGCGCACATAAATAAACAAATATAAAAAAATACTTTCAGTGTCTCTTAGGACTTCATCTGGGACCAAAATCCAGTGTCTTTGTCTGGAGTTGGAGAGATGACTCAGCAGTTAAGAACACTTGTTCTTGCAGGCGACCTGATTCCAAACACTGAATGGTGACTCTAGGGGACCTGACACCCTCTTCTGACCTCCACAGGCACCAGGCATGTGTGTGGTGCACATACATACATGCAGATGAAACATGTACACACATAAAGTAAATCTAAAACAATTTTCTTTTACTGTATTGGTCTGTATTATGTGAAAATACTCACTCTCTTGGCATTCAGGGCCATGATTTCCTATTGAGGCATCCTGTACATATGCTCTGTCCCAACATCCTCAGAAGCATATCACACACTCACCAATGCTTTCTGGATGCTTCCTTCAACCCTCAGCATGAAATTTGCTCAAATTAGAGTCCTACAACTCATCAGTAAAAATCAACACTGACTGAGCCTGACCCTAGGCTAGATCCATGGCACATCTCAGCTGTCACCCTGTCACCCTGTCACCCTTCAGAACCACTTGTGCACAGGCCACTATCAGTGCCTCCTCAGAATGACTGTGATTTTCTATGTGGAGCAGGAGGTCAGAGTAGAGCTGAGCTGAAATCCCAGGTTTTCTGCCACTGCCCAGTGCATAGTGTACACACACACACACACACACACACACACACCCTTGACTCCTGCTATAGCAGTGTTTTTATCTGCTTCAGTTCAGCATCTGTCCCGAGCAGGGAGCCTCTTCCTAGTTCTGGCTTCTCTGAGCACAGTGTGACCTGTGCGCCCTGGGCCTTGCTGGCCTCAGCTCTCTTCAACTGTTCCACCGCTCCCTACCTCCTGTAAGTGTGACCAGATGGACAGGAGTTGAATATGAGTTTGAAGGACAGGTGATCTAAGTTTGAATCTCAAATCTTGACAACATCTCAGTCATTTTCCATTTGTGTGCCTCAGTTTCCTTCAGTATTCATGTGTCTGTGATCTCCCTCACTCTGCATCTGGACTAGAGTGAGACTTAGTTTGCCAGCAGAAAACAGGGGACACTATATCCAGCCATCCTTAATCTTAGTCATAAGGACACCTGCTAGCCTCCACCTCCCTGTCTGGGGGAGGTCTTGCACATCCCAGAAGCAGGTCAGCTGCCCTACTGGCAATCCAGGCAAGTATTAATTATAAACTGTACGGCCTATGGCTCAAGCTTCTTGCTAGCTAGCTCTTACAACTTAACTCAGCCCATTTCTGTTAATCTATGTATTGCCACATGTTCTGTGGCTTTACCTGTGTGCCATCACATGTTGCTCCTTAGACTCCCGACTCCACCCTTCTCTTTGTATCTCTGCTTGGATTTCCTGCCTGCCTCTAAGCTGCCTTGCCATAGGTCAAAGCTGCTTTATTTATTAGCCAATGGGAGCAACACGTATATTCACAGCATACAGAAAGACATCCCACAGCACACGAACATACCTTGAGTCTAGTCAATCCACAATCAGGAAGCCCAATGGCTAGAAACTGGAGAGATGGCTCAATGGTTAATAACACAGGCTGCTCTTATACAGGACACAGGTTTGGGTCCCAGCGCCCACATGGAAGCTCACAACCATCTGTAACTGTTACTCAGGGTGTGTCTATTAGGGTGTTTCTAGAGAGGATTAACTAAAGAGAGAAGATCTGTAGCTAGAGTTTTCCTGCTTTGCCCACAGTCAGGACAAATCTTTGTCACCCGCCAGTCCCACAGCCACTCAGACCTAACCAAGTAAACACAGAGACTTATATTGCTTACAAACTGTATGGCCGTGGCAGGCTTCTTGCTAACTGTTCTTTTATCTTAAATTAACCATTTCCATAAATCTATACCTTGCCACGTGGCTGGTGGCTTACCGGCATCTTCACATGCTGCTGGTCATGGTGGCGGCTGCAGTGTCTCTCCGCCTCAGCCTTCCGCTTCCCAGAATTCTCCTCTCTCCTTGTCCCACCTACTTCCTGCCTGGCCACTGGCCAATCAGTGTTTTATTTATTGACCAATCAGAGCAATTTGACATACAGACCATCCCACAGCAAAGATCCACTAACTATGGGCAGCACTCTCTCAGGGGTTGAGGTCCCAGGCTGAATAAAAAGGGGGAAATGTGCTGAGCACCAGTGTTCATGTCCCGGCCTCCTGGCTGCAGATGGAATGTCACCAGCCACCTCACTGTGAACATAAACAAATCCTTCTTTCCTTACATTGATTCTGACAGCAACAAGAAAAATGACCACTATAGAGGGCGGCCCTCTCTTGTGAGACAGGTCACCTTCCCCGTGGCAGCTGGAAAGATGGCTTAACTCACCTGTGCCGAGGGAGGGAGACTGAGGGGCAAGGTGGTTCCATCGGTTTCTTTGCTCACACAGCTCTCTTCCCTCTACAATGATGTCAACGGTCCTGTCTGGAGTCTGGGTCAAAACAGAGGAGAAACTGGGGAGGCCAGGGCCACTCCCTGAGTGGTAACAGGTACAAACGTTTGTTTAATGATGCAAGGATGTGTTGTTTTCTTTTATGTTGCATTTGTTTAACTCTGTGAAGCTGTGTTACTTTGCCTGTCTAAAACACCTGATTGGTCTAATAAAGAGTGGAACGGCCAATAGCAAGGCAGGAGAAAGGATAGGAGGGGCTGGCAGGCAGAGAGAATAAAGAGGAGGAGAAATCTGGGAAGAGAGGATCAAGAAAAAAGTCACCCAGCCACACAGCCAGCCACGGAGTAAGAGTGAAAGTAAGATTACAGAAGTAAGAGAAGGAAAAAGCCCAGAGGCAAAAGGTAGACGGGATAATTTAAGTTAAGGAAAGTTGGCTAGAAACATGCGAAGCTAAGGCCAGGCATTCATAAGAAAAATAGTTAAGATTCTGTGTATTTATTTGGGAGCTGAGTGGTGGGCCTCCTAAAGAGTAAAAACACTGTAACGTTTACCTTGTGAACCTGCATCTGTTGTCGAGACACTGCAAGGTTTTCAAACTTTTATATTATTAAAGCACTTTGCATGTGTGACTTTCAAGAGCGTTTATGATGAACACAATGTGATTCTACAGAAGAAACATGTTTGCATTCCAGAAAACATGGTTATCTACAGAGACCACATGGTATCCATGGAGACATGGGCATAGAGGGGACATGGAAGGTGGGAGGAGCTGTGTCAGTGTTATGTCAGCCGCATCTCTGAGCTACTCCAAGGGACCTTCAGGGGCTGCCAAAGGGGAATGTGGGTGCCACCATGGCGCCTGTCAGTTGAGGGGGGGCACTGAAAGCCAGGTTTCCAGTGACTCCTCTGGATGGGTTAAGACACAAACACTGTCCCCGGAGAGTCCTCAGACAGGCAGGAGCTGGGGGCCCGTGTTAGGCAAGATGATCAAATGGGCAGACAGCAATGGGAGTCAGAGCCAAAGCATCTCTTGAAGAACGACTGTGGGGGTGGTCTGTGGACTCCTTCCAAGTACGGTTTCTCATGGTCACCAGAGCACCGTACAGAGATACTGCGAGCGCAGGGATGATCTCGGGTTCTCCGTGAAAGTGGGAACCCCATCTGTTCCTGTTCATTCACTCATCCTGCAAACTGTTCTTAGGAGCAAGACCTCAGGCTGTGGGCTACCAGCACGGTAATTATGCTTTGAGAAGCATGGGCCATCATCATGGGGCACACAAGAAACGCAGAGAACAAACAGGGCTAGAACAGCTGGCATGGAGGCTGCAGGAAGCCTATGGCCTGGACAGAACCCAGGAAACACAGCTGAGCTAAAGCCTGGAAGAGGAACGGGGCTTGGCTGGCTAGTGCAGCTGGCCAGCAGAACTGTGTGGCGTCTGGTATGGGAAGCTCTCAGCAAGGAGGGGTAGAGGAAGCCTGGGCTGGAGCACAGGCACACTGAAGATCATGGAGGTAAGACTAGACCGGTGGCTTTTTATACCATTGGTATAACAGCATTCAGCCCTTTAACCTGCCGAAAGAAAAAGTGGTCAACGATGGTTTGGGATTGCGTCCATGGAATGATGTGGAAGAAGGCTGGTAAAGAGAGCGCCAACCCTCCCGATCTCACACCTGACTTGGGAGGTGCGGCAGACTGCGAATGAGCTGCGTTTCAGTGCCATGGGGTTTCATGAATGCTATGCCTGAGGAAGGAGTGGCAGACAGCAAGCATGATGCCAAGGTCTTTACCTTAAAAGGCATGTTGATTTTGGCATGGTGGGGGATTACAGGAGAGACCTGAAGGGAGAAGGAAACACTTGGCTTTCACCCGTCAGGTTCATTATGCTGGAGAGCAAGAATACATAAACGTGAGCAGACTGGCATGGGATGCAGAGGGTGAAGCGCCCTGGGACAGAGGCAGGATCATTAGCACAAATACATGTGGCACCATGAGCAGGAAAGACTAGCGTGGGGAGAATGCCAGAAAACAAGACGGCAAATGTGTGATACACACATCCCCAGCCTCCCCTCTGTGCTCAGAGAAGACGATGCTAATAAATCACAGCCTTCTTTCTCTCAGAACCCAGTGCTGTACGAGGCAAAGGCAAAGGCTGTATAGGAGATCTGGTTAACACTATCAAATGGTGCAGCAAGACCCAACTGGGTAAGTCTGAAGTAGGCTCCTGGGACTGACATCTGGGAGTCACTGATCCCTTTCCACCTTCTTTTTCAGAAATGGGGGAGGAGAGCATGTGTTTGTGCACGTGTGTGCAGGTACACACATGGAGGGCAGAGGCTGATGTCAGCTCCCTTCCTCCGTCATTTTTATTTATTTGAGACAAGATCTCTCACTGAATCTTAAAGCCATGGATTTGGCTAGACTGGCTGGCCAGCAAACCTGTTGGGGATCTCTAGCTCGGGGCCTCACTCCTCCGTCTCCAGACCCAACCCTCAGAAAGACCCCCAGAGTCAGCCCCTCCCCCAGGGCTGCTCAGACCATGCCTACAGGCTATTTAAGACCTGGTCGCCAGACCTGTGCTCTCTCTCCTGCCTTCCTGGGAGTCACCCGGGAGATGCTTTGCTCTGCTCAGATTAAACCTGGATTTATTAATTTGGCCGGATCTGACTTATTGCATCGGCAGTGTTACTCACAACCAGGAGATTTCAACTTTTTGAAAGCCACGGAGCCTTCTGTCTCCTTGTCCAGCTCTGTGAATACAGGCCCGTGTCAACATGCCTGGCTTTCACACGCTGCTGGGGATGGAACTCAGGCCCTGTGCTTGCTCAGCAGACACTTTACCTCCTGAGCCATCTTCCCAGCCCCTAGAAACCATTGTTTTTAATGCTATATTTTTTAATGCTAAAAATATTTGTTTTAATGTTCTAGCTTTATTTTCTTTTATAAACATAAGCATGCAAAATTGGACGTACTGAATATCACAAAGTTAATGAGTCCCCTGTAGTTTGCCAACACTGGTAACACTTTGCTGCGTCTTTCCTTAGACACAAGCCAATGCATGGCAGCAAAGGTACCAGATGCCAATGCATGGCTGCAAAGGTACCAGATGCCAATGCATGGCTGCAAAGGTACCAGATGCCAATGCATGGCAGCAAGGGTACCAGATGCCAATGCATGGCAGCAAAGGTACCAGATGCCAATGCATGGCTGCAAAGGTACCAGATGCCAATGCATGGCAGCAAAGGTACCAGATGCCAATGCATGGCTGCAAAGGTACCAGATGCCAATGCATGGCAGCAAAGGTACCAGATGCCAATGCATGGCTGCAAAGGTACCAGATGCCAATGCATGGCTGCAAAGGTACCAGATGCACACTCTACATGCTGAGTTTTCAATTAGCACATCATTTCCAGTACCTGCCTCTCTTCACAGCTGAACAAGTGGGCAGCTTCCAAATTGATATTAAAATAATGGCTGCAAGAAACAATTTTAAAACATAATTTCCATTTAAATTTGAATATTTACTTAGGACTGATTTTTATAAGTGATCAAAATACTTAAGCAGTTTAAGTGACTTGATATAATAAAATGCACTCCAGAAACATTATGCTAATTGGCACTCCCACCAACAGAGTATAGAAGTATTTATGTGACTTCAGTTTTAACTATGCTATTTCTCCCCTTACCTAATGCAGATATTTTCTATATTTTTATATAAACACATTGATATAAATAAGATGTTTATCAGCATATACATACCTATATGTACATTTGTATATATTTTGTACACACATGCACATATATTATTATGTTTATCTAAATAACCTTAACGATCTGGACACAACACAAATGTGAATGGCCAGCATGGTGGTGGACACCTGTGATCCGCTGCTCCAGAGATGAAGGCAGGAGGACCAGGAGGTGGAGGTCATCTTCAGCTACATAATGAGCTGGAATGCAGCCTGGCTCATGAAATCTTGCCTCAAGACAAAACATACACAATGATTATTCTTCATAAATGCGGCAGGGTGTTTATAGTTCCCTTCCACAAGGTCATGATGGTAAAGGTAATGCCTTCATCCCCTGCTTAAGATAAAGGCAAAGGAAGCCAACATTTACAAAGCAAACTACTAACTTGCTACACAGCGTTTTAAAAAATGAGTCAACGAATGAGCCACTCTACCAGTGCTGATTCCACTCTTAGAGCAGCTAGCCCATTCTATTAAGTAACATGAGCCAACTTCACCAAGGAAGGAAACACCCTTAATGATGTTAATTAGCTTACCCACAGGCATGCCATTAATAGGTGGTAGAACCAGGATCCACACCCATTCCTGCCTCAGCTGCAAATCTCTGATTTCCTTCCTGCGAACTATATTCCTGGGAGGTGAAGGAGGGGGGAAGGGGGAAGGAGAAGAGAGGACTCTTGAATGGTCAGATCATCTTAGATTATTGAAAGGATAAAGTCGAAGGGGAGTCTGTTGTTCCCAGAGACTGCTCCCTGGTTTCCTCAAAGGAAGCCACTCTTACAGGTACCAGAGCTCTGGCCTGCTCCTCCTCTGGACACCAGGTTTCCACCACAGAAAACCAGCTGCTGGCAGCCTATTTCTAGTCTCTAGAGGACCACGGTCTCTTAGGACAGTTTGCACGGAGGCAGCATTTGTTCTGCATTCCAGAACCTAGAATCTATAGACCTTGCTTGGGACTGGCATTAAAGATAGTGGCATGCGGATTTTAAAATCACCTGCTCTTGAGAACTGTGATAGAGCCTCCCTAATTCCTCTGCCTCCTCCTCCAGCCCCACCCCCTACCCTAACCCCGTGTCTCCTCCCACTTCCTCCTCTTTCACCCGCTCTCTTTTGGATGTCACCAGTCTGTCTGCTGTAGTTTGGATCTAGAATGTTCCCCAAGGCTCATGCTTGAGGCTTACTCCTCAGCACATTGGATAGAGCTTTTAGGAGGTGGCCTAGCGGCTGGACACGGAGCTCAGCTGGCAGAGGGCCTGCTTCCGTAACACACACAGGGTCTGGGTTCACTAGTCAGTGAGTCAAAATAAACCTCACCTCTCTTGAGGGTGATGTCTTGGGAATATCATTAGAGTGATGGGAAGCTAAGGATACAGTGACAAGAAGAAGCTACCTATGTGTTGGTAGGAAGACTTCTGCCACCCTTTCCTCACGACCCGGGAAGCCACTTGGTGACTTCTGTGACCTACCCTGCCTGAAGTACTCGGCTGAAAGGGCTTCCCACTTTCTTTTTCTTTTTTCTATTTTTTCAAAGTGTGTGTCTGTCTGTCTGGGTCTGAACTTATGTGTCTGTGTGTTTGTAGAGGTTTGGGTACATGAGTGCAGATGCCCCTGGTGGTCAGAAGAGGGGATTAGATAACCTGGAGCTGGATCACCATGAGCGCCCGGAGCTGCTCACCACGGCTTCTCTGAAAGAGCAGTATGCACCCCTTAACCTCTCAGTGGTCTCTGCAGCCCCAGTTTTTTCTACTTTCTACAAGCTTTCCACTTCTGGCACTCATCCAACAGACATGCTTGAGGGGCCTTACCTAGGGAAGGCAGGATGGAAGTGACTCCCTTTGGGCCAGTCTCGGGGACTGCTGAGGTGGAGTTAGGGTTAGCCTGTTTCTCTTTCCTCTAGAAGTGTTTCTCTTTCCTCTAGAGCTGCTTCCCTGGGGGAAGCAGCTCACACCACTATCACACTGTGGCCCAGAGGACCCATTCTCTAGGTCATACCCATCCAGAAGCTTTCCACATCGAAGAGAGGGAATTTGACTTTCAAATTTTCTCATAAATTTAGTTATTTTTATATATTTTAAAAGTTATGACTAAAATGTTAAACCAAACCTAAAATTTGCCATTTTGGCTAACCTTCAATGTATAGATCGGAGGCACTTAATACAGTCACAGTGTACAGATGTCACCACTGTCCATTTCAATAAAAGTTCTCAACTTTCTAAACCAAAACTCAACTGATATGCAACACTGACCTGCAGTGATACATAGTTTATAATCTAAGAAATAAAACTTGGCTGAAGATCAGAGGACAGAGCCAGCCACAGAGTTAGCCACAGAGGTCAGGCAGTGGTGGCACACACCTTTAATCCTAGCACTCAGGAGGCAGAGGCAGAGATCCCCCTGAATTTCTATGAGTACAAGGCCATGCTGGGCTACATGAGATTAATCCAATCTAAAGGAGAAACAGAGCCAGGCAGTGTTGACACACACCTTTAATCCCAGCACTAGGAAGGTTGAGACTGGAAGTGATATGGCTGGGCAGAGAAAGGAATATAAAAGCAGGATGAGACAGGAACTCTGGCTCTTTTCAGGCACTCTGTCAGGCTGAGGAGTTGGTGAGGTAAGAGGTAGTGGCTGTGGCTTGCTCTGCTTCTCTGATCTTTCAGGCAAGTTTTATTTCTTACATTATAAAGAATATATCACCACACTGACCCCTGGCAACTACCACTCTATTATTTTATTTTTAATCTTTGTGTGTACTGTGTGTGAGGTATGGGAGTGTGGGTAGAGGTCGGAGGAAAGTCGGTCTACACCTTCCACCTTGTTTGTTTGGGGTAAGATCTCTTTGTCATTTGCCATTGCTTACCCCAGAGAGCTTCTGGGAGTTCTCATGTCTCTGCTCCCCTGATCTCGCTGTAGGAACCCTGGGATTGCAGACACATGCTACCACACCTGGCTTGTTCACGTGGGCTCTGGAAATCTGAACACAAGCCCTCGTGCTTGTCAGCAAGTGCTTCTTCACCCATTGGTCCACAGCCCTGCCTTCTGTTGCTATGGATGACAAGCGTGGGGACTTGGGAGAGGCAGAAGGACACAGGATCTGTCCTTTTGAGGCTGGCACATTTCACTGAACATAATGTCCTTAGGGCTCACCCTGGCTGGAGCATGGGTCAGGATCTCCTCTATTGCAACTGTGTGGATACACCATAGTTTGCTTATCCAGGCATCCCCAGTGGACTCTGGTCATTAGTTTAACAAACACTCTTTGTGCCAATGATGAGGCAAGCATGGTATTTGCCGCTGGCCACATGATTGCTGTGGACACAGTAGAGCCTGGACCTCAGAGGGGAAGCACTACTGAGCAATCATGCAGAAAGAATGTTTCCTTCTTGTTTGAAGAAATAATTATTGCATAGATTGTTCTCCACTTATGTGACCCTGACCATTTTTTAAAAATCCTTCCCATCTGCATGGACATGAATTAGTAAGCTGTGGGAAGAGTTGTGGAAAAGCTTGAAAACCACCGTGCATGGCATGAGTCTTTAGGGAAAGCAGGTTTTAACTGCAGATCTGACAGCTCTGCTTGTCTCTGGCCATGCTGTTTCTGGTTCCAGAAGAAGCCACGGCTGCAGAAGCGTCTCTGCGTGCTGGGAGGACAAAGACCCTGTACTTTGCCCATCCCCAGGGGCAATGACTCCAGTGCCCAGCACAGTTGTCTGTGACACCATGTGTCTCTGGCACATCTAGGCTCTTGACCCCCTCCCCCCTGGCTGTTGTTCATTATGAGCTCTACCAAGTTAAAACCTTTGTTTTGTTATCTGAAACAGGGTCTCAGTGTGTGCAGGCCTGCCTTCAATTCATTCTATAGGCCAAAATGGCCTTAAAATCATGAGCCCTCTGCATTAGCTTCCTAGGTGCTAAGATTTGTCTAGTTACATTGGTTTTTTTGTTTGTTTTTTCTTCCCTTTTTTTAGAAATAGAATCTCATGTAGCCCTGGCTGGCTGTGTAGCTAAGAATGGCCTTGAACTCTGATCATCCTATCTCTGCCTTTTGAGAGCTGGGGTTACAATCATGCTCCACCATGCCTGCTTCATCCAGTGCTGGGAACTGAACTCAAAGCCTTGTGCATGCCAGGTAAGCATTCCATCAGTTAAGCTGCATCCCCACCCTAAACTGTATGTCTTAGAAACGTTCTTCAGTTTGTCACAGGGCTCTGTGATAAATTCTGGAATGTGTAGTAAGGGAATAGGCTTCCATATCAGAGGACTATGGGAGGTGTCCCTACCTGCTGCCCAGAACTTCCTCAGCATCACAGGTGCTGTTTTTCTCACTGAGTATTTGACTACTGAGTTATTCGAGATCTCCCTCTTGTGGGCCATCAGTGAAGTAAAACACACCAGTTACTCTTAATAAATGTGATGAGTATTATAGGTGTGAATCAATTGCTATGAACTCTGTAAATGATCAAGACCCTTAAATGTTTTTTATTATGGGCTATTACTAACACAAAATGTGCATAGCATGAAATATAAAAACATGTCTATGCCAGGCGGTGGTGGCGCACGCCTTTAATCCCAGCACTCGGGAGGCAGAGCCAGGCGGATCTCTGTGAGTTCAAGGCCAGCCTGGGCTACCAAGTGAGCTCCAGGAAAGGCACAAAGCTACGCAGAGAAACCCTGTCTCGGAAAACAAACAAACAAACAAACAAAAAAAACATGTCTATAAACCAGCTTTACCAAATCTTAACAGTTATCCTATATTTATTATTTTTTATGTATTTATGCATTTGTGTATGCACATGTGCATGCCTCATTACCTATGTGGAGGTTAGAGGACAGCTTACAGGATTCAATTCTCTCCTACTGTGCAGGTCCTGGGAATCTGAATCAGGTCATCAGGCTTGGTTGTAAGCGCCTTTACCTGTTGAGTTACCTTGCTGGCCCCATGTTTATTATAGATCTATTATCATACCACCTTCTACAGTTTGAATTTTATTCTGAATTTGTATTTATTGCTCACATGCTTATTCTTAGACAGCTACATACACGTGTGTCAATATAATACAAGCTATTATCTTACAGGCTTTCAATCTTCAGAAAAGAAAATTGCCATACTATACATTCTTTTGTAATCACTTTTTCCCTTCAAATTACACTTCTGAAGTTTATTCCTGTGACTATTTCATTGCTTTTCCTCCGAGGTATGCATTCTGCACATTTCCTAACAAGACCTTTGAATTTTTCAATTTTTAAGAGAAAGAGGTAATGAAAAAAAAATCAACAGAGCTGATCCACCATCTAAACCTCAACATCTATTTGAATTAAAGATAAAGGTGATGAGTACTTTCTGTCTTCCTACAGGAAGGATGTAGACCCACAGGCTGTGTTTTAGACCTGTTCATGTTTACTTTACTTGAAAAGGAAATGACTTCAAAACAGAGCAGTCAGAACAAATTCTAAGAGAAAGTTAACCAGTGTCGCACAAGTCCAGAGGAAGCCAAGCAGGGCCGATGTGGAGTGAAACAGCTCCTCAGACACCCATCTAGGAGCAGTCAGTGAAGAAGGAAGCTTCCTACATGAACCAAAGGATACGGTTCTGCAGTTTTATGCAACTAAAGTGCGGATATATACACTGAAAATATAATTGACATTTTGATCTTAACTCTAGGAAGCTGAAAAAGGAAAGGGGTATTGACATCACGGTACCTTAGTACCCTGGGTACCACTAAAGAGGGTACTTCTTAGTTCCCATCTTTGCACCTGACATTGTCCTGCTTAGAACACTCTTCCCATAAGAATTCTAACCATCCTCTTCAGGACTTCAATTTTTTAAATTTTTTATAGGAGAAGAGAGATCCATAACTACTTAAGTCAAATGCACCTGACTGTGATAAAGATATAAAACAGGACAAATGAATGGTTCAGAGGGACAGGATAGGGAGAGACTCATCATTGCATGTGGCAGCCCAGAAATCAGTGGGAAAACAATGAGCTATTTGCAGGGTTTGGGAGGATGCTTCAACGGAGAGAGAAAACCCTCAACTCCAAAGGACTATTCCAACTAGACTGTGGAACATGAAAGACAAAACGGAAAGTTAATAGAATGAAATGTTGACTAATTCTGTTGTGACTCAAGGTTAAGGAAGAAATTCTTAGATGAAATTTCAAAAGCACAAACTATAAGCCAAGGACCAACTTCATCAATAATTTTTATTGTACCAAAATTAAAGACTTCTACTTGGCCAAGGAGCCATTGACAAAGTAGCCAGGGAGAGGACAGAAGGAAAAAACTTTGAGTGTCCAAGGCTGACAGAGGAAAATGGGAAAAACTCAAGGATCTCCTATAAGTAAACAAGGAAAAGGCAATAACACAGGCTGAACATAGACTATGGCAGGATCCTTATCCAATGTGTGTAGATGGGCCTGGGCTCAATCCCTACTACCACACACACACACACACACACACACACACACACACACACACACACACACACACACACACAGGAGGGGGGCAGAGAGAGGACACAGAGAAAGAGAAGACAGAAACACCACAGTAAAGACAAAAAGAAGAGATTCATCTATTCTCAGTTGACAGATGACACCCAAAGACAGTCAAACATGAAAGAAGCTTAGTTCCTCTAGAAATCAGAGAAATGCAAATCAAGACCACATACCTTTGCATCTCCTTGAGGTGGGCTCCTGCCATAGAGGCATGGAACAAGAAGCATGGCTCAGGATAGCATGGGGAAGACTGCCAACAGCTTAGTGATAGGGGAGAGGAGGACTAGATAGGGACACTTTCTTATTCTATATTATAAAGATACTCTTGTGCTCGATATTGTAGAAAGGAACCAGCACGTGTAGGTCACTAATAGCATCTACATACTGTTATGTGTGTTTGTCTGTTCTGAGTCAACCTTAGTCAACTCAGACGTCCCTGTAACAAGACTGATCCAGCACCTAACTTGACTCAGTGTTTTAAGAAGTGCCAAGCCCATATCCACAGAAAGAGGGAACAACATAAGGAATGATAAGAAGGGAAGCCCAGATAACATAAGTCTCAGAAATGTGGATGACCACCTGAGCAAAGGGGCAAGAATGAGTTCCAGATGATTGCTGCCTCTCTAATCTGCTAGCCGGAGATGAAATGGAGACAGATTTCTGGGATCGTAATCCATTGTAGCTCTCTGAATAAAGCAAAGTTTGAAGATTCACTTCCCGTCTCTGCTCATTATCATCTGTGACTGACAGGCAGCAGGTACTCTGGGATCTCATCTGCTCAGAAGGATTTCCTTCCTCCCAATCTGCATTTGGCAACTGGAAGATCAAATCAATGATTTTAAATCTAGAATAAGGATAGGAAGTAGAGTAGAGTGAGAGAGCTGGAAGGGCCCAGGTGCTATCAGGAAGTAGAAAGCTTCCAGAGGATGCTGGGGTAGAGAGGAAACCAGGGGCACTCAAAGAACTGAGTCAGTGATGCTGGGGAGGGACCAGAGGGCCCAGGATGGACAGAAGCATCCTGGCTCTGGGCGGATTGAGGACTTCTCTGTTGTTTTTGTTTTTCTGTAAATTTGCTGAATTTCCTTCCAAGAACCCTACTATTTCCTATCTCCATCCAGATTCTCCACTCCAGCCCTTGGCTTTATCAGCTCAGTGGACCCGGCACTCTCTGACAATCATCAAAAGGCAAAGTGTCCTGAATATGGACTAGGGCTGAAACAGAGCAGGACTTTAGCTTACAGTTGAAAGGAGGTAGTCCATCCAAGCCTGGCATCACGTGCCTGTCATCCCAGCATGTGGCTAAGCCAGGAGGACCATGGATTCAAGACCAGTCTGGACTTTAAATACAGACCCTGTTGGGCTGGAGAGATGGCTCAGCTGTTAAAGGCTAGGCTTACAACCAAAATATCAAAGACGCCTTCAGACTTGCAATAGCTAAGATAGTTTAGCTCCTACCCCTCTTTCTCAGGATGATTCTGAGTATGTGCCACACCACAAGGACTAAGTTTAGAAGGTAAGATGGGCAGGAAGTTCTGGAGAAAGATGCAGGGCATGAGGGAGGATCTGGGAGGCCCAATAGGCAGCCAGCTTAGACCAGATCATAGCTTCGGAAAGACCAAAAGGAAGACACAGGGGGAAGAGGGAAGAAGGGGGAAAGGGGGCAGCCCCCCTTGCTTGGTGATCCTTATCGGGCTTCTTGTGTCTTTAACCCTGCGTGTTAACCCAAGGCCTGACCTCCCCGGAGGCAGCCAGGCTGTCCAGAGTGGGGCTCTAGGAGGCCTAGTCAGTCAGTGTTATGTGTGAGTGAGAGAATTCACTGGGCTTTTAGTCATTAAGCTTAAACGATTAGAAAATTTAGAATATAAGGAAGCTAAGTATGGTGGATATACCTGTAATCCTAGGCCTGGGAGGTGGAGGGGATTGAATCAGGAGTCCAAGGTCATCCTTAGATATTTAGTAAATTCAAGGTGAGACCCAATCTCAAAACAAACAAACAGTATGAAGAATATTCTTGGAAAGCCTTTTCCCTCATCTGCCTCCAGCTTCCTCCTGTGTGAAATGACCACAGGTCAAGATGATTCTCTAAGATCTCCTCCAGCTTGGATATTGTATTATTTTAAGAAAAAGCTGAGAAGATTTTAGAAAACTGAAAATGCAATTATTTTAGAAACATGTCAGCAGAAGGTGGCAATCCATTTCAGCTTCCCTTGTGATTCCATTCAGTTATCAGAGTCCAGAAGACCTTTGGGGTTCATCTAAGTTTTATTTGGTCCTTTCCACTACAGCAGCTCCCACAGGCTAATAGCCTGTTTACTTTTTACAAATGTCATCAGGGATGATCCCAGAAACTTCCTTATCATCTCCACCTACTTCCCTTCATCCATCTGGTTCTCAGGGTGCTGCTTGAAAAGATTACTCTTTGGCATGTGAACTAAGCTATCATCAAAAGTCTTCAAGCAGACTGCTTCTCATTAAGTCACTGATATTCTGACTGGATGACTGAGCCCTGGGGTCTACATGATTTTCATCTCTCCAGCATCTCATGCCAGAACCAAAGTTTTCTGGGTTGTCATTAACTGCAGACAAAACTGCCTGTTCACTCGAGAAGCTACTGATTAACATCTACCCACCATAATTTTGGCATGAATTATCTGGGAGAACTGGCTTCATTTGTCCAAATCCATTCATGGGAATTAAATCAAAATAATTATCTTGTGGGGTGGACGAGCCAAGTGAAGTCCTGAGTCAATGTGTATCGTTTTACATGGGCATGGCCAACGCCTCAGTCTCATGGACATGGCAAATCCTTCCTCAGGTGAGGCTCAGAGATAGCAAAGCCTTCCTCTGGTCCGAGTGTGAATGTTGACAGTGTGCAGAATATGTTCACCATTCTCTCTCTCTCTCTCTCTCTCTCTCTCTCTCTCTCTCTCTCTCTCTCTCTCCCTCTCCCTCTCCCTCTCCCTCTCCCTCTCCCTCTCCCTCTCCCTCTCCCTCTCCCTCTCCCTCTCCCTCTCCCTTTCCCTCTCCCTCTCCTAACTCCCAGAAGTTTGTAGTCCGATGAGTGCTCCCCTACAGAGACTGCTCCTACTGAGGTTAGCTGAGCTCGCTGCCTTGTTCATCTGTGAGTGCAGTGACCTGTCTCTCAGTTCAGCTGTATATGACACACACGCTGAGCTCCTGTGCCTTGGCTTCTCCATCGGAGAGCCTAGGACACCTAGTCCCAGCCGTGTGTGTGTGTGTGTGTGTGTGTGTGTGTGTGTGTGTGTGTGTGTGTGTGTGTGTGTGTCTGTCTGTCTGTCTGTCTGTGTCATTTCTTCATTCTGTTGTCCCTAGTCAGAGCTCTAGAATATAAACCATGCAAGCACGTAACATCTTGGCATTCCCTAAAAGCCCTATGAGGTTGAAAGGTGTAACTTTCCCCTTTTCTTCTCTTCTGTCTTCTTTCAGACGCTGGCTGACACTCAAGTTTCTTCCCTAGTACTCTGGCCTTTTCCACTCTTCCTCTAAAGCTCCCTCTGCAAGCATGTGTCTCTTGTCTGTCATGTAGCTAGCACCCATGCTTAATTCGAATGGCATGACTCTCTTTTCTCGCCTAAGAATTTATAATAAACTTCTCCCTGAAACAAACAAACAAACAAATTCATGAAAAGAAAAAAAGTTATTTGTTTCATTAAAAAAAAAAAAGCCTTTCCCCTGTAGCCATGGCTTGAGCATGACTACAGACTATCTAGGGAAGAGCAAATCTCACCACTCAGTACCAAGTGCCATTAGTTAGTTCAACGAGATAGCACAGAGAAGGAACTTAAAGATGAAAACACTCCTACCTTCAAATAGCCGTGCCTCACCATTGTGTACAGACTCTCTTGCCTTGCCCTAGGGTTACAGTCTATGTCTGGTGAACAGAGTCTAGTTTCAGAGAGAAGCAATCTCTACACGGTCTCTCAGAGTCCTCCTTTTGGGTGTCGCACTAGTGACTTTTGTCAGTGTAACGACTAAACGCCAGACAAGAAGCAACCTGATGGGGGAATGGCTGGGGCTTGGGGTTTGAGGGCGTGGTCGCTCATGGTGGGGAAGGCAGTGTGGCAGGAGGCTGTGGCAGTGGGAGTGTCACGCTGCTTGTTCACATCTCTCCAGACCAGGGCAGGACAGGAAGTCAGGTCAGGCGTGACCATAAGCCTCAGTGCCCACCCACCAGAGATCCACTTGCTCTAGGCCAGGTCCACCTCCCAAAGGTTTCACAGTCTCCCCAAACAGCACCACCAACTGCACCAAGTGTTCAAACATGAGCCCATAGAAGATGTTTTACTTCTAAACCATAACAAACACTCTTCATCTGCCCAAACTCAGGAGCTGCAGAAGTGGAAGGAGTTATTTAGTTCTTAGGAGCTGCAGTTTGGAAAGAGTCCCATGGCTCTGAATTGGTGTTCTGAACTACTGGATGGAGAGAAGGAGCAAGGGCTGTGTGGTGGCTGAAGTATGAATAGAACAGAAATGTCCACACAGCAGAAGTCCAACAACCTCCTGATGTGCATCTCGTCCAGTTGTTCCAGCCACCAAAGTGTGGAGGTGAGCAAAGTTCATGTTCCACTCAGCAGCATCACATTCACCCAGGAGCCCTGCATCAGCACTGCCCTTCCACTGACATCCAAAGTCCACTTTGCAAATCAGTAATGGCTTTGGGTTGGCTTCTTTCTGCCTGACATCTACCACTATACTCTCTTTCCCATCCCCACCCAACCCAGGCATGGGCCCACTCTTGAGGACAGGAAGCCATTCATGTCAGGGAATGCCTTTCATGTTATATCCTTGAATGTGAGTTTCCTGAGATAACAGCCACTTCTGTGGGAAAGGGTCACTATACAGTTAGAGGGGAAAGACCACCTGTACTCCAAATGACCAGATCCCAAATGATGGGCGGCAACAGAAAGTTTGAATGGTTGGATGACCAGTGTGGATAGAAAATGGATTCTCCATGGAGCTTTATTTCAAATATTTTATTACTATTTTATGTGTATGGGTATTTTAGCTACATGTGTATATTTACAACATGCATGTGCCTAGCACCCACAGAAGCCAAAAGAGGACACCAGATACCCTGGAATTGGAGTTATAGATTGTTATGAACCATCATATGAGTGCTGAGAGTCAAACCCAGGTCCTCTAAAGGAGCAGACAGTGCTCTTAACCACTGAACCATCTCCCCATCCCCTCCATGGAGTTTTTAAGTAAAGAAGAGCACAGGTTGGTGCTGGCCACTAGCATTTGGGGGAACTTGAAGGTGAGAAAGAAAACTGAGAACACAAGGAGATCAAGCCTTTGTCTCTGGAGCAATGCATCAGACAGAATCAGAACTTTTGCAGAGATGGACCAAGCCGGGCTGACTGGAAGGAGCCTGAACTAAGATAGGACTAAAGCTATAGTCATTTGATTGATTGTTAACAGTTTTAAATATTTATTTTTATTTATGTGTATGTATGCCATGTGTGCAGGTGTCTTTGGAGGTCAGAAGGGGAGGGCATCAGATCTCCTAGAGCTGGAGTTACAGACAGTTGTGAACTGCCTGACATGGGTGCGGAGAACTTAGCTTGGGTCCTCTAGAAGAGCAGTAAGCAAAAACGGATGAACCATCTCTCCAGTACTGCCCCCCAAAGCATAGGTACACACACACACACACACACACACACACACACACACACACACACACACACACACACATTTTTGTTGTTGTTGAGACAGGGTCTCACAATTTAACCAGATTGGCTTCAAACTCACGGAGAGCCACATTGCCTATCTCCTGAGAGCTGAGATTAAAGGTGTGCACCACCATTCCTGAATGATGCCCCCTACACACACTTTGAAACAGGGTCCAATGTAGCTTATGCTGACCTCAAACACACTATGCAGTTAGTCAAGTGTAACTCTGAGCTTTTAATCCTCATGACTCTACCTCCTGCATGCTGGAAAACTAGGTGTGCACTACCACACCCACTCCTGAGATAACAGCTGTCCGCCTCTGTGGGAAAGATTTACTACATAATTGGACTTATTTTGTATTAGACTTGGCCGACACTTTATCCCACAGACACAGAGTAAGTGTTCCCGGGGGCTGAGTGGAGGAGGTCGGTGTACAGGAGGGAGGGGCTGAAGAGAGCAGCAGCAAAGACAAACAGAACAAGTTCATTTTTTCAGTTATCTTCTTCATAAGAGGGGGGCGGGGGGAGAACAATAAGAAAATATCTGCTGAAGGCCAAGTTCCTTTTTAGGGAAGGATGGAGACAGATCTCAGGTGAATCAGCTCTGGTGACAGCTTGGTCTTGGATTTCTGGCACTGGAAGTTAACAGATCGATCAGTCTCATGTTGTGTCTTAACTATGGCAGCCTTAGCAGGGCATCCACCACAAAACAACTGGCTGTTTTACAAACAAAAGTAAAGCTCAGGCAAATGCTGAAGGGAAGGAAGTCCCCACAAAACATGGCATGTCTCATGCTGCTATTCGGGTATGCCACAATCGACAAAATACCAGTTCACGAAGAAACTCCGAACTCCAAAGATTGACAAAAAGGGGCACGTGGGACTTTCTGGGCTCTATATTTTAAAAGGAATTTACACAGGCATATGCATGTGTGCTTCTGAGAACTACAAGACCAAATAGAGATATGTATTAAGAAATATACTGACAGGAATCAGCCGTGCATGCAGTGGTAGGGACTGGTGAAGCAAATCTGAAATCTGTAGGCCAGTTTAGGGAAGGACTGCTAATAAATTAGTTCCCTCTCAAAAAATTAAACAGCATTACTACATGTAATTCTACTCACAGGCATATATTTAAAAGAGTTGAAACCACATGTTCACCAAAAAATGTATGCATGAATATTCATAGCAGCTTTATTTATTAAGGCCCAAACACAAGTGACATAAATTCTTCCCAACTGAAAAACTGATGACTACATTGTAGTATTTGTATACAAGAGTTACTCAGTCATAAAAGGGAACGAGGTGCTGATTCATGCTTCAATGTGGACTAACCTTGAAAACGTGATGATGAGCCAGTGAGATGATCAGCGGGTAAACCTGACTGTAATTGTCACCAAGCCCGACAGCCTGACACCAACCCCCAGGACCCACGTGGTGGAAGAAGAGAACTGACTTCTGGAGAACATTATGGCATATGTGAATAAACAGACAGATACCATTTTTAAAAAGACATTAAGTGAAAGCAGCCACACAAAAACGCTGCATACTGTATGATTCATTACCCAGTGAAGGCAAATCCCCACAGCCAGAGAGTGGGGCAGTCGCTGGCAGTTAGTGGCTGCCAGAGGCGCAGCTTTGAAAGCGGGTTCAGAGGGTCTGAGTGTGGTTCTTGGTGCTTGCAGGGGAGGCCCTTTACCAGCTGAGACATCTCTCTGGCCCAAGACTGCTACTTCTTATAGAGCCTCTTTCTGAACTCATGAAAATACTGCGAAGTTAGCCATGTTCGTATGACTTTTGTGAATATTCTGAAATCTACTGCTCTGCTTCTGAGGGTGAGTTTTGTGCTATGTGAGTTATCTCCCAACACAAGTCCTATCTCTTGTCCTTGAACTACTCTGGTGCCTTGCCTTTTTCTCAGAAAGACTTTACTTATTAACCCAAACCAGAAGCTGGGTGGACTTTTCCCCATTAATTCTTTGAGAATATTTGAAGTGTGAAAACCTTGAGCAGTCCATGAGTATCATGATGCCTTCACCAAGTCAAGAGTAGTACCAAACAGCCCATTCTTTGCCACACAGCTATGGCACCCTCACCCGAGAGGTAACCATTTCTCTGACTGCTCTCACTATAGTTCAGTTTGGTACCTTCTTCAATGTCATGGCAACAGCATCATGCATCCTGAGTCTTGGTATGATACTGTGTCTGAGGTGCATTCCTGCTATCATACACACCCCGAGCTTGTCTATTTCCACTGCTGTTTCATAGTCCAATGCATAAGAATAGTACAACTATCCATTCCACTCATTTTCTTCCTTTTGTGACAGGGTTTCTCAATCTTCTATGTAATCAAAAATGATCTTGAATTTCTGGTCCTCCTGCTCACACCTCTGCTGGGATTATGAGCCTGTGCCGTTATGCCTGGTTTCTGTGGTGCTGGGGATAGAACCAAGAAGGGCTTCATGCTTGTTAGGTCGGCACTCTGTCAACTGAGCTATAGCCACAGGCCCCTATCCTTTCCACTCTTGGTGGGCTTTTGCATAATTCCCAGTTTAGGGATACTGAGAATAAAAATGCCTTTTTTTTCATAGCTATGGATCAAATTCAGGGCCTTGCATGGTAGGAAAACTCTCTACTATTGAGTTACATCTCTAATCCCTAAACTGTGTATGTGCACACACACATGTATTTTAAGGATATATGTGTACAGTCGGGTATGGATGCACATGTGTGCATGTATGTGTATATGAAGGTTGGTATACGGTGTCTTCACTGTTCTCCACTTTTTTTTTTTTTTTTTTTATTGAGGCAAGGTCTGTCACTGAACCTGGAGCTTACTAATTTAGCTAGATTGTCTGGGTAGCAAGTCCCCAGAATTCTCCTGCCTCTGCCTCTCCTGTGCTAGGGTCACAGGCATGCACTGCCATGACTGGTTTTTACTTGCATGCTAGGGTTTCAAACTCAGATCCTCATGTTTGTGAGGCAGGCAGTTTCCCAAATGAGCCATTCCCCAGCTCATTCAAATATTTTTCACATTAATATTACTGCTAAATGACAGAGAAGCACCTTCCCATCCAGCCTGTGCAAACAAGCATCCAGATTTATGCTGGGGGTCATCAGGGTCTTCATGCATGCTCCAGAGAAGTTTCTAAAAAGGCCCAGCACACCCTTCTGCTAGTGAGCTGACACAGGTGTGTGCTTCCAATCCAACCACCAAGTCAGCCTCCAGGGGGAGGGGTCTGATCCACTCAGAGTCCTGAAGAAGGAATTTCACAAGTCTGGCTGACCTTGTGTACTGCCAGCTAAATGTTGAGCAACAGAGAGTCAAAACTAAAGGCATTCAGTTGGCCCCTGATCTCCTATTTCAGTTTCTTGAGGTATTCTGAAGGACAGCTGGTATTTTACTCTTCTTTCACAAGAGCTAACAAGAGGCCAAGCCTCTATCCCCTTGGCGTTGACCTTGACTCTCACGAGCCTTTCTGTCTCCTCAGCTGAGGCGAGGACATTCAGCCAGTAGTTATGCTAGGCCCTTTGGACTCCAGCTTCCTGGGTTCCAACTGCTTGCTAGGCTTCCTGACAGGGGCCTCTGGGAGCCAACAATGCCCTGTGTGATGTCACTGGGTTCTGAGGGGCAGCCTGTGGTGGCGTGTTAAACACTCTGCTACTGCAAGTAGCCCAGCACGATCCAGCACCATCTAGACAAAGTACATCTTTTCATCATTCACAGACCTGATTTCACTTATGACTCTGCTTGGCAAATGACTTGCTTTCGAAGCTGCCAGAGTGGTAACCCCATTGACAAGTAAGGAGACAAGGGAACAAAGGGATGAGGGAACAAAGGTACTCAGGAAGTCCAGGCACCTAGATCAACGAGAGCACTGATCTACTGGACCTGGGTTATCACAGATTCTAGGGAGCAGTACTGAAGTGAGCTGATTACCACGGAGAAGGTGGTCACTAGTCTAGTCTGGCTATGCCTCACTTCTGGAAGAAAGATACTGTGTAGGCTCCAGCTCCTAACAAAGGGAATCTGTGATACACTTGTGTGTGCTCTTAACATTTATTTTAAAAAATTAATGAAGGGGAAAGCCTTTAAAGTGTGAGGTTATATGTTCTGTCTATAGAGCAGCATCAGGAAGATAAAGCATTATAAAGTAGTATTATTATTTTCAGAAAAAATTAGTCATGGCATCAATCAAAAGCAAGGTCATGCTCTCCTGATTCTAAAATCTCACATTTATGTGGGGAGGGGATGTGTGCCCACATGTATCTTTACATCGATGTCTTTCCAATGACTTCATCGTATTTTTAATTTTTCTTGCATTTGTTTTGAAGGGAGCTAGGGTTTATTTTAGCTTACCATTTGAGGGCGAGAATCCTTCCTGACAGCAAAGGCAGGACAGCACAGTGGCGGAGAGGGAGGTGCCTGGGCCCCTGGCGTTTGCAGCCAAGAAGCAGAATGAACTCCTGTGCTCAGGCTTTTCCTCTCTCGTTCACCTGGGCCCCGGGCCATGGAACGGTGTCCCTATATCTAGGGTGATGTTCCCACCTCAGTGAAGCTGATCTAGATAATCCCTCACGACAACACTGAGAGGCTTCTCTCTCCAGTGACCCTGGATCCTGTAGAGTTGACCATAGTAACTGTTACAGGGAAGGGGGCCCTGGCAAGGCCCCTTTAATACAGCACGCTGATAGCTGGGCAGTGGGGGCTTGCGCCTTTAATTCCAGCACCTGAAGGCAGAGACAGGTGGATCCCTGTGAGTTCGAGACCAGCCTGGTCTACAGAGTGAGTTCCAGGACAGCCAGGGCTACACAAAGAAACCCTATCTGGAAAAATCAAATCAAACCAAATAAATAAAAAATGAAAAAACAAGGTATGCTGATAAGGTCTGGGATGGATATTATCATTTTATAATCGTTGGTTGGGGAAAGTTTCACTACACACACATACATGCACACAATACACACATACACACACACATTAATTCTTTGACGGCTTCCTGTATGTACATGATGGATTTTAGTTATTGTCCCTTCCAGTACCCTCTTCCACCCTCCCTCCCCTCCTGTTGAAACCCTCTTCTTTGTAACATGTTTCTGTCCTCCTCGCAAATCTATTTTGTGTGTGTCACCCACTGAGTTTAATTATGCTGCTTGGATGAGCACGAGTGGAAGACTCTTCAAAGGAGCATGGACAGCTAGCTACCTTGTTTCTTGGGACAAGGCTCACGGAGCCTGCAGCTCACTGACTGGCTAGACTGCCTTTCTCTCTCCAACTCTGGTATTGGTATTGCAAGTGCATGCTGCTGCACCCAGCCTTTTCCTTTCTTTCCTTTTAAGATTTATGCGTGTGATTGTTTTACGTTAATGTATGCATATTAATTATGCCTAATGCCCTAAGAGGACAGAAGAGTGCGTCAGATCCCCCTTGCACTGAAATTACAGATGACTGTGAGTCGCAGTGTGGGTACTGGGAACCAAATCCAGGTCCTCAGCAAGAGCAGCCAGTGCTCCTAACGAGCCAGAGCTCCAGTCCTGATGCACCTGGGTTTTGTACGGGTGCTAGGGACTGAGCCTGAGGCTTCATGCTCACAAAGCGTGCACTTTACCTGTTAGGCCATCTCCCTAGCCCTGTGTGTGTGTGTGTGTGTGTGTGTGTGTGTGTGTGTGTGTGTGTGCGCACGCGCGCGTGCGCGTGTGCGTTTATGAATTCAGGCGCACATGCCATGGCAGGCATATGAAGGCCAGAAGACAATGTGAGGTGTTAGTCCTTGCCTTCCACCTTGTTTGGTAGTCTTTTTGTGTCCACCACTGCATATGCTGGCCTAGCTGAGCTTCCTGGAGTTCCCCCGTTTCTGTCTCCCTTCTTTTCACAGATGCACTGAGATTACATGTGTACACTACAGTGTCTACCTTTACATGGGTTCTGAGGATTCAAACTCAGGCCTCATGCTTGAACAGCTAGTGCTCTGCACACTGAGCTAGCTCTTCAGCCTGTCTTACATTTTAAAGCTTTATGATTCTGTGATGTCTATGTGTGTGTGTGTGTGTGTGTGTGTGTGTGTGTACATGTTTGTGTTCTCCTTTTGCTTTTTCCTTGTTGGCATTTATAATTCACATGTATCCCCACTGAAGGAGGAGGAGGAAGAAGAAGAAAAGAACATGGAAAGTGTTTTTCTGAGTTATTTGATATCTGCAAACATGTTTATTCTGCTCTTGATTAGGTTTTGACTAGTTGTAAAATCTTGGATTGATATTATCTAATTATGAATTTGTAGGCATTCTCTAGACTCTTTCTGAATGTAGTGTTGCCACTGAGAAGTTTGCTGTCGTCCTCCGTGAAGGTCAGCTCTCCTGGGACATTCCCATCTGCTGCACTGGCCACTCTGTGTTCTTTGTTGATATGATCATCTCCTCCCCTCCACTTCTTCCACAGCTTTCTGGAATTCCTTGCTAGTTAGATGCTGCTGTAAGAATGTCTAATCTCAGCGCTGGAGAGATGGCTCAGAGGTTAAGAGCACTGACTGCTCTTTCAGAGGCCCTGAGTTCAATTCCCAGCAACCACATGGCAGCTCATAACCATCTGTAATGAGATCTGGTGCCCTCTTCTGGCCTGCAGGGACACATGCAGACAGAACACTGTATACATAATAAATAAATAAACCTTAAAAAAAAAAAAAAAGCATGTCCGGCCTGAGATTGTCCCTTACTCTGTCATTCTGCTGTACTTTCCAGAAAATCCCCTTCTATTTTTCAATCTTCTGCTGATTTTGCTAACTGTGACAGGTACAATTTAAATTTCAACTGTCCCTTTTTCTTCTCTGTTGTCCTTTTTCTAATTCTTTGAGTGTGCTTTCCTTGATTTCTCAGTTTCAGTATTCTGCAAGTTTTGGGTTGTTCCTCTTTTGTGGCTCTCCACACATTTTCCCCCTTTCTGAAGGTTTTCCTCAAATGCCTTGGTCAATCCTTGGCATATGCGTCAGTCCACATGGGCAAGCAGAACAAAACATCACAGAGTATCTGGCTAACACTAGGAATTTATTTTCTCACAGCTAGAAGTACAAGGTCAAGGCACTGGCAGGGTGGACTCCACGTAAAGCTTCTCTTCTTGACTCACAAATGGCCCCCTTCTTGACTAACCCCCACATGTCCTTTTCTCTGTACATGTTTCCTGGCTATCTTCTAAGGTCACCAGTCCTACAGGATCAGGACCCATCCTATGAGCTCATTTCATCTTCATCACTTCCCTAAAGGAGGTTAAAATTAAAAGATTAAAAAAATGACCTCTTTCACAAAAATGGTCACATTGTGGTTAATGATTTGGCATAATTTTGGAGAGTTGTGGTTCAGTCCATATCAGCATTCCATTCCAATTGAAAAGCAGGACAAAAAAGCTATTGGACAGTCTGAGTATTGGAGCAGGTATCTGCAGAGGAACTAGCATTTGTGGAAAGCTCTACAACAGTGGTTTTCAACCTATGGGTCACAACCCCTTTGGGGGTTGCATGTCAGATGTCCTGCACACATTACAATTCATGAACTGTACTTCAATTACAGTGGTGTGTTATGTGTTAAGTGTTACGGAAGGCTGAGAACCACTGACCCAGAGCCTCAGCAAATTAGTCTCCCCAGGGCCCATCTCCTTTTAGAGCAGTTCTCCCGTGGCCCGTGCCTCTGTAGATCATTGATCCTGGCTGGACTTTGCTGTGCACTGGGGTGAAGAGCGCCCCCTTCTGATCACACGTGTGTGGACATGCCAAGGCCCTGCTCACTCCTACCGAGCTGCTCAAGCAGCAGCTCAACCTGTTTCTGCTTCGCAGCCCTCGCACTTCCAACTCAGGCTGTGATCTCCTGTCTCCTTCCAAAATGTGAGCATGCGGCCAATAACCTTGTCTTGAAGGTGCTGTTAAAATCTCATCTGCCTTGGCTCTGGATGTGGTTCAGTTGGTAGACTTTTTCTAGCATACACAAACCCCTGGGTTTGGTCCCCAGTACCATATAAAACCAGGCATGGTAACCCATTCCTGTAATCTCAGCACTCAGGAGAATCAAAAGCTCAAGGTCATCCTTGGCTACAAAGTGAGTTTGAGGTCAACATGAACTACATGAGACCCTGTCTAAAACAAAACAAAAATAACAAAAAACCTTACTTGTATTTATGGCCCCAACCTACAATAACAAGAGTGTTTAGCTTTGTTTTTATTCAGTTGAGTCAAGAAGAAGATACAGACACATGCATGGGAGACCACTGCCATTGAAAGAAAACTCTTAATATACAGTAGTATCATAAGTGCTCCAAGTTCATCACCAGGTTCTGCTGATCTGAGTCTGCCACATGTGCTGCAGAGCTTCCCAGAAGCCAGCACTAAGAATGCAGCACGTTCTGCATTTTCCTCTTGGCAGGCTGGAGCTCCTGGATACTGTGTCCATCATCTGCTCACAGGTTTCCCCAAGCATCTACTGCATACAAGTGACCATAAGCAGGAACACTACTCATCATGTTCTGTAAAACACACTGCACCCTTTCTCTCTCTCTCTCTCTCTCTCTCTCTCTCTCTCTCTCTCTCTCTCTCATGTGAGTACTCATGTGTATTGAGGCCTAAGGTCAACACTGCGTATCGTTCCCTGATACTTTCCTCATTTATCCTTTGAAACAAGGCCTCTCACTGAACCTGAAGTTCAGTACTTTGTCCAGGCTGGCTGGTCAGTGAGTTTCAGGGTCGTTTCCTGCTCCTCACTGTGGGTTTAAAATCTGCTGCTGACAGCTCTAGCTGATTGATTTCACCATCAGAAGGACAGCCTCATTTTAGCAATTCTGCTGAGAAAAGCTTTAGTTGTATCTGACCGGGAATGTCAATGTCACTATGGAGACATTCAGGATAGGCATTCCTATCTATCCATCACTGGTTAGAACTCAAACCACTCAGTGTTGCTGGAGAATTTCTCTCCAGCTCGCCGCCAAGTCCTGCCAGTCCTGAAGCCCACTTATAAAATAAACACACAGACGCTTAAATTATTTAAACTGCTTGGCCATTAGCTCAGGCTTATCATTGTCTAGCTCTCACTCTTATATTCAGCCCATTTCTATTAATCTTTACTTTGCTACGTGGCTTGTGGCTTACTGGTACTTTACATCTTCCTTGTCCTGGCAGCGGCTCCAGGTGGTTCCTCTTTCCTCCCTCCTTCCTCAATTCTCCTCTCTCCTTGTCCCGCCTATACTTCCTGCCTCGTCACTGGCCAATCAGTGCTTTATTTATATAGAGCAAAATCCACAGCACTTCCCCTTTTTTTTTCTTTTTCAAAAAGGAAGGTTTTAACTTCAACATAGTAAAATTACATATAACAAAATAATTATCAAGTAAGAATTATATTTACAATATTAAAGAAGATATCTATCTTATATTTGTGAGTTTAAGGTTTTATATCTAACTTATCTTTTATCATAACTAAGGAAAATTTAAGTATCTAGTCTTTAACCACATCAAAGACCTCAGAAGGATATAATACTACCTGAGAAATGGGAGATGGATGCAAGCAACTTTTGGGAGTCTTGCAGGGTAGACAGAGACAGCTGGCAGCCTGGACAGTCATCTAATGTTCCTTTGTAAAGTTGGGGCATCTGTGTTCAGCCCACAGGCCTAGAGTCTCTCAGTCACTTTTCTCTGTGTCTTGTAGAATGTCTGGCAGTTTCCTCTGCAAAGCAGGAACCTGAAGGACCATTTTGTCAAGCAAAGTTCAATGGTCATCTTTCTATGGGTCCTGCATGTCCAGTTGATCAAGCAGTCCAGGAAAGAACAGTTTCTTGCCCAAATAGCTATTTTTGCCAAGGTGAAGATAAACTCCATATGGAGTGTCTTCGATGCCCATCCTCTTCTCTGAAGTAAATCGGTGCTGTCAGGAGCAGACATGTCTTACTGTCCAGAAAGTCTAAATTTTTAAAACATTTTAAATGCCATATTCTGTAAGTCTTTGAAGTGTTTGAAGACTACCTCTCTATCTGAAATATATCTATGTATACCTAGAAGACTTAACTAACATGGGTACAAATATGACTATCATAAATGACTAATTATTAATCTATTTTTTAATTATCCATTACAAGTTTAAATGAGTTACATAAACATAATACCTCAAACAAGAATAGAAATATATATATATAGTATAACAAAATTAAGTTTAAATTTGTATCAATAAACTAAAATCTATAGCAATGTAAAACATTTTAAACAAGTTGTTACTCTTTAAAAGTAGGTTCATTAATCTAGAACTCAAACCACTCAGTCCATTTATGGTCTCTCAGCAGTGGACCACTGCGCTCACGTCTCTCTTCAGCATACAGCGTGGCATGATTTTACATTTCAGTCTGACTGGTGTCTGGTCAGAGTTTTAGAGAGCTACACTATCTCTCCAAGTGGGCTGGGCAGGCATTAGAGACGGATAGTGCTCTTTTGTGTTATCCCCTTCTCTCCTTGACCTCCCCACTCAGTGGTAGGGCAAAGAAGACTTTAAATTATGCTGCCTGTTTCATGCTGACCCATCCCGATGCTGATCCTATGGATATATGTGGGAAGAATTTTTGTGACAGCAAAGAGATAAACTTTACATATTCAAAAAGTATCAAAATGATTGTTTTTAAAACACTGGAAACAGTATTTTAGCCACATGGATGATTCAAACACCACTAAGTTATCTAATACAATCTAATATCTCTTACAATGATCTTGTCTAGGAAAATTGGAATTTAAAAATGTGCACTCCACAATGAAGACTATCATAGCTCAGTGTTTATTATGTGGATCCATGGCCTTCGGGCTCTGGACTGCTGTGTTAATGGCATATTCTCACTACAATCAAGAGAATAAACCACTGAAGAAAACCCAGGAACCTATCAAGGCTAGATCACTTGGAAAAAACGTGTACCAGCAAAACCGTGACTCAAAGGAAACTCCCAAACAGAAAGTTATTAATGGTAAGTCTGATACAGATGAACCTGGAAAACCAAAATTATACCCAGGAAGAAACTGATTTGTTTCTGTTAACTACTTTCAACATATCACAGATTTAGTATTTGGAAGAGTAAAAGAATGCCTTCCTTAGGCCAATATTTCATCTATGGATATATTATACACAGAATTCAACGGGGTATATACACATGCATGTACCACCTCAATTTTTCATTTTTATGTAATCTTCTATATTAGCCTCAGGCAGTTTTCTGTTTTCCACAGAAATGAATTTCAACAGGTGCAACAGAAATGTCACCACTGGTCCTTCCCCATCTATCAACCTCAAAGGCAGCTGCTGCCTGAATCCACCAGTGTCTTCCACATCCTCGGCACGCTGCCGTATGGCAGTTCTGGCATTGCATAGTTTAACATGTCTGGAGATAGTCTATGTCAATATCCTCTTGGAATTTGCTCTCCCCCAACACTCACTGTTGTAAGATTTGTGTTTATGTTTACACAGGTGATGGTCTGGTTTAAGAAAATAAGCCCCCAAAGGTGAAGAGAACAGTAAAGAGATAATAAATGGCTTACAAGTCAGATCTGTGTCCTGGGCTCTGCACTGCTCTGGGGCACTGCTGACAGCATCATGGAAGAGTAAGACATAGGATGGCCCCTCTGCAGCATCCCTATCCTGCTCTCACACTATACCCTGCCCCCTGCTTTCTCTCTTCTCCTTCTGTAGCTCCTGTAATACAGAGTTAGCTCTTTAGTTATGCCATGGGTCCCTGAGAATCTTTTTCTTTCTAGTTCATCTCTCTCTTGCTCACACCACAGCAATCCGATTGACCTGACCTGACCTCAAGTTCTCAGGCTCTGTCCTCTGTGTGGTTTAACCACTAGAGTTACCCTGAGTCTACTTAGATTACTGTAATCACCATTCCTATCATTTCCTTTCCATTCCTTAGCTGAGCTCTCCCTTTTCTGTCTGCTTCTGATGCTGCTGCAGTGACGCTCACTCAGTGTTAGCAACTATCGGTTGTCCTTCTGAATTCCATTCAGCTTTTGGTATGACATTTTCTATTGCATCCTGGACATTAAAAATATTGTGAGACACTTTAGTATGATTTCAAGCAGGTCTCCTTCACTGAGGTGTAGTGCAACTAGAAGCATTGTGGTGTCTGCCTGTCACTCACAAAAGCCAGTGAGCAAAGACAGAAATTGAATCTTAATACTTCACTTTATTATTCAGGCACCAGCAATCTGAGAGAGAGAGGATTAGTAGTCTAAAGGTCTGTCTTCCATTACATCTCTACCCAACAGATCATGGAGGTGGGCAGGGACAGAGGCCGCCGGTCACTCAGAGCTCAGTCTTGCCATTCTGGTTAAGGTGGCCAGCCACACTTTTGAAATTAGTTTTACACCTGTTTCTCACCGTCACCTCTTTCGTTCTTCCCTCATTCTGTGGATGTCTGGGCTCAAGTAAACAATGGATATAGTTAGTTGCTCTAGTATCAATCTTGTACTCCTCCAGGGGCGTCTGGCCTAGCACAGAGTTACCTCAGAACAAACAGACCATATACAGTGTGTCAGCACTGATTCCCTTCTGCGATACTGAGTGTAAGTGTGTCATTCAGTATAGACCGTGAGGATGCTCCTATTGGTCCTCTCTGTCCTCTATTAGGAGGAACAGGTAAGGAGGAGCGTTCTATCACCTTCGTGCCACAAGCCCTCCCTGCCCCATCTGTCCACAGCACTATGTGCACACCATCTTGTGGTAGACAGGTGATGTAAGAATTGAGGTCACTTTTGTTTCCACTTCAATGGAGCCCTTGTCACTGGGCACAGTGTCAGCCAGTCCTGTCTCTCCTCCCCTCCTTGTGCCCCATGGACACCAGAGTTAAAAGGCTCTAGTCCTCTAGTGCTCCCTGCCACCAGGTTCAAGGAATCAACTATCCTGGTTCACACTGTTTAGCTCCCCGCTGGGTCTCATTAGAGAGAAGGGGAAATAGACAGTCACCTGGCTCGACCCTGCCCCATCGTGCTGTCACAGGGGTGGGGGTGGGGGGCTGGAGGTTCAACAATCCCCTGACAATACATCAGGGAGACTCAGCATCTCCAGTTTCCACCCGGTGAGGCCCCAAACTCCTCCCGTCATTCTCCGGGCACCACCCAGGAGGGGGATCGGAGACTACTGCATGCTGCTGACCAGTGGAAGATTCGGCGCTGCTTGGCCCCACGGACACCACCAGGTGGGGCAAGAGGGATCCTGCTGCTTGCTTCCTTAGGGTGAGGGTGAGGTGAAAGGTCTCCACGCAAGTTTTTCCAAGTTCTGTGTTTTTTCTTCTTCTTGTTACTAGGCTACCCTTTCCCCCAGCTCTTTCTTGGGTTACAGAGAATGAGTGTGTCCTCTTGGAAGTTTGCTAAGGATGTTTTATCTGCGGCTACTTGTGTTTCACCCCTGTGTGGCATTTATGGAGTCTGTGAGTGTGTGTGTGTGTGTGTGTGTGTGTGTGTGTGTGTGTGTGTGTGTGTGAGACACCATTCCTTGGACTGCATACATAGGAAAAAGTAAGCAGTTGAACACACTGCCCTCTGCTCACTGACTGCAGATGCCATGTGACTGACTGCTGAGTGGCTTTTGCCGGGTATTTAAGACAACGGGAGAAGGGGCTGCTGCAGCACTGTAGGGGCCAAGTGTCAACGCTTTACTGGGAAGTCGGCTTTGGTTATGCGAATGCTCTGGACTTTCACCTTTCACTCTGTCGCCTGGGGGTAGTTGAGAGCCCAAGGAAAGGACTGTTCAGAAAAAGTCAAGACAGCGCGGCTCTGTGACTTACACCAGTGTGGCGGCAGTAGTAAGCTTTTACTTATGTGACTCAAATGACCTTTTCTTGCAGATAAGATTGGCTTTTTAGAGCCGGAATTTCACCAAGAATTTAAGCAATATGGACTTAATGCTGTTATCAGTAGAAGACTGGGCATGGTGAGAGAGGTGCCAGATTCCAGGGATAAAATGTACGTTCTGCCACTAACCAAACTTTAATTTTAGCACATTAGAAATCCTGTAGTACAAATTCCTTAGGATTTTAAGTCAGGCAATGTCAAGATCCTGATGTTTATGGTGTGAAGACCGCCTTCCCCCTTGGCAGAATATGTTGTAGAGGTTTTTAAGAGTTAAATAAATCCCTTGAAAGTTTTTACTCAGTCACAAGTGAGGGCTTCTGGCCAAAGCATTAATTCCCAATAGAAAATGCTTTGGATATCTGTATATCTTTTTCTTCATAGTCTGCTTCCTTTTCATTGTGTCTTCAGTTATCTGTGTTTATTGTGGTAAAATGCATATAAAATTGCTGTTAACGATTTTCTAGTGGACAATTCAGCGGCATCATGCACAGCCACAGTGGTGAGCAACCACGGCACCATCTGAACCGAAACTTTGCACCCCTCCCCTCCCCCAATCAACTTACAGCGTCTATGAATTTGACCACCCCATAGGCCTCAAAACAGTCAGAGCATACAGAATTTGTCTTTTGGAGGACTAGCTCATTTCACTTAGCACAATGTTCTTGAGGTTCATCTGTTCAGTATCATGTTTATTGATGCCTAAAATCATTTATGTTCCAATCATTTCCTGGAAGAGATTATCAGTTCCCATTAGCTAAAAGAAAAATGTTCAAGGTAAGAAAAAGATACACTCTCTAGTAATGCCACATTCCAGGATATTGGGGAGTGGACCATATTGCTGTATTGTGTGATATGTGTACAGCACAAGCATGTGAAGCCACAAACACCACTCATGACTGTGCACCCTCAAGAGATGGAGCGCTTGCACACAATGACACAGTGTAATTGAGTCATGTTAAAGCAAACAAAGTTGGCCAGGGATGTGGCTCGGTTGGAGTTTTTGCCCGGCACACACAAGGCCCAGAGTTAGCTCCCAGCACCACATAAACCAAGAGTGGTGGCGAATGCCTGCAACCTCAGTGTTTGGAGGTGGAGGCAGGAGAATCACAGAAGTTCGAGGTTATCCTCAGCTACATGTCTCCCTTCCCTCCATATAAAACAAAAAGAATGTGAATGAGTTTAAATTTCCTTAAACTATAAACATGGTATTAATTTAATTTGAAGGACAATCTTTAAATCATTAAGATTTAACTACCACAAAGATTAATATTTTAATTCTAGTAGATTGTGAATTTCTCCCCATGCTATTATTTTCCCCTAAATCTTATCTAAAAATAGTGTGACTGCCTTGGTTTCTTTCTTCCATCATATAATTAGGAAATATTATTTTTCTTTCTTCCATCAAATAGTTAGGAAAAACAAAGTTGGAATATGGCTGCTTAAAACAAGATCTGAACAATGACAAAGGCCAGGGGCATATCAATATGGATAGGAGAAATCAAATTTGGCCTTATCCCTAGATAAGAGCTACAGGCAGCTAACAACTACCGCAAGTGGGAGAATTACTCTTCCCAAGAGATATGCACCCCAAATGGTTATCCAACCCCAGTGGTCAGTTTTGTATACACACACACACACACACACACACACACACACACACACACACACACACACAGAGACAGTAATACAGCCCAGCTGAGTGGCTGGCACACGCCTTTAATCCCAGCACTCGGGAGGCAGAGCCCGGCGGATCTCTGTGAGTTCAAGGCCAGCCTGGTCTACAGAGAGAGATTCAGGATAGCCAGGACTACCCAGAGAAACCTGGTCTCAGAAAAAACAAACAAACAAACAAAAAAAAAAAACCCAAAACCTGACACTAAACAGATCGAGCAGGCTTGGCCATTATCAGAGAAATCATTAGTTGGAACTTCTAGCTCGGCTTGCCTTGTTTTTTTGTGGGTTTTTTTTTGTGTGTGTGTGTGTGTTTTTAAAGATGTATTTATGTTTACTTTATTTCATGTGTATGGGTGTTTTTGCCTGCATGTATGTATATATACCATTTTTGTGCCTGGTGCTCCCTGGGGCTGGAAGACAACATCAGATTCCCTGGAACTGAGGTTATAGACAGCTGTGACTGAATGCTGGCATTCAGACCCAGTCCTCTGGAAGTCCAGCCAGTGCTCTCAACCAGTGAGCCATCTGTCCAGCTTTGCCTTAATTTCTTTCATCTGAATTTTTAATTAAAAAGTAAAATTTGTATATCTGTGGTACAGAGCATGTTTTGTGTACTATGGAATGCTAAATCAGGCAAATCAGAACAAGTATAATACCGTACGCTTATCCTTTTCACATACTGAAAACATTTAAGATCCACTTTCTCGGCAGTGTCAGGGTCACTGTACCACTGTGCTGTGTAATGGGGCTCCTACCTTGGCTCTTCTGTGTGGCCTCCAAGCATTTCCCCCCTCCCTTCCCCACCCCCGCCCCACCCTTCATCAACCACCTTGCTCTTCTACACACCCAAGTCAGCAAGTTGAACTAGCAGTTTCAACTAATGCAAAGATGTCATTTGTCCAATAATAGCCAAGCATCATCTCCAGCAGCAATCTGATGAAACTGTTTAGTGTTTTAGCGTGTGTGCACACACACATATATATATGCATACGTCCATATACACACATATATTCACACATGCGTGACTGAGCACTGGGGTTGGATAACCATTTGGCGTGCTTGTTTCTGGGGAAGACTGACTTGCCCCCCTGTGTCATTTTCACTCCAGCTTCTCTAGGTCTATCTTTATTGTGTGAAAATCTGAATTTCCTATCTTTAAAATTTGTATTTAGTTAGTTAGTTGTATGTGTATTTGCAGGTATACATATGTACTACCACAGGCTGGTGTGGAGGTCAAAGGTTCTCTTCTCTTCCTATGTGAAGCCCAGGGATCAACTCAGATCATCATGTCCCTTATCATCATGAACCATCTTACCTGTCGCTGAATTTTTGAGGCTAAATAGCATTCCATAGTGTGTATAAAGTTTATTCATCCATCTGCTGATGGGCATTTTGGTTGATATCATATCTTGACTACTGGGAATAATACTTCAATAGTGTGAGGGGCAGACATCTCTTATATAGACTGGATTACACCTGAGTGTATATCTAAGAGCAGAGTTGTTGGGTTATATTGTCCTCCACAATGGCTGTGCTAATCTTCCTCCACATTCTCATTATTTTGATAGTGACAATTTTAATAGATGTGAGTTGGAATCTCATCAATCTCATCATAGTTTTAATTTGCATTTCCCTAATGAATAGTGGCATTGAATATTTTATTGTATTGTATATTTTTCAATATACCCATTGACTACTTGTTTTCTTTTTTTAAAACTATTGTCTTTTTTCATTTAATTAATTAATTTATTTATTTTTTCTATTATCAGCTTGATACAGTACAAATTCTTTTTTTTAGATTTATTAATTTATTATGTATACAGTATTCTGTCTGCATGTGTCCCTGCAGGCCAGAAGAGGGCACCAAATCTCACTACAAGTGGTTGTGAGCCACCATGTGATTGCTGGGAATTGAACTCAGGACCTCTGGAAGAGCAGGTGGTGCTCTTAACCACTGAGCCATCTCTCCAGCCTGTTTTTTTTGTTGTTGTTGTTGTTTTTTTTTTTTTTTTTTTTTTTTTTTTTTTTTTTTTTTTTTAAAGACAGTGTCTTATGTATTCCTGGCTTGCTCTGAACTCACTATGTAGCCAAGAAAGTTTTCTAACTTCTCTGATTCTCCTGCCTCTATTTTTCAAGTGTGTACCACTATGCCCAGTTTTATGTGGTCCTGAGATCTAACCAGGACTAGATGAGTACTCTACTAACTGAGTTATAGCACTCTGCTAATTTTTGACTCTAGTGATAAACAATCTGGCTCTCAATCCCTAGTCAAATGTATGTTTGCAAGTATTTTTGCTTATTCTGAAGGTTATCTATTCATCCTGTTGGTGATTTCTTTTGTCATGCAGGTTTTCAGTGTGATGTAATTGCCGTGTTTATTCTGGCTTCTATCGCTCTGCTCTTGGGTCATATCCATTTGGGTGCAGATGGTGTGCTTACCTACCACTCCAGATTTTGCCAGGTTGCCACCTCACATGGTTTCTGTTCCTTTGAGCATGGTGCCAGCTTCCATTCAGCAGCTAACTTTCTGTAGTACCACCCACTGGGCTAATGATGTTAGTCAGGATAAACACTCTCCTTTCAAGATGCCTTCAATACATGTTTATCCTGCAGGTACACACACCGAAAATTCCTGTTGACTCATCCCCCGAGTCCCTCCTGCCCTGGAATTGTCCAGGAAATATTTCCCCTTTCACATAATTCAGTGGGAATGATGACTTTATTCTTTTGACTTCACTTGTCTGGCCCTAATTAATTACCTCCAGAGTGGCCACTGAGCCAATATGAGCCAATGAATTTTTGTTGATGGGGAAAAAGAAAGTCCTTCTGATTTATCCTTGGACGCGGGTGTGGTTTTACACACCTTTAATCTTAGCACCAAAGAAGCAGTGGCAGGCAGATCTCTGCAAGTTCAAGGCCAACCTGATCAACATAGCAAGTTCCAAGCCAGCCAAGGCTCTACGGTTAGATATGTCTAAAAAACAAAACAAAATCCCAAAGATAGACTGATTGATACCCACATTTCCCCCTCTGTGGCTTTAAGGAAGTAGAAACAAGCTTACAGGTTACAGGTTGCAAGTTGAGCCTTGTATAGGATAATTAATATATGCCAGACACTGTTCTGAACTGAGATCACTACCTATGAACTCACTAAAGCTTAACCTTTGAGGTAGGCTGGAGATACTGTTAATTATCACCCCAATGCTATTGTCAGAGTGATGGAGAGCAGTCCAGATGGCCCTCAGCCTTCTGATCCCATTATTTCCTTGAGATTCCAACTGTCTTCCTGTAACTAGGTCATGAGAGGTATTTGGGTCACCTTACAATACACTCCCTTCTATTTTTGCTGAGGCTAACTCCAAATAATGATATACTAGATCTTAACTTCTGTTTTTCACTTGTTTAACACAAAAGTAGTATGACCTTTTGCCAGTACTTGAAGGACATGTAGTCTACCAATTCCACTAAAATTCTTGGCCACAGCAGGTGTCACAAATATAATAATAAAACTCAGAAACCAAAGCAAAGAATACAGCACAGTAAATTTACTTTGAAGTTACCTTTCCATGAATTTAGACCACCATTTTTAGAATAGACACCAATATATGGATATAATCTGTGTTTTATATTATCTTCAAAGTAGACCTAAGATGGAATGTCAAGAAATAGAAATTATAAAGGGGAAAATAATTCCAAAGTGTGAGAAGAGCGTAAGAATTTAAATGGGGCCAGCAAGGTGGCATCTGCACACCTGAGCTTGCTCCCCACATGAGACTGAAGCCCACATGGCAGAAGGAGAGAGCTGGCTCCTGTAAGCTGTACTACCACCTCACATGCCCACTATGGCATGCACAAAACAAAATAAATACAGGTTAAAAAAATAAAGAATTCAAGGACAGACTGGAGAGATGGCTTACGACTCTTCCAGAGGACCAGAGTTTGACTCCCAGCACTCAGGTCAGGCAGCTCACAACTGCCTCGAACTCCAGCTCTGGGGGATCTGATGCCCTCCTCTTGCCCCCACAGGCACTGCATGCACATGTGTATGCTCACATAGCTGCAGACATATACACATACATGAAAATAATTTTTAAAAATTTAAGGACATTTTGCTTGTTATTTTTTTTTCCCCACAGCTGAGGACGGAACCCAGGGCCTTGCTAGGCAAGCGCTCTACCACTCAGCTAAATCCCCAACCATAATTTTTGTATTTTTTAATGTACTGTCATTGTATTGTCCTAATGTTCACTTAACTAAAGAAAGCAAAAGTAAGGATTGGCATTTGAAGAAGGCCTCAGAACACTTGAGGTTTTTTTGATGACTAATTCTCTCCCTATTTTCTTGCAGATGTCATCAGAAACACTACCCATTCAATCTACCCACTGCCAGCATCATCATATGCTTTCATAATGAAGAATTTCACACCTTGCTCAGAACAGTGTCTAGTGTGATGAACCTCACACCACACCACTTCCTTGAAGAAATAATTTTGGTTGATGACATGAGTGAAATTGGTGAGACAAACATTGACTGTCTATTTGGAAGGTGGCATTTTTCTCCAGTGATACTTGAGATTTGTTTTTGTTTTGAGGAAACGGTCTCATGTAGTCCAGGCTAGCCCCATCTTGAACTCCTGACCCTCTTGCCTCTACCTTCAATGTGTTGAATTCATGAGCATGCTTCATCACACATGGCTTGGCACTTGTATGTTTTACACAGAGAATGTTTCTGGTAGCTGTTGAGGGAAATGCCATAAATGATGCACTCATTGCTTATGGTGGAAAAGATTGACCCAGACCCTTTCATGATGGGTCCATGAAGTCAGCACAAGGGGTTGCCTTGACTTTAGGGATCACTTCAGAAAGAAGTGCCATCTAAATGGAAGAGGATAGATGGACCCAGATCCTGTCATGATGGGTCCATGACGTCAGCACAGAGGCTTGCCTTGTCTTTAGGGATCACTTCAGAAAGAAGTGCCATCTGAATGGAAGAGGACAGATAAGCTAGGGTTGCTCAAATGGCCAGTAAGAAAATGTTTTCGATAAAAGAAATGGCACTTTAAAAGCCAAAAATGAGACAAAACAGGGTGAGCATGGAACACTTCTGCATTTTATGAAGTTTATGTATGAGTGCAGAGTTGGAAGGATTCAGGAAAAGCCATAAAGCTGTAGTTATTTAAAAGGGACTACTCATGAAAGGCACTTTTGGAATTTTATCTCAAGAACATGGGGAGCTATGTCTATGTGGCTCAGCTGGTAGAGTATTTTGTCTAACATGCATAAAGCCTTGGATTCAATTCACAACACTGCATAAACTGGGTGTGGTGGTGTGCACCTCCAATCCCAGCACCAAGGAAGTGGAAGTAGAGGATTAGGAGATCAAGGTTATCCTTGGCTACAAAGTAAGTTCAAAGCCAATCTGAGCTACAGGAGAACATTCTGAACTGCTACCCTGTTCAAAAGTAAGTAATGAATGAATGGATGAATATGGAGAGATTAATAGGGAGATGATCTAAGCTAGGTACTTCACAAGAAAGAACTCAACCAACTGCAAGTAAGTAACAATTCCTCTATGCTTACTTTTTAGGATAGAATAAGGATACTAGAACAAAGTCTAGTTACCCATGCTTAGACTTTGAAATTGATTGTCTGTTTACAACTGAGTGTCAACCTTAGGCAAGCCAGGAGTGCCCGGATAATGATGTCAATACTGGATAGATTTCAGGCCTGCAAAGTCACCCAACCCACTGAGAAGCTAGTCTATGATGAACTTGAAAGAAAAAAAGGTATGCTGAGAAGAAAAGATATTCCAGGAAGGCCACCCTGTGGAAGTGACACTAGGTTGCTCTGGGTGTGACCCAAGCTAATGTTACTTTGTTTGGAAGTTATATGATATTGGCCAGATGCCTATCACATAACATTTCCATAGCAATCATCACCAACTGAGTCTTGTACATGGGATGGGTGCTTCTTCCTTCCCTCATACTACCTTATCTGCTCAGTAGAGCTGAGATGTCTATAGCTTGCTGGGCAGGAAATCTCAGTAAAGCTGGGTGCAGGGTACAGATGTGCCTACTGGCCAGAAGAATTCTGCTTTCTTACTCAGAAGTTCACAAATCCCACAGTCAGCATGCAGTTCCAGGAGTGATCATGTCTGCCAGCCTTTCAGCATAGCACCAAGAGTCTAGAGACATGGTGGTCTCTTGTCAGTTTGACAAGGTGTCTTGAACAACAAACACTGGTGCCAACAAGGGTGACCAGGGTGCCAACAAGCCCAGGTTGTTGGTAACAGCATTCTTTCTGTTTTTTAGATTGATGCCCTTTTGCTCCATCCTCTTTGGATCAAGTGAGCTCTTGGACCTCTTCATATAAGTCCCATTCATGGGGATTCCATCCTCATGATCTAATACTTCCCAAATCCCTACTCCTAGATGCTATCACATTGGTGGTTTTGACATATGCATTTGGAGCTGGTGAACACAAACATTCAGTCCATGATCTCTAGTGACCTGCTTATATATACATCTTGTATTTTAGTTCCCTTCAAAAGAGACCAAGAGGGTCACTACCGGTGGCCAGGACCCCAAGTGTGCTGCCACACCAGTCATCTCTTCCATTCCTTGACATCAGCCTTGACTCATGTAGAGCTGCAAACACAGGACGAGGGGTGTTGTGTTCCAATGGAACTCAGGATCAATATATTCCTTACACTAATTCAGAATGACTTCATCATGAATTGTATAACAAATTTTGAACAGAAACCTGTCTTTCCTGAACATGGCCACAGACAATGCCAATGGGCTTCCTCAGCTTGAGGGAACGGGTGCAGGTGGCTCTTGAACTTGCTTGGTTTGATAATTCACCTTCAAGCCACTACAAAATTAGAAGCAAAATTAATCACAGCACAACTTGTGTAGTTAGTAGTAAAATCAGGTTATACCAAAAGCCTTAAAACCTACACTTTTTCTACTAAATTGTAATAAGGATGGAGTAAAGCAGAGACATGTCACTAAAAGCACAAAAATTATACAGTTTGATTATAAACCACTTTTCTTGTGGATATGAGGCTAACCAGGGCCACATTGAAATCTATGCAGTAGTGGGCTTTTAGAAATTGGTCATAATGACAATGTTTGAATTACTATAGCTGCAGTTTATAAATTGTCAAATGTCAAATATTTTTTCAGATGATTTGAAAGAAATACTGGACTATCAGCTGGAACTTTTTCGAGGGAAGGTTAAATTAATAAGAAACAAAAGGAGAGAGGGTCTCATTAGATCAAGGATGATTGGCGCCGCCCGCGCTTCAGGTATGAACGTTGTTCTAGGCCAGGAGCCGGCGTGTTAACTGCTTTCCTTGTGCTGTCACTAAGGAGGAAAGGGTCATGTGGCTCACAGTATCAAGGTTCACAGCCTGACTCTGCAAGACAGGCATGGCAGACTTCAGTTGATCCCAGGGACCTGAAGCCATGAAAAGCAAAATGTAAAATAATGGGAATGACTGTCTAAAGACAGCAAACTCCTGCCCTCCTGTCACAGGTGTGGACTAGACTCCAGATGGCACCCTCCGAGATTTCCAGGTTCTTGTGTCTTGAAACAAAGAAGCAGAGGTCAAATTTAGGCATCATTTCTCAGGTGTCATCACTGTGGTTTTGTTTGTTTGAGGCAGGTTCTCTCACTGACCTGGAACTCATCAAGTAGACTGGACTAGCTGGCTACCTCAGGGATATACCTGTTTCCAACTCCCCAGTGCTAGTATATAGCGGCAATTAACAAGGCAATTCCACGCATTTTATATGGTAATTAAAAGACGTTTATTTCAGGGATAACTTACAACCAATAAAGGGTCCTTACAGGATCTGGGAGAGATGAGGTGTAATCCAGCGTGGTTCTCTGGAGATCTCTGACTTGGTCTGCAATCCAGTATCCAGGATCATGAGGAGCCAAGAGAGCAAGCATGTATGCATCTCGGGCCTTAAGGGGTCTCCTCTCGGCCATGTCCCAGGGGCAGGTCACAGGCAGGTGTGGCAGTTACTTGCTGTCACCTAGGGGCAGTGCTTCAAGGTCAAAGCTGGAATAGCTACCCACTACACTAGGATTATAAGAACAGGTCACCAAGCCCAGATGGTTTAGTTTTGTTTTGTTTTCTTAATGTAGGTAACAGGGATTAAATTTAGGTTCTCATGCTTGTAAGCACGTTAATGATTGAGCCATCTCTCCAGTCTCCTGAAAGGATCTTTGAAAAGGAAAGCTCTTCTCAGGTCTATCTACTCTGCTAGACTTTTCTCTAGGCCATCCTCTAACCTGCAGCTCTCCAGCCTCCTAAGAACACTCACAGTACATGGGGTCTCACCTTTCTGGACAAAATAAAACATGTATTTCTCATTTCCCTCAATGCAACTGAGGAACCAGCATATAGTAAATAGTCAATGAATACTCATCGCAACCAGCTTGCATTTGGACTGAATATCTTTACCCTAGGGGACCTTGCTGGCTAGTTTTATGTCAACTTGACAAACACAAGAGTCATCAGAGAGAAGGGAGCCTCAGTTGAGAAAATGCCTCCATAAGGGCTGTAGACAAGCCTGTAGAGCATTTTCTTAATTAGTGATTGATGTAGGAGAGCTTAGTCCATTGAGAATGGCACAACCTCTGGGCTGGTGGTCATGGGTTCTATAAGAGCAGGCTAAGCAAGCCATGAGAAACAGGCCAGTATAAGCAGTTCTCCTGCGTCCAGGTTCTTGATCTGTTTGAATCCTGTCCCGACTTCCTTCAATGATGGACTATGATGTGGAAGTGTAAGCCAAATAAACCCTTTCCTCCCCAAGTTGTTTTTGGTCATGATATTTTATTACAGCAACAGTAACCCTAAGACAAGAACCAACGTTAGTCTGCTCTTGCCTTCACAGGGGACATCCTGGTGTTCTTGGATAGCCACTGTGAGGTGAATAAAGTCTGGCTGGAGCCCTTACTGCATGCCATTGCTAAGGACCACAAAACCGTGGTGTGCCCTCTGATGGATGTCATTGATGAAACAACACTGGATTATATAGCGGCACCCATTGTAAGGGGAGCTTTTGACTGGAACCTGGGCTTTCGATGGGACAGTGTTTTCTCATATGAGCTGGACGGCCCAGAAGGACAAAGTAAACCCATCCGGTGAGATTCTTCTTGTTTGGGGGACTATAAGTGAAAATCAAAGTTTTGTTTTGCCACTCTTTACTTTCTTCTTTTCCTTCCTTCCTTTCTTCTTTTTTCTTTTTCTCTTTCCTTTCTTCCTTCCTTTCTTAGCAGGGTTTCTATATGTAGCCCTGGCTGTTAATATCAATTCACATGAGTCTATTTAATGGGTAATGGTGATTTATTAAGATACAAATTCAGCCAGACATGGTGGCACACGCCTTTAATCCCAGCATGTGCCACTATGCCCAGCTTGCCACTTGTTTCTTCAAGTATTGAGTTTGTTTCAAGTGACACTGTGCCATGTGCCACACCACATTCAAGAAGCTACCATGGCTGGTGAATGCTGCCCTGATTTCCAATGCCCACTGTGTGTGTGTGTGTGTGTGTGTGTGTGTGTGTGTGTGTGTGTGTGTGTGTGTTTGCATGAAGTGTGCTCATAAGTCTCTGTATGCATGTGGAGGTCAATCTCAGGTGTTGTTCCTTGGAACTGTCTACCTTGGTTTTTGAGACAGAGTCTCTTACTGACCTAGAACTCACTAAGTATGCTAGAATTGCTGGCCAACAGGCCCCAGGGATCTGCCTCTTTCCACACCCTCAACACTAAGGTTTCAAGTGTATGCCACCATGCTCAGATATTTTAGATGGGTTCTGGGGATCAAACTCCTGTCCTCATGATTGCAAACCCGGCACTTCACTGACTGAGCATCTTAGCCCTCAGCATCTTTCTCTCAGCGGCAGGAAGAAGTTGTCTGGTGATCAAGGAGCAAACTGGCGTGGTTAGGAAGTGTGGACATCTTTGCCCCAGTGTTTCCAGGTGTAACTTCCTGGGTTGAGAGGAACACGACTCTCCTAGTTCTTTTGTCTTGGAAACTGTGTTTGTAAATGTGAACATAAGGTGACCACATCTGGAGGGGCTTCCTGAAGGCTAGGTCTACATTTCCTGGAAACTCTGATATGAGACGCTGCCCAGACCAGGCAGCTGCATTTTCTAACCCTGGAGTGGAACTGTGTGGCCTGACAGTCATGTTTACACTTCCTTACTTGTGAGTTCTAGAGGGCAATACTCTGAAGTAACGAGAATCAAATGCCCATAAAGTTACCCACTTCATGTGGATTGCCATCTCCTGGGCTTCTTCTGGTATTATTGGACATGACAACATGTCAAGGAACACACCCAGAAGCATGCTGTCCCCTGCTCTGCTTCTCAGACACCATCCCTGCAGACCTTTGTTCTCTCTCTTCCCCTCCTCATCGTCCTCTTCTAGCTGACACCCCAGTGGCTACATCCCACCACACTGCAGCCATACATTTGCGGGTCTTTGGTACCAAACCATTTCCACCCTCTGTGTGCCTTGTTCCTTCCCAGGAACTGATGTACTCTCTCAAAATTGAGCAGATAGAAACCAGTGTGCCGTGCCTCATCCATGGACCACAGTCCATGACACCACAGTCCTGTTCTCAATCACCCTCTTCTCCCTAACCTTGATTGTATTCCTTAGCCTATACTGTCTGGCCACACCTGGACATGCTACTCTCGAGAAGCAGTCTTGACTCATAACTCAAGGATGGAATTAAAACAACTAAGGAACTAGAAGGGATAGTTGTGAAATTACATAGTAGTTTATGCAAGCCCCCTCTGGAATACTATGCAGTTTTGTATGTGCCTACAGAGCAACAGCCATCTTTCAGCACTCCTGCTTCCCACTCCAGAGATTGCCCAGCCTCAGGAAGCCTGTTCTCAACAAAAACTTTACATTACACCTGCCTATTCCCTGGCTGTCCCCACTGATCAGGTTTTCTCAGCCTGTGGTTGGGACTACAAAGGACAGATCACCTGCTGGCTCCCTTTCCCACCCATTCAGATGATTCTGGAGCTAGACTAGCTTCTCTGCTCTTGAATGTGCACAGAGCAGTGAAGAGGGCAGGCAGGTAGCAGCATGGTATCACACAGTGCTGCTGCAAGGGGGAGCTTAGATGCTCCGAGCTCGCTGGCTGTCTATAATCATGGTCTTTTGGTGGACCAGTGTGCCAGAGAGGACTCCTGCCACCCAGTGCTCCAATGGGGACATGCAGCACCCAGTGCAGCAGACAAGAATGGTCCTATGAGAATACAGACAAGCTGCTTTCTCAATAAAAACAAACACAGCTTTACTTTCTTTTCTTTTCTAATTGGAAATAGGTTCTTTTCTCACACAATATATCCTGACTACAGTTTCCCTTCCCTCCACTCCTCCCAGCTCTTCCCTTCCCCCAAGATCCACTCCCCTCACCTTTGTTTCCTCTTCAGAAAAGAGCAGGCCACCAAGAGATGAGAGCCAAACAGGACAAAACAAGACACAATAAGACAAGGCAAAAGCCCTAATTATCAAGGCTGGATAAAGTAACCCCATAGGGGAAAAAGAGTCCCAAGAGCAGGCAAATGCAAAGGACCTTGTGTAGCCTCATGCAGCCCAGTGCTTGCCGCTTCAGTCCCTGTGAGCCCATGTGAGCCCTCCTTAATTGATTCAGTGAGCCATGGTCTCCAGCTCTTCTATTCCCTCCGACTCCTACAGTCTTTTCTCCCCCTCCTCTTTGAGGTTCCCTGATCAGAGACCTCCAATTTAGACTCTCTCTCTCTGCATCATGTCTGGCTGTGGGTCTCTGCACCCACACACATCTGCTGCCTGAACAAGTCTCTCTGATGACGACTAGACTAGGCACTGATCTATGAGTACAGCAGAATATCACTAGGGTGTCTTTTTTTTCCCGGTTGTCTTTGGTTCTACTCTAGGACTCTGGGCTCCCTCTTGTGGCATGGACTTCAAGCTAAACCAGATATTGGTTTGGCTTCTCCCACAAGTTCTGGGCCACCATTACCCCAGCACATCTTGCAGGCAGGACAGACTGGTTGAGGGTTTTGTAGCTGGTTGGTGTCTAGGTTTCTCTTTCCGTAGCCTGCAGAGTACCTTCTCACATCAAAGAGACTGAACACAGGGGTGAAGGCTCCATGCAGGTACCAGCTCGACCTCTCTACATTCAACTAGGTGTGTGGATGTTGTTCTTGGCAATGTCCCCCACCCCCACTGTCAGATTTTAGAAAGCAACCTGTAGTTGGAGTTTTCTCCAGACCCTCCTGGGCCTGCAGCTGCTCAGACCCAAATAAACACACAGAGACTTATATTACTTATAAACTGTATGGCCCTGGCAGGCTTCTTGCTATCTGTTCTTATATCTTAAATTAACCCATTTCTATAAATCTATAAGTTGTCACGTGGCTTACCAGTACTTTTACATCATGCTTCCTCTGTGTCTGGCTGGTGACTCCTGACTCAGCCTTCCTGTTCCCAGAATTTTTTTTCTCTGCCTGTCCTACCTATAGTATACTTTCTGCCTGGCTACTGGCCAATCAGCATTTTATTTATCAATTAATCAGAGCAATACATTCACAGCATACAGAAAGACATCCCCAGCACTCCCCCTACTTTTTTTAGGTTTTAACTTTAACATAGTAAAATTCATACAACGAAACAATTATCAAGCAAGAATTACAGTTACAATATCTAGTCTATTTATAATATCTAGTCTATTTGTATTTGACAAAATTAAAGAAGATATCCTATCTATCCTATATTTGTGAGTCTAAGGTTTCACATCTAACTTATCTTTTGTCATAACTAAGGAAATTATAACTATCTAGTCTAAGGATATGTTGCTTTGGAAAGGAGGCTCTGCTTTTGTTTCCACAGAAAGCAAGAGGCTATGGATTTGTTTCAGATTAAGATACATCAGGTTTGACCAGCCAAGAAAGGTCTGAAAGGTCTCCGATGACACCATGGCCCAGATGATCCAACATCCAGAACGTTTTCAAGGCAACTGACTCAGACAATACATCCTCACAGACTACTCCATAATCCTAAAATTCTTTTTGTGTCCCCATAAGAATACAGTGTCCTCATCCAGCAGGAAGTAGTATGAGAATCTATGCCCAAATTCCAAAAACATTGTTTATGAATGTTTATTTTTATTTATAACAGGTTGATTATAAATGCAATCTCTTTCTAAAGAAGAAAAGGGGATAGTATAGATATCATAAGATAAAAGGGTAGATTACTGAATCTAGTTTTAAAGAGCAACAACTTGTTTAAAAATGTTTTATATTGCTATGGATTTTAGTTTATTGATACAAGTTTAAACTTAATTTTGTTATACTGTATATATATTTCTACTCTCATTGAAGGTATTATGTTTATGTAACTCATTTAGATTGTAATGGATAATTTTAAAATATAGATTAATAATTAGTCTTCTATGATAGTCAAACTTATAGTCATGTTTTCTAGGTATACATAGATATAATTCAATTAGGTAGGTAATCTTCAAATACTTCAAAGACCTACAGAATACAGCATTTAAAATGTTTTAAAAATTTAGACTTCCTGGACAGTGAAACATGTCTGCTCCTAGCAGCACTGATTTACTTCAGAGAGGAGGATGGGCATTGAAGACACTCTATATGGAATTTATCTTCTTCTTGGTAAAAATAGCCATTTGGGCAAGAAACTGTTCTTGCCTGGACTGCTTGGTTGACTGGACATGCAGGACCCATAGGAAGGTGACCACTAAACTTTGCTTGGCAAAATGGTCCTTCAGGTCCCTGCTTCACAGAGGAAACTTCCAGACATTCTACAGGACACAGAGAGAAAGTGACTAAGAGACTCTAGGCCTGTGGGCTGAAGACAGATGCCCCAACTATACAGAGAAACTTTGGATGACTGTCCAGGCTGCCAGCTGTCTCTGTCTACTTTCTTAAGACTCCTAAAAGTTGTTTGCATCCTTCTCCCATTTCTCAGGTAATATTATATCCTTCTGAGGTCTTTGATGTAGTCGAAGACTAGATAGTTATAATTTCCTTAGTTATGATAAAAGATAAGTTAGATATGAAACCTTATACTCACAAATATAGGATAGATAAGATAACTTCTTTAATTTTACCAAATACAAATAGACCAGATATTATAACCATAATTCTTGCTTGATAATTGTTTTGTTATATTTAATTTTACTATGTTAAAGTTAAAACCTTCCTTTTTAAAAAAAGAAAAGGGGAAGCGCTGGGGATGTCCTTCTGTATGCTGCGAATGTGTTGCTCTGATGGATTGATAAATAAAATGCTGATTGGCCAGTAGCCAAGCAGGAAGTATAGTATAGGTGGGATAAGCAGAGAGGAGAATTCTGGGAGGTGGAAGGCTGAGTCAGGAGATGCTGCCAGCCGCCACTGCCGCCATGAGAAGTAAGATGTAAAATACCAGTAAGCCACAAGCCATGTGACAACTTATAGAATAATAGATATGGGTTAATTTAAGATATAAGAACTAGATAGCAAGAAGCCTGCCAGGGCCATACAGTTTATAAATAATGTAAGTCTCTGAGTGTTTACTTGGGTCTGAGTGGCTGTGGGTCCTGTGAGTAGCTGTGGGCCCTGGCAGGACTAGAGAAATCTCCAGCTACAGCAACCCTCTGTCCTAGCATCAGCCTGTGCTCCATGGGACCCTCTCAGCCAACAACTCAGTGCAATCCACTCCCACCACTGGAAGTCTTCCTTGCCTATGAAAGATGGCCAGTTCAGACTCTATATCTTCCATTACAGCCCTAGACATGCCTCCAAACTCCAGCTGTCTCTCCCTGTACCCTCTCCCTCTACTACGTGACCCCCCAATCCCTGCCACAAGTATCACCACCTGCTTCTAGTCCATCCACAAGATCTATTATTATCCCTTCCCAGGGAGATTCATACATCCCCCCTAAAACCTTCCTTTTTACCTAACCTCTCTGGGTCTATGGATTATAGCTTGGCTATCATTTACTTAACAGCTAATATACACTTATTAGTAAATACATACATATTTTTCTTTCTGTGGCTGAGTTACCTCACTCAGGATAATTTTTTCTAGTTGCATTCATTTGCCTGCAAATTTCATGATGTCATTTTTTAACAGCTGAGTAATACTCCATTGTGTAAATGTATCACATTTTCTTTATCCATTCTTCATTTGGTTGAGGTGCATCTAGGTTGCTTCTAGTTTCTGGTTATTATAAATAAAGCTCCAATGAACACAGTTGAGCAAGTATTCTTTTGGTAGAATGGAGTGTCCTTTGGGTGTATACCCAGGAGTGGGTCTGGAGGTAGATTGATTCCCAATTTTTTGAGGAATCACTATACTGATTTCCATAGTAGCTGTACAAGTTTACACTCCTACCAGCAATGGAAGAGCGTTCCCCTTGCTCTACATCTTCTCCAGCATGAGCTGTCAGTTTTGTTATTGATCTTAGCCATTCTGACAGGTGTAAGATTTCAGAATCTCAAAGTAGTTTTGATTTGCATTTCCCTGTGGGCTAAGAATGTTGAACATTTCTTTAAGCGTTTCTCAGCCATTTGAGATTCCTCTATTAAGAATTCTCTGTTTAGGTTTGTACCCATTTTTCAATTGGATTATTTTTTTTATAACTAATTTCTTGAGTTCTTTAAATATTTTGGATATTTGGCCTCTATCAGATGTAGAGTTGACAAAAGTCTTTCCCCATTCTGTAGGCTGCCTCTTTGTCTGATAGATGGTGTCTTACAGAAGTTTTTCAGTTTCATGAGGTCCCATTTATTAATTATTGATCTTAGTGCCTACACTACAACTTTACTTTCTTTGACCTCACTTCCTGTCAACTGCCTGGCCTTTCTCTTTTGTGTTACAGGCACTAGAAAGAGTTGTATATCTGCTTGAACTTTGGTGTTTTAAGCTCATGTCAGTAAGAGTTTGTCACCTCTTGTGGCTAAAACTTGTGACCTTCATCCCAATGTCCAGTTTAGAGTTTCCTGCTGGTGTATCTCACCCACTGACCACCTCTTCCCTTTGCATACACCCATCCCCTGGCCCCTCCCACTTTGCTGGGTCTCCTCCCCATCCTCTCTGTTAAGCATCATCTCTCTGCTCTGCAAGTTGCTTTCACCTTGAAGTGCCCAGGGCCTCGCCCTTGTTCCTCACTCTACTTCTGCCTTCTTAATCCATCTTACACTTATGACTCCTGCAATAGTTAATACAGATTTTGAACTTGACTAAGGTTCTGGAACTTGAAGTCACTGCCAGGCTTGCCTGGATCGGAAGCCCTGTCATCAGAGGATCTGTCATCAGTGTCCATCTCTGACTCTGACTCCAATGCAACATGTAAATCCTGTATGTCATTCACATGCATGACATTCTTCACTTTTCCAGATGCTCCTAACACTTTATATATCTTTCACGACTGCTTTTTAAACACTTTTATTTGTAAGGGCAGCAAGTTGACTCAGCAAGAAAAGACATTTTCCAACAAGCCTGACAATCCAAGTTTGATTCCTGGGACCCACATGGACCCACATGAAAGAACTGACTCCTACAAGTTGTCCTCTGCTTCCACACACACACATGCATGGCACACAGGTACCTACACAATACTGTTTTGCATCTATACAACTTTAAAACTCCCTTCTCTGTTACATTAAATATATACACACAGAATAAATTAATTAATATTAAAAAATATTGACTATGAACTTAACAGGATCTAAATTCACCATACCTCTGGGTATGCCTATAAAGGTGTGTCTTGATTGTTAATTGAAGTGGAAAGCCCCTCTGTAAGTGTGATTGGAACCATCCCATGGGCTGGAGTCCTGGAATGAATTAAAACAGAAGCTTGCTCAGCACCAGCATCTCCCTCTCTGTCCTGAGGGTACAATTGGACCAAAGCCTCCTGCTCCATCACCATGATCTCTCCACCCGGGCCCTGTGAGCTGAAACAACCCACTCTAAGTTGCTTTTGCCAGGTATTCTGTCACAGCAGTGAGAAGAGAAATCAACAGGACTCCCAAATTCATCCACAGCCTCCAGGAGTCCAGGCTCACTATCCAATTGCACCCACTGCCTGCTTGGCCTTCCCTCTGAGATGCTGAATGCATACCTCACATTGGCCTGAATGTTAAGCTTCCCATAAAACCAAGACTTCTCATCTCTGTGGACCGCAACTCCATCTGCTACGTGGAAAACCCCTAGTGTCGACCTAGATTCCTGTCATCGTCCCATACCCCTGTCCTACTCATCAGTAAATCTGTTAGGTCCGTCCTCAAGCTAGACTGGACATCCTGTTTACTGTCATCTCATTACTCCCTGTGCCAGGGTACAACCCCACTCATCATTTCCCTCCAGGATTACTGTGATGACTTCTAACTGGCAGCACTTAGGGGGAAGAGATAGACAGATCTCCATGAGTTCCAGGCCAGTGTACTGCATGTAGTGAGGCCACCTTAAAAGAAGAAAGAAGGAGGAGGAGGAGGAGGAGGAGGAGGAGGAGGAGGAGGAGGAAGAAAACAACATGATCTAAGGGTAAATTGGGACAGCTGCCAGCAGTGTTTAACTGAAAAAAAAGACTACACTTTTTACACTCTATAGTTGCACATAGGATTAAAGGGGAGACAAGGGGCGTGTGAGCTGGGGTGTGGCTTGAGATCAGGGGTAGAGGAATCCAGCATTGACCTTGACAATAGGCACCAGTCATATGTTAATGAAGGGCCACAAGTTCCTCTTGCTAGAGATAAGAAGAATGACTGCTTTATCAAGCAGGAACTTTCCTCAAGCCCCCAAGGGAATGGAGACCCTTTCCAAACGTTTGACCTTGGGAGAGAGACTTCTTCTGGGGAGCAGACACTATACTACAGCTTCTTAGTCTTACTATATGGGAGCTTACTGTTCCCCTCAGAAGGATCCCAAAAGGGAAGGTCCTGATGTCTTACTCTTTTCCCATTATACTGTACCATTCTGATTTCTCTACAACATTTATTAACTGAACTCTTGCCCTTAATGGCCTCAGGCTCTGGAACTGAACTGTAGACAGTTCATCCTTGGGATCAGGTGTGTCTAGTAAATCTCTAACTTTTCCTGTTCTTGGTGTAATTAGGAGAGCATGATGGAATTCCTAGTTCCACAGTGACAGGGATTTTTTTCCAAATAATTATTTTGTTTAGAGAGGCTACCATTGTACACATTTTTATCCTTTACCAAAGCCCACGCAAAATTTCCCAAAGGGAAAATCAATAAAAATAAAAATAAAGCTGGGCGGCGGCGGCGGCGGCAGCACACGCCTTTAAGCCCAGCACTTGGGAGGCAGAGGCAGGCGAATCTTTGTGAATTCGAGACCAGCCTGGTCTACAGAGCTAATTCCAGGGGCAGCTAGGGCTGTTAGACAGAGAAACCCTGTCTCGAGAAAAAAAAGAAAAGAAAGAGAGAGAGAGAGAGAGAAAGAAAAAGAAAGAGAAAAAGAAAGAAAGAGAGAGAGAGAGAGAGAGAGAGAGAGAGAGAGAGAGAGAGAGAGAGAGAGAAAGAAAGAAAGAAAGAAAGAAAGAAAGAAAGAAAGAAAGAAAGAAAGAAAGAAAGAAAGAAAGAAAGAGGAAATTAAAAAGGTGCAGGAGAAGGGGTCTGCCATGTTGAAATGCTGGAACTCTGTGAAGCAGCAAAGGTTACATTATGGTCCACGCCAGGCACATCCTGTTAAAGACTCCAAGGCCTCAGCAATGGAGTGGCACAGCTTTTCCGTACCATGAAGTTTAGAGGGATGGCGAAGTCTTCCTCAGGTCCAAGTGTGACTATTGACAGCATGTGCAAAAAAATGTCCACCACAGCCCCCGCTCCATGCTTAAGGCTTGAAGACTGTTCCCCACAGAAACTGTCCAGCTGAGTGAGATCAGCTAAACCTGCCTCCTTGCAGCTGTGTATAACCCTGCCTCACTGTCCAACTGTATACAGTAAACACACTGAGCTTCCAGAGTGCTGTTGCTACTCCATCAGAGCTACCAAAGACCACCCAATCACAGCCTCTGTGTCAATGCATCTGTGTGTCTGTCCTTTCTGCATTCTCTTGTCAGCTCTAGTCAGAGTTCTAGGACTCGGGCCATGCAAAGATGCAGAACCGTCCTTATACTGCTTTGTCACAGTATTTTATCACAAGTAACTAATATGAGTAACCCTCTCTCTGACCACATAGAAAAGTTAAAACAAATTTGATGGGAATGTGAGACCCCAAATTAGAATGCCACTAGTTGAGGACATGCTTTATGACATTCATCTACTCAAAGATTTGGTGACCAAGACTCTGAAAAGTACAGGCCATAAAAGTAAAAATGGAGGATGAGATTGCATCAAACTAAAAGCTCCTGCGGAGCAAAAGAAACAGTCAACAAAGCAGAGAGAGGACTCACAGAATTCGAGAAAATGTTTGCACATATATATCTGACAAGGGGTTAATATCCAGAACACATAAGAGACGCAACAAACAACAAGAAAAAAGTTCAATTAAAAAAGAGTCATAAGACATGAATACACATTTTTCAAGAGAAAATACAAATGGCCAGTGGTACACGAAAATGTCTCAGTACCCTCCTCATTAAAGGATGCGAATCCAAGCCCCAGTAGGTGCTTTCTCACCCCACTAAGACAGCCAAGTCTGTCTTCTATGGCCAAGAATGTAAACAGATACTAGAGAATAGTATCATGGTTCTTCCAAACTTCCAAGTAGAGTAACTCCTATGGCCCAGCAATCCCGCCACTGACTGTGCCTAAAGGAAATGACGTCGGGGTGTTGAAGAGACCTGGGTACTCATTTGTACTCTAGCACTAACAACATCCATGAGTCAGTCTAGTACAGCGGAAGGGATAACAGAGATGTAGCACGTGCACACGGGAGTAATGTTCAGTCAATGAAAGGTGAAATCCCATCATTTGTAAACAACGTGGATGAGTCTAAAGGCCAGTATGCTAACTGAAATGAACCAGTCACAGACAGACAGAGGCCATACCATCTCACACAAGTGGAATTCAAAAAGAGTGGGTCTCCTTGAAGTGCAGAGTGGAGTGGTGGCCACAAGAAGCTCAAAGGCCAGAAGAGAGCACCAGACCCAGGGAGCCTGTGTCACAGGTGGTTGGGAGCGGCCCAGCCTGGGCGCCGAGAACTAAACAGGTCCTCTGCAAGAGCAGTGAGCACTCTTAATCACTGAGCCAACAGCAGCATTTCATATGTTTTTAGAGAAATTGGAGACCACTGTCTCTCTGGAACTTATTTAATATTGTTTACTCCTTTCTAGGTCACCTGCAATGGCAGGACAAATTTTTGCGATAGACAGACATTATTTTAATGAACTTGGACAGTATGACAAGGACATGGATCTTTGGGGAGGAGAAAATGTGGAACTTTCACTAAGAGTAAGTGGGACTTCCGTTTGTTTTGTCCTCTTCCCCCATGTAGTTACGTGTGTATGGAGGGAGACCTGATGCTTGATTTTGTTGTGGTGAAAGGAACCCAGTTTGGTGCCTACTGGGCTCGCGCTCTTCTCTACTCTGAGCACCAGTGCAATCTGACTTTTCATCTGGTCACATTATTTCCTCCATGAGCATGCAGGACTGGTCTGGTGACACACGCAAGGGCATGCATGCAACAGATGATGGGGCTCCCTGAAACCCCTCATGGGCCATTAAAGCCCCTGACCATATGCTTTGTTGTTTTCAAAGCATGGTGCGGTAAACTAACAAGACAGTCAAATCTATGTGGGCTCTCTAACTATCTTCATAGTTCTATCCCCCTCCCTTTTTTGTTTGGAATTTTATATCCCTCCCTCCTTCCCTTTCTTCCTTGTAGCTGGCCATTTTAGTCATTGTATGCATGAAGAGGCCAGAGGTCAATCTCAGGTATCATTCCTCAGGTGTCGTCCACCTTATTTTTTGAGAAAGTCTCTCACTAGCCTAGAACTTGCTGGTTAGGCTGGTGGGCCAGCAAGTCCTAGGAATCCTCTCATCTCTACCTCCTCAGTGTGGAGATCACAAGTGTGCACCACCACACCCGACTGCTTCTTTTTTACAGTGGGTTCTGGGGATCGAATCTGATCCTCATGGTTACATGGCAAGTGCTTCATTGCCTGAGTCCTCTTGCTGGCCCTGTTTCATTCTTTATCCATTTTTGTCCTTTTCAGCAGACTTCACAGGCTTATTGTGTGTACGCAGGTGTCTCAGCAATGCTTCTCCTGCAAGCTCCTACTTGGAACCATCTCACACATTCATTACTTTCATCCCCCACCCATTCATGCGCTCCCCTCTGACCTGGGTAGTGTTTTATAATGCCCAGGCCTCTGGCTCTTTCTATTACATTTGGTTGGCAATCCCTTGTTTTATTACATTGCTCTCTAGGAATACTGCCCCATACTCTTTTTTTTTTTTTTTTTGAGACAGGGTTTCTCTGTGTAACTTTGGAGCCTGTCCTAGATCTCGCTCTGTATACCAGGCTGGCCTCGAACTCACAGATATCCACCTGCCTCTGCCTCCCAAGTGCTGGGATTAAAGGCGTGCGCCACCACTGCCTGCCTCTGCCCAATATTTTTTCCTCTCTTAGGACTTAACTATAAGCACATTCTGTATCTCAGAATAGAACCACTTTTTGTGAAAGGTATGTGTATTTGAAAGCAAGTGTAGGGGCCATTGAAATGATTCTGTGGGCAAAAGTGCCTGCTGTTAGCTGCCAAGTCTGAGGATCTGAGCTCAATCAACTTCCAAAGTTGTCCTCTGACCTCTACATGTGAGCTGGGCCATCCATGAGTGCATTCTCATCCTCTCTCTTTCTCTCTCTCTCTCTCTCTCTCTCTCTCTCTCTCTCTCTCTCAATAAAATTTAAAATATAATGTGTCGCATTTCTGGTCCTACAGTCCTCACAGACAGTAAATGACAGCTAACTTCCTGTTCAAATGAATCAATTATTCCTAGCCCAATATTTCCAATGATTCTATTCCCAATGGCTGCTTTGAATCTCTGAAGTATGCTTGGGTCTCTCTTTGTATAAACAAGCATATGAATTAGTAACTAGTTTAAGTACTCTCTTGACACTAGCCATTGAAAACAAAATAACAATTTTAAACTGGGCATGTGCCACCACGCCTTTAATCTAAGCACTCAGGAGGCAGAGGCATGCAGATCTGTGAGTTCAAGCTTAGTCTGTTCTACAGAGCAAGTTCCAGGACAGCAAGGGCTACACAGAGAAACCCTGTCTTGAAAACTTAAACAAAATACAAAGAAACAAAAAAACTCTAAAAGATTATGCCTACAAATGGTTCCTGTGGCTGACACATCTCTATCTGAGGCTACAACTGAAGTCTGCAGTGGCTGGAGACTATCCTTGAGGGATCTACTGAAGTTCAATTCAGTTCTGCCAACACTGAAGGAGTTCAACTTCCTAGTCAAGCTGTGCTGCAGGCCAGGCACTCCGAAGACAGTACTCCCTCCCTTTTCACTCCTGTGGCAATGTTTCCTGAGGACCGAGGCCCATGTTAGTTACTTTCCCCATGCTAGGACAAAATACCCGAGGAAAGCAGGGCTGGTCACATTGTAGCCATACTCAGAAAGCAGAGAGAGAGGAAAGCTGTTCCTCAGCATACTTTCTTTTTTTCCTATGCTGTCCAGGACCCCTGTCCATGGAATGGTGCTGCCCACTGTTAGCCAGGGTCTTCCTACCTCAATGAAGCCAGTCTAGAAACTTCCCCGACAGGCATGTTGTTTGCCTCCTGACTGATTACAGATCCTGCCAAGTTCACACCAAATTAACCATCATAAGGACACAGGCCAGTGCTACAATGCAGCAGTACACAGTGTAAGAGTAGCTTCTGATGTCATGGCCTTCCATCTCATCAGGGAACCAGTTATTTAATTTTACCTTTGATTAAACACAGTGGAGAAGCACAGATTACTCTGTGGTTATATAGAAGGGGAACTGAGCCATCTTTTTTTTTTTTTTTGAGGTGTCATCCACAACATTCCTGAAGTACTAGCACTTGAGATGTACAGGATTAATATGTGTGATTTGTTGAACAGATTCCTATGCCTAAGTCACACTGCTGAAACATTTTACAGACATTAATTTACTTAATCCCTACAGGCCTGTAGGGTGGGTACTGCCCTTATCTCTTACTTTTAATGAGAAAACAAAGACACAGAAAACTTACTTTCCAAGTTGACAAAAACAGTAAGTACTATGCTCCAAACCCATTTTTCCCTGCCTCTTAGAAAGCCTCCCTTTCCAGTCCTGGGGCCCTGCAAGCACATCTCCACTGTCTCTCGGTCAGCTCTAGCAGACGTGTGAGAGAAGCCACAACGCCCTGAGTTGCTTTGGTTGCTGAGTTCAGTGGCTGCCGTGGATCATGGAGAGGAAGAGTACACTGGATAGCCATGCACCTGTGCTTCACACCCAGCCTTTGAATGGTTCCCATAACCAGCTTCAGATTCTTGTGGCTTAACAATCCTCGTTGGCATCCAACAGGCCTTGACCACCTGAAGTCTTAGCTTGCCTATTTTTCCAGTACCTGTTCTCCATCCTGGCATCTCATCATACTGCCAATGTGTGCTACTCCAAAAACTGAGGCTTTGACTTCTGCTATTAAGGATGACCACGTAGGGAATCCCATTTCCCAGCCTTACCCCAAAACTGAACCTCTTTTTTTTTGTTTCTGTTTCTGTTTTGTTTTTCAAGAAAGGGTTTCTCGGGCGGTGGTGGCGCACGCCTTTAATCCCAGCACTCGGGAGGCAGAGCCAGGCGGATCTCTGTGAGTTCGAGGCCAGCCTGGGCTACCAAGTGAGTCCCAGGAAAGGCGCAAAGCTACACAGAGAAACCCTGTCTCAAAAAACCAAAAAAAAAAAAAAAAAAAAAAAAAAAAAAAAAAAAAAAAAAAAGAAAGGGTTTCTCTGTGTAGCTCTGGATCTCACTCTGTAGACCAGGCTGGCTTTGAACTTGGAGATATATCTGCCTCTGCTTCCCGAGTACTGAGATTAAAGGTATGTGTCATCATGGCCCAGCTTAAGACTGCACCTCTTTAGATACAGATGCCAGCTTAAATCCTGCTCAAGATCACTGAGCCCATTGGATGCTCTGATATGGAAACAAACCATGAATTTACTAGAGTTCTCATACAGTGACATAATGGAAGCCTCAGCAGATTTCTAACACTCTCCCCATGGCCCATCTATCCACTGAGTCAATGACTTACTCTTCATGGGTCATCTGCTCAGAATTTTGATTGCTAAGGATATCAGGGATCAGTCAGCTACTACCTCAGTATCTGTCAGTTATTACCACGTTATGCTGTGTAAAGAAGTACCTCAAAGATGAATGGTGTAAAATTGTAACACTTACCTTGCTCTTGCTCCTGTCCATGGTGGCTGGGATGACTCAGCAGAGGCTGACTGGGTTGGGCTTTAGTTTCTGGTTTTAGTTGAGGTCTGGCATTATTTCCACGAGTAGCTGCCATATGGAACATGTTCTTCTCACACTGAATGGCAGGAAGATAAAAGTTGAGCCAAACCACATGGCACATTCCACCTTCTGTAGTCACGATGTGGGCTGACATTCCACCTTCTGTAGTCATGATGTGGGCTGACATTCCACCTTCTGTAGTCATGATGTGGGCTGACATTCTCTTGGCCAAAGCCTGTGAAACACAAGTCCAGAATCAGTGTGTCCTCAGACCCAAGATGAGGGAAAGGGAATGAGCAAATGTTTACTGACCAGAATTTGAGTCTGTCACTCTGGATTTGTGGAATGAACAACCAAGTCAATGTAAAATGGATGTAAATGAAACCCATGTTAGGAGAGCAGTGCTGCACTGTATATCAGTTAATTATTGTCAGTAAATTTTAACTTATGTGAAAAAAAAATGCCTCAAAACACAGTAGCTTATAACCATAAGCAATTACTATTCCTCTCAATTTTTGGTGTTACTACAGTAGAGCTGGCCTGATTTCTACAGATGTTGCTGCATCTGTGTTCACTTGGAGCCCATCCAGAATGTCGTCTGCCACATGACTGGCTCAGTACCACCTGGGGCAATGAGAACCATTTGGCCATTTGTCAAGCAGGCTGGCCCAGGCTCACTGATACTGAAGAGGTCACAATGTTCTCAAAAGTTACAAGAGGGGTCAAGATCTAAGAAGCTGCAAGCACTTTTCAAGCATCATGCATTCTGGGCAAGCACTCTCCCACCTGGTTTCATCCCTAGTCCTGCTTGTTTACTCTAGATTTGTTCTTAAAGGAGACACATCCATCTGGATATATCCTCTCCTGTGCTCATTGTAGGGATGGCCTCAACTATTCCTCTTATCTCCTACTTTATAATCCTGTCAGTATTGGGGTATGTTCATTAGGGATAAGGGGAATCTGTGACCAGCCTAGTGATGTGGCTCAGTTGGTAGAGTGTTTGCCTAGCATGCACAAAGTCCTGGGTTCAACCCTAACCCCACATAAAACCAGGCATGCTGGCACATGCTTTGTAATCCCTGTCTCTGGCAGGAGGATCAGAAGTTCAAGGACATCTTTGACTAAATATGAAATTCAAGGCCAGCCTGGGCTACACAAAACTCTGACTTAGGGAAAATAGATGGGGTGTGGGCAGAAATTCACAGAATGTCTATTTCTACCTCCTGAGTGCTGGAATTACAGTTGTGGACACCCAAGGCCAGTGTATGTAGTGCTGGGGGTTGAACCCAGGACTTTGGGCATGCCAGACAAACACTATACCAATTGATCCATATTCCCAGCCCCACACAGCATGTTTCAGTGAAGATCTTAACTTCCCACTACTGTTTTATAATGATTAAGTGAATTTCCTCAGAAAAAATATCTGCAAAATCAGAATTTATGGTCTTGATGAGTTAGAACTGAGGATCATCAAATCTGAGTGTGCAGTTGAATCACATAAAAAGCCTGTGAAAATGCAGAAGGTTGGGCCCAAGCCACAGTTTTTGTATCAGTAAGTGTCAGGGACCCATGGGTTCTCATTTTTATCAAGTCTCCAGGGAATGCTGCAGCAAATACACCCTGTGGGGGCTGTGAGGCAGCTGAGTGGGTGAAGGCATTGCCACTGACCCTAACGACCACGTAGATCCCTGAGATCCACACAGCAGAGAGAAAGCAAGTCCTGCAGCTCCTCTGACCACCACATGCTCACTACGGCATGAGCACCACCCCCAAATAAATAGATGCAAACCTGAAGATTAATTTGTGTGAGTGTGTACATGAAGGGGAGGCATGCATTGCCACAGAGTATGTATGGAGGCCAGAGAACAACCTACAAGGGTCAGTTCCCTCCCTGCTCTATGGGGTCTAGGATCAAAGTCAGGTGGTCAGGCTTGGTGGCAGGCACCCCTATTCACTAAGCCATCTTGCCAGCCCCTCTGTGGTATCTTTTACAGTGATGAAATGGAAACTCCTAAAATTTCCAAACAAGATCTTTGGTTTTTGATGTGTGTGTATATACGTAAGTGTGCAGGCACATGTCTATGCATTCAGAGGTCAGGAGGATGTCAGGGGCACTCCTCTGTCATGCTTCACCTTCATTCCCTTGAGACAGATCTCTCTCTGAACCTGAAGTTCACTGTTTTTCTGCTAGGCTGGCATCCACTAAACCCCAGTGAGCCTCCTGTCTTTGTCTCCCAACACTTCCAGCACTGGGGTTCCAGGTATGTGCAGTCAAGTCCAGCTTTTTGTATGGATACCAGGAGTCAAACTCAGGTCCTTGACCTTGTAGGGAAGTGCTTTTATCCCATTGAGCCATGTTTCCAGCCCAAGGCCCTTAAGACAGTTTTTCAAAACTTACATGAAGACAGTAAGTAAAAAAAATGTGTATTTTTGCAAGTCCACACACAGACTTGAATTCTATTGACTGGCCCCAAGTGTTAGGGTGTACATTTTCCTATATTTGATAATTCTCAATGACCATATCTTGCTTTCATTCAGTGAAGTCATTACAATATATGTTGTGCAGTGTTTTATGTATAAACTACAAATAAATGAACCCAGCCAGAACCTGTCTTTCTCTCGGTATTGCTTACACCTGGTAATAAGCAGCGGGAAAGAAAGAGAATTATTTGCCACTCAGAACTCAAGTTCTCAGGCTAGACTTCCTAAATTTGAACCTGAGCTCGGCCACTCAACTGTTCCACATCACTGGGCAAACTTCTTAACCAAACTGTATGTTAATTTTTTATCTGTACAGGGAGGGGGTGGTCATAGCACCTATACTATAGGACTCTGATGAGTCTATGGAATTTATTACTTAAAATAAATGGAATACATATTAGAGACTGGGACGAGTAGTGTAGCTCAGCTGGAAGAATGCCTGCCTCGTATGAACAAAGCCCTGGACTGAACCCCAGCATGGTATAAACCATGTGTGGTGGTGCACCACTGTAATCCCAGAACTGGGGAGGTAGAGGCAGGAGGACCAGAAACTCAGTGTCATTCCCAAAGAGTGGGTTTGAGGCCAACCTGGGCTACACATCTCAATAAGCAGCCAAACGAACAAACATTAGCTATTTGTGTATGTATTTGTGTGTATGTTTATGTGTTCGTAAGCAGCCGCCAGTTACTAGTAAAATAATTAGTTATGGTCTTGTCTAGATTTGGATGTGTGGAGGCCAACTCTTTATACTTCCTTGCTCTCGGGTTGGACATGTCACTAAGATACATGATTCCAATGACCCTGCATTCAAGAAAGCCTTGTCCCAGAACTTACTGCGAGTGGTTCACACCTGGCTGGATGAATACAAGGTGAGTGGTGCCTCTGACTGGGGAGAGCGGGCTCTGGGATGTTCTCAAGACTCTGCCACCTTTCCAGATCCAAACTGTATTCTTTCCTGTTTTTTTGTAAGTTAATGGAGCCCCTTCAATTTCTCCCCAATTCATCACCAGTCTGGCTCTCAAATGGTTAACCCTAAGCAGCTGTACTTGTGACTTATTGTTTTAGGTTTGAATTTTAGGAAAAGTCAAGTTTCTCAGAAGGAAATCAAGCTGCAGTCTTTCCCCATGGCTAGATCTATTTATCCACTGAGAAGTTACTCTTCCCCTCCCTGCTGCAGCAGCATCAGGAGCTGATGTCTTCAGGGTTCCCTACCAAGCTACTATCAGTTTCCTGGGAGATGTGGCTGGCGCAGGTCTTGTGCACACATGAGAACTCCTTTTCTATTAACAAGCAAAGGTTTCTGTGTGAAAGCCTTGCCCCTTGCTTTATGTATGTCCCCAAGGGTTACACCCTGTTCTCCAAGAGCACATCTCTGTCCAGATACCATGCATGAAGAAATAAGGACAGGCCTCCTTCAGACAAATGCACAGTGTCTCTCTGACAGTGTCCTTCACCTTGGCTCTGTCCCAGTTTGCTTTTCTGTGCTGTGATACAACACTGGCCAAGAGCACTCTGGAAGAGTTATTTCCCTAATACCTCCACATCACAGCCCATTATCCAGAGATGTCAAGGCATGAACTCAAGCAGAGCCCACAAAGGAGAACTGCTAACTGGCTTGCTCTCCATGGCTTCTTCAACATGATTTCTTATACAGCTCAGGACCACCTGCCCAGGGATGGCACCACCCTCAGTAGGCTGGACCTTCCTCTAACAGTCCTCAGGAAAATGCCCGACATGTCAATCTGATGGAGGCAATTCCTGTTTGTAGTCTCTCTTCCCAGGTGACTCCAGTTTGTGTCAAGGTGAGAAAAAATAATCAGCAGTTTTTTTAATTCAAGCTTTTGAATTATTGTAAAAATGAGATTATTTTTAAATAATCAGGGAATTCCTACTGAGGCAGAAGGATTGCAAGTTCAAGCCAGCCAAGGCAACTTAGTCAGATCCTGTCTCAAAAACAGAGCAGAAATGGCCGGGCGGTGGTGGCTCACGCCTTTAATCCCAGCACTCGGGAGGCAGAGGCAGGCGGATCTCTGTGAGTTCGAGGCCAGCCTGGGCTACCAAGTGAGTTCCAGGAAAGGCGCAAAGCTATACAGAGAAACCCTGTCTCGAAAAACCAAAAAAAAAAAAAAAAAAAAAAAAACAGAGCAGAAATGGGCTAAAGAGACGGCTGAGAGGTTAAGATCATATACTGCTCTAGTAGACCTCAGTTCAGTTCTCAGTGCCCATATCCAGGTAGCTCACAGTCCTTGTTAAGTCCAGCTCCAGGGGATAGGACCTCACTTCTGCTCTCTGCAGGCCCTTGAACTCAGGTATGCAGGCCTCCAGAGAGACACATACACATAATTAAAATAAATGTCCTGGCATGGTGGTGCACATCTTTAATTTAGCACTCGAGGACAGAGGCAGATCTCTGTGAGTTCAAGGCCAGTCAGAGCTACATAATGAGAACCCTGTCTTAGAAAAATAAAATAAAATTTTAAAACCAAGGAAAAGGGGCTGGAGAGATGGCTCAGAGGTTAAGAGCACTGACTGCTCTTCCAGAGGTCCTGAGTTCAATTCCCAGCAACCACATGGTGGCTCACAACCATCTGTAATGAGATCTGGTGCCCTCTTCTGGCCTTCAGTCATACATGCTGGATACATAATAAATAAATAAATCTAAAAAAAAAAGGGGGGGGGAAAAAGAATAATAGATACACGTGATATATTTAGTAGTTACAGTTCTACACAGCATTGCAAACCCATATGTTATAGATACACATGCAGCCACCACCACTGGTACATCTATAAGGTATAATAGAGAATAAAGAATGCATATTGTATTCTCTTCCTATTAAAGTAAAAGTGAGCAAAACTTGAGCAAAACATCCACTTACTTTGAGATTAGCACTTGGGAGGCAGAGGAAGATGGATCTCTAGGAGTTCCAAGTCATCCTGGTCTACATAGAGAGTCCTAGACCTGCTAGGGCTACACAGTGAGACTCTTTCTCAAAAAAAGAAGTAGAGGCTGGAGAGATGGCTCAGTGGTTGTATTCATCAGGGTTCTCTAGAGGAACTGAACTGATAGTGTGTATGTATGTATAGATAATCATATATATATATGGAATTTATTAGAGTGGCCTACAGGCTGTGGTCCAGCTAGTCCAACAATCTATCAATGGGAAATCCAAGAATCCAGTAGTTGTTCATTCTATGAGGCCGGATGTCTCACCAGTCTTCAATCAATATATGCTGGAATTCTGAAAAAAATAGGCTCTAATACCAGTGAAGGAATGGACTTGCCAGCAAGAGCAAGTTTCAAATTTCCTTCTTCAGCAGCCCAGATTAAAGGTGGATCTTCTCACCTCAGAAGATCTGAATTAAAGTTGCATCTTCTTACTCAAAAGATCTGGATTAAAAGTGGGTCTTCCTACTTCAAACAATTTAGCTAAGAAAAAAATCCCTCACAGGTGAACCCAGCTACTTGGGTTTTGGTTAATTCTAGATGTAGTCAAGCTGACAACCAAGAATAACCACCACAGTGGTTAAGAGGACTTGTTGCTCTTGCAGAGAACTTGGGTTCAAGCACCCACATGGTGGCCTGTCTCTGCAGGCATCAGGCACATATGTGGTGCACAGACACAAATATAGGAAAAACATCCATATACATAAAGTAAATTTAAAAATGAAATCAGTGCAAGAAATTAATAAAAGGACATAATTAAGAGAGCTCTGGGGTGCCAGTCATGTTCACTGATTAGACAAGGTTACTAGAATTGATCTGTTGATAATTCAGCAAGTTAAACATTTATATTTTATGTCCTTTTGCATTTTTATTATATTGATGTTAGTGAATATTATTAGTTTCTTTGAGTCCAGGTATTGCTATGTATCCTGGCTTGCCTGGCACCCACAATGGAGCATAGACTGGTCTTGAACTCACAACAATTCTTCAGACTTAGTGCTGAGATTACAAGCATGTGCCAACATGCACAGATTTTAAAAAGTTAAAGGTGAAACATGCTTACTTTAAAAATTCATATGATCTTCAGGGGTACAAAGTTAACATTATAGGGGCCAGCAGACAATTCAGAGATGGCTGTCTTCTGATAGAAAACCAAAGTTCTATTCCCATTACCCATATGGGGTAGGATATAACTGCTTGTAACTCCAGCTCCAGGGGGATTCAAAACTCTTTTCTGGTGTTCGCAGGCACCTGAATACACGGGATATGATCACAGAGACACATGTACACATATACAAATAAAAATTAAGGGGCTGGAGAGATGGCTCAGTAGTTGAGTACTTGCTGCTCTTCCAAAGGACCTGGTTCAATTCTAAGTACCCGCGAGTTGGCTTACACTCTAACTCCAGCTCCAGGGGAATCAGTATCCTCTTCTAGCCTCTGAGGGCACCTCTAGCCTCCTACAAGCACATAGTACACATATACACATTCAGTCCGCACACATAAAATAAATCATTAAAAAATAAAATAAATTAATAAAACAAATAGTCTATAGTTCCATCTCAAAGTGATCACTGAATTGCTTGTTGTGGTTGCTGGTTAACAAATATGCACACTAAAAGATCTTTTTTTTTTTTTTTAAGATTTATTTATTTATTATGTATACAGCATATGTGACTGCAGGCCAGAAGAGGGCATCAGATCTCATTACAGATGGCTGTGAGCCACCATGTGGTTGCTGGGAATTGAACTCAGGACCTCTGGAAGGGCAGTCAGTGCTCTTAACCTCTGAGCCATCTCTCCAGCCCCTAAAAGATCTTTCTTTTCTGTATTATTTTTTAGACAGGATTTCTCTATGTAGTACAGTTTGGCCTTGAACTTGTGATCCTACTATCTCAATCTCCCTAGTACTGGGAACATAGACTTGTGCCACAAGGCCCAAGTTCATTCACGGGAATATACCACACCATGTTTTATCCTTAAATCTTTACATTTATTGCTATATTTAAAAAACATATTTATACATTAGCACTCAAAATCAAAAAACATGTCAAGTATCTTCATTTATTTATTTATTTTTTTGGTTTTTTTTTTGAGACAGAGTTTCTTTGTGTAGCTTTGGAGCCTGTCCCAGAACTCATTCTGTAGTCCAAGCTGACCTTGAACTCACAAAGATCTGCCTGCCTCTGCCTCCTGAGTGCTGGGATTAAAGGCCTGTGCCACCACCTGGCAATATCTTTCTTCTTTAAAAAGATTTATTTTTACTTTATGAGTATGGGTGTTGTGCCTGCATGTATGTGTGTATAACATTTATGTTCCTGGTGGACAGGAGAGGGCTATAGATCACCTGGAACTAGAGTTATAGATGGTTGTGAACGCCCATGTGGGTGATGGGAATTGAATCTGCATCTTCTATAGGAGGAGCAAGTGTTCTTAACTGCTAAGCTATCTCTGCAATCCCAAATATCTTTCTTCTGAAGAGTCCCTTTGAATGGGAGAATGGGCCTACCACAACTGATTCCACTGATAAACAGTCATTGGTGATAAACATTCTGATTATCCTGAGGGTTGGTTTCTACTTCCTTATTTATTTATTTATTTATTTATTTACTTATTTATTATGGGGGAATAGGCCTACCAGTACTGATAAACAGTCATTGGTGATGAACGCTCTGATTATCTTGAGGGTTGGTTTCTATTTCCTTATTTATTTATTTATTTATTTATTTATTTATTTATTTATTTATTTATTCATTCATTCATTCATTCATTTATTTCATACTTAACACTGAAATGAACATCTTCACACGTATCTCTGTGTATATTTGTACAACTATATGCCTGGAATAAATATCAAGACCTGAAGTTTCTGGGAGTGAGCTAACCCCTTTTTTTTCTTTTTGGATTTTTTGAGACAGGGTTTCTCTGTGTAGCTTTGGAGCCTGTCTTGGAACTCACTCTGTAGCCCAGGCTGGCTTCGAACTCACAGAGATCCGCCTGTCTCTGCCTCCAGGGTGCTGGGATTAAAGGTGTGGGCCACCACCACCCGGCTGAGCTAACCCATTATTAAATACTGATGGGCAACATCTACATTTCCTTCACTGTCTATGTAGTGATCTACATTGTCACTGCAGGTATACAAAACGGTCTCCATACATTAGATACAATTAAGATGTGTATTTCTCCTAATCTAACACATTAAAATGATAGCTTTAAATTATATATTTCTGCCGGGCGGTGGTGGCGCACGCCTTTAATCCCAGCACTCAGGAGGCAGAGCCAGGTGGATCTCTGTGAGTTCGAGGCCAGCCTGGGCTACCAAGTGAGTTCCAGGAAAGGCGCAAAGCTACACAGAGAAACCCTGTCTCGAAAAACAAACAAACAAAATGCATCTTTTAAATTTATTAATTTATTATATGTGTGAGCACACCTGCATGTATGCCATGGTATACATATGGAGGTCTAAAGATAACTTATGAGTCAATTCTGTTCTTCCAACGTATGGGTCCTGGGGGACTGAACTCAGGTCATCAGGCTGGGTGGCAAGTACCTTTACCTAGTGAGCCATTTCACTGGCCCCAAATTATACTTTTTATGAGAGATCTTGAATTCATTTTTGCAGTGTTGATGCTCCCCCATACCTGTGAATTCTAGTCATGGATCTAAGCAGTTGAATTGAACACTATAATTACTGAGTGACTTAAGTTTCATAAAGAATATACTGGCAACATGTTAATTTAAAAACACATGTGACTAAGTATGGTAGTGCACACACATAATGCCAGTATATGGGAGGCTGAGGCAGGAAAATGATGAGTTTGAGGCTAGTTTTGGGTGCAGGCTGAGATCATATCTGAAAAGTTACATATAAAATCAACAGACTGTATGAAACTACATGTTGGAAAGTTTGGTGAGTATTGTGGTACAATACAAGGCGTTGCAATAGGGAAATGTTTCCCAAAGTAACCCAGGCCTTTATTCCTCCAAGCTGATGGCATCATCTCCTGTCTTTAGCAATCCACCCAGGAAGCAGGAGGCAAAAGCTATGATACTCAAGAATCCTCAAGAAAAATCCAACATAGCATGTACATAACACACTCATTTGGATAAGCAAACCCCTCTTCCGTTAACACGGTCGCTACCCTATGTGGCAGCACTGGAAATACAGATGAAAATACAAGGGTTCTGAATTCAGAGAGCCCTGCTCTATGTAGAATGTCTGTCTGTCTGTCTGTCTGTCTCTCTCTCTCCCCTCTCTCCTTTCTCTTTCTCTCTCTCTCTCTCTCTCACTCTCTCTCTCTCTCTCTCTCTCTCTCTCTCTCTCTCTCTCTCTCTCTCTCTCTCTCTCTCTCTCTTTTAAGATAGGGTTTCTCTGTGTAACAGCTCTGGCTGACCTGGAACTCACTCTGTAGCCCAGGCTGGCCTCAAACTCACAGAGATCCACCTACCTCTGCCTCCGAGTGCTGGGATCAAAGGCATGCGCCACCACCGCCTGGCCTGTAGAATGCCTCTTTACCATGGGAACAAGGAATCTGGCACTCATCTTTACACTTATTTCAGAATACATTAAACAAACAAACAAACAAACAAACCACCAGAAGCTGGGGATGGAACTCAGTTGGCAGAGCACTTCTTACCCAGCATCTATGAAGCCATGGGTTCCACTCCCAGCATGTCGTAAGCTGGGTATGGTGGTACACACCTATAATCCTAGCATTCTGGAGGTAGAGATGGGTTAGAAGTTCAAGGATAGCCTCTGCTGTATAATGGGTTCAAGGATACATGAGACCCTGTCTTGAAAAAAAACAAGACAAAATAAAAACTAAACAGCTGTGGTGCAAGAAAGGCCCAAGGCAGACCTAACACTACACACTGATCTGCTTTCTGACAGGCTTGGTTCACAGTAAGTAAGTGCTCATTCTCCACACCAACCTCGTGAAGAAACGTGCTCCCAGTCAGGGGTGATGGACAGCAAAGCTAGCAGAGCCCTTTTGTGAGAGTATTGATGGAAACCAGGACATAAGGAGCTTAGTCTTTTTTTTTTTTTTTTTTTTTTAAAGATTTGTTTATTTATTATGTATACAATGTTCTGCCTGCATGTGTGCCTGCATGCCAGAAGAGGGTACCAGCTCTCACTAAAGATGGTTGTGAGCCACCATGTGGTTGCTGGGAATTGAACTCAGGACATCTAGAAGAGCAGCCAGTGCTCTTAACCTCTGAGCCATCTCTCCAGCCCCCGGAGCTTAGTCTTTGAGTGAATATAGGAGAAAGAAACCACTGGGATGGGAAGCTGTGACTTTGGCTCTCCTAAGAGTCAGGGCCCAGTTTTCCTGGATCCCAATGTGTTAGTCACCATGGTGTTTTGGTGGATACTATGGTGATGTACTGGTATCAGAGCTGAAGTCGAATGTTTTCATTCCCTGCACAGAGGTGTTACGTGACACTATCCCAGGGGAGATCTAACCATCTACTCACCCAAGATAGGGAGCCAACGACAGATAAAAGTATAGAGATCACAGAAGTCCAATTTGGTGGACACATGAGTTTTATTGGGGTTACTTATAGGAATATGGGTGACAGGTTACTTACAGGAGCAGAAATGACTCAAAGATAACTCAAGGACCAAAAAGCTCAACCCCCGGGCCTGGAGAAATGACTCAGTAGTAAGAGCCCTTGCTGTTCTTCCAGAAGTCCTGATTTCATTTACCAGCACCCACATCAGGCAGCTCACAACTGCCTGTAACTATAGCACCAGGGGATATGACACCTTCGTCTGGCCTCTACAGGTAGTGTACAAACCCTCATTCTGACGTACACATATAAAGTCTATCCCATCGGGGATGACAGCTTGTGAAAGCTAAGAACTGGAGTGTGCTGAATAACCTCCAGGCAGCTCAGACTGTTGAAAGTGTCTTTGCCAGGGTGTTCAGAGCTTCTTCCAGGCAGTTCAGCAGTTTGCTTTTCTCTGCTTCTTCCAGGAAGCTTGGTTGACCTCTGTTTCTTCCAGGCTTCTCAGGTGGTCCGAACCTCTCCTGGGGTTCAGTTTGTCTCAGTTTGTGAGTCTCAGCAATCTTTACTGCATATATATGTGTACATACACATATCGTACGCACACACATACATAATACATATACATAAATACACATCCTTGAGGATGGAGAGGCCTAGTGTATCTGGTCATTTTCAGGGACTTCCTGAAGCCACTGAATTGTTTACTTCATGGGATTAATGAGCCTTTCCTTCCCCTTAGAATACCCTGTTGTTCCACATCCTTTTAAAAACTTGTCTTGCCGGGCAGTGGTGGCGCACGCCTTTAATCCCAGCACTTGGGAGGCAGAGCCAGGAGGATCTCTGTGAGTTCGAGGCCAGCCTGGACTACCAAGTGAGTTCCAGGAAAGGCGCAAAGCTACACAGAGAAACCCTGTCTCGAAAAACCAAAAAAAAAAAAAAAAAAAAAAACTTGTCTTAAAATACTATTTCCCCTTTAACATCCTGTGTTTTACCAAGCTTTCCTAGAAGATGGAAGGTTTTAATCTCACAGACACCAGCTACACACGAGAGGGCATTTTTAGTTCCAATGATAAAAACATGTCCTGATGTTTGCTATCATGACCTGATTACCAAAAAAAAAATTTTGGTTTAATAAAATGACTCTGTTTTCATTTAGGATAATTTTTTTCTTCAAAGACCTCATTTAAAATACGTATCCTATGGAAACATTAGCGAGCGTGTTGAATTAAGGAAACGACTAGGTTGCAAGTCATTCCAGTGGTATTTGGATAATATCTTTCCAGAGTTGGAGCCAATTGTACACACTGATGAAGAGGAAAAAAATCATTTACTAATAAAGGGTGAAAAAGTCCCCTAATTCTTCAACATATTGGCACCACAGGACAAATCTGGGACACCCTGGCATTATGTGAAATGCAATGATAAATACAATCAACATGGCCAACCTCTCAGGAGTGCCTTTCTCCACCTCTGGTGACAATTCTTCCTTTGTTGCTCATCTGCCACTGAAGTTCTGGGGATAAGGACCTTGACATTAGGAATGTGAGCTCTCTCGCGGCTCAGTTGCTGGTATATGATTGACCCAGATAGAGTGTACTGGTTGTGATCATTTGGTCAGTTCACTTGGCTGTGGTGGTCCACGGGAGCCTGCTCTGCTCCTGGAGCCTTCACCGGTCTGATGGGCTGACATGATTGCCTTTGGAAAGTGTTCACAGGGAGCCATGACTGGTGTACAGTGGCTGAGTTGGGTCAAAGCTCCTTTCTTGCAGCCAGTGTATGAGTCTGGGGCTGCCTCCTTCCTGGCTTGGTTGGGTTCCCAAGAGTCTGATGTCCAAGTCACCTTGGCCTAAGTTCTCCATATGTTCCTGATGGCCTTCTGTCCCGAGCCACTGTTCTTTCCTGCTTCTTTGTATGTTCATGTCTGCGCCCTCTGTGCTCTGTCCTGTGAGCCACAGCTGTCAGGATGCTTCTTACATCGTGCCTTGTTGTTAAGCTCTGAGCATCTCTCAATTGTGTAGACAGGGCTGGGACAGAACAGCTGGCTCCCTACCTGCCATGCCCAGAGACTCCTTCATGCCTAAAGTACTTCTTTGGGGTTTGAGGAATGCTGTAAGGTTCACCCTGCTGAAGGTGAGTTTAAGAAGGTCAAGGAGGAGTGACTCACAAAATCTACAAAGAAAACGAGGGAAGAAACACACTGAAAGGACAAAAAAGGGGGAGATGCCTGACAGGATTACCAAATGTAGCCTATGCAAACCTAACCTATCTCAGCTTCCTCATCACCGCCATGAAGTCTCTGAGGGGTTTCTAGCAGGACTGAGCATCCAGAATGTTGATTCACTGCTGTTCCATATAAGCTTCACCCACTTAGGGATAGTAGGTGAAATGGTTAATCTTCATTATTACTTTAACAGGATTTGGAGTCACCTAGGAGATACACCTCCTCTGAGGATGTCTTTGAGATTGTTTCCTGAGAGGTTTAGCTGAGTAGAGAAAACCCATAAGGAATGTGGTGGCCATAACACGTGGAGCAGGGACCGAATTAAACAAAAAAGAAAAAAAGGAGAAGAGGCACATCAGCCCCTCTCTGCCGCCTAAGAATGCAATGTTTCAAGCTGCCTTATACTTCTGCTCTCTTGGCTTACCCTCCACAATGGAGGCTGTACCCTCAGATTGTGTGCCAAAATAAGCCCTTACGTTGCTTTTGTTAGGTACCTTGTCACACAAGAAAAGTAGCACACATGGTGACGGTGCACAAATGCACTCTGTTCTGCTGCCCTTGCAAGAGAGAGCCATCCCTACAATAACCACTAGTTCCAGTTAAGATGAATCGCTGTGTGGACAAGAAACTACCAAAGATACCCTTTTTGGCATTGGACAGCAACTGTTTGACTGAGGGCAATGACCATGGAAAGACATAGGTAAGGGACATTAGGACTTCAGTCTTGTAGACAGACCCAGGTAGCATAACATAGCAACCCAAACCCTGACAATACTAGTTTAGATATTTGACAGGACCACGTATGGGTTAATTTTGTGCCACTGTGACCACAACTTAAAGGGAAAAGATTTGTTTCATGGTTGCGGAGGGTTCATTGCTGGTTGCTTGGCCACTGCATGTGGACAGATCAGGATGACAGTATGTGAGATAAGTTACTTTGTGATGGACAGGAAGCTCAAAGGAGACTTGGACCACTGGATCGGGTAAGATCCTCAAAGGGGCACCCCCCCCCCCCATCATCCTTCCTCCCGCCTCCCTAAAGTTTCCAGAACCTTTGGAGACTGCACCACCAACCGCACCAAGCTCTACACATAAGACTGGGGGTGGGGGGGGGAGGGACACACACGACACTTCAAGTCACCGCAGCCAGTGAACGAAGAAGGAATGTATATCCTGGGTTAATGCTAGCTAGAACGAGTCATTGATTCAGGTTCAGGTGATGCTGCTTTCCTAGTAATAAAGCGCGCAGAATTTCCTCCCTACATGTGTCGGTTCCTGTACCAGACATCACGAGCCAGGGGTTTAAAAAAAAATATTAAGGTCTTGACCTAATAGCATTTATTTCAGAGGTAATAGGATTAAAGATTTAGATATCCGTCAATGCAATGCAGTATACTGGACCAAAGACCCAAACCCTTACCATTCTGTTAGAGCTGCTACATTCTCTCTAGCCGGGTTGTGCCTTCCTCACACTCTTCCCGTGAACACGCCGGCCGTCCCCTCCTCTTTCTATACATTTCTCTGCGGAGTGACGGAGAACCTCCCTGAGAGGGAAGCGCTAAGGCTCCCAGGGACAGCTCAGCTCAGCTCGGCGCTGGTCCGGGCCCCAGCCGGGGCGGCGTGACGCCAGGCCGCGGGCTGTGACGTCATCCTCGGAGGCCGGGGCGTGCGTGCCGTGACGCGAGCCGTGGAGCCGGGCTCCGCAAGGCAGCGTGTCCTGGGCCGTGTCGCGCGCCGCGGCTCGTGCGGCTCGGCCCGGGGCTGTGGCGGGAGAGAAGATGCCACAGCCCGCGCCCCGGAGCGCCGCCATCCCGGGCAGCGGGTGTCGCGGTGAGTAGCGGGCCCGAGGCGCCTGACCCCGCGCGGCCTCCGTCGGCGGCGCCTGAGCGTGGGCTGCGGCCTGAAGCGCTGCGGCTGCTGTCGCAGGCTCGGTGGCCCGGGCGGCCCCAGCTGCTTCCGGTTTCAGCTGCACGGATGGGCGCTGCGCGGGGCCGAGTTCTCGGCGGCCGTAACTTCCAGGCGGTGTTGCGATTTACCAGGAAGACGCTGATTTTAATCATTATTGCTGTTAGTCGGTCTTTGCGGGTCGGGATTTAGACCGCGTCCACCCGTGAGGCTGGAAGACAGACAGGATGCTTGTTTGCTTGTTTCTTCTTTATATATTTTTTCAATATGCTTGTTAAAGAAATTGTCTCGTATAGTTTCCATACACCCAAAACCAATGGGTTTTGGATAAATATGAAAAACAGTAGGCCCCGCCCCCTTGCTGTTAGATCTCTCCCTTTGATGGATGTTAGGGTGCTCATGATGGACTAGTTTCACTTCTCATCGAAGGTTTGGTCTAGTCCTTTTACTTTACGAGAGCCATCGTGGTCGGGTTGGTTGCTTGCTTGGTTGCTTAGTTGCTTATCTTCAGAAAAAAAAAATGAGACTCTGGGGATGCTTTTCAATCTCTGCAGCCACCAAAATAGAGTTACTTCACATAACGGGAGTAGTTCTGATTTGAAAAACAAAAAACAAAGACACAAAAACTTTTTTTTTTTTTAATTTGAAATACTGCTTTAAGAAAAAATAGGAAATAACCCTTTCTTACTCGGAGTGTGTGTGTGCCACAGAGCTCTGCAAGTGAAATGTCAGCGAACAGTAGTGCATATTTTTCATTTTGGACAATGGCCCTGCAACTTTATTTAAATTTCTAACATTTCTGTGCTGTTTCTTGCAAGGATTTTTTTTTTTGTCACAGTTTCATATTGCTATTTTTTCTTGCAAATTATACGTAACATGAAGATTATTATTTTAATTTTCGTAGTGTAATTGAATGGCATCAAGTACATTCACAATGCTGTGTTACAGTCAGCACCATATATTTCCAAAATATTTATATCACTCAAGACAGACACTGTACCTATAGGGCAAGGACCTCTGCCCCTCTTGTCTCTATGAATTTACCTGGTTTGGATACTTCATTGTTAAGTGGAATTCTACTGCCTTTCCTTTCATCTTTACGTGTATCTGTTGGAGTCTCTGTGATGGCTATTCTTGGTTGTCAACTAGACTACATCAGGAATTAACTAAAACCTAAAATGTTTGGGCACACCTGTGAGGGACTTTTGCTTAATTAAATCATTTGAAGTGGGGAGACCCACTTCTAATCTGGATCTTTGAGGAAGGAAGACACACCTTTAGTCCAGATATTTTGGGGTGGGAAGATCTACCTTTAATCTGGGCCATACCTTCTGCTGGCATCCTATATAAAGGACATAGAAGGAGTAGGCCTCTCTTTTCCTGCTTGCTCTTGCCCTCACTAGCAAGTCTATTCCTTCATTGGCATTAGAGCGTGCTTCTTTGGGATTCTGGAATATACTGAAGACCAGCTGAGACATCCAGCCTCATGGACTGAACAACTGGCATAGACAGTCATTGTTGGACTAGCTGGACCACAGCCTGTAAATAAATCCCCTACATTCGTGTGTGTGTGTGTGTGTGTGTGTGTGTGTGTGTGTGTGTGTGTGTGTCACACACAGAGATTCACTCTAAAAGTTTCGTTACTCTGGAGAACTGATGAATACAGTGTTTCTGTTTTCATTCTTTGGAATGTATATATAAGGTTTGGATTGCTCTGCTCACATTTGAAAAGACTCTGCTTTGAAGACTTTTTTACCTGTACAGGTTGCTGAATCTGACAGGCTCCACCTCAACACTCACCTGGATTAGCCCTCAGTAGTAATCTTTTTTAAAGTTAATTAATTTTTATTTTATGTGTATTTTATCTGCATGTATGTCTGTGTAGACTTGTGCATACAGTGTCTGTAGAGTCCGGATCCCCTGGAACTGGGGTTTCAGGCAGTTGTGAGCCGCTATGTGGTTGCTGGGAATTGAACCCAGGTCCTCTGGAAGAGCAACCAGTGTTCTTAACCACTGAGCCATCTCTCCAGCCTGGTGCTCAGTAATCGTCACGGTACTTCATATTGCTTGTCAGCACACCCTCTGGTTGTTCCTTGGGACCCTTCTGAGGTCTTTCATAGGTTCTTTCCCCGAAAAGTTCACGGTGTCCCCAAGTTTAGTGTTTGGTGCTGTTGTACCTTCATTACTTAAACCTCCTCTGCACCAGTTACCATGTAACTTGAACTGCAATTCCCACGTCTCCTGTAAGTTTGACTTCATTTCCCTCTCAGTGTTCCCTTAAATGTAACATCTCTAGAACCCAAACCACCCTTGACCCTTGTTCTGTGTCATCAAGACTTGACAGCTTGGTGCTGTTGCCTCTTCTTCCTCAGGGCTTCCCCGCATGCTGACAGGTGCCGATAGTTGGCCGTTGCTCTGCCTTTCCACTCAATTTCACAGCCCAACGTCAAGCCCAGGTGGCTTCTCCTTGGGATTGTTTTCACTGATTCCTTGATTCTAAAGATTTTCTCCCTCTGTCCCAAACTGTTTTGTTCACAGCTGTCAGGACTTTCTTCCTAAGATAGGTAGAAGAGTTGCTCCAAGACACTAGCTGGCCATTGTCACCCCACGTTCCAATCGGGTCTCACCCTGGAAGCCCAGGCTGGCCTTGAACCCTTGTCATTCTTGCCTAGCTTCCCATGTGCTGGGATTGTACATCTCTGCAGTTCTGACAGGTTTCCTTTGCAGTGGCAGGGCCCCAGCCTGTCTTCCTACAATTAACCATTCACCTTCCACTCCCTTGAGGTCTCACAATCCACTGATGAGTTAGGGCTGGAGAGCTGGCTCAGTGGTTAAGAGGAAGTGGTGTTCTTGCAGAGAAACCTAGTTCAGTGCCCAGCAGGGGTGTTGGGGACTTCAAAGCGCCACTGGTCCGACACCTCTGGACTCTACAGGCTCCTGCACTCATATGTACATGCCCACCCCACATACACATAATTAAAAATAAAAACAAATCTTTAAAAAACTGTTCGGGAAATTCTGCTTCATTACCAAGATGGGAGATGGGAGACCTCTTAGAGCTGCTTGGCATGGGTCCTGGGAATTAAACTCTGGAAGAACAGCAAGCATTCTTCTGAACTGCTGAACTTTAGCTTTGGCCCTTAATATTCTTTTTTTTTTTCAAGATTTATTTTTATTTTATGTGTAGGAGTGTTTTGCCTGCATATATGTTGGTGTACCACATGTGTGCAGTGCCCACAAAGACCAGGAGGGTGTGGAATCTCCTGGAACTGGAGTTATAAATGACTGTTAGCCACCATATGGGTGCTGGGAACTGAACCCAGTTTCTCTGCAAGAGCAACAAGTACTCCTGATCCCCAGCCCCTGGTTTAATATTCCTATTTGAAATGTCTCTGTTAAAAAGGACTGTTGTTTCAAAATATGTAGACTTCACAATGATGTCAACAAGTCTGACTAGGAGTAGATGAAAGACTTCCAACGGAGGAAAGTGAGGGGCTCCATTCCCTTCCATGTCCCTTTATTGTCTTCATCTTTATCTTGCTCAGGGTCACAGACATTTGCCACCATGCCCTGCTTGTTTTCTATGGAGAAGAGATTCATAAACACTAAGGACTGTCAGATCTTTGCTAGGGAGCATCGGGTGTCTGGAGTTTAGTTTGCTCTGAACCTTTCCTCTTGGGTACCGTCTGCCGGCGCTCCTGCATTCTTTCCGTTTCCAGCACTGAGAAGGGGGGAGGGAACACTGTGTACTTTCCTGTTGTCATCACCTGGTAATTTCACAGTTATGGTAGGCACAGCACAGCTGTAAGCCAGTCATTGTGTTCACATGAACAACTGAGTTGAGATGTGGCCTGGCTCGTTGGTGGAAAAGGCTGACAAAAGCTTGCTCTTTGGCAGTTTGTATACAGCATACACTTACACCGAAAACAGCTAGGAACTGCTGGAAGGTAAGGTCTCAACATGTCAAGAGACATTTTAAACTTCATTAAGCATTATGGGAATGGTTTGGACTGAGAAAATGAAAGCCTCCTGCTATTGTTAGACAGGTTCATCCCATTAACCATACGCTGCAGGATGTAGATTGTACAGGGCCCAATATGCAGACTGTCCGGACTCAAAGTGGTGCTCTTTGAACTTCCATTCATAGAGTATTTGCTCAGTGTTTGCGTTTTCTCAGACTTCTCAAGTTAGTGAGATAAAAATATCCCTTTCCTTTCAGGGTGTCTAAAACTGTTTTCTTTGCACGTGTTGGGATAGAAACCCCCTTTGTATCTGAGAGTAGAGAAAAGGCATTCCATTTCATTGAAAGCCTTACACTACCTATTTCTCTCCAAGGTTTTTCTTACATCATGGAGTGTTTTTCTAGGAAAGTTGTTTTTTAGCCTCACTTGTTAAATGATTGCATATACTTTATATAATATGTTTGAAATAAAGACAAGTACAAATAGAGGTAGCCAACATGCCACTAACCAGAACTTATTAATGTTATTTCCCGATAACTGCCAACAGCAATTGCCGACAGCCGTATAGAGACACAAAACAGGCATCAGGGCACATCATAAAGCAGCACTGGCCAAGTTTCAGTGTCACTTTAGACAGTTCCTTTTGTTCATTCTATCCTCTTAGGTGCTGTAGTAAGATGATCAAGCATGCAGCACCCTTCTGGTAGCTTTTCTTAAAGAATTACTTAGTGATTTTTAGAAGAGGATGTTAGGCTATTTAGTATATTACAATGCTATCTATGCATTGTAGTGGAAGACTAGTGGAAATATGTAACATCAGGTCAATGAGAATTTAATCGGCAGATTCAGGAATATATACTTACATTGTTACCCCAGTGCTTTCTTGATTTTATTGAGATACATTTTCTAGTTTCTGAGATTCCACAGTATGCCAAGCTGGTCTTGGCCTGGGAAGATGGTGTCCAGCTGCTCAGCCCTCGCCTGTCCCCAGCCTGTTCTCTTTTCTCCCTTTCATCATAGGAAGCGACCTTTCTTCTCCTTTCCTTATGAGAAAGGCTAGAAACTAACTCGGTTGTTCTGCTTGTGGCTTACCATTCCTTGTTTGTTTGTTTGTTTTGTTGTTGTTGTTCTTTTAATTTTTCCTGCTTGGGTCTTGTTTTATTCTGAGGAACTCGTTTGACTTCATTTTTTTTTTTTTTCTACAGTGGTTTGCGTATTTGAATCTGTTTTAAAAACTTGGGTCAGTTAGAGTACATTGAATTTTCATTTGGAGTTACTCTTCTAGGGTTGCAGGTGCAGCTTAAGGGTTGCTTGGTGAGGTGCTGAGCTTAATAGTTCAATCTGAGCATCACAGGCTTTCCAAATTTGGTTAGAACTGTAAAAATGGTTTATTTTAAAATTTCCCTTTCAGTATTTTTACTGTGTGTGTGTGTGCGCTCTGTACATATGGAGGCTGTTTGGTGTCGTTTTTAATTGCTCTCCATCTCACTGTCCCTGGAGCTCTCTGATTGGTTAGGCTAGGCAGCAGTGAGGTCTGGGGTCTGTCTGCCTTTCTCTGCTTCCCCTGGTGCTGAGATCACAGTTGTGTAGGAGCACAGCCTGCACACCGCCAAGGATCCAAACTGAAGCCCGAACGCCTTCTCAGTAAATATTTATTTTCGTTACCCCACGTGTACTATGCTCACACTCTGCTGGTGTCAAAGATTTCACATTGCTCAGAATCTAAATGTCCCATAGCTTTTTCAACAGAAATATACTTTGAAAAAGTATCGAAACAAGTAGTTATTAATTGTTAACACAAGGCACTGATCAACATTTGGGTTTGAGAAGATGGAAGGATCCCTGTGTTATGGGGTCTTGATTATGGCTCCGAGGGTGAGGGTCTCTGGGTGAGGTCGTTGTAACAACCTTGCTTATACTGTGGATACATTGTTTATTGAGATGTCTTCATTTCAGAGATCTGGAATTACCATTCAGTTTGCAGGTGCTGGGGTTTCGTTTCCCAGCTTCTTTATTCAGTGCACTCTCTCGGGTAACAGCCACTCAGGACCCTTACCCACCAGCCTGTTCACATTTGTATCCTAGTCTTCCTCTCCTCACACCTCTCTGTCTGACTTGAGCTTGTGGTCTCTCTCCACTGCAGTCGCCATGCTGTGTGTACTTTGCCCACCTCCTCCTCTCCTGTCGGAGAGCAGCTACCACACCCATGAAAGAAAAACAAGGCCAAACTGATGTGTTTCACAGGGTAGCCTGTCAGTCATTCAACACTGACATCCACGAGTGACTGTTGGGGCTTTTGTAAGCATTTACGTTTCTGACTGAAAAGTTTGTCTCTGTTGTTTGGCTTGGCATTAATTGACCTTACATATTTGCTTTGGCCTTCCTTTTAAATATGTTCAGCCTTGGACGCTGATGCCAGGGGTAGTTGCCAGTAGAAGACATATCAAAGATACAAAGCAAAGACTAGTATGTGTAGGCTGGGCTTGTCATTTGTCAGAATAGATGAGATTAGAATTTCAGGTTTTGATTTTTGTTTGGTCGCATTAATGTCTAACTAGCAGGTATATGATTGCTATGTACCTTTTCATTTTTGGTTGTTGATCTGTCAGAAAAATGTATCTCTGTTGCTTCCAAGTGCTGATATGGCTAATTATAGAAATGACTGATTTTATAAGTGTCTGTCATGTACAGTGATTTGCCACCTAAAACACGTTCTCAATTAAAACATTGCTAAGGAAAATAATAGCTACTTAATAGAGTTGTTAAGAATTAGGACATTTATTGTCTTTACGTTGGGCTGATGTAGCTATGATGGGGGGAGTAGTCTGTGAGGACTCTAGACAGAGTTGGACAAGCCCTATGGGTGGGCTCTTTGGATAGAAAACCTTTTCATTTTACGCCTAGATGTTTGCAGGCAACCGTGCATGGTTGGAAAAATGGAAAGGATTTTCCTGTTTTCACCACGGACTGTTATTTAATATTAAAGATTGGGCAAATTCCTTGAGTTTATACTTTGCCAGTAATAAATATGACTGCTGTTCCAGCATCATTTTCTTACTGTTGTTAATAAGGTGGTCATGATCTTCATGTAGACAGATCATTATGGTATTGCTTGACCCAAACAAGTTAGTAGTGATATGTTTAGAAATTCCTAGCATTTTGGCAAGCATACTGATAGTTATTAAAGACTTACACAGTCTTTCATTCATTTCAACAAATATTTATTATATCTTTGCTGTATACCAAACACTACTCAGAAAATACTGCAAGGAATCAAACAGACCAAAAGGCTCTTGATGTGATGTTTCTCAGCTTCCAGTCTAGAGGAGCTGAGAGTGATAAGCCATGTGTCTGTATGGAGAGAGACCGGCTTTACTACCTAGTGTCTGAATTGCACTGTAAGGTAGGTGCTTTAGGTATAGGACCTTATTGAGAAGGCCATATCTGAATGGGAGTAAACAGGTAAAGGAGGCAGCTATGAAACCACCCGAGGAAAAGTATTCTAGACAGGGAAAAGCCAGTGCACAGTCCTTAAGAGTGTGACTGGTGGACTTTCTGACCCATGTGGATCTGTATCTAGGGTAAAACCAGTGTCAACTGCCCTGGTTTAGGAATTAGGGTGTTAAAAGCCTCTGAAAGGGAAGTGACGAATGTTTCTTATTTCTTGTTCTTTGAAGGCAGCCACATCACACTAAGGCCATTTTCTTCAAAGGTTTGGTAACCACCTAGAAATGTTTTTACGAAGGTTGAACATTTAAAAGGACTGTAAGCCATCTAGGCTGCCTGATTTTCCAGCCAGTGCTCTTTTAAGAACTGGCCCATTGCATTTGAATTCACAGACCGTTCCCCCTGACTCAAAAAGCCATATGGAACCCACAACTATAGAAATTTTCTAAAATACATCTATACCCATAGTGGCATGCACCAGAGGCAGTGGATTTCTGTGAGATCAGCCTGATCTACATAGTGAGTTCCAAGACAGGCAAGGCTATGTAGAAAACCCTGTTTCATACAGACAAATATACAAACAAACAAAAAATACATCTGTATACATAAATAAAAAGGACTAAAATGGAGTTATCCTTTAGTGGCAACAATATTAGAAACCTGCTAGAGGCTAATAAGAACCCCATTGTCAGAAATGTTTTTCTTCTTTTGAAATTGGAGGTTCCAAAGACCTCCAAACATTACAGGTTATTGTCATTGTTCCTGGTTACCTTCCTGAACTTGAGTGATAACCTATTACTCAAGACATTACATACTTGAGTCAAAGAACATGGGAAAATCAGCTGGTACTGACCTGGAAACTTTATCCCTACTGGCTAGCTTTCGTAAAAGTTCTGAAGCTTCTTTATGTGCTCCTGGAAATGAAAAGTAAGCACCAGGCATAACATCTGTGGACTCTTCCAGTTACAGTCATGAGTGACTGGCAAGACATGCCCTGTGGTGCAGTAGTCGCATAAACATCGTGGGGTAGCCAACTGCTTTCTGATTGGATTTGAGGCCCATTGTTGGCTGAGAGCCTATGGCAGGGATGGAGGCCCTCGAGAGAACCTACTACTATTACTTTGCTCAACAGACACAGTAAACTGACTCCTAATGACTTACTGTTACACCCATAGGTTAAGGAACTTCTTAACCCCCTCGCCAGAGAAGCTTCTGTTTGCAATAAGTGACAACACAGATACTCAACAACTGGCCAAGGTGCAAAGAATGAAATACTACAGAATGGTTAGCTTTAAAGGGAACGTATATATCACACCCCACCCCAGAGCCCAGGAATCGTGGAAAGAGGGAGGCGGAAGAATTGAAGAGCCAAAGGGAGTGGACGACCATAGGAAGCAGTGTCTTCCTGACACGCCAGGGCGGCTGCACGCATGCGCTTGCAGTGGTTAGGACAGCATGCACAAGACCTGTCAAGTCCAAGCCACACCAAAGCCAGCATGGAAAGAGGAGGTGGGCACGAGATTCTACCCTAGCTGAGGTGCCATTGCCAGTTGTTAGCTGCCGGGAGAGGAAGAGTCAGTTTTCTCTAAGAGTGTACCCCTGTAAGTCAATTGTGTTCCAGTGGAAGGCCACACATCCAAGAATATTTGGGCAGCACTAATTGATGTTGAAAGGCGGTAGGGTGGGAGTGGGGGGCGCTTTTTTAAAAAATGATTTATTTAATTTTATTTTTTGTGCATTGGTGTTATGCCTGCCTGTATGTCTTTGTGAAGGTGTCAGATCCCCTGGAGGCAGAGTTATAGACAGTTGTGAGCTGCCATGTGGTTGCTGGGAATGGAACCCAGGTCCTCTGCAAGAACAGCTGGTGCTCTCAACCACTGAACCATCCTTCCAGTTTCCTGTTTTGTTTTTTTTTTAAAGACAGGTTCTTACTGGGGCTTCAACAACTAGGCTGGCTGGCTAGCAGGTCTCAGGGATCCATCTGTCTTCAACTTCTCAGCATTGGGATTACAAAGCATGCCACACTCATTTGTTGCCCTTACAGAGGACCCAGGTTTGATTTTCACATCCACATGATAGTTCACAACCATTCCCTTATTCCAGTTCCAGGGGCCTGATGCCCTCTTTGGGCCCTCATGGATACCAGACATGCATGTGGTGCACATAGATACATGGAGGCAAAATACTCATAAACTGAAACAAATCTAAATGGACGGAAGGAAGGAAGGAAGGAAGGAAGGAAGGAAGGAAGGAAGGAAGGAAGGAAGGAAGGAAGGAAGGAAGAAAGGAAGGAAGGAAGGAAGGAAGCTCAAAGCTTGCCACAGTTTCTGGTCTTTTATATAGGCACTCCGGACCAAACTCAAGTCCTCAGACTTAGTGCTAGCCTTCTGAATTCTTTCTGCAGCAATGGAGGTTTGAGTTTCTGATTGATAGTCTGTATTGTGTTGCCTAGAAAGTAGAGATGCACGGCATAGCTCTGGAGGCCAGGAAATCTGGATTGTCTATGGTACTTTTACTGTGAAGCTCTTAGAAAAATAGTTCCCAGGTGGTTTTTCGAGTGTCTCATTGGCCTAGAACGTGACCAAGTGTGCTAGGCTAACTGGACAGCAAGACACAGGGATTCACGGGCCCGCCCTTCCTAGCCTAGGACTGAAAGTGTGCTGCCACACCTGGGGTAAACCCAGATCTTGACAACAGCTCTCTTCCTACCCCTTTGAATCTTGGCTTTGGAGGGTTCTAGACTTGGCCAAGATGGTGACAATCAGGCTGAAGAGATGCAGATGGCAGTGTCCACCTGTGGTAGAGTTTTTTGCTGGCACAGCTGTTGTATCCTGGGACTGGGAAGGGCTTGGCTGTCATTCATGTCATCTTTGAAGGCTTCCTCCTGTGTTAAGGAGTCCACAGTAGAGGTAGGGAGGCTGGAGTGGCTGGAGGAGGACCATCTTTAAATGTTAGTCTTGCTACATAGTTGGTGACCATCAAAGCCGCATGTTTATGGCCTGACGTCAGCATCCCATGGTCCTCCGAACACGCTGTGCTTTTGTTTTTTATTGCTGTTTGCTTGTTAGTTGCCTGCTCCTAAGCCAAGATATCAGGCAGTTAAAATATATTTCTTGGTTGAAACTCAGAATTTGCCTTAAAGGTCACTACTCTGTCTTCCCATGTTGTTGCAAATTTGTGCCTTGTTTTCCTGATAAAGGCTCTGGATCCTTTCTTCCTGAGCATTTCCTTGCACTTGCATTTTTCGGTATGTATTTAGTGTAAAAGGTGCTTCCAGCTGACAGGGCAGCTCACTGGTGCCCTGTGCCCACTGCAGTCACTACCCTCGTTTATCCGCATTACCATTTTAGTTTTCCTTTAATTACTTTTGTTTTTTAAGTTGACTTGTGAAATATCTAGTAGTTGGTTAGCAAATAATTTAAAAATAGCTGTTTACCATCTAGGCTGAGGGCACAATGTTGTTCAAAAAGCTTAATGTTTAAAGTGAGGTTTACTAATTAATTTGCTTTGTCTTGTTTTTTAGGGATGATTTTTAATTGGCTGTAGAAATAAGTGATTTATAAGTTGTATCTTTGTGCAGATACCAATATACATGGGTTTCTTAGGTAGTGTTTCCTTGTCCTCAGTTCACCTGGAATGTTTATATGTGCTGCTACTTGATATGATATTTTGTTCTGACTTTGTTTTTACATGATAAAGAGACAGAACAATTATTGAAACCCTTTATTTGACAATACTGTTAGAACTAGAGTGGGTTGTGGGATAGAGTAGACTCTTAGATTAGAAAGTCGGACTTTCTTTTTTGAGTTGGTTATGAGTTTTTTGTTGGCTAGCTTTTTTACCCAGGGGTGTAGGGGAGGGCACTGTTTGTTTTTGTTTTTGAGCCAAGGTCTCACTTTATAGGCCAGGCTTGGAATTCACTGTGTAGCACAGGCTGGCCATGAACTCAGATGGCCATCTTGCCTTCTCCTCCCAAGTGCTGAGATTATAATTATGAGCCTCCGCTCGTGACTGTGTGGAAGGGACTTTTCATGTTCTGAGATGGTACGTGCTGCAGCACTTGATCCTGGTCCTGCAGAGTTAAAGCTTGAAGACGGTGGCCACGCTGAGCGCAGCCCAGAGCAAAGGTGAAGCAGTGTTCATTAACAGGCGGCTGGACGTGTCGGCTCTTTCGTTGCTTTGTTTTGCCGAGTGTTGACACAGTGGGGACAATGGGTAGGTTGGGCGGTTTGGAAATCAGTGAGTGTTCAGTAGCTGACTGAGGAGTGTTCCGGGGTCTAACATGCCTATCTTTCTTTTTTAGGACTTTGAAAATGGCCCTTGAGCTATGCTAGGTCTATAATGGGAAGTGTCACAGTTCGGTATTTCTGTTACGGGTGCCTCTTTACATCTGCTACCTGGACAGTTCTGCTTTTCATTTATTTCAACTTCAGTGAAGTGACTCAGCCCCTTAAGAATGTGCCCATCAAGGGGTCTGGCCCCCATGGACCATTTCCCAAAAAATTCTACCCACGTTTTACTCGAAGTCCAGGTCGAGTATTAGATCCGCAGTTTAAAGCAAACAGAATGGACGATTTGATGAATAACCACATCGAAGATAATGGCCTCTCAAAATCTTCCTCCGAGCTGGGTAAGTAATCAGGTCTGTGCTCTGTAAACCGTGTGTTGTTCAGGATTAGAAATGTCCTATTGTTCCCAAAGTTACATGGTTCTAGTTAGATCCGAGCAGGGGCTGCTGTGAGGGAAGTCATTTAAAGTCGGAATCCAAAGCTTATAGGAGCCCTTTTTATACAAAAGCTTATGTGTAAATTTTTGTGGGGCATGGGTTCCTGTAAAAACTTGATGAGACTGGGGCCTGCTGAAGTCCTTTCGGATTTAATAATTGATTTCCTTTATGGAACAGTATCAGTATTTTTTCTCTGGTCACAAATAATTTGTCTTGTGAGTGTAATAAAATGTGGGGGGTTTGTTAGTTCATTTATTTGTGGTTTTTGTTTGTTTGTTTTTTGAAACAATGTATCTCTAGCTGGCCTGGAACTCACTATCTAGTCTAGGACAGAAATCTGCCTGCCTCTTGTCTCCCTAGTGCTGGTATTAAAGGTATGTGCCAACACATAACAAAATAGTCTTAAAAATAATGGTTTTGAACACGGTTAGGGCACACTTGGTTTGCATTGAATTGATGAGACTCTGACGTCAGCCCCAGCTTACTCATTTGAAACCTACAACTGCAGACAGCCAATTGAAAACTACAGTGATAGAATCTGACTACAGTGGTGAAGTCAAGGCTTCAGGAGACCATCACATCATAGTGGCCATTGAGATCATCTTTCCAGACCTAAGGCACTGACTGTAATTTCACTCTCTTTCAGGTATGATTTTCAATGAACGTGATCAGGAATTGAGAGACCTGGGCTACCAGAAACATGCCTTTAATATGCTTATTAGTAACCGCTTGGGATACCACAGAGATGTGCCAGACACCAGGAATGCTGAGTATGCTCCTTATTGGCTTCTGATGAATTCCAGTGACAGTGTTTTAACGCCAGTGTGAGCAGTCAAGGGCAATGTTCAGTTTGCACTTAGTATTTGGCATACCAGAACAGTGTACTGGATTCCACTCCTGCTACTCTTGAAGAACCATGGTCTGAGAGTGTAATGATGCAGTTTTAGAGCTTGCTGTATGTCTTTGGACATTTCAAGTCAATTACCTGAACCTAAACTTCAAAAAAAAATTCTTATTGCATTTATGGCAATAAGGAATTAAAACTAGTGACTTAGTACTTTTTCATAATCTTCTGTGCTTCTTTCAAAGGCTTTTTGTTCTTGTAGTCAGTCGTTGCACAGACAGATGTTCGTTGAGCACCTTCAGTCTGCCAGGCAGTGCATAGGCCTGGACAGATGAGGTGATGTACCCTGGGTTCACAGGGCTCAGTCTCTTTGGGGCAGGTGAGGAAACCAGTTATTGCAGTGGCATGAAACGGGGCCTAGATGGGGCTGCTGGAGCAGTGTGGCCTCACCGCAAGTGGTTCCACTGGAGCAAGGAGCCTTTCCCCTGGAGAGACAGCACAGAGGGCTCTGAAGTATGAGTGCTGTGTTGAAGGGACTGACCCCCATCCACTTAGGCTCTAGGGGAGAGCTGCGGGAGGCTGGAACTAGGGGACAGAGGAAAGAGGTCAGGACCCTGAGTTGATTCTTTAACAGCTTTGTTGTTGCTCAGTCACCTATGCAGCAGCTGCCGTGTCCATGGCGGCTCTTCTGTCTGTCAACTAAGAACATCCCAGTTCTCTCAAAGCTTTTTACACTATTAGGCAAAAAACTAAAAATTCCAGAGACAAAGTGTTATGTATTGCTGTTTCCACTTGGAACCTCATTGAGAAGCTAGATGTCAACTTAAGAGTGCTACACATGCAGTAACTTCATGAAAAACAACTCATTATGTAACTTCTCTACCAAAAGAAAGAAACCACATTTTAAAAGATAATTTTTTTTTCTTTTTTTGGTTTTTCGAGACAGGGTTTCTCTGTGTAGCTTTGCACCTTTTCTTGATCTTGCTCTGTAGACCAGGCTGGCCTTGAACTCACAAAGATCCACTGCCTCTGCCTCCCGAGTGCTGGGATTAAAGGCGTGTGCCACCACTGCCCGGCATAAAAGATAAATTTATCAACATGATGTAAAGCAAAGACTAAACCACAGTGTTTTTGTAAATGCTTAAAATTTGATGTAATGTCAGAAAGAACCTGAACAAGATAGCAGGAAATAACCCGAGACATTGGAGCCTCTTGAACTGTCCGATTTTCTTGTTTTGATTGTTAAAGGTGTAGAGGAAAGTCCTACCCAACTGATCTGCCAACTGCTAGTGTTGTTATCTGTTTCTACAACGAAGCCTTCTCGGCCTTGCTGCGGACTGTGCACAGTGTTGTGGACCGCACGCCAGCACACCTTCTGCATGAGATCATCCTTGTCGACGACAACAGTGACTTTGGTAAGCGATGCTGTGCCTGCTCACGACTCATCGAGGTTCTTATTCACTGTGTGATGCGAGCTTACAGCCTGTCCATTGATTACAGAACGATTTTACTGAAGTACTTTATCTTTGTAATCTGCTTACAGTGTTATCCCAATTTGCCCCTGGGGAATTTCCCCTTGGCTTGCTTTTGAAAATGTCCATTATGAATTAAGCTCAGATTGATAGGAAGTTATGAGGACTTCTGTTTGCCCTTCAACCGATTTCCCATGTTGGTTCTTTTATACTTAGAGTACAGTGTAGAAAACAGAATTCCACAGTGGAGAATATCCTGCATGAAGATTGTTAGCAACAGCAGTCTTGAGAAGCACACTGCATCACCCAGCAGCCCCTGATGCTCCCATTTAGAGTTATACTCTGTCTTTGTATCCCTAGTATCCTTCCCTGGTATCTGGTGATCTCTAATTTTGTCATTTCAAAAATGTAATCTAGATGGATATGCAGTATGTGCCCTTTGAGACTGGCACTTTTCTTCTGTCACAGTGCTGTGGACCATGCTTATAGAATAAGTGTGCTACACCAGTTGTTCCCAGAGTGGACTGCATTCAGAAAGCTCTTAGATGCCAGTTTTCTGAGAATCACCGTGTATTTTACATACCTTTCTTTAACTGTAGATCTTCATAAAGAAAAGCTTTCTACTATTTGCTCCATTCAGCTCTTAGCCTCCTTCAAGATGAGTGGGGATCCTTTGTACAGAGATGGAGATAGAAGAAGAAGTGACTTGCTCAGGATAGCTTTTGGGAAGTTGAGTGGAGGTTCTACTTAGTCTGCCTGGCTTCCAGCCTCCTCCCTTTAGCACAACACTGCAGACCCAGTGATGGGGTGGCATGGAGACATTCTCCATGTACGCAACAACTCTTTAGACCCTCTGTAGCCTCAGTAGAGCTCTACACCAGCATACTTATGGACTGATGAATGAACGCAACATCCTTGAGACCATAATATTCAAACCTGGGTAAATATAGGAACTTTATGGGAGAAATTTTGGAGCGTTTCATAGACATCAAAATTTATCCTTTTTTGTTGTTGTTGCTTGTTTTTTTTTTTTGAGACAGGGTCTTTCTGGCTGCCCTGGCACTCCTATGTAGAACCAGGCTGGCCTTGATCTCAGGGAAGTCTGCCTGCCTCTGCCTCCCAAGTACTGGACTTAAAGATGTGTAACACCACACCTGGATTTTTTTTTTTTTTTTTTTTTTTTGTAGTCTAGGCTGGCCTCAAATTTACTATCAAGCCAAAATGGGCATTGAAATTGCAGGCAAGAGCCTTCATGTTTGGCTTCATTTGAGACATTGTCTATTGAAATACACATGTAAGGCAGCTCTTGGCTAGGTTCCAACTTGCACTCTGGGTTTCTTTTTCCTCCTACAGAGGATGCTGGGATGCTTTACAGTGAGGCAGAGTCCAACACATTTCTTTGATCACTTGTAGATCTTGACTTAGGTTGCAGATACAATTTTAAGAATGGTTATAAGATGTCTTGGTATGTGTCTCATATGGTGTGAGTAATTATGGAACTGTTCTTTTCAGATGATTTAAAAGGAGAGCTAGATGAATACATCCAAAGATACCTGCCTGCAAAAGTCAAGGTCATAAGAAATAGGAAACGTGAGGGACTGATCCGAGGAAGAATGATCGGAGCAGCCCATGCTACAGGTACATCTGTGCTGTGGCTCTGTGGTTTTGGACGCCTACAGAGGTCCACAGAAAGCCTTAGTTACTGTTCTGTTGCTGTGAGGAGACTCCATGAGCAGGGCAGCTTATAAAAGAAAGCATTTGACTGTGGGCTTATGGTCTCAGAGGTCAGTCCATGACCATTATGGCACAGTAGCTGAAGCTTGCATCTGACCCACAAGCAAGACAGAGCTAATAAGGGTTTTTGAAACCTCAGAATGCCCACCTCCAATGACACACCTCCTCTGACAAGGCTACACCTCCTCATCCTTCCAAACAGTTTTATCCAGTGGGGACCAAGCATTTGAACATGAGCCTTTGGGGGCCATTCAGTCCACCCGTTCCATCTCATTCAAACCACTACACCATGTTTTCATTGGTTGTTGTCCAAAGGAGTGAAGAAGCTTGTTCTGTTTGGGAAGATTTCATAACTGACCTGCTGCCCTAAAGCACAGAGTACAAAAATTACTGCTAGAACCCTCACAGACCTATTTCAGTAGTGGCTTTTTAGTTAATTATTGGCCTCTAAAATAGGTTTCTTATCTTGCTGCTTACATAACTAGAAAAGTCCAAGCTAACAAGTAACTGAACTTTAAAAATTTCATACAGAAACATATAAACTTCAAACTGCTTGACTTGAATTATGCCAATAGTTGTTATTGTGGAGTGTACAGCTCTAGGGTCAGGGTCAGGATTTTACTTGGTAACTGTAAACAGTGTTTAACACTGATAGCATGTAGGAGAGAGTCTCTGTTGTTGTTGGGAGGTTTCCAGGCCCCTCTCTCCATCATGTGGCACACACCAGTCTCCCCCTGACTATAGAGAGCAGGTGCAGACCAGCCTTGTGTAGAGAGTACACTCCGGTTCTCTTGGGCTTCCCTTGTGTCCTTTGTTTTGAGCCCAGGCTGGCTTCCTACTTGCTATGTAGATGAGGATGATCTTGAACTCAGGGCCCCTGCTTCTACTTCCCAAGCACTGGGATTATAGACATGTACCACCACACCTGGCTGGATCTCTTTTATGTTTACCTAGAAAGATAGAGGTGTAAGGTTGGCATTCCTGATTTTCTTTTATTGATCTTGACTAAAATAGTTTCCTTTAAAAGTACAGACAAATGAATCTGTTTAAAGTAGCTCCTGGGCATATCAGAAGTCAGGAGGTCAGTTCGGTAAGTCCTGACTTGAGTCTTTCCCTCATAGCAGTGTCACCTGTGCCCTGCTGTGAACTGCTCTGCCTCAGATCCCCCCCACCCCCGCAGGGTCTGGGATGATAAGCACTGGGCACCACCACACTCCCCTGTTGCCATAGTCGCCATGGGCCATTGCACTTGTTGTACTTGGTTGGGATCTCACTTTTGGGATTTGGTCTTTTTCTTTCAAAACCTCCTGTGATCAGAAGCAGTGGACAGGAAAGGAGAGCAGCCCTCTGCATCCAGTCAGAGCCAGTGCCCTAGGTCAGTGAGACATCTGCTTCTCCAGGGCTGTAGCCAAGACTAAAGAAAGTTGGCTGTGCTGGAGAAAACTCTGGAGCGTTGAAGATTGTGCCATTTGAGCCACTGCAGTGCCGCAGTGCATATTTACTGTTATTGCTATGACCTCCTTGTCTTCCTTCAGATATGGCATAGGATCTGCCCGGTTCCAGACAGTTTGAGATCGCTATGGCAGGTTTGGTGCAGCCATGTAGAATCATACTGCATTTAGTTAACTAACTTGGCCTCATTTTCAAAAAGTAGTACTTTCAGAATTAAGAAAAGCTATGAAGACATTTCTCCTTAAAGAAACCCTGACTTCAGCCGGGCAGTGGTGGCGCACGCCTTTAACTCCAGCACTCTGGAGGCAGAGGCAGGTGGATCTCTGTGAGTTTGAGGCCAGCCTGGGCTACAGAGTGAGTTCCAGGATAGGCTCCAAAGCTACACAGAGAAACCTTGTCTTGAAAAAAAAAAAAAACCAAAAACAAAAAAATCCAAAACCCTGACCTCATTTTCCATTCTGTATTAGGTAATTGTGTGCATTCTGTATTAGGTAATTGCTAGATGTTTTATGTACACATTGAGTTTGTGGCTAATTTGCTGACATCATTGAAAACTTAGGGGTATTTTTTTCAATAATTTGTTTTAATAAATCATGTAAAATCTATTCTGATGCTTATTTAGAACAATCCTACTCTCTGATAATTCCAGTTTCTCAAATAAATTTGAAGTTATCAAAACCAACAGTTCTCAACCTTGCTCACATTTATCCACAAGATGCAAAGGTAACAACAAGAAGATGCAAAGATAACAGGATGAAGTTTTAGTCATTTATATTTGCTAATACGGCTGAAAGAATCCCTTAGAGCCCTATGGGAAATAAGAAGTGAGCTGGAGGTAGTACAGTGGAGAATCCAGGGGAGAAGGGTGATATGTGTGGACGGTGTCAAACTGTGGTTGGCACAGCAGTCCGTCTTTGAAGGAAGTTCCCATGGTGTAGTGGTGCCAGCTCTCAGTGATGCTGAGCCATTGGTGAGCCTCTGGTGCAGTTCTGCGGCAGGGATGTACTCCATTAGATACTTTGAGTAAAATGACTGTAGTAAAAGTGACTCCACACCTGGCCAGTGTCACTGCAAGAACCACAGGGCCTGCTGCCGCTGGGAGAGGAGGAGTCTCTTCAGTTGCCTAACTGCTTGTTGGGGTCGTACACGTGGTTTGTGGTCTCTCCATGACAGTGGACATTTCAGAGAAAACTCTCGGCCAAAGGATTTATTCTCCTGAATCCAGTTGGCAGTACAGAGAGTAGTTTCTTGATGGGGTGGTCATGGTGGCCATCCATGGCCTGTACTTAACATCCCCATCCTTGCTGCTCAGCTGCACCTGGGCCAAGTGCGAGGTACCACTTTCCCACCTTCTCCCTTCACCTCGGCAGGAGAAGTCCTCGTGTTCCTAGACAGCCACTGTGAGGTCAACGTGATGTGGTTGCAGCCCTTGCTGGCCATCATCCTTGAGGATGCACACACTGTGGTGTGCCCCGTGATTGACATCATCAGCGCTGACACACTGGCCTACAGCTCATCCCCAGTGGTACGGGGTGGTTTCAACTGGGGACTGCACTTCAAGTGGGATTTAGTTCCTGTGTCCGAGCTGGGAGGAGCTGACGGGGCCACTGCACCAATAAGGTAAGAGAGATGGGCACAGAACACTAGCTTTTCCTTAGAAAAGAATAGTGTATTAAGGAAAATCTTCTCTGTAAGGGGCAAGGGTCTTGACCTAACTTACCCAGTAAAAAAAATTTTGAAGTGAGGTGCTACAAAGAGAGACCCTGTCTCAAAAACGCAACAAATTTTGTTTTCATTTTCTTGTTTGTCTTTGAGACAGGATTTATCTGTTTAATAGTTCTGGTTGTCCTGGAACTCACTCTGTAGACCAGGCTGGCCTCGAACTCAGAGATCCACCTCCAGTAAAGATTCTTAGGGGTACAGTTTTATATAAGGCAAGCCCAGAGTTAAGAGTAAGAAACTGTTAGTGCCCCTAAGTGTTGTGTCGTTTGTGAGAGAGGCAAATAGGTAACTGCTTCTGGGGTAGTGTGGGTGCCCCTGTGTGCTGTGGTCTGTGTCAGACTCATCTCCAGTTCTTCACTACAGGCTGAGTATCTCTTTGTCTGAGATGAGAAGTGCTTTAGAATTCAGGTATTTTTGTTGTACGTTGGAATATTTGCATGTCCATAACTGGAGATTTGGGGATGGAGCCCAAGTCTAACTGTGTAACGCACTTGTGCTTCACACTCTTTGTACAAGACCTGAACGTAACTTGATGCAGCCTTCAGGAACCTCTGTTGCAGACAAGAAGTCATATCAGTCCTTTTTTAGTTTTTTTAATTTTTCATATACTATATTTTTGTCATATTCTTTCCCCTCACCAACTCCTCCCATATCTCCCTCCCTCCCCACCCAACTTTATATTTCTTTCTTAAAAAACACTCAAGAACAAAAAGCACACACAGAAATACCCTCCCCTCCCCAGAGTCCGTTCTGTGCTGACAACTCTTCCAGGGCATGGCCTGCTTTGCCGTAGACTCGGTGGCCCCCTGTTGAAGAAAAGGAATTTCCCTCCCAGCAACCATCATTACAAACACACGGCTGGCCGTCTTAGCTCTGATTCCTTTGAAGATACTTTTTTTTTCCAAAATGTTTTTCAGACATGTATAAATAGGTTTTGTTGTTTTGTTTTTTAAATACAGACTGGGCTCATGCCATGTAACTGCCACACCTGCAGGATTGGGGATTGAAGCCAGGGATGTCCACCTGCTCTACAAGCCCCCTTACCAGCTGAGCCACATCTAGTCCATGTAAATGGTTTTCAGCGTATCTAGTTCTCTCCCGAGCTTTCAATCGTCTCTTTTTTCTTTGAGTGTATTGAGTAGTTATTTTGAAGTCTGTTTGATAGCTTCATAATTAAAACTTTCACATCTGTTTTTGTTGTAGACTGTTTCTCTTTTCTGTGATTTACCCTCCCTGGTTGCCTGCTTATTTATCTGTCTGCTCTTTTGTTAGACATTCTAGAGTTCTTCTGTAGGCAGTTTCAGACAGTAGAACCCGCGCATGAATCCCTAGCTTCAGGTCAGGAGGTCACATGCCTAGAGGTTGGGACTGAGCCTTTGGGTAATGCCTGCTGCAGGGGGCTACAACTTCAACCCGAATTGTCCACTGTTGGCAAGCTGCTGTGCGGGAGGGAGGGAGGGACGGACGGACCCTCATGTGTTAGGAGTTAACAGAATCCCTGGCCTCAGACCAGATGCCAGTAGTGGCCCCTCCATCCCACTCACATGCTAAGTGTGATGGCTCTAAATATTCAGAGCTCCGAACGCTCTGACATGGATGTCACTGCTGGCACAGTCAGCCTCGTGAGAGCCGCTGCTGCTGCTCTTCAGCTCAGAAGGGAGACTGTCTCTGTGGCAGCAGGCCCTGGACTCAGGCTTTGTCCAGTGCCTCTACTAGGCCATCAAAAGGAATTAAGTCATTTGAGTTGGGTGTCTATCAAACTCGGTTACAGTAACAATAGTACTTTGATACTTAGAATGTAACCTTATGCCAGATACTTATATAGCCCCAGCAATCCAGAAAATTCAGGTATGTGGCCTAGCTTGCTCCCTTATAGGATGAAAATGTTTCCTTTTTATCTGTTATCCTTTTACTGTTTACCTTTTCTCTAATGACAGCTAATCTACTGTGTCCTAGAGTCACAGAGACTTTGTAAACAATAGGTAACTGGTTCTATTGAATGAGCACAGGCTGTGGTCCTTTTCTAGGTCACCTACAATGGCTGGAGGATTGTTTGCAATGAATAGACAGTATTTCAATGATCTTGGACAGTATGACAGTGGCATGGATATCTGGGGAGGAGAAAATCTGGAAATCTCATTTCGGGTAATTTTGGTTTTGTGTGTGTTCTGTTATTAAATTGTCTGTAATGGAATATAATTGCAGTTAGGGGCAAAGAGAACCTTCTGAGCAGGTGGGCCCCACCTACCACCCACCCATCTGGACCTGTGTGCAGAGTCCCCATCAGCCCATAGCACAGTACTTATACATGTCTGTTTATAATTTTGAAAACATACCACTGTGGTGCTTTAAAGGACAGTTTTTCTCCAAATTTTTTTTCGGGTTGAAAGTTTATATACATATCATTGGTTCAGTTTTCTTTTGTTCTCTTTCTTTTTAGCAAAAGTAAATGAATCCCATAAATGTTAAAAGTATATACTCTCACACACGATGCAACATGCATATGTGTTAAAAGGTTCTTTAAAAAAATGTGTGTTTGCACAAGCACACACATGTGCTATGGTGCTCATGTGGAAGCCATGGCACAACTTACAGGAGTTGGTTCTCTCCTTCTGCCGTGTGGCTCCTGGAGATCGAACAGGAGTCATCAGGCTTGGCTTGGTGGCAAGCACTTCTGCTCCCTGAGCCAGCCTCCCAGCCTCCCAGCCTCCCAGCCTCCCAGCCTCCCAGCCTCCCAGCCCTGCCTGCAACCAAGTACTCTTGAATCTGAATCACTTGTATCATTTAGAAAAAAAGACTTTGGACTTGGGGAGATGGCTCAGTGGTCAAACCACTCTCCCTGCAAGCAAGAGTAGAGATGTCTGGGTCCTGAGAGCCTGTGTAAACATCAGGCTGGCATGGCTGCTCATCTGAAGTTCTAGCCCTGGAACATAGACACAGGATCCCCAGACAAATTCCTAGCCATGCTAGTGAGCTCTGGTGTGATTGAGACACTGCCTCCAAAGGATGCGGTAGAAGAGTGGTAAAGGGGAGCCCCAACCCCTTTAAAGATAGATTATTTATGTAGTTTATGTACATGGGTATTTTGTTTGCATTTCATCTGCACACAAGAAGGGAGCATCAGATCCCACTATAGATGTGAGCCACCATGTGGTTGCTGGGAATTGACCTGAAGACCTCTGGAAAAGCAGCCAGTGCTCTTAACCGCTGAGCTGTCTCAAGCCATCTCTCAGGCCCCAAGATTCCCAATATTCACTTTAGGCCAGCGTTCATCTCATGCATGTGCACTGCATATGCAGGCATGCCACACACATGCAAACGTGTGCATATGCAGGAACACTGTACAAACATGTAAGAAAAACGAGTTGTTTTCTTAGAAACAAAGTATATAAAAGAAAGTACATGAGCCAGGTGTTGGTGGTGCACACCTTTAATCCCAGCACTTGGGAGGCCGAGGCAGGCGGATCTCTGTAAGTTTGAGGCCAGCCTGGTCTACAGAGTGAGTTCCAGGACAGGCACCAAAACTACACAGAGAAACCATGTCTTGAAAAAAACAAAAACAAACACAAACAAACAAAAAACAAAGTACATGAAAAACAGAAGACCAGCTAATAAGCATAACTGTTTTCAAATCCTTAAGAGCAAGTCCATTAATGCAACAAAGGATGATAACATAATTCAGACACATGGGAGCAAATGAATGTTTTCAGAATTGGTTGCCTTTTTAATTTCAGGAAGACCTAATTTTTATTTTTTTTTTTTGTTTTTTTTTGGTTTTTCGAGACAGGGTTTCTCTGTGTAGCGCCTTTCCTGGAGCTCACTTGGTAGCCCAGGCTGGCCTCGAACTCACAGAGATCCGCCTGGCTCTGCCTCCCGAGTGCTGGGATTAAAGGCGTGCGCCACCACCGCCCGGCAAGACCTAATTTTTAAATGCCCCTACTTTCTTCTGAGTAGATCTCATGGAGAGACACCTGTAAGTTGCATAGCCACCATTCATACAGGCTGGTGCGCGGGCTGCTTCTGTCTGAACTGTCCGTCATGTCTGTCTGCTTCTGCCTAGATCTGGATGTGTGGCGGAAAGCTCTTCATCATCCCTTGCTCAAGAGTAGGACACATTTTCCGAAAAAGGCGGCCATACGGATCTCCTGAAGGCCAGGACACCATGACACACAACTCCCTGAGGCTGGCCCATGTCTGGTTGGATGAGTACAAGGTGAGTGTCTGTGTCTGTCACCCCCCTCGTGCTTGTTCTTCTTGGCTGACCTTCACCGCTGTGCCATCTCTCTGGGCTTCTTCTCACCCGGGAGTCACTCGGTTTGGGTTCTCACCTGACTTCTGAGTGTGATTTGTAAGCATTGGAAGCAGCTCTGTTTCAGTGCACTGATCCTTCTGTGCCCATCAGAGTCTGGGACTCCACAGAACTGGGCTGCACTTCCTCACCCACTGGACTTCACTGCTCACTCAAGATTCCTTTCCCATTGCTGCCCTACCTTATACAACTTTGTTTTCTTTGCAGAATCTTTATCAAGTATAATTTGCATGTTAATTTTAGAGCATTTTGTTACATCACAAAGAAATACTGTACTTCTCATGTTTCACCTCTGACCACAGCTCTAGACAACCACATCTGTCTCCTGGCTCCAGTCTTTCCTAGGCCTCTCACACATCTGTGTCCTTCTCTGTGGCTTTCACTTGGTGTTTGTGTTTAGGCTGGGCTGTGTTGTAGCTGGTCTCAGCACTTCACTACTTCCCATTGCTCAGGGATACTCTGTCCATCTGGCCATCACCTCGGCATTTGGCTTGTTTACACATTAACTCTTAGGAAAATGCTGCTGTGATTATTTGTGTGCAGTTGCTACTGTCATTGAAATGGGTTGGTCTCGAACTCCATCCTTGTGCCTTCCTGCTCTGGGATTACAGGCGTGCATGCACTAGGGTGCCTGGCGAAGTACCTGAGCTCTTATTTTGGAGACAAAAGATGGATAAGAGGATGTACAGTAATTGCAACCCTGTGATGTAAAGGGAAATGGCAGCAGATGCCCAGGCTGTGAAGTGCTGAAGAGGGAGCTGGGAGCAGATATGGGCTCAAAGCATGCAAAGGTTCTGTTTGTCTCTATCCCTCTCCTAACCCAGAGCTCCGGGGGCTCGGCCTCTTGTGAATTGTTATCATCTGCGTGTGGCAGAGATCCCACAGTGTGGCTTGCTGACCTCTTGGCTCTGGCCATCCACTCAGGTTTGCAGGGTCTCACTCATTTCCATGGTCAGATGAATACAGACACTTAATGCACTTGCTGTGTAGACACTGCATGCCTGAGTGAAGAAGCACCAGCTGCGTTCCTGTAAGAACTCATTGAAGAGACAGCAGTCACCCAGTCAGAAGTCTTGTCAGTAGTCATGTGACCACTTCATGTGGAGTACAGTGCTGTGAGCTGAGTGCTGAGCTACACTGTTCTCCATGGGCCTTGCATATGACACTGGGCAGCAGCTTCTCCAAGTGAGCCAGGCTTATAAATGATAAAACTCGACTCTTTAACAGCAGGGCTTGCTATCCAGTCTCGTGAGTTCCAGGCCAGCCAGGGATACGCAGTGAGACCCTGTCTCAAAAACAAAACAAAACCCCCCATCATTATGAGCTTGAAAGTATGCCACTATGTAACTTTTCTGATGAAATCATAAATTACTTTATTGTGTAGTGAAGTGCGTCAGTATTTGGAAGAACTGCACAGCCATAGACCAGTGCTTTTCAAGTAAGTAGTACATGTTACAAAGCCTTGCATGTGTAAAAAGAACATTCAAATGGGAATCTCACTGGTATGATTTCTTATTTTCTATCAAATTAAAATATCAAAGTTACTGAGTTATATACTAGACATGCTGCTGTGTAGTGGTCCCAGCACTGGGAAGGCTGAGGCAGGACTGTTAATTAGAGGCCATTCTGGGCTGTGTGCTTATACTGTATCAGAAAATTACAAATAACTTATTATATTAAACATTTAATACAAGAATAGCCATATTTGTAATAGCTTTGAAAATACTCCTTATGTTTGTACTACATTTTTTCATGAGGTTTTATTTTAAAGCAGTGAGATGGCTGAGTAGTAAATATGTTTGCCGCACAGGTCTAGCAATCAGCTTGATCCAGAATCCCACCCAAAGGTGGAAAGAGAATCAGCCCCATAGAGTTGCCCTCTGACGGCCACAAATGCACCAAGGCAAGCACCCCTCCATGTATCAGGGTAAATGTACATATGAGCCACATAAGAAAAGATGATTTTCTAGACAGTGGTGGTGGTGGCACACAATTTCAATCCCAGCACTCAGGAGGCAGAGGCAGGTGGATCTCTGTGAGTTTGAGGCCAGCCTGGTCTATAAAGCAAGGTCAGGACAGCCAGAGCCACACAGAGAAACCCTGTCTTGAAAAAAAAAAAGTTTTACTAAATGAATTAAAAAAATTAAAACCGTTGGTTTTTTTGTTTTGGTTAGTGGTATTTCTAAGATAGGGTCTTAACCATGTAGTCTTGCCTGGCCTGGAGCTGCTACATAGACTGGGTTGGTTTTGAACTCAGAGCATGTCTCTGTGTCTTTAGTGCTGAGATTAAAGGTGTGTGCAGCCATGTCTGGATCAGTTTTAATTTTAACATCGTTGGTATCCATGGAAACCTGGATCTTCAGCGCATGTTGAGAATAATAGAGGTCAGAGTTTGAGTCACTCATCTTACACATAATCTGTTGCCTTAGTGTTCTGATGCTGTGAAGAGACATCATGACCAAAGCAACTTCTATAAAGGAAAACATTTAATTGGGCTGGCTTGCTTACAGTTCAGAGGTTTAGTCCATTATCATGGTGGGAAGCAAGGCAGCATGCAGGCAGACATGGTGCTGGAGAAGGAGCTGAGAGTCCTACATTTTCCTGCAATAGGAAGTCAACTGAGACACTGGGTGTCTTGAGCCCACCTCCACAGTGACACACCTACTCCAACAAGGCCTCACTTCCTAATAGTGCCACTCCCGGGGGGAGGAGGGGCATTTTCTTTCAGACTACTACATCCACCGAGTTAGATTTCCCTCTAATTTGTCCTCTGTGAAATCAAATATATCTTGAGTTTATGTTATGGTTAGTGACAGGCATGTGGAAAGTTCCTGTTGATACTTTGACATTAAGAAAACACAAGACTGTGTTTTCCTCAAAGAATGTATAATATATCTCCAGCAGCAAATTCCATTTTTCTTTTTTTTTAAACTTAGGAGCAGTATTTTTCCTTAAGACCTGATTTGAAGACCAAGAGCTTCGGAAATATCAGTGAGCGTGTTGAATTGAGGAAGAAATTGGGCTGTCAATCATTCAAGTGGTATTTGGACAATATTTACCCTGAGATGCAGCTACCTGGCCCGAACGCCAAACCTCAGCAGCCCATCTTCATCAACAGAGGGCCCAAGCGCCCCAGGGTCCTTCTGCGTGGACGGGTGAGGCAGCAGCAGTCCTATCTGACGGTTCCACTGGGAGGGGCATAGCAGGAAGGTTTTCTGAGGTCCTGTGATAAATCTAGATTTAGCTCAGATTTAATTTCATTTTCTCTCTTCTCTAGTAGAAAAGCTTACAAATTTTAATGTGTTTGCTGTTTACACCCAGGTCAAGATCCTGTACTTACTGCCTTGGAGGGACTGGGACCTTATGTAGATTATGTATCAGCTTCCAAGAGTAGAGACACAGTCTGGGACAAAGGCAGTTTGAGACCTGAAATGATCCTTTCAAAGGGAGATGAGCAGGAAAACGCAGCAGCTGTTACTGGTCAGTCTCAGCTCTAGGAACCAACTTCAGATAGAGATTGAAAGTGACAGTTAAGTTGGTGGGACATGCAGTGAGATTTCACACTCAACGCACTGGCAGTCTTCAGAGCTTAGCAGAGGGCACACTGTGGACCCTTTCCAATTGCACTTAAGGCTTAGGGTCTGCTGTTCTGAGCTCTGAGTAATTTCTAAAACTGGCATTCTGGAGGCTGGGGAGATGGCTCAGCTGATAAAGCACTGTGCAGCTCAGTGTGAGGATTGGAGTTTGGAGCTCAGAACCCATGCAGACACTGGGCAGTTGTCGGGGTCCACTTATAATTCCAGTGCTTGGGAGGCAGTGAGCTCTGGGTTTCTTTGGTAGACCTTGCACCTCAGTGAACAAGGGGGAAGCTTGCACAAGCATGCACACCCCTCCCCCACCTGTGCAAACACACACAGACAGAAAAAAGCTGGTGTTCTTGTGGGTTTCCCTCTTTAAATTCCTAAGGCACATCTTCCAACTTTTCTATTTCAGAATGGAGCCTAGTACTTTTCTCCTTATTTATTTTATAAAACCCCAAACAACCATCAAGATGTTTATTGGGTGTTTTTCTTAAGTAAAGAGAGATAATTTTGTGCCTATGTAGTTGAAATCCCTTCCAGCATAATTCTTGATCTTTGTATCACTGTTGGAAGGTCTTGGTGGTTCTGTATATCCAAGTCAGCATATACATAGTATACTTAAAAAAAACACAAAACTGAAAAAAAAATGTCTAAACAGGGTTTTGCTGTGTAGCCCTGGCTGGCTGGCCTCAAATTCATGATCTGCCTGCTTCAGCTCCATGAGTGCTTTGGTTACAGTCCTAAGTCACCATTCCTGGCTTTGTTTCCTGGCTTCCTCTTAGCTCCTGGGTTCTTATTTGGGACTATGGAATAGCATTTCCATTCCAAGCACACATCCCCAAGGTACCAAGATGTCTGCATGGAAGTCCTCAAAAACACTGTTTTTTTTTGTTTTTTTTTTTTTTTTTGTTTTGTTTTTGCAGCTCTACCATTTGCAGACCAACAAATGTCTGGTAGCTCAGGGCCGCTCCAGCCAGAAAGGAGGCCTGGTGCTGCTGAAGGCCTGTGATTACAGAGACCCAACTCAGGTGGGTGATGCCGCCCAGTGCATAGGCACTCTGGGGAAGGAAAAGCACATGTGAGCAGACTCTGGACATGAGGTGTTTAGTGCTGTGACTTTTCTTAAGTTGTAGGTTACAGATGACTTTAGAGACCATTTAAAATAACTGCTTCTGTCTTCTCCGTGTTCCTCTGCCTCTGGTCATTGCTTGTCAGTTTTAAGACCTTTGTGCTTTTTACTGTGGTGTAGAGAGTGCTCTTCTTCAAACCTGAAGTCCTTAGTAGATAAGCCAGAGTCAGATTTTCCTAACCAGTTTTTACATCTCATTAAAGGACACCTCAACAGAGTTCATTGCATCCACTCTATTTTAGGTAGTCTTTTCCATATTAAAATGTAAGCAGATAACATTTCAGTTTGTCACTGTCATTTCAGGCTTACTTATATGACACCATAGCCTAACAGTGAGTGATTTCAACTCACAGCTGTCAGGACTGGTCTGCGTAGATTGTACTCCATTTTGGCTATCACATAGGAATGGAAAAAAAATACCTGGGCCTTTTGATAAATGGATTGTATACTTGCACATTTCTAGAATATACTGCCTTAAAACAAAACATCCATTTATTACCTGAGTGTGCACACATGGAGGTCAGAGGACAGGCTGTAGCAGTCAGTTCTCCTCTCTGATCACATAGGTCATCAGGCTTGGCAGCAGGCCTTTCCTGCACTGGCCCCTTCAGTGGTTTTAAATGTACCGAGTTGTGGGCATGCAGGATCACACTGCTACCATAGCTACTTAAATACATAAACAGTCCTCAGTAGCACTGGTTTCAAGTGGTCAGTGCAGGGTCTGCCACACAACAGCCCAGGATTCAAGCAGGGCTTTCTAGTACCTGTAGGAGACTGTCTCACTACATCTGTACTCATCCCATTTGAGGCCTGGGCCAGAACTCAAGATGATTTGCATTCACACCCAAGGGAAACCCTGCTTCAGGGTAGCCCAGGTGAAACCCACCATCTCACAGCAGACATTGCTACCTGGAATTGGGGTGTGATATTCTGTAGAAGGGTTGGAATAGCTTATGCATGTCGTCCCCCAGCAGATAAGGACTGTGGTAAATAATCAGCTTTATATGCACTTGCCCACACCTCCTCTTGTGGCTCCTTGGAGCTTTACAGGTCTGTGAATTAAGAGAATTCTCACCAAACCCTAAAACTGGAAATGATTTACAATGACATGATCACTTGAATTAGTTAAAATCCGTCTGCCACTGTCTGGGTCTCTCCCAGATAACACTGTGTTAAGTTGGCTCAGAGGAGAGGCTTTGCTTTGGAAGGCTTTGTCCGAGGTTGATGTTCACCTTCCACAGCAACCATGGTGGGAGCAAATGGCAGAGGAAGCCCCTTTACCACCTGTCCAGGAATGAAAGGGAGAAGAGCACAGTGCACCTCAGTCCCCTTCAAGGACACTCCCTAGTGAACCAGAGACATCTCTTTAGGCCTCCCTCATGTCCCAGTTCACTCTTTCAGATTGTCGAGGCAGTGCTCTGACCAGTGTGTCTGCTGTGGAGACCGCAGATCTGACCAGTGTGTCTATCTGCTGTGGAGACCGCAGATCTGACCAGTGTGTCTATCTACTGTGGAGACCGCAGATGTGACCAGTGTGTCTATCTGCTGTGGAGACCACAGGTCTGACCAGTGTGTCTATCTACTGTGGAGACCGCAGATGTGACCAGTGTGTCTATCTGCTGTGGAGACCGCAGATCTGACCAGTGTGTCTATCTACTGTGGAGACCGCAGATGTGACCAGTGTGTCTATCTGCTGTGGAGACCACAGGTCTGACCAGTGTGTCTATCTGCTGTGGAGACCGCAGATCTGACCAGTGTGTCTATCTGCTGTGGAGACCGCAGATCTGACCAGTGTGTCTATCTGCTGTGGAGACTGCAGATCTGACCAGTGTGTCTATCTGCTGTGGAGAACACAGGTCTGACCAGTGTGTCTGCTGTGGAGACCGCAGGTCTGACCAGTGTGGAGACCGCAGAGAGTGCATTGTGAAGTGTTATTCAGGCCTTCATTCCAGTACTTAAGACAACACTTGTTTTTTAAAACCCTTTTCTTTTTTGTTTTTGTCACTAGATCTGGATTTACAATGAAGAACATGAATTGATTTTAAACAACCTCCTTTGCCTCGACATGTCAGAAACCCGCTCTTCAGACCCACCTCGACTCATGAAGTGCCATGGGTCAGGAGGATCTCAGCAGTGGACCTTTGGGGTGAGCAGCTTGCTGTACACATGGGCTTTAACTAGTCCTGATGCTTCTACATCTTTCCTGCATGCTGCAAGAATGTTTGTTTTTAAATAAAAGCAGGTCCTTTTTTTCTTGCCTTTTTTTCCCCAGAAGAACAATCGGCTGTACCAAGTGTCTGTGGGACAGTGCCTGAGAGTGGTGGACCTGACGGATCAGAAGGGCTCTGTTGGCATGGCAATATGTGATGGCTCTGCCTCCCAACAGTGGCGCCTAGAAGGTTAAGATGGACCCTGGCTGGAGATAACATAATTCACCAGGTTTTATCACACCTGCCATAAATCATGGTGCTTTATGAAGGATGCTGCTGACCCCAACAGACAAGACCCCTGGTGGAAGGTGACCATCACAGGAGCAGAAGGTGCTTCACTGGGACTTGGGTTATTTCTGAGCTGCTGCTAAGGCATTCTTGTTTATCCAGGGAAAACAGAAAATAATAATTCTAAAAAGTTGGGTCTATTAGTACAAACCCAGGAAGCAGACATTTCTATTTATTTATGCTTCTCTTGGAGATGGAATGGTTTCTGTCTAACCAGGAACTTGTCACAGTTTCCTTTCATAGAGGACTTCATAGGAGACTTTTTCCTACTCTCATTTGTTTAATGTTCCTAATAGATTTTAAAACTAGTTGAATGCATATTACTTTTAGCTTCAGAAGGTATCATGTATATTTCAGAGGCATTTAACTATTATAAATTATTTTGATGACTTAATAGGCTGTCTACATTAAATAAAGGATCTTTTTGATCATTTGACTAGGATTTATGCCTATTCCATCTTCTGTGGTCTGGATGACCTGGGAATATGATGGGAAATACTTCATGAATGGGCAGATAGCCCATTAAGCTAGACGGCAGTTGCTAACTTCACGAAGTGGCAGTTCCTTAGCTTGACCTGAGTGACTTTGGACAACAGTTTGCCTGTGAAACTCTCTTCTATAACATTGCTAAGTAGAAGTATCTATATAAAGCTATATAAAGAATTCATAAAAGTCTGCAAATACTCAAGCACGAAAATACAAGGTGATTCCCCCTGCCCCAGATTTGTTTCTTAGTTATAATCTCATATTGCAGAAGTTTGGTGATGTTATCTTAAAGCACAAAGCCATTTAAACCAAGTATTTTACCTGTCAGACTTCAAAGACTAGGAAGCAAAAGGCAGTGAGTGAATTTAAACCCAGCAGGAGCAATGACCATGTTAAATCCTGTTACCTAAGGTTTCCTTTAGAAGGTTCGACTGGATAAGAATGCAAGACCTACATGCAGGCTACCTACAAGAACTCACTACAAAAATGAACAGATGGGCAGACATTACAGCGAATGAACATTATCCACCCATCTGATAGTAGCTGTTAGCATGAGGTAGAGTAGATTTCTACTGGGGGTAGGAAGAGTTCTTTCCCTATGACAAAAACAAAGTAATCCCAAACACTTATACAGCTAATAGCTTCTAAATACATGCTGCCCAAAACTTGAAACTTGTCAAGTGTATCTCTCTACAGTTAAAGGGAGACATTTCAGCATGCCTTCCAAAAACCTGATAGACACAAAGGACACTGACGCCTTGACAATACATGGTACTGCTAACACCAGAACTCATGTTCTCATGTACACATGACCCATATGTCAGGTAGACTACAGTCCAAGGTGTCAGATAAAAATCAACTATAACACCTTCAAATAGTTTGAAACTGATTCACTTTGTCTTTGTGGGTCAAAGACAAGATTAAAATGTTGTTTTAAAATGTCCAAAGATGAAAACAGCAGAATGTGTATGCTACCAAATTACTTGGAATTTTATAAAGTACTAGTCACCTGTAATAGAGATTAAGTTCTTAAGGAATCCTACCTTAGACGGAAAAAAAGTAAATTTGAAGCTCAAGGCAGAAGTAAATATGAACTGTCAGAAGAGAAATGAAATAGGAGCCAACAGAAGAAAAACTTGAGGCATCAAGAATGGTGACCAGCCCAGTGAAGAGAAACTCATTTGTTGGGGCCATAGCAGAGTACAGCTCTGGAGAGGCGGGCGGGTCTTAGAAACGAGACTATTCCTTGCTCTTCAGCCAAGGGACTCAAACTGTCCACACAGAAGGCTGCACTCAGACATTCACAGCAGCTTTTATTTATTGCCCAAACTGGAAAAAAGTGGCAAAAACAGTTTGGTAGGATATGATAAAAGCTCAACAAAAACTATGGAGAGCTGCCTTGAGAATGAAGACAAGAGAGCTAGATGGAACACTGGCCTGTCGATAGGACTGACTCTCAGCCAGGAAGAACAGTACAGTATGTCTACCAAAGGGCTTCATGAGACACTCAGAAAACAACTTATGGGCTCCAAGGCCTTGAGGTTTCTCAACATCTGATTGCTTCCTGACTCTTGCTCTCAGGCCAGATTTCTTTGAGGCACATGCTTAATGAGTGCCATTGTAAAGATGACTTGAATTTGAGATGAGGTTGTACATCTTGGCATGTTTATCTGTTGCTCTGTACAAGGTACCAACCATTACCTCTGATGGTACAATTTTAATCTGCACAAAAGTGTTGGTAGGAGGATGGGGAGAGCTAGAAGTGGAAGGAAAATTCCTCAAATAAAGTACATTGATAGGTAGCCTCATTTGATGTGAAAGTGATCTTGTGTAAAAGGAAAGGATCCTGTACTATCTCATATAGTCAATTTAGGAGCCTTTCACTCAGGACCCTACCCTGGGCAGTCCAGCAAGAAGATAAGCATGGACATGGGAAATGAAGCAAAAGTATCTTCATTTGCAGAATATGACCAAGTATGCAAAAAAAATCATAGAAAGTCTCCAAAAATACTCCACAGACTGTTCCTGGACACAGTGATCCATGACTTGTCAACCTCACAGAAGCAGAAATGCATACCCATGCATTTTGTATTTGCAAATAAAGTATTCAGGCCAGACAGCATGGTGGTGCAGAGGCAGGTGGATCTCTGTGAGTTCACTACCAGCCTGTCTACATAGTAAGTTTCAGGCTAGCCGTGGTTATATAATGACAATCCCCAATCCCCCGCAAAAACAAACCAACCAAATATATAGTATTCAATACTTTACTTGATATAACCAACACATTATAAAATGGGCTTGCTCTGTTTAGGGATTTTGCCCAAATGTAGCCTGACGTGGTATTTAGATGAGGCTAACTGCCTTTAAAAGGCTAGGTGTATTAAATGCACTTTCAAGAGGGCTTATCCCGACGTGGCTCCATCGTCAAAGAGCATCTGCATGTTAGAGACTTTGTATAAGCCACAAAAGGGGGAGCATAAGTAAGTGCTGTACATATGTGCAGCACAGTTGGAGACTGAAGTTGGGGGGCACTGGGGCTGCCGTTTGCAACAGCACTAAAAGTATGGGACACAGAACAGACTAAGGCTAGTATGGCATGTTCTAGGGGTGCAAAGCTGTTCTTCATCAATCAAAAGCTCCAGGTGGCCTTTTTAGGTGATACAATAATTTGAAAAGACAGAATTCTGGCGGACTTACACCAATTCAAGGTCACTGTGCTACTGACTTAGGGGCAAGGAACCGGCTGTAAGAGAACACAGGCCAGTGTGGCTAAGTGACTCATAGTCAAGGAGCCAGTTCACTGCCTGAAGGAAACTCAGTCTACACTTGCTCCAGGGAGTCCCCCTACCTTCCATACACTGAAGACACACAGACCTCTGCACTCACCTGCCTTTCACGTGAGTCTGAACACTAGGCCTCATGCCTGCATGCCAAGCACTTTACCTGCTGAACCATCTCCCTAACTCCAAATCTGCAGATTTTACTAGAAGAACTGCCTATATCTGAACAAAACTGAACCTTAAATCTCTCCATCCTTGACTGAACATAAATTTATTTCAGGACAGATACAGATCTGAACAAACCATGAAAAATACAGAGTATCTTCAAGATTTCAGTGTAGGCAAAGACTTGCCAAACAACACACTAACCTTAAAATATTAACACAATAGGACTTAGTCAGAATTAAGCACCTGTTTAAGACAGAATGAGAAATGAAAAAGCCTGAGACTTGTATTCCGTCTCCAGTGTTTTTACCATGCACCAAAGAACTGATTGAACACTTAATTAAGGTGGGAGGGGTATATACACACAGTTAATCCTATGAAAAGTTGCTCAATGTCACAGTCATTGATGAAATGCAAGCCAACCACATCAGATGCCATTTTAGATGCATTAACATAAATGGAAATACATGGAAATGTGAGATGTGGAGATGGGTGGAGACGGCAACAAAGGCTGCAGTATATGTCTTAGGCCTCCTCACTAATACCCACAGGAGCCAGAGCAACTAGAACATAATGTGACAAGACAAACTAGCTCATTAAAGGAAAGAATTTGACAAGCAGTTAACTTCTTCACTGAGTACACTGGTGGAGCCATTCCCCTTATGGCTAGAATGTAAGACAGACTGAGCTCTCACAGTCTTCAATTTTCTACCACTTTCCAAGTAACATCAGGCTAGACTAGGGCCTCCTACACATGGAGTCCAAACCACAGCAGGCAGAAGTTCTCTTCAGACTCGGTCATGGGGGCTGAAGGACAGCATTCCTGAGAGAGAAGCTCTCATGTCATCCAGAATTCATCCCTGGAGCCTAGGAGCAGATTGGTAGGGTTGCTTTGAAGAAAACAAGTCTTGGTATGAGGCTTCCATGGGGCCACTGAGTGAGCACATTGCCAGCCTCCTGTGTGTCAATCTTGGAAGCAATGCTTGGTAAATGGTCACCCTACTGGGGCAATTTGTAAGAGCAGAAAGGAGAAAGCTAGGGATGGTGTGGGGAGAACTGAATGGCTTGGGAGTTTGTGAGTAAAGCTAGGCATATATCCCAAGAGGAATTTAAGACTGTGCAGTTGGTAAAGTGTCCATCGAGGAAAAGGAAGCAGGGTACTTACTTTATTTTCATGGCTAGAATGAAACTGGGTTGGAAGAATTCTCTAGAAAGCAGCATTCAAAATGTGAGCCCTGTTCTTCAGAACAGAGAAACTTCAAAACCCAAACCAAGAGCACTGCACAAGGAGATGCAGACACCTGTGCAGCCACTCTAGGGAGACCTTTGCATACCACATACAAGCTTAACAATCAAGACTAGGCAACAGACAGGACTGGCAATAGACCAGAGGACTAGATGAGGTGCTGAGAAGTCAGGTTCCATTTCATTAGGGAAATCTCAAGGCACCTTTAGTAGTGACAGGTGCCATTTTTCAGCATGGTGCTAGGCTCCCCCATCCATGGCAGTCCACTGGCTTGGGTGTCCAGAGCACACAGAAAGAAGCAATGTTAGTCTGCTCACCTGGTAGGGAACCACTCTGCTTGGCATCTGTGTCTGTGGTCCTTGGTATGCAGCAAAAACTTTTAGTTTGTTGGATGAGGGGGGCTCAACTCAGGAAAGCAGGGTGGTCCATAAACAAGGGTTAGAGACAAGTTTAAAGGAACAGTGGCCAACACTGTCACTTAGTATAAGGAACTGAAGAACGTAAAGTGAAACTCTTTTTGTTATAGAGACAGCTCTGTGATGCTGGGCCCACTATGCCCCAAAACGTTTGCATTCGGTACATGGTGCCAAGTGTGTAGCCAAAGAATTACAAGTAGCTGATGCATTTGACCAGCCTGGGCCAGCATGGAGCTGAGGTCTTGAGACTGCACCTGTTTTCAACCCATGAGGGTTCAGAGTTGGAACCCAAGTGGCCATGGAGAACGAACACCAGTGCTGCCCAGTGGCCCGATGCTGCCATTGTCCACTGTCTTCTGCAGTCTCTGACACATACCCTTTCCTGTTTCATCTGGAACAGTGTTCAGATGACTAATCTGATGATGGTTAAGACTGTCTTGATGAGGCTGTGAGGTGCCAGCATCACTCTAAATAAACACAAAGGCACGTCCTTTCCTCAGAAACCTGATGCTCAATGTGTTTGTAGGCAGAAAGGAGAGATGGCATCAAGCTCTGAACCCACCAGATAGGAAAAGAGGGGGCAACTGGGAATTTGGATTCTTAGTAGCATCTTCATTCCTGAGAGATGGTCTTGTTTATGTACATATGGCCTATGCTGGCCTTAAACTCACAATCCTCATGCTTCACGTGGGATTTAAGGCATGTACCACGATATCTGCCTCTTAGTAGCTACATTAAGTTAAATATTAAGTCCATTCATTATGATAGGTCTCTACCACACAGGGTAAAACCTAAAAGTAGCTTGAAGGAGAGAAAATGAAACAAAACCAAAAGCTGTCTAGGTGCCTAGCACACACCTGCAATTCTAACTTCTCAGGAGACTGAGGAGAGGGGGCGAAGGCTGCTTGAGCTTGGGCAGCACAGTGAGATGAGACTTCATCTCCGAGACACACCCATAAACAAATAAATAAGAACAGGCTTTAAACAAGCAAATAAGCATGAAGAGTGACCTTTAATCTGCTGTGTTGTGTGTGCATCTAACACAAGTTCTCTTCCTTATTTGACCAAGAGAGAGGAGGAGCCCACAGCCAGGGAGCATGGCTAAAATTATGTCTGATCATCTAGACTAGCAATTCTGACAGACAGGAGCAGAACCAAACTCCAAACATGACCACAGCCCACACAGAACACAAGGCCGATTCTATAGATGTAAAATATTTTATTTGTAAATGGTGATCTTCTAAATCTGTGTCCACAAATTCCAAAACCCATAACACTCTGTATACTTCAAAAAATTCAATTTTTGCCAACATTAGATACTATTATACAGAACAGAAAACAACAAAAACCCGGTAGGACAAATACTGGTAGGATGTCAGAATATTGTACAAGAGAAGAAAAATATTCAAGAAACAAATTTCATACAGCTATTTATCAAGAGAAAAATATATACAATTGATTTATTCTGTAAGATAAAAATACATCATGCCATATACATTACAAGCTGAGAGCCGCGTCACTGAATGTACGCCCAGCTCACAGTCCACTCAAATTGTGCACACAAAACTTCATTTTATACTTAGCCTGTGAAGTGTCAGTACCAGAATTTTTAAGTACAAAATAAAAAGCTAACCTGGTTCAAATGCTGATTAAATTTCTACAAGCAAACACAAAACAGTGTGTTTTTTTATTAAAGAAATGTAAACAAACAGTTCATACAAACACATTTTTAAAATTACATCTTCGAAAAACCCTATTGCCGGAGTCCTGCAGCTGGGAGCATAATCACATCTCTCACTCACTCTCGCTCTCTTTTTTTTCTTTTTCAAATTTTTATGTTAAATAGAAGGCTAAGGAGTTGGGTTAGGTCCCTGCTACATGACTCTATTATGTTTACATAATTCTGTGTGGTCGGAAACAAAGTTCTAATCAAAACTACTTTTGCTGAAGAAAAAAATTCAGCCTCCATTTGGGTGTGTGTTTAAGCCGTTATTCACAGTTATCACAAATTGTAAGCACAAAAAAACCTGACTGAAGAAGTAGGGATGCAACAATATAATATGAAACATTAGTTTAAATCACCAACAGCTATAAAAGTTGTAGTTGTAGCACACGCGCTGCTCTGTCAGAAGTTAGGTGTAGAAAACAAGCACTAAGAGACAGTTTCCAAAAAGCCCAGACACACCAGGGCAGAAGTTTGGTTATTACATAATTATAATGGCATATTTAATAACACAAAATTATATTGTAACATCCCTACCACGGTTATAAGCACCCGAGCTGCTGCAGCGCCTGGTAGCATTTGGTCAATAACTATTTTTATACTGTTTTTCTCAAAATATTTACATATTTGTACAAAGTAACAGGGTTTGTTAGTTCTGCAGGTAACAGCAGCAGCTTGGCTTTCTTCTAACTTTTATTTAAAAATAGCTTCATTCACTTATTCAATAAATACAAAAAGTTTCTCTTATTTTACAGAAATCAAAAACTACAATAAACTGACTCATGGAATCAAGTATTCAAATGTATTTAGTGCAAGTTATTATCCCTTAGCTCTATCCCTAAGGAAGTCATCTCAGTACATTCCTTGATCAGTGGTGTCCACTTAGTTAAACTCAGGGCCTGCCCCTGTCAGTAAGGCGTGGCCAGCACTCTGGACAGCCCCCTTCGCTGGTGATTTCAGTCTTACATTCATAGGAAGGCCCCCACCCTGGGGCAGGGCAGCCGCCGGCTCTTTGCCCCAGTAAAAGTTTCTCCTTAGTGAGACTAACAAAACAAAACAAAACAAAACCCACCCACAAGGAAACAAAAGGAGGGAAAGAAAAGAAAAAGAAAAAAAAAGTGCTGGACCATTCTGTGACTCTGCTGACCTCAGTGCACAGCAAGGCAGCCTTGGCTGGCTTCCTCTGTGCTGTGCTTCCTTCAGACAAAGGCCGAGGAACCAGAGCTTCCAGAAGCTGTTTTTCAAAAAGTCAGAAAACAAAAATATCTTTCTGTCTGTAAAATCCAATGAAGTGTTGAGTCGCCTCTTCCTAGGGACGAGCCGCCCGCTGAGATAGCAAGGAATGCATTCAGTTCATCCACTTCCGGCAATTCACTGCTCCACAGTGACATGGAATCTTGTGCTGGTCATCTTCAAAGTCAAACTTATAATCATAGCAGAGCTGCCCATGGCAAAGACACTGTGTGAGACAGGGCAGTGCCCCACTTCCATCTCCCTCATATTTCAAAACCAGCAAGCAAAACAAACATAAGCCAAAGCAAGACTGGGTTTGTTGAGGTCCCATGGAACCTTGCAGGGGGGTGGGGTGGGGTGGGGTACCACAAAAGGAAGTTGATCTAGAAGTACCATACATCAACAGTAAGTAGATTTGCAGGATATGCTGAGTTTCTATGTCTTCTCATAGTATTCTCTCCAGCACTTTGGACAAGAGCAGGACCAATACTCCCTCAAACCATAGAAGGCTCTCCTACTTTGAATAGAGATGAACTTGTCCTTGTCAACATCATGGTTTTCCCCTTTTCCTCATGTGGATGGAAGCCTCTGAAGAAACCACCTCTACTTGAAGGTCCTACAGACTTACTAGCTAACTAGAATTTGCCACTATGGAGAGAAGGAACATTGCAGATCTGCCATAAAAATGATCTGGGGCTATGTCCAATCCCCTTCATTGCCTTTACTACCAACATCTGTACCTGGTCCAACATCTTTGTGACTATGACATAACAGTTTAGAATGTGAATGTTAACTTCCATCATCCCAAACCTATCTTTAGATAGCATCTAAAACCTACCAACACCTCATGTCTCACCAATTAATGCACTGACTGAGCATTTCCTTTTGTCCTGTGATGACAAAGTCAATGCCATCTTTTCCACAGTGGAACACGATGGAGTTCAGGGTACCCTGAATCTGTTTTCCAACCATGGGCACTTGTATTTGGCTCAGGATAAGCTAGTGTTCCCCTCAGAGAAAGAGCTGTTTTGGATCAACATTCAAAGTCTATAGAATTCTTACTCAGATTCCAGGCCAACCAACTGGGTGGGAAGCAGTATGACTCCCACCAAATAAGCTTTATACCCTTGCCTCCTCCATCCCATAAAGCCATAAAACCAAGTGAGGGGCAAGGCACAGTAAATCTCTTGGGTCTTTCCTAACTCAGACATCAGACATTATCTGGAAGACAACATAGGAAGGAAGAAAATTGCACCTGCAGAGCAGCTGTGCTGACAAAGGAAGTTACTGCCTTTTCTTAGGTGTTTGCTGAGTACTTCCCCCCATGGAAAACAGGCTTGGCAAAGCTAGAGGGTGTGTACAAGAGGACACAAAGAGGAGAGTCACTAGGCTGGGTTCTGCAGGGCCTGTCCTGGAGCGATGCATCCTGGGCCCTGGCACCAGGATGTTCTTACACGCCTGTTACTGTGAACTGTACAGTGAGCCTTAACCTAGCATGTTAATTTAAAAAGCACATTCTAAAAGGACCAAGTAAATAGGTCCTTATGCTCTGCCCACAGAAGACTGGGGCTTCATCACAGTGAACATATCTAGGTTTCCCAACACTGCTGTCTTTTCAAGAGCTTTGCCATGAACATCAATTCCAGACTTAGGGCACTAGATTCAAGGTGCTGATGCCATGTGTGAAAGCCAGAGTTGGGAAATGTAAATGAGGCAATTAATACTAACAATAATCTTAGATGGAAAGCTAGCCCAAAGTCACCTCTGAGATACTAGAAACAAACGTCAAGTCTTACATGAAACATTTTAAAGACACAAAACACCCACATTACATATCTGATATGAAAATTTTCTAAGTGTGCACATGAACAGTCAGGAACATCTGGCTCCCTAAACTTGTGCATACAGCCCTTCCAATAATACATCATGTGCATTATCAAATCCATGCAACTGCCTGAGGTGGCAATTCCATGTCAATTAGATGTCAAATCAGTGACAGGCATCATCTTGAGAGGGGCATGTCAGACTGTTCAGATTAGGGGACAAAGGATCCTAAGACATGTGGTGCTGTGTTGGTCGGTTTAAGAACTATCACATGGAAGAAGCTGGCATTTGAATGCTTGAAGTGAGATGAACAGCTGGCAAACTCTGGGTAAGGGGCATGTTTCTAAGAATAATGTGATAGGAATCCCAGAGCCATGAACTATTACATCCTGGAACAGACAATAGGTAGATTCCCTTACCTCTTCTCCTTTCTGGATTCTCCTGTTGGAGCTGATAATAATCTTGTGTCCTCTCTCAAAGGTCACTACTTCAGCCACACAGTTAGGGGCACACGAATGGTTAATATACCTGCAGGACAAATCAGAAAACTGAACGTGATTAACAATGAGGAGCTTTCCCCTCTAAAGGAAACTAATGACATTTCTATTGATGTGTTAACAAAGCAAGTGTGAAGACCTCCACTCAGTCCACTGCACAGCCCCAGTGGGGACAGTCCTACCCAAGAAAGCCCTCTGGACCAATGGTCCTTCTGCCTCACCTTGCAGGCCCTCCTGTGAGTGTGGCATCGATCACGTGATCATTGTCCATGCGGAACATGTACACGCCTCGGTTCTAAAGAGAAGGCAGGCAGTCATCAGTGTGATCTGAAGCTCCTTCACTTCGCACTCACAGTCTGTGCTAAAAGCACCCTGGTCACATTCCTGTGGACCCCACCAAACACAGCTGATGCATTTATGATGGGTCATTGTGAACATCAGATGGAGTGTTTGTAGAGCTGGGGGTATTAATCTACAGTTACATATGGGCAAGTAACCCCAACTACAAAAGATGATGGTGAAGGGAAGAGACGAGAGCTATTTAAGAGTCTGCAGCTATGGCTTCTGTTCACGACTGAACACACATGGCAGTGCTCTTCAGATGCCTGTGGTCAGTTTATACAGTACCTGGGACTCATAAAGCTTCTCTTTCCTGTTTGCAACTTCATTTCGAATAATTGTTCCAATGTACTCAATGACCATGGTGTGTTTTTCAATGTCTCTAGCAGCATACAGGCCCAATCCCTAAATGGAAGGAAAAAAGGATTGTACACATTCCAACAGATTCAACAGACCTTTATTCTCTTCCTAAAAATGTAATGCACTTGGAATCTTATCCAAAGCCATATTTAAGATTTCACCTACATTCAAGTGAGAGCCACTGACTGTATTGTTTTCTGAAATTTAAAAATCTGACAATCAGCCAGGCAGTGGTGGCACATGCCTTTAATCCCAGCACTTGGGAGGCAGAGGCAGGTGGCTCTCTATGAGTTCGAGGCCAGCCTGGTCTATAGAGTGAGTTCCAGGACAGCCAGGACTGCTACACAGAGAAACCTCGTCTTGAAAAACAAAACAAAACCTGACAATCCTGCTCCTTTCAACTTTATATCATTACATTGTTCTTGTGTCCTTTTTTAAAAAACTGTCCTCAGGCATGGATAGCAGGCTAACTATCGTTGAATGATCAAGCTCCCACAGAAGGGTAACTTAGGAAGCCTCTCTATTCTGCCTTTCACTATGGAAAGACACAGCAGAAAGGACCTCACTGGATGTGGCCCCTCAGCACCGTCATCCTTACTACCAGTACAGTGAGCCAAGTACACTATAGTTGGCAAGGTGCCCACTCGCAACATCCTACACCAGCAACACCAAGGGGATGAAGACATATCTGTAAATGCTACTGTGGACTGGCTGGCTGCATTTTCCACTAGGCTTGCTAAGTTACCATCCACCAGGTAAACTAATGCCTTCTGTATGAAGTTAGCCCGAAGAAACTCCATAGAATAATTACATTCAATAGAACAGGAAGCAGGAGAACTATAAAGGACTATGAATATTACCAAGTAGTTTATATTTGATTCTCAGTTTCCTAGAAATAATGGAATAAGGCAAAATAGAAAACATTACTTTGCTCTAATTACCATGAAAGGTAGAAAAATGTACAGGATACTGCCCCCTAACCTTACTATTGGGGTTTGAACCTGGGGCTTCATGGGTGCTAGAAAAACACTGAAATACATTTCTAGCTCTTTATAATTGTTTTGAAACAGGATCTCACTAAGTTGTCCAGGTAGTCCTTGAACTTCAGGTCCTCCTGAAGTGGCTGGGATGACAAAAAAATCTGAACTGCCTAACACACTGGAGCCTTATTTGGCAGCTTCTACTGTCTAGGCCAGTGCCTGGTAAATCTTGTAATGCACTGTCTAAGAAGTGGTAGCAAAGAAAGCTGTGGGAAAATATTATACTTAAAAAAATACATATTCATAGATAATCTGCATTTTCTTCCCCTAATTTGGGTTTGTGCTTTTGATTCTGACCAGGGAAGAAACTATGGAAAAAAAGAAGAAAACTGTGGAGATCAAGTCCTGCTCATGGCATCTGCCAGGCTCCTCAATGGAGCACACAGGAAGGAGTTGCCAAGTCAATAGATATCTGCATGTCACAGACTTGTCTTTAAAAAAGAAACCCAGCCGGGCGGTGGTGGCGCACGCCTTTAATTTCAGCACTTGGGAGGCAGAGCCAGGCGGATCTCTGTAAGTTCAAGGCCAGCCTGAGCTACCAAGTGAGTTCCAGGAAAGGCGCAAAGCTACACAGAGAAACGCTGTCTCGAAAAACCAAAAAAAGAAAAAAGAAACCCACATATGCAGTATAAATGGTTCCAGGTGTGACTCCGATGTGAACCAGAATATAGAAAGAATGTGGGTGCAGATCAATATTGTTGGGATCAGCATAAGCAAATAGTCCAAACTGATGCCTGTTCTGAGAACCTAAGGTACAGTAGTAGTAGTGGTGGTTATAAGATCAAGTTTAGCACAGCAGGTTGTATACTAAATGGCATTACAATAAGAGGCTATACAATGAAAAGAAGTAAAAAAAAAATGAATATTTTTTTTAATGATAAACTAGGAGAATACAACCTATAGTGTGTGTACAGAAAAGAGACAAACTTGTGCACTGTCTATATATAAAACAAAAAAAAAAAAAACCTTTGTAAGAAAAAAGATACTAGAGTTTCTGGGGAGTATAAGATATTTAATATGGGAAAAAATCTAACACTGCACGCTGGTACCAACTGAAAGGGACAAAGGTCATGAAACATGTAATTCTCAAAAAGGCAGGTCCAAAGGCCAGTCAGTCAGGAGCTGTATGTAAGACTCAGTGTCAGAGGCTGGAGAGGGAGCTCTGTGAAGAACATTTCTTCTTACTCCAAAGGAACTGAGTTCCATCAACTCCCAGCACTCACAACAGCCTTTAACTCCAGCTCATGGGGGTCCAATGTTCTCTTCTGGCCTCAGTGGACATATACACTCACATGGTCCACATACCCACACACAGACACATAAATAAGAATACATTTTTAAAAAAGATCTCAGGACGGGCGGTGGTGGCCCACGCCTTTAATCCCAGCACTCGGGAGGCAGAGCCAGGTGGATCTCTGTGAGTTCGAGGCCAGCCTGGGCTACCAAGTGAGCTCCAGGAAAGGCGCAAAGCTACGCAGAGAAACCCTGTCTTGAAAAACCAAAAAAATAAAAAAAATAAAAAAATAAAAAGATCTCAGTGTCAGTCTACACCTACCGACCCGACAAAAATATAAAAAGGTGGGAATACACTACATAAGAGAAAACCAGAATAGTCACAGACTGCAGAAAGATACCAGTAATTCTGGCCTTTTTGGAAAATATATTACTAAAATAAAAAGCAAATATGGTTTTGCATAGAAGTCTTACTTCTGAGCTTATACTCCAGATGACTGAAACTATCAATACTAAGATACGGGTGGCACGGCATTTGTCATGACACTGTCAAGAGCAGCACAGTGGTGTAATCATAGTTCATCATCATGAAGCATCACACAGTTTAATGAGAATACACTGGGAGACCTCAGCTAATGTAGAGAACTCTGTGTGTTAGTGGGGAAAATCAAGTCTAGACAATATGATTCTGTTTTTAGAAATGTATATATGTATGTGTTCCCAAGATATAAGCACAGAAACACTTAAGACATCTACTACCATCACCATGGTCACCAAAGAAGTGAGCAGAGAGGAATGCTAAGAGAAAATAAAAATGACAGAAAGCCAGAACCCTCAAAAATGATTCAGGTTGTGTCAACGAAGTTGGCTCAGTGGATGAAAGTGCTGACTGCCAAAGCCTGAGACACTAAGTTCAGTCACTAAAGCTCAAGTAAAGGTGAAAGGAGAGAAGCGACTCCCAGGATTGTCCTCGGACCTATACACGTACACCATGGCATAGACATCCTCATACATGTCCACAGTACGAAATAAAATTCAAAAAATGATTCACATTAATTATGACTTGAAGACACAGTCAAGATCCTGTCAAAGACATTCCTCAAGAATGGGAACAGGCACAGAATGAACAATCGCTATCTAAAATGCAAATGAGGAGGAAAGCAACTGAAACCCGCAGAGACAGGACACTACATGTCCACATAATCTCAAAGAGGGTCATAGCAGAGAGAAAAGAACATGAAACAAGACTTCAAACAAAATGATAAGTGAAAAGAGCTCCTAGCTGGTTGTTAAACATTTATAAGAAAGATTGGTCAATAAAGTAGCAGACATTTCAGAAGAGCAAAACAAGGAACCCAAAATCAGAAGTAGGAAAAAAACCGTGAAGAAGGCAGATGCTCAGCTAAGTCATGAGATTGGCTGAGTCCCTCCAGAGCTGGGTCTCTGGGGTGGGCAGGCCCCTAGTCTGTCAGTTCCAGAACTCCTGGCTGATGCTCAGCGTCTCAAGAGCTACACTTGGAGACCAACGGTGGTCTCTGGGTACAAACGGAGAGAAAGGAACAAAGAAGGATGCTCAGGCTGACAGAATTATTCACCAGGAGAAGAAAGTGATAAAGAGGGCCTTATGCTAGGCATGTTTGCAAAATGTCTAAGAACAAGAAGATTCTAGAAACTACCAGTAAGGAGGAAAGAGCCTACACTAAACTCGTAAGAATCTCTACTGAACACTGGTTTCCAGGAAGAGGCTGGAACTTGGAGGATGGTGGGGTGAATTAACAGGATCTTATGGCAGGATGGATCTGAGGACAGAGATGGACTTGGGCACTGATAGATGCTATTCAACAACATAAGGATCTGAGGACACAGATGGACTTGGGCACTGATAGATACTATTCAACAACATAAGGAGCTTGGGTACTGCAGAAGTTTACCAAGTAGGAACTTTATAATTTCATTCTAGGACAGGAGGGATGTTGATTAGACATGTCAGGATTAAGATCATAACTCAGGAGTTGAGGACTATAGGTTTAATTTTAAATGCCTACATTTAGATACTCCACTGTCTACCAGAAATGTGCAATGATTTCATGAAAATGCAGTACTCAAGAGATGTAACTTCCAAAGCTGCAGTGTTACATGCGAGTATTTATCAAGTTTTTTGTTTGTTTGTTTAAGAGTAGCCCTGGAACTCATGATCTTCCTGGCTCTATCTTCCAAGTGCTGGCATTTATTTTTACTTTTCACATGTGCTTGTAAACAGTTCTACTGAGCTGTTCAAAACTCAGTATATGCAAAATTCTGTTTTGCCACAGTCTTTAACAAGATATAAAGGTGTGAATTCCCGAGGACTGCTTTCTACTGGAGGTCCAGCACCAAGTTCTAAGGTTACAAACTACAGTCCTCATGTTGCAAACTGACAAGGTGGTGGAACACAGGGCGGGGATGAGCTCGGTGGTAGAGTACTTGCTTAGTACACATAAGGCTCTGGGTTCAAATCACAGAAGCACAAAAACAAAAACAAGTCACACATTCCTCACCTGGATCCGAGACCGGGCCAGATACACATTAGATTTCCATTCAGTCTTCATTCTCCGGTACTGGGATGACTTGGAGTGGACGAACTGTTTACTGTAGGGTGCATTCAGCTCGCCAGTGACTGTGCTCTGAAAGGACTTGGAGGTGCTGGTGCTATTCAAGGTGTGAGGCCTACAGATGATGATGTGCCAACAGGAAAATAAAAGGACAACTGAAGACACCTCTGAATAGTGTAAAAGCCAAGCCATTAAAAGTCTTACTGACAGAAACACACAGAAAGCTGCCTAGCAGAGACACAGTGCGTCTTCTGAAGTTGTCAGGCACATACACAGCCAGAGACAGCAGGGTTTATAAGCAGCAGACAAATAAAGCACAAAACCCACTAAGGTGCCTAGAAACCCTGGGCTGTACTATGTGAAGATGAAACAAGATACCTTAACACAAACCTCTTGACATGGGCGCTCATTTTGGGTTCAGAACGAGCACAACCTGTGGGGTTAACGGCAAGGGGTAGCTCCATGAGAGGATTTCGGCCATATCGGAAGGTGTAGTTTTCACATGCTTCAACCCCAGGTAGCTTAAAAAAAAAAAAAAAAAAGGAGGAAAATGCAGAAAAGGTAACTCATCTGCTAATATGGCCAAGGATATAATCTACAGTGGCCAAAAGATGCCCCAGGGTGAAAATAATCTAGAAATATTTTCTTCCCCATCTGTGACCTATTTAATATAATGAGCCTGCACTCATAACTATTTGAATAATGTGTAAATCCAATTCCAAAGCAAAACTTGGTAAGCCCAGGCCACTTTTCCTTGAGAAGATTAATCCCCAGAACCAATACACCAACCAAAGCCCTCCTGAATGTGAATTAGGAGCTGATGTTTCAGTTTACAAACAGGAAGCAGTGGTCACGACCTAGTGAACGTGTTTGTCTAGATGTTTAAACCTCTTTAAAAAGCAGTTGGAGGTACCTATGTGACTTAGTTTCTGGATCACCACACTTCTGTCACCTGTGATCATGAGGCATCACCCTCACTGTTGTAGCAGTACTGGTGCTAAGTCCAGGTTCACTAGAAAAGTGATTGGTATGTCCAAAGGTCTTCTTTACTCCCCCTCCCTTTCTTTAAAAGAATTTATTCTATTTATTCCTATATTTATGGAGAGAGAGAATGAGTGTGTGTGTGTGTGTGTGTGTGTGTGTGTGTGTGTGTACACTAGTGCCATGATGAGCCTTTGGAGGTCAGAGGACAAATTGTGGGAGTTGGTTCTGTCCTTCCACCATGTAAGTCTTGGGGTAAACTCAGGGTTGTCAGACTTGGTAGCAGCGCCTTTACTTGCTGAGCCATCTCACCAGCTTGGTCTTCTCTTCTGCCAGGCTATTATTTATTCACTTTCCAGTTCCGGTCTGCCAGGCTATTATTTATTCAGTTTCCAGTCCCATGGAGGCCCTCAGGCACTTGGAGCCAGCACTGCACCACTAAATTAGAACCTCAACCTTCTTTTACTTTTTCTAAAACTCTGAGATAGGGTCTCACTAGGTTACCCAGACTGATCTTCAACTCATATGTCTATTTCAGCATCCTAAGTACCTGCCATGACAGGCCTTCACCACCAGGCCTGGCTCTAGAACACAGTTCTAGTGAAATACACTCCTCAAGTGTTACACAGAGTCATTGCCAAACATACCTACATTCAGAGAAGACACTAGTCACTGCTGCTGCAACCTACTGCCCTCTGGGACCACCTGCCTCTTGGACCAGAGCAAGAGAATGTCAAGGAAACTTAAAAAGGGGGGGAAACATTCTGCAAAACACCAGAACTTCATCAGGCCAAGAGTATCTCCTCAACCATGGGATAAACAGGACATGATGACACGAACTGCTCCTCTGAGAAAACTAAGCTCGCCAATTAACCACCCACACTCATTTCCCCGTAAGAATGGACCAGTCTTAGAAAGGAGGAATGTTTCCGTGGGTGGCAGAGTGAGCATGCTGGATCAGGCTGTGACCAGAACACTTACAGATTCTGCTATCCGTGCCACTGCGGAGACAGTCAAGCCAAACAAGTCCTCTCCTCTCAGGTACGCAGGGAAAAGCTGCAGCATTTCAGAGTTCTTCCTCACACATGCCACAGGCTCCAAAATTTTATCCCAAACATCTACATATGAACAAGAAAATAATTTTATGTTGAATTTCCTTTTAGCTAAACAAAGAGAAAAACTGGACACCATACAAAATTAAGAGAGGATAAAGAAGAGTCATTCATAAAGACCTACTAGCTTTCAAGTAAAACCTATTGGGCAGCAATGTAACAAACATGTTTGTTAAAAGGTAGCAACTTATTTTTTTTCTGTATTTTATTTTTTATTTATTTTTTGTTATTTCAAGACAGGGTTTCTCTGTGTAGTTTTGGTGCCTATCCTGGATCTTGCTCTGTAGACCAGGCTGGCCTTGAACTCACAGAGATCCGCCTGGCTCTGCCTCCTAAGTGCTGGGATCAAAGGTGTGTGCCACCACTGCCTGGCCCACGCAACTTATTTTTAAGACTCAATAAAATCTGGATGAAAATTATGCCATCTTATGGATGTCAAACAGCAAACATGAAAGAAGTTAGTGAATTCAACTGGATATGTAACAAAGAAAACACTTGGTTAAAAGTGACTAATTCAATTAGTAATGGCTACAAACAGGCATTCCCTCAGATGAGAATTAACACACAAAACTGTGCCATGTTTTTAAAACTATGAAAACATTTTAAAAGCAGCTCTTGCCAGGGGTGGAGGTTGGGGTTTGGGGGTTGTGCACACCTTTAATCCCAGCAGTCAGGAGGCAGAGATAGGCAGATCTCTGTGAGTTGGAGGTCAGCCTGGACTACAGAGTGAGTTCCAGGAAAGGTGCAAAGCTACACAGAGAAACCCTGTCTCGAAAAACCAAAAAAAAAAAAAAGAAAAGAAAAGAAAAGAAAAGAAAGCAGCTCTTTAGTACTTTCTACATCAATAAAAATGAAAGGATAGGCATGCTCAGGAATACAAAACGAAGTTTCTAATTCCCAGTTCTAAATCTAAAGCTGAGATAGGATAATATCCTAACCGTGCTTTACATATGGTCCCTGCTTTCTCATAATTGACCCTGAGAGGAGCTCCAAGGTAAATGACAGACAAACCTTATCAACTCTTCTGTTCAAACCTGTATAAACTGCAGAGAGAAGAACAAGGTGTGGTAACACAAAGAGGCTAAAATTTGCATTGACAAAAAAATCCTAATAAAATGATCATGGAAAAAACAAACACTTGACATAAAACATCCATCTGCCTGACAATAGCACACAAGTAGATCTCACCTTTAGGTGATGAATCACTTAAGACCAGGTCCTCATGGCCTTGCTCTACAATCCTGATGACAAACACTGGCCGCCCATCTTTCTCCTCAATGGAGCACAGGTAGCGGCAGCGTCTGTTGGCATAGCGCGTACTCCAATATAACCGGCTGGCTTCATAGCCCACTGGAAAGAGTGCTTTAGGAGAGTGGAATGCTTGCATCTGTTGTGGAAGCAGCTGACCAATGGTGTGGAAGATGAGACTGCCAACACGAAAGGTATGGTCCCGTTCTCCTCGCTGAACGATGCTAGCAATCTGCCGCACCTCATCGCGTTGCACATAGACCCTCCTGAAGACTGCAAAGTAACTTAACTCTTGCTCGTGGATTCCCTTTGGTTTGTGCATGGGGCAAAGCATTGTTTTGTCCTTAAAAAACATGCATTGTGCTTTAATGGCGCAAGTAAAATGATAAATGTTGGTGCATCGAAATCTGTGACATCCACTGGTGGCGCCTGTCTTATGACAGAAGACACATTTCATTTGTAGCCCTCTCCTCAGTGCTAGCTCAACATTTATTAAGGCACCAGCCTGTGTCTCATAGACCTCTGTAGACCACAGAGCACAATTCAAGTGGACCCACAGGTCCAAGTCAAGGTTGAGCAGTCTTGCTGGTCCATCTGTTAGCCCATCACCTTCTTCGTGACAAAAGCAACACTTTCGATAGTCTTTGGGCACAGGGTCAGGTTTAAGAGAAGTGCCCAATTTCCTTAGAAACTCATCGATTTCATCCTCACAAGGTGGTTTAAAGGTCCCCTTGGGAATGACAATATGAATACTCCACTTCTTCCACTTCATTCCTCTCCACTTTTTATTGAGTGGTCTACAGTCTTCAAGCCCACCATGAACAGTCCTCAGGCGAGGCTTTAACTTGACTGTCACCTTGAGCTCATCAGGCTTGGACTCTACTTTGGCTGCTTCAAAGGCTGGAGGGAAGGTTATAGGAGGTGACGGAGGAGGGGAAACTTTTTCCTGGAACTGAGGGAGACAGTGTACATCCAAAGTGGAGATGTTGTTGCTATACTGGTGAAATGCTTTGGAAGGCTCCTTCATAGGGGACTGTGGCAGTGGAGGAAGGGATTCCTGGGCAGGAAAAAAAAAAAAAAAACCATGAGAAAAAGGAAGGATTTACCTGTCCTTAAAGCACTTCTAGTGAGAAGTTTAATGGAATATGACTTAAGGCATAGGTGAGTAATTTTTTGGGCACAACAAGTAGATGTGAGGATGGCTATTCAGGAGTAACAGAAGCTGAAGAAGGGGAAGGGCGAGGGGTTCCCTGTGCCTTTTCTATAAAGTCACAATCTGGAGAATGCTCTGCTCTTGAATGTTCTTGGGATATCCCCCTTCCTAACTGTAACAAAAAAAAATGATTTTAGAAGGTCTAATTCAATTTGGACAACAGATCATTGTTTTTAAGAACATGGTAGCATCACCTAAAAAGGATTCATCTCTACTCATTGTTTTGTCTGTTAATCTTGGGCTTAATCAACTAGCATGGAAGAACACAAAGAAAAGGAGAACCCTGTCAGTGAGTAAATCCCGTGGATTCTCTGAACCCCTCAGGTAAGACCAGCTGCTCAAGGAGTTGGGCCAGGAGAAAAGTGCCAGCACCTTTCAGGTAGGGAATCAAAACAATAAAGCCATATGCTTTCCTCTTCTCACAGGCTCATCCTAAGAGGTGCCTCATATTAAGTCCACCCCGTGTATCATCTTAAGAAACTACATGATAAAAACCCACTCCTACTCTCTAGGAATAAATTTTAGTTAAAAGCCTAAATTTATTTTTTAGCTTGGATTATATTGTACTAGGGAGGAATGAATACATGTTAAAAATTAGTGTTTCTTGAATACTCTTTTGTGAGAGTCATATTAATGAAATTATCTTGAATAATTTCTTGACTGGTAGTATTACTTTACAGGAAATTTTTCCTTCAAAATACATCATTAAAAATGTATCATTTGAACAATTACATTGTTAGCTATACAGAGCAGCTAGACATGCACAAAATGATTTCCCTTACAATGCAGGAATAGACAGAATTTTCTTTTTTAGAAACCTTTCCTACTGACCAATAAAATAAAAATAATTAGTAAGAAGTTTGTAATTAGTATAATGCAACATTCTTGTACCAGTAATCTATTTAATTCTACACTCTTAAAATGTAGTTGGGCTAGGGGCTGGAGAGAGATAGCTCAGCAGTTAAGAGCACTGGCTGCTCTTCTAAAGGACCAGAGTTCAGTTTCCAACACCCCTGTGGTAGCTTATGACTGGTTGTTACTTCAGCTCCAAGGAGTCCAATGTCCTCTTCTGGCCTCCAGAGACACCACACACATAACATACATATACATTCATACTACACATTTATACATGTAAATAAAATTAAGTCTAAGAAAAATACAAAAACATTCTTTTTAAAGAAAATAAAATTAATCTGTGTATGGTGGCATACACTTGTAATCCCTGTACTCAGAAGTCTGAGACAGAAGGGTAACTGTGAGTTGGAGGCCACCTTGAGCTACACAACAAAACTCTTGCTTAAAACAAAAAACAAGATAGATGGCAGACAAGCAAGGGTCCCAGGTAGGCACCAGGCCAAGGCAGGAGGATTATGAGTGCAAGGCAGTTCAGTGAGACCCATTTCAACAATAACAATTAAAAGAGGAGCAGGAAACAGTGGTAAAGTAGTAAGCTAGCGTGGATTGGGCCCTAAATTCAACCCTCAATTCCACTAAATAAATGAGTGTTAGGGTGGAATTTGCACCTTTCCACTTTTTGTCAAATAGGTTATTTAATAGGGAAAAATATAGCTGAAGGCTATTTCAGGCTTGTCTGTCAACTCATTCAGTATCTGATTAGGATTTCCCTATAGGAGCTCTCTGAGGGAAAGACATGTAACTCATAAGGCAGAAATCCCTCATTACATACTTCTCTCACTTTACCTTGTTTTCTGGGTTTTTTGCTTGTGCAGTTGATGAATAAAGAATAAAGCAGTTATTACTACAAAAGACAATATCCTTTTCCATCCTTTTGGTGTTCTCTCGAGAACCCTGAAAAGCAAAGGGAAATATGTGGGACCTCAGTAAGACACAAGCTAACAAAACCAGTACCACAAGGATGGCTAATTCTCAGATGATATTCAAAATTGACTGTTCTCTATCTTCCAATTGTGATGGCACTGTCCCAATATTCACCATCTGATAATTTTCCACATAAACAATAATGCAGAGCTGGGCCTGGTGGTACACGCCTTTAATCCTAGGACTTGGAAGGCAAAGAGAGGCAGAACTCTGTGACTTAAGGACCAGCCTTGTTTAGGAGAGTCAGGGCTATAGAGAGAGACAATGTCTTAAAAAACATAACAAACAAACAACAACAACAAAAAAAGCAGAAACTACACTGTCCATATCTCACTGTAGTTTAAAAATGTTCTCCTTATCATGAACAATTTAACAGTCTGCTGTAGCTATTTGGTTTGAAGCCGAGCATATCTAATATGTGCTTGTATATCATGTCCCATGAAGCACTTTGTCCTGATGCAGGAGTCATTGCCAAGAACATGGAGGTAGGGTGGGTCACTAGAAGAACAGTAAAGTACCTTGTTCACAAAGGTCAGATCTTTGAATGACTTCCGCACACCACTTCCAAGAATAACCACTTTGCAGTGACAGCACCACTGTGGTCGGAGTGAGGCACTTTCTGCTATACCATGACTGGAATCTTTATAGCCAGAAAGACCTACAGGCAATGGACTTTTGTTAGCAATGAAAACTGACCGAAGATACAGGTAACACACAGCATAAAATTAAACTGTAGCAAGCAATTACAACATGGATTATTGACTTACTTTATATTATGTTTTAACAAAAAATCTTCTAAGCTATGGTGACAAGGCATCTAATATCTGACACTGAGGTAGAAATAAAGGAAAATACCCACTCCCAAATAACTGGAAAAAGAAGCTAGCATGAAAGAATCAAACAAAAGCAAAACACTAAGATCCTCAAATGTGTACAGTGTATCAACAGAGACCAGACCCACTTCTTTATAGGTAATGGGATACTGCAAGTTCTGTGGGAGATAAAGAGCAATGGGTACAAATGACTTATGTGATTTACAGCATCAGAGAGAAATGAAAGCCAAGTTATATTTTGAATGAGGACTGAAGGATCAGAAGAGCAAGTCTACATACACAGAGTGCATCTCCTGAAATAGAGAGGTGGAAGTCAAGGCAGAAAATGGAAAGAAAAATAAGAAAGAAGTAGCCAGCAGCTAAGATTGCAACGAGTTAAAATTTTTAACATAGGTAACTTTTAAAAAGAGTTCAAAGATGAGAAATGAGAAGCAACCAGATTCTAGTAAAAGTTAAGGGCAGCCAAATTCTTACAAGGAATCTGGGGAATGAGGAGGTGGTGAGGAACGGGCTAGCACATAAGAAGCCAGTAAGCTAGAGGAAAGGCAACTTCATGGCAGGCCTGAGGAAGATGTGCTAGTTCTCAGATATGGGGACCTAGGCATCCCTGTGGAGAGAAGGATGCCCTGCAGAGGGTGTGTAAAGGCAAACTGAGGAAACAGCAACAGCAGCCAAACAGAACAGACAATACACTATCTATGGCCTCAGCTGCAGTCAGGGTTACAGTCAGGCTGGATGCCAGCATGATGCGACAGGCCAGAGCATAGAAATTCACATCACACCACAGAAAACAACAGCCAGAAAAGGTTAACTTATCAAAGATTACACACCAATACATTTGCCTATTATTTGTTAAAAATTAAATCAAAATTTCAAAAAGAGTAGGCTTAACTTTTTAACCGAGAATGGAGTTGGGGTTAACAAAAAGCTCACTAGCTCACCATTGCTTGTTGGAGGAAATGGTACATTAGGCTGCTTCAGCCGGTAAGAGCTTGCTAATCTGGGAGGATTTGCAGATCCTGGTGGAGGCCCACGAAGAAGCAAATGCTGTCGATACTCCAAACCTGGGTTTACTCTGTGGCTACTGACCAAACCCATGGATGGAACATCTGGAGCATTACTAACCTCATAGCTATTAGGAATTCGCACGTGAAGAAGGTCGGAAAACGCAGCCACAACACTGCTAATGTTCTAAAACAAAATTTAAACACTGTATTACTCACCTAGAAGAAAAGTGAGTCACTGAGGAGAACTAATACTTTGGATAATGCTATCTTTATGATATATATAGATATATATCATATACACTATATGATATATTTATATCATATACACTATATGATATATATCATATATATTATATATATATTATGAAAGACCCCCAACTACTTTTATTTAAACTTATTTTCATGAACTAATACCAATATACAAACAAAGCCTTCGTAAACAGAAATCTTCAGGATTCCAACTGGCATTGGGATCTGTACACAGTAAACTATTCTAGCTACCTTGGTATCTGACAGGCCTAAAAGACACAGCACAATGAGAAGGCCCTCAAGGTACTTATGGGAAAACTCATTTCTATCTAGCTCTGGCAAAAAGTCCAACACAGTCCACAACAGTTCTGCAGACAATTAAAACATCATACATTGTACTGTAAGTCTGATCTTCAACAAAACATCTTTATAAAACTTGGAGTTTTTAAAACAAATCCTTTATAGATTATTAGTGCTGTTGGCATGAGCTGTCTGTAGAAAGTTTCTATTGCTTTTATAGACTCTATTATTGACTATGGTTTTTGCAATAGTGAGCTTTTATAACACAGACATTTGTGGAAAGGCTTCTTTCTAGAGTTCTCTAAGTACACATCCTTTTACAAGAGCACATGAACTCTCAAGTCCTATTTCTTTGCCTTGGTTTAGGCTCAAATAAACCTCATATTTAACAGTACTCAAGAACAGCCTGGATGTCTGAAGTGACTGTCCACCACCCTACGGGTATCTTCTGTTCTGCTACCTTGAATTCTGTTTCATTGTGAGTCACTGGCAGAGCTTTAACAATGGGACATACTCCACAGCATAAGAAGTAATGTCATCTTTTACCTCAGCAGCTGTAGGATGCAGGGTGATTGCTACAGATATAAGACCCGATCTGGGACCATTTGGGGATGAACCAAAAGGTGAGGTAAAAAATAAAGTGCCTGGCTCAGTTTTGATGTCATTTCTTCTTGATTCTGAACCTAAAAGGGATGGAGAAGCAAAGAGTATTCATAGGTTTCAAAGTCGAAATATTTACAATAGTAATTTGGTAGACTAAATTAGTAAGGGTAATCTCTTACTTTTCCCAGAAATGCTGGGAAGAATTGGAATGATGGGGGAGGGCACCGGTTCTGGAGGCTCTTCTTTCACCAGTGACAGATCTGGGTACCTGTTCACCTCTACACCAACCACACTCTCAGGAGAAGATGAGGGAACAAAACTGTCAGGAGTATCCCGGTCACCATAGTGATCCTGTATCCTGAAAGAGGAGCACACACATTACAATGTGCAATTCCACTGGGGTTTCTCACCAGTCCCACAAGTATTACAGGAAGGATACTCTCAGCCACAGCAATAACATAACAGCAACTAGATCAGCTATTACTCTGCTAAGAAAACATAGTACATAAGTTAACCTGTAAAACTGTAAATGGTTATTCCTCTGACAAAGCTTTAGATTGAAGTTTAACACCTGCTAGAAGGAGATGTTCAGATTACAGCATAGCATGAGAAACTGACAACTTTGCCAGAAAAAAAAAGTCACTGAGACTAAGAGACAGGCTGAGGCTGTGCTGAACTATACAAGTCTGTATTCCAGTCACACCTCATGTGACTACAGATAGATCTATACTGCTGCTGTATAGAGTGGCAAGATGAGAGAAAACAGAGTCACTGTGGTGCTGTAGGCACTTAATTTTCTTAAATAATAAAGTACAATTAAAAGAAGAAGGGGGGTGGGGGAGCAGACTCCCTTGTCTCAATTAAGGTTCTGGTTTACCAGGGAGATGGTGACCACTCAAGCTAAGAGTTAGGAACATTGCCATGGATCTTCTATCTTCCATTTCTCCCCCTCATACTTTAAAAGATGTGAAAAAGGCTGCTAGGCACTCTTATAAAATCCAGGTATTAAACAGACACCTATGTTAGATCACCAAACACATACTCCCTAGTATGATTCTTTTCACAAGGCTGGAAAGAGCTTTACTCTACTGGTACAACTGGGAATTCTTAGCTGTGTGGTAAAAGAGAAAGGAGACCTAGATTCCAAATCCTAACAAGTGACATTTCCATGTGGCTACAGAAAACATCTATCCTGTTGGTGTTCTATCCAGTGACAAATTTTTTTTCAATAAAGTAAGACACTTAGACTAAATGGACATCTCAGAACACAGAGATTCATCAGATTTTCTACAGAGATCAAAGTCTAAAGAAGTTCACACAGACTCTTAAACTAGTTGGGTAGAAAATTATCTACTAAGGGAAGCTGATTCTCCCAGTAAGATTATAGGAGGCAAAAGAACTAATACCAAACTGGTGACGAGTTTCCTGAAGCACAGACACATTTTTTTCCATGATAGCACTCCAATATCTATCTATGATGGTTGATCTCTCATTTTAGATGTCTACAAGTATGAATAAACCCAACAAATCCTACAAACAGCTTAGAAAAGCAAATTCTGAATACTTTGCATGGAAGTTTTCCCATAACCTTAATGTCTATTTGATTATCATGGTGTATAATGCTTAAGTTATGGAGACTTTAAAAATGCATAAACTAATTGTACTTCAATAGTAATGATGCCTTGGACAGTTTATATTCAAGAGTACTTTATACTTCAGAAGCTTTTATATACTATTCCTAAACACATCATGCTAAGCAGATATTTTAGAAGAAGTAACTAATTTTTTTTTTTTTTTTTTTTTTGGTTTTTCGAGACAGGGTTTCTCTGTGTAGCTTTGGAGCCTGTCCTGGAGCTTGCTTTGTAACCAGGCTGGCCTGGAACTCACAGAGATCCACCTGCCTCTGCCTCCTGAGTGCTGGAATTAAGGGTGTGAGCCACCGCCACCTGGAGAAGCAACTAATTTTTAAAAGCTTCTAAGGCTGAGAAGTGTTTCAGTGTTAAAAGTATTGGCTGTTCTTCCAAAGGATCCATGTTTAATTCCCAGTGTGCACAACATGGCTAATAACCTGGAATTCCAATCCCAGGAATCCAGTGCCCTATTCTGGCCTCTGTGGACACCAGGTATGCATGTGGTATTCAAACATACATGCAAGCAACAGACAGATGTGCGCGCACACACACACACACACACACACACACACACACACACACCAGCTTCTACCTTAATTCCTCATGATTATTATGAGGTGGTGTTGGAAGTGAGGCAGGAACATCCACAGTCTTCGGGCCTTGAGCAATAGCTCGAGCCAGCAAGTCATCCTGAGGTCTGAAAGGCAGCTGAAATGGCTTCGGTCCAAAAGTTCTGGCAACTGCAAAAACAAACAAATAGAACCAAAGTATGTAGGGCAAAGTTGATACACAGATGGAACTGTACAGTTCTGTGGACATTTTGATATACACAGCTTTCAGTGGAAGACTCTTCAGAGGTGTGTAAGTTTTGGGTGCTATTATCATACCTTCATGGCTCACCAACACGCCAGCTTTTCCAGCAAGTTCTTCAGTTGTTGCAAAACCATTTGCCATCTTCTGGCAAGCCATAGGAGGTGGTGTAGGAGGAAGAGAGGCAGGGGGTGTTGGAGGATTACTTAAATTATTCTGCTGCAGGAGACCAAAAAATTTTAAATTATATGCTACTGAGCAAATATGCATTGACCTTGCTAAAACCTAATTCTGTGAATTTTTAGCACAAGGAAGCAAGACTATAAAGAAACATAATTCAGAGGCATTTCCACTTTCAAATGCACAAGAACACACACACACACACACACACACACACACACACACACACACACACACGTTATCAAAATGAGATGTTGTTATCCATTTGCCTACTTGGCCCAGCTTGAGCATTCAGCTTTGAAATGAAGAACCCAATTTTTGTTACACTTAATTTTATTTTATGTAACTTTTCTTAAATTTCATGATTACAACAACCAGTGAAAAGCAGCTTTAAAATTGAATAAATTTCAAAAAGTAGATAAATATTCTTTTACTCAAGTTTCATTAAAATATGTCCTATTTTTATAAAAATGAAGAGTTTGTCATCTTTAACCTATAATTGCAAATTAAATCTCAGATATGAGAACATGGACTGTCCCAAGATCTTTAAAAGAAGTAAAAAGAAAAAAAAAATAAAGGTACCAAATATACTAAGAAATGCAGTTATTTCTCTCAGCCTTACATTTGTCACCAATTTGTCATTTAAGTCTTGGTGTCCTCAAGGAATGCTGGCCAATGTAATACCACACATGACAGTGCAGTGCAGTGCAAGGGAGGTGCTCACACTGAGGAGTTCTAACTGATGAACAGGCCAAGGACAACAAAGGGAGCATGGAAACAGTGATCTTAGTAACAGAAGAAAAGCCACCAGGAAAACACACACTCTCACGTAGTTCTCAAAATAACTGTTTTAAGTCAGATACAAAGTAAAGTGATTTTTATGATGCAACCATAAAAATATTTTAAAAGTAGTATTAACTTTATTGACTTTATGCTATTTTGGTAACCTAAGAATTAGTGCATAATTTCAATTAGCACCTAAATTATTTGATGAAATATATTAAAACTTTTAAAATTCATTTTCCAAAGTAAAATCTAACCATACTTTTATTCCCACTATGTACCGTCAATTTGATTCATTTTAAGAGTTAACAAAGGTTACAAGGAAAAACATGTTTCCTTTACTATAGGAAGATATCATGGATATTATCCACTATTTGTATTATCTCTAGGAAATTTCAAGCAAACATATTACAAAAACACTTAACCAGATACACTTTTAATCTTGTAGCTGAACCTAACTTTCAGTGACACTTGGGAGACTTCATGTAAACTAGATGCAAAACTAAGCCACACTCCCCAGTGGTGGGAAGCTCTCCACTGCGAAGCAAGGCGGCACCCTGGCAAAGAAACATACCTTGTAGATCAACTGAGAATAGTAGTCTGAGACCCCTTCAAGGGCGGCACTGCCAAAAGTTCCTAGAAGTCGAGTCCCACTATTAAATTGGCCACTGCCATAAGGAAGAAAGTGCGCAAAGTTCACTCCAATGATCGGTTCCATTAGAGGGAGCAGAGAGAGCTGCTATTAAAAAACACATTTAAAAGTAATGTACATGATTAACAAACATGGAAGTGTTTTGGGGCTTCCTAAGACCTGAAGTCAAATAAGGATTGTGAAAAATAAGACTTAAAAATTTCAAGATTCAAAATGCTGGAAACTACAGAATCTCTGGGATATACGTCAGATTTTATTCCCATCTGTTAGAGATGCCAACATGTGCCTCACCAGAAAAACATGCTCCTTATCTTTGTTCAGTAAGAAGCAGGCCATGAACTGAGGCCAGGCACCATCAATAGGAATGGGGGTTGGGGGGCGGTATGTCCCCTTCCCACTTTTGTAATAACCACAAAGGTGTAAGAAGCAGAGCTTAAATGAGAGTCCATGGCTGCATTTCTTTGGGTCCAGAGTCACAAGAAATGGGGGACACAATGTTTCCTGGTGTTGAGGCTGCTGCTTCTGAACATAAGTAAATCTTGACCATCATCTACCAATCCATCTACTGGAATGTAAATCTCAAGTGCCAATAAGATATAGTGCTGAGTTTGCTAGCAAAAAAAGTTTATTTTTTCCTTGTCCAGATGTCCTTTCTCCCTATAGCTCTCTATTTTAATTAGGAACTAATTGTAACAAGGTGAAAGCTTCCGCTTCATAGAGCGGAAAAAGCACTTGCTCTCTCCCCTCTTGGAAGTGGCAAGGGCTGTTCTGACAGCTCACCTGTTTCAAGTGGGTGAAGGAGTCAGAGCGGGAATACACAGCCTGCTTTTCCTCTTCATCCTTCTTCCTTTTCTTTGAGCGAGGTGCTGCTTTCTCCCCCGTCCTCTGAGTGCGTTTGCTTCGCTGTTTCTTGGTTTCACTTCCTCCATCTGTTTTTGGCAACTGGCTGTTGCCACCTCCAAAACCACCTTGCATTTGAGCCCCCAAAGTTTGCTAATGTAATTGGAAAGGTTAAGAAGTAAGTAACTACCCACATGTTGGATTCTTAGTTCATGCTAGACCAGCTCCATCTTGTGACTCAGATTTATGACATGGCATTGCATGTTAAGAAGGGAAGCTACACAGTGAGGTTGTTTTCTGAAAGTAACTGTTGCCCCTTCCCTCTGTATTCAGGTATATTAAAATATGAAAAATAGCCAGCCTCAGCATTGTAGGAAAGTTTAGAACTCCTAGATAGAAGAATGAAGTATGACTCCTCACTGTCTCTGACTGGACAGCTTCTGTACAATGGCCTTGGCAATTTATTTTTGGTCCCCCATAGGAACTAGGAACTGTTGCAATCTGAGATCTGAAGCTAATTCACAGGTTCCAGGAACATTTAAAGCCCATGCATCTGAGAGAACAGCTACTAGAAAGCAATAAATAAGATGTCATACTGGCCCCTCAAACTAGTGTCAAATCCTACATTTGAATGAAAAACATAATGGCTACATACTTAGACAGTCAAAAGAAGAGAACACAAATAGCAAATTAATCTTTCCTTTGCTTTTTTTAAAAATAGATTTATTTTGCTTATGGATATGTATGGATGTTTCATCTGTATGTATGCACTGTGTACACACCATATATACCTGGTGCCTATGGAGGTCAGAAGAGAGCATTGATCATCTGAAACTGGAGTTACAAATGCTCCCAAGCCACCATGTGGGTGCAGAAACGAAACTCAGGTCCTCTGCAAGATCCACTAGGCCATCTCTGTGTCTAGTTTCCTTTCCTTTCCTTTTACCTTTATGGTTATGAAGAAGTGAGAGTAATACAGGCCTTGAAAAACGTTTTTAGCTAAGTCTATAGGTACCAATATCAAAACATAGAAATATTTTTCATGCTTTCTTATTTCTAAAATTAATATAAATGGTTTGCTACAGATAACTATAGTTGCAAAACTTAATACAATCAATTCTGCATATACATTTTGAATGTTTTGAAAATTATAGTTTAGTTATGTTTTAAGTAACATCACATGGGTGGCAAAATTAAAGATGAAGGGAAATAGAGCAATGATTTTAGCTTAGGAGCCATACAGTCTGTCTGAACTGCCGGCTCTGGTCTAGTACTGCAAAAGCAGCCATGTGTTTTTTATAAATGAGTTGGTCATGGTCCAATCAAACTTCTAACATTCATGGACAAATTTAAATTTCATTAAAATTTTCATTTATCACAAATGACTACTTTTTCTTAGGTTTCTCCCAACCATTGAAAAATACAAAACCTATTCTCAGCTCATACAAAGAAGGGAGGAAGTTGAAGCAAGCTTACATTGCCTATGCCTGGGTAGATCCCCTGATTCTCCAAGAGCAGTATCAGAGAAACTAAGCAGCCCCTGGGACTGATTAGAAACACAGACTCTCTGATCCAACCCTACACCAAATGAACCAGCAATCTCTGTCTTAACAGGGCCACCATGACTATGTGAGCAGACCTGCAGTATTTCCCCACCATTAGTAAATTGTATCACCAGGGGACTCTTGCTGAAGGATGCATTCTGACTTAAGACTATACTAGTACAAGAAATTTGGTATGTTATAAAACCACCCCAGGTAACATGCATGTTGCTGGTCCTTAAGGAGTCAACCTTCAAAGCAAAGGCCTATGAATTCTGTAATTGGCTTATGAGAGAATGACCAGGCAAGCATGTTAAGTATATGTAACTAAGCCAATTTAAATGCTTTACAGACATTATCTCTAATTTTCATAATTATCCTTAAAAAGCAGATATAACTGTATTTTAAAGTACAAGTATAGAAGATCACAAAAGATTTTTATTTTATTCTTTTGTTATTTTGATGTTTTGAGTAAAAATTTGACTTCATAGCTCAGGCTAGCCTCAAACTTGCAGCAATCTTCCTGTCTCAGCTTCTTGAGTGCTGAGATTACAGGTGGGTACTATCATGTACAGCTCATATGGTTTTGGTCTTTGTTTTCATCGAAAGGGTTTACACCTCATGCTCATTCTAATATATGGGTTTCTGCTTTTTATACTTGACATGTGCCTGCTTCCCCATGCCATTAAACATTCTTATATGGCACGAATTTTAGTATGAACATGCTGAGGTAGTGTCTATGTGAGTAATGCCATAGCAAATGTGATGGGAACACACAGGCATCCATACACATCTGTGATTGGTCAAGTTCAGGAAACTATCTACAAGGTTTCAGAACCAAGTTTCACAAAAGAAATTAGGAAAAGATAGGGGAAAAGAAAGGGGTCCAGCACATAGGGGAACAGAGAGCACAGTGGGCATGGGACCAAGGACCTGGGGATGAGGGCATTCAGTATTCCTAGAGGCAAAACACCTTGGAGACAGCAGCCAGGGATTGGGCCTGGGTAGCCTATTTGCTGGTATCAACTAGAAAAGCACAACCACAAGATGCATTGTATGCATGCATGAAACTCCAAGAATAAATTAAAAGAGACCAGAACTGCAAATTAGACAAAAGTAATAACTGCTGAGGCAACGCTCAATCTCTACTGAATGACAGAAGACAACAGAGAAAGAGTACAGCCAGCTAATACAGTCAGTACTTGTAAGACAAGCTTCATTATTCTTAATATTGCAAATCTGGACAAGAAAAAACACTATTGCACTTCAATTAAAATGTGAAAATTATAAAATCCAAACTGAGCAGCACCCCAGAGAAGCTGTGTGAATGCACTAAAACCATCACTACTTATGAAAGACAAGGAGCGAAGCAACAAGCAGACCTACTCCAAAGACAGAGGAAACTTTGTGAAACACCTTCATGAATTCACTGTGATGGGGTCACTCTGTAATCAAGTGTGTATTTAAAACTGCCTATCATACAAATGAAAAGCAAATCCAGTGTTAACACTTAAAATGGGTAGAATATCGATACATAGAAAACTACAAAGATGGAAATTGTATCCACTTCCAAAACCATTTTTATGACACCATAGGCTCCCTCCCAATAAGGGTGATCCCTGAGAGTACTCAAGGAAAGTAAGACAAGTACAGGAAGGAGCTGTCTTCTAAATTTTAAAGAGGCTAATGGAAATTATGCACTTATAAAGGTTCACACATACTTCCTTTGATATAGTTAGTCTAATTTGGTTGTAATAACCAGCTGAAAGGCACATATAATGCATACTTTACAATAATATGTTTGCTTTACGTAACAAGCAAATAAGTTACCAATCTATTTTGTAAATAAGTAAAAACAGGGTTCCATAGAATAAAAAAAATGAGTAAAAAAGCTGCAAAATAGTATTAAAATTAGTAACTTGTTGATGATAATCCGCAAACATAGCTTAAAAACAAAGGTGAGTTATAGACTGCACACCTGACACTTACCAACCCTTCTGCTGGGTTCTGCTTCTCGGCCAGTTTACTGTCCTTTGAAGGGCTGTCATCTGAGGAGAAAGTGCCCTCAGGTTTCGGGGTTAGAAGGGACGAGGCCTTTTTATTTTTTAACAAGTGTTTCAGCAGTTCGTTTCCTGTATCTCCTTTGGTAACAGGGGCTCCAGAAGAATGGGAAGGACACTGTCCCGAGGAGACAGGACCAGCCTTTGTGTCTTCAAGCTTACTACTATCCGTTCTCTCTTCCACATGGGCCTCCTCCTGATGAGGGCATGACTCTGTCTCAGCCTTTTCCAGCTTTATCTCTTCAGTTGTGCTGGGGGGTTCCATGGAAGGCTTGTCTGCCTCTGCATTAACATGTGTCTGTTGATGTGGAGTTCTTTTTATGAACTCACTACTGGGAAGTTTGTGGTCTGACTCTGTACAGGGCTGGCCTGTTGCCATACTGGGAGTGAGTGGGCCAAGTGGCTCCACCGCCTCTTGTTCTCTTTGCTGAGGAAGCTCACTGGGTGTACTCACTGTGGGAGTGGAGGTAGTTTCTGAGAGGCCTGGGGTGAGTGGAGCAGTTGAATCTGAGTGGGGGGTTGACGGTGCTTTGGTGGATTCTGCATCATCATCTTTTTTCTTTTTTCTTGTTCTTTTCTTTTTCCCTTTTTCTTCTGGGATAATGTCAGAATACAACTGAATAAGAGACTGGCTGGATCCTGAATAATTTTGGCCATGGGTTACAGCAGGGTCTTGGCCACATGGGAGATTGCTATTAGCTACTGGAGGCGTTCCTGATAAAACTGGTGGGAATGGAGGCCTCAATGGAGAATGTTGAAAGCTGGACCCAGAAAGACTTCCATGCCCTTGCTTAACAGAAGGAAAGTTTGGGCTCCCACCAGGAGCAGATGGTGAATCTGGAACAAAGGAGGGAGGTCCTACTTGCCTTCGCTCATTGGTTTGCATGAAAGTCTGGTTTGGGGGTGAACTAATAGAACCTTGTTGAACATTCTGCTGCTGTAAAACTGGTCCCATTTGCTGCTGATGCTGTGGAGACTGCTGCAGGGGTCTTGAGGGTTGCAAAAAGTCACAGGGTCTATCAGAACCATAGAATGGCATCTGAGACACAGGTGTCCTGTTGACTAGCTCAGCACCCACCAGACCATGCTGCTCCATTTCCACCCTCTGCTTCAGAGCTTTCTGCCTGTCTACTTCTTGCATCAGTTGGACTCGCTGCCTTTCCTGCTGCTCTCGTAAGCGTTCCTTCCGCTCCCGCTCTTGGAAACTTTCACTAAAAGGGTTGTTGTCCTCAAATTCCACTCGAGGTGGTGGTCCACTCTGTGGATTTGCACTTGACACTGCCCCTGGGGCTGGAGTACAAGTTTTTAGAGATAGTTGGGTAATTGGGGGCTGAATCCTAGGAGGGTTAAGGGGCAGGTGAGCAGGAGCACTGTTAGGTTGCCATCCAGGTAAACTGGGCATTCTGGCAGGGCTGGTATGGCCAGAGATGACTGCTGTGTGCTGCTGATGCTGAAGCTGCTGCGGCACCATGGGGAAGCTGGGTTGGCTCATGGTGGGTGGAGGGGCAGCTGGAACAAGAGGTGGCTGGGGCTGAACCCCTGGCATGAGGATAGGAGGGGCTAGGGCACACTGTTGCTGCTGCTGTTGCTGCTGCTGTTTGATCCGATAATCTTCAATCAATTCAGCATGCTCTTTCTGTTGTTTACGAATCTGAAACAATAAGAGTAATTATTACTCAAACATATACAAGGCAGGTACCATACTAAAACACTGGTTGATAATTTTAGTGGCCCATGATCTGAGTTAGATCCCCGGGACCGACATGGCAGAGGTAGACAGCCAACTCCTAAACCTCGTGAGCATATGTGTGCTGTAGTACATTTGAGCATGTGCACACACACAAAAAGAATGTTAAATTATTTTTTAACTTGTGAAAGTTCTTTGCATATTAAATATCCACAAAAAATCAAAATTAATTTTCTAAAATAAGCATTAAATTCATATGCCATTTAAACTACAACACACTTAACAGTAAGATAAAACAGAAAACAACAAAGTACAATGCCACAGAAGTTACATTAATGTACAAGGTTAGAATAACTGAGAGCAAACTAAAATTGTAACCACTTAATAAGATTTTAAAAAAAAAATTTTTTTTTTTTTTGGTTTTTTGAGACAAGGTTTCTCTGTGTAGCACTGGTTGTTCTAAAACTTGCTTTGTAGACTAGGCTAGCCTTGAACTCAAGTGCTGGCATTAAAGGTGTGCACCACCACATCCGGTTAAGATTCCATTTCTTTAATATATATATATATATATATATATATATATATATATATATATATATATATAATTTTGGTTTTTTCAAGACAGGGTTTCTTTGTATAGTTTTGGAGCCTGTCCTGGATCTCACTCTGTAGACCAAGCTGGCCTTAAACTCACAGAAATCTGTCTGACTCTGCCTCCCAATTGCTGGGATTAAAGGTGTGCGCCACCACCACCTGGCTAGGATTCCATTTCTTAAATACATAAAATAACTTTAAAAGAATTATTAGCACATATACCATCCCTCTCTTAGATTAAAAAACTGATAAAACTCTAAATTTGATTGGTGACACATTCAAATTCTAATTTCTGAAACCTGTCTAAGCTCTGAAGTGATTATTTTAAAATTTCTAATTAGATTTTGTTTCTTTCTTTCTATCTTTTTTTTTTTTTGAGGCAGGGTCTCTATGTATTCCTGACTGTCCTGGAACTCGCTATGTAGACCAGGCTGGCCTCAAACTCCATGTGCTTCTGCCTCTTGAGTGCTGGGATTAAAGGTGTGCGCCATAACACTTGGCTTTTTTTATTTTTTAATTCTTAATAAATAATTTAAAAACTCAGTTAATTTTTTTTAAAAAATTGTGTTATACACTACAGGAAAAGGACAGTCAAGATGTAATACATTTTCTTAGGTGCCCACCCTCTCATTAGAAAACGGGGAAGAAAGTTACAAATGGATGGATATGCACACTTTAATAAGCACTTACCATCTATATTTTTAACATATTTAACCCAGTACTTTTAATAGTAATCCAATTTACTTTCTTGGATTTCCCAGGTAAGCTAGTATATATCTTGTGAAGTAAAAATGTTTGGTCTCCTCTCCAGCAGTGCATATAGCTTGTATCTTTTTATTTGTTCTTTTAAAGTTCTGTTGAAATCTACTGTATGCACGTATGGGTGCCCACATACCACAGCGTGGGTGTGGAGGTGAGGGAACAACTTGCAGGAGTTGATTCCTTCCTTCCACCAAGTGAGTTCTGGGGATTGAACTCAAGCCATAGGCTTGGCAGCACACACCTTTACCCACGAAGCCCCCTTGCCAGCCCATTCCTACCTCTTTTTGGTCTTTTTTTTTTGGGTTGTTGGTTGGTTGTTTTTTTGAGACAGGGTTTCTCTGTGTAACAGCCCTAGCTGTCCTGGAACTAGCTCTGTAGAACTTGAACTCATCTCTGCCATTTTTTTTACCATTTCTAAAAACATCACTATTGGTGGGGATTATTACTTAGGGGTAGAGTGCTTATCTGGGATAATGGTTAGGTTGGCCACTTGACAATCTAGCATCACCTGGGAGATGGGCATCTGGGTATACCTGTGGGGGATTATCTTTTCTATGTTAAAAGATATAGGAAGATCCATCTTAATTTTGAATAGGACCATCCCCAGGATAGGGGATCCAAAACTGCATAAAATACAGAGAGTGAACTGAACTGCTTCTTGCCTACAACTGTAATGTGACCAGCTCTCTAAAGCTTCTGCTGTTGTAACTTTTCCACCATGACTGACTGTGTAACTTGGAATTCTGAGGCAAAATAAATCTTTTCTTTCTTAAGTTACTCTTATTTCAGTAGCAAGAAAAGAAACTAAGACACCCAGTAAGTGCAAAGACTTAGGTTCACTCTCCAATGTACACAAACAAAATCTATAAACTACTTTCTTACTGAGATTACAGTGTGCTATAGGCAACCATGTGGTTAAGGATGTGCCTGACTAATTTTTCAAATAAAGTATATTAGCTCATAAATAGGATTTCATCAATTGATTTGCAAAAAACTAGGCTTTCATCCAAATTATGTTGCTTCTACTAAGGAGGAAACTTTTGATAAAAATTTCATCATACGCAGAAAAGCAACTAAAAATACATTATGTAATTATATGATTAAAGAGTATTTACCATCAATGAACATAGGTCCAGAGAATGAATCTAAAGATAAAAAAAGCTCTCATTCTGTAATGGCCCCAGTTTGTTAATCAATGAAAAGAGTATAATCACCATGTTGTAGGTATATTGTGTTGGCATCTGTGACTTGGAGGAAGACAGTTGAGTTCAAAGCCCTAATCTAACAGTTAAATAATGAGCAAGCATACCACCAGTCTCTTTAAGTGTCAAGTGGTGATAATAGCAATATCTTTAATTTGTAGACAACATCAAATAAGATAAGACAGGTGTTTCCAGGAGTGTTCATTGCACAGGGAATATTTCTATTTCTATAAACCAATATTCTCTGAACTTCTTATATGCCACTAGTATTAATATCTTGAGTTTTTTTTTTTTAATTTGTAACTTAAAACAATGGCAAAGTTTAAGTTCTGGTGTATAATTCTATGCATTATTAGCACACAGAGAAATTATAGTCATCATAATCAAGAAAGTGTTCTAGTATAGAAAACTCCCCCATGTCTCCTCTTTAGAATCAAACTCTCTGCCTGTCTTCCCCATAGTTACTGCTAATATACTGTTCATCTGTGTAACTCTTGTTATTTCATGTTACATAAATTATTGGGAACGGCTTCTTTTTGCTCAATGTAATACTCTTGAAATACAAGTTGTATGCATGTATCCGCAATTTCATTCATTTTATTACTATGTATTATTTCAATCAAAAGGGTGCACTAAACTTTATTATTATACTAAACCTTTGTGGTAGGAGGTGGTATCTGCTGTGGAATAACCCTTCTGTACACTGTGTGAATATATCTCGCTATGATTGATTTAATAAACAAGCTGACTGACCAAGAGCTGAACAGTTAGGCAGGAAAGCCAAACTGAGAATGATGGGATGAGGAAGGGAAGAGTCAGAGGAGATGCCAGCCAGCTAGCTGTCGAGGAAGCAAGACATGTAGAAAATGACATAACAAGCCAAGAGCTACGTGGCCAAGAATAGATAAAAAAAAAAATCAGTTAATTTAAGTGTAAGAGTTAGCTAGTAACAATCCTGAGCTATTGATCGAGCATTTAGAAATAATATTAAGTCTCCATGTCAGTTATTTGGGAGCTGGTGGATGGGACAGAAACTTCTGCCAACAGGCATCTTTTGTCCTTTTCTCTCCTTGAGATGGAATTTCATTGTGTTACATATGCTGGTACTTAATTCATGAACTCAAGTAATTCTTCCACCTCAGCCTTCTCTAGTAGCTAGGACAAGAGGTATGTGCCACAGTACCCAGCCTATAAATATTTATAGATAAACATTTGTAAAAAACCTAAGGTACTAAAACTCATTAAGGCAAATAACTGAGTGAACTCTGAACTCATCTTGAACACTTCATTTTAAACTTTTAAAATTCAAAGTGATTTTAAAATTTTACAACTTTTTGACCTTAAATAATTCTTAGAAATACCTAGTATGATGAAAGAAAACAGCAAAATGTTTTTTTGGAAATAAATCCCTTTTCAAGATATTCTAGTTTTTTCGTTCCCTGTCTTATGTTACTACTGTTTTGTTAGTTTTTTTTTTTTTTTTTTCCCCCAAGACAAGGTTTCTCTGTGTAGCCCTGGCTGTTCTGGAACTCACTCTGTAGACCAGACTGGCCTTGAACTCAGAGATCCATCTGCCTCTGCTTCCCAAGTGCTAGGATTAAAGGAATGCACCACCACTACCTGGCTGTGTTACTGTTTTGAAGGCACTTGAGAGTGAACTTAGTATCGCACACATGCTAGGCAAGCACTGTACCACCTAACGATAGCTCTATCCTTCACTTCAGGGACCAAAATAAGAAATAAGCATAAAAATATATTATGAAACTCGGACAGTGGTAGCACACAGTTCACTGTTTGTGAGCCTCGTTTTCAAAAAAGCCTTAATTTGTCAAATGATGTGAGAGCATGTGTATGGCAACATGATTTGATTTTCTTTTTTATTAAAAAAAAAATAAGAGTCTTACTATGTACCTGTAGCTGGTCTGAAACTCACTATTTAGACAGGGTTGACCTGAAAGTCATAGAAATCTACCTGCCTGTGCCTCCCAGGTGCTGGGATTAGAGGTGTGTGCCACCACACCTGGTGTAGTGATTTCTTAGTACAAAAGAAATAGCTACTATTTCCAATTATTCCAGGGTCACTGAAAGCATATAAAAATAGTTCTTTTTTTTTTTTTTTAAAGATGTATTTATTATGTATACAGTGTTCTGCCTGCATGCCAGAAGAGGGTGGCAGATCTCATTACAGATGGTTGGGAGCCACCATGTGGTTGCTGGGAACTGAACTCAGGACCTCTGGAAGAACAGCCAGTGCTCTTAACCACTGAGAGTTGTAAAGTCAGTCTCTTCAGTGGCAACCAGTAAGCTAGTTAAATGGCAGCAAGCATTGCTTGGACAGGACTAGGCAGCTACTTCCTTGGTAAAAAGGTCCAAGAGTAGTGTAATTTGCATGCCATTTAACAGCATAAACTAAAACCCTGAGCCAATGAATGAATGCCACACCCAAACAGCTCTTACTGTGGACGACTTCCATTTATAAACCTGTCTTACCTGCTCGAGCTGTTTTTGAACCATACTCTGCTGCTCTGTAACATGTTTGAGCTGCTCTGCATCCTCCTCTGGGAACTCTCGACCTGCCTTCTTGGCTGTGCGCTGTTTGGCTGAAAGAGCTTTCTTTGATTTTCTGTGTGCACCAATTTGTTCTTCAAGATACTTCTGTTGCATCTGAAGAAGCTGCTGAGTCTCCTGCAGCCATTCTTCATACTGCTTACGTTGAGAATCATCTGAGGAAAAAATCAAAATTACAAGTGTGTTAATTTTCTAAAGGGTCCAAGATTATTAAAAGTTAAACAAGTTCATTTGTAAGAAGATATAATTTCTTCATGAATATTTAAAGGAAAAATTGAAAACAAAACTCTAAATATTAGAGTCCTATATAACTATAAAGTATCAGCTTTTAGAAAAAGCATTTACTCAAGAAAGCTAGAGAATGCTTAATTGAAACACTAGTTAACTAATAATTGTAAGTTCTGAAACTCCAATGCTCCAAAAGATTCAAATTATCTAATCCATAAACCAAACTGTATATTAAGTTATATGTGCATTTTATTGATTCAATTTTACAGATCGAAGAGGCAAGGAAGATATAGCCCACTAACTTCCAGAACATGGATTAGGTAGTCATTTCCCATGCTGAATTCTCTGAGTTTGTAATATCTTCCCTACATCTTATTAGTGTCTGGGGGAATACACACACACACACACACACACACACACACACACACACACACACACGTGTATATATATGTGTATATGTATACACACACACACACACACACATATTAAGCAGGGAGGTGAAACCCAGAATACTTTAGAAAGAAGCAATTTGAAGTTAACATTTTATAAAGGAAATATATAAGCTGAAAACACTGATTAACTCATTAATTTTGTAATTTCTATGTCTACCAGGGGAGGTGATAGCTAACCAAGCAAACTCTTCCTCGACTATAAAGACCTGTAATGCCTCTCCCCATTACATCTTTGTTTCATACTAGTATTCCCTCCTTGTTCTTTTAGAGTACTTTATCCCATTGATGCCAAGTCTCCAAAAAAGGTTAGCTCATGTAGTGAAAAATTCTGAGTATTCCTTTTTGACTGACTATAAGACAAAGAAAATCACAATCCTAGAGGACATTAGCTGAAAATAACATCAATGATAACAGAATATTGTCATACATTAAGATCCAACCAAATCCAATGGGCACAATACAGCCAGAAAAAGCCAGTTGGTTATAGTAGTTTACTTGTTTTTAATACAAATATGTATTCAAATTATGATCATAATTAATGCGGGGGAATTTCAAAAGGTCAGACTTTGGGTTTGTTCCTAAACCCAAAAGTTCTAGTATATGTATGAATGTGCAATCTAGTGCACTAAATTTGAAGGGTATTTGTCAAGAACAGGCTTTTTCACAAGGTTTCAGAAGTTCTGCTTCTGGTAGAATGAGACCTACCGCAAGGAAAGCCTTTCTGGTTTCTGGAACCAGGAGAGCAGAGGTGAGCAAAATGAAAGATAATGGTGAAAAAAGTTAGCTAAACAGTCTGAAGATTTCAGAAAGGTTCAGTTTGAGGGAACGTTAAATGCTATCCTGAACCACCTTGGGACCCCTAAGGACAGCTAGAAGGGTTCAGTGGCATCTTGCACACTTGACCTTCACACCATGCTACAACCCAGCTTCCTTTAAACATATCCCTTTGTTTTCCCCAATTAGTGTCCTTGTCATAAACAGACTGTCAGGAGAGCAAACGTGGTTTAATGCTATAGATTGGAAAGTGCCAAGTCTATTTTAAAAAGAGCAACAATGTTGAAGAAAATAGGGAAGATGATTTCCCTGCATTAAAGTATTTATTTCTAGCTAATTCTTCATGCACAGCAGAAAAAAAAAAAAAAGCAATGAAAATACATGCCTGGATGTAAAGATGCCTAGAGGGCAGTGAACGCTGATAAAAGAGAAAGGCACTCAGGCTCATGGTAACACTCCTACACTAACTCCAAGATTTCAAAACAACACAAATATAGTCAAACAAGCAAGCCCCAGAAAAGAGGTAACTTATTAGATTTATACTTACTGACAAAGCCTGGACCAAAATTTGGAGGATTAGGCCTAGAAATCTGATGTGTTATACTGCCATCCTAAAATAAGTAAAATTTACAAATATGTTTAATTCCATACTTCAGTTTAAGAGAGGAAAAAAACTTCAAAATGCAGGGAAAAAAATGAAAAAAAAAAAAGAAAAATTTTAATTTTCTAAAACACCTTTAAAGCTTTTCTTTTCATATAAAAGCTAGAATAAATTAGTTGGGCAACAGTTTAGTATCTGAACAATTATTTCTATCTCTGAACTATATTTTCCATATTTAGTTGAAAAGCAAGTAATTAATTATTCATCTAAAATATAATATGAGGGTAAATCAAATATTGTCACAGCTAAGCTAAAAATTCACATGAAATTTGATGTTTTGATGATGCCTACCTGTTTTTTTGTCAATAAATTCATAAACATATGTTCTAGATTCACTAAACAGTACTGTATAGAAAAGGCTAATTATAGCAAGAATGAATGTAGTACACTCATTAATGCACTCATTTTAATGTTAGTCTTTTGTTTGAACTAATGTCTTGCTTCATTCACAGTGACTGAATAGCTGATAAAGTCACAATTTTCTGGCAAGGACCTGATAAATAGAACCTTGATAAAAACATTTACCCAGTTGATACAAGTTCTGTTAGACATGAGCTGTGTTTAACAGCCAGAATATAGTATGTTCAGTCTTACAGTACTGCAGGATAGCCGATGCAACATTTGAAACAGCAGTAAAAAAAAGGCTCAAGAACTTGCTGAAAGTGTACAGTGAATTCATAGTAAAACTGAGAATTTTAAAAACTCAACTATGCTTATGCCTTCCCAGTATATCAAAGGGTGTTTCTCTCTTAATAAGGAAAACACAAAAATTATCTGCATAATACATATAAATTATAACTGGCAGAGTATATGATAATTCCAAGAGTACACAGAGCAAGGTCCCCCTGTACCAAGCAGATACATGTTTTAAAAATCAACACAGAAAACAACACACATAAAATTATTGTTCTCAAACTTGATACCATGAACATAGCATCAAAGTTTATACTTAGAGTTGATTATAAATGCTCAATATTCAAAAATCAAAGTCATCTCAAGAAATAATTATACCTAATAGAATGATTACTGACATTATTTTTCCCTGTTTCCAGCAGTTTTACATTTTAAATGTGATGGATTAGTTCCAATGAACAGGATATGAAATGTCTTTCAGGAGTAATAAATGAATATAAAGCCAGAAGCCCAAAGAACTTAATCTACTTCCAGGGGACTTTCTATCATTAATGTGTACAAGTCCTTTGCAGAAATTCCAGTGTTTATAATCTGTCTTTTGTTTACACAGCAATGACACATCTTTAATTCACTGTGTTGCCAGAAGATCGGCTCCTATTTCTTTCTAGGAGGGGCCTCACTATGATTTGGGTTTGGTAAGACTTAGGTCCACGTGTCCTCCATAAATGAGATTCAAGAAGCATTACCTGAGTTACAGCATGAGGCACCAGGTTCTGGCCTTCACTGTTTTGCGTTCCAGCCACTGATGGGCCTATGAAAGGGAATCTGTAAAGGAAGCGCATAGTACCATATGATGAACTTAGAACCAGTTACATAGGTGCCTAATAATCTGCGACTTACTACAACCATTTCAGGGCGTTCAACAGGGCTCTTCCCTGAACTTCATCAGGTGTGCACCCAGAACACTCCTATCACTATGGATAAGGCTCAGAATGATTAGGTATCTTCATGAGGACTTCATGAGCTGCATACGAAGCCAGTAAGCTATTCCATCCAGAGCTTGGGCTCTTACAAGATTCATTAAAATATTTTTTAGGATACAATTATGGTGAAAATCTAGCTTCAATGCACAAACTAAGGAAACTTTACTCAATTGCAATCTTTATTAAAAATGAACAAGTTGGCCGGGCGGTGGTGGCGCACGCCTTTAATCCCAGCACTCGGGAGGCAGAGCCAGGCGGATCTCTGTGAGTTTGAGGCCAGCCTGGGCTACCAAGTGAGTTCTAGGAAAATGTGCAAAGCTACACAGAGAAACCCTGTCTTGAAAAACAAAAAAAAAAAAAACAAACAAACAAAAAAAAAAAACCACAAAAGACAACAACCAAAAATGAACAAGTTGACTGAACATGGTGGTTCACGAGGAGACTGAGGAAGGAGGAATGCCACAAATTCAAGGCCAGCTTGAGCTACTTAAGAGTTCCAAGTCAGCTTGAGTTACAGAACAAGACACTAGGGCTTTGGGGGGCAGGGGGTTGAGGGGCGGTGCTGGTTAGCTCTTTTATATTCTAAAAACAAAAGAGGTTATCTCAAAAAATTTCACTCATTCACATATGTATTTGTATCTAATGGTCAAACCAAGTTTAAAAAATAAAACTGGTGACTAACCTCTATTTAAATCCATCTGGTGAAACATTATTTTAATTAAACCAATAACTGACACAGGACCATTATGGCTTATTTGAAAACATGCCTGTCCAGTTGAGTCAGTGAATGCTTTACATATTAAGATATACATACAACACAATTTCAAAATATATTCCAAATACTGTAAAGAAGCATTTATATCATATTAGACTTTAGGGAATATATTTGTGATTTCTTACTCAGAAGTCTGATTCATTTATCTCCCTTCTCCCTACTATGGCCCTGGTCACTCGCTATCTGCCATCATCAACACACAACCACACTACTCTCAGAAGGGACTATCTTTGTTCTGCAAAGCACTCAGAATAGTTACCAGTACACTTACCATGTGGCTGACAAAGTATTGCATGTCTAACAGACACAGATACAATTACGTTGAACACAGGAGATGCTGAGATTTCTGATTCTGAAGACCATGTTTTAAATTAAAAGCTAAACAAAATCTAGCATTTCCTTGACTCTATCAAGTTGAAGTATCATTTATTAGCCGTACTCACCAGTAGGAAACCTATCATTTTTCCTATCAAGTGTTGCACATACCTAATAGATCAATGCCAATCATTACCCTGAAATTGTAGTAGTTATAAGCTTACTGCTAAGTTTGTTAATATACTATAATACATGTATATCATAAATATAATTATATATTAGTAACTGTTTCAAATATAGTTCACTTCTTTTTCAATTTTGTATTTTTATTATATATCTGAAAAGATGTCAAAGGTTTTAAAGTTAAAAAGGCTTATGCCATAAAAAGTTATCCTGAGAGAAACAGTGCTAATAAATCCTGCTCAGTAATGAAAATCTTTACAAACTACTATCTCTACTTTGACCTTAAAAAATCCATCGTAATCATACCCAGAGAATCAGCACAGTTCTCTAAAGCATATGCCTTTATCTTCAACCTATTCAGACAATCAATTCCACAATCATTTACACTCTCTTTTATAATTCTTCAACAAGATCATTATAATAAATTAAGGATCTATTTACTGTTCTGACAGAAGTCAGAAACAACAATACAACCAAAAAATCATTGAAGGTGCTAGTCAGAAATACAAGCATGCAGCACCATCCCTAGACATTCCCATCCAGTAGGTCTGTAGTAAGGCAAAGAAACTGCATTTATTTAAAAAAAAAAAAAAAAAAAGCTCCACATAATTCTGAAGTTGGAAAATGATCAAGATTTAAGAAGCACTCCACTGGGGTACATAACTGCTCTAACTTTAACCTTCTGGAATGCACAAATTCCATTTCTCTGTTAGGTGTTAAAACTATCCAACTACCAGTATCCAAATATCCCATAAGCTGCTGTTTTCCCTTCTCTAATTCAAAGGCAGTTTGGGAATATTTCATTTCAGAGATGAATTTACATTTTCCTTAACCATTGAGTTTCTCAAATGAAAAATCTTAGTACTAATATTTCTTTAAATAAAAAAAATAAACACAAAGGAAACAGTTTGGATATTGTCAATGGCCAAGTCAGTCTTCCCAATGTGTACATGGTCCAAAAAACAAACAAACAAAAACCTAGTGGAAGTTAATTCCCTGCATCTGCATTAACACTTTATGTATGATCATATCCAGCTGAATTTAAATATTCTACACTTTCAGAAGATAGATTTTTGAGGTTTATGACTTCTTTCTAAGAAGCAGTAGTGTTTTCATGCACATCCACAGGCCCAGGAAGAAAAACAGCACTTTCACCTACCTGCTCATTACCATTGGTGGCATGCCCAGACTGTTCTGTGCCATCACTTTATTTATGCCTTTAAGAGCCACCATTTTGGCTTTCATGATAGGATCTGTAATTGCATCAAAATCTAAAGAAGAAATGTATTTTGACATTACTTATTTCATAGTTTAAGATCATGGTTCAAAATATACGAGGTGATAAACTTAAGTATCATAACCATTACATAATTTATAGATTCTTATTCTTTCTCGTTTAATAATCATTATTATGTTTCTTCTATGCTACATGGGGGAATCCAAAAGTGGTAACAACCTAACCTTGAATTTAGCTACATTTCAGGTATCCATAACTGAAGCATACTTATACATTAGTTCTTCAGTAAGTAGAATAAGTCTGTCAGTCTATAGATAACCATAACAGTAATGTACAATAATGCAATTGTTATTGGTTCAAACTTTTATAGAGCTAATTAGAATGATTTATTTGGGGCTGCAATAAAAGGAATAAGAATTTGCAGTTATTCCCAATACTAAATAATTTCACTAAATTAGTAATCAATTTTTAAAAGAAAATCTACCAACGCCTCTAGGATATACCTACATAATAAAAGTATTGAGAAGATACTGAAAGAATCTCTTTGCATGTACATGGGAAAAGGAGCAAATGATGCAATTTGTACTGCAATGTTGATACAATGCTTTTTTGTTGTCACTATTGTTTAGAAGAAAATATTCCTCAGATATGTGCCCGCTGATTTTTAATTCTTATAAGGCAGGGCATTGAAGAATATGGGCTGCATGGATTTGTATTTTCTTAAAACTAGTAAATCAACAAAAATAAGTTGAAAGGAGCTTCTGTGGGGAAAACAAAAACAACCAAAAAATTACTAACAAACACTTGTACACAAACAAGAAGCATTATTTCTATCATAATTTTCTTAAATTTATCTTATCGTGAGTCTGAAAAAAGACTGGTAACAATTGGCAGATTAAAAACTAAAAAGAAGGACTAGTTTCCATTAACACTATAAAAAGGTGAATTGAACGAGGTCACAATTCAAAGTTTTCATCATTTTGACTGACTGGAAGGAATCTAAAACTCCTGTTTTCAGTTTAAAGATCTAAGAAGACAGAAAACTCTCACTGATATACTCCAAATGAAATTTCAATAATGAAATCTTACAAGCATGCTGCATATACCCAAATGCCCCCAGTAATGTACTTTGAGATACAAGGAATTTCCTACCAATGTTAGGGAAGAATGGTTCTGACCGCTGACGAATCATGGCTTGCATTTGTCTTTGCTGCTGCTGTTCCTGCCTCTCTTGATCCAAAAGATCTTGTAGAAGCAAAGGCTGTTCCTCTAGAAGGAGTGGCCTCTCTCTGTTCTGCTGGGCTAATGTTTGAGGAATCATTAGCTGTTGCGGTCCAGACATGCCACTGGTGCTGGACTGATCTGTGAGAGGCACAGTTTGATTTGTAGGTTTTCCTGTCCCTAAATTATGGTTCACTGATGACTGACCTTGAATGAATCCTGGATTTACTGGCACACCCTGAGAAAAAACATGGTTTACCCTAGGGACCACTGTTACATTAGAATTCATGGCATTATCCAAAAGAGGTCCAGGTGGTGCTATTAATGTAGGAGGCAAACTTGACCCATGAGTGGATGGTGAAATGGGCATATTTGGTGGGGAAGACCCCAAAGGCCTAATATCTGAATTATCACATTTCTCATTAGAAAGTAAACTTGAAAGGACTGGAGTTGTTCCGGTTATATCACAAGAGTTCATCACATCCTGAGCAGGCAGAGGAGTAGAGCCTTGAATGGTACTGACACCAGAGCCAGCATTTTCTCGATTGTTTCTTTTCTCAAGCATATCTGGATCAGTAGGCAGCAAAGAAGTCTTTTCCCTGTCACTCGGGTCTGTATGAGCAGCAGCTTGTGAGCACAGAGCATCAGCATCACCTTTACTGTCACCACTTTCCTTCATTTCACTCAGTGTCTCTTCTTTAGGGTGTGGAGATAGGGCTTCTGTCTTTATCTCACTGGTACTAGTGGATTTTTTCTGTGACAAATCGTTATCATTGAGAACCATAGTTTTGTCTTCTTGATCCCTTTTTTTTGGTTCAACCGATACACATTGATTTTCTAGCTTATCATCAATTGGAACATTAAGATCTAATTCCTCATTGAACATGCTTTTTTTATCCCCTAAGTCAAGTTCCGGATCTGTGTATGCAATGATATCAAATTCCCCTGACCTTAGGAGGTCATCCAGGTTAGGATCATTTGTTTCCAAATTACCTAAAGTGTCCAAGTCATCGCCCTTGCCATCCTCTGTGTCTAAATTTAAATTTTCTAGATCTTCATCATCCAAGTCTTTGACTTCAACTCCCTCAAGGTCTTTCACATCCAGTTCTTTCACAGCAGGATCATCAGAGTCTAGCTTTTCCTCTAGACCATCAGAAGACTGACTTACTTGTAAGTTATCAGGTGTTGTTTCAGCTGGAGTAGATGTAGACAAAGGAGCCTCAGAAAATTCACCACCTAAGGGATGACTTAGAGGCCTCATGACAACAGAAGATTGGTGGGCAGCATGATCTTGCTCTTGCTGAGATGGTGGGACGTGCTCTAAATTTGGATGCACAGGTAGCTGGTTAGGTAGACACTGGGGAGGTCGTCTCACAGGGTCTGTGTGTCTAGGGCCTGGAAAATCAGGTCGGGGAATGAAATTTCCATGTCTGGGATGAGATGGTGACTCTATAACACTGCCAGGAGAAGGAGCGAATGGCAACCGTGATCTTCCTTCAGGAGCTCGATGCCTCAATTCAATAAATGCTTGGCCTAGTATGTTATGCTGCTGAACTGGCAGACCCTGTGGTGAAAAATGCTGAGGAAGCCCAACTGGATTATTTATTGGTGGGTTATTTGAAGGTCTAGGCATTTCCATAGACATTGATCTTCTTATGTGTGGAGGAATTCCAGATCCCTGTATTTGCTGAGGAGGCACATGGAAGCGATCTTGGTTTGGTATGGGACCATGGCTAGCTCCTGGAAATCCAAATCTAAAAGGGGAAAAAAAACAAAACAAAAATACCCAAATAATGAAGAATGACGGTCAATTTAGAATTGAGATGAGGAAAAAAAAGAAGTTTTAAGTTAGTCTATAGGTTAAAAAGAAGAAGAAAGAAAGAAAGAAATACTACTGCTAAGCCCAACGGCAGTGAAAATGCAAGAGACTCTGAGAGGAATTGGGAGAAGAAAAGATCACAATCACAATACATAATATATGAAAAAACATTTAAAAAGTTTTTTTTGTTGTTTTTTTTTTTAAATAGACAAAACTGGGATAGTGCAATGGCTCAATGGGTAAAAGTGCTTGCTCTGTGAACAACCTGAGTGTGACTCCCAGGACACATGAAGGACAGAACCGATTCTACAAAGTTGTTCTCAGGTTACCACGTGTATCTTGTGCCTTGCACACACAAATAGAATTTTAAAAGCACGAAAGAAAGACAGAAAGAGAGAAAACTTCTTGAGCAAGCGTGACACCACATTTTTTTATACCCTTCACACAAGCAAAAAATGCCTATAATCCTAGTGCGGTTGAAGTGGGAGACTAGAGCTTCCCTAGGGCTCACTAGAAAGCTAGTCTTGTCATATTGGTGAGTTCCAGGTTGAATGAGAAACCTTATCTCAGAAATATAAGGTAAAGAGTGATAGAAGAAGATACACAAGCATCAACCTCTGACCTCCACATACACATGTATATACAATGTCCCCCCCCAAAAAAAAACAGCAATGGGCACAAACTACAACTAAGTTGTAATAGAAAGGGAAATAAAGAATATAACAGATACAGGTGCAAGATTAAACTGTGTGTCATGTTAAAGAGCACTCTCCTTAAAAGACTAGGTTTGTTATACATCTCAGCCCACTCGACAACTCAACTGGATCGCTCAAAGTTTCTAAAGGGAGGCACCTTTCCAATTTGCAACTCTCTGTAAACATCTTACAATGTAAACTAAAAGAGCAAAATGTATTGTTATCATCCATCACATCATAAGAAGCTTCATTAGGATGCAGTAGCTATGGTTTGGAAGATACGATTTGGCTGACATGATAAATTAAATCAGTAGGATTACAGGTATTCTGTCAATATTTAATGACAAAGGGTCTATCAAGAAACTTAAGAGTTCCTAGAGGGAAGAAGTCCATGACCTTTCCTTAGTTAAAAACAATAATGACTGTATCTCACAGTGATGAAAGAAGTAGAAATGTGTAATAACTTCTTGCACAATAATACTATTTGTCCAGTTCCTTCTTCCAACATCAACTTAAATCTAGTGGGAAATTAAAAGCATCACTTAGCCGGGCGGTGGCGCATGCCTTTAATCCCAGCACTCGGGAGGCAGAGCCAGGTGGATCTCTGTGAGTTCGAGGCCAGCCTGGGCTACCAAGTGAGTCCCAGGAAAGGCGCAAAGCTACACAGAGAAACCCTGTCTCGAAAAACCAAAATAAATAAATAAATAAATAAATAAATAAAATAAAATAAAATAAAATAAAATAAAAGCATTACCTAAATCCATGAGGTCTTATCCCCATACCAGCAACCTCTGGGGGATAGGGTCCCCGCTGATCTTTGGGGAAAACTGCATATCTAGGTCCTAGTTGAGGGATAACAGGCGATCGAATATTCCCAGGATAGGGAGGTGGAGGTCGAGTGAAAGCCTGGTTGATGCTCTCTGGCTGCCAGTGTGGAAGGGGCATTGGGTGAGGTGTATCCTGAGGCCCCTTCTCCTGGCGACTAGCAATCTTCTTCTGCTGTTGTTGCTGAAGAATGATTTCACGCAGCTTTTGCCGCTAAATAGAAAGAAACAAACTTGTCGGGATTTATAATTCAAAAGATTTAAAACACTCTCAATGTTTCCATTATGTGACTACATTAATGTTTAAAATTTCAAAATGCTTTAAAGTATCATAAAACACTACTTACATTTAACTACTAAACACACACACACACACACACACACACACACACACACACACACACACGCACCCCAAAACCAACAAATGACAACAAAAACTAGTGATTCCTGGGTCTTTTTCCTTGGCCAAATAACCACCATAAAAGAAAAAGTTTTCATATTTAAAGATATTCCAACAACTTCATGAAGAATGAAATTAGACCCAGGTTAAATCCAATTTAAAGAATAATTTAAAAAAGAAAGTTTAACATTGTTGTAGAAGAAATTACATTTGTTTTAATGAGGAGCTTCCATAGATAATATATTAAAACATCTGCAAACACTATGTTTACCTGTCTCAGTTTCTCTGTGTCAGCTTGAGACATGTTCACAGTGTTCTGTGTATCATTTCCTCCCGAAGTTGCCACGGGCCCAGGAAGCTGGGAGACACTGGAGAACTGTTGTCCTTGGGAGCTTATGGGAAGGTTTGAAGATGTGCTGAAGTTTCCTTCTGACCCAGGACCTGGACGGTCAACAAGGTCATGGACAACTTGACTAGTTCCAAAAGAGTCAGACTGAGGCCTGGGAGTCATTGGAGGCTGCTCATAGGGATCACGAGCAGCAGATGGGGAAGCACGGTTGAATGTGTCTGTAAGGCCAGGCCCAGGTAGCCTGGGTGTCTGGGAGCACATATCAGGTGGCCTTATCAAAGGGCCAGGTAAACCTGGTACTCGGTTTTGTGCTGCTTGCAAAAAAGGATCCTGGTTTGGCATGAGAGCTGGTCTTGCACTGGAGGACCTATTAAAACCGTCTGAAGTCCTTGGCCTTGGTGTTGCTGGTGGCTGAGAATAGGGAACAGAAATCCCAGGTCTTGGCGTTCCGAGATGATGAGCATATGGATCAGTGTGTCTCTGATTTACCACAGATGTAACAAACATGTCTGTCTGTGGAGAAGGCCTGGGAGTTGGTGGCTGCTGACTATATGGATCAATAGTATTAGGCCGGGGAGTACCAGGAGGTTGAGAATAAGGGTCTGGATTGGATCGAGCAGTTCCTGAGGTTTGGGAATAAGAATCGATACCAGGGCGGGGAGTTCCTGGGGCTTGTGAATATGGGTCCTGAGATGTTGACCTTGATATGGTTCCAGGCTGAGAAAAAGCCCTTGAAGAATGAGTAAAAGAGTCACTCATTGCTGGGTGTGGAGTTAGGGGAGGCTGGCTATATGGATCATTTGACTGATTATGAGAAAAACTATCTACAGGCCTCGGTGTCAAGGCAGGCCTTTCATAAGGGTCAATAGAGAGTCGTCTTGATGCCTGTGACACAGATCCATATGGATCCTGAGATGGAGGAGGGTGCAGTGGGGTCTTAAAAGGCCCATTATCCAGTGGGGTAGGTGTCAGCAAAGGTCGTGCATATGGGTCAGGTAGCCGTTGCCTTTGAAAGGCATCTGCTCTAGGAGAGGGTTTAGTAAAGTGATCCATGGTGCCAGATGCTAGAGGACCTTTTGTAGTTTGTTCGGAAACCACAGGGGATCGAGGAAGGCTAAAAGGTTTGGGAAACTGATCTGTCATCATGGGCCTAGGTGTATCTGGAGGCTTTGCATAAGGGTCACTGTTTGTCATGGCGGAAGCACATAAATCTCTGGCTGGGGATGGCCTAGTGGCTGATGTTTCATTCATCTGAATAGACCTCGGTACTGAAGATAGAGGCACACAGTTTTCCACTGGTGTAACAGAACTTCTTCTGGGAAAACTATGGCCCCCAGGAGGTGGTCTAGGAGTACCAACCATTTTTGCGTAAGGATCCACTGGAGATGGTGGTCTGGAGTGAGATGATCCAGGTGAGAACATCTGTGGAGAAGGTGGCTGAGAACTCTGGGACTGAGAAAGACATTCCTGAATGGGTATCCGGGATGGGGTTGAAGGAGGGGGTGGAGGTTGTGGCTTGACAAACACATCATCTGAAGGTGTGGAAGCAGGGGCACTGGGTAAGTGTTTGGAGAATAGGTCTTTTTGGAATGTCTGTGCAGGAGATGCATTTCCATTGCCAGGCTGAGGTGTCAAGGGACTTTGTGCTCCACTACTTGGAGTATCTGAACCAGAAGGTACTAGAAGGTGCTGAGAACTGAGTTGCTGCTGCTGCTGTTGCTGTTGCTGTTGCTGTTGCTGCTGCTGTTGCTGCTGCTGCTGCTGCTGCTGCTGCTGCTGCTCATTTTTCACCTGTTCCAGCTTCTGTGTGGCTTCAATTTTAGCTTGTTGCTTACTTTTCTGACGCATTTGCTGTTAGGACAGGAAAAAAAGAACATAAAGAAGAAAACAACTATCATGGAGAGAAAGGCAGCACAAAGTTCATCACCTGATGTCAGTACAACAAAAAGAGATATCATCATAGCATGTCCCATTCATGCCTGGAGCAGTATATTATCTGTAATAGTTCAATAAATATCTAAGACCAATTTGAATATATACTTTACCAAAAGGGAAATCTATTTTAATACTTCAAGTTCTATTAGGATCTATATTCTGAAATGGCATAAACATCTCTCTTTCTCAAAAAGCAAAAATGCAATTTAAAATCCAAATCATCCAAATAACCCATACCTGTCTAAATTTCCATTCCTGTTCATGCTCCGATTCTCTCTGCTTTAAAGGGTCTTTAAAAAGATCCGAATCGATGCGGGAGCTGGGATCAATGCTGTCTTGCTGTTGTTGCCTTTTCATAGAATCGTTTGACATCTGAACTTTATTAATGCGTAAAGCAGCTCTGTTATCTCTGGCTTTTTGCTTTGATAAAAAGAAAAAAAATATGTCCCAGTGTTTTTAAGATATAAAAGTTGTGTTAAATAGTTGAAATATCACTCTTGAAAACTTACAATCTCTCTCTGTTAAAAAAGAACCTGGATAGTATCCCATCTCCACATGCTACTACCAGGTAAAGACAATTCTATATATGTACTTTAAGTATGGTAAGAAATCCCAGTGTAATAGAATATATTTTACTATAATTCAAACACATCGTTAGAACAAAGAAATAGCATGTCCCTCAATTTAAAGAATTGAAATTAAAACAGCTGGAAATCTGAAAATTACCATCAAGGAAAATTAGACATAAGAAAAACAAATTCTATCATTACTAAATTTAAGGTAAAACAAACCACAGAATTATCCCTCAGGCCTGCCCCTCATTAGCTCCACCCAAAGTTATCATTATAACTGAAAACTGGTGTGTGGAAGATCTTGTAGATAACAATAGAATTTTTTTTTTTCCTACAAGGCTTTGCAGCTGTGGCTCCAGCTGAAGCAAGGGTTCAGTCAAGCTCCTCAGGAGAAAATAAGTCACTATCTGAACTTTGAATTCTCTTAATCATTTCCAGCTATGGTGATATTTCAGAACTCCTTAAAGGAAGTGTGTTTCTTTCAAGATGTATAAAGATTCTTTTGTAAATCTCATACATAAAAAAAGAAAATGAATCTCATCTTCAAATGCAGTACTATACTATCTTTTAAAGAGATAAAACAATTTTAAGATGAGATGAATTAATTGTGCCCTTAAAATACTCTGGTCTGTTAAAAAATGTTCTGTTTTTTAGTAAAAGGAAAGAAAGAAAAATAAGTTAATATAACTTTAAAATAAAACTAACTGCTAGTTTTCTAAGTATTAACAAGTATTTCTTTTCATTACTTCATTAAAATAAGTTTCAAATATTGTGCTTAAAGATCTAACACATAGGAATTATTTAAATACCACATATGGTGCTCTTTCCTGAGAGCTGGCTTTTCTCCACAACTTGGCAATTTGTTTCACTCGAGTAGTCCAATCTGCAAAATCACAGAGGACACACTTTCAGAAATACAGTGATACAGTGTTGTAATAAAAGCTACTAATAAACTGGCTATCATCTTATTCAGATCATACTTATTCAGATCAACACAAAACAGGTTGAGTATTAAAAATCTGAAAATCAGAAATCATCTAAAATTCAAAATGTTTTGAGTTCCAACCAGAAATCTCAGCTGGTGATTCAGTCTTAGCCTTAACAAAGCACACTCAAAATGCTACAGAAAATTATCTTTCAGGCTTTATGTACCAGGCATAGATAAAATAAATGAAGATCTTGTTTGGGCTTGCATTCCAAGTATAAGATATTCCTATGATGGGGAATGGAGAGAGAGGGGGCTCAGTGTAAGTTAAGATCACCGATGGCTCTTCCAGAGGACCCAGGTATGAGTCCTAGTATCCACATGGGGCTCACAACCATCTGTAACTATAGTTCCATGGGATCCAATGCCCTCTTCCAGCCTATGTGGAAACCATGCATCCTGTGGTGGAGAGGGTGCTCATGACCTCCCACACCTACCTGGGGAGCTACTGACAGTTGATGGATCTAGGGGAAGAAGAATCCATTTCCTTTATGGGAAAATTTCCTTTAAGGGTATGACCCGTAAGGAGGTAGACAATGCTCCAGTGGCTGGATCCTATACCCGGGAGCATATAGGCACCACAAACGGGACTCACTGGGTTGTGTTTTGTTTGTTTGTTTGTTTGTTTAAAGGAGGACACAAAGTCGGAAGGGGACTAGGGGTGAATCTGGAAGGGGTAGAGGAGGAAGAATGGATAACACTGATGATCAAAATACATGAGAAGGTCTCAAAGAATAAAAATGTACTTAATTAAAAAAAAAGAATTGCATAGCATTAACTACCTCATACTTGAGCACTGTTAGGACCTAGAAAACTGACAATCTCATAAATTAAAGAAAGTTTTGGGAAATATACAAATGAGCACAAGGCCTAGGTATATTAAGTACTAAAGGAATCTGCATTTCAGGCAACCAGGTCAGATAAACATTTGATGAAACAAAGACTTTCTAGTGTATTCTTCAAAACAAAGGCAAGGCGTTCAAGAGAAAGCTGTCAAATATCATAATACATCCATGACTGACCTGGGAATTCTTCCTTTAAATTAGGGAAATTAATATTTGTGTAGAGAACTGGTGCTACTGTTGCCATCTCACCAAGAGCCTCCTCCTTCTCCCACTTCAGTGTGCTCCTCTGGGCATTTGACATGGTATCATTTTCTCCTTCCATAGAGGGAGCTGGCACCCAGGAACTGTTAGGATCACTTGCAATTGCATTAAATGCTGGACTTTTATCCCTGGAAAAATAACAAAACACTTTCATCACTTCATCAACAAGGAAATTTTCTACTAATACTGTGCTCAATACTACTCTAGTTAGGATTTGTTACAAAATAACTTTAAATATGGTTGATGATCTTAAGGAAAACTCACAGTAAATGTAACAAATACTAATATCATGCATAATAATTTAAAACATTAAGACAGAATAAAGGTTGTTATAATTTAAGTTTCTACAGAAAGTAAGATTTTTAAATACCTGACATCAGAATAAGGGGATTGTGCTATAGCAGGGAAAGTCCCCAATCCACTTCCAGGAGGCAAAGAATTATGTGGAAGATGAGGACTGGGTCCAATAAGGCCATTCATGAGTGGCATCCGGGAAAAAACATCTTAAAGGAGAAAAAACAATCATTTAATTTACTTTGCAAAATATTCATAAATGACAAGTGGCTGAAATACTTAACAATTTAATACTATTTAAAGTAGTAATTTTTTTCAACATTATACTATATAATACAGATTAAAAGGTGATGTACTTGATTACAAAATTTTGAAATGTGGTCCAACTCTGTAGCTTCACAAAACCTTAAAGCACCTATGTATTCCTCCATTTAAGAGAAAAGATGTGGAAGTAAAAAAGATTGTTAAATGTCACATGAGTAAACAGGAACACATCTCTCCTTCATTATTTATTTAAATAACTTTTAGAGACAAGAACTTGCCACATAGCCCAGACTGTCCTAGAACTACAGTCTTGCCTCAGCCTTAGAGTACTAGAGTTCACCATACCTGCCTCACAGTTACGTGAATCATTTTCAACTCTACCACACCTATCTAAGTTATACTAGTTTATGAAAAGAACCATTTTGAGGAACACTTCATAGAAAAAAACTGAACACTTATCTAACTTACATGAAGAAACATCCACTTACTTTATCTCAACCTTCTTGAAATTCCCTTTTCTGCTTCTTAACTTTCTGTATTACTATTAACAACACTACACTCTGTCTCACTTTCTTCTCACTCTAAATGCAAATTAACGTGTACAATCTGTCTCTAACAAGACCATATCAGAGTTTTGCACTCACTCTCTCTATCCTTTTTACTTTTACCTAACCTTTAAAAAGGGAAAAGATAAGCTGGGAGGTGGTGGTACATGCCTTTAATTCCAGCATTGAAGAGGCAGAGGCAGGCGAATCTCTTGAGTTTGAGGCCAGAGCAGATCCAGAACAGCCAGGGCTACACAGAGAAACCCTGTCTAAAGAGGGGAGGGACTAATAAGAAACATTACAATTGACTAATGTAAGTTAGGTGAGCTGAGCACAGACTTATACTTCAGTATATACCTCAGGAATCTATACTCTGCTAGCAATATGATTCTCTAGGGGAAAAAAATATCTCATTCTTCCCATAACTCCAGTTTGTAACACTAGAAAAATAACATGTATTCTTTCATCTATGGAGTTGACTAATTGCAACTGCCTACAAGTCAGAATGAGGTATTTATGTCTCATTCTACCAAAATAAAAGCCATGTATCTTACTGCCTAAATAAAGGCACACATACAATGAATGGTGGAAGGAAAAGGAGAGTATCCCTTTGTACATGGTTTTAATGAATTGTCTGAAAAATCTTGAGTTATGGATTGTTTGTTTATATTATTTAATTCACTTAATTTTTACTCTCTCTCACATCCATTCAATAGATTACTAGAATTCTATTTTTCATGTGTATGTGTGTTCACCTTTGTGTGGATACATGTGCACACAAGGGTGTGAAGGTTCAAAGTTGCTGTCCAGTATCTCTCAACTGCTCTCCATTTTGTTTATTGAGGTAAGGGTCTTCCCGGAAGCCAGAGTTGAACAATTCTAGCTAGTTTAGCCAGCCAGCTTCCTCTCAGGAACCTCACTCCTTGCTCCACCCAGTCTCTGCCTCCCAAAGGCTGGAATTAGAGGTGGGCCTGGTGGGCTACCACACTCTCCCAGCTTTTATGTGGGGGCTGGCTATCTGAACTCTATCTAATCCTTACACTTGTATGGCAACTGCGTTATCCACTGGGCCATCTCTCTAGCCCATTACTACAATATTTATTTCCAAATTGATTTCCAATATTGACACCAGAACCCTACCAAACAGGTTAATTTATAAAATCACTGCATCAGTATGAGTCTTCACTGGTTCTGAGAAAGAAGCCTGGATGAAAAGGGCTAACTGCCTCGGCCCAGTTTCCATAGATATGTCAATAACCTAGCACTAATATCCATATCTAATTTGATCTTTCTAGGCACTATTTACCTCCATCTTCTGCTCTAGAAAATATAAAAGTTGTCATTCTTGACTGCCTGTCACTATATGTATGTATGTGTGTTTTTTGTGTATATATATATATATATATCAATCATGATCACACATTTTTACCCTTAAATAGGAACTACCATTATTTCAAACATGAACATTGAAATCTAGGTGTTTTATGCAGCTCTACTTGAATTATACTTCTCTGTAAGTCAATGGTATGATTAAAGTCTATAATCTTATATAGGCTACAGGCTCAGGAGGATGGTCAACCTTTTATTCATCTTTTTTTTTTTCTTCCTATATTTTGTTTTTTTTGAGAAAGGGTTACTCTATGTAGCCCTGGCTGTGCTGGAACTCATTCTGTAGACCAGGCTGGCCTTAAATTCAGATATTTGCCTGCCTCTGCCTCCCAAGTGATGGTATTAAAGGTTTGCACCACCACCACCACCTGGCTATCTTTTCTTTTTAATCATCCTAAATTTTTTTAAAAAAAAATAAGATTGTGTAATGAAGTAATTTCCCTAACAACTAAGGTCTTTATAAATGTGTACATTTGTAACTGATTTGATCTCTAAAATATATACTTTCAACTATAAAATACACGAAGAAAATTTGTCTTTATATATTGACAAGAAAAATACTGAAGAATTCTTAATCATTTAAAAGCATGAGAAAACAACTGCAGTGGGTCTCAACCTTCCTAATGCTGCGACCCTTTAATACAGTGTCTCAAGTTGTGGTGACTCCCCAGCCATAGAATTATTTCGTTGCTACTTCATAACTGTAATTTTGCTACTGTTATGAATCATAATGTAAATATTTTGGAGATAAGAGATTTGCCAAAGGGGATGTGACCCACAGGTTGGGAACTGATGATTTTAACAGTTAAAACAAGAGTTTTGACCAATTGTAAATTCAATGTTTAGTCTGGAAAACCTCAAGGTAGATTTACATTTAACAACTAAACTGGTCAAAGTCTAAGTATTTCCAGTATTTGTGCTATGGAATTTTTTGTGTATTCAAAAAATGAACAATAAAGAGAATTTATTAATAAATTTAATTACATATGAAAAGTAGTACAAGGTTATAAAGATAGCATTACATAATCCAGTACACCAAAGCATTAGCAAAGGACACATATGTTATTCTCTTCAGTTATTAAAATATGCACTTCCTGGGTACTGTGGTGTACATCTTTAATCCCAGCACTCTGGAGGCAGAGGCAGGTGTATCTCTGTGAGTTTGATGCCAGCCTGGTGTATAGAGTAAGTTCCAGGACAGCCAGGGCTATACAAAGAAACCATGTCTCAGAGGAAACAACAATAATAAAAAACAAAAACAAAAACCATGTACTGTCTGTAGAATCCTAAAGTCCTTTCCTGGGGAGTCGATACCAATAGCTCTAAATCTCTCTTCCAATATATTCCTATAGATCTTAATTCTGATTATCGTATTTCAGCTCTCCAGAAAGGAAAAAAAACTGAAATCTTGAACCCATTTTACACTGCAAATCGTTACTAGTAGATAAAAGAAAATTGGCCAAACAAAATGGGCAAATTTCTAAAAAATGTCACAGGAATTTAAAAATGGGCAAAAGCTACCAATTGACTCCGAATATAGGTCCTATGATGCACAGAATGAGAGTCAAATCTTTGAGGAGATCACAAACTAACATCCCAGAAAGCATTTATATTTGTGCCACACACTGCAAATGAAAGCACATGGGGATAGAGATAAGCATGTTTCAGCTCTGAGGAAATAACAGTAAAACTGAGACCAGATTTGTTGAGTTCAATTGTAGCATGGACCAAAGAGAGTAGTCAAGTGAGGATGAGCAGAATGAGTTAGGGTGGGACTGGGGAAAGAGAGGCCAAGCACCATTACAATCTCACTACTGCAAAAGAGGAGCAAGTCTGTTCTAGTCTCAAGATGAATCATGTGAGTTAGAGAACTTCATGGAGCTTGACTGGAAGTAGTATTTTTCAATCATTAGCAAAGTGGGTTTTCTCCTATAAGTTTGTGTTATGTGGCACTAAGGAACAGGGCTGTGTGTGTGTGTGTGTGTGTGTGTGTGTGTGTGTGTGTGTGTGTGTGTGTTACCATGCGGCAGTAAGTGCTTGAAGAGCATAAGCTTGGAGAGAGGGAGGGAGAAGGCTGAGTGGATAAAGGCACTGCTTGTTGCCAAGCCTCAGTACGCAAGTTGGATCCCCAGGAAGCAAATGATGGAACCTACTCCTGCAAGTTGTCCTCTGCTTTCTATACATGTGCCAGAGTGTATGTGCCCACACAGCCATACACACAGAGAAATAAATTAGAAAAAAGAATTCATGGGGCTCCAAAAATGAACCAGAAAGATGGTTCACTGGGTAAAGGCCCTTCTCACCAATTTGGACAACCTGAGTTAAATCTCTGAGAACCACATGGTGGGAAAAAGAGCCTTGATTCCCGTATTGTCCTCTGAGTGCTACATATCACACACACACACACACACACACACACACACACAAGCTTGAGCACAAACACTCTACACACTCAATAGGTAAATATAATAAATATAAAGCTGAGTATTGTGGTGCTCTCAACAAACAACCAAACTAGATAGCTCTTGAGGAACCTACCTGAGACTCATCTTGTGTGCACACCTTCACATATACTTGCAAATACACACACAAACGGAACCATGCTTAGAAAGTAATAGCATACCCTGATTGTGCATTGGCAATAGCTGTGGTGGATGGGGAGGCTGTGGTAATGGAGCTGGCTGAGTGGTAGCAGGACTAAGTACAGCAGTAAACAAGTCTTCAACATCCTTTCCTCCAAGCTCTGGGTAAAATAATCACAGAAAACATGAAAATTATTAGGACTCATTCAATGGGGAATGCCATCTTTTTATAAAGTGAAACAACTGAATACAAACATACCTGGAATTTTATATAACTTTCCAAGAATTGCTCCTAGAATAAAAAAAAAAATAGTAATAATTATCTATACAATATAGGGATATAAAATAGCATTTAATTAATAGAAAAAAATATGAAAACAAGTCCAAACATAAAATTGCATGCAAAAAGCTTTGAAAGTCATATTTACTCATGTCTTTTAGAAAGCCTAGATGTAGGGCAAATATTTTACCATCTGTGACCATTTTGTCTAGTTCAGGACTGAGGATCCCATCTAGCTGCTCTTCACTTAATGGTCGTGAACTCTGACTGACACTTGGCTGAGGCAAAGAGGAAGCATCATCAGCGATGGGGCCAATATCTAAAAGAATAAGGTAAATAAATGAAAAGGTGAGTCCAGCACATGCACAAAATGAACAACATTATGTATATGCATTAATACACACATTGAATTAAAAGAAACCTACACTTCTGAATTATAATTGTCAGGATTCTAGTAGTACTTTGGTTAGGCTATAACTAAATTTAGCTACAATATATCTATGAGTTTATATGACACTTGACATTTTCTTTTCTTCAAAATAAGTACATTTCCTGAGGAACAAAAGACACACTGATTTCAACTTGGCAACATCTGCAAAATTTAACTCAATTAAGAATCCATAAGACGCCATTAGATGAAAAACTGTTCTAATTTGGAAAACAGTGGTATCATCAGGTCAACTGTCAAATACAACATGTGAAGCAGGATAGACTCAGTTACAGCAGGATACAGCTTAATCATCATCTTTTGTAAATAATTTCAATTATAAATTATTTTAAAATATTTTAGTTATAATCTGAAAATATAAATTATGTTCATCACCTTATAACATCTAATAATGGGAGCATATCATCTTTTTCTTTCTCAATGCCATTAGTCTTACATTTTAGTCTGCTTTTATTTAATTTTGTATTAGAAACTATTTAGAACAAAACCATTCATTAAAATTATTAAGGAAGTCATTGAAAGCACTATGCTTTAGCTGTACACAAGAAGGAAAAAGCAATGTATGGATTAGTGATGCATTAGCACTACTAATAAACACGCATGCACCTACAGGCTGCCAGCTGAGACCACTACTAAGAAAGACTACTTCTAGTCAGTGCCATCCATTGCTCAGTTCTTACCAAAAGGGAAAGGTGAGCTCCCAACCTGGAAAGTGCATAAATCAAGACCTACAAGACCCAAACCAAATAAAATGGATGATTACCACAGAAGTGGGAAGGAAGGGAAAACACACAAAAAGAGGAGAAAGTGCAGCACGACTTTTAAGGCAACATGCCTTAAATCTGATGCAATTAGAAAGGTATCAGGAATGGGCCAACTTGCTATGCCCCCTCCTAAAGCCAGTCAAGGAAGATCAAATACTGGCTTCGACACAGTCCAAAAAAAAAAAAAAACACCAAAGCAAAACATCAAAACCACTTCTGCTTCCATTATCGGGGGAAAAAATAAAACTGTTCCACATCCATACAGCTCTTTAAATCACAGAACAGAAATCAGGCAAACAGTATTCATGTATACCTGAATGATCAACTGATTTTGCAAGATCATCTGAGATTATTCCAAGAATGTCATCATCTGTGTTTAAGACTTCAGAAATATCAGCTAATGGGTCATCAGCAGTACCTAAATATAGTAAGTATATGAAAATTAAGTATTTTCCTAGACATGAAATTCTAAAATGTCCTAAGTACCTAGAATACAGCAGCTGCTGAGGCAACTGGCAGAGTGATAAAAATTTAAGACCATCACTACCTTAAAGAATTAAAAGCAAAGATACTTATCTTTTGATTAACAAAATATTAAAAATTCAGATTTGGTTTTCAAGACTGATGTATATTGACAAAAGAAATAAAAATTGGAAGACCATTAAGCAATAAAAATAAAATAAAAATCTTATAAAATAAAAATTAATTCATTAGTTAGGTGGCATAACTAAGAATGGCATCTAGAAAATACAGTACAATTAAAAAAAACATGAATAACAGACTTTGTATTTTGAAATTTCTAGCAAAGCACAAGCCAGGTATCTACTACTACTACTACTATTTCCTTTCCTGTTTGAATACTCATTAATTGTTCACTTACAACTATTTTAATATCAAATAACTGTGTCTATGGACATGGTCCAAGCTACTGGAACAAGACAGAATTGTTAACAAATGACTTGTTCTCATAGGGCTCACTTCCTCATAAATAACACTAAAGTAAGGAAATAAAGTAGGCTCTGAGTGATCTATTTGAAGAATAGGCAGAAATGTCATGTCCAGAGATGACTGGCCACAGATAGATTTTGTTACATTCAGTTTTTCGCTATGACATTTCATACATGTGTATTATGCTTCATTATATGCTCACTTACAGCTCTACCCGCTGGTGCCTTCTGTCCCCGCAGTCTCTCTTATACTCTATATACATGCATACACATATGCATGTGTATATGCACATATATTCAATAGTTCCCCAAGAGCAAACATGATGTATTTGTTATCTAACCTTCCTGTAACCACCTCCCTATAGTTTTAGAGTTCTTTCTCTCTGTAGATAAATCCCACCGACTTTCAGTTCATACACACATACATACACATACATACACACACACACACGTGCGCGCGCTTTCTATATTTTATTTTCTTAAATGTGAATTTTGGATATGAGAAAAAAAATGTGACATTTGTTTTTCTCATTCTGGGGTATTTTGCTTAACATGATTTCCAGTTTCATTTTCCATTATATGTATGTGCATGTGAGTGTGCATGTGCAAAGTTTTCTTATAAAGTTATCTGTTGATGGACATCAGCCTACTTCCACATCTTTGGTATTGTGAGGCTACAATAAATATAAATGTGTAAGTATTTCTGTGGGAAGCTGACTTCAGTTCTTTCAGAGTAGTAGCACAACTGGCCCATATACTAGTTCATAATGATTTTCACAGTGGCTGTACTACTTTCCATTACCACCAGCAGTCTCTCAGAGTCCCGTTTCTACTACATCCTCATCAGCATGTTTGTTACTGTTTTCTTAACCCAGCCATTCTGACTAGAATAAGGTGGAATCCCAGTAGTTTCAATCTGCATTACCTGCCCCTCCTCTCATTTTCTGAGACAGGGTCTCACTATGTAACTTTTGCTGTCCAGGACTGCATATGTCTGCCCTTGAACTCACAGAAATTTGCTTGCCTCTACCTCTCCAGGGCTGGGTTAAAAGACTGTGCCATCACATTCAACTAATTTCCTGTTCTTGATGGCTAAGCATGTTGAACACTTTTCATGTATTTACTGAACACTGATATTTCTTCTTTTGGAAACTTTCTAAGTCGCTTCCCCGTTGATTAACTTTTCTGGGGGAGGGGGTTGTATTTAGCCTTGAGGTTTTTTTGTTTGTTTGGTTGGTTTTTCAAGACAGGTTTTCTGTGTAATTTTGGTGCTTTTCCTGGAACTCACTCAGATTCGCCTGCCTCTGACTCCCACATGCTGGGACTAAAGGTGTGCACCACCACCACCCAGCAGCCTTTAGTTCTTTATGGAGTCTATATATTAATTCTGTCAGATACATAGTAGAAAATGATTTACTCTAATTCTATAGGCTATCCACTCTACTGAGTATTTCCTATTCTGTGCAGCTCCATTTTATGCAATCTTATTTGTTGTATCTGGAATTATTTTCTACACGATTAGTGTCATTTTCAAAAAAATTCCTTGCTTACACCTCTGTAAAGTATTTTATTAGTAGCAGTTGGTTTCAAGTCCTACAATAAGTTGTTTGATCCACTTTTAATTAGTTTTTCTATAGCAAGAGATGGAAATTGAGTTTCATGTTTCTATATGCAAATATGCAGATTTCCCAGCATTAGTTGCTGAAGACATTACCTTTTCTTCCACAATTGTTTTTGGATAGTTGTCAAAAATTGGGTAACTGTAACTGTATAGAATTATTTCTGGATATTCTATTCCATTCCACTGTTTCATATGCCTGTATTTTATGCCAGGATCATATACATGCTGCTAAAGTTCCATTGTATAATTTGAAATCTGGTATAGTGGTACACGTCTTCATATCAGCACTGTTTTTTCTGCTAAGGACTGTGCTGTTTGCTCAGGGGCTTTTGTGGTTTCAATTGACTTTTTCCCCACTTCGATGAAGAACTGCATTGTAACTTTATTAAAGAGCGCAATGGTCTACAGACTTTTGGCAGTAAGGCCAATCTCAAAATATTAATTCTGTGGATCTATGAACATGAGCCATCTTCCCTTTTCCTAGTGCCATCTCCAATTTCTTTCTTCATTGTAAATCATCTTCATCCCCTTCATTAGGCTTATATCTGTGTATTTTTGTTTTAATGTATTGTGAACAGGACTAGTTTCCTAACTTCTCAGCAAATTTGTTACTAGTAAATAGAAAAACTACTGATTTGTGTGTAAAAATTTTGTCACCTGCTACTTTGTTGAAAGTATTTATCAAATCAGAGTTTTATGGGGAAGTCTTTTAGTGCAGGATTAGACTGACCACAAAGAAATTTAATTCGTTTCTTTACTATTTTCTCATTTTTTAAAATCTTGCTTTGTTCCTATACTTTAATATTTTAAGCATTGTACAGAATAAAGATTGGAGACAGTACTAACTCTTACCTGCTCCTCATTTCACAGAGAGTGCTTTCAATTTACCAAATTTAGTATGTTGACTATAGAGTTTTCTCTATTATATCCTTGTAATGTTGAGGTATGATCCCTTTGAGCCTATTATCTTCATTAGAGAATCATGAAGAGATGTTGAACTTTGCTTTCTATGGCTATGTTTAAGTTGTTAATGGTCTCTTGATTTGGGTGGTGGTTGTGCATGCATTTAACCTCAGCACCTGGGAGGTGGAGGCAGAGGCAAGAGAGTTCAAGGCCAGACTGGTCTACAAAGCAAGTTCCAGGACAGAAGGAGAGAAGAAGAGAGGGAGATAGATAGATAGATAGATAGATAGATAGATAGATAGATAGATAGATAGATAGATAGATAGAGACAGCCAGACACAAAATATCTCATGACTTAACTGATAGGTAATATGTGACTAAGAACTTACAATATTCAGCACTTTCTAGCCTTTTATAGTATGATTTTCTAAGTATCTCCTAATTATCCATTGAATTTCCTCAGTACTTGCTAAGTCTCCTTTTTTATCACTAATTTCATCTCCTTTTTCATCACTTTGGATCTTCTGTCTTTTTTTATTGATATGATTAAAAGTTTGTTAAGACTCTTTCTCTTCTACTACAGGGGAAGGAGGGAGAGAGCATGCACATGCCTCAGTCTCTGTGAGGAGGTCTGAGGAAAGCTTGCAGGAATTGGTTCTCTCCATCCACTATATGTCTCTTAGGGATCAAACTAAGGTCATCAGCTTAGCAGCAAGCAGAGGTAAGAAGATCTCTATAGAGCTGGAGGTCAGCCTGGTCTATACAGCAAGTTCTACATCAGCCAGGTCTACATAGTGACACTGTTTCAAAACAAATAAAATAAGACCATTTACATTTAGGGTTACTATAGAAAGGAGTTTCCTAATTAAAGTAATTTTTGGTTGTTTTCCTGACTGATTCCATTGTTGGTTCTTATCTTTCTCAATTATTTAGAGAGCTAAATAAAACAAAGGACAAAGTAGGTGAAGATACTGTAAGCATATGGAAATCAGCTATCCTAGCTGACACAGAAAACCAGAGTGATTAAAGGAATCACAGGGAAAGTCAAAGAAACAGATATAGCAGCTGCTGAAAGCCAGAGCAAAGTTTTGAATAAAGTGGTGAAGCCTAGGTTTTACTGTGGAGGTTGAGGGGAAGTATAGGAATACTGGAAGATAAGCAGAACAGAACGGTGGAGGGGGGCATTAGAAGCCAGGAGACCTTGTGTATTGTGAATGAAAGGTAATTCAAGTTACCACTGCATGATAGAAAAGTTGAAGTAATTGAAGTTGACTTTGGGGTTTATTTTGAAAGTAGATACACAACTATAGATAAGTAAAATGAAAAGAGGAAGAATCTAAAAGTTTTTACCTAATTAAGAAAGAAAATAGTGAAACTCTTACTAAGGCTATCTATCACTAGATAGATACCTTAGCCACTTCGCTAAAAACATGTGAAATTTTTAAGCTTTCATGTGTATTTTAAATAAAGGCAAAATTTCTTTTTTAATGGCATAAAAATAACACTCCCAGGGTTAGAGAAACGGCTCAGTGATTAAGAGCACTTTTTGTACTGGCAGAGGATACAGGTTCAGTTCCCAATACCCACGTGTCAGCTAACAACCAACTATAACTCCATTTCTAGGAGATCCAATGCCCTCTTCTGGCCTCCGTGAGCAGTGTACACATGGTGAACAAAACATACAAGCAGACAAAATATGCACATACATAAAAATAAATAAATCTTTAAAAAATACACACATGCCTACACACACAAACACCCCACAGGATTGAGGATATGGCTCAGTGATTAAGAGCATTTGCTCACCAGGCGGAGCGGGGGTGGGGGGTAAGGGGTGGGGGTGGGGATGGTGCATGCCTTTAATCCCAACACTCAGGAGGCAAAGCCAGGAGGATCTCTGTGAGTTCAAGGCCAGCCAGATCTACAGAGAGAGAGCCAGGAAAGGCACCAAAACTACACAGAGAAACCCTGTCTTGGAAAAGAGAGAGAGAGAGGGAGGGAGGGAGGGAGGGAGGGAGGGAGGGAAGAAAGAAAGAAAGAAAGAAAGAAAGAAAGAAAGAAAGAAAGAAAGAAAGAAAGAAAGAAAGAAAGAAAGAAAGAAAGAAAGAAAGAAAGAAAGAAAGAAAGAAAGAAAAAGAGCATTTGCTCTTGCAAAGGACTAGGTTTGGTTCCCAGCAGCTACATTATAGTTTACGACTATCTATAGCACCAGTTCCAGGAAATTCAAGCGCTCTCTCTCTCTCTCTCTCTCTCTCTCTCTCTCTCTCTCTCTCTCTCTCTCTCTCTCTCTCTCGGTATATATTAGCCGTACATACATGCAGATAAAACATCCATATTTGTAATTCCTAAACATTTAAATACATATTTAGACTTTAATTTAAGTACCTGTATGAAATACTTTATACAAATTGGTATCTTAAAAAGAAAAAAACTACAGATACGAAGGGTCATCTATCTTGTGTGTGTGTGTGTGTGTGTGTGTGTGTGTGTGTGTGTGTGTGTGTGCGCTTGCATATGGAGAGGTGTTAAAGGCCAACTTCAAGTGTCATTCATCAGGTTCCACTCACCTTGTTCTTGGAAATAAAGTCTTTCACTGGCCTGAAGTTTGCTAAGTCGATTGGGCTGGCTGTCAACAAGCTCTGGGGATCTTCCTATTTCCAATTTCCCAGTACTGGGATCACAAGCATACGTAACCATGCACAATTTTTTAACATGAGTTCTGAAATCAATCTCAGGGCCTTTAGCTTACAGGGCAGGTGCTTACTAAAAAAGGCCCTTTTGTTTTTAAGTAATTACAATCTACTATAAAAAATTATATCATAAATTCTTTAAAGACTAGGTTTTAAAAACTTTATCCCTGGGGCTGGAGAGATGGTTCATTAGATAAGAGATCTGGCTACTCTTTAAAGGGACCAGGTTCACTTCCTAGCATCCACATGGCAGCTCACAACCATTTCAAGTTAAACTCCAGTCTCTGGGGATTTGTGCCCTCTTCTGGCCTCCATGGGCATCATTTGCAAACATAGCACACAGACATACATTCAGGCAAAACATCCATACACATAAAATAATAATAAATCTTATTTTTGAAAAAAGTGTGAACTTGACTACATTAAATAAAATGTTCAAAAAGGCAACTTTCATTCATTAAACTTTATGTAATAACTGAAAAATCTACATTTATGTTTTGAAATGAATGCAATTCTAGTCTTGCATTTTGGCCTTACTATAAGATCATTTATAATCATCTAAAATCAACTATAAAATAGTTTGGCCTTACTATAAAATCATCACGACTTAAGAAATTTTATGTAAGAAACACTTACATCAACATCTGTCCTATCCTGTGTCCCCATACAACTCAGACCTTATCCTCACAAAATTCAAGTGCAAGTAACTTCCATTTAACTCAAATCACATGTCATAATGTTTATAACATGTTCTTTGAAAAACCTAGTCATTATACAATGTTTAAAACATATGAATAAGAACTAATGAGTACTTAAAACCCAACATAAAATAAAACAAAATATTTTTTGTTTGAATCTGGTAAGACAAAACAAAAAGCATGCTTCATCTTTCCATTTGTTTTTGCTTTGATGATGTAGAATCACTGTTATGTGTTTAAGGGATAAGACTGACTGCAGCTACTTCAAGGAAGTCTAATCAAAAGTAAAAGTTTGCATATATTGTAATTTGGAGTGTAGGACAGCCCTAAAGTTACAAAAATATTCAGGTACCCAAAACCCTTAAACTAGTCATTTGTTATTGCATATAAAAAAACAAAACCCTACAGCATAAGAAAGTCAACTGAATTTCATGACAGGACAATGCTGGGTGAAAAAAAGCTTTAATTACTTAATACTAAAAGTCATTATTCAGTACATGTCTACTTAAGATTTTTTTCTCTAAAATGAGTTTATAAAATTTAAGCCTAACAAATGGCAAAATAAGCCTGCCAGAAAAATACTGCACTATAACTAATAGCACTGTAAGAGTCTAGAAGAAAAAGAAAGAAATAACATTGTGATTGTAATTCTTACATTGACATAAATACTTAAAAACACATGTGCTTCCTCTCTTTCGCTCACTTTACTTTTTTCTTGTTTGTTTTTTGTTTTGGGTTTTTCGAGACAGGGTTTCTCTGTGTAGCTTTGCGCCTTTCATGGGACTCACTTGGTAGCCCAGGCTGGCCTCGAACTCACAGAGATCCGCCTGGCTCTGCCTCCCAAGTGCTGGGATTAAAGGCGTGCGCCACCACCGCCCGGCCTACTTTTTTCTTAATGAGGCAAAGGTCTCATTCTGCTCAGACTGCCTTTGAACTCACTACTGCTTCCACTTCTCAAATGGGAACATAGGCACATGCTACCTCATCCAGTTTAGGATTGGCTGGGTATCAAATCCAATGGTTCATGCATGACAGCCAAAGATTCACTAATTGAGCTACATCTTTAGCTTCCTTCATGACTATTTTTTAAAACTGCAATTAAAGTTTGTATAGATAGTATTTATGTGCATCTCTGTATCACATCCCATGCATTTGTAGAGTAGAAGACAACCTCGAGTGTCATCATCAGGAAAATCTGCCTCCCTTCAAAATGGAGTTTCACTGGCTTGAGCTCAATAATTAAGCTAGAATGTCTGGGGCAGCAAGCCACAGTTACCCTCCTGTTTCCATATCCTCAGTATTGGGATTACAAGTAAACACCACCATATCCAGAATTTCCATATGAGTTCTAGGGATCAAACTTGGGTCCTTGTAACTGCAAGGCAAACTATTTAACTACAGAGCCATCCCCCAGCTCTACCTCTTCTGATTTTTAATAGTCCCTTCATTTCCTACTTCTGTACAGTGGTTCTCAACAACAAGCAATTTTGTTCACTAATGATTTAAGAAAACTGAAGACATATATACATTTATTTGTTTACGTTTTTTTGGAAACAAGATCTAACTATGTAACTCTGGCTATCCTAGAACTTACTATATAGACTGGGCTGACTCGGTCTCTCAAGTGCTAGGATTAAAGGTGTGCATCACTATACTCAGGAGAAATTTTTGATGGTTATGACCTCAGGAGGTCAGAAGTGACAAAAAATATACTGCAAGACACTGGAGAGCCCCTTTTCACAACAATGAACTAACTGGCACAGAGTGTCTGTCAGTGGTGAGAAACAACATATGTATATATCACACTACCTACAAACAATTCTGAACTGTGGACATTCATTTTGCAGCTTTTTGTTTATTTTTCAAGACAAGGTTTCTCTGTACATCCCTGGCTGTCCTGGAACTTGCTTTGTAGACCAGACTTGCCCTCAGATTTAGAGATTGGCCTGCCTCTGTCTCCTGGGATTAAAGGCATGTGCCACCACTCCCAGCTTCATTTTGCAATTTTTGACACATTACAATTTCTTTGGGTTGTGTAACTGACATTGTCCATGGGTAAAGTATATACTGAAAGTTTTCTCGCACAACTCCTGATTTTGGTGATTATTAAAAGACAAGTCGTTTGAAAAGTCTTACAGAACTTTCTACTTAAAAAAAAAAGTTGTGTTTACCAAATATAAATTATATTTCAATAATGTATATGAGATCAAACAGGAGTATTTAAGGTGTTTAACTAGAAGGTAAATGACATGTGGCATAAAGAAAATACCTGTGAATTAATCTACGTACCCTGAGTTCCAGGTTTTGCTGAAGCAGAAGATGAACTCAGTAGCGGATCTGAGGAAGGATCCAAGAAACTTGTTTTATATGAAAGCTGAGATGCATCTTCTGATAGATTATCTAAACTCAGCTTGTTTTGTCTGCTGGTATCTAGAAGATCTTTTCCAAAAAATGCTTCCTAGACAAAGATGAGCACATAAGAAAATTATTAGTTCTAAATTCTATAGAACTATCAATATCCTGTCATCATTTTGACAAAAAAAACTTTGCATTTAACAATATGAAAACTAAATACAGATATATACAGAGATCCTGTTGAATTTGAATTGACTATGTTAAATTAATTTTGATATCTTTCTCAAAAACAAAGTTAAATATAAACACAATGTGTCAGATGTCTTTATAGAAACCACAAAATAATTCATTTTTCAGAGACTAATCTACAATCAAATTTTAGAATTAATGGATGTTTTGGTGTTATTGGCTCTTTAATTCATAGCACAGGCATAGGCACAGCTTTATGAATGCCATCAGTATTTATAGATTACCTACTGAAGATAACACAAGCTTCTGATCTATTACTTTAGGATCTGCACACCTCTAGTGTCTGCAGTAATCTCATGCTGAAGCATATACCCACATCAGAGGACTTATACTACGAATCTGAAGGACTTCAGCCCATGCATGGAACATTTGTGAGCTATGAAAGGCTGCTAGCGTTCAGTTTATCTACTGAGATGAACAGTTCTCCTCCAGAGGGGCAGTGCTTCAAGGTGAGTTCTTCTCAGAACTCCTCAAGATCAACACAGAAGATGAAAAGAGAACCTCCGGACTTCCCTTCATTTGTTTCAACCCAGCAACCCTGAATTAGCAGATTTTCTACTCGGTGGCCTCTCTGGATAAAGGATTCCAGAGAATTTGCAGGAGCTAGTAACATGTATCATATACCTGCCACACACACATGAACAGAAGGTTCGTTCACAGGAACTCTTTTTCATAACTCTAAGAAAAATGGCCCCAGCATCCATAGTGGGTAGATAGGGCAATGTTCATACTACAAAATGAACGGGGGCAGTGGACTGTGTTTCTTGCAGCACTGGAGATTGAAGCTGCAAGTTGAAACTCAGGCTTTACACGTTAGGCAAGAATGTTTTTCACTGTGGTATATCCCCAGACTGAAATACAGATTTTAAAAGCAAATAGAGTGGTCTGGTGAGATAACTCAGCAGATAAAGGTACTTGCCATAAAACATGACAATCTCAGTTCAATTCTTGGGAATCACACAGCAGGGGAGAACGGATTTCTGTAAGTTGTCCTCTGACCTCCATGTGTGTGTCATGGGATATACAAGTACACAAAAATATTTAAAAGCATATAAACCCATATTATCAAAGAAAAGTTCTGAAATATATAACCAAAAGAAAGAAGGCTAAAACAAGGTCAAACAAAATGTACAAATGAAGACTTCTGCAAGAATATAAAATAAATTACACAAAATTTGGGGGGGAGGGAGCAGAAAATGTTTGTGCTTCCTGGCTTTATGTCAACTTGACACAAGCTACACTCACTTTAGAAGAGGGAACCTCAATTGAGAAATGTCCCCCATCAAATTAGCCTGTGTGCAAACCTATGGTGGATTTCCTTGACTGGCAGTTGTGGGAAAGCCAAGCTCACTGGGGGTGCTGCCAACCCCAGGCTGAGAGGCCCGGGGACTATAAGAAAGCAGGTTGAACAGGTCATGGAGAGCAAAGCCTTCCTAAGGCCTCTGCTTTAGCTCTTGCTTATAGATTCCTCCCTGACTTCTCTTCTATTGAGTGTGCCTTGAGAGTTTTAAGCCGAAATAAACCCTCTCCTCTCCAAGTTGTTTATGGCTATATTATTTGATTACAGCAATAAAAACCCTAACTAAGATAATGTTAATAGTACTAATTTCAGAACGGGCATTGGAGGGCTGAGGCATGGACTCAGTAGTGAAAGTGCTTGCTACACTAGTGTATGGAACTGAGCTAGAATCCCCAGAATCCATGTAATGCCAGCACAGTAGCACATGTCAGTAATCCCAGTGCACCTACAGCAAGATGGAAGGCAGAGATGGGAGAAACTCCAGATGCTCATAAACCAGCTAGTATGTTATACACAGTAAAGCAGCAGAGAACCTGTCTCAAAAAAGATGCAAGGTGAGGAGCAATATTTGAAGTGGTCCTTTGACTTCTCTCTATTCAAATACAATGACACACTTGCATAACCCCAACACACACACACACACACACACACACACACACACACACACACACACACACACACATACACACACAGGATTGAATTCTGGCAGATATTTTATATCTTATTCAAATTTTTCAGATTTTTTAAATGAATAAGCTATTTCACTATGAAAATTTTATTTGAAAATCTACAAGGCTATAATAATAAAGAATGCTGAAGAGCATAAAACATCTTTATGTTTAGAAATCAATCACTGGTGTAATCCCATAAGTATAAACGTCAGTAACCTGAGACCACCATTAACAATATTTCTAATGACTCATGATGACTTTCTTCAAATTTACAGTTTGTAATACTCTAATGAATTTGGTAAGCTTTACTGGTTTTGTTTTTATTTGTTCCTCTGTGTAATCCTGACTGTCCTTGAACTCAGAGATCAACCTGCCTCTGCCTCTGCTTCTGCCTGGGATTAAAGGTGTAAATTTTTCATTCCTTAGAGTAAATATCAAAGCGAAGCTCCATGTAGTTTTCAACTAGACATTGTGAATACAGACCTAGGACAAGATCTCTTTACAGACACATGATGACACACGCACTGAGGCATGTTTGGATATAAAAGACAACTTGTGGGGGTCAGTTTTCTCCTTCCTCAATGTGGTTCCAGGGATCTAACTCAGGTCATCAGGCTTAGGAGCAAGAGCTTTTACCTGCTGAGCCATCTCAACAGATTAAGATTCGATATTTTTAGAGGTTCCTTTAAAACCAGACATATTGGCTCTTACCTGTAGTTCCAACACTACAAAAACAGAGCCAAGAAGATAAGCAGTTCAAGATCATCCTTAGCTACACATCAAGTTTCAGGCCAATCCAGGCTACATTAAAACTGTCTTTAAAAATAAACAAAATACAAAAATCAATTAAACAAGCACACATGCATCAAAAAATAAAAATTTTTAAAAAAAGCAGGGAAGTAAAAAAATAGCCAAGAAAGAGAGTATGTTTAAACGCTCTTTTGAAAACAGCTGGCTTCTATGCTATATAATCAGCTAAAGGCGTTTCCTAAATATGGATTACAGATAACAAACAGACCAATAGGTGAAGGAACAGATAACTTTCTCAGTACATCCCCAAAAGAAAACCACGAAAAGAGGTAAGGGGCCCAAGTGTGGTGGTGCATGCCTTTTATCCTGGTTATTAAAAATCTAAGGAACCTAATTTATTTATATGCCATTCACTTATATTAGAAAGTGAACATGGGGCTGGAAATGGAAAGATGGCTCAGTGGTTACTTGTTACTTGTCCAAAGATTCCCAGCACCAATATGGGGGCTCACAACTATATGGAACTCTAACATCCTCTTCAAAAAAAAAAAAAAAAGATAGAAAGAAAAAATATCAAGAGCCAAGTATAATGGTATATGTCTTTTAATCCCATCAGTCAGGAGGCAGAGGCAGACAGATCTGTGAGTTCAATGGCCAGTCTAGTCTAAACAGTGAGTTACAGGTGAGCCAGGGCTGCATAGTGAGACCCTGTCTCAGAGGAGACAGACAGGGTATGGGGTATAAGGAAGAGGAAGGGGAAGAAGAAGGGATAAGGAAAGGGCAAGAGGAGAGGGGAGTAGAGGAGAGGAAGAAAGCAGGAGAGGAGGAGAGGACAGGGAAGGGCAGGGTAAGAACAAAGAAGCACATAAAGACAATCAACCCCCACCCCCCCCCCCCGAAAGTATTTTTCTACTGATAAAACTAGGGTTAAAAAAACAGTACAGGAGCTGAGGAGATGACTCAGTGTGTGAAATGCTTGTTATGTAAGTATGAGGATCTATGTGAGATGCCTAGGCACCCAAGATAAAGGAAGAGGGTCTGTAACTCAAGACTGAGTGGGTGTAGGAGAATTAGCAGAGACAAATAGATCCCAGAGGCTCATTAGTCAGTCAGAATGGCCAAAACATGAGCGATCTCTAAGCTCAGTGAAGATACTCTATGGCAAAAATTAGAAGTGGGTGGTGAGGCGGCTCATCAGGTAAAAGCATTTGTTGTACAAGCCTGACAAACCAGATTCCATAGTGGGAGGGGAGAACTGTCTCACCAAAGTGGTTACCTGACATCAATGCCAACAATATAGCAGGCACCTCACACATAATAATAATAAATAATACTAAGATGGAATGTTTTAGAGGAAGAAATCAGATGTGAATTTCTAATCACACAAACACACACACACACACACACACACACACACACACACACACACACACACACACACAGGTTTCCTATTCATATACACACCTATAACAGACACACAGAGTCTGATTGAAAGGATAAGCTCTGTAACCAGCATCTAGACAGTTAAGAGCCTAGTAGTCTAGGGGCTGGGGAGATAGCTCAGTAGGGAAAGTGCTTGCTTCATTAACATGAAGATCTAAGTTCAATCCTTAGAATCTATGTTAAAAATTCTAGTGGGTGGTCTGGAGAGTTGGCTCGGAGGTTAAAAGCACTGGCTATTCTTCCAGAGGCCCTGAGTTCAATTCCCAGCAACCACATGGTGGCTCACAACCATCTTAATGAGATCTGGTGCCCTCTTCTGGCTTGCTGGTGTACATGCAGGCAGAACACTATATACATTTAAAAAACAAAATCTAGTGGCCTATGCTTATAAATTTAGTGCTGGCTACACCTGGGGCTCACTGGTCAACCATCCTAGCTGATTCAATGAATCCCAAATCACAATGAAAGACTCTGTCTAAAAGTCTAGTAAGTAAGTAAGTAAATAAATAAATAAATAAATAAATAAATAAATAAATAAAGGAGGACAGCTGTGGAACTGTCAAGGGTCAGTTTGAACTGTCAAGACTGACCCTTGACCTCTACCCACAATGAATGTGTATTCACATCTATACTTCTACAAACACACAAGTATATACACACAAAGTTAATGACAGTAATATAACACTAGAGAAGAAAATTAAGCAAGGTACCTTGTAATTAAAAAGGTATTTTAAGACAAACACGTAAGGGGTGTGGTGGCACACTTGGTGGGGAAAAGCAGATGAATCTCTGAGTTTAAGGCCAGCCTGGTCTACAGAGCTAATTCAAAATAGCCAGGGCTACCCAGAGAAACCCTGTCTCAAAAAGACAAACATGTAATCACTAGCGGAATTTTAAAGTTAAAAAATATAAGTAACATAATTAAGGTTAAAAAAATATACATAATTTAAAACCTTGTTCTGGCCAGGTGGTGGCGGCGCACACTTTAATCCCAGCGCTTGAGAAACAGAGGCAGGTGAATCTCAGTGAGTTCGGGAACAGCCTGGCCTACAGAGTGAGTTCCAGGAAAACTAGGACTGTTACACAGAGAAACCCTGTCTGGAAAAACAAAACAAAACAAAACAAACTTGTTCTGTATCAAAGGAATAGTGTTAAATGCTAAAATTAAGATAGACACTTAATGATCATGTATTCCAATTCAGTTTTTTTTTTTTTTTGGTTTTTTCGAGACAGGGTTTCTCTGCGTAGCTTTGCGCCTTTCCTGGAACTCACTTGGTAGCCCAGGCTGGCCTCGAACTCGCAGAGATCTGCCTGCCTCTGCCTCCCGAGTGCTGGGATTAAAGGCGTGCGCCACCACCGCCCGGCTACCAATTCAGTTTTTACCCATGAAGAAATAAAGAAGTGGAAAAAATAAATAATATACTAAGGAACCAAGACAAGAATGTTTACAATCTATATCCTGCCTCTAACATGACATTCTCCCTAATATATCTTTAAATTCTTCTGTGACTTAATGTTTACAATACAAACTAGAAATATTTCCACTTTTCTCTTTTTTTGTAGTCTACATTGACCAAGAATATTTTCTTCATAATTATAGATGTCTTTTGGAAAGCAAATAACAACAACAACAACAACAAATGTTCATTATAGCCAAGCATGTTAGCAAACACCTTGTAATGTAAAAACTTAGGAGGCTGACTCAGGAAGATCAGGAGTTCAAGGCCAGTTGGGACTTAAAATAGCAAGACCCTGTATCAAAAATTTAAAATAATAATTCTTTGACTTAAGTCTCTCATTAAAAAGTTCTATATGTAGTTAGCAATTCTTAAAACTATGATTTTGGCTGCTGAGAACTTTTTCAATTAAATTAACCGCAATAAATTGTATTGATATATAGAAAAATCAAAACGAGTCGGGTTTGGCATGTGCATATATATGTATGGTTTTAAAGAAGAATTTCCCATCCTGAAAGTGTCTTTGTTACAGCCAACAGCACATTTAAAAATTGAGAAAGTATCCTGAAAGTGTCTTTGTTACAGCCAACAGCAGAGAGAGAGAGAGAGAGAGAGAGAGAGAGAGAGAGAGAGAGAGAGAGAGAGAGAGAGAGAGAGAGAGAGACAGAATACAAACTTCATTGGGCTGGAACAAAGTTCAGTCCAGAGTAACTGCCTGTGTTCACAAGACTCTGGCTCTGATCTCCATGACTTCATGTGCACACATACACACCTTACTTCATGGAAAAAAAAAAAAAAACATCAAAGCACACACAAAAGCAAATTATTCATTCTTTGGTGGAGCCTAGTAAAGTGAATGACAATCAGGGAAAAGTACACAGAAGGAGTAGAATGTTAGCAAAACAAGCATTAAAAAAGAAAAGTAAAAAAAAACCACCCTCAAAACATTTCCTAATTAGCAAACCAGGCAATAAAATATGAAGCAGAATATTACTTGTAAATAAGCAGGAAAGGTTTCTTCGAGCTTATTTTTCCTTTTTCGGTATCTCTTCTTTATTTTTTCAGTGCTTTCAGCAACAGAAACAGGCTCATCAACTAGAGTATCTGGTAACTGCTCACTCCAGCCTGAAATAAGAGCCATGTTTATAAATATGTGGCACTTACTTTCCAGAAAAATACGGTAATTTCATAGCTTACCAATACGCATAGTTAGGTAGAAACAAACAAGTTTTTATATCACACAAAGATCTTAAAGCACATTTCTAAATTTTAAACACCTTGAAAATTCCATTTCATATCTATTTAGTATTAGTACAATTCCTATCCTTTCTTTTTGGTGGGGGGGAGGGGGAGGGTTAGGGCTGACCTGGAACTTACTATGTAGACCTGGATGGCCTTCAACTCACAGAAATCCACCTGCCTCTGTCTCCCAAGTGCTGGGATTAAAGGTATATGCCACAAGGCCTGGCTCCCATTCTTTCTAAATAACTAGCATTCCCATGCAAAGCAAAAACATGATTTCCTAAACAGTACATTAACAGATTTCAAAGGATGAAAACACCAGATATTCAGAATTATGAGGAAATGGCTATTTATAAACTCCTAAAGAAAATTTAGTGGATATGGACAGCACTTTTTTTGCAGGTAACACAGTTTGCTAAAAAAAGAAGTACAGCCATACCAATCTAAACCACCAAAGCATTAGAATTACCTCCTGCAGTGCCAATAGCAAGTAATTGTCATAGAATTTGAAAAGCTAAAAAACCAAATGCCTCCCCAGAAAACTCACAAATGGGACAGGGCCCTAAAGTTTATTGCAGTAAAACAAAATAAAAACAAACCTGAATTTGTATAACATGGGGGCGGGGTGGTGCTGTAAGCTTGAGGATTTTAACGTAAGTAACCCTAGGAAAGTAGGACCTCAAGCCTGAAAGTAACAGATGGAAATTTCTGAAAGAAATTACCTTCAATGTAGCTATAGAAAACTCTGAACAATACCCCTCACACACCTCACCAAATATCATGGAATCACACCTATGAAAAATTGAGCCAAAATGAACCTTTCCTTCCATTAAAGGAAAAAGAAATCTAAACAGAGAATAAGTCCCCGCACCCAAAGAAAGGACTTTCTAGAGAAGACAAAAATGAATAAACAAACAAACAAACAAATAGTGGCATGCAGGCATTCATGTGGACAGAACACTATATACATAATAAATAAATAAATCAAAAAGAAATGTTTTTAAAAAAACAAGATTTGTTGGGCTACCCAGTCACTTTCAATTAAATTAAATACCCTGTAAGTTTAAGTAATATATTAAGTCACTACAACAGGCAAAGAGAGGCCTTTGCTAAAGTGGACAGGAAGTATCTGATAAAACTAAGTAATCCCTGTTTCTTCTTATTTAGCACAGGAAACATTTAGCACAGGTAAGGTCTTAAAGTCCTAAAGAAAAGGTGAGTTGTACAGCGCATCAGAGAATGTAAGCTTAGCACTGCAAGATCCTGGGTGCCGTCCAGAGCAGTGAAGGGAAAGCAGGGAAATGGTGGTGTGTGCCTGTAATTGCAGCACTGGGGAGGCTGAGACAGGAATATCATGAGTCTGAGGAAGTCATAGGCTATGTAGGGAAATGGCCACCAGCCTGAACGATAAGACTAGACCCTATCCCTCCCCCGACACAAACTAAAACAAACCCCCCTAAAAAAAAAAACAAAAAACAAAACAAAACAAAAAACCTCAAAAGAATACACTCTCTTGGATTGAAACCAAACTCTACAGCATTCAAATACATCTTTCCACTAGAAAGAAGCACTAGACAGTATGTAGCAGCATCATTTTAGTGATTGCTCATTCCAACAGAGTATCAATCCTAAGGAGTTAAATCAAAGAAAATCAGTACTATACCATCATCTCTGCTAGATAACTGCTCAGATATAGAACCTGAAGAATCTTTTCTGATCACCGATCTTTTGGCTTTTCCTTGTCCTGTTCGACTTCTTTGTCGTACCATAAATCCACCAATACCTATATAAAACAGAAATCACATAAGTGATTATCTCTAGAATTCTACAGCAAGAAGAATAGTTTTGTCTTTAATGATGAACTTTTTTTCTAAACTCAGTTGTATGTTTAATATAAATTAATAATCTCATTTTTATATGTGTATGGGTATGTGACATGGGGGCCCAAGTGCATGTGTGGGAGCACACGTGTGTGTATGTGGGGGTGTACATAAGTGTGCACATATGTGCATGTGGAGGACATAAACGAACCACTGGATTTTATCTTTGATCTGTCTTCACCTTATAAATTGTGGCAGAATATTTCACTTGAAACCAGAGGCTGCAGATTCAGGATCCCTTGTCTCTTGACCCCTGAATACATGGATTTGGCAACATGGAAGCCCACCAAACTTTTACAAGGCGCTGAGGACCCAAAATATGGTCAGTCCCCATGATTCCATGGCAAGCACTTTACCTGTTAAGCAATCCCTCCAACCTTAAAAATCTCATTTTTCCTTAAGTACAAGAGGGTGACAGTAAAAATATATGTCAAAGTCACTGTTATTATTTACATCAAACAATAATTATAACTCACTAGTGTATGGAAAGAATTACTTGCATTTCCTCTTCTAGATAAGACCAGAGTACACACTAAATGGAAGACAGAGCTTGAATATTAAGAACTGATTGATACATCTCTGCTTGCCCTTCTGTAATTGTTAAGTTATAGCTCCCGAGAAGAGCACAGCAGACTGCATGCATGGTGAGTATGAAAACTGAACGAGAATACACTAACACTCATTGATCAATATAACTTCAGCGGTACTATCTGGCTATCCCATGTCAGAAAGGCAAGAAGTCACATGACACTTGAATCTCTGTAGCTAGGAAAACAAAATAACTAACTAAACTTGGGCAAGTTATTTTACTCTTCAGTAAAATAGGTATAATACACAGCACCTATTCATATCATAAGTATAAGCAAAATTAAATCAGTAAAATGATTAGCAATTTTAACAGTGCCTGGCACTAAATTGTATATGCTTTTGTCATGATCTGTCTAGTAAAGTGCTTTGCAACACCCCTCAAATAAGGGAGGTCACCCATTTATGGCAGAGAAAGACAGACTAAAACAGCGTTAAAATTCTAAAGGGAATATACTCTATCTAAAAACATAAATATATACTCGGAAACATAAAATTAAAAAGACGCGAAATCAGTTGCTATGACAGATGTGTCACTGACAGTCTTGGAGAACACAAATGGAAAGTTTTCACCTACAACCAAAAGGAATCTAAAATGTTCTTACCAGTAAGATACAATCCACCAAAACAGAGATTGCATTAATCTAATACTTCATAACTGAAAACAGACATTAATAAATCAGCCTTGAAAAGCCTACATCTTCTGATGAGAAATTTCAACACCTTTTTTACTCTAAGATTTAAAAAAAAAACCCATGAAATAAATACACTAGGAAAGCAAGAATTTGGGGGTAGAGAGATGATAAGTGGTTAAGAACACTTAATCCTCTTGCAGAGGACCTGCCTGGGTTTGGTTCCCAGCATCTACACAGCATCTCATAATTCCCTCTCAATTCCCAATTTTAGGGTATCTGATACCCTCAAGTGTCCATAGGCTCCTGAATTCATGTGGTGCACATAAACTCACACTTGCTTACACACATACATATAAATAAAAATGAACTAAAAAAATTTATTTAATTACTCATGGTATGAATTGCACTACAAATTCAACAAGATGTTTTGTTCACATTTGTGTCTGCGTAATTACTGAAGGGTGTTTTATTTTTGTTGGTTTTTTTGTTTTGTTTTGTTTTGTTTTGTTTTTTGTTTTTTCGAGATAGGGTTTCTCTGTGTAGCTTTGCACCTTTCCTGGAACTCAGTAGACCAGGCTGGCCTCGAACTCACAGAGATCCACCTGGCTCTGCCTCCCAAGTGCTGGAATTAAAGGCGTGCGTCACCACCGCCCGGCATTACTAATGTTTTAAACTATTAGAAAATGAATGCTTAAAGGAGAACTAATTAAGTACAGAAAATACATGAATTGCTTTAAAAGATGAACATAAATAAAAACCAACTAAGTAACATGTTTAATAAATGGTTAACATTTGGGATAAGGATTTATTGTCAAGTAGTCACATTTTCAATGTAAGGAATCCATCAGTTCCATGTAAGATGCTACACATAGTATTGGTTATTTGAATTATAAGTCATTTTTATTGCTGATGGTGTAATTGTTATTAGTAAATTGGCCAAGTTTTGCTATATTAAAATGTCTAGCTTGGGGCCTAGACAGATGGTTCAGCAATTGAAAACACTAGCCGTTCTTCTGGAGGACCCTGATTCAAATCCCGGCACCAACATGGTGGCTCACAACTATTATTTAGCTACATCTCCAGGGCTGACACCTTCTTAGCAGCCTCTGGGGGTACCAGGAACACATAAGATGCACTTGCAGAACACACCCATACACATCTGAAAGAAAGAGTATGTGTCTAGTTGACATACTCTACCTGGTCTGTATGGTTTTCTTTTCCTCTTTTTTATGCCATCTGTTCCTTCTGCTCCCTTAGTTTCATCATCCACAGCTTCCCGCTCAGGACTAGATTCTGATTTTCCATCACAGTCCATAAGTTCTCCTTCTGGAAAAAGTAAATGTATGGAAGAGACTGGGCAAGTCTATCAAATAGAGAAACCTTAACCAAAAAGACAAATAAAAACAAACAAAAAAACCAACCAAACAAAGGAAGTAAAGCAAAAGAACAGGAGCCCTTTCTAATCCTATGTGCCTAGAGTGTCTGAAAAGTAAAGAGAAAAGGTGAAGTGCCTCAGGATGGGAGCAGGAATTATGATGCATGACCCAGTGTTGTGCTCCCAGGGAGCATGACATGCTGATTAAGAAAGAGGAAACAAAGAGCTCATAAGATACCTATCAATCAAATTTATTTAAAGCAACTTGTCTTTAAACAACAAGACATAAAATCCAGGATTTACCTATTTTGTCCACTGATATAATTTCCCACATCTGTTATACAATACACATTTAATAAATACTACTAAATGATAAAACATGATGGGAAAATGATTATGGCTTTATATCTGAGTCAGCTGCAAATAATCACTCTGAAATAAAGACATCAAAACTGACCATTCTTAGAAATAAACAAAGCTACTCTGTGCTATACTTAATGCTGCTACTAAAATTATTTTGTTACCTCACAAGTTCAGACAGAAAAACCTTATGGTATCTATTCTGATACCATTTTTGAATCTCCAATTTACAATGATTAGAGGAGGGTTTAGGATGACATTCTGAAGTGAATCACTCTGAATGTCCCTACTTACAATCTTCCCAAACAATGCTCTTAGAGATTTCGATCAAAAAACATTTCAATACAAGAAAATATGCAAATACAAGTCTAAGAACATCACTTGAAGAGAAGTGTCCCATCAAGAGGTACCATAAGCTTGACTAAGCTAAGTATGACTAACCCTTACAAATATGTATCTTTCAGAAGTTATTTTATATACTAATTCTTGCACATGTGTCTCAAGGAAAATAAATGAGTATTACCTCGACTATCATCCATTTCACCATCTCTTGAATGCTCTGACTGGATGTCTGGAGGGGTCTGAAGGACAGCCACACTATTCTGATTTATAATCTTTAATTTCAATTTTGGTTTTGTCCGTTTTCTTCTTGGAACTGTAACTGTGAGGCTCTGCAACTGAGTCATCCCTGATTCAGTCAAACATACACCATCCTGGGTATAGGTCTTAGGTGGATCTAAAATTATAAAACCCCAAGAATACAACTTAAAGCTTTCTTCTGAAACTGATAAGCTGATTAATATTCCAAAATCTACATTGTAAGAAAATACAACTACACATCCATTCAGCAAATATCTACAAAATGCATGAACTGATGATGTTCAGTTAATACTGAAAACCTTTTAGAACTACAGGCAGAAAGGCTGTATGTTGACAAAAATAAATAAATAAATAAATAAAAGCATTTTATCTTTCATGTATCAAGAACACTGAAGCGCCGGGCGATGGTGGCGCACGCCTTTAATCCCAGCACTTGGGAGGCAGAGGCAGGCGGATCTCTGTGAGTTCGAGGCCAGCCTGGGCTACCAGGTGAGTTCCAGAAAAGGCGCAAAGCTACACAGAGAAACACTGTCTCGAAAAACAAAACAAAACAAAACAAAACAACAACAAAAAAAAAAAAAAAAAAAGAACACTGAAGCTACAGATGCTGCTGTAGCTGCTCAGTAATAAGCCTTTTCTTGTAAAGACCAAAATGTAAGGACCACTTTATGTAAGAGAAACAAAAGTACTCCAGAAGTCCATTTGGAAAACTAGAATATGATGACTTACAAAGGGAGGTAGACATTTTGTAAAGATCCTACACCCTCAAGTACAATATTATATATGGACAAAAAAATCCATAATGAAGCCACTGTTCTGTATGCTAGCTAAAATATTAATAATAATACCATAAATTCTTCAGACTCAAACCTTTTAACTTGAACACTTATTTATTAAAGCAACTCCAATACAATACAATTTTTTGTATCAGTAATGCTGTCACTATCAGTTAAAAAAAAAATCTCTCATAAAAATGTCATGTCACCAGTGATTCTAAGTTATCAGAGAAAAAATAATAAAATATTCATTACTACTAAATCAATGCTTACTTATGTAGGCTTTCTTTTTCTGCTGACAACTAAGCAAGCACAGTCCCCAACTGAAGTCAAGGAAAGCAGGACACTAACAGTTAATCCAAAGAGCTATTCTTTTGTTTTCTGAAACTTATAGGAATACTACTTCAGCAAAAGGAGCTAATATGAATATTTTCTATATATATTCTAGAAATTAATATCAAACAATTCACTTAATTCAGATAAGCATCAAGCCAGTTGTTTAAGAATTAGTATATGCTTTTTCTAAAAGAAAACCATTTCAAATTTTACCTAGCTCTTTTACTTTTGTGACAATTTGTGCCACAAGTGAAGAGTCACAGCAGTCTGAGGAAGGCACTGTAAAGAAAAACAACAACTCAGGAAATATCTGAGAAAACAATGACTTATACAGGATTAAAATGTCAGTGTCTGTACATGTATCATTCAACAAATGTCTGAATATCATAGGATGTTAATTCTGTGCATGTGTGTGGGAGGGGCTGCCTTGTACATGCCAGTCAAGTACTATACCCATGTGTTCCATCCCAAATCCAAAAGTAGCTTTTGGTTTTCAAAGGGATTATTTAACTGTGGTTTTTTTTTTTTCTTTTTTTTTTTTTTGAGACAAGCTCTTACTTATATAGCTGAGCCTGAACTGGTATGCACCATGTAATGCAACCTAGCTCAGCTTCACTATCCCTTAAGCCTCAGCTTCCCCAAGTGCTAGGACTACCAGTGCCTGCTGCTACATTCAGTTTCTTAAGCAAGAACAAAACAAAATAAGGGGCATATATAAGAAAACCAGCAGCGAGTGAATGGAGGATTTCTGAATACAATTAACTCCAAGAGGTTAGATCTTGAGAGCAAAATTATATTTTATATCTAATGTGTATATGCTTCATTTTCTCTCTTTATATAATAAAGTTGGGATAGGAAGTGTATTATAGCACAAAACAACTTCTATTTCACAAATCAAGGAGACACAGGGCAACACAAACTCATAGTTCATGTTGTTCTCTTACCATTTGATACAGGCATATAGGGTCTGCACATGCTACAATCAAAACCAATGTCTGCTACATTTTCCACTTCCTCCTCAGTATTTAAGTTTTGACAAACTGCATGCATCCACCTAAAAAGACCACATTTAAAAGAAATGAATATTCTAGAAATTGTATTCTTTATAAAATCACAACAGTGGTTGACAGTACTCAAACTTAAAAGTCCCAAGACTCAAATGTCAAAGTCTTTCCCCCTAACTATCCCTATTAATTCATAATATTCTTCCTTGTGCTGAGAAGTGAAGAAAAGGAATGAGAATAAATGTTAAGGAAGAAGCAAATGCACATTGTTAGAAGGACAGATCCACTCATGATCAAATGCTGAAAGTCAAAGACAGCAATGAAGCAGGAATTCAGAAGAGTACAGAGACAAGTGTATGCCACATACTGCATCAAACTAGGAACAAATATGTATGTGTCAAGTGATGATGACCTTGCTTTAGAACACTTTGCTAGTAGAGTGCTACAAAAATTACATAACTTATTTGAAAAGAATACTGTACCACTGGTGAATTAAAACTAACACTTTGCATACAGTGCTGAACTGACAATAGTACTGAAACAAAGTAAGCAGTCTGCAGATTGAAGGTGCACATACTAGTTAGGAAGACCAAAGGTTGTACCTAATATTCAGGTATAAGATCTAGAGCTTTAGGTGGGAAATTAGATAGATAGATAGATAGATAGATAGATAGATAGATAGATAGATAGATAGATAGATAGATAGATAGATAGAAAGAAAGTGTGTGTATGAGACCATTTTTAGAATCTACCAGAAGTCTAATTTTGAAATTTTTAAAATATTAAAGTAGTATGGACGCTTCAAATACACTAAAAATCTAGAAAGCAAAGTTTTATTCCCAAAATTTATGATCAAGGGAAGAAATTTTCTACGTTCCTTTCACTGTATTTGAGAAAAAGGCTTGAGAAGGTAGCAAAGGAGATAAAAAGGCACGGTACCTATCACATTGTCTACACTGCAGAATGAGGTCTTCTTCTCTGTAATTGCGATAGCAGACGGGGCAGGAAGACAAGCTGGCACAAGGAGCACACTGTGTGTAATTGTTTTGCCACTCACATCTCAGACCTGCAGATGTTGCTCCACAGTGTCTGCACCAAACACACCTGAAATCCAAATCCCCCACAAAAGTCTCAAGTTTATTTTATATTCAATTATGACAATTTGTGATGCTACAAGTGCACAGAATGAAAGGAAATAATATTATAAATGTGGAAATTTTTCTAATAAATTTTAGTAATACGTATCATGCCAAATGTGTATGATTAGGCACACACAAATACTTTATAAGACCAACATGATAAGTAGAAGTTCAGAACTTGAAAGAATGACAAGGTAACATAAATCCTAGGGTACCATTTGCATTTCCAGCCTCCTTTGGGAACTGTCTGCAATGGAGGGTCTAGGCAGTAGGTATGATAGCTTATGTCACAGTCATCACACAGCAAGAGTCTTCCTGGGTCAGTCGCCTTCCCACAGGCCTCACACACTGTGCACTCAAGACATCTCCAACCTTTGCTAAGAACCACTTTACTGATCTGGAAAAAAAAAAAATCATGATTTATTTATTTAACTTAGAAATCATTTTGTCTAACTAGTACAGTGCATGTATTATTACTATGCTTGAGTACATATGTACAGAACAGGAGCTGGTAAGAAGTATGGGTGGCTCTACTCAAGAAGGCACATCTGCACACATTTAAGAGCCCACCTGGTTAGCACAAGTGGTGCATATTTTTAACAACATTTGAGCCCATACAACAACTCTGTGCTTCAGACTGAATCCTATTATTTTCACACATATGGTGACTAGATTTTAAAATTGAGTAAGCTGCCTTACTACTATTGACAAGATTTGAAACTACATCAACAAAATCTCCATGTATGACGTTTCTAAGAATTCATGCTTCTGAAATTTGCGGTCACGGTATGAGAATTTAACTACCAAATAAATAAGAGAGGGGAAAATTGCCATAGCAAAATACTAAATTCTAAGGGACATTTTATGGTCTTTCAAATCATGAAGCTGGGACTTATAGAACTAACCTTTATGCTTTTATTTTTCTGTTAAAAGACATGACTTGCATGATTTTTGAGAATCTCTACATCCCTAATAAAATCCTCAAAGACGCTATGTCATGGAGAATTGTGAACTCAGAATCTACTTCCTATAGATCTTGAAAAGCATAAGGCTCCCAAGTCACAATGAAACAGCAAAGAGTAAAGGTATATACTGAAAATTCATATCTTGAAGAATGAGAAAGCCTAAAAGCTACTAGGGAGGAAATTGAATTGATTTCAGAGGAATAACTGTCTATTACAAAAGGGCAATGGTACATGGTAAAGAAAAACATTCCATCCACCCCAGATGTTAAAATAGAATAGTACAATGTCCACATTATACAAGAAAATACTTGTGCAAAGCACAATACTTAACTTAGCTAGATGAGTCACTAAATAAAAAGGCAGAATGTCATTTACAAACATATGAATTAGATAGAAATTCACCTCCTGCATATTCCTAAAATTCACCTAGAAATATGTGGAATGGAATAAGGACATGACCTGCAAAAAGACCAAAGGACTGTGTACAAGAAAGTTAAGGATGTGCAAAGAACCATACACTGGATGCTATGGGCACAGATTAGATCAAAGCAATACAGTATTACCCCAGGAAAAATGGTATTGGAGAAAGCAATCTGATAAGATAGTGTATGTCCAATAGGCTAAAAACAATATAAAACAAGAATAGAGAGTTACTTATGATTATATTCTTCTTGCTTTTAAAAATCCAGAAAAAGACAAAAGTAACAGTTCATAACTTAGATCTACAGTGAACATTTACTGCATCATAGCCAGTATTTTTTCTGATTTAACTGCAGTGACACTATACCATGAATATGTAATAGGAAGGCAGGAACCATATGTTCAAAGTTAAACATGAATTTGAGTATTCACAATAGTGGGTCAGGAATATCAGACATTGATAAAGCAGTGGCACCAGCTTATTACTGAGAACTACAGAATTATGCACAAGAGAAAAGGCTTGAAAGAAGTAAGTGTATGTTGCAGATGTACAGCTAAATAAGACTGGGGTTTTGATGTTTAAAAAAGTCTCCTTATCCCTTTGATTTAGCATATTGATTTCTTTTAAATGTCTGATATTACCAATTATAACAGATTATTTACCAATTGAAGAAGAGCCTTAAAGGAAAAGCAGAGTGAAAGAGTGCAGTAAACAGCATGTTCAGGCAGCAAGTATTTGAGGTTTTGTGGGCACTGTGATCTATTGCAACTTCTATTGCACTATAAACAAGAGTAACCAAACAGCACTGCTATATTCCGATAAAAGCGTGAGTGCAAACTGGGCAGTGGCCTACAATGTGCCAAGCTCCAGATTAGAAGAACAAGTGTGAGATAAAGTTGAAGAAACTGATATAACTTGGCAAAGTGTATTAAACTGTAAATCAAACAGAATAAGAATGTAGCCTCTGAAAGGGAGGAAACTTGTCATACTTTGCTGATAGACAATGTCTAAGCCACCTATAGAGATAGGACAATGGCCCAACAGTTTTGCTGAGTTTGTAAGATATTCTAAGAGATCAGAAAATTGAGGCAATAGAATCCTCAGGATAGACTATGGGAAAGTAAAAGGTCATAAAAAATAAGTGTTACACATGAACAAGATATAATAAAGACCTATGCCAAGGAAAGAATGCCTACTGGAGATTTGTAAGCAGAACAATGTTCAAAGTTCACCCAAGGCTGAAAAAAGTGCACACACTAGTGACCAGGAAAGGGAATGCTCACAGATGGGGGAAATCGCCATGCAACTTCCATGTGCGCCTGAGGTCAGAACTCTCTGTTTTCATACCACTGATACTGCTAAGGGCTAATTTGTTGGCTGCACCTTAACTTATTCACAGTTGTACAGTACTTTAGAGACTATATGACATGGTGACATCACTATATTAACATAATACAGGAGAAACCTTGTCTTGAAAAAAAAAAAGTAAAACTAATGTCTCAGCAAACAGTCATAAGACAAACTGCTTTAAGAATATATACCTATGTTTTTATGTTCAATACAACCAAAGGAAATTTGCATAATTCAAGACCACAGACTTTTTTGGGGGGAGATAATTTATTGAGGTAACACTTAAAAACAGTATTTAAAGTACTAAAATATCACCACATATGCATAATAGCAACAAATATTTGATTTAAATATTGTCATATTATGTATAACAGATACATGATTAATTTTAAGAACTGAGAGAACCATATTAGTGCTCAAACAAAATCAAAATATGTATGCATTTGTTGGGACTAGTGAAATAACCTGGAGTGCTAGAATGATAATCTAAGTTGATCCTCATGACCCACATATATGGTAGGAGAGAACCAACTCCCACAAGCTGTCCTCTGTGTGTGGACAGACAGACAGACAGACAGACAGACAGACGGATAGAATTCTTTATTAGAAATGCTTTTGTTAATTCATTTAACTTAAGCACATTACCTTAATACTGACACAATATGGATGGTAACACTGACCACACTGTGAACAGGCAAGTAATCTTCCTTCTGCTCCTTGGCCGAAACTGCCACAAACCACACACATATCCTGAAATTTAATAACATGTAAAACTATTTTAAATTGCACGTAAAGCTAAGAATACCTAGATTTTAAAAATATATTCTTAATTATCACAGTACTATAACCTAACTGGATGATACCTAGGCAATGGGACAGATTAATATGGGGAAGAATTGAGAAACAGAAAGTTAAGTTCAAACCTGATGCAAAGTGAACTTGTCACTACTAGAAAACAACACAACTGTATTATGCATAGAATTTTCTTCTTCATCTTTATTTGATGAAATATCTGCAGCAGATACCTACAAAAGAGTAAAAATATGAAACATCAAATTATATTACTTACTTGTTCTTATCCAAAATACAAATTTTGTCTGGTTCTAGACTAACAATTCTAAATAATATTAACTAAAAACTACTAAATAAATAGCTAAAAATAAATTCATAGTCAGGCATGGTGGTATATACCAATAATTACAGCACTTAGGAAGCTGAGGTAGGAGGATGGTAAGGTTGAGGCTACCCTGGCTATATAGCAAGAACCTATCTCCCAAATTAAAATTTATGATTTTTTTCAATTCACTGAGTTATTACTTTAGACATATAAGCGCCACAGATGACGACAAATGAGAACAACCAAAGCTTGTCTTTAGTAATACTTAATTACTCAGAAATTCTAATCAAGAAACTATAAAATTATAGCATATATAAGTATATGCATATCACTTTTAGTCATACTTGAGAACTGCAATGTGATTAGTTGAAACTGAGATATATTAGAATACACACAGCAGTCATCAAAGACTCAGTACCAAGATCAGAATATAAAAATAGCTTGTTATCAACCTTATATACATTTCATGGGAAAATGGTAATGATTTAAATATAGGAGTCATAAGACACATTAAAATTAATTTGTTAGTTCACTATAACTTTTTAAATGTGACTCCCAGGAAGTTTTAAATTGCGTATGTGTTTCCTATTCATTTCTACTAAATGGCACCACTTTAGAATGTCATGATTAGCTTATCAAAATGTCAGTATTAGTAAAACAATTACCAACCATGGGTGCTCATTTCTGAACTTGATTATGTTTCCCCAAACCAACTAGGCACGAATTGGATTCTTATTACACACCCTGCTCCTGCAAAAGCTCGGAATTAGATGTAACAGGGAACAAGGAGGTCAATACTAAAATTATAAAATATGATCCTCTTTTCTGAAAAAGGTTAGAACCTACAGTGAACATGTTACAGTCAAGGTTAAAATATAAAATAATTTTATTGGAGAATAGATGAAATTTCAGCTAAAAATATGTTAATGTAACATTTTAAATTCAAACACATGTAAAGTAAGTTTTAATTGATAGTATCAGTGTGATGTTATGATCAAGGGGCAAACAACAATTTAAAGTCATAAAAACCCTTGATGACTATGAGGGAAACCATTAATTAACCTAAATATTTAACCTGGAGGCATGACCAAGGGACAAATCAAGACTCTACGGTTAAAATATGTGAACTGACACCAATCCTGCATCAGCCTCCCAAGTGCTAATATTACAGGTATGAGCTACAACAAACTCAGATCAGTCATGCTTGGGGAGCAAGGTTAGAGGTGAAGCTGTGGAACCAGAAGGATTTCAGAGGATCTAAGAGATAAATGTCTTCACTGCTTTGATTAGACTATAGTTTTCAGGGTTTCTAAACACCAAAACTTATTGTGTTTTCAAATATCTGTACCCTCATACCAACTATGTCTCAATAAATCTGTTTTGGTCTGAATTTGACTGTTTTGAGACAGGGTCTAACTATGTAACTCCTGTTAGGCTGGAACTCACACTGTAGATCAAGTAAGCCTGAAATTCACTGAGATCCACCTGCCTGAGCCTCCCAAGTTCTATGATTAAAGGTGTGAGCCATCATGCCCAGAAATAAATTTCAACACTCACTCACTCCCTCTCTCCTTCCCTCCCTGGAATTCTTCATAGATGAGGCTGGCCTTGAAATCAAATGGATCTGCCTGCGTCCGCCTCCTTAATGCTGGGATTAGCGTGCACCAACATACCCAGTTCAAATATCTTTCTTTCTCTCTGTCTTTCTCTGTCTCTCTCTAGACTTTTTCAAGACAGGGTTTGTCTGTGCATCCCTGTCTGTCTCTGTCTCTCAGTTTTTTTTTTTTTTTTTTTTTTTTTTTTTTTTTTTTTTTTTTTTTTTGGTTTTTCGAGACAGGGTTTCTCTGTGTAGCTTTGCGCCTTTCCTGGAGCTCACTTGGTAGCCCAGGCTGGCCTCGAACTCACAGAGATCCGCCTGGCTCTGCCTCCCGAGTGCTGGGATTAAAGGCGTGCGCCACCAACGCCCGGCTCTCTCAGTTTTTTTGAGACAAGGTTTGTCTGTGCATCCCTGGCTGTCCTGGAACTTGCTCTATAGACCAGGGTGGCCTCACACTCAAGAGTTCAACCTGCCTATCTATACCTCTGGGATTAAAGGCGTGCACCACCACCACCCAGCTCAAATAGATTTATCAAAGCACATCCACAGGAAACCTCAAAATGTGCCAATCAGTAAACATTTATCAATCCAAAATAGTCATGCAATCTTGGCCATCATTCAAATTTGTATTAATCTACACCTTTCTAGTTTTTCTCTATAGGTGTTATTATAATAATTATAGCAACTGATATAAAAAATAACTTTAAATGCCAACAAATAGGGGCTGGAGAGAATGCTAAACAGATTTAAGAATACATATTGTTCTTGCAGAAGACATGAATTCAATTCCCAGCAGCCATGCAAAATGGCTCACAACCATCTGTAACTCCAGTTCCAGGAGATCTGATTCCTTCTTCTGAATACTTAGGGCACAAGGCACACACATGGTACACATGCATTCAGAAAAATACCCATACACATGATATGAAGTAATAATCTTTAAAAATAGAATTCAATATATATATTTCTAGATTTCTAGACAGGTTTCTAGACAGGGTTTCTGTGTAGCTTTGCGCCTTTCCTGGAACTTGCTTTGGAGACCAGACTGGCCTCTGCCTCCCGAGTGCTGGGATTAAAGGCGTGTGCCACCACCGCCCAGCTATCAAAAATAGTATATTTTTAATAAAATAAAAGAAAGAAAATACACTACAAATTCTCTCTTGTAGAAGGTTGGTATAAAAAGATGTCAAAGAAAAAAGGATGACAAATCAGAAAACAAAACCACCTGAGCAGACTTTCAAAATAAAACGAAAACCACTATTATTAAGCAGAAACATGGCAAAATGTAAATGTATGAGACTATTCCTGGGACTATCAGGATAAAAACAACTTGCTACAAATGACAGCATCACCATTAACTGCTACTGGAATAATAAGAATATAAGTCTTACCCCAGGTAATACAACAGCTCCAATTCCACTCTTTAGTTTAGACCTGCCTCTGCCACCTCGTCCTGACAGCCCTGCACCACGAGGTCTCCGCTTTCCTGGGAATCCAGACCCTCGGCCCTAGTAACAGATAAGTGTAAGTTAACATTCAGTAAATGCCCAAAAGAATTTTAAAATCCAGAAGTCAGTGAAATAAAACATGTTACAAATATTTACCTTTCTTTTATAATTGGATGATACATATTAATACACCAGACTTACTATTTCCATCTTTAAATATGTATTGAAAATTTATCATTAAAACTACTAAAAACTTTAGAATCAAATGTTGCCTCTATCATTGTGTGTGCTTCCCATCAACAGGCCTTGACAGTAATTTTGACTCCCTACACCTTTATCCTAGGTGCCTAAAGCAACTAGACCCAACATAGACATTTCTTTATGCACGGACTATCTTCAGTACAAGATGCCCAAGAAAAACTCTCCTCTCGGAGATGAGAGTAAAAGGAACTTTTATCGGGCACTTGGTATACACTGATCTGAGCAATTTTTTCTTCTCAGCAAACTCCATTTTAGAGTTAATTGTACTGAGGGTAAAATTTGTCAGTGACTTTTCCAAGGTCACTAAGCTAGCAAGTGGCCGACAGTCCCTAGTTTGTAGTCACTATTCCGATATATTACAAGGCAGAAAAGTTATATTTTACTAGTGTGAAAGGTATTCTTTCTCTCATGAAAATATAATCAGCATCCTTTATCAGTGATTAGCTGTTATACAAACTGAATATATCTAACGCATTTTAACCCAATATTTAAAGTTGCTTCAAGATTTTAATAAAATTGACATAATGGCAAAATAATTACCCTTAAAAAATAATAAAAAAGAAAACATAAGAAAAAAGTCCTATAGGAAAATATGTTAAATTCTCTGAGATCTTAAGCCATACATACCAACCAATACTAGAGCCCTGACTCCACCTTGGTTATATTCAAAATTATATATTACTGACTGAGGAAAAATTGCATAGTATAAATAGATATTAGATATGAAGTTATTCAGGGAAAGTTTTGTTCCTTGTAACATCTTCATCTGATACCCTTCATCAGTTTCATAAGCTGAAATCACTGTCTATTGAGCAGAATAGGCTCAGGGTCAAAGTACTGTGTTTATGTTGAGAGAATAAAACACTGTATGAACAAAGGGAAAGGGGACTTGTATTTTCCCCTTTGTTTTTGATGAACACAAACACCTTCGAGCTCCAAAGTGTCTTTCCTGGTCCTCTCTCACGCTGTTCTTTAGGTCCTGAACAAGAGATAGACTGGGTGGGACTGCACTAGGCAGGTTGCTTTCAGCAGGAATCAGAGTGGTTTGTGGAGAAAGGAGTGTGATAACGTAGTAATTAAAAATCAGGATTACAATAATCTCTCAGTTAATTTTCCCTAAAATCCATTGGTACAGATTAAAGGTAAGTGAAAATTGGCAGGATTTGCTACAAAACCATCAGAAGAGTCATATTTTACACTCTTACATATTTAAACTTGGGAATGGTGGCACTTGGCTATAATCCCAGCACTTGGGAGTCTGAGGAAGAAGAATTTGAATGGAGTTCAAGGCCAGCCTGGGCTACATAATGAGACTATTCTCTAATCAATTAATTAATTAATTTTAATGAATAAGCTTAAATTATGCCACATTACCTTGGATAATTACAATTATCTGGATGAGCATAAATTTGCCCTTCCAATTGAAATAAAAACTAAGAAAATATACTCTGCTGAAATCTTTCACTAGTCTAACTTAAGTAGTTCTATTTTAGAAACATACTAAATAGTGAAGATGAGGGGAAATTACCTTCTTTAGTCAATAAAGTATTTTGACTTTCAAGATGATTACTTTTTGAACTTTTCCCGCTTCATATTGTACCTGACTACTTAATGTCAAGAACTGAGAGAGCATCATCAACCCATGACACGGGAACGCTCTATGACTGTGAGATAAACATACACAATGAAACTTCCTGACACTGTAGTGTATTTCCTCTGTCTGTATGCAATCGGCTAAATTTTATGATATTGTAAATGAGCAAGTTCCTAATTCCACTTTGGTCCATGTGACAATTTTCCCTTCACAGAAATACTTATAATAACAACAATAAAAGAAAATCAGTCAGAAAAAAAGGCATTAAAATTGTATCCTTATGCCGGGCGGTGGTGGTGCACGCCTTTAATCCCAGCACTTGGGAGGCAGAGGCAGGTGGATCTCTGTGAGTTCGAGGCCAGCCTGGGCTACCAAGTGAGTTCCAGGAAAGGCGCAAAGCTACACAGAGAAACCCTGTCTCCATAAACTAAAAAAAAAAAATAAAAATAAAAAAATGTATCCTTATACTATTCCTATTGAACTTCCTCCTCATCTAGATCTTTAGGTGAAACATATTATAAGGCAAGTTTTCAGATTTAAAAAGTGGCTCTGGAAGCTGAATCTAGAAAAGAAAGGTTTAATTCTTAACATTCAATAGAACAAAACAAACCAGAAAGAAATGATACATGAATGTAAATGCAAGTTTATTTACCACTTTGATGCTCCAAATGGCACTGCCAGTAAGCTGCCTGGGTTTAAAAATTTCCCGGCCTTCTGAAATGTCTGGGGACCAGGAAGGTGGGCTCACTGTATTATGGTTACTCCAAGCCCCCTAGGATATGGCAGGTGAGAAAATAGATGTATAAAACTCAGCAACATAAAAGATCAAAGCCAGCAACTAAGGAATTTTAGCAAAGCAAAAGCAAATGCAAACGCATGGAAAATTAGGACAAATTGCTTCAAGTTTGGGAAAATAAACATATCACCTAAAGTGACTTTAACTTAAATGTTTGCAGGTATAATTTAAATTAAATATCTAAGTAGAAATATCAATACAATAAAGTATAATAAAAATTAAGGTTTAGATAACAACAGCACTGACTCATGAACTATAATTACTTTAAAAAATAAAATAAAAGTCAGTCACAGTCTAAGAAGTAACACTAGAAGAAAGCTATTCAGGGATTTCTATTATCTAACAATTATGTCTAAACCAAAAGGAGGGAAAGGACAACCTTAATGAGTGTTCTACTCACTGGTATAAACACCAAACCAGTAGGCTAAAACACACACTCAGATGATTTTTATTTATAGGAATGCCATCTTTCAGCAATTATACCCAAGGATCTAATTTCAATAGCTATGAGATTTATTAAAGCAAATTGTCCTAAATTTGCAAATTAAAATGACTAAGATGCCTAATATGCAAGAAATGGTGTCTCAATAAAATAGTTAAAATGAAATTAAGGCATCTAGGCATCTCACTTCCAAGTAACCACATTCTGCAATCTCAGCTAATCTGACAAAGACACTAAAGAGAAAGAAGAACATTTATTCCACCAAGGCAATACTTTTAAGAAAAAACAAAACAAATGTCAAACAACAAAGAACCTATTTTTGAATCAGGCAATTTAAGAATATATACAATGATTTCACCAATTAAATGACAAAATCTTAAAACAAGATATATTGTACTTACCAGGTTTCTAGATCATCATCAAACTAATAAAAATCCCAGTATTAACATAAATGCAATCAGCAATTTAAATAACCCAAAATAAGAGCATGACCTCCAACCCACACTAAAGAGACAGTTGATAAAGTTTGGAGGGGAAAAAAAGTTAAGAAACACAAAGAAGAAATTAAGTCTACTTCTAACTCAAACTAAAGACCAGCAATCCATCACCAGCCACTCTGTTTTATTATCTAGGATGATTCTTAAGTTTTCTTTCTGCTATCAATTCCCTAATCACACTTTATCCAAGCTCAGTTAACAAGGACATACTCCTCTCCAAACACAGCAGCCAATGACTCCTGCTCACTGCCGCACTTCCCATGGCATCTGTGTCTGTGCCATCTTCCTTGTCAAGGGGCCCTATTAACCTCCATGTTGCCAAAAGTCCATTCTCTCTTCCCATTTTCACTCAAGACAGTTCTGTTTATCTGGTGGTAGAACATCTCCCTGATGATGTTTCTCTATTTCCTATGCAAGTTCATTCATTGACTGCTGAAGCCCTCAAGTTTCCTAAGAGCTGAAGCCCAAATACTAAACTCTATTTACAGCGATGGCTGAAAATGCCATCTTGGAAACAGTTACTTGTCTTCTATTCTACATTCACAGTTTTTAATTCTAACTTTTTCTAACATCTCCAAGGAAGTGTGACTTTCTTTTTTCAATTTCCTTAGCACATCCATCTTGTTAAAACTTCTGTGGTGCTTTGAATGAGAAAGGCCCCCATTGGCCCAGAGACTTAGGTTTGAGCACTTGGTACCCAGCTGATGAGTGTCTGGGAAGGATTAGGAAATGTGACCTTGTTGGAGGCGGTGTGTCACTGGGGGCGAATGTTGAGGTTTCCAATGAGCTGCACCATTCCTAGTATGCTCTCTCTGACTCAGCTTGTGGATGAGATGTGAGTGCTCAGCTACAGCCCAGCACCATGCCTGCCTCTCTGCCATCATGCTCCCTGCCATGATGGTACCATGCCTGCCTCTCTGTCGCCATGCTCCCTGCCATGATGGTCATGGATTCTAACCCCCTGAAACTGTAAGCCCCAAATAAACTGCTCCTTCTTTAAGTTGTCTTGGTTATGGTGTCTTCTCATAGCAATAAAAAAGTAACTAAGATAACTTCTGACGTGTAGCACATCTAAAATCTTTCCCATAGCTGGTTTCATTTGCTAGTCTTTTTTATTTTTAGAACGGCATCTAGTCCTCTGATCAAAAAGTGTTCTCTGCCTTTCTGATCTGTTTTCTTTTAACCCTTCCAACCAAAGCATTGGCAAATCCAGAATTTATCTCATTTTGTCTCTGACTAATACACTCTCCAATACACTTCCACTGCCAGAATTCAATCTGTCCTGCCTGCCACCATCTTTCATGCCATCTGTTCTAACAATTATTTCTTTGGGCTCCCATCCCACTATGTCAGAGTCTCAAGACTTTCTCTGCCCAGCAGCTAGATTCGTTCTAAGAAATATAAATCCCACACAGCAAGGAACTAACTTATTAGGAACCCTCTGATTGTGCTTCAGTTCACACAGAAGGCAAACCTTTCCAACTGCTTCGCTCTACTCACATCATGTATCATTCACTTTTTCCCGATTTGGGCGTTCTTCCTGCCCTTGCTTCCTTACTGCCCTTCAAACATACTGTACTCTCCATACAACCAGGGTCCAACTGACACACATACTCGACCCTTCGAATCTTTTCAAAAAGGGCTGGCTGCTTCTACCCTTCAGGTAAGATCTTGAATGTTTCCTTGACAGAAAGTCTTCCCTAAGTGAGCCATCATCATCCTTACTGAATCTGTAGGCTGTTCTCATTGCATCATCAACTGAGATGTTCTACACCTTAGTTTATGTAGTGGTAGAGAAGTGTATAGACAAGATATAGCTCAACCTAGTTCTCTCACTACTTCCACTGGCCTTTTATTAAGGATATTTTCTTACTATACATCTGAAATTTCCCTTGATCTTTTAACATAACTACTATAAACTACCATTAAAAAGTAACATGTCAAGATAAAAATATGTTAAATTTTAAAAAATGTTAAATTTTTTCATAAATAAGAATTTTCTTGTGATCATGTATTATTCATCACAATTTAGGTTAGCTTTGATGCCAAAATTCCATCCCATTTCAAAAAGCAATTTACATTTTATATAACATGGATGAAACAAATGAAGAACTTTCTAGACCAACAATGTCCAGATGTCAACAACACAAGGTTAATTAGGAAACTACTTGGCTGCTATGAAGAATTTATATAATAAAAGCTTGATAGTTACATAATGAATTTTAATATGTATACTGTCATAGGACACTGGGACATACTTATATGTGCACCTCCCAGCACTCAAGAGGCAGAGGCAGGCAGAATTCTGTGAGTTTGAGGCCAGCCTGGTCTACAGAGTGAATTCCAGGGCAGCCAAGGCTACACACAGAAACCCTGTCTCAAAAAAACTAAAAAAAGGAAAAAAAAAAGAAAGAAAAAGAAAAAGTATGTATCTCTTAGACCTTAAAACTGAAATACAGCTGTAACTATGAAAATTCAGTTATAAATCATGTTTTAGATCCCAGCTTTGAAAAAAAAAAAAAAACTCACATAAAGGACCGAGAAAAGCTCAGCTGCCCTGACAGGTATATGCGTGCCTGCTATGCTGTGTTCTGCCCAGCAGCATCATCGCTCTGTAATTACTCGGCCTGAGCACAAGCACGAGGACAAGCTATACCCTTTTTTTCTTGATTGGGTCAAGTATTCTGCTCAATAATTACTAAACACTACTTTTCCCTTCCATTTTATTTTTGTATGCATGAAGGAATTCATGAATAAACACTGAACTGTTATATCAACACACTAAGCCTATCTAGTGGGCTAAAAATCTTTGATTTCCTTACCTCCAAAAAAATTACTCATAGAAAAATACACTGTTACTCTTAAGCTATCTACAACTGGAATTAAGAACAAATGAGACTTCAAATTACAAAACATCAGGAGACTAAAAATTGAGAGGAGCTACCTACACAAATCCAATAGAAATTGCCAATACTATTCAACAGAGATTGTACTGGTTACAGAAAATAATTTTCCAAATGATTTAAGTGAGCATTAACTTCCTCAAGGAAACTTATAAACATATAATGTAGGTTACAGGACTATAGGATAGAAAAAAGAGACAATAATGGTCAGTGAAAAGTATGTTATAACCAGCTTCCTGTTGAAAGTCTAATCTAAACTCAGCTTTCAGGAGGTTGACAAAGACATGATGGCTCCAAGTTTGAGGCCAGCCTAGGCATCAAAGTAGGAGCCTAACCACCTCCTTTCCCTCCAAAACGGCATGAGAAGAAAGTAAAAAGCAGTTAATAAAATTTACAGTAAGCCAATCCTATTGTCATGTGTTCAATATAATCGTTATCATTAGATCCCAAGGAAATATGTTTGTCTTACAAACAACTAGAGAGGGACTGGGACTTCACAAGTCAGCTTCACACTTCTAAAAGCCTGAGTTAAACTCTTTCAACACTCTTGAAAAATAATTTGAATTATGGATTATGAAAATACTTGAAGAGATAGAGCAGAAAAATGACAACTTACAGCGACAGGAAACAAAATTTATCAGCTGTCTTTTGGTAAACATACTTGCTCACTTATGCACATGAAGCTATAGTACAACACCTTATTGTAAGGACTTCAAAAAGTCTTTTTACACAAAACACCTCATTTCTACAAACCAACTTCAGCCTCAAGTGGTAGCACTTTCATTCTGTACTGGGAAGGCAGATGCAGACAGCTCTCTCTCTGAGCTGGAGGCCAGCCTGGTCTACACAGTGCCAGACAGGGCTATATAGTGAAATCCTGTCTCAAAGAAAACCAAAAAAGGATAAAGCTCAGTCTTAAACAGAGTATTCTAGAAAGTAGACCTGATTGTGATTGATAGGGCACTGCAAGAGGAAAGTCACCCACTTTACTATTCAATACTTTCTGAATACAATTATGGCTCATTTAGTAATGATTTGGAGAATGGCTTTATATCACTGTCAGCACAACAAAACAAAAAGTTTGGTGTTTCTAGTCTGCATGTGCCTTCAGTTCAACATTGCAAAGGGCTTATACTCATATATGCAACACACACACACACACAGACTTTTAAAAACATGATTTACTGTTATTTCAGGATTTATAAACTAGAATAGATAGATATGACAAGACACGGTAGTACGAGCCTATAATCCCAACACTCAGGGAAAAGAAGCAGTATGAGCAACACACCAAGCTCAGGGACAGCTGAGGCTATACAGAAAGATGTTGAATAAGAAAAAAATTAAAAACAAAAAAATTTAAATACAATGAACTTTGAGACCTGAAAAATGAAATAGAGGCTGAAATGTAAACAAAATAAGGAATTTGATCAAATAAAACTTTTTCCATTCTACTTCCTGACACTTTTTAAAAGCTTTCTACATAGTATTCTTTTCAACACATTACAAAATGTAATTAATTACAAAAATGTAATTAATTAACCAAAAAAAAAAAAAGCCGGGCGGTGGTGGTGCACGCCTTTAATCCCAGCACTCGGGAGGCAGAGCCAGGCAGATCTCTGTGAGTTCGAGGCCAGCCTGGGCTACCAAGTGAGCTCCAGGAAAGGCGCAAAGCTACACAAGAGAACAAGAGAAACCCTGTCTCGAAAAACCAAGATTTAAAAAAAAAACAAAAAACAAACAGTACAACAGAGGAAAGCAAAGCCTCCTCCTCAACTCAGGACTCCTCTTCCAAGATTCAAGTCAAACTAGAGCCTCAAAGGCCTTCTTAGTTGCCTAGGATGGGGCCAGTACATAAGGTTGGAAAAGAGACTGCAAGTCAGGCATGGAGATCCACATCTGTAACCCCAGCAATCTTGAAAATAAAGTTGGAATATAAGGAGTTGCAGACCAACATGGGCTATATAGTCAGTTGTCCTCCCAAAAAGTATCTTGCAGTATCTTGATAGGAACCAAAAGTGAATGTGAGGTTCAATTTTTTTTTTTTTTTTTGCCAACTTTTTGGTAAGAAACAGAACTACTTACCTGTTATATAGCTGATTTTATGAAACAACAAAAAGATTGGGGGTGGGTTCTGGTTTGTGAAGAAAATAAAAAAAATAAAAAGTCTCATGGGTTAACAGAAAAGTCAAGTGTCAAAGGTCATAATCGGAGGGTGGGGGGCTGACACATGAAAGTATCCTAGGGCTGGCAGATGGTCAGGGTGCCTGCTGCCAAGCACAATGCCCTGAGTTTGATCACTAGTACCCTCTGACCTGCTTACACAGACACACACACTACTGTTTGAAATACTGTAATTCACTGCATATATCTTTCCCACAGAATAAGAGCTAGTCCCTATGCCTCTGGTGTAGCTTGTCTTTAGGGAATAAAAAAAAAAATACATAGGATTTGTTCGAAACAAACTAGTCCAATTAAAGCAGATTTTCTTTAAGTGCATTTACAACTCCAAAGCTAGTTAAGATTAATATATTACTACTACATAAAAGTTAAAATATAAGCCCTGGAAGCAATTTAATCCATAAGAATTAAAATTACAAATAAATACTACAAACTAAACTCTTCCCTACTGTTTGATATCAGAAAGCAACCACTGTGTAGAACAACAATAAATAATTCTAAGCAGCCATTATCTTCATTTTACTATCTCACTATAATCAACTTCAAAGGAACTGTAATTCATCCCTAAAATATAGGATCTATAGCACTTAAGAACAAATGCAAACCCAACAAAGAGAAGCAGCTTAGAATTCTGGCACTTGAAAAGCTCAGACTTGGGTAGCAAATCCCAAGGGAGCCTGAGTCTTATGGTAAAATCTCTGGAAAACAAACAAGTGGGTGCAACTTCAGATCAGAGGGTTCACCCAGCACATCAGAGTTGCTAGAGAATAACGGTAAATTTTAAGATTGTTTTATCTAAAAGTAATGAAGGAAGTCCTACCTTAAAAACTAATTTTACAAAGACTTAGCATTTATATACAAAAACAGATATCAAAATGAGAAATTCACCAGCATAAAATTTCCATTTGTGCATTTAAATATATATGTTATATATATTACCGGGAAAAGTAAACATTATTACTATAGATTCATAATTTCAAAGTGTGTTTTTAAAACTCTAAGGTTATTTTGGAACTAAAAACACCTTAAAATGTGTTTCCTATTGGAAACTATAATCAAATAAGTTATATTTTTATATTCCAAATTTTAATAAATTACATTCTCAGTTAAGAGCATTTTTTAAACAATACACTGCTGCCAAAACAAAAACATTGGAACTGAATTCTGTGGATGGGAAAGCTGGTTTTCCAAACCAAAACTAGATGTGACTTTCACATTTGAAATGACTGATGCAATATCTTCCCTGTCATCATTAATATCATCCTACCTGCTTAGAGCGGGGTCTTCCAGGAGAAAATTTTCTTTTGGTAATAGCTGGTTTACCCATGCCAATTTTTGGAGTGACTGAGATGTATGTTGTTGGCATGATGTTTCCAGCAGCAGAGTTGAGCGTTGAAGGGTAACCGTGCAGCATGTCGCATGAAGGCAAGTCTAAACAAAGCGTTGAGGAGGAAGACGCATCTGGCTTGCTCAGGTCAGTTGCTGATGAGAATGATGAGTCCTCCTCAGCTGGTAACTGTACAGATTTGTCTCCTTGGCATGAACTGTCTTTGACACAACTGTCAACAGCAAGAGGCATTTCAAAATCCACACACCCTGAGGGGAATCCAGAATTTTCCTTCTGCTCCATTTCATCTTGTACTCTCTCTATCACCAACAGTTCCTTACAAGATAAGGAACTTTCACTGTGAGCAGACAGTAAGGCTTCTGGTGCAGCAGACCCGGGCGATGACTGTGGAGGGCTTGGGTCTGCTTTAGATACCAGCTCAGGTTCCTCTGACATCTGCAGGTCTTCTTGTGGCACAATGGTCTGGTGTGGAAGGACTTCAACACTTTCTGTCACTTCCATTCTGTCTTCACTTTCATCTTCCTCACAAACATGAACCCCTTTAGAAAGACTTTCCATTTTTTCACTATCAATTTCAGGATTCCTATTATTGTCAGATGATTCTACAAAATTTAGAATATGGGTAACATTAACTCACATGCAAATTGTAAAACGTATAAGCATAAATAGAATTATCTGGCTAAACTACAACTTTGAAGGAATTCAAGAAGTGAAATTATTGAAGTAATTAAAGCAAAAATTCCCAAATGGTTTATGGAATAAAATCAATCATGGCTTTCTGAAAACATGTCTTAGTAAGATTCCTAGAGGTAAAAAAGTAATTCTAGTTAAAAATAAAACAAATCGAAAAACAAGAGATTCAATTACTGATATATTTTTATTATACATATATGATACATTTATGATTTAAGCATTTACAGACTAAAAACTATGTATGGGAAGTTAACCTTATTTTTAAGCTAGTTTTTTTAAAAAAAAATCAATGATATTAAGTGAAATGTCAAACTTTTAAAAGGAAGACTGGTCTAGAACACAAAGATACAATGTAGACACAGTTGTAATATAGCCCCATCAAGACTTCCTTAGATTATTACCTATATATGTTAGCCTATCCAGCACATATATAGTATCATGATCCTTGTTTATCCTCATTGTCACAACTTTAGATACTAATCTTGACTAGTCTATTTATATGTCAAACACTGAAATATGTACGACTAGTAAACTTTAAATTAGAGTACTAATTTATTAAAATTTTAACTGAGCCAGGCATGGTATCACATGCCTTTAATCTCAGCACTTGAGAGACAAAAGCAGGCAGTTCTATAAGAGTTCAAGACCAACCTAACCTACATAATGAGCTCGAGGTCAGCCAGGGCTAAATATACAAAGTGAAACCTAGTCTCAAAATACAAGCAAACATATAAGTTAGTTTGATCTTATTTAAGAGAAAGAGGTCTAAACTGGCATGAGACCCAAATGTCTCTAAAAAGAAGTACTACTGAAAATGAGACATTTATTCAAAATACCATTGAGGCCGTATCAATGAAGACATTACACTCTTCGTTTATTATTTTCAAATCAGTGATTAAAATTAATTAATGTATGCTCTGATACCAAAATGAAACCTCACTTTTTATTCCTATAGTAGAGAAAGACTACATGTTAGGAAAAAAGGAAAACATCAAATAATAGATCTGCTATTACTAAACATGTGAAGCAACACTTCATAGACAACCTACCCACTGTCATTCTAGTTGAGGAAAAAAACTGATTGGGCTATTGTCTTGTAATCCAACTAAATTAGACAATCTGAACAGACAGCTTACCAGCAGTGAGGAGACCACTTGTGTCAAGGCTCTCTGGTGGATTACTTTTCTGGGGCTCTTCAGTGTACACTTGAACTGCCACAAATAACATATTATGGAATCTTTAAGCAAGGAGTCAACATTTCTCTCTCTACAGTAACTGAGTAAGAGTTTTACTTTAAAATGCCAATTTCCAAAATGAGCACAAAACATGCTGCTATTATACTAGTCAGTGATATACAAAGATCCAATTAGGAACCTGTTTATGTACTACAAATCTGCTATAACTCCAGTTACATCTGTATGAAGCATAACTTTTAATGGGACTTGTTAAAAAATGTGTACATTCCAAGACTTTTCTGTATTTGTTCAAAGTAATAATTTAACATAAAGCTTCATCTATAGTTGAGCAGTGGTGGTGTACACCTTTAATCTCAGTACTTGGGATACAGAGGGAGTCGGATCTCTGTGAGTTCAGGGCAGCCTGGTCTGCAGAGTGAGTTCCAGGTCAGGCTCCAAATCTACACAGAGAAACCCTGTCTTGAGGGGCGGGGGTGGGGGGGGACCTGCAACAAAAAACCTTTATCTACAATAAAAACTTTCAGAAAAACTTATAACTTAATTTTACTAATTAAACATGTTCAGTTAAGCTATTATCAATACTGCAAAAACTTAGTTGAAACATCATTAAAATATCCTCAATAGCACAAGTGAAGTAACTTCACATAATAAATTTTTCATTCTCTCTGCAAGAAACACCTAATAATCTACAATACGTTTAGTGCACAATTATAAAAAAACAATGGATTGCTTTTTAATGAAAATCACTTGGTCCCTAAACAAAGCATATATTTATTAGTAAGACTAGATTAATAAACTATAAATTTGGTTATGCCCAAGATGATTTTTCTAAAAGGCTCCTATCTACCACTGAGCCACATTTCCAGGCCTTAAAAGTCCCTGTCACCAGCCTGTGTTGGGGCACTTGGGAGGGAAAGGCAGATCTCTTAAAGTTGAGGCCAGCCTGATCTACAGAGCACGAACCAGGACAGCCAAGGCTACACAGAGAAACCTGGGATGGGGTGGTGGCGAGGGTGAGGGCACACTGGGAAGAAAGAAAAGGAAAAAGGAAAAAGGGAAAAGGAAAAAAAAAAAAGGCTTCTCTCTAAACAGTTTCTAAGTATGCCATACCTTAGCTCATTTTCATTCACGTTTTAGAGGATATTTACATATTACCTATTTCTTCAAAAATAGAAAGATACTTACCGTCAGGAACAATTCCAGGTGTGGGCTGGTGATCATTGACATCTTTATTAACTGTTGGTTCCAGAAATACCACTTCATCTTCAATTTCCATTCCACTGGAATAATCTTAACAGAAAATAATAAATTCTTTACCTCAGGGTAAGTTTTTTCTTTTTATTATCCCAGCCAAGAACTATGTCCTTATTTTAATAAGGATAAACCATCAACAGCAATGTCACAGTTTTCCTTCAGATTTTACTTTGTTTAAATTTGAAAACACAAACACACACACACACACACACACACACACACACACACACACACACACAAACACACACACACACACACACACACACACACACACACACACACTTACCTGTAGGTAGTTCAGGCATCTCTAATTCATTTTCTGGATGTAAGGAATCTATCTCAGCTCCTAGGTGTTTACAATACATGCAGATATATTCTTCTTTGAACTGAGAATCCAATTCATGATCAGTTGGTTTGTCACATTCTAAGTGAAACCATCTGTAGTAATAAATATATTTAAATTAAAATCTCTAATTTAAAGCAAATTACTATCCAAATAAAGGGAAGTCAATTTATAAAAAAGAGAATGGTTATGATAAGGTTAAAAATGAGAAAAGATGGCTATATGGGTTGGAAACTGCCAAAGGTTTTCAAAAAGATGACGACACTTAAGGACAACATTACATTTACATATTTTTCATTCCTTATTTTTAAACTACCTTCTCTTGAATTTTCTCTCAATGCTCATTTTTGATCTTGCCTGTTCTTATATTTTACCTGTTTGGTTCATTAAGTTTTTCAGATTCATAAAAAACATAATTTGCTGGGTCTTGTGAAACGCACATTTAATCCCAGCACTCAGGAGGCAGAAGCAGGCAGATCTCTATGAGTTCGAGGCCAGCCTGGTCTACACAGTAAGCTCTAGGCCAGGCAGGACTATATAGTGAATCTCCATCTCGAAAAAACAAAAGTGGAGAATCAAGATCATGACGGGGAAACCTACAGAGACAACTGAACCAAGCTCATAGGGACTCATGAACTTTAGACTGATAGCTGTGGAACCCGCATGAGATGGGACTCCTCTGCATAATGGAGACAGTTGTGTAGCTGGGTCTGTTTAAGGAGCTCCTGGCAGTGTGATTAGGATCTATCCTTGGTACATAAACTGGCTTTCTGGAGATCATTACCTATGGGAGGACACCTGAAGCAGGGGGGTAGGGGCTGGGTCCTAGCTCAACTGATTGTACCAGAGTTTGCTATCCTCCCATGGGAGAATTTACCCTTTTGGAAAAGGGGATGAGGAGTGGGGTCCAGGGGACCAGAAGGAGGGATGAGAGGGGGATCTGTGGTTGGTATGTAAAATGAATAAAAAAAGATTTTAATGGAAAAAAAAAAACCTAAAAACAACTCATTTATAACAGTACTCAGTAGAAAAGGAGCTGAAAGAGTGCAAATGATACCAACAACCGACAAAACAGCTAGATAGAGCAGCTATTTCTTCTTACCTTTTACACATATTACAGTGGAGCATGTCTTTCGGCAATTCTGGATTGAAGCCCTTTCCACAAAAAGTACATAAATTATCCTGTTGTTGATAACAAGTGTCACATATCAGACAGTTGTGATGCCACTGAGCACTAGATCGTGTACCACACGCTACACATATTCTGCAATTCTAGAATGAGAAATATAGAAACAAAAAGTTTATTATATACCAAGTGATGGTGACACATGCCTTTAATCTCAACACTCAGGAGGCAGAGGCAGGAAGATCTTTATGAGTTCCAGGCTGGTGTACAGAATGAGTTCCAGGACAGCCAGGGATACACAGAAAAACCCTGTCTCAAAAAAAACAAACACCACCACCACCACCAACAACAACAAAAAAGTTATTGTACATTTGTACTTGCAGTTCTGATGTAAATCTTTTGGAAATGAGCAAAATATTTGTAGATTATTCATTACTTTTCACATCAGTTCATTTTTGAAAAAGCAATTTGTCTCAAATGGTGGCTGATCTCATAAAACTGCACTAAAACCGAGAGAAATTTTTAATAGAGATTGAAGATAATAAAAAAAAAAAAAGCAAATATGGAAGAAAGAAACCAAGAACATAGCATCATGCCCAAGTCTCCTCCACATGGGTGGGCTTTTTGTCTGCTTGATGCCATACAGATCTCCTGTACACCCTCACAACTCGGTTACCTTATTTGCCTACTGCCTCTGGTTTTTATAATCTTTCTGCCTCTCTTGTCAGGCTTGGCAGAAGAAGGTGTGATAAACATAAAGCTTATTTGGAGAAAGATAGCTTGGACTATGAAGAAAAAACTAGGCCACAGCAATGGAACTTTTCACTCAAAGAACATAGCACACTTCTGCATACTAGACCTGGAATACAAGTTGGAGAGAGAATCGACTTGATTCAGATGACCAAGGTAATAAATACACCTAAAACTGAGAAACTGAAAGCCAAGTACAGTGGCTCCATTTGTAGCTGACTACACTCCAGTGGAAGGCCATACATTCAAGAATTTATGAACAGCAAGCTAGTCTCTATTGGCTTAAAAAAAAAAAAAGAGAGGACACAAGTTGCGTGTAGAGAAGTGGAGTGGATCTGGGAAGAGTTGAGGAAATGGAGTAAATATGATTGAAATACATTTTATGACATTCTCAAAGGATTTTTTTTTAACAAGAGGTGGAGAGAAGAAGCAGGGAATAATTTCTATGAAACAGAGCTCCTGATCCCACCCTTGCACAAAGCAAAATGATGATGCTATATTATTCCATTTACTCCTTGGTAGCTTAGGAACTAAAACAGTCAGGACTACACAGTGATACTGTTTCAGTAAGTAAAACTTTTACATGACCAAAAGAAAAAGTCAAAAGACAAATTGACAAATTAAGAAAAACATGTACATCAAACAACATGTGATAATAGCCTGTATATCTCTATTAAGAATTCTTTAAAGGACCAAGATGTTTACTAACAGACCAAATACAGAGGCAAAAACTGACACTTAAAATTAAATAATAAAATAAACAATCATCCTCATTCACCAGTGAAATGAAGAATGAAAGTATCATCTTTCAACCATGGAAGACAAACATTCAATATTAGAAAAAGATCTTACTGGAACAAAAGCAGCAACAGTAGCAGCTCTCTCAATGTTTGGCACTGCAAAATGCACAAGTCAAAACTAAACACACATACAATCCAGAGGCAGTAATTTTACTTATGAGAATTTATGTGACAATTTCTCTCAACAAAATACTAACACATACACATGCACAAAGTTACAAACTTCTAGAGCATTTGTAATGTGAAACCCTGGAAACTACTTGAATGACACAATATTCAATAACCACCTGAAAAACACAAGACATAGGTCAAATAAACTATAGCATAGAAACACAGAATAATATGGAAATACTTTTTCAAAAATCACTATGAATTTATATAATTTCTATGTTAAAAAGTACTTCTATGAACCAATATGGAGAATTTCCAATTTACTTTACATAAAAAGTAATATGCAAAAGATTATATATAATGTGCTTTTGGTTTAAGAAACAGAAAATGAGAAAACACAAATGAAGGATAAACCTGGAAAACAATGAAGTTAGCTATTTACAAGAGATTAAGAGAACCAGGATACAAGTTCTAAGAAAAAAGTAGTGACAATTCTCTCATTAGACATTTGATAAAAATTTTGACTACTGGAAAGTATGTTAAAATCCTATATATTATTTTTTTAATCTGAAAGAAAAGGGGAATAAAACCCAAACCCATTTTTACTGAGTGAATGAATGAAAGTATCTATGATCTTCAATTCAGAATTCTTACCATGAAAGAAAATGTTTGCAAAAGCAGACAAAAAGTTAAGAGGATGAATCAGAGACATTCAAGTTCAGTGTTCCCCATTACATTACATGTTATATATGAGTATAAGCATACGCATGATCATGTGCACGTTCTTGTTCTCTCTCCCTCTCCCTCCTAACTTCATCTGCTCAAAGGTTTAAAAAGCAGCACTGTCAAGAAGAATACCTAGCAGGCAATGCCTGAGTTAGGCTGCTTATTGAAGTTAAACAATATTGAAGTTAAAGAGTCTGGGGCAGGAGAGATGTTAAGACAAGTTTAGAACATCTTAAAAAATATGTGATGAAGTATTCAAACACGAGGGACTGACCCAGAGTTATAGCAGACACTTTGAACACAAAAATAACTAAATAAAATATCTGTCATCAAAAATAGGAATTCAAGATCCTCCTGCCTCTGCCTCCTTCAGCAAATCCTACCGGTGCGCGCCACCACAACCGGCATGCCTTTAATCCCAGCACTCGGGAGGCAGAGCCAGGCGGATCTCTGTGAGTTCGAGGCCAGCCTGGGCTACCAAGTGAGCTCCAGGAAAGGCGCAAAGCTACACAGAGAAACCCTGTCTCGAAAAACCAAAAAAAAAAAAAAAAAAAAAATAGGAATTCATGAACTACTCTCTGTAATAACTTTTTAAGTTGCTTTCATGTTTACTCTGTGTGTGTGTGTGTGTGTGTGTGTGTGTGTGTGTGTGTGTGTGTGTGTGTTCACTAGGATGCATGTACGGAGTTCGAAGACAACATGTAGGATTCATATCAGTCCTGATAGACTAAACTCATCCGGCTTGGCAGTAAGCTCCTTCACCCTCTGAGGTATCTCACCAGCCTTCATAAATAAATATGTGAAAGAGATGGTCCTGGTGAGCAGAGTTGGTCAATGAATGCCACAGAGTGCTACAGCTTAAGCCGTAGCACTTAAGCCGTGTTCCCAACAGGTAAAATGCCATCAGACAATGGCTTCTAAAACCTAGAAATAAACTTTGAAGAGGAGCAAGATATTCAAAAGGTCTTAATGTGTTTCCTTATCTACTCCTGGGTTGTTAGATAGAGAGGGTGGAACAAAGAGTAGAGGAATCTGGCAGCATCCTAACCAGGTAATTCCTATGGAGACTGACGAGCATCTGTGGATCCTGTTGTGTATGACACCTTGAGGACCCTGTACTACTCCAGGAATCTAACCATGAGGAAATAACAAAGACAAAATAAGGATACTTCTATGCTGGGGTGGGGGGAGGTGGGGTGGAAAATAAGCAGGTTCTTTAAAAATGACCAGGTCAAAAGGTAAAGACTTCAGAAAAACCTTCAGATTAAAGGATAAAGAGAGAGAGAGAGAGAGAGAGAGAGAGAGAGAGAGAGAGAGAGAGAGAGAGAGAGAGAGAGAGAGAGAGAGAGAGACACCTAACAATTAAGTGGAATCTCTAACATTAAACTAGACCCGGAACCTACTTGGGAAGAAAGGATACTATATGAAACATTAAATCAAGCAGCAGAGGGAAAATAGATGAAATACCTATACTGACATAAGTTTCTGGAGAAACAGCGATACTGTGTTTGGGGAAGAATACTCATCTGGGGGACACCATGTTCAACAAGAATATTCTTATAGTCTTACATATTGAAATATCCAAAGCTAAAAAGGGCATTATGTAGGTAACTTAACTGTCAAAAAGTGGAGTGGGCAGGATGTAGCTCTGTTGCAGTAATCAATCAAATGGTAAAGTTATAGAATGATGGGAACAATCAGAGAGCACACATGACCCCCAAAATGCTAACAACAGCTGAACCAAGGTTAAATGGTCTGCATGTTGTCTCCAACTTTTCATTTAAAATAATTTTCAAGTAACTTTATAAAGAAATCTGTAATATACAAGCACAGAAATTCATATACAAAAATGGGGGAAGGAGCCAGATAGTGGCGCACGTCTTTAATTCCAGCACTAGGGAGGCAGAGGCAGGCAAATCTCTGAGTTTAAGGCTAGCCTGGTCTACAAAGTGAATTCTAGGACAGCCAGAGTTAAACAAAGAAATTCTGTCTCAAAAAATCAGGAGGGAGGGAGGAAAGAGGGAATTTGGGGGGGGGGGAAGATGGAAGGAAGGAAGGGAGGGAGGGAGGGAGGGAGGGAGGGAGGGAGGGAGGTATTTAAATAGTTAACTATTAAATCATTTAAAACGCACATTTGAAATGGCACAGAAGACTGCAGAATAAAAGGACATTAAAATATAAAATATTGGTGAAAAGGCTACTTACTCATGTTACTGGGTAAAGTAGGTAGGGGGAGGGGGAGCAACTGCACAGGACAGAGTAGTTTTACACTAATAAAACAGTGGTCCAGCATTTTGCTAAGTCAAAGCCAAACATATATGTTTAGTTAAAGGAGGAAAACACAAGGAGAAATTGATAAAAACAAACATGATTAATTTTTATTAATTTTTAAAATCTGCTAGTCAAAAAATAAAGTAAACTGGTTTTATCTATCCAGAAAGTTAATAACCACAAACACCATTTTAAAAGTGACTATTACAAGTGTGGTAGCATTTGCTTAAAAACCTACACCATCCCAGACCTGTAATCCGTGCACTCCGGAGGCTGTGGTAACCTACAGATTTATCACTAGCACAGTCTACACACCAAGTTCCAAGCCAGCCAGAACTATAAGATGAGGGCCTCTCCCCAAAACAAAGCAAAAAACCCTACATCAGTTAAATTCTGAGTGCAATTTAGGTGTAAACACCTAAATTTCAGTACATTCGGTCAGGTTTACACACCAAGTTACCAATAGGCTTGAAGGCAACCAAAGTTATAATCAAAGGTAAATTTATAGCCTTAAATATCACTTCCTTCAGAAAGAAAAGAAAAAGAATTATGAATTTACCTTTGTATTTGAGAAAGCTACAGCAAGTAGAGGCATGTAGCAAAGACCAAAGTATAAACACGTCACGTCATGCAGTGTGGTTTTCTCCTTAGGCAGAAAAGGAACTGGAGCTAAAGCAGCTGGGTCTTCAGCCCACAGGCTCCACCTTCAAGGTAGCAACACCTGAGCAGAGTTACTTAAAGCATCTTGTTCTCCAGGTGATGAATCCTTCTGCTCACATTTCACCTCTCACATCTCACCATTCCAGCTACTGCCTAATATGGTTCACTGGGTCCTGCTCTAGAATGTTAGATAGAATGCAGCCTCCGATGCCAGGTGTCAATCACTTCAACTGTTCCCCTCTGTGCTTCAGCCACTGCTACACCAGGCCTGAGGCCTGAGCACCTTCCTTATCAGCACCCTCAGCCTTCTTGCTTAAAAAGTATAAAAAGCACGAGAAAGTAGTTCCAAAGAGGGTAACGGGCCAAAGGAGGGCTGCTAAAGCAGTTCAGTGCCTCCCTTCCACAGAGAACCACTCCCTCTCTAGCTCTGGTGGAAAACCTTACTGTTCTGTGGGACACCTCAAGATGGGTTCCACCACACTCACTAGCCCAGCAACCCCACACCTCCAATTCTACATGCCGCGTTCACAGACTCACTCCATGCTTCCAAACACACAATACACTGAACAATAAAGCCAGGAAGAGATAAACCAGAAGCCCTTTCTTCAGTGAGCCAATGGGACAAGAACAGGGGGCTGAAGGAAAAGAGCTTTGTGTTTGTTTACTAACAAAACAACTATGAACTGGAACTTTTTCATAGAAATATCCTGTGAATAGAAATATGAATAGAATAGAAATGTGAATAGAACCATAGAAATATGGTTCACCTGTGATCCCTGCACTAAAAGCTAAGGCAGCAGAAACACTAAACCAATCTGAGCTACAAAAGAAAGACCCTGGAAAAAGAAAAGTGGAGGAAGGGAGGGGAAAAAATAAAGGGGAATATGATAATCAAAATTGAAAATAAAATGTAACAACTGATGTCAGGGACGCCACAAGGCCGACTATTGTCCCTGCATTTATTTACACTAATCCTAGGTACTGTAAAAGATGTTAAGAACAAAGGGAGTTGTTTTTTGTTTGTTTGTTTGTTTGTTTGTTTTTGGGTTTTTTTTGTTGTTTTTTTAATTGTGGCAAAAAGACCAGATGTCTGAACAGCACAAGAATGTACACCACTACAGACAATGTCATAATCCTCATAGCATACTCCTGTCTTGCACATAACTACTTATAGCAGGTAAACTACCAACAACAGCACATCAATAAACTTCAGTGCAGAACTGTGGAAATAATGGATTGATATGACATTTGTTACTGACTATCTCATGAGATTGAATCTGTAAACCAAGCTTTTACAGAGTTGTATAACATTACAAATTTTAGTCTAGAGGCACATTTTAAACTTGGTCTAGCTAGAGCCCTCCTTTTTCAGCTAGGGCTTGCTCTTGATGTGGTGCTGTGTCTAAGATGCTAATGAACACAAACTCTGGTGCTTGAAATGAGCTGGTGCAGCTCATACAAACAAGATTAAATGGCCCCTTAATAGAGCTCACTCTATCTGCAAGAAACCTCCAAAAGGCCTCCAGTCTGTTTCAGAGAAAAAGAGATCAAATGCAATCAAAAATGTTCAGTGCATATCACCTTGATTTGTTTCCGGTAACAGAAGAAGATTGTAATTGAAAGAATGAAGCATTAACATTGAATGGGTACCCTGGCCTGCTACCCATAATCTATAGGAAAGGAATACCCACTGTTTCCATTATCGGCCTCCCAGGGTAGAATAACATGTTGTGCTTGGGAAATCACGAGAGCCTGAAACTGTGTTCTGACATGGCAGCTACTATACACATGTGGCTATTCAATACTTGAAATGTGGATGGCACATATTTCAATTTAATGTATGCTGTGGGTTTTTTAAAACAGAAATCAGATGTGAAGAAGTGGAAAGAAAGTAAAGCTCTCAATTTTACAGTGATTGTCTTTGTGTTGAATGAAATATAGTTTTGAATTATGTAAATGATTCATATTATGTTTCTGTTAGACAGCACTGGTCTAAAATATAAATCAAAATGGTCATAGAAATAAAAATCATCTAGTATTCAAAGTCTACCTGCTGGCCTTCTGCAATGTGATTAAACTAAAGTAATAAGCAAAAGGCTTGTATTATCAATACTATTTTTATACAAAAACTTTGTGTCAAAATAGTTCAAGTCAAAGAATAGGATTTAAGTATACAATCCCCCATTAAACCCAGTCTCTGCAAGTTAGCTTCAAAGGAAAGCCATTTGTTAAATTATATTAATATTTTTACTCAATTGTATTTACTTTATGAATTCTATTTAGTTTTATTTTTAAATTAAGATTACAAGGGCTGGAGAGATGGCTCAGTGGTTAAGAGCACTGGCTGCTCTTCCGGAGGTCCTGAGTTCAATTCCCAGCAACCACAGGTTGGCTCACAACCATCTGTAATGGGGTCTGATGCCCTCTTCTGGCTTGCAAGCATACATGCAGATAGAGAACTCATAAATAAAAATACATAAATAAGTAACATAAAAAAATTAAGATTACAATAACTACAATAACTGGGTGGTGGTAGCACATGCCGTTAATCTCAGCACACAGGAGGCAGAGGAAGGCAGAGTTTGAGGTCAGCCTGGTCTACAGAGCAAGCTACACAGAGAAATTCTAGCAAGCTACACAGAGAAAATACACAAAAAAATTGCAATAACTGAAGTAAACGTGGGGTTGCATATGGATCTGTACTACATAATTTGAAGACAGGAGATGAAAACTCCTGTCTACAATTAAGTGGGGATAATTTACCTATCCACTAAATCTTCACCAAATATAAAACCAGAATTTATTATTAGCTAGTATAGATATCAAAGGAAAAATATGGAGAACTGTAATGACTGCCTTGATTGTCTACATAACTTTAATATCTGTAGTAATTTGTTTGTTAATATATTCCAAGAAAAAATCAGTTTTACTGAATGAGCTGAGAATTTAAAGTAAACTTAAATAATTCCTATTTTCTATTTTTACTGAAAAAAATTAAAACTTTGTACTATTGAATATGTAAGTCTTATTGCTTACTTACTTGGTACTACAAAAGGGAGTAGTACCAACAGAGATCCCTCTGCCTCTGCTTCCTGAGTGCTGGGACTAAAGTCCACAACGCCTGGCTTAATATGACCTATATTATACAGGATCTCACTCTGTAGCCACAACTATCCATCCTCCTGCCTCACTCTCTTGAATATGAGTCTCACAGCTCTATGATTTGGGCTCTCTGAACCTCTGTGTCTTCTACTGTCTGTGGAGAGACTGGTAACACATGGGAGATTCATGCAGGAGCCTGAGGACTTGCCTGTCAGCAGCAAGAGCAACTGAAGGAAGCAGACACAGATCAACCCAGAGGAGGAAGTGGCCACAGAGGATGCTAAGCTGTGGTACAATGACAGCTGGAGACCAGAACTCTGCAACTGCCATTGCAAGACCCAGAAAACCCAGCCTACTGATGTAAGGAAAAAATGATGAATGAAGCCAGCCAGAATGGTTCACATCTCCAATCACAGCCCTGGGGAAACAAAAGACTAAAAGGTATGGGAGTTTGAGGCCAGCCTAGGCTAGCCAGACATTGTCTCAAAAACCCAAACACACACACACACACACACACACACACACACACACACACACACACACACACACACACAAAGGAGCAGTACCTAAGTAGGTAGAGTTGTCAGTCAACTGACTAAGTTTATAGAGAATATTAGAAAAGCCTTAGTAAATTCCTAAGAAAGATTCAAGTGACATTCATTGAACAAACATCTCCAGGTCATTAACATACTAAAACAGACAAATCAATAACCATATACACAGGTCATGGAATTTTGTTTCTTAGGAAAACAGACAAGGAGGGCACATCCTATCCTGCCACCTTCAACACAAAGCATATGGCTCTCTCAAAGAAGACTAGCAAGAAAAAGAAGGGCCATTCTTTCATCAACAATGTTGTTACCCAAGAATATACCATCAACATTCACAAGCCGATCCACAGAGTGGGTCTCAAGAAGTTATGCCATTTAGACACTTAAAAAAAAATGGAATGTGTTTGAAGGAGATGGAAACTCCAGATGTGAGTGTTGAAAACAGGTTCAATAAAGCTGTCTGAGCAAAAGGAATAAGAAACATCCCATACTGTATTCATGAACATTTGTCCAAAAAATTTAATAAGATGAGAATTCAAAGAACAAGCTCTATACTTCTGTAACTTATGTCCAAAAAAACAAGCTCTATACTTTGATAACCTATGTCCCTGTTACTATATTCAAACAAACATTTAATGTGGGTGAAAGCTTCTCAGTGTCAAATAGTCATAAAACTGAAAATTGGGGGTGTGTGTGTGTGCTATGCAAACAGATATTCAAAAGTAACCTATCAGATGAAAAAGTTTAAATATATAAGCAATTAAAACAATACCAAAAATATTCAGAAATCTCGCCGGGCGTTGGTGGCGCACGCCTTTAATCCCAGCACTCGGGAGGCAGAGCCAGGCGGATCTCTGTGAGTTCGAGGCCAGCCTGGGCTACCAAGTGAGCTCCAGGAAAGGCGCAAAGCTACACAGAGAAACCCTGTCTCGAAAAACCAAAAAAAAAAAAAAAAAAAAAAAAAAAAAAAAAAAAAAAAATATTCAGAAATCTCATTTAAACCTACAAACTAAGAGAATCTGTTGTAATAGCCATGACTGTACTTTCAGCACTGAACAGGAAGCAAGAGGCTGATGACTTCCAGGACAACTTGTGCTTACCAAGACTATCTCAGAGACAGAGAGAGGCACTCAGAAAGCATCTAAAACATAAATAACCACTTATTTTAAACTACCTACCAGGGGGTAGTAAGAACCTCAAAATTGCATGATTCTAAGAAGTTAACACAAGTGTACAGGCAAACACAAACTAACAGGTGTATATACAAATACTACAGCTGTAGAAATCTAAGGTAGGTAGTAATCAATCTAAATACAATATATTTTTTATCTCCGGGTTATAAGTTAATAAATTTTAAAATACGCTTTTTAATTTCCTCATATGGAGAATTCTCTTACTTCAGAAGATAAATAGGAATACTGATAAGCAATATAAAAGTTCTTTTCATAAAGCATCATACAAAAAATTAGTTGATAGATTCATACCATATTTTTAAAACTGCCCCAATTTATAAACAACCCAAATGTTTGCCAATATGTGATTCAGCAAAAACAAAAAAGGGAGAAAAAAAGGAGTACGTAAGTATGTGTCTAGCTATCTAAAAACAATGACATTGAGTCAAAAAGGCCTCCACCTCCCAAAGAATATCAATTATTTAAAGCCATTTCTACAAAGTTCAGAGCATGAACAGTAGTAATCAACAATGAGAAAAGAGAGGCTACAGGGTGGTGGTGGTGGTGGTGGTGGTGGTGGTGGTGGTGGTGGTGGTGGTGGTGGTGGTGGTGGTGGTGGTGGTGGTGGTGGTGGTGGTGCAAGCCTTTAATCCTAGCATTTAATCCTCATGCAGAGGAAGGCAGATCTCTTAGTTTGAGGCCAGCCTGATCCACAAAGTGAATGCCAAGACAGCCAATGCTACTCAGAGAAACCCTGTCTCAAAAAAAGAAAAACAAAACAAAACAAAAAAAAGTTTCTATTTATATGTAAATTATAAATAGAAAATCAATATGCTGTTTTATAAAGGTGATGATAAGAAATGCATTTAAACAGGTATATGGTTTGTCTGCTCTCTATGCGATACATATAGAGGATATTTAAAACAAATTAAGAAACCACTTACTTTGCATTTCCAGCCATTGGTTGGTACTGATTTCATAACAGGTTGAAGACAAAAAGTATGATATCCTTTGTCACATGTATCACACACCAGCATCTTGCTATCTTCTCCCGATTGCCTTAAAAATAAGATAGCATTATCTTTAAACGTACGCTGTCACATAAGTATATATGAAAACAATCAGCCCTAAAAACTGCACAGATCATAAAAACTTCAGCATCGCTTCTGTTTTTGTAGAGAATATGAGAATGACAACCCCCTTCATGAATCCACAAAAGGTCATCCTACTAAAGCTTTCTACTATGGTTAATTTGCCTTAGTTGTTTAGATTCCTACAAAGGAGGAGATGTTAAAGCAACAACCTGCAGGGCGGTGGTGGTGGTGGTGGTGGTGGTGGTGGTGGTGGTGGTGGTGGTGGTGGTGGTGGTGGTGGTGGTGGTGGTGGTGCACGCCCTTAATCCCAGCACTCGGGAGGCAAAAACTCTGTGAGTTCAAGGCCAGCATGGGCTACAGAGTGAGATCCAGGACAAGCACTAAAACAATAAGGGGAAACAAAAAAAGAAAAGAAAAAAGAAAAAAAAAAAAAAAAAACAAGCTTTAATCTAATACTCATCCTTTAAGGTGAGCTATAACTGCTAACTATGCTGTGTTGAAAGGAACAAATCATGACAGAATGATCTGGAAAGACACTGGCACGTAACTAAAGAGGAAGACTGAGTCTGATGTCAATGTGTATGTACAGTGTGATTTTCTAACTATGTGACCATCAAACCAAGTTTTAGGTATAAAATGGGAGTGAAAATCATCAAAGATTACTGTAAGGTCTAAATAAGAGTACTGGTTCAAAAATCTTAGAATGTCCATTAAACAGTAAATGCTAAACATTTAAAGAAAACAGAGCTTTAAAACAAAATCAAAATAAAAAAATTTAAAAAAAAAAGCATCAGGGAGGTCATGAAGATCTGTCCTGCCAAGAACCTCCGATCACCTGGACTTCTTCAGTCCCTTCCAATCCCAAGTCTCTAAATAAAATGGTTTGATATGTACAACCACACATCAGCCCTGCCATCAATAATAATAAAAACAAAACAGGGCTGGCAAGATGCACTTGCTTACAAAGACTGATCCGAGTCCAATCTCTGGAGCCCACACACACGTAAGAAGACAAAACCACCACAGAGATGTCCTCTAATACGGGGGAGGGGCCACATGCTGCCCACTAATAGTAAATAAAATTCAGAAAATCAATTAATAAAAAGGAAAAATAATCATAATGAAAACCTTTCTCCAAACACTCTTTTACACCAAAAGTGGGCCCCTGCTCTGCAGAATAATCTGTCTTGATGCTTAGCAACTCATTACTGATTCTCAGATACTAATAATTTAAGACCCATGGGGAAAAAATGAGACTTTAAAAAGAGTTGAAAGAAGAATTATGAATCAAACCTGAGGATAAGTAAAGCAAGAAGATGTGCCATCAAAGCCTCTGGTTGTTAGTTTAACAAACTCTACGAAGTTCTATCGTTGATATCTTCAACTACATGTACAGACTTGAGGTCATGTATCTCATATCCCTTCTCAAGAAACTAAGTACACGTCCAAATTATCAAATAAATGTTAACTAATGTTGTTCCTAAATTTTAGCAAAAATATAAAAGCAAATGGTTTGATTAATTTCACAATTCCAAGATACTGATTCTGGCTGTTCTTGTGAAATAACTAGTAAATCATACTTACCCTGGCTACCCTGGACCTTACTTTCTCCTGGTTACAAAATGGTCTGTTTGCAACAGATTTTGCATCACTGAAGATGCAGGTAACATTCTCAAAATGCCATACTAGCTATACACATGGGTTGGGAGGGAGAATTACAAAAGAGATTGGAGAAATGACCAAAGGCTGGAATACAATATATTAAATAAATAATAACTCCAAATGCTTAATTTCCACACCATGCTTTTTTTAAAAACTACTCTAACTAGATGTAATTGTCTTTCAAATGAACATCAAAATTTTATCAAAACAGTTGGCAGCAGCAATTGTCCATCCTAAAACAGAAATTCAAACATAACACTGATTTGAAGGTTCAACGCTTGTAACTTATTTCTGCAGTTACAGCTTCATTGTCCTATTTAATCTCTTCCCAATTCCTCTCAATATAAGTTTTGTTTTTCTAATCTTTATTTTTAAAATAGTATCATTTATTAACAAATGGTAAGCATGTTGAGCTTCTTTTAGATATATTTCAAAATAACACAGGTATGTCTAGTAGTGTAGGACATGGTGAAATTATTGTGACTATAGCTTGTAATATAAATAACTTTCATCATATTTCATAAACGTTTAATATTTAACAAGGTCTCACTACAACTCAATACAAACCCTTGAGTTGAAATTAGAAACTTACTTGCAGTTCTGGCACACTTTGCAATCAGGACACTGCCAACCCGCACGTTTTAATGGAGTAACAGCTATATCCAGGCACATCCCATGGTAGTGCTGACCACAAGTAGTACAAAAGAACTGATCTAAGAGATCACCTGGGCTGTCACACACTGCACAGTTTGCATCTTCCTTTGCTAAAATTAACAGCAAAACAAAATTGTTGTGTTATAATTAAATATTTTTCTAACAATTTAAAATCACTTGAAAGGAATTTACATGGCAATCTCCCAGACATTTGAAGTTATCCATATATACCATGTTAGAATAGTAAGTTTACCATATGAAATTAAATCATGTAATTTTGCAAGTATTTATGCTTATATCTACTTGAGACCATAAGCAGTTCTTAGTTAAATTTATACTTTTAATACCAATGGCAATGCTGGTCATTTAGTTGACATTCAGTATATGTATTAGAAAAAACCAAGGGGATGAGTGTTGATGTATCCAACAGTCTTATTAAATAAGAAACACAGAAACAATGTAAAAGAGAAAGCCGAGAAGTCAGAGCTCAGAGCTAAAATCTCACCCTTCCGCCTGCGGTGTCCCAGCTTCCCGAAAGAGAGCTACTTCCTGTCTGTTATAATATTGTTGTTCTGCCTTCTCATTGGTTGTAAACCCAAACACGTGACTGCCTCGTCACTGTCTGAATGTACAGCCCCCTAGGTCTTAAAAGCATATGTCTCCAATGCTGGCTGTATCCCTGAACACACAGAGATCTATGGGATTAAAGGCGTGTGCCACCACCGCCACACTCTTGCTATGGCTCTAATAGCTCTGACCCCCGGGCAACTTTATTTATTAACATACAATCAAAATCACATTTCAGTACAATTAGATTACCACCACAGATGAGGGGGTTGGGCAATCAACAGAGACACTTATAGTATTAAAATAAATATTTTATTCATATTAAATACTTGGAACTTAAAATCAAATAATACAAAATTAGGATGCTAATAGTAATTAGATTAATGTGTTTTTAATTAAAAACAGACTATTCCAATCAACCTAGAGGTTTTATTAATATTAGAAAATATCTTATCATTACTGAAGGAAGGTATGAATACAATTCATACGCCAATTACACACTCAACTATATTAATTTCTAGTTACAAAAATTAATATACTTATAGACACCACCCACTCCTAAAATAGATTAAAAGAGTGCTAACAGTTCATTTACTATTTTAAAAAAAAAAAAGTGAGAATAAATTATGCTTTTCCCAATATACAATAAAACCTACCCTCCTCATGCTTTTTACTGCACGAGGAGAATGTAGAAAGAGAAACAAGGTATTTAAAAAGCACACCAAAGCTAATAATGTGAATATGCCTCTATAGCAAATTTAACAGAACAGTATTTTCTCTTTGTTCAATCCAACCTAATCCGCTCTGGTTAAAAGCACTTTCTATTTCTTTGTGGTCAAGCATCTTAAAACTGAGTAGCAATCTATCCCCCTTTACTTCTGGGAGAAGTCAAAGACTTGTCCTGCCAAAAGCTATATAGTAGTAGGGTTTGTAAGCCATAGCAGTGTCTGTAGTACAGTTTTTTTTTTTTATTTTGTGAGCACTATTCCTAGCTTGAAAGAAATATAAAAACAAGTCCTACGAATTGGAAAGCAGGCTGCACACCTAACATTAAGTCAAGCTACACAATCACCTCATACCTGAAACTTCTTTAACAAGGCTACCAATAACCACATGAAATACAACAGTTACTTTTTAGACTGTGCCTTATTGACATTAAGCAAAATTTACAATTAATCACTCTCTTGTTTATAGTTCCTTTCTGTGGCAACTCCTCAATTTCTCCATCAGTTCCCTATAGCATAACCACTTTGAATACTGGAGGACCCTAGAATCCATCTTGATTTTTCCTTATGAACTCAACATTTCCCCCTGTGGTTGTATAAACTCCGTTGATGTTCATAAAATGCTGATACTCAAGCAGGGCAGTGAGTGGTGAATGCCTTTGATACCAGCACTTGGGGAGGTGGGAGGCAGATGCAGGCATATCTCTGTGAGTTCGAGGCCAGCCTGGTCCACAGAGCGAGTTCCAGGACAGCCAGGACTACAGAGAAACCCTTTCTCGAAAAACCAAAATAAGTGATATTCAAAAATCTGCATTATCAACTCTAGACTTCTTTCAAAAACCTCAACCCTTTATTATCAAGCCTTACACAGCTCAATAGCCAGATGTTCTAAAAATACTAAAACACCTCCTTTTTCTTCAAAGAATAGATAAAACCAGGAATTTAACATCATTTTGCCATTAACATCTCCCTGTCCTAGAACACTTCACCAAATCTCAATTCTATTAAACAAACAAACAAAACAAACAAACAAAAAAAAAGAGCAGTACGGGAAGGGTTTCAAGACAGTGTTTCTCTATGTACCCCCCTGGCTGTCCTGGAACTCCTTCAGTTGTCCAGGCTGGCCTTGAACTCAGAGACCCACTGCCTCTGCCTCTGGCTCCTAAGTGCTGGGATTAAATGCATGTGCCACCACTGCCCAGCTCCATTAAATTTTCCACACAGTTTTACTTCAGTTTAACCCATATATTTTCTAAATACTGCAATATCCTGTAAATAAAATCATCCCTACTTATGATTCTCTCTAAACCATCATCTGGATACACAAAGCACAATTTTAAAATCCTAAATGTAATCATTGTATTCTGCTTAAATTAAGAATTAGTCAACAGCCAGCAGGACGGCTTGGCCAGTAGGATGGATTAACGGGCAAAGGTGCTTACTGCTCAGATTGGATGACCTGAACTCAATTCCTGAAAGCCACATGGTGGAAGGAGAGAGCCAACCACAGCACAAGTTGTTCGCTAACCTTCACACACAAACACCTTGGGTACATGCCTGCCACACATACATGCATACAAAATAAATGATGTTAATTTTTTTAAAGAGCCAATCAATGGAGCCAGAAATGATGGCATACTCTTATAAACTCAGCCCTTGAGAGGCAGAAGCAGAAGGATCAGGATTTCAAGGTTGGCCTCAGCTGCACAGAGGGCAGAGTCGACTTGAACTACCTACCTAAGGCACGTTCTTATAAATAACAGAGTGCCACAATTTACATATAAACACACATAAATCTCAATACATCCTTTTTCTCCTAAAAGAAAAGTTGGAATTTAACTGAATATTCCTTTTCCCTATATGCTTGAAAGAAATTTCTGTTAAAATATTAACTACCACGCAATAGCACAAAGCCTTGAAGGACAGAAAGTATGTTCTTTTCTATTTTGTACCCCCAATAACCCAGGATAAATCGCTTATTTAAATGTATTTTAAGTTTTTTAAATCATTTTCAAAAAGCTATTTAATTTCTGGATATTTAAAATAAATTATTAAGCCGGGTATGGTGATGCATGCCTTTAATCCCAGCATTCAGGAAGGCAGAGACAGGTAGGTCTCTGTGAGTTTGAGTCCAAACTGGTCGACAAAGTGAGATCCAGGACAGCCAGGACTGTTACAGAGAAAAACCTTGTCTCAAAAAAACAAAAATAAAATGATTAATTTAAAAATAAAATGTAGCAATAACTTCATTTAATAGAGGATATATTATTTTTCTTAATATTAAGGAAGAGTGCTATATGTATCCATAAAAACTAAGCACTTTTAAAAATTAATCTTCTATTTTTGCCACTCTATTTTTTTAGAAATTGGGAAGCAACTGACCATCAGTTTTAATTCATTTTACCTTGATATTAGTTTTCCAGAAACACTTTACAATGTTTCTATAAAACTGCCAAGCGTTTGCTACTCTACCACTTTAACTTGCCTCAGTAGCTACTGAGTGGCTGGTATAGTCCAAATTGAGATGTACACTAAGTATAAAATACATATGGAATGACAAACTCACTGTAGGAAAAGAAGTATTTAGAACTTTGTGTATTAATTACACGTTAAAATATTAATATTTTTAAATAAGATAATTAAATTAATACTAAATTTAATTGCAAGTATTTTTTCACTTCTTCAAATATGCTCCAAAATATACTAAAATTATATTGCTCACATTCATTTCAATCACTAACACAATTCTATATACTCAAATTCACTCTGTAACTACTCTAGATACTATTCTTGAAGAGACTGCTGTTTATTTTGTGCTATTTTCTCAGAAACCCCTTCATGACAATCTTGTCAAAGAAACACGTCAATGTGAAGTAAAAGATAAGAGCAGTAAAAAGCACGAGGAAAGGAAATGAGCAGTCAAAAGGCAGGCACATGTAGAAACACCAAGCAGTCCTTCTCAGGTCATGTGGAAGAATATGCTGCTGGCGATGCATCAGAAATACGTGTGCCGGGTTAGAGAGATGATTAAGTGGTTAAGAGCCCTGGCTGCGCTTTCAGAAGACCCAGGTTCAGTTCTAAGCACCCATATAGGTGGCTCACAACCATCTGTAACTCCAGTTCCAGAGGATCCACCACCATCTTCTGGTGTCCACACCAACTGCATGCACCTCATGTAACAGAGACATACATGCTTTTTATATTTTTATAGAAAGTACATGTATATATACATTCAGGCATTTCAGCAAGCTAAAGAGACATTAAAAATTAAAGCAATATTCAAACAATCAAATGAAACTCTTTGAGCAGTTGGAAAACCAAAAGGCAAAAACAAAAGACAATTCTTAAGAGGGCAAAGAATCAAATCCAGGTCAATTTGGCTCTGAAGATCACACTCTTGGTAATCAATACTTATACCTAAGCAAACTTTAGTGATCATCTATTAAAGTAAAGAATACCTGAAGATATATGCAAAAGAAAAGAAAAGAGAAGCAGAAGCATTGGACATGAAGTAGGTAACAAAATTTTCACAGGAGGACAATGACAGACAGGAAAGCCATCTCTGACGGCCAGTTCCTGAGCTGCAGTTGTGATCATTTCTGCTTTTGGTTAAGATCAAGTACCTTACCTATAGTTATGAAACAAGGGGAACAAGAGAGGACGAACATGCTGAGCTTTGCTCTGATGTAAATTGTTCCAACTGGAAGCTAAAGGGACCATAAGAAAGGCCAACAAGAGCTGCTTAAGAGATGGCTCAGTGGGTAAGGTCACTTATTGCCAGACCGGACAAAACAGACAGTCTAACCAGCACATAAAAAAAGCAATGGTAAAGAGAAACAAGTCAACAGGGGGAGGGGGAGCTTAAGTTTACTAATTCTGCCAACAAAGTGACAAATACCATTTGCCACTTTCTGAACTGGCAGGACACTGCTGTGTGATCTGCTTATCAACTGAACCTGTGAAGAAAAAGTAATGCCATCCAATATACTGAAAACAGTCAGAGAACTCAGAATTTAGATGGCTGTGCACAACTGCAGCTTGGGGTGGAGGTGGGGCTACGGACATGAGAGAAATACAGGCAGATGCCCACTGCTCAGCCTGGCTAGACAACCTGGGAATTCTTGATTCAGTGAGAAACTCCATCTCAAAAGATAAGATGAACAACAATAGTAGAAGACATCCACATTAACCTCTGGATTCTACTGCGCAAATGCACCTACACCACCACATACATGTAATGGACATGTAACAGGTGATCAGAAAGGTGAAGATTTACAGTGCATGGTTAAAAACCACAGGAAATAAAATTTACTTTATTGGGCACTTGGTTTTATAACACTAGCTTAAAGACAAGGAAAGAAAAGAGAAAAATAGCTTCGCAGGGTACATTTATACTGCTGGCCTGCTACTTTGAAGGAATTTTTCACTATTTCCACTATAGCATGTAGTGTCCACTCTTCATATGGAGTGAAATCCTAAAATAATACTATGAATCAGATTAAGTACTCACATTTTCTTCCTTGTATGAATTTCTGGAATGGTCAAATTTGTGGCTCAAATGTTAAAAAATTTGTATTTTAGGGGAATGTATCATCCTCATTCAACATTTCTTTCATACAGCTCCAATCTATATTCCCTTGTCAAATTTCCTTACTGAACTTTGGTTTCATCCCGTTGTTCATGTATTTTTATGAGTCTCTATAAGTCTACCTTGGAAGAAGTCACAGTACCAATGACCAATTCCAATATTCCTTTTAACTTTAAGCTGCCAGCATAACCTCTCATCATCAGAATGATAAATGACAAGTAATCTCATCAATTCTTATAGTTCATATTTTTTCAAGTTGACTGAAGACGAGTAACGGCTAACAGTGCACATGTAGAACATGATATCCAGAAGAAACAGTGACATAATTTCTTAAATTTCTAAAAAGAATTAACTAGATAAACAATCCTCAAAGCAACTGTTGTGTACGAAAGTTATTTTTCTTCCAGATTTAATAGGCATAATCTAAAACATTGTTAAAACTTTAAATCAGTTATTTGTCTAAATATATTTTCAAATTACAGTTTGCTTTAGCAATATATAGTAAATATAGTTAAGCCTGAAGTAGCTGTACTTATATTTCATAAACCTGAAAAAATCGCTTAAAAATTGCTAAACACACACACAGAGACAAGCATAGATTAAAAGATTAATACAGTGCTAAGAAGTAGATAGAAAGCTAACAGGTAAGTTAGAGGTGACAAAAAAAAAAAGAATGACTAAATCATCATCAAAAATTCAGAGACTGAAAATTAAATCTGCTAGGAAGAAGAAAATGTTCCTAAAATGAACATGCTCTTCAGCTGACAAATGACTCAACAGGTCAAGACATTTGCTGTGCAAACCTAGTGACAGAAGCTTAACCCCTGGAATCCATCTAAAGATGAAAGGGGAAAAATCCAACTCCACAAAGTAGTCCTTTGACTTACATGTGTCCTATGCATGCACACACATATACACACACAATATAAATTAAAACTATAATTGAAATGTGTGTGTGTGTGTGTGTATGTGTGTGTGTATGTGTGTGTGTATCAGTTGCATCCATGTAGCAAAAAAAACAGAAAGGAATTATAATGTTATGTATGCATTAAAACTCAAAATTTTTATTAGAATTATAAAAACACTAGTAGAAAAAGAATGCAAACAATACCACTGCAGAATAGAGATAAGTGGGATGGATTGTGAAGCCCCACTACAGAGATGTCTGTCCCCACTATAAGTCTACAGAAAAAAAAGATATCAGGAAGTGTTTAATGCTACTAGAGATGTTATCCTGACCAACATTGAAGAGAATCAGCTTGACCTTCTTCTGTAAAAGACACTGAATGTTATTTAACCATCCCATGAATTGCTCTTTAGAACATGTCAAAAATACTATATACTCAGTATGTCTTCTACAATGGTTTAAAACTTTTCAAGCATAAGAATTTAGAATATGAAAACCTGGAATTTCTGAAAAAGAAACTTTTTTTAGAATGAATACTAATAAAATTAGTGGTTACATATTTTCCCTCAAAAAAACTACAATAAATCGGGTATAGTGGCACATGCCTATAATCCCTCTGCATTCAAGAGGCAGAGGAGGGAGATCTCCTAGGAGTTCCAGGATAGCCAGAGCTACACAGTGAGACCAGGGATGGGACAAGGGGTTGGGGGTGGGAGAGGGTGGGAGCAGCATAGGTACCCAACAGCAAAGATTTTTTCAGACCATTAGGATTATATATCATCTTTTTAATATTAATTTATTGTTGAGAATTTTATATTATTATCTTTTAAGATGAGTAAAGTAACTCTCCAAATTCACATGTGATTTTAAGTAAATACCTAAGTGAATTTAAAACTGCATGAGTAGTACACTTACATCTTTCAGGAGCTTGGTCAATATGCTCTGGACAGAGAAGGAAGAAGTGACTGAAGTCCTGAAAGGTGCCCGCCCCTGCAGCACATGGGTAATGGTACATGTGGGTACATTTCTCTTCACAGCATTTGATAGTGGCTCCAAGGTGGTTGCAAAATGCACATCGCTGGAAAAAGAAAAAAGAGAGAAATTATTTGATAAAACTTTGAAGAAGGGTAAGAAGGAAGAAATAAAGAAATATTTATACCTTACTATTAAGACAACTGGAATCTATTAAAGAACCAGTTAAAAAAAAGGACCAGTTAGAAAAAAAAAGAACCAGTTAAAAATGCTAATCATCTCAGAAACCTAGTTCATTCATATTCTACCAATTGATAATAAAGTTAGTATTTCACTTTTCCGTGTCAAAACCATTAAGCTAAAGTGGCATTTGTTATTGTTGTTGTTACATTGGTAGAACAATTTTTAAAGCAGGTTTAGAAAAGAATGGATATACCTCAGTTGTTACAATGTTTGCCAGGATGCACAAAGCTCTGAGGTTGAAAGCAGCAAGGCTACAAGAGACCTTGTACATGTGTATGTATGAGGTAGAAGTTGGGGGAGATGGCTCAGTGGTTGAGAGTACTTGTTGCTCTTAAAATGAACCAAAGTGCAATTCTCAGTACCCACATTGTAGCCCCAGTTACAAAGCATCTAATAGACACATATGTGGTGCACATAAATGTATCCAGTCAAAACATTCGTAGGCAAAAATTAAAATAAAGAAGTCTTTTTAAATAGAGAAAAAACAGATTTATAGTAGAGGGTTACTATAATATCAGTTTTTGAAAGCCACAAAAATGAGATTATACCTTTTTAGAATTCTTTAAAAAAAAAAAATCAAAAGCTAAGCGTGGTGGCAGGCTTTTAATCCCAAAAATCAGGAGGGCAAAGGCAAGTGAATTTCAGTGAATACCAGACCAGCCTAAGCTACATCACAAGTTCCAGGACACCCTGTGTGTCTCTGTGTTTAATAAACTAGTAAGTCATAAAGTAATGAAAGACCCCTATATGATTAAAGCACAAATAAAAATTTCATAGCCAAGCATGATGGTGGATACCCATCTCTAAGCTAACAATCAGAGAGCTGAGGCAAGAATATGGAGAACTAAAAGACAGCTTGGACTACATAATGAGACTGTCTCAGAAACCTTGGTGGTATTGGGGAGGTAGTAGTGATAATGATGACAATAATAGGGGAAAAAACCTACAACTTAACTAGAGCATTTAGTTTCTAGTTCTATACAAAAACTGGGAATTACTTCCTTTCCCTTTCAATCTCTTACACGTAGTAAAAAATAAAGCAAAAGATGAATATGTAAGAAGTCACCCCAAATTATCTCATATTTTACTTATTCTATTTCCACTGTGAGAATTTTTTTAGCTCCTACTCCATAGATTGTAAAGCAGAGAGCTGTCTACCTGGCACCATACATCTACCTCAGCATTTATGTCTTTACACAATTTTTTTCCATGCTAGTCCAAGATCTTGGAGTGAAGGCACCAAACAACATTTTATATATAATATAAATAACATAAATATAATATATATAAAAGCAGAAACACACACACACACACACACACACACACACACACACACACACACACACACACACACACACATACAAAGCTTTGACACAGAAAGGCCTAGTAAACACAGGCTCATTCTTATACACCAAACAGACTTCATTTTGGTAACAGTGTTCCTAAATGTGGCTCATAAAAAGCCTAGCTGAAACAACTAAACCCTCATTTAACAGAGGAAAGTGGACTCTTAAAATATTATTATATGCCCCATAATAATGCACCCAATCTATATTCTCCAATTCAGAGAATAACAGCTTTTTAATTATAATTATTTTCAGCATTTTTCTATATAACTAATATTATCATACTATTGAACATTTCCTCATTATCATCAGTTCACTACAGTAAATACTGGAAGAAAATTGCAATGTCTCCTATTCAATTTGAATTCAACTCCAGAAACTGCTGAATATTGCTAATTATACTTGTCACACTTTAATTTTATGCAATGTCCAAAAACAAACAAACTATACAAATTGTAATTCTGTTTTTATACTTAGAAGTATTACTTTGTGAAAGACAGAAAACAAAAAACAAAGTTTCATTTCTTTTTATTGATATAAAATATAGTAACCAACTGTTTCTAAATGAGTTGTATTTTTATAAGACTTTCCAAGGAACCTAGCTTTCTTTGGTATATTAATAGACTCAGGATTATCCATTGAGAAGCCACTGAGTCTACATATCCCACAAAAAGTCCAAGAAAATGTTAATCAAAGAAAGTACAATCAATTTGAAGAAAAAATTATAATAACTCACTGACATAACAAAAATATTTTCTGGCAAATTCATCCCTTATTTTGATATCCCTTATATGGCAAGCTGTGCAGAACCGTCTGCATAAAAAATAATTTTGGGCCGGGCGGTGGTGGCACACGCCTTTAATCCCAGCACTCGGGAGGTAGAGGCAGGCGGATCTCTGTGAGTTCGAGGCCAGCCTGGTCTCCAAAGCGAGTTCCAGGAAAGGCGCAAAGCTACACAGAGAAACCCTGTCTCAAAAAAAAAAAAAAAAAAAAAAAAAAAAAAAAATTTTGGCAAATAAATATTGGTTTAGTGTAAGTGCATCATAAGGAAAAATGTATTTTAAATTGATCCTTTTCCCAAACTCTAAGTCATTTTAGAAACACCCATCAATGAAAAAAACTTATCTGACATTAGATATTCTAATATGAAAAGTTTATTACAATTTAGTACACTAATTTATGCTATAAAGGTATAAAGAAAAAAGAAACACAGAACTGTACTAAAGTGAGCCTTTCAAGCCCATCTGCTAGAATTATATAGTTAATAAAGAATATCTGACGTTGAATGAAAATGTGACACACAAATGGTAGAATGTCTTTCTAAATATAAAAATTAGCTGGGAAACTACAGAAAATAACAATGATAGAATAATTTTCACATGCAAATTCTCTATTGTCAACGCTCATGAACCATACCTATGCATGACAGCACATTTCCAGAACCCCAGCACTCAGGATGATAAACCATGCATTTAAGACTAACTTGGATTACAATACACAGTGACTTCCAGGGCCAGCCTGGGCTAGAAACATTGTCTTGAAAAAATGTAAATGTAAAAAAGTAAATGTAAAAAAAAATTGCTTACTTCTCCTTTTCTATTTTGCATAATCATTAAAGAAAATAGAGATAAATAAGCAAAAATATTGTGTAATAATTTGGTATTACTACAAAAACAGATTTTAAAAGTCAGTGAAAGTCTCTATTAGTAATTGTGTAAATGAGTCTTATTATAAAATGTACTTCCAAAACTTAAACTCAATGATGACATCCAAAATACATCTACAGCACAAACTGACACAGAACAACAAGAAGACTAAAACTGTGGCATAGGAGGCTGGAGAGAGATGGCTCACTAGTTAAGATCTCTGGCTGTTCTTGCAGAGGGCCGGAATTCCATTCCCAGCACCCACATCAACAGATCATAATCAGTCCAGTTCCAGGAGATTCAACACCTATTTCTGGCATACAATAGAAACACAGACATATATAAAGACAAAACCCACATACAAATAAAGTAAGTTTAAAATAAATTTAAAAAATTTAAAGCTGTGTCATAAACAAGAAGTTCAAAAACATTCTAAAATGTGTTTACTATATGTCAACTATGAAAACACATTTTAGGCTAAGTGCTCTAAAAAATATCAATTATCACTAATGGTTCCATAATCCCGTGAATGTATGTGTGGTGTATGTAGTTCACATATGTGTGCATATATGTTCAAAGAGAAAGTGAGGGCTACAGTTGACCCTTGACATTTTCCTTGATTACTCTCTGGAATGAAGAGTTTACTAATTCCAGTTAGTCTAGCTAGCCTGCTTTTGCCCCTGGAGTGTTGACATTATAGGAGGATACTATGCCTCCTAGCTTCTATTTTAATTCTAGAGATCTGAATTTTGGTCCCAATGCTTGAATCACAAGTGACTTACCCACTGAGCCACCTCTCCAGGCCCCTAAATTATTTTTAACCTTCATCAATCATATCTACTAGTCATTGTCACTAATATTCTTACAATATAGTAATAAAGAGCATAGATGAGCATTGAGGAATATAGCATTTGCCTAGCATACAAAAGGACGTCTGTTCAGTACCCAAGGGTAGGTTTGGAGGATGAGGAAGTTGGTATATGATTGTAATCCCAGCTACCCCTGAAGCTGAAGCAGCAAGATCACAGTTTTGAGGTTCAAGTACAGGCTGGGAGAAAGTTAGTAAGAGAGGGTGAGAGGAGAGAAAAACTAAAGACAATTACATGGAAATTTGATTCAGAAGGTCAATCAATAAATGTTCCACAAGAACACAAGAAAAAAGTAGGTCATAATCAAAGACATTATTCTAGTTGAAATATTATGATACCTAAATAAGAATTAACATTGAAGCATAATTCCAACTTAACACACAAGAAACCTAAAATATAGTCTTTATGTCATTTTCACAAGTCTTTGCATTCCTACAAAAGTTCCCAGGCTTAATCTCTGTCACAGTTTTTCTCTGAACTTCCTAGAGATCAGCTTCAAACTAAAACAGCCCATGTTGAAGAACAGCAAAATTTTAAGATAACAAGGACAAGTGGAAACTTTAGAGAACACATACAAACAAGACAGAAGAAAAGATTATTTCCAATTAACAGTATCAAGGAATAGCAATACTGGATGAAAAGGAGGAAAACAAGTATCTGTAAAACATTACCTGCAGGCTTGGAATACAGTTCAATGGTACACCTATTACCTAGCATGTTAAAGCAATAGCCTAATTCCCAATATGACACTTTAACTTTTCCAAAATTGTATAATGTTTCATACGTTCATATATACTCTATGCACAAAAACACATAATATAAGTTGTGCGTGTCTGTCTGTCTGTGTGTTTGTGTGCAGGAACACAGGCACACATGTTAGGCACACTGGCAGCTTCAATTCAAGAGAGAAAATAGCTGGGGTGTGATCATTGATAAATACTATCTAAAACTGCAGCTATAACTATATCGATAACAGAAAAAATAGAATTCAAACTAAGATCAGAGAATAGGTAAAAGGTAACAGTGGATATTAGCATAACTCTTTATACATTATAAATGTAAAATAAGAACATTATTAAGGCTTATGAATGTAACAAATATCTTCAACATACAAAAAGGATTGGAAATATGTGCATAAAATGAGACTTTAATATAGCTGCCAAACCGAGAGGTTAAGTAGACATGAAATAAAGAACTTAATAACAAGCAAGTGTGATTCAATACTCACAAAAACATACAGATACACACAGATGCACATAAAATTCTCAAAGTATTATTACATATATGAACATAAATAAATGCCCAATATACAAAAGAACATATATTTTCTAGGGCATATTTAGTAATAAAATAACTATGTCCTGTGACCTACAACAAAAACTAGAAACTTATTAAAGATAAATTCTATATCCACTTACTGGAAACTTTTAAATCTTTTAAAAAACACTTTTAAAAAACACTTTTAAAAAACAGTGGGGTTTTTGTTTTCTTCAAATCACAGGGCTGGTAAGACTGCTCTTCAGGCAAGGCTGATTGCCATCAAGTCTGATGTCCTCCTGAGCTCAATCTCCTGGAACCTACATGGTGGAAGGAGTAAACAAGCCAACTTCCACAAGTTGCCCAGTGCCCTCACCTCACACATGTGTTGCTTTCTTTCTCTCTCTTTCTCTCTCTCCCCCTCTCTCAATGTAAATTAAAGACCAAAATAGGAAAAATTCTTGCAATGATAGAGGGAAGTCAACATCTTTGAAATGATAGCAAGCACGGTAGTTTAAAAAGTTTGAAAATACAAACCCCTAATTCTGAAGAAACAAACTGAAACTAAATCTTAAAATTCAAGGTGATAAATCAGGCAGTGATGACACACCCCTTTAATCCCAGCACTCAGGCAGAGGCAGGCCAATCTCTAGAGGTCTACAGAGTGAGTTCCAGGACTGCCAGGGCTAAACAGGGTTTCCTCAATATTTAGGCAGGCAAACAAATAAGGCAGATAAAAATTTATGCCTGAGATTTGTTCTCTAAGAAAGAAAACATTCATTAATACTTTGTTTAGGAAAATGCTTATAAACTGAAATTGAAATGTTTCAAATTAAAGCCAACCTATCTAATCATTTTATGAGCCAGCCTGAAGTAAGGATTGTGTCAATGATGGTGATCACTCTAATCTGTACACTGCTAAATACACATTTCTGATTGAACTATCTACTTTGGGGTGGGACAGGGAGTTAGAAGGACTAGAGAGAACCGGCTTGGCCAATATTACAGAGGATCCAAGTTCACTACCCAACATCCACATGGCAGCTCACAATTGACTTTAACTCAGCTTCCAGAGGATCCAATGCCCTCTTCTGATCTCCTTAGGCACTACATCATATGGTGCACAGATATACCTGCTGGTAAAACACCATACATATAAAATAAAACAAAAGTTATAAAATAAAAGAGCACTAAAGTAACATCACAAAGTCAACATGGAAAATAGTAAGAGCAAGATTCTTCTCCTGCTAGCCATTTTCCCTTTCTGATCCAACCTCATCCAAGCTGTCACAATAAACTTTCTTGAAGGTTCCTTGATATACTAATGGGATCCAAATTCCTCAACATGGAAGTAGGTAGTATTGTCAACCTCCCTGCATTACTGGCAAACTCAAGATTCCCCTAATCCAGATACTTTGAATATGATAAGATACGATGTGAGATTGCATAACAAAGAAACTTTTTACAGACATGATTAAGGCCACTAATTGACTCATTCTGAGCTAATTAACTAAGATAGACTCCCCAAACCCAATCACTTTCTAAAGATAAGAGTTTTCTTCTCCAAATAAAAAGCAGGAGTCAATGCCAGGCATTATGGCACACATCTGTGATACCAGCACTTGGGAGGCAAGAAGCAGGCAGATCTCTGAGTTTGATGACAGCCTGGTCTATAGAGTGAATTCCAGGATCGCCAGAGCTACACAAAGATCTACCCACCTTTGCTTCCTAAGTGCTGATCAAAGGTGGGCACCACCATACGGGGCCAGGCCTATCCACTTCTTGATTTGGCCTTCCGAGGCCCTAAACAGTTAATCATGTGGATACTTCTGGCCTAAATAATCAGATACTATATAAAAACCTTAGGGTTATGCTAATTTGTTATACAACAGTGGGTAACGAAAACACTTCAAAGCCCTCCTTGTTTTAATTTCTTTCAAATCAGGGTTAGATTTTTAAATTTTTACTTATATTACAATGTTTTTACTTACACCATGAGTAACTGATGGGAAATAAATTAGCTAAGAGCTGGGATGTAGCTCAAGTAGTAGATTTGTGTATCGAACACAAAACCCTGAGTGAGACCCATCCTTAGCACCACCACATTAAACAGGAACAGTGCACACATATGCAAAATCAGCACTCCAGAGCTGGAGGCAGGAGGATCATAAATTCAATATTATCTTCAACCCCATAGCTATAAGGCCAGCCCAAACAATAAGAGAACCTGCCACAAAATAAAACAAAAATAAGAAAAAAGATTTGGTAGGTTTTCATAGATAACATAGGAGAAACATATATTCTAAGACTACAAATGTGCCCTCTACTATTGAGTCATAGGTATACTAAGTTCTCCAGCTGGGCAAAAGTGTGTGTGTCTTTTCAGATAACTAGTCCCTTAATAGTTATACCATTTAACACTACTGTGGTGGCTTGAATGAGAATGCTTCCCACAGGCTCATACTTTTGAATGTGGTTCCCAGTTAGGTTTCAAAAGACCACGTCAGGTCTAGTTTCACTCTCTCTGCACTCTACCTTTGTATCAGGATGTAAGCTCTCAGCTATTGCTCTAGCATCATGCCTACATACCAGCTGCCTTGCTCCCCACCATGATGGTCATGGATTCATCCTCTGAAATTATAAGCAAGCCCCCAAATAAATGCTTTTCTTTTATGATTTGCTTCAGCCATAGTGTCTCTGTACAGCAATAGAACAGTAACTAATACATCTGTAAATAAAAACATTAATAAATCTGACTATGTAGAAAATCTTTCCGTATGATAAAATCACCTATCACAGCCAATTTAAAAACACAAAAAGTAGCCGGGTGGCGGTGGTGGCGGCGGCGGTGGCGGCGGCGCACGCCTTTAATCCCAGCACTCAGGAGGCAGAGTCAGGTGGATCTCTGTGAATTTGAGGCCAGCCTGGGCTACAGAGAAGTTCCAGGAAAGGCGTAAAGCTACACAGCAAAACCATGTCTCGAAAAACAACAACAACAACAAAAAAAAAAAAACACCTATCTCAGAGAAAATCAAATGTCAACAAATAACAATATTTGAATTACAAATGTCAAAGAATGTACAACAACAAAATTTACAGGTTATAAAAATAAACATGAGCTGGGTGGTGGTGGCGCAAGCCTTTGAAACCAGTACTCAGGAGGCAGAGACAGGCGGATCTTTGTGAGTTCGAGGCCAGCCTGATCTACAGAGTGAGTTCCAGGAAAGGCACAAAACTACACAGAGAAACCGTGTCTGGAAAAAAAAAAAAAAAAAAGAATTCTTATAAAAGGCCAGGCGGTGATGGCACACGGCTTTAATCCCAGCACTCGGGAGGCAGAGCCAGGCAGATCTCTATGAGTTCAAGGCCAGCCTGGGCGACCAAGTGAGTTCCAGGAAAGGTGCAAAGCTACACAGAGAAACCCTGTCTTGAAAAACCAAAATAAATAAATAAACATAATTTAAACTAAAATAATGACACTTTATTAAAGTTCATAATTTAAGGAAGGCAAATATTTGGCCAACAATGGATGGTTTAATCAACCTTATTATTATTGCAAGCAATTGGGCAGAACATTGCATACAGAGTTTATTAAGTTTGTGTGTGTTAGTATGAGAATGTACAAGCCATGAAGCACATGCAGAACTCAGTGGACAACTTTGTAGAATCAATCAGTTCTCTCCTTTCACATTATGTGGGTTCTGAGGGTCAAATTTGGGTTGCCAGGCTTGAGGAACAAGTTCCTTTACTTGCTGAAGTACCTCGCCACTTTAAAAGAGAGAACTCACATTGGACCTTCTTCTGACTCTCAGAACTCAATCTGCATAGAAAGCTACTTCTATCTACAAGCAACTAGCAACAACTAGCAGATAGTCCCTATAGCACCAAGTATCTGCTGAAGCTTTATGTGCCTCCTATGCAGTCGAGATCCCATCTATGAGAGTCTTTCATCTTCAGGACCAGTCAGTACCAGAACTTTAAACCACAGTGCCACCTGCACTTTCGCTGAGAGACTAGACAAAAATCTCCTCTCAAAGCCATTACCTTGAGACTTCAGCTGAAAAATATTCCAATTTCCAACCAATGCCCCTTAGGACCTAGGCAAGAACCCATTTGGTTTTGGCAGCATGGTTGCCGAGTTGGCATCACTAACAGGCTTAAGGGCCAGCTGGCCCAAACAAGTAAAATGATACTTTCTGAGAGCCAACCTGGGTCTGCCTAAGGGCCTTAGCAACAGCAGCTGAAACATGATCTGGAGATGACCTGGACCAATGAAAGGCAGTCATGTCACACCAGCAGATGCATATTCATCAGACCACTCTCCAGGGTGGGGTGGAGGGTATATATGGCTTGCCTTTTTCCTGAATAAACTGAGCATGTTGTTTCGACATTCTCCCAGAGTCTGTGTCATTGACTTTGCACCTACTTGGCCCCCTCCCCCAAAGGCAACAATAGCACAGGACCCTGCTACACTGGCATCACACACACTCACACTATAGGAATGAGGAACTACTCCATTAATTGACCTCCAGGTCCAGAACCAGAACTAGCAGCTGCTATGGGATGTCTTTCTATATGTTGTAAATATGTGTGGCTCCCATTGGATGATAAATGAAGCCGTACTGGCCTTCAGCAGGTCAGGATGGAGCCAGGAAGGAAAATACAAAAGAGATAGTAAAAGAAGAAGGTCAGAGTCCTGGAGACACAGGCCTGTCTGTCACCAAAGGAGCAACAAGATACCAGCAGATCAGCCACGTGTCTACATATAGATAAAGATGAATGAGTTGAATTAAGTTGAAAGAGCTAGCTAATATAGCTGAAGCCATAGGCCATACAGTTTGTAATTAATATAAGCCTCTGAGTGATTATTTTATAAGTGGCTGAAGGATGGTGGGTGGGAGAGATTTCTCCTGAGGCAGGGCCAGGTGGGACACAGAGAAACTTCCATCTACGACCATCAATTACAAACAACATCTGAGCCTGTGATCCATCCCATACTGCATGCACCTGAAGACAGTCCTGCCAACATATCCTACCTCCAGGACCACAACTACAAGCACCATATATCCAAGTGTGACTTGTATCCAGGGAAGGACACTGCAGCAACCTACGTTAGAACTACAATTATTGTAGACAAAATCCTCTACATTTTATTAATTCAGAACCATGACAATTCTGGCACCATGGATCCAAGTATCTCTTAAGCTTGGGCTGAAGGACACTGCTCCATATTCTGCTATACAGGGACAGCAATAAATGCATAAACAGGCCAATGCCACGGGAATTACATTCAACAAGACCTGAGACCACACTCCTGTGCAAGCTCATATCTATTGAAAGTTCTTTAAGGCATGGTGGTCTGATAAGATACACTAACTAAACAAGTGAAAGACCTTTTTGATAAGAACTTTAAATCTCCATTAAGAGACCATTTCCTAAATAAAACACCGACAGCACAGACCCTGAGCACAACCATTAATAATAGGGACCTCTCGAAACTGAGAAGCTTTTGCAGGGCAAAAGACACAGTCAATAAGACAAAAAGACACCCAACAGATTGGGAAAAGATCTTCACCAACCCCACATCTGACAGAGAATTGATCTCCACAATATATAAAGAACTCAAGAAACTAGACATCAAAGCACTGAACAGTTCAATTAAAAAATGGGCTAAAGAGCTAGACAGAGAATTCACAAAACAAGAACTACAAATGGCTGAAAGACATTTAAAGAAATGCTCAACATCCTTAATCATCAGAGAAATGCAAATCAAAACGACTCTGAGATACCACCTTACACCTGTTAGAATGGCTACGATCAAAAACACCAATGACAACCAATGTTGGAGAGGATGTGGAGCAAAGGGAACACTCCTCCACTGTTGGTGGGAATGTAAACTTGTACAGCCACTATGGAAATCAGTATGGCGGTTTCTCAGAAAATTAGGAATCGAACTACCTCAAGACCCAGCCATCCCACTCTTGGGCATATACCCAAGGAATGCTGATTCATACCATAAAGATACATGCTCAGCTATGTTCATAGCAGCACTATTTGTAATAGCCAGAACCTGGAAACTACCTAGATGCCCGTCAATGGAAGAATGGATGAAAAAAATGTGGTACATATACACAATGGAGTACTACTCAGCAGAGAAAAACAATGAAAGCATGAAATTTGCAGGCAAATGGATGGAACTAGAAAAAATCATCCTGAGTGAGGTAACCCAAACCCAGAAAGACAGTCATGGTATGTACTCACTCATTGGTGGATTCTAGATATAAAATAAAGAACAATCAGACCACAACCCATAGAACCATAGAGGCTATATATATATAGCATGGAGGTCCCTAGGACGACTGTGGAATATAATAAATTTCAGTTTTACTCAATTATTAAAAAAAAATAGCCAAATGAATGGAAACACATGAACTATGAACCAAAGGCTGAGGGGCTCCCAGCTGAATCAGGCCCTCTGAATAGCTGAGACAGTTGATTGGCTTGATCAGTTTGGGAGGCACCTAGGCAGTGGGACCAAGTCCTGTGCTCATTGCATGAGTTGGCTGTTTGAAACCTGCCGCTTATGCAGGGACACTTGGCTTAGTCTGGGAGGAAGGGACTGGACCTCCCTGGACTGAGTCTACCAAGTTGATCACAGTCCTCGGGGGAGGAATTGTCCTGGAGGAGGTGGGAATGGAGGGTGGGCTGGGGGTAAGGGGAGGGCGTGGGAAGGGGGAGAATAGGGGAACCCATGGCTGATATGTAGAACTGAATGGTATTGTAAAATAAAAAATATATATCACAAAAAAAAAAGATACAGGAGGTTATTCCAAATTTTTGTATATGTTAAGATTTGTTTTGTGTCCAAGCATGTGGTCAATTTTTGAGAAGGTTCCATGAGGTGCTGAGAAGAAGGTATATTCTTTTGTGTTAGGATGGAATGTTCTGTAGATTTCTGTTAGGTCCATTTGAGTCATAACATCTGTTAGGTCCTTTATTTCTTTGTTAAGTTTCAGTCTGATCTCCACAGTATATAAAGAACTCAAGAAACTAGATATCAAAATACTGAATAGTCCAATTAAAAAATGGGCTAAAGAGCTAAACAGAGAATTCACAAAACAAGAACTACAAATGGCTGAAAGACATTTAAAGAAATGCTCAACATCCTTAATCATCAGAGAAATGCAAATCAAAACGACTCTGAGATACCACCTTACACCTGTCAGAATGGCTACGATCAAAAACACCAATGACAGCCAATGTTGGAGAGGATGTAGAGCAAAGGGAACGCTCCTCCACTGTTGGTGGGAATATAAACTTGTACAACCACTGTGGAAATCAGTATGGCGGTTTCTCAGAAAATTAGGAATCGAACTACCTCAAGACCCAGCCATCCCACTCTTGGGCATATACCCAAGGAATGCTGATTCATACCATAAAGATACATGCTCAGCTATGTTCATAGCAGCACTATTTGTAATAGCCAGAACCTGGAAACAACCTAGATGCCAGTCAACGGAAGAATGGACGGAAAAAAATGTGGTACATATACACAATGGAGTACTACTCAGCAGAGAAAAACAATGAAAGCATGAAATTTGCGGGCAAATGGATGGAACTAGAAAAAATCATCCTGAGTGAGGTAACCCAAACCCAGAAAGACAGTCATGGTATGTACTCACTCATAAGTGGATTCTAGATATAAAATAAAGAACAATCAGACCACAGCCCATTGAACCATAGAGGCTATATATATAGTATGGAAGTCCCTAGGACGACTGTGGCTTATAATAAATTTCAGTTTTACTCAATTATTGAAAAAAAAATAGTCAAATGAATGGAAACACATGAACTATGAACCAAAGGCTGAGGGGCTCCCAGCTGGATCAGGCCCTCTGAATAGCTGAGACAGTTGATTGGTTTGTTCAGTTTGGGAGGCAACTAGGCAGTGGGACCGAGTCCTGTGCTCATTGCATGAGTTGGCTGTTTGAAACCTGCAGCTTATGCAGGAACACTTGGCTCAGTCTGGGAGGAAGGGACTGGACCTGAATGGACTGAGTCTACCAGGGTGACTGCAGTCCTCGGGAGAGGATTTGCCCTGGAGGAGGTGGGAATGGGGGGTAAGCTGGGGTAAGGGGAAGGTGTGGGAGTGGGGAGAATAGGGGGACCCGTGGCTGATATGTAGAACTGAATGGTATTGTAAAATAAAAGAAAAAAAAAGAAAATTCTTACAATTACCTTCATAAACAGTGTAATCTAGACTACTGAGACACTAACAATGACTACATACACAAGAATAAAACAGGGTTACACTTTTGAACTCATCTATAACCAAAGAACCTACTCAACTAGCACACTAGATCTCACCTAAACAAAAAAGTATTTTCCTGTAAAAGCTAGGCCTCAAAATGGGAACAACAACTATTGCATCAAGGAAGGATCACAAGAAAAAAAAATACTCTAGCAAAATAACTGTTAAAGAAAAAGACATGCAAGAAATACAGTATGATACTTCCAAAGAAACACATTAATTCTCCAACAATAGATCCCCACGGAGAAGTAATCCATGAAATGTCTGAAGAAAGACTCAAAACTAAGTAAGAAGGAACAAAAACTTTCACCACTGAAACAAAAAAATACAACCAAGAGCAACCACAATAGAATGAACCACTGAAAACAAACAATGCCTGAAATGCTGAACAAGTGTGTTGAGGAAAGAAGAAATGGAAAGGAGGGAAGGGAAAAAGAGGCAGGCAGGGAATGAACAAAGACTATGAGTTGTGGGACTCATACCCATTGAACCAATATTCATAGTAAAGAAATTCCAACAGGAGAAAATGAACAAGGCTCTGAAACGTGTTTAGTGAAATAAGAGCTGAAAACCTGCAGTCTTCAAAAAGATAAACACATCAGAACTTCCAGAGTAAAAAGACAACTGGAGAAGTTGGTGAGACTGTGACTCCTCCAACATTGTGGAACACAATCAAAAGAAGGTCAGTTTTCTTATTCTCTAAGTATTAGTATGCTATTATGCAAGGCTGAGCTAATCTGGGGCCCTGAGAATAAAGAACACATCACAGAACCTGAAGTCAACCCACCAAAGTCTCAGGGTGAGAGAGCTATAAGGGACAGCTGTGTAAAGGGGAGACAGCCCAGCTATTTAATAACACCATGTAAAGAAGATCATTTACCACAATCAAGCTGATTTCATTCCAAGGATACAAGGATGCTTCAACATAAATCAATAAAATTTAGTGACAAAAAAGAAAGAGAAAGAAAAACCTGATTACATAAAGAAGTACTGAAGGCCTTTGACACATCCGTTCATGACAAAAATCACTGAAGAATCTGGGAAGAGACCAACATATAAACAAGACACCATTACTGAACAGGGGAAAATTAAAATATTCTTCAAAATCGGGAATGAGACAAGACTTCTTCCACTTTTATTCAATATAGAGCTTAAAGTCTTTCTTGGCTATGCCATAAGAAAAGAGAAAGGAAGAAGAAATACAAATAGGAAAGAAGTAAAATGAATGATCCCTATTTCCAGATGTTATGTGTTACACTTAAAAAAAAAAACACTGGACAACCAGATGCTTTTGTAGATCTGATAAAACACTTTCAGCATTTCAGCAAAGTAGCAATACATATGTTGATGATGGAGGGTAAGTAGAGACAGGACAAAAAAAAAAGTTGGTCTATGTATCAAGTTCTAAGCCAGGAGGGGCTACATAATGAGACCATGGGTTTGGGAGGTGGTTGATTTAACTAAAATTCATATATGACGGCTTTTTAAAAAATGGAAAAACAAAGGATGATGAACAACTTCTTCAACGACAGCTTAAAACACTGTGAAAAGAAACTGAAATGGTGCCAGAAAACAGAAAAAGCATCCATGCTCATTCAGTGGTAGATACTGTGAAAATGGCAATATTACCAAAAGCGGCCTATAGATGCAATCTCCATCAAAATTCCATTAACATTCTTCACAGAACTAGAATAACAATGCTGTAATTCAAGGGACTAATCATGTCTCATAATGAAATAGAAACTAATGAAAGTCACCACTGAAAGACCTTAACCCTTTAGGCGTACACCCCCCAAGTCCCAGGAGAATAAGTAACTAAAAAGAAAACTAGTTCCAAGGGCAACCTGACTCAGCCATTATTCAACCACCCCTGCCACAATGTAACAATGTAAAGAGATTTCTATTAAGAGATGCGCTCAGCTGTTACTAAGATAGTTGCAAGTGTTCCAGGAAGGACCACTGTGACCTTTGTGTAAACCTCACTACCGCCCTGATACCCCCCCTTGAGGTTTCAGGAAAAATGTGCATACGGACATGACTGTACCCACTCTGTGATCACCTTGTGATCAGGCCATGAAATTGTATGGGAATTGTAATCTTATGGCTTTTGTGGGTTTTTCCTTTAAAAGTACCTGTGTGACTGTAGTGTGATGTGACTCTTGCTCTCTGGATCTGAGTTTGCACGACTTTACAGCCGCAATAAACCTCTTGCTGTTGCATCAACCGAACTGGAGTCTAGGTTCTAGGGGTGCCCACTCGAGACCCTAGATTTTGGGGTCTAACAACCACCATATGACTGATCAGACCTGTAAGAAATGTCTAAATGTGTTCTAATTGGAAACAAAAGGACAAGTCACACTCCAGAGGCACAGGCAGGAGGATCTCTGTGATTTCAAGGACGGCCTGGTCTACAAAGCTAGTTCTAGGACAGCTGGGGCTACACAGATAAACCCTATCTCGAAAAACCAAAAATTAAAAAAAAAAAAAAAAAAAAGGTGGGGGGAGAAAAAATAAACAAAAAGACAGTAGATGCCATCATGAAAACACACAATATATAAAACTGACTAGAAATTATACACATGAAAGAAAAGAAAAGAAACTGCCAGGCAGTGGTGGCACTGGTCTTTATTTAATCCCAGCACTTAGGAGGCAGAGGCAGATGGATCTCTGTGTTTTTGAGGCCAGCCTGGGCTACAGAATGAGTTCCAAGAAAGGCCCAAAGCTACACAAAGAAACCCTGTTTCCCCCCAAAAAAAATAAATAAATGAACCAAAAAATATATAGAAAGAAAGAAAAGAAAGAGAAGAGAGAGAGGGGGGGAGGGGGGAAGGAGAGGGAGAGAGAGGGAGAGAGAGGGAGAGAGGGAGAGAGAGGGAGAGAGAGGGAGAGAGAGAGAGAGAGAGAGAGAGAGAGAGAGAGAGAAAGGAAAGAAGGAAAGAAGGAAAGAAGGAAAGAAGGAAAGAAGGAAAGAAAGAAAGAAAAAGAAAATTAACTACTCCTATGAAACTACTGAAAGGTGGAAAAGAATAAACAACACAAAGCACAAAAACACAAAAGCACAGGAGGAATTCCACACTAACCAATAATAACCTTGGATGGAAATATATTAAATTCACCAGTCAAAAGCCTTAAACTGGCCAGAATGAATGAATGAATGAATGGGGTCCCAGTGGATATATACTATATAAGAAAATTATTTTACTGGAAAAAGGATCACATAAAATGAAAAGGAAGTGTTAGACAAAGATAAACCTCATCAGCAAAGAGAAAAGTTACCAGGGGTAAAAAAAAATACACTCACCTCATACAATAAAGAGTTTACATCAAAAACCATAAAGAAAAAAGAGGGTTAGGAATGCGCTACAGAATATTCCTTTACACTGTATGAATATATGTTGCTCTGATTGGTTCAATAAGGAAGCTGACTGGCCAATAGCTGAACAAGGCTAGGCAGGAGAGCCAGACTAGGAGAACGCTGGGAGGAAAAAGGGCTGAGTCGAGTCGTTGATCAGACACAGGACAAGTCACACACACAAAATGGGATAGAGGTAAAAGCCATGAGCCTCAGGCAATACATAGACTAATAGATATGGGTTAAGTTGTAAGAGCTACTTAGTAACAAACTTGAGCTATTCACAAAGCATTTATAAATAATCTTTACTCTCCATGTTGGTTATTTGGGAGCAGGCAGTCAGCACAGGGAAGTCTCTTGTGGATAAAGTGTTGGCTGTGTAAGCATGAGGACCACAGATTGGATCCTCAGGACCCAAATGAAAGCTAAGCAGGCTTAAGGACCAGCCTGTAATTCCAGTGCCCAAGAGATAAAAAAAAAAAAAAAAGGATGCCCTAAGAGCAATCTTACTAGCTAGATTAGGAGAATCTGTGCTCGCTGGGTCCAGTGAGAGGTAAATACCTTCTGTCAACTTCTGGTCTATACATATAAACTATATAAATGCACACACACACACATACACTAATTAATATACATAAACACACTCACTCCACATATACATGTAAAAAAGGCCAGTATATACTGGTGAAATGAACACAGTATATTCTAGCCTCAATCACGTGCCAGGTCACAAGTAAAATCTCAATAATTTTTTAAAAACTACAATCAGATTTTGTATCTTTTTTAAGCAACAATAGAATGTAACTAAAAAAATCAACAGAAAGGATCACAGAAAACATACAAGTACATGGAAATAAATAATGGTTATAAATGACCAATGAATAATGAAAAACATTAAAAGGAAAATTAAATTACTGAAAACAAATGAAAATTAAAAAACTTGAGGGAGACAGAAAATGCAGTACTAAGAGGAAGGTTTGCAGTAATAATACAAAACAAAACAAAAAACCAAAAAACTATTTCTTGGAGCTGGAGAAATGAGGTCCCAGTTCCCAGTAACAACTTCAGGTGGCTTACAACCAGCTCTTTAAATCCAGCTCCAGGGGATCTGATGCTTTCTTTTCTCCTCTATTGGCACCTACACATCTATGGCATACACGCATGGGCCTCCCTCCCCACAAGAACACAGACAAACACAGAGAGACAGAGACCAAGTGGGGTGGAGAGAGAGAGAGAGCTATCCCAAATAAACAACCTGATAATGTACATCAAGGAGACAGATAAACAAGAACAAAACAAAAACGATGAAAAGTAGAAAAAAAAAATGTTACAAAGACCAGAGGATATGTAATAAAAATATACATAAAACCAATGAAACAGTAGGTAATTTTTAAGGGCAAATAAAGCTAAAAAACATTACAGCCAATTAATGTTAAAAAAGAGAGAACATGCCTCTCGTTGGTGGTGATGGTGGTATATACCTTTAATCCCAGCACTCAGGAGACAGAGACAGGTGGATCTCTGAGTTCGAGGCCAGCATGGTCAACAAAGTGAGTTCCAGGACAGCCAGAGCTGTTTCACTGAGAAACAAAACAAAACAAGCAAACAAGGAGCCTATTTAGTATGGGCAAAATCTTAGCAAGAGCAATCCAAACAGAGAGAAACTGAAGAGGAAGAGCTCAAATTATCTATGCTTGTTGATGACATGATTTTAAGTAGTAATAGCTAAATGCATCATCAAAATTTGTTGAAGCTGGTAACTACATTCAGCAGTGTTAGTATACAAAAGAAGCATTCAGTGCAGGCAGTATAGTAGCTCAACTGTTACAGTGCTTCCCAGCATGCACGAGGTCCTGGGTTAGATGTCTAGCACTGCATAAGCCAGGCATGTACTAAGCTACACCTTTACCAGCACTCTAGGTGGCGGCAGGAGGATCAGAAGTTCAAGATCACTCCTGCTTATAAATATTAAGTTCAAAGCCAGTGTGGCATGCATAATAATATCTGTTAAAAATAATAATAAACGCACATAGTTCAATGTTACAGCATAGTGAGTACAGTGTGACTTGTGTTTAAAAAAAATGTATTTTGATAAAAATAAATAAATAAATAAAACATTCCATGATGCCACACAATACAGTATATTCATTTTCCTCTTTTAACCTCACTGCCATACATTAAGTTTGTTTTTTTTTTTTTTTAAGGTCAAGACAATCAAAAACTGGCAAACTGCAACTGTAATTAACAATATGCTGAACAGGAATTCAAAATGCCTATGATCTCTGTAGCAACAACTCCACGACAGTGCAGCATAAACCTCACATTACATAAAAATAAGTTGGTATGATTGTTACTATCCTCCACTCAAAATTCTATTTTTAGACTCTAATATTTGAAATTCATAGAATTATCCTATTATGAAATTTTATCCCATACAGAGACAACCAAACCAAACTAGTGCGAACTCATGAACTGTGCACCAATAGCTGTGGAGCACCCATGGGACTGGACTAGGCCCTCTGCATTTGTTTATCTTGATCTTAAGGGGCCTCCTAGCAGTGGGATCAAGATCCATCCCTGGTACATGAGCTGGTTGTTTGGAGCCCAGTGCCTATGGTGGGACATTTTACACAGCCTTGGTAAAGGGGGAGGGACTTAGACCTGCCTCAGCTGAATGTACCAGGCTCTGACCACTCCCACAGGAGGCCTTACCTTGGAGGAGGTGGGAATGGGGGTGAGAATGGGGGGCAGGAGGAGGGAGGAGAGGGGGATGTATGGCTGGTATGTAAAATAAATAGAGAATTTCTTAATTAAAAAAATTACCCATTTATTCATTTTCTTTAAAAAATGAAAATACCAGTAACTAATTAACCAAAGGACAGACTTTAAAAAGAAGCTGTAATTGCTGTCCTCACAGTTCCCAAATAAAAGCCTTGGGGGTGGGAGGAGAAGGTTGATGGCTAAGCAGTAAAAGCATTTGCACCAAGTCTTGAGTTTAATCATCTGGGCTCTAGCACACACTTGTTCGTGAACACACACAAAAGTAAATTAATACACACATGCATACATGAACAAATAGACAGGTAGGTTAATGTAATTTTAAAATGTTTAAGTCTCACAGTAAATAATAGGCCTGAAATTCTTTTTTGTCTTTCCAACTACTTAGATGCCCTGAATCCCTTTTCAACATTCAGAATGTCAATCTCTTAGTTTTTGTTTTTTAATGTACTAAAAAATGCCTCTAGTTAAAGCAATAGTTATTATCAGTCCTACCCCTGTAAACCCCAGGCTACAAAAGTGTTGGGAGTATGAACAGTATGTAAATTATCTCTGGTGATATACTGAGTATACTAATAAACTTCCCTGAGGATCAGAGAACAGAGCCAGCACTAGATTAGACATAGAGCTACGCAGTGGTGGCACACACCTTTAATCCCAGCACTTGAGATCTCATGCCTTTGCTTGGGAAGCACATACACCCTTAATCCCAAGAAGTAATATGGCAGGGCAGAGAAAGGTATATTAGGCATGAGGAAACAGGAACTCATTTTTCTTAGGCTGAGGATTTCGTAGAGGTAAGAACTAGTGGCTGGCGGTTCTGCTTTTTTTTTTTTTTTTTTTTTTTTAAATTAAAAGACCATCTAAGATTTGAATAACAATTATCTAAAAGTAAATTACATAGACCCTAGCAAAGTTCAAAAACAATTAAAAAAAAAAGCAGCACCCAACAAAATTTACAATAGATACACAATAGATAAAAGATTATGTCTAAAAAGAGCAGAAAATAATTAAACTATTGAGAAAAGCCAATAAAAAATTAATCCAGAGTTGACACAGATGTTTAAATAAGGAAAGATGTTGAAATTGTAATTATAAATGTATTCCATGGGTTCAAAGGGTTAACTAGAGACATGGAAGATATAATAAAAAGATAAGAAACAAATTTCCAGAAATAAAAAACATACTACAAAAAGTATATTGGAGATGATAAAAGATTAGAAATTACAGGCAAGGTTACTAAATTTGAAAACAGACACACAAGAAACTTAAACAAGAATCAAAGAGGAAAACAGAATCTTTAAAATGTTATTAAGAGGCATAATATTGTCAATAGTCAATGTAGAAGCAGAGGATCATTATCAGTTTGAGGCTGCCTAGTCTACATATCAATCTTCTAGAGAGCCAAGACTACACATAGAAACCTTGTTCCAAAACAAAAAAGGGGAGGCTCAAGAGGTTAAGAGCAACTAATGCTCTTGTAGAGGACAGGAGTTTGTTTTCCAGGGACTCATGTGGCAGTTTAGAACTCAGGATACATAGGTAAGCAGATCTCTTCGTTCAAGACCAGCCTGGTCTACAAAGTAAGTTCCAAGACCACCAGAGCTACAAAGAGAAACCCTGTCTCAAAAAAACCAATGAATGGGATGGATGGGATGGGAGGGAAGGAAGGAATAATGGATGGGTGGGAATGGATAGATGGATGCCTAGCATGAAGCTAGGCACAGAGGCACACATCTTTAATCCCAACACTTGGAGGCAGAGGCAGGGGATTGCTTGAGTTCAAGACCATTTGGTCTACATAGTGAGTTCTAGCCAGGGCTAGAGAGAGACAGTCTTGAATTAAGTAAGCAAATAAATAAATAAGTAGCTACATAGACACGTAAATGTAATCAGTAATTCCTGTTTCTAAAATGGATCTTTTTTATTTAAGTGTAAAGTATTTAAGTTTTAAGTTAACTGAAAAATAATTTTATACAAACTACCCTTGGTGTAATTATCAATTTCATGTTTTGAGGGTTTTCCATTATAGGACAATTTAATAAATAATTCTAACAAATGAAACTTTATCTTTGTATAAATGTTAGAAGATTGTACAACTGGGCTAGGGATGTATGAAGTCCTGGATTCTATCCGTAGCACCACACAGATACTGAAGAGGAAAAGGCACAAAATCAGATATTCAAGATCATCTTCATTGCATATTAAGTTCTCAAAAAACAAACAAAACCAGAACAAACAAAAAAATTGTTTGTGGTTTAGAGATTTGTTTCTCCTAACTCACTTCTGTGCTCCCTGAGACAACAGCTTTGTCCACGTTCACTAATAATGGTTCTTCCATTTGGCATATTCCCAGTGACCACTCCACACATCGATGATGAGCCCAGCAAGTGCCTAAAATAGAAAAGGGAACAAATTAATAAGCACTGAAGGTATTGCTGCAACTTGGGTGGGGTAGCACATGGCTGTAATATCAGCATTAGGGAGGCTGAAGTAGGAGGATCCATTCAAGGTCAGCCAGGGCTATGTAGTTATATGAGTTCCAGGCTAATGAGGACTATAGGGTAAGAACTATCTCAAAACCAAACAAACAAATCAAAATGTGTAATTATACAGTGTATCTTTATGTGATTCCTTTAAAGTAGCCTTTCTCAAACTGTCCCAGATTGTGACTTAGAAGTGAGAGTACCTATTTGAGGACCTTTCAGGAACGCAGAATTACAGAGCATAATTGCCCCACTAAATCAATATGTCTTGTGCTACAGTTTAACAAGCCTTCCAGGTGATTCTGCTGTACACAGAAATTTTGGCATTATTGAATTGGTAATTATTTCTTTCACAAGAAAAATTCACTCAGTCATTTTATTTAAACACTCAACTATTTAGTATCTTTACATAAAATGAAAAGAACTATTTAATATGAAGCTGATGACAAGGGGACATGGAAAATTAACAGCATCTACACTTACATTCCTCTCAATTCCATCCAAGAACACCATTTTCTGCTTAAATTCCCCATTGTACAGCATTAGGCCTACTATCAACCATCAGTCGAAATGCAACAAGTGATTGACTTAAAGACCCAACAGCACCATATCCTGTGAATCACCAAACTATTACAGTAAGTAAACCACTTGAGACAAAAATTTGCACTTCATTTCTACTGGCAAAAGGTCTAGTCTAAAATGTTCCCTAAGTTTTCATAAGATTCTTTAAAGTTTTCTCAAATACTTATGACAATCACATGCCTAATCAAGTACATTTAACTATGACACTTTTGTGTAGTGTGATCTTAATTATTTCAAGAATTTACTATTGAATAAGCACCAAAATATAAATGCTTCCAGAAACAAGTGGAAGCTGTGACAGCAGAGAAGCCCCCTACCTGTGGAATCAAATAAGGCTTGGACATCAACGGCATCAGGAAGGCCAACCAGACTGAGTTCATCCAATAACTTGCCAGCCTGATCCTCAAAAGATGTCTGGGTGCTTACACTTACACAAGAAACTACATTCTGCTGGGGAGATCGTTCTCTGAAAAGAAAATTAAGATACAAGCTGTGAAAGGAAAACTAGAAAATTCATTTCATTTTTAACAGTGTATGTATTTCAAATCATGTGGAAGACTTGGGGCCTGGCAAGCCTCGCCACTTCAGCTGTTACTTAAGACCATTGGGTAAAGAGAGACAATTCTTGTGTTCAACATTAAATAGGGAAAATAAGATAATTACCACTAAAACCTTCCCCCCTAATAATCTATTGCTTAAGCTCATGGCATTTTGTGAGTTATGATGTACTGGATATAGGTCCTAACTCACTGAACTTCTGAATGCTGTATATTACCATGAGTCTTGTTAAGAGACAATCGGCCGATATATTTAATGCCTGCATTTGAAAACAAAGGCAGATGAGTTTGAGGCCAGCCTGGTCTACACAGAGTTCCAGACAAACCTGTGCTACAGTGAGACCTGGTCACACATACAAAAAAATTAAGTTAAAAAAAAATCAAAATTAGCTATTTATACTTCATTAATAAAATACATTTTATAAATATTTAAAATCATTACTAAGCTAAATTAAACCATCTTACCCTTACAAGATTACCAAAATTCTCAGTATGCAATAATGAACTTTTTATCATTATTTAATAAACTTAGTAAGTGGTAATTACATATAATTTTCATTGGGTTATATATTTTTATAAAATTATCCAAGCTCATAAATTTTTCCATTAAAGATTCATAAAAAATCACTTATAAGATAAGTAAATGATTCCCAATTCCTTTTCCTAAAAAGGAATATATTATAATTGCCATTATTCAAGAAAGAACACAAGAAAAACACAGATATAGCCTGACCTACTCCATTGTATTTCCTAACTACTGATAGACATTATAAGCTTGGTAGACTTTTGGTATTTCTTATTAACATGTGATAGCAAAAATAAAGCTCTTATACATGACCTAGCCTGAAAGTAGAAAAATTGTAACTACAAATACAATGCTTCTAATTTTTCTTTAAATTGCTCCACCTTCAAATTCTTTACAGAAATAAATCTTTGTTACTGTTTCTCTTTCCACTTTGAGTCTTAAAGTACTAGCACCAATTCTGAATGAGTACAACACAACAATGCCTTAACAGTTCAATTTCCATAAAGGCCAGAGAGACTCTTAGAAAATTATATCCTCTCCCTTAAAGTACAGTGTTGGTTAGCATGCCAAGCTAAATTAATTTTTTCCGTATTTGTTTATTGTGTGTATCCTTGAGTGTATGTATGCACACAAATGTATGAGAACCTGTGCAAGTCAAAACAGGGCACTGGATCTCTTTGAACTGAAGTGTGAGCCACAATATGGGTGCTGGGAATAGAATCTGGATGTTCTGTCAATGGTAAGTGCTCTTAACCACTGAGCCATTTCTCCAGCCCCTAAATTAATTTTTAAGGGAGTGTCTGTGTGTATGTGTGTGTGATGTGTCTGTACCTGCACATGTCTGAGGGTACCCCCAGAAGCTAGCGGGAGAAGTATATACCCTGAAGTTTCTTACTGGTGGCAGTGAGCCATTTAACCTAAATACAGAGAACAAAATTTGGGTTGTCTGCAAGAGCAGCAAGTGCTCTTAACTGCTGAGACATCTCTCCAGCCTCTCAAGCTAAATTAATGTTAACATTTTTCCATCAATTACAGAAACTTCTATTCTCTTAACTACCAAGTCCACATATTAAAATGACATTAATACATAACTGAAAAAAGTTTAAAAGCACATTTCACCAGAGTTTTAGGTACCTATAATGTGTTCACGTGTCTATGAATAAAGACACACATATGGCTATGCAAACATTTTATTGTTTAAAACAGTATCTTCGGGCGGTGGTGGCACATACCATTAATCCCAGCACTTAGGAGGCAGAGCCAGGCAGATCTCTCAGTTCGAGGCCAACCTGGTCTACAGAGTAAAATCCAAGACAGGCACCAAGACTAGACAGAGAAACACTATCTCGAAAAACCAAAATAATAATAATAATAATAATAATAACAATAACAATAATAATATAGTATCTTCTATGACATGTATGGAAAAGAAAGAAGGGCAAAGAGGGAGGTGACATAAATATAATGAGAGGTTATAAGTCAGCTAAACAGTCTCCAAAACATATGCATTCGTAATTGAAAATGAAAAAAAAAATGAAAGAATGAATGAATGACAAGAGTAATATGAATACTGCCAAAAATTCTGGTTTGGGTACAACATTGCATGCTTAAATACATAAGCTGGAAGGAAAGAAGAGAAGAACTACTCTGGTGTGTTTTATCTCCCTTCCATGTATAAGTTCCATGAGTACTCATATATGGCTTTTAATACATATTTCTTCCAGAAGTCTACTTTTGTCACCACACTGCTGTGGGATGTCTTTCTGTGCACTGTGAATATGTGTTGCTCTGACTGGTTGATAAATAAAGCTGCACTGGCCTATGTCAGGGCAGGATAAGGATAGGCAGTACATTCAAACTGAAAAGGAGAGGAAGAAGGGTGAAGTCGGGGAAACGCCAGCCTGCTGCAGAAGGAGCAACAAGATGCCAGCAGGCCAATAATGCCACAGCCACATGGCAAAATATAGATTAATAAAAATGGGTCGAGTTAAGTTATAAGAGCTAGCTAGCAAGAAGCCTGACCCATATGACATATAATTTGCAATTAATATTAATCCTCAGTGATTATTTTACAAATGGCTGTGGGACCACGGGGCCAGGTGGGACCAGAGAAACTTTCGGCTACACCACACTAATTTTGATAATGTATAAATTAAAGAAATTGAGAAAATGACTGTTTGCTGGGTTAGCAGTATATCAGAAAGCACTGCATAAATGTGTAAAACACAAAAACTGTTCAACAGTAACAACCTCAATTGTAAATTCATAAGATCCAAAGTAAATAAGTGAGAGATCATTTTTCTCTATCAACAATTTAAATTTAAAATTGCTTACTTTCTTTTTCCTCTTTGCTTTTGTGGAGCTGAGTTCTGTATTTTCTCACAGGTCCCGCCGCTGTTGTCATCAATGTCCTTGTTACAAGGTTGATCTTTCCAAGGTAAGGTAAGTCCAGGTGTTACTCTGAATTGTTTCAAGTCTCCTTGTCCTAAGGAACTTTTCTCCCCACAATAACAAAAAGCGCAGAGTTGTTCACTGGTAAAAATGAAAATTATCTTTATACAATGACCTGAGTAATATTTAAACTAAGTTTTTAACTACATTTTCCATAATCTATGTTGTGATTATACCATGAGAACAATTAAAAAAATGACAATTATATATTTGCAATTCTACTTTTCTACAGTATAATTTCTTTCAAGATTAATTTTTTTATTCATATGTATATATCTGTAATGTGTATATCAGGTTCCCATGGATGTCAGAAAGGGGCATTGGATCTCCTGTAACTGGAGTTACAAGCACTTGTAAAGCCATCCAACACTGGTATTAGGAACTGAAACTAGGGTCCTCTGGAAGAGCAGCAAGGAATCTTAACAACTGATACACCTTTTCTGGCCCCTTGGGATGGTTTTAATAATCTATTTATTATTGCAGTACTGAGGATCAAACCCAGAGCTGTATACACATGATAAACAAGTGTTCTAACTCCCAAACCCAGCATGACTTTATACAAAAATCTTTGTGTGCATTTTCATGAGTGAACAGTAGCATGAACATGCCATATAATGCACATAGAAGCCAGAGGACAATCTAAGGTCCTTCAGCCTTCAACCTTGTTTGAGATAGTGTCTCTTGCATTTGTCCTAATGTGTACAGCCAGCTTCCAGAGATGTTCTTGTCTCTATCTCCCATAGGAGCACTAGGATTACAAAATTGTGTACTACAACATTCAGCCTTTTGTGGGTTCTGGTGATTCAAACTCAGGTCTCATACTTACATGGTTAGCACTTTATTCACTCAGCCATCTCAAAATAAAAAAATAAGTTTTAAATCTAAATATCCAACTCAAAAGAAAATCTAAGTATTAAATCTGACAACCACATTTTTGAGCTCTATAAAGCTTATGCTAACAATGTTTATTTAGTTGTTATAAACATACTGTATGCATGTTTTATGTACCACACCATAATATATAAGAAGGAAAAATTAAAGGAAAAAAAAGTAAGTTTTGAGTTGTTAATGTATTGAGAAATTTGGGAGAGTAGTTGGATAAACAGGAAGAAAGACTGAGATGTTAGTTTCTATGAGGATGTTATAGCAGATATATGACATTATCCATCTGTGAAGATCAATAAATCCTATCTTATCAAGAATGAGCCATAATGTGAACTAAGAGCTTCAGTTTAAAAAAAAATGTAAAATTATTGCTATATTAACTGCCAACAAATATACCACACTAGTGCACAATACTAAATTACTGGAAAAGAACACAGACATAGGAACATTCTGCACTAACTGCTCAAATTTTCAGTAAAAGCACTATTCTGAAAGTTAGTCTATTAAATTGAAAGAGAAACCATTAACACTTAATAAGAGACGCTGCAGGGGATAAAAAGGACTGTTCCTCCACAATATTTTTCTTATAATAAATATGCATGCAACCAACACACACACACACACACACACACACACACACACACACACACACACACACACACACACACAATTGGTGTGAGGGAGAGGGTCTCACTATGTCGCCACGGCTCACGATGCAGACTCTGTCTCTTGGTCCTGGGATTAAAGTGTGTTCCATCATGTCTGGCCACACATTTACTTTTTAATAATTAAAGAAAATATCCCTAAAATAGGTAATATATTGTCTGCAAATTACAAATGATAAATATCATACAGATAGTAATCCTTCAGTCAAAATGCAAATCAAATTTTATAAAATACAATGATAATAAAACACAATGAAAATTTTGTTAAGATGAAGATAAAATGCTAACTAAAACCAGTTATAAATTTGTGGAAATCAAAGTTTAGGCGTTAGTTTTCTACAAAAGAGGTCAACTGAATTTAAAGGAGGATACTGACAGAACATTCAAAGACTAGGTTCAGTGGTTAAGAGAACTTGTGCTTGCAGGGAACTTGACTTTAGTTGCCAGCACCCACATAGTAGCTCACAATCATCCATGGAATACACATGGCATACATACGTGCAGGCAAAACACTCACATACATAATATAAATTTTTAAAAAAATGTTTAAAAGAAAATAGATTAGAAATAATACAATAGAAATAAATGAAATAAATATAAATAGAAATTAATGAAATAAAGACACCAAAAAAAAAAAAAAAAAATCAGAACCCGGGCTGGAGAGATGGCTCAGTGGTTAAGAGCACTGACTGCTCTTCCAGAGGTCCTGAGTTCAATTCCCAGCAACCACATGGTGGCTCACAACCACTTGTAATGAGATCTGGTGCCCTCTTCTGGCATGCAAGAACACATGCAGGCAGAACACTGTATACATAATAAATAAATAAATCTTTAAAAAAAATAAGAACCCAAATTCCTTAAAATATCTCTGGTCGCCAGACCTATGCCTTTAATCCCAGCACTCTGGAGGCAGAGGCAGGTGGATCTCTGTGACTTCAAGGCCAGTCTGGTTAACAGAGAGCGTTCCAGGCCAGCCAAAGCTACACAGACACCCTGTCTCAAGGGGGGAAATAAATAAATAAATCTCAGAAAGAACAAAGCTGGCAAAATGAAACAAGTTTCCTAGACTGAAGAAGAGAAATAATATATAGGCAACAAATAATAAAATAATGAATGCTTACTATCACTACTTCTCGTTAACATAATGGCAGAAATTCTAAGCTAACCAAACTTGACAACAGAAATAAATAAAACCATCTTAAAAAGAGAGGTAAAATAACTTTTATTTGCTGATGACAAATTTAATATCTGTATTCAAAACTCTGAAGGCTCCACCCAAAAAAACTGTAAGAACTGAAAAATATTCAGTCAAGTTACAGAACATAAAATTAATGTATAAAAACAGTAGTGTTTCTGTATGCGAATAATGGGCTATTTGAAAAACTAGAAAATAATCCCAGTAACAAGAGGAAATAAATAAACAGTCGTATGTAAATTTAAGCAAGTAATTGAGGATTTACACACTTGGAACTACAAACATGTAAGAAAAAAAATCCTAATAATAGAGAACCTAAAAAGCAAATACAGTACACATGCCTGTAATCTTAGCACTCAGAAAGGTGCAGCTGGAGGATCACAAGCTGACATTGGGTACATACTGAGACCCCAAAGCCAGATGACAAAAGGAGGGAGAGGACAATAAAACTAAAGGCATCACATCCTCTAACTTCAAAGCACATTACAGCGAGATTATAAAACTATGTATCACCAAAGAACAAGACAGGAATCTGAGAAATAAACCCACACATTTATTATCAATCTATCTTTGCTAGAAATGGCAAGAGTACACAATGAGGAAATGGTCAGTCTTCCATGATAAGAGTTGGGAAAACTGGAGAGCCATATACAGAGAAATAAAACCTATCTCATACCATATGAAAAATTCAATTCAAAATTGATTAAAGACCTCATTATGAGACCTGAAATTTGTAAAAGTACTACTCTTCCGTTTTGAAAATATTTAAAGCTCTCAAAATATTGGGGGAAAGTAAATAAAGTATAGCATATATATATATATTCTACCTACTTCACCTAGATTCACATTAGAGTTAAAGAATTCAGAAATTAGTACAATAAGCAGGTAGTTAGGGAGGACTCTTTCAAAGGATAACTCATATGACAGACAAGACAATAATTCAAAAGAACCAAGACAAAAACTGGATAAGGTACATTCAAAAACAGTGGGAGATGAACCTGAAGACAGACCAGAAACAGAAAGACCCTTAAATGCTAAATACAACTAAATGACATATTTAAATACAATAGCCATTAAACAGATCTGACTTACATTTGACAATAATTTTTAAAAATAAATTACACTATGTTATGAGAAGAAGAAAGGCAAATAAAAAGATAATTACAAGGGCTGGAGAGATGGCTCAGGTTAGGAGCACTGGCTGCTCTTCCAGAGATCCTGAGTTCAATTCCCAGCAACCACATGGTGCTCACAACCATCTGCAATGAGATCTGGTGCCCTCTTCTGTCAGGCATACAAGCAGGCAGAACACTGTATACATAATAAATAAATCTCGAGGGGGTGGGAGAGATAATTACAGTCTCTTAAAAGACAATAGATTCAACCCAGACAGCAGACCATATCAAGATGACAGGAAGCTGAGTGGGCTAACCAAACATGAACTATGAAGAAGAGACAAATTAGGAAGCAACTCATAAGCAACAGGGTAAATACTGGCACCATTTGTTGACATGTGGAAGCCAGAAGGAAAAGCAGATCAATAACAAAGGAAGCACCATAAGAGAAAGCAGTTTGGGACACAACTAATAGGACACAACAGTTAGTGACGTAACTAATACATTTCTGGGACACACTATGGGTGACGAAACTAATACATTTCTATGTGGAGATGTAAACTAGACAGAGGAATACAGCCTCACTGCAAATGTAAATTTGTGGCTCATAAAGACACAAGCAAGATTCATGGCTGTCAGATTGGATGCACTTTCCTGAGAATGAAGACAGGCAAAAAGCAGACAGGAGACTCAACAAATCTCAAAGGTGAAGCATATTCACAAGATGCAAGAGAGGATAGAATGAGGAGGGAGGGGTGTTAAAAGCAAAATAATGAAAACATTTTAGGAGACTGAGAATATTCAATTAACCATTGCTTTCATAGTCTTACTCAGGACTTCAAAATAGAACCTAAAAAATATAAGACATGAAAGCTGAACTATATACTAATAAGTTTTAATATCCCACATTAAATTCTTTAAAAACATTTTTCTTCTCATAAATAAATAAAACTTTTATTGGGCCAGGTGTGGTATTTCACAGCTTCAAGGAACAGAGACAGTAAATTTCTGTAAATTTGAGGCTAGCCTTTCGACATATTGAGTTCAAGGCCACCAAGGCCACATACTTAGACCCTACCTTTAAAAACAAAAACAAAAAATTTTATCGCTGTATTATTTATTTATTTTGTGTGCACAAGGACATGTGTACACATATCACAATCAGAAGACATTCTACTGAAGTCAGCTCCTTCTTTTTCACCCATGTGGATCCTGAGGATAAAACTCAGGTCATCAGGCATAGAGGCAAGTGCCTTTATCTTCTGAACCTGTATCTTCTTCAGTCCCATATTTTCTTTTAATTTATTGTTACATTTTATTCATTTAGTGTGTGTGGGAAGGGGTCCTTTCTTAAAGAATGAAGAGATGATAAGAACAAATGTGTTAAGTGTGTGTATATAAATAATCCTTTTTTAAAGGTTCTTAGAAACTTTTTTGATGTCAGTATTTTGCCTACATGTTTTTTTGTATATGTATCATGTGTATGCCTGGGCATCTACAGAGGTCACAAGAGGGCAATGAATCCCTTGGAAATTGAGTTACAGACAGTTTAAGCCACCATGTTGGTGCTAAAGCTGTCAGAAAGAGCTGTCTCTCAGCCTCCCTGAACTTAACACTTATGTTAGGTGCTCTTAGCTATTTCTTCAGTTAGGAGTAGCATACAGTTAATATCTGGGCCAGGCAGTGGTGGTGCCCACCTTTAATCTCAGCACTTGGGAGGCAGAGGAAGGTGGATCTCTATGAGTTTCAGGTCAGGATGGTCTACAAAGTGAGTTCCAGGACAGCAAAGTCTACACAGAAACCCTGTCTTGAAACTTGAAAGACTTACTTGGAATGGCTAGATCACCAGCTAGTATACTCCCTGCTCTCCAATCACCAAAAACCATAGCATAGCCAACATCTATGCCAACTACACCACAGGGGTGTCAAACTTAAAGCTACTAAAATAATAAAACCCCATCCAGACGCTAGGCCCCATCTCCCTCCATTTTCTCTACAGTCCCATTTAACCACCCCTTTACCCTGTCAACTGTCTCTAACCCGGTTCTCTTCATTGTCTAACCTGATTTTGGCTTCTACACCAACAGAGACCAGGGAGTTTGTAGATTCCTCAGACACAGACCGCTGAATAGCTGAGACTGGCTGTTTGCTGCTATCCACTTCTGCTTCAGCATCCTCTTCCACAGATTGTTCTTTGATTTCTGCTTCATGGTAAACAAGAAAATATAAAGAGTCATTTTGCATTTCGTCTCTGAAGAATTTAATTACAAAGCATACACAGTAATGGAAAAAGAGTAAAATAATGACAACACTTTATAAATAGGAAAAGTTCATATACATAGTGTCGGGTTGATACTAAAAAATAATCAGCATAATTTAAACTGTGGTTCACTGTGCCTTAAGCCCACAGTACAAATGACTTAGGGAAGTTTCACACTAGAAATAACTGTTTGGAATATTTTCAGGATTATAACAATTGATCTATAAAATAAATGTATTTCAGTGTAGTTTGTTTTTTAAGTTTCTTTGAGATTTATAATTTGAGACTACTAATTTGAAACAATCACTATGCATCATAGCCACTTGTCATTCTAAAAGTAAATACTTGAAGAGACTGCTCCTTGATTCTGCTGCACTTTAAAATTCTCCTCTTGATAATTCTCAAAGTTAGGACTGTAACTGAAGAAGCCTTATACATACTTTTCAGGAAGCAGCCTAATTACTGTGAGGCTTTTATCCGACTTTTGGTGTTTTACCTGCGTGTATGTATGTATGTGTACCACATGCATAGAGTACCCTTGGAGGCCAGAAAAGGGAGTTGGATCTCCCAGACTGCAGTTATAGATGGTTATGGCCCATTATATGAGGGCTAAGAATGAAACCCAGGTTCTCTGCAAGAGTAATATGTGTTCTTAACCCCTGAGCTATCTCTCCAGCCCCTGTGAGGCTTTTAAAAAACAGCTCTACCCCAACATTACTCTTATCTTTAAATAAAAAGATACCCACTGTCTTTCATACTGCATTACCAGAATAGAGACACTTCTCCTCTACCAATGTTCCTCACACAAGTCTACAGTCTTAAAAAAAAAAAAAAAAAATCCTTGTTTTCTAATTGGAAATTTCTTTAGACTTTTCTGCACAGTCCCTGAACAAACATACACAGTCCCTAAACAAACAAACATGTAGAGTATGTCTCAAGTACCAATTTAACCATCTGCTGGCTATTTAAATATTATATAAAGGGCATTTCTCTATTATTCACCAGTCAAACTATGCTTCACCATATGCTTCATAAAACTGTTCATGAAGATCAAATGATCGAGCCAGACATAGTATCACATGCTGGTAAAACACAGCTCTTGAGAGGCTAAGACAAAGGAATGGTGGGTTCTCAGTTACTCTATGATATATAGTGAGTTATAGTCCAGACAGACTGGACTATAAACTTAAGACAAAGAGGGAGGGAGGGAGGGAGGGAGGGAGGGAGGAAACCATAAATGAATAACAATCTAAGAGATAGAAAAAGAGCAACAGAAAGAAACAAAGTCATAATGAATAAAATAACTAATAGTCTACTTTCTCTTTAGTTGATTTGTTTCCACTCCCAAATTCAAGTACAGCCTGAAGAACTTAATGATTATCCAAGTTTTAACAATCTCCTCTGTGCTTAATAACCTTTAAATCTACCTATACAGCACTAGCTCCTTACCAGTTTCCCAGATCATACTTTACAGCACACTAGCCTTGACTGTCTTAGCAGCTTGAACAATAAATTTCACTTGAAACTTCAACTCTAACCTCTCACACCAGTATTTCAATTTTATTTCCCTATTTGTATGAGTATCACCTAAAGTCAACATGAACTTTAAGAAAGCATTTGGGAGATAAAAATTAGTAATTTTAAAAATTACTAAGTTACAAAAGGTACATAAATTATAAGATCTATCTAATAATTGGTGACATGAAACAACAACAGACAGGTTTGGGTTTTCATAGTTAAAACATCATTGTGCCTCCTTAATAATGGAAATAGGAAAAAATTGGCCATTGTTTTTATGAGGCTTATCAATCAAGGTATTCTGTGTACAATTTTAGTATAAAATACCCAGTATCAAATCAACAAAGTATATATTTACATCAAATATTAAGAGACTAAAATGCAATGAATATAATGCAATTATAAATTTCTATGTAATAAATGAACCCATGACTAAAAGAGTACACCACAAATGAGAAAATAAATGCACCCCCCAAATTAGTATATAACCTCAAAGTACATTAAGAACTTGAAAGATTCACAAAATAAAGTACAAAGTCTTATTTAAAAAAAAAAAAAAAACCACAATGTGCAAAGTGGGTACTGAATCAACCATAGACGCTCTCTACAACCAAGCATGGCAGTTTGCTTAGCAAGTCACAAGACTAGAAACATTTCTCCATCACATAAAACTAATGATTTGTTCTTGACAAAATTTTATTTCTCTGTCCTATGGACTAAAACAGACCTAAGAGCTAACCCAAGCCAAAAAGCTGCCAATGAGAGCAATACTCCAAAGCATGATACATAAAAAAGAATGGAAGAAATTTGGGTTCATAAGCAACCACACAGAGAGTAATGAAGTCCCATCAAACATCTTTCGTGATCAAAATACTGTGGTGATATTTTGTATATGATTTAACAAATAAAGCTTGCCTGAAGATCAGAGTGCGGAACTAAGCCACCTAGTTAGCCATAGAGGCCAAGCAGTGGTAGCACAAACCTTTAATCCTAGCACTCAGCAAGCAGAAACAGACAGATCTCTGTGAATTCAAGGCCACCCTGGACTACATGAGATTAATCCAGTCTAAATGAGAAACAGAGCCAAGCAGCGATGGCTCACATCTTTACTCCCAGTACTTGGTTCCCAATACTTAGGAGTCACATGCCTTTAATCCTAGCACTAGAAAGGTTGAGACGGGAAGTGATATGGCTGGGCAGAAGTCTGAGGATTCTTAGAAACAGAATTTTCCCCTTTCGGCTGAGGAGTTGGCTATGGCTTGTTTCCTCTGATCTTTCAACATTTACCCTGATATCTAGCTCCGGGTTTTTATTAAGAAGAACAATTAGGATTCAACCTACAAAATACTAAATAGGAGTCTGGTGAGATATCTTGGGGGATAAAGGCCTATTAACACAAGCCTATTAACCTGAGTTCAATCCTAGAACCCACATAAAGGTGGGGGGGGGACCAGACTTTGAGTTGTCCTCTGAATACTGGAGAGGGAAAGTGGGAGGGAAATAAAAGATGAGAGAGGGAGGGGCAATCAAGTTTTTCATACTACATGAGAGAAAATTTACTTTAATATGACCAACTGCTGTGTTTTTGAAATTTCTATCACAGCAGTTTGATTCACACTCAAGTTAACACAGACAGTAGTATCAGGAATAGGGAACTGGCATAACAAAAATTAAATAAAATTAAATAGCTTTGTTTGTGAGACCATGAGACACTAACAATGGGATTTTAAAATGAAAGTAGCTGATCTTTTTTATGCTGTATCAATCTCTGATGTGACTGGAACCAAACAGTAACGACAGAGCCTACAGCTTTAGGGACATACCTAGAAGTCAGATGTCAGTTTATGATGCCTGCTGTCTTCAGCTTTCCTAATCAAAGAAAGAAATTCCATTCTGCTAGCAACTCTCTGCCTGTGTATATTATATGCAAAGTACAATGACATCTTTTTATAAAATGGTTTAATGGGAGCACTTCATTTCTACTCAGTGCAGCACCAAAAATCTGTGGGATGTACTTAGTGTACTGTTCTTCATATAAGTGACAAGGGGTAAGGCTGAGAGGGAGGGTGTAAAGGAGACTCTGAAACTATGCTTCAGAGGCTGTAAACAAGATGTGCTGTTCTGTGGGAGCCCGTTCTGGGGTTCCTCGTGGCTTTACCCAGCAGGTCCGAATAGAGGATGATCAGGACCACGGGCCTGAGTGCAGGTGTCTGAGATGGCCTGCACTTGGCTGTGCTGGGGGAGGAGGTCATTTGCTCCACCCCTTGGCGTCTCTATAAAAACCCTGGACCAGAGACAGTCCGGGCCCGTTGGAATAGGTTCCAGGTCCTGTATTTTCTATCTGTTTATCTCCACAAGATTCTCCGCTATAAATCCTTCTATCTAATATTTCCTGCTGATCGCACTCAAGAAAACTCTGGGAAGCTGTGGGGGTGGTGGGTAAACGCCCCACACTGTTCCCTGCAGATGGATTTACTTATCTTTAAGAAATGGAATCAGGATCAATTCTAATCAACAATGACGGCAATATCAATCTTAAGTGTTCTTTTTCTCAGTCCAGTAGGTGTATCCAGGATCCTAACTTGGACATGCTAAAGGAACAGAAGGACTGGAAAAGAGGGTTTTATTTCTCATCTAGACTTTTTGTTTTAACTTTATAGTCTTTAATCAGTAAAAAGGAATGTTGCAACTGCTTAATAGAAAGCAAAAGATCCAACCGCAAAATGTAATAATGGGTATCCCTAAATTATTAATTTATCTTACTCTTCATATGGTAGAGTAAGTTAGATTTTACTGTCTGTCCCATGCAAGGCAGGAAAATTATGCCCTCTATAACCCTCCCTCTTTTCCTAGACCTAATCTTCAAAACTTGTCAGAGTTTTGCAGTGAAAAATGAAACATACTACTGTAGTTTAGATGACATCAACTAAAGATCCAACCTGTGAATTCATGCAGAGTATCTCTGGATGAAGGACTGTGAAGCCCAGTGACAACTGATGACATATTCTAGCCAGCATTTGTTTACCTATAGAGTACCTAAACATGTGTGTGCTTAAACTCCAGCTGTGTGGTTTATAAATGAAAAAGTAACCACTCACCTAATAAAGTAGTACAGGCTATTTTATTTAACTGTACAGTTTTTGCTTTTCATCAAGTTACATGCAGCCCAATTTGTAGATGACAGAACTGATAGTTTTCATGTCTGAAACTGGGAGAAGAGGAGGGGAAAGCATGGAAGATGGCTCAATCAGTAAAATCCTGCTATGCAAGAATTAAGAATTAAGACTTGAAGTCAGATCTCCAGCATATATGCAAAGGTCTGGGTGTCTATAATACCATCATTAGAGAAGTCAGATCTCTGGAGCACATAGCCAACTGGTAGTCTCCTGGTTCAAACTGACCCTGCCTCAAAAGTCTGCATTTGGAGGCACCATATGTAGTGATACAACCCTGTCTCAAAAAAATAAATAAATAAAAAGTAGGGGCCAAGTGGTGGTTCACAACTCTAATCAAAGGACTGGGGGGGGGGGGGGGGGCAAAGGAAGATGAGTTCAAGGCCAGCTTGATCTGAATCAGGAGAGCTACACAGTGAAAGCAAACAAACAAACATACCAAGGTAGGGATCAATAGAGAAGACAGTGGCCATCAACCTCCTGTGTATACCATCACCTCCTAGATACAATTGTTGCCCGTGGATATAGTCACCTCCTGTGATGGTTAGTTTTAATTATCAATTTGATGCAACCTAAAATCATCTGGAAACAATCTTAATGAAGAATTATCTAGAACAAATTGACCTGTGGCCATGTAGGTGGGGAGCTGTCTGAATTGTTAATTGACATAGGAAGTCCAGTCCATTGTAGGTAGTACCATTCCCCAGAGAGAAGAAAATTAGCTGGGGTGCTGGAGAGATGGTCCAGTGGTTAAGAGTGCTTACTGTACCAACACATGGCAACTCACAACCACCTGGAACTCCAGGGGTCCGACATCCTCTTCTGACTTCTGTGGGTACCAGGAATGTATGTGGTACACAGACATACATGCAGACAAAAAACTCATACACATAAAATAAAAACAAATGAATAAATGAATTATTAATATATACAAATAATCCAAATCATTAATAAAAAAATTTTTCCAAAAGAAGAAAGCTGAAAACAAACAACTAAGGATATAGTCTCTTTTTGCTCTTGGCTGTGGATCTGATGTCACCAGCTGCTTGAATTCTAGTGAAATGACAGACTGTAACTTGGAATTGCAAGTCAAATAACACCTTTTTCCCTCAGTTTCTTCTTGTCAGGGTGTTTTATCACATCAACAGAAATGAAATTGGACTCCTAACTTTAAACCTGACCTAAATAAACAATCAATTTCACTTGATCACAAAAATGATCTATAGCCAGAATGGTGGGGAGGAGGAAAAGGGGAGCAGGGAACTAGCTTTATCCATGGCCAAGTAGTTAATTCTCTAGCCACTAGGTGGCACATGTGCCATGTAAGTAAACTATGGAAAAACCTAATCCCTAGTAAGGAAGCTTCTTAAAAAAGAAAGAAAAAAAAAACTTAAATACCTGGTCATCACTGGTTATATGACCTGCATTTGGGGGATATAAAGAAAAATTATATCTGATATCTAACTTTATGTAATTACACATCGCTTCTTTTAATCCTTTAATACCTCCACAACTCTTATTTAACCCTAAAGAGTTAGTTTTAAGAGAAGGTTTAAATCAATAGTAGCTTTAAATCTAATCACCCACAATTGGTATCTTTAATTCAGCCATAGACTCCCAATATGACCACGCCAAGTTACTGAACTTTGGTTTGCTCCCAAATTCCAAATTAAGTAGGTAATTCCTCCCAGTATAAAATGATCCTCCAGCCAAGCGGTGGTGGCACATGCCTTTAATCCCAGCACTCGGGAGGCAGAGCCAGATGAATCTTTGTGAGTCCAGCCTGGTCTACAGAGTGAGCTCCAGGACAGGCTCCAAAGCTACACGAGAAACACTGTCTCAGGAAAAAAAAAAAAAATGGAATCAGGATTCCTAGTCTTCATAGATTCCTCTCAGAAACAGAAAATGGTAGCAAGAACAGTAACTGACATGATAGAAGTATGCATATTTGAGCTGGGAATGTAGGTTGGTTAGTACAGTATTTGCCTAGCATACATAAAACCTTATATTTAATCCTTAGCACCAAACTAAACCAACCAAGCCTATAATCCCAACACTTAGGAGGGAGCATAGTTTGAGCTTACCCTGAACTACATGAGGCTCTGTCTTTAAAAAGAAGTGAGAAGAGGGAGGGGGACACACAACTGGAGAGATTGCTCAGAGGTTAAAAGAGCATATCACTCTTCCAAGAGGACCTGAATTCTGTTCTCAGCAACCATGTCAGGTGATTCAGGATCACCTGTAAAGTCTGGGGATCCAATGTATTTGACATCTGCTGACAAATGCATTCATGACCACAATACTCAAACACAGATGGCACAAAAACATTTAATTAACGTTAATTAAGTGGATCCCTAGAAATACTATTCAGTCAACACAGCCAACTGACTTCAGCTTCGCTGAAAATAATAAGTTTTTGAGAAATTCTTTGAAAAGTAAGATTGCAAAAAATGAAGAAATACATTTGGTATTGACCTTAGGTCTCCACAAGCACTCTCATGTGCTCACAAACACCCTTATAAACACATGCCTCCCCAAATACACACACACACAAAATAAAATTAAGCTGCTCAGGCTGGGTTTGTCTATACAGTTTTTCACTGCAGGCATACTCTAACTGTAGCACATAAATTTCAGACAACTTACTGAGGAATCATTTTTGTAAATATGAAGACTAAAATAAAACTGAAAAACATCTTAATTAATGAAAATAAGACACTTTCACTTACTTCAGCCAATAACAAAATCATTTCCTTGAAAAGCTAAAAAAAAAAATTCTTGAGGCAGCCAGCTTGGGCTACATATCAAGTCCCGACCTTCCTGGATTTAATAGTAAAACCTGGATAAACTCCACTGTTGTAGACTATTATTTTATGGTGTGTTACTTTGTTCATGTTGTATTTGGTTAACTCTGTGAAGCTGTGTTACTGTGCCTGTCTAAAACACCTGAACACCAGTAGCAGGAGAAAGGATAGGTGGGGCTGGCAAGAAAGTGTATGAATAGAAGGATAAATTTAGGGAAGAGGAAGGAGAAGACTTCAGGAGCCAGTCACCTTGCTACACAGCAGGCCACAAAATAAGAAACAAAGGTATATAGGAATGGAACAGGAAAAACCAAGAGGCAAAAGCCTCTGTGTGATTTATTTGTGAGCTGGGTGGTGCATCCCCTAAAAAGAGTAAAAAACAAACAATAACACTCTACAAATGTACTCTCAAATTCACACAAATTAGAGGATATTAGACTGTAAAGATTACCACAGAGTTCAAGCATGCCCTATCTTAGAACACTATATTGTCCATTACTTCAAAGAATACCATTTTCCAATCGATTTTAAAGATTTAGTTAGTGGTCCTAGATTCTGGGTGGAAAAGACCATATCTTTATTTTTTATTTATTTATTTATTTATTTAATTTTATTTTACTTTATTTTACAATACCATTCAGTTCTACATAACAGCCACAGATTCCCTTGTTCTCTCCCTTCCTGCCCCCCTCACCTTCCCCCCAGCCCACCCTCCATTTCCATCTCCTCCAGGGCAAAGCCTCCCCCGAGGAGTGAGATCGACCTGGTAGACTCAGTCCAGGTAGATCCAGTCCCCTCCTCCCAGATCTTGGGCATATGCCCAAGAAATGCTCAATCATACCACAAGAGCACTTGCTCAGCTATGTTCATATCAGCATTGTTTGTAATAGCCAAAACCTAGATTCCCTTCAATGAAGAATGGATAAATAAATTGTGGCACATATACACAATGGAATACTACTCAGCAGAGAAAAACAATGACATCATGAGGTTTGCAGGCAAATGGATGGATCTAGAAAAAAATCATCCTGAGTGAGGTAACCCAGACTCAGAAAGACAAATATGGTATGTACTCTCTCATAGGAGGATACTAGATGTGGAACAAGGATCACTGGACTGCTACTCACATCACCAGTGAGGCTACCTGGAAAACAGGACCCCAAGAAAGACACAGGGATCGCCCAATGACAGAGACATGGCTGAGATTGACCAATGATGGAGAAATAGCTGAGATCTTTATTTTTAATAACCTCCAAAAGTTAGAATTAAGAAAAGTATTAAGAATATGAGCTGGGAAAAAGAAGAATAGGAACTGAGATGATTGTTGCTTAACGTACCTTGCAAGAATTGTAAAAAGTTCTTTAGAAAGAAACTTGGGTCTACATAAAGAAAGGAATAGTATCTCAAATGCAAAATATGACAGTAAGTAAATGTTTTTAAAACTTTAATTGATCTTCAGTTACTGGTTTGCCCAAATTAAAGCTTGCAACACTGGATTAGATGTGTATGTTTATGTACTTGTGTATGTGTATTACACAAATGAAAAGAATGTCAACAATGGTGCAAAAGGAGGAAGGAGTTTTAGCACAATAGTGATTTTAAAGCTGAACTTGGAAGGGGCTAGGGAGATGGCTCAGTAGATAAAATGCTTATTATGCTACCAGGACAGGTTAATATCCCCAAAAAGCATAGATGTAAAACTTATTAATGGGTATGGTGGCACACACCTTTAACCTACCTAGAGAATATTGTGATCCTTAATATCTATGTACCAAACACTAGGGCACTACAACTTAAATCACATATTAAGCATTACACAGTGATAGTATGACTCTCACCAATGGACCGATTATCCAGACAAAAAGTAAAGAGAGAAATGCTGGAGCTAACCACATACACTTAGACACAAAGCAATTCTCAACAGATAACAAAAAATACAAAATAAAAAATAATCATGAAATCATACCAGGCATTCTATTTGACCACAACCAATTAAAGCTTACAACAAACAGAAAGCTTACAAACTCATGGAAACTGAACAACTCATTACTGAATGAAAAATGTTCAGGACAGATTAAAAAATAAAGCTTTCTAGAGTTGAATGAAAATAAAAGACAACATGTCCCAACTTATGGAACACAATTAAGTGTCAGAAAGAGAAAAGGACATCTCATATTAGTAATTTAATATCACATCTGAAAGATCTAGAGCAAAGAAGAAATAACAGCAAAAAGGAGAAATGGCAAGAAATAATCAAACTCAGGAATCAATAAATGAGAAATAGACAAACAAATATAATCAATACAAGGAATCAATTAAACAGAGCTGATTCTTTGAGAAAACCAGCAAGATCAACCAACCTTTAGCCAACATAACTAAAAGGTGGATAGAGAAGAACCATATTAACAAAATTAGAGATGAAAAAGTGGACATAACTACAGACACCGAGGAAATCCAGAGAATCACAAGGGCACATTTAAAAAAACAAAAAAACAAAAAAAAAAACCCTGTACTCCACCAAATTGGAAAATCTAAAAGAAATAGATAATTTTCTCAATATATACCACCTACCAAATTAGAATCAAAATCAGTCAGGCAATTTAAACAGACCTATAACTCTTAGTGAAATGTAAACGATAATTAAGTCTATCGACCAAAAAAGTCCCAGGGCCAGATGGCTTTTGGCACAGACTTCTATCAGTATTTCAAAGAGTTAAACCCAAAACTCCTCAAATTATTCCACAAAAAAAAAAAAAAAGAAATAAAAAGAACACTGCCCAATTCCCTTTAAAAGGACACATTTACTGATAACCTAAACCACATAAAAAGAGAATTATAGACCAATTTTCCTTATGAACATAGACTCAAAAAGTCTCAATCAATTACTTGCAAATTGAATCCAAGAAAACATCATCATCTACCATGATTAAGTAGGCTTCATCCCAACGATGCAGGGATAATTCAACACATGCAAATCAATATATGTAATCTACCATATAAACAGAGTAAAAGACAAAAACCACAGGATCACCTCATTAGATATAGAAAGGGCCATGGACAAAATCCAACACCCCTTCATGATAAAAGTCCTGGAGAGATTAGGGATACAAGGAAGATACCTCAACACAATAAAGGCAATTTACAGCAAGTCCACAGCTAACATCAACCTAAATGGAGAAAAATCTCAAATCATTTTCACAAGACAAGGTTGTCCACTCTCTCCATACCTACTGAATACAGTACTTGAAGTCTTAGAGCAGAAAGACAACTGAAGGAGATCAAGGGGATACAAATATGAAGGGAAGTCAAAATATCTTTATTTGCACTTGTGTGTGTGTGTGTGTGTGTGTGTGTGTGTGTGTGTGTGTGTGTGTGTGTGTGTCCCTAAAAGTTCAACCAGGAAACTCCTACAGCTAATAAACACTTTCAGCAAAGTAGCGGGATATATAGTTTTATATACACAAAAAAATCAGTAGCCTTCCTATATACATATGACAATCAGACTGAGAAAGAAACCAGGGAAACAACACCCTTCACAATAGCTACAAGTAATATAATTGTGCGGTGGAATGTCGTTCTGCATACTGTGAATGTGTGTTGCTCTGATTGGTTGAAAATTAAATGTTGATTGGCCAGTAGCCAGGCAGGAAGTATACGCAGGATAAGCACACAAGGAGAATTCTAGCAACAGGAAGGCTGAGTCAGGAGACACCAGCTCGTCGTCCAGGGAACAGCATGTAATGGCACACAGGCAAACCCACAGAACTCGTGGCAACATATAGATTAACAGAAATGGGCTCAGTTTAAATGTAAGAGCTAGTCAGTGGTATGCCTGAGCTAATGACCAGGCAGTTTTAATTAATATAAGCTTCTGAGTGGTTATTTTATTAGTGGCTGTGGGGTCCATGGGGCTGGACAGGACCAGAGAAAACTTCAGCTATATAAATATCTTGAAGTTACTCTTACCAAGCAAGTAAAAGACATCTATGATTTAAAAAGGAAACAAACAACAACAAAAATAAAAAAAAAAATATCCAGGATAGCTAAAATACTCCTGAATAATAAACCAACTACAAGAGGTATCATCATGCCTGATCTGAAACTGTACTACAGAGTTCGAACCTAATAACAGTAATAAAATAGTAATAGTAATAAAAACAGCATGGTATTGGCACAAAAACAGACGTGTTGATCAATTGAATTCAAGACCTAGAAATAAGTGCATACAAATGGACACCTGATTTTTTATAAAGAAGCCAGAAATACACACTGGGGGAAAAAAGACAGCATTTTCAACAAATGGTACAGGTCAAACTTGATGACTACATGTAGAAAAATGCAAATAAATAAATCCATACTTGTCAACCTTCAAAAAATTAAGCTCGGGGCTGGAGAGATGGCTCAGAGGTTAAGAGCACTGACTGCTCTTCCAGAGGTCCTGAGTTCAATTCCCAGCAACCACATGGTGGCTCACAACCATCTATAATGAGATCTGGTGCCCTCTTCTGGCCTGCAGTCATACATGCTATATACATAATAAATAAATAAATATTAAAAAAAAAAGATTAAGCCAAAAAATTAAGCTCAAGATGGATCAAAGATAACATAAAGACAGATACACTGAATCTGACAGAAAAGAAAGTGGAGAATAGTCTTGAACTTATTAGCACAGGAAAAGACTTTCTTAATAGAACATTGATGGCACAGGCACTAAGAACTACAATAATAAATAGGACCTCATGAAACTGAAAAGCTTCTCAATGGCAAAGGACACTGTCATTCAGAAAAAGTGATAGGCTACAGAATGGGAAAAGATTTTTACCAACTACACACCTGACAGAGGGCTAATATCAAAAATAATATAAAGAACTAAAAAATCAGATCTAATGAAAACAACCCATTTAAAAAATGGAGTACAGATCTAAACAGAATTCTCAAAAGAGAAAACTCAAATGGCTGAGAAACACTTAAAGAATGTTCAACATCCTTAGCCATCAGGTAAATGCAAATCAAAATGACTTTGAGATTTTATCTTATACCAGTAAGAATGGTTAAGATTTAATTTAAAAAAAAAAAAAAGATAGTTCATGCTGGTGAGAATGTAAAGTAAGGGAAGCACTCCTTCAATGCTGCTGGAAATGCAAACTTGCACAACCACTGTTGACGTCATTATGGCGGTTCCTCAGGAAGATGGGAATTGATTTACCTCAAGATGCAGCTATACCACTCTCCACCATATATCCAAAGCACACTTCATCCTACTATAGAGACACTTGCTCAACCATGTTCACTGCTGCACTATTCAAAGTGGGAGGATCAAATGAGGAGGTGTAGGGAAAGGAGGGGAGGAAAGATATAAAAGGAGGGGAGTACTAAAACTAAGGGCCATTCCAGGGGTTTTATGGAAGCCTAGTAGAAGCTTCCTAAAATATATACATATATCAGGATTTGTTGTTGTTGTTAAACATCATAGGTCCTTACATGGGTGAAGTGGAGCACACCTTTTAATCTCAGCACTTGGGAGGCAGAGGCAGGCAGAGGTCTGTGAGTCTGGGGCCACTCTGATCTATATAGTGAATTACAGGATTTCCAGAGCCAAATAGTTAGACCCTGTCTCAAAAAACACAAAACATTACAGGTCTTTTTTGTATATATTATGAATTCCAGTTTTGTTTTTATGGGATTTCTTTGTGCACAAACGTGTGTGTCTTCTGTGTCTATATGCATTTCTTGTACTTTTTCTTTGGCCTTTTCTTTTTTGGTTGTTTTGTCCTATTCTGATTGTTGTTTTTGTTTTACCTCATTTTATTTTTTTATTATTCATTAGAAGCTTCTTTGTTTCCTAAGGAGACACAAACAGGGAGAGGAAGCGGGGAGGACCTGGAAGGAGTGGGGGGGGGACCATAATCAGAATATTGTATGAAAGAAATATATTTCCAATAAAAAATGTCTACACAGCTCAAATGATTTACACATTCAATGCAATTTTCTATCAAAATACCAATAAATGATATTCTTCAGGGAGCTAGAAAAGTTGATCACAAAATATATAAGGAAAGGCACGGTGGTGCACACCATTAATCTGAAGCCACAGTCAGGTGTACCTCTATGAGTTTGACCCAGGCCTGATCTACATAGTGAGCTCCCGGCCAGATAAGGCTATATAGTGAGGCCCCATCTAAATGAATGAATGAATGAATGAGTAAATAAGTATAAATGATGGAAGGAGGAATGAATGAATGAATGAATGAATGAATGCCTTCAGAACCAAAAAACAATCCTGAAAATGGGGGTGACCTAGAAGCATTATAATACCTGACTTTAAAATATATAACACATAAATATAGTGCTATGACACATGACGTTAATTCAAAACTTGAGAGGGACACAACTAACACCTTAAGTTCTAGGCCAGAATGAGCTACAAACACAAGCTCTTCCCACACATACACACCAAAAAAGAAAAAGTGCTGATGCTAAACAAAGTGGGTATACAATGCAGAAGAAATAAAATAAACTAGGCCCCTAATTCTAAATATGTACAGTTGTTCAATAACTATCCATTAGCATAAAGACATTTATAGACATGACCTCCCCCAACTCCAGGGAGGCGGGGGTGGGGTGGGGGACACACAGGCAACTAAAGCAAAAATTGACAAACAAGATTTCAAACAAAGAAACATCTGTTGTGTGATATTTTGATCTTGTTCTGACAAATAAAGCTTGCTTGGAGTCAGAAGGCAGAGCTAGCCACTCACCAACCACAGAGGTTCTGGAGGACTGTAGACAGACAGGAAAAGAAGTAGTAAGGTGAGGTGGAGGGGCTCTTGGCCCCTTTTGGAGGAAGGAATGGAGGAGGTAGGACAGGACTGGTGGTGGCTTCTGTTTCTCTGATCATTCAAGTTCTTACTACATGACTCCTGAATATTTACTGATAAAGAATAATTAAACTAACACTTCATCTGGCATCCAACTTTTGTGGCATGAAAGCATGAGACAGCCACTTGCCCCTGGCTTTGCAGCCCATTGGCAGCTGCTAGAGTCTCTTGCCTAAAGTCCTCCGAAGGAGTCTGAGATTTTCCTGTTGCAGCCTTTCTACAACAGTCTCCACAGGCACTTGGGCTCCACACACCTCCAAAGTTAGCAGCCCACTACCACATGGCTCTGCCTTCAGGCAGTTTGGTGCTCTCACTTCCCGCCCATCATACTGATGCTTCTGCACATTCCCCTGTGTCTGCCTTTTAGAGGGCTGGCACCTTCGCTCCTTTTCCCCTGGACCCCCTCCTCAGGCTGCTGCCACACTAGGTTAGCTACCTTGACACCTGCTCTGGCTTCTATTGTTGTTGCAACCTCCACTCTCAACTCACAATTACACTCCAGTATCTGCAACTGCCCACAGCCAGGCTGTGCATCGCCTGTGTTCCCTGCCCAGGCTTGCTGCAAAACTTCAGGAAGCCTCACACTTCACTGTCATCATCATCGGATTTGGTGAGACACTTGGGAATTCTTAAAAGTAAGAATTAGTTTTTAAAAAGTGGGAGAAAAGAAAATTATTTTTCCTCATGTTAAAAATGGGAAACATTAATATGTATGATGAAGTTAGGTCTCTGTGGAGCTCCACAATGGATAGTTTGAAAATGGAACAATTAAATGAAGGGATAATAAACTTAGCTGGAATTGATGATAATGTCAACTATCATTTTGGTAATTCTTATTCTATCCCAAAGTTGTTTGATATCAGTGCCAAATACAATAAAATCCTTAGAAAGACAGACTAATGGAAACTAAGAAAAATATGCATACACAGAGTAGTTTAGAGCAGTAGTTAAAATACAGTGGCATTACGAAACAGAAGGAGCGCAGCCCAAGGTTATTAGAAAATTAACCTTAACTTATCTAGTTACCATTCAAGAACCACCACCAGATAATAGGCATCCCCAAGGCTATTCAGAAGTTAAGTGGGAACCTATAGAAATGTTATATTTGAAGAGATTAAAGGAAGCAATAGTTTCATATGGTATGCATTCACGATTTGTGAGGAAGATGTTAAAGTGGTAGTTCACTTGGAACAGAAATATTCTACAAGACTGGAAAGTTACAGCAGTATTGGAAGCTGGTCCTCAGGTACAGTAGTGGAGAGATAAAGCTTAGGCCTTCGAACAACAAAGTGTGGTTAGAGATTATAAGATTTCCCACGATCAAATGCTTGGTGAGGGTCATTATACTGAAAAGACTGGTTACACTTCATGATCACAACTTGTCCCTATGCCGTATAGCAGGTCTAAATGCTTGAGACAAAACTGAAAATCAGGAAAGAGAACTGAGTCATTTACTAAAACTATACAAGGCCCAAAATAAGCCTTCACTGATTTTTAAGAAAGAATGACTTCGCCGGGCGGTGGTGGCGCACGCCTTTAATCCCAGCACTCGGGAGGCAGAGCCAGGCGGATCTCTGTGAGTTCGAGGCCAGCCTGGGCTACCAAGTGAGTCCCAGGAAAGGCGCAAAGCTACACAGAGAAACCCTGTCTCAAAAAACCAAAAAAAGAAAAAAAAAAGAAAAAAAAAAAAAAGAAAGAATGACTTCACCTGTAAATTGAATGATATCAGATCCAGAAGTCAGAGGATTATTAATTGAATCTTTGGCTTTTGAACTGCTAATTCAGAATGTAAAAGAGTGATCAGGCCATTTAAGGCAGGATCAGCTTCCATAGATGAATGTATTATAAATACAGCTGATATTGGATATCATGCTTATGATGATACTTGGATAGGAGAAGTGATTTCTAAAAATTTTAAGAAAAATAAAAAGGTTAGATGTTTTAATTGTGGTAAACCAGGTGATCAGAAAATTGCCCTCTTCAAGAGGTAGATGTCCAACTTCTAGGGACTGGAACCCTATCTCAGATAAAACAGAGTTCGAGATGGGTTGAATGCCTAGGGCTAGAAAGACAGAGAGGAAGACTGAAGCCATCTATGTAGCAAATGTTGCAGTAAATCATTTGGGCCAAGATCTGTTACAACAGTGGAATACCCAGATTAAAATTCCTACACTCTTAGAAAAGGAATACAGACCAATGCATGTTTCTAGGAATAATATCATAACATGCTATAAAAAGCAGTCACCAACCATTCAGGCTGTATTATAACAGAGCACAACTGCTGTTGAACTCTCAAAAGTACCAACAGCCTTACCTTTAAAATGGCTAACTAATAAACCTGTCTGGGTTGGACAATGGCCTTTGAAAAAAGAGAAGCTACAAGCTTTAGAACAGCTGGTTCAAGAACAGTTAAATGCTCAACACATTGAAGAATCTACCAGCCCTTGAAATTCTCCTGTATTTGTTATTTTTAAAAAAAAAAAAAAAGTCTGGTAATTGGAGAATGCTGACAGATCTGAGAGCTATCAATAAAGAAAGTAATTCAGTTGATGGGCTCCCTACAGACTGGGATGCCCTTGCCCTCCCTGCTACCTAAAGAATGGCCTATAATACTTATTGACTTAAAAGACTTGTTTCTTTACCATACCCTTACAAGAAAATGATAGAAAAAAATTTGTCTTCACAGTACCTAATTATAACAATTCCCAGCTAGTCAAGAGATATCAATGGAAGATCCTCCCATAGGGAATGTTAAGCAGCCCTACCTTGTGCCAATACTTTGTGCAAAAACTATTAGAGATAATTCATGTGAAGTTTCCACAATCCATAATTTATCATTATATGGATGATATCCTATCAGCTGATCCAAAGTTAGGTACATTAGAAAGCATGTTTACAGAAGTAAAAAGAGTTTTGTCTTGCTAAAGACTGCAAATTGCTCCTAAAAAAGTATAAAGAGGAGATTCTATAATTACTTAAGATATAAAATAGAGGTACAAAAAAATTAGACCCCAAAAGGCACAACTAAAGAGAGATCGATTGAAGACTCCTATTGATTTTCAAAATTGGTTAGGAAGCATTTCCAACTTACTGGGTATCATGGGAATGCCCAAAAATGGACTACAAATTTTGACTAATACTCTAAAAGGGGACAAAAAAATTAAATACTCCAAGAGAATTATCAGCCAAAGCTGAGAAGGAATTGGCTCTAGTAAAAAAGACAATTCAAGAAGCACATTTGGATCATGTGAATCCAGATCTTGAATGCATTCTTGTCATACTCCCGTCCAGACATTCCCCACAGGTATTTTGATGCAGAGAGAAGATACTATATTGGAATGGTCATTCTACCACATAAACCAAATAAAAAGTTAAAGACTTATATAAAAAAGTTCTCTGATTTGATTCAAAAAGGTAAATTAAGACTTCACCAGCTGACAGAAATGGACCCAGTATAAATTATAGTACCTTTAACTAATGAGAAAATTTCATCACTATGGAAAGATAATGAATACTGACAAAGAGCCTGCAGTAACTTTTTGGGAGAGATTATCAGAGTATACTATACAAATAAATCAGGGAAACAGGATACAAATCAGAAGACTTAAGCAAAGTGGTTGGAAGTCCATACAACTCTGTACAAAAGGCAGAACTGTATGCCATTTTTATGGTACTGATGGACTTCGCAGAACCCCTCAATATAGTCACTGACTCTCAATATACACAGAGTTGTTTTACATATTAAAACTGCTAAATTTATTCCTGATTATACAGAATTAACTTCATTATTCTTACAATTGCAGGAAATCATCAGAAATAGAGAACATCTCATTCATATATATATATATATATATATATATATATATATATATATATATATATATCACATATCAGATCCCATCATACAGGTCTGCCAGGACCTCTAGCAAAAGGTAATGATGAGAGTGATAAGTTACTAATAGGTAACATGCTAGAAGCATGTAAATAGCAAAGGTTTTGTAAAACAAATAGAAAATTTCTTAATAAAAAGAAAAAAAATAGCAAAGATTTGGAGAAAGATTTCTCCATCACTTGGCAACAAGCCAAGAATATTATTTAAAAAAATGAATGTCCTACTTGTTCCTTCTATAACCAAACTCCATTACCTTCAGGGAGCAATCCAAAAGGTATACAAAGAAATGAAATTTGGCAGATGGATGTGTTTCATTTTACAGAATTTGGAAGATTAAAGTATGTACACCATACCATTGACACCTATTCATGATTTCAGTGGGCAACCCCTATGAGTTCTGAAAAGGCTGATTCTGTGATTATACACCTATTGGAAGTTCTTATGGCCATCGTGGGAATACCTGTACAAATTAAGACAAACAATGCCCGAAGCATATGTCTCCAATAAAATGAGACAGTTTTTTGCATATTACAATATAAAGCTTGTTACAGGTATACCACACATTCCCACAGGCCAATAGTCATAGAAAGAACCAATAAAACAGCAACAGGTAACAATGACTCCTAGAAATAGATTACATAGTGCTTAACCTTAAATTTTCTCAATGCTGATGAAAAAGGAACAGCTGTGGAGAGACACTGGATGACAGACAAAACTCCTAAGCTAAACCAACCAGTTTATTTCAAAGATATGTTGACCTCAGAATGGAAACCTGGATATGTCCTATGTTGGGAAAGGGGCTTTGCTTTTGTTTCTGCAGGAGAAAAAAAAACTATAGATACCAACAAAATTAATAAAAATTCTATTCGAACAGGAGAGACCCCTTGATGAGGAGAGAAGTAAAAGCTCATCCACCAATGTGACATCTCTACAAGTTGTAAAAAAAAAATTAACAAACAAGGGTTGGGGTAGGATTCTGTTTTTGTCTTTCCAGGATAATGGAAATACCCATCTTCCGGAAATCATAAGGCCTTGGATATCAACAAAAAGAAAAAATCTATTGGTACCAATCTACACAGAGTAAAATCTCACTGCCTAACATCTACTATCTCCTTTATTTTAGAAAAGCTGTAGTTCCAATTCAATTATAAACCAAGCTGGCTTTGGAGATGGAATTGGCTCACTCCTTCTCTAAACCCAAGCATATTGCTAAAAGAAAAGGTTGAGAGATTCTTCAGTCCAATATCAAGAGCCCTCTGGTGTGAGACAGAAGAAAACCAAAAAAAAAAAGGGATCATTGTCTTCAAGATGCTAATTCTCTCCATGCTTACTCTTGATTTCTCAGAATCCTTTCTTACATGTCACGTCATCTTTAAATCCAAACTTTCTATTTTGATATTAATAATGTTTAAGTTTTTCACAGTAAAAAGTTTTTCCATTAGCAATCTCTAAAGTCTCCAGAAGGAAGATGGGGCCCTACAACAACTCTACCCAGTCCAGAATGATGCCATGGTACTCATCATCATACCAGCCAGAATCTCAGACAATCTTACTCATTACTCTGAGACTAGTTGCAGAATCTACAGTTAGTCCAACTGAGACTTATCTATCTGAGCTTTCTTACAGAACCCAACAGAGATACCATCACCCCCTACACAGCAGGAAGCAATTCTAAGAAAACGATACCCTTTCTCCCAAAGGTTTCATGCTTCTCAGGGTTATGGATGATGGTTATGGGGTTTGGGTGGAAAAAATTACTAGACTCAGTATTCTATTTAAAAAAAAGAAAGAAAAAAGAAAAAAGTGAAATGGATAGGTATAAGATATTATGGTAGATTATTGTATATACTAGTAAACAAATTTAGTAAAATAGATAATTTGCACTGTTATGGATTCTTGTATATTGATACAAATGTAAACTATTTTTATATTCCTTTTTAAGATAATTTGTATATTGATACAAATACAAAACTATATTTGTTGTAACATACATATATTTCTACTCTTATTTTGTATATTGATACAAATGTAAATTTATATGTCATACTGTATGTATGTTCTAACTCTGTTTAGGATATTTTGTATATTAATATACATTTAGAATTACTGTCATATTGCACTATATATTCCTACCTCTGTTAAAGATATTTTGTGTATTGTCACAATTTTGAAGTCATTGTCCTTTTACCATACATTTTCTTACAGACTGTTTACCTTATTTACATAAAGCCTTAGTCCTTAGGTTATTCAGGTAGATAAGACTTACAGATTTATAGTCACCTATGCTTGTCATCTCTATAGTTATGTTATTTAGGTTATCCAAATTTACAGATACGTAGGTCAGATGGACAGGTAATCTTCAAACACTTCATAGACCTAGAGAATATGGCATTTAAATAATTTAGAATTCTGTTGACGTGAGAAGCAATTGCTCCTGGCAGCACCAATTTGATCCCGAGAGAATGCTGGGCTTCTAAGACATTTCCATTTGGAAGTTTGTTCTTCTAGGCACAAAATGGCCTACTGGGCAAAGAACTGCCCTTGCCTCGACTGCTGACAATACGAATGCTGTCCTTTCTGGACAAGCGCAACACAAGGAAAAGAGACTACTGAACTCTGCCAATACAGGGTAAGATGGTCTTTCAGAATTCCTGCTTCTGAAAATGGTCTGTCAGATACTCTAGGCCTATAGCCAATTTGAATACACCAACAATGCTGAAAACATTAGGCGACTGTCCAGGCTGCCAGCTGTCTATGAAAGTTGCTTGCGTCCTTCTCCTGTTTCTCGGGTCTTTGATGGGATTGAAGACTTAACTGTTACAATCTTCTATCTTAGCTAGAACATATTAAGTATTGCATTCAGGTTCTTCAGGATAGGGTAACTTTTGGAATGATCTCTGTAACATGCCATCTACCCACACTCCGGACTTCTCTGGATTTTAGTATGTGTCTCTTGTTTGATATTGTTCGTGATGGTTGTAGTTCCATCTTATCTAGATCATTATCCCTTATTCCTCCTGGACAATATTTGATAATCATCCCTATTGTATATGGTTTTGTATTAGGTTAGAACTTTCCTGTTTAGACAAAAGGGGGAGATGTAGGGTGTAGCTGTTTCAGCTTTTTGACCTGGAAGTACTACCCCCATTGAGGCTTCCAGTAACTGTCATGCCTACAAGGTGGGGCTCAGACAGGAGCCCTTACGACCTGAGATCCGGATGGGCCAGCTCTCTTGGTTCCTGGATCCTAGACACTGGAGGTAGACCAAGCAGAGTTCTCCAGAGAACACTGCTGGACTGCACTTCAGTTCTCCTGGACCCAGTAACCTATCCCTTTACTTGTAAGTTACCTCACAAAACAAACCTTGCTTTTAATTAAGTGAAATTGCCTTAATACTACCACCAATAAAACCCTGGCTCAAAAAAAAAATTAAAACAACAAACATAGAAATCTTCACTCAATAACAGAATACCCAAACAAGAATACTGGTGGGTACATTAATAAGATTGTTGGATGGCACCATTTTAATGTAATTTATAAGATGATCATGTTAAAAATGTCACTTAAAATTTTTAAAAGAGCTGGATGTAGTGGCACATGCCTTTAATTCCAGGAGGCAGTGGCAGGTGGGTCTCTGAGTTCAAGGCCACCCTGATCTGCAGAATGAGATCCAGGAGAGCCAGAGTACACAGAGAAATCCTGTCTTTAAAAAACAAAAAAAGGGCTGGAGAGATGGCTCAGAGGTTAAGAACACTGATTGCTCTTCCAGGGGTCCCTAGTTCAATTCCCTGCAATCACATGGTGGCTCACAACCATCTATAATGAGATCTGGTGCCCTCTTCTGGTGTGCAGACATACATACGAACAGAACACTGTATACATAATAAATAAATAAATCTTAGGAAAAAAGGGAGGAGGGTTCGCTTAGATTCAAATCTCCAAGCTTCACTTTGCCACTCTAGTAACTAAAGAAATGCAATAGAAAGGAAAAGTATACAAAGAAATAATCATAAAGAGCTGGGTAGTGTTAGCACATGCCTTTGATACTAGCACTCAGGAGGCAAAGGCAGGTGGATCTCTGAGTTTGAGGCTGGCTTGAAACTACAGAACAAGTTCCAGAACATCCAGGAGAAATCCTGTCTCAAAAATAAATAAAATGAAAATAATCATAAAGTATTTTCTAGAAAATATCTTAAAAGTAAAGCAAGCGCTTATGAGAGATGGCTAACTGAGTAAAGGAGCTTGCTGCCAAGCCTCATGCCCCAAATCTGAATCCCACAATTCATATAGTGGAAGAAGAGAACTTTCACAGGTTGTCCTCTGACCCCCACACCCACAAATACACACACGGGATAACTTTAAAAAAAAAAAGATAAAGTGGAGCTGGAAAGACAGCTTGGGGGTTATGAGTACTGGCTGCTCCACCAAGCAAACATACTGTGGCTCACAACTGCCTGTAATTCCAGTTCCAGGGACTCCAACATCCTCTTCTGACCTCTTTGGGTACCCCACATGCACATGGTGCACATATATACATGCAGGCAAAGTTCAAACACATAAAGAAATACTATTTTTAGAAAAAATGAAGCAATCTTTTAATTTTTTTCTAAGAAACTTTGTGAGATTCTATAAACATCAAGATAATACTCATCTTGATAAGTAGCCATCGAGATGCCATCTAAGTGTAGAAAACACTAACAGAAGAGACTATCCCATGTAGACATTTTCTACTCACACCATGAATCCCACAATTTATCAAATGACTGACTTAAGAGTTTTTGAAATTATTTTTGATATCTTACTTGTCCGCTCTTGCAGGTATATTTAAGGTACACATCAGTATGTTTAAGATATGTAAAGGCTGAGCACAACAGAAACTAATGGTTTAACCCAGGACTTTATGCAACCATGCAAACATTTTTCCTCCATATTCATACCAACAAAATAAGCTTTGAACAAATACTTGATGGTTCACAAGTCAGAAATATGCTATGACCTATCATACTAAAGGCATAAAGTGAGTTTCTTTCAGAAACTTGCAACTTTGCTTTCATAAGAGAAATTCATATATACAAAATGATTCAAACTAAATAAGGATTCAAGGGAAAAACTGAGAAAGAGACCTCTTTTTCACTCTATCAGTAGACATCAAAACAGATGGAAGAGTTTTGTGTACAGACAAATTCTAACACAGGACATTTCTATACAAACGGTATGGACAGTATCTAAATAAGTACAAATTATTATGTATTTCTGTCAAGACTCTCATTAAGATCCAATACCTGTTTCCACAATGTTTTCTGTTTCCGTCGTCTCCAGCCCATCCATGCTGTCCTCATCTTCCACTGTAGATTTTCCTCTACTTCGAGGCCTACAGCAAAAAATAATAATAATTTAAAAAAAAAAAAAAAAAAAAAACAAGTAAAGTTAAATACAAAATTTTTGCTTGGTTGTCTTTTGAGACATTCTCAGATGTAACCCAAGCTGGCCTGCCACATCCTCCCAACCACTGAGATGTGTAGCATGCACCACCACACCCAGATAAATATTGAATTTTAAGGCTTCGATTTGAACACTTAGATATAAAGCACATTTGGAAAGTATAACATAAAATTTAAGCTTTCCCCAGCATAACAGTGCATCAAGTAATAAGTATAAAATATTTTCTTCCGTAAAGTGAATAAATATCTTATGTTTAGAAGTACTGATTCAGGATTTCTCTCTCTTTGAACTGATCTTTCCAAGACTTTTTCTGTATCCACTGGTGGCTTTTAAATTCCTTTACCAAGTTCAAACTTAAAAAAGGTTTTATTCTACATTTAGTGAAATTTAAATTTACTGAAAAGCTCAAGTAATTGGGACAGAAGATGATTCAGTGAGGAAAGGTTCTTGCTTACTTCCAACCCTGATACCCTGAGTTGGGACCCACATGGTGAAAGGAGTAAACAAACCCCTACAAGCTGCCGTGTGACCTCCATTAGTGGTCGATGACTCATTCATACATGCACACTTAGAAACATAGAAATTGGGCTGGAGGGATGTCTCAGTGGTTAAGAGCACCAACTGCTCTTCCAGAGGTCCTGAGTTCGATTCCCAGCAACCACATGCTGGCTCACAACCACTTGTAATGAGATCGGGTGCCCTCATCTGGCCTGCAGGGACACATGCAGGCAGAACACTGTACACATAATAAATAAGTAAATAAATAAATCTTAAAAAAAAAAAAAAAAAAAGAAACATAGAAATTTAAAAAACAACAACAACTATTTTTTGGTTGTGAGCCTAGCCTTTAATGGCTGAGCCATCTCTCCAGCCCATGGTGCAAAGCTACACAGAGAAACCCTGTCTTGTGGGGGAAAAACTGTAATAAAAGATTCAGTAAATTTAAAAGGAAAAACAAAACAAACAACAACAACAAACACCTTATGTAGGTGGGCAGGCCTGGTAGTTCAAACCTTTAACCCAGCCCTCAGTTGCATCAGCCTGGTCTACATAACAAGCTCCAAGCTAGCCAGGGTTACAAATGTGATCCAATCTCAATTATCGGTATAATATTCTATTCTAGATAGAATAGAAGATGAGGATTGGCTATACAGCTTAGTGGTAGAGAACTTATCTAACATGTACAAGGCTCTGGGTTCATCACCAACAGAAAAATTAACTAAAGTGAAATCTGAAAGAGCTGCTCAATGGGCAACATCATGTTTATTAACTGCAAAAGACTTCGTAACTGTAATTTTGCTACTGTTATTAATCGTAACAAAAACATCTGATATGAAGGATATCTGACATGTGACGCCCAAAAGGGTCATGACACACAGTTGAGAATAACTGCTCTATAACCATAATCCCAAATAAATTCTTTCTTCTGTAAATTTTCTTAGTCATGGTGTTTCATCAGAGCAATAGGAAAGTAACACAATGTTTAACTCTCAAAAAATAGAGATGAAGGACTTGCAAGGCGGCTCGGCTGGTAAAGGTACTTGCCACCAAGCATGACATCTTAAGTTTGATTTGTATGACACACATGGTGGAAAAGGGAATCAACTCCAGCAAACTATCCTCTGGACTCCCATCTGAGTATCACAGCACATGTGCCCTTCCTACATACACACAAATTAACTGAAATGTAATTTTTAAAATGATAGGGTACCAGCAGAGATTTCCCAGTCTACCAAAAAAGATTATTCAGATGAATCATTTAAGTAATGATACTCAGCAGCTACTAAAATCATACACAAGTATAGTTACTAACATATAAATCTTTTTATGACTACACTCCCTATGTGAAAAGAGAAGCAACTATTTTCTACACACTGTGTGTGTGTGTGTGTGTGTGTGTGTATAAATTAAAAATACCAAGTGAAACCATAACATAATGGTACTAAATATTTTCCTTGAACCTGCAAGATGGCTCAGTGGGTAAAGGTGTTTTGCACAAAGACCAACAACAACCTGAGCTTGATCCCCAGGATCCATATGGTGAAGAAAACCAGCTCTCACAAATTGTCCTCTGACCTCCGCATGTGTGCCATGACAGGCATGCAGTCAATCACACATGCAGGGGCACACACATACACACAGACAGACACACACACAGCAGGGAGTATCAAGAAGTAAAATTTATGTGTCTATGGAGGTGTTTCTAGAGAGGACTGATATGTGGGGACAATGAGGAGCAAGCAAGACTGAATGTTCGTGGCACCTTCCAATGGGCTTACTGAGAATAGTCCATGGGGCTAAATACCCCTTCCTTTTCTGAGTTGTTGCATCTATCACTTCTGCTACCTGCTGGCATCAGGCTCCAGCTTCTCAGGCCTTTCAACAAGGACTAAATAAATACCAGACACTCTAAAAGAGAGCTTCCAAACTTTCAACTATGGTTAAGGACTTCTAGACTTCAACTGTCTAGACTGGAAAGATGTTATTGCCTCTATAATGTGTAGACTGCCAATGTTGTATTAGACCAATCTAATATATTCTCTGTTAATATATATTATGTATACAGTATACTGGCTATATTCATCTAGAGAGGAATGGACCTAACACTATGGGCATACGAAAATACCAAACTACCTCCTAAGAATCAAATACTGTCATCAGTTATACTGGGGAATCTCACTCTGCCATTAGTTGGTTACTAGACCAGAAACCCTAGAAACAACTGATGTGAAAGATAAGAGACCTGGAGGTCTAGAGTAGAGGGGAGTCTCTAACACATGCTATGGGGGTTAGTGTGTCACTACTGGATAAAAGCACAGACTCAGATGGAAAGATGTTATAAGCTTGTGTGAGTGTGTGTGTGTGTGTGTGTGTGTGTGTGTGTGTGTGTGTGTGTGTGTGTGAGAGAGAGAGAGAGAGAGAGAGAGAGAGAGAGAGAGAGAGAGAGAGAGAGAGAGAGAGAGAGAATGAATAACAGAAAGTGAATGCTTAAAACTGAAATGTAGGGAAGTCTATTACTACATGTATTATCATATCTACTACTACAGTACAGTAGTTACCTACACTTCTATGTACCATCTTTATTCCTGTTACTATGATCAACAAGAAAAAGTGATCCTAAGACAGCAGCAGAGCCTCTTTAACAATCAATGGCTTTGTTTCAAATGTAACGTGAATGTTTGCCTGGGTGTATGCTTGTGCATCTCATGTATGCCTGGTGCTCAAAAAGTCTAGAGGACATAAGATACAATGGAACTGGTGGTCACAGGTTACAGGTGGTTGTGAACTACCATGTGGGCACTAGAAATCGAACCCAGATCCTCTTCAAGAGTAACAAGTGCTCTTAACTGCTAAGCCATCTCTCCAGCCCCATCAATCACTTTTAAAGCAACCTCAGTTCTAGCCTTGCCAGTTGCCCAACATTAGAAAACAAAACACTAAGATTCTTTTTTTTGTTTGTTTTCTTGTTTTGTAATTTAATTTAATTTTACATATCAGCCACGGATTCCCTTGTTCTCCCCCCCTCGCCCCCTGCCCACCCCACATTCCCATCTCCTCCAGAGCAAAGACTCCCCTGGGGATTGAGTTCAACCTGGTAGATTCAGTCCAGGCAGGTCCAGTCCCCTCCTCCTCCCAGGCTGAGCCAAGTGTTCCTGTATAAGCCCCAGGTTCCAAACATCCAGCTCATGCACTGAGGACAGGTCCCGGTCCCACTGCCTGGAAGCCTCCCAAACAGAGTAAGCTAATAATCTCACTTATCCAGAGGGCCTGATCCAGTTGGGGGCTCCTCAGCTATTGGTTCATAGTTCATGTGTTTCCACTATTTGTCCCTGTGTTTTTTCCAATCTTGGTCTCAACAATTCTCACTCATACAAGCCCTCCTCTTTCTCGCCAACTGGACTCGGGGAGCTCCACCTGGGTCCTGGCCATGGATCTCTGCATCCGGTTCCCTCAATCATTGGATGAGGTTTCTAGCATGACAATTAGGGTGTTTGGCCATTGTATCACCAGAGTAGGTCAGTTCGGGCTTTATCTCGACCATTGCCAGTAGTCTATTATGAAGGATCTTTGTGGATTTCTGTGGACCTCTCTAGCACTTTGCTTCTTCCTATTCTCATGTGGTCTTCATTTATCATGGTCTCTTATTCCTTGTTCTCCCTCTCTGTTCTTGATCTAGCTGGGATCTCCCGCTCCCCTAAGCTCTCATTCCCTCGACCCTTGCCCTTCATTACCCCACTCACGTCCAGGTTGTTCATGTAGATCTCATCCATTTCTCTGTCATTGGGCGATCCCTGTGTCTTTCTTGGGGTCCTGTTTTCTAGGTAGCCTCCCTGGAGTTGAGTAGCAGTCTAGTCATCTTTGAAAAACTAAGATTCTAGAAGGCGGCAGAATAGTAAGGGAGAGGAAGGCATGAGGAAGGCGTGAGACAGGAATGGGAACATCAAAAGAAAAATGAAGACTGTATATAAAGTTCACACACACACACACACACACACACAACCAAATTCAGTCCTGCAAGAGCCATCTCTTTTTCCTTTTCTTTCTTTTTTTTTAAGATTTATTTATTTATTATGTATACAGCATGTATGACTGTAGGCCAGGAGAGGGCACCAGATCTCATTACAGATGGTTGTGAGGCCCCATGTGGTTGCTGGGAATTGAACTCAGGACCTCTGGAAGAGCAGTCAGTGCTCTTATCCTCTGAGCCAACTCTCCAGCCCTTTAAAAAAAAAAAATGTTTACATACGTGATACATGTCTAACAACGAGTATGTGAAATGTGCATGCAGTTTCCTGTGGAGGCCAGAGGCATCTGATGTTCCTGGTGTGATTGGCAGCTGTGAGCCACCCAATGTGACTGCTGAGATTTGAACCCAGGTCCTCTTGCAAGAGCAGTATATTCTCTTAACCATGAGCCATCTCTCCAGCCCAGTACATTACTTCTTATGTCTACTTAGATTAAATCTTGTAAAGGCAGGCAGATCTTTGAGTTTCAGGCCTGTAGGTGTTATATTGTGAGGTCCTGTCTTTAAAAAGCTTAAAATAACAAGAAAAAGCATTTCTTGCCGGGTGGTGGTGGTGGTGGTGGTGGCGCACGCCTTTAATCCCAGCGCTCAGGAGGCAGAGGCAGGCGGATCTCTGTGAGTTCAAGGCCAGCCTGGGCTACCAAGTGAGCTCCAGGAAAGGCGCAAAGCTACGCAGAGAAACCCTGTCTTGAAAACCAAAAAAACAAAAAACAAAAAACAAAAAAACAAAAAAAAAAAAAAAAACCTTGCAATGTCTCTCCCCAAACTTCACAGCTATATCAAAACTACCCTTTAGATTGTCTTAAAAGACCTCTGCAGTCTCATCTCTTAACTGGTACCAGGTTTGTTAAACTCTTAGCAAATTGTATTCCTTCTATTACAAACTCACTCACTTGGTGCAGCTTTTACACAAGCTACCCCCGGTGCCTGCAAAGTAACCTTTATCTTCTCCAGTAACCCCTCAACAATCAAACAGGTACAGATCAAACCCATAATGCTTTTCTAATCTGACTTAGCTTAGTGGTTCTGCTACAAGCTCCCTATGTGTACATGCACTATCACACTGTGCTGAACTTCCATTAGCCAGTAATACCTTAAAAGAAATCATAGCATTTTTGTGTGCTTCCAATATTTTCCTGCACAGAGACAAAAAATAAGAAGAAAAAAAATCTATCACTGCTGGGAAATGCTAATGAACACATTGATTATATTAAAACTAAGTGAAAGTAAAGTAGGAGAAAGAATTAAACCTTTATACTGCCTTTTCTATAAGAATAGTTAGAGAGAACATCAACATAGGCAGCCAGGCCTGATACACTCAGAAAACTGAGGTAGGATCACTTGAACCCAGGTTACAGAGCAAGCCTAAGCAACATAGCAAGACCCCATTTCAAAACAAGCCAATTGAAAGGGAGACAGGAGAAATACGTATTCTATCAGCAGGGCAGTGGTGGCGTATGCCTTTAATCCCAGCACTAGGAAGGCAGAGGTAGGTGGATCTCCGTGAGGTCGAAGACAGCCTGGTCTACAGAGCAAGTTCCAGGACAGTCAGGGCTATTACACAGAGAAACCCAAGTTTTATTTCAGAGCTAGAGAAATGGCTTATAGTTAAGAGTACTTGTTCTTGTTCTGGGTTTGATTCCCAGAATCACATCTGATGACTCAGAACCACCTGTAACTCTAGTTCTTCTGGTCTCTGTAGAAACTGCACATGTGGTACACATAGACACAAGTGGGCACACATACATACACATATATTTTGATTTGTTTTGCTTTTAAAGATTTATTTTTATTTTATGTGTATGAGCATTTGCTTGAGTGTATATATATATATATATATATATATATATATATATATATATATATATATATATATATATATATATATATGAACCACATGTGTGTTGTGCCTATCAAGGCCAGAAAAAGGTGTTGGATCCCCTGAAACTAGAGTTATAGGGGATTGTAAGCCACCATGTAAGTGCTAGGAACTGAACCTGGGTCCTCTGCAAAAGCAGCAAGGGCTCTTAACCAATGAGATCTCTTCAGTCCCCACATATTCTTTTTAAATTTTAGCTTAATTTTTTTAGGTATGAAATTGGAACTAGGATTTTTAAGAATATTTACTTTTTAAAGATTACATTCTAAAATACTTTTAAATGAAATAATACTATGGCTGAAACTTGGTTCAAAGTAACACAAGAAGACAAGAGTATAAATGAAATAAGGCTACGTTTGTTTTCTAAGGAAAAGGAAAGCCTGGAGTTAGATGGATGGGGAAGTGGGAAGGATCTGTGAGGAGAAACCATAATCAGAATATATTATTTGAATTTTCAAATATATTAAATATACACCTGTAACTATGGAGCAGTTTCTATGCTTCCAGCTCACCACCAGTTACTAAAAATATGGTGCAAGATAAAAAAAAAAAATGACAGTTGTTCAACTGAGTGACAATCCATTTTACTTTCTATTACCTATAAAAAAGGCTATATAAAAATACATAATTCTATTTTTTCCATAAAATATATTTTATCAAAAAATAACAAATGAAATTAGGCTGGTGTGTGTTGCTGTTTTAGGTAAGTGATGATAGTATAGGAGCTCATTATATTATTCTCTACATACTTACATATAGCAATTTTACAAAACAGAGAATTTTCTAAAAAAAAAAAGAGGAAAGGGTTTCCTTAGGAAGGAATGTGGCTAATTTTTAAAAGAGGAGGAGGGATCGCAAGTGGAAAGCCACATATATGAGAGAATTATTTTAGCACGAAAACCTGTGCTGAAAGCTATCAGCAGAAGAAAGCTTTCTTTCAGACTGAGCTCAGTAGAAGTGTGCTAGTGCGTTCAGAACCTTCACTACATTAAAGCACAGGTCCTATGTAAACTGCCCAAGTCAAAGTCTGGTGCTAGAACTTGCTGGGCCTCAGATGTTGACAACTGGGCGGGGCGGGGGGTGGGGGGGTGGGGGAGAGACAGTCTCTATTTAAAATATTTTCATAACAAGTAAGACATTTACACATTTTTACTAAAAGAATACTTTCTCGTTGCCATCGTCCAGATAACAGGCCCTGAAAGGTCAAAGGACTTGTGAACTCTCTAGCAGGCACTGCACAAAGTACACTGGCAGTCTGACTGGCTTCTTTTTCACTTAGGTATGCAGCTGGTTGACATTTTGCAACTTCCCTTACATATGATTGAAATGCAAGCAATACCGACAGAAGCTTCTTTTCCACACCCAGTACTTGTCCTCAAATCTCCCTGCAACATTCAATCCATCACTTCTTCTCTTTGTGGCAAGCATCAATGCTTGGACATCAGGTGCTGACATCAGAGATCAAGCCAAGACTAAGCTACTGTGATAACCAGAGATTTAGCCAGCATAGTTCTAACTAACAGTACTCTGTGGTGTCATCAACATTTTATAGAAAGGAAAAATGACAACTTCGGGAATTAGCAGGGCATAGGCTTGTAATCCCAGCACTTGGGAGGCATAGGAGTTATAGCAATGGACCAGTGTGGTGTACCTAACAAATTCCAAGCCAGGAAAGGCTAAACAAACAAACCCTATCCTAAAAATAAGAGGGTCAAGAAGATAACTCAGTAAGTAAAAGCACTTACTACATAGACCTAACCAATCTGACAATTCTCAGAGCCCATGTAAAAGTCCTCATAGACTACCAAGCATCTATAAACCCAGGACTGCTACAGTGGGAAATAGGAGGTAGAAACAGAAGCTGCTATATGTACCTCATCAGCAGAAACAAGAGAGACCCTTCTCAAAAACAAGGTGGAAGGCCAGAACCAACTCCCAAAGTTATTCTCTGAACTGCATGTGTGAATCCCACATACAAATATTTTGTGTTTTTTAGACAGGGTCTCATTATACAGCAATGGCTAGGCATGGAATTCACTATGTACCACAGGTTAGACAAAAATTTTTAAAATGAGGAAAAGGCAAGAAATAAGGTAAATAAAACAATAAAGCCAAGCACATACCTGTAAATCCAAGCATCTCAGAGGCTAAGGAAAGAAGATAGTCACAAGTTCAAGACCAGTTTGGGCTAATGAGGAATTCAAGGTGTACATGGTGGGTGGGTAGAGACAATATTATAAGAAAAATGTTCAGTACAATCATGTTTTTTTTTCTGTGTTTTTTTTTTAATTTTTAATGTTTTTTTTTTTTATTTATTTGTTATGTATACAGTGTTCTGGCTGTATGTTTGCCTGCAGGTCAGAAGAGGGCAACAGATCTCATTACAGATGGTTGTGAGCCACCATGTGGTTGCTGGGAATTGAACTCAGGACCTCTGGAAGAACAGCCAGTGCTCTTAACCGCTGAGCCATCTCTCCAACTCCCCAATCACATGTTTTTAAATAACTTATTTAACTTTTATTTTGTGTGCAATGGTGTTTTGCCCATGTGAATGTCTGTATGTATTACTAGAATTACAGACAGTTGTGAGCTGTCATATGGGTGCTAGGAATTGAACCTGGAAGAGCTGACAATGCATCTTCTTTTTTTTTTTTTTAAGATTTTATTTATTATGTATACATATTTGCCTGCAGGCCAGAAGAGGGCACCAGATCTCATTATAGATGGTTATGAGCCACCACGTGGTTGCTGGGAATTGAACTCAGGACCTCTGGAAGAGCTGTCAGTGCTCTTATCCTCTGAGCCATCTCTCCAGCCCCAACAATGCATCGTCTAAACCATCTCTCCAGCCCCCTTTCACATTTGTTTAACAAAAAAAAAAAAATTTATACCTGCCAGATATGGTGGCATGCGTCTATAATCTTATCATTCCAGAGCTTGAGTTAATAGAATAACAAATTTGAGGACATTCAAAGCTAGAGCAATACTGACTCTCAAAAAAAAAATATTGACCTAAACAACAAAAAATTAAAAACATTCAGTTGTAGAGAATCTGGCATGCATGAAGCCCTGGGTTCTATCCCAAGAATCACATCAAACAAAGCATAGTGGTGCAGGAGTCAGGAGAATCAAAATATAGGCCACCTTTAACTACACAGATGGTAAAGACAAACTTGGGATACATGCTATCCTATCTCAAAAAACAAAAAAGCAAATATTCCTATGTCTTTATGTTTCATTGTACATGTCTTATCTACAAGCCAAAAATATGTGGAAAGAAATACGAGAGATATGATTATCATTGTACTTGTGATTTGTACCAATTGTTACTTTATGATGAACACATACAGCACTGTTTCAGTCTCACTCAAGTAAATATATTTAAGTAAACATATTTTCTTTTAGGATATCTTAATGTGTATGGGTGTTTTGCCTGCATGTGTAAAAGCACACCATGTTCATACCTGGTACTCAGGAAACCAAAAGGCATCAGAGTCCCTGAAACTAGTTGTGAGCTACCATATGAATGACAGAAACTGAATTTGGGTCATCAGCAAGAGCAGTAAGCACTCTTAACCACTTGCCATTCCTCTGGCCTACTACAACAATAAATACATTTAAATAATCATATACACGCTTTAAAAAACATGAATATGCCCTGTGGTGGTTTGAAAGAAAATGGCCCCCAAAGGGAGTGGCACTATTAGGAAGTGTGGCTTTGTTGGAGTAGGTGTAGCCTTGTAGAAAGAAGTGTGTCAGTGTAGGTTGTGCTTTGAGGTCTCCTACGCTCAAGCTACACCCAGTAACATAGTTCACTTCCTGTTGCCTATGGATCAAGATGTAGAATTAATTCTCAGTTCCTTCTCCAGCACCAGTCTGCCTGCACACCTCCATGTCTCACCATGATGATAATGGACTAAACCTCTGAAATTATAAGCCACCCCAATTAAATGTTTTCCTTTATAAAAGTTGCTGTGGTCATGGTATCTCTTGACAGCAATAGAAACCTTAAGACATGCCCTAATCAAGGTAATCATACCCCTTCCCACCACCCCCATCACCCCACTCCACCCCCTCTTTTGGGGGGGTAAAACTGCATTAGAACCTGAAAAATACCTGGGATTATATCAGAAAAATATTGTATTTGAATTTTAAAACATTTCTCATTTGAGTTCAAATTTATAATGTTTGGTAAACTAATCTGTAGGCTGTCTCAAATGTTTTCAGCCCTTTCAAGATAAAGAGTCAATGCAAAAATCATATTATTATATTATAGAATGATTAATGTAGCACTTTCCCCAAAATAGTACTTCCTTCTAGCTGGGCAGTAGTGGCTCATGCCTTTAATCCCAGCACTCAGTGGGGAAGAGCCTGGTGGATCTCTGTGAGTTCAAGGGCAAAAAAAAAAAAAAAAAAAGTGCTTCTAGGGCTAGGGGTGTGGCTTAGTTAGAAGAATGCTTACCTAGCATTCATGAATTCCTGGATTTGATCTACACATAAAACCAGGCATGTTACCACATACCTATAATCCCAGCAACTTGTAGAGGCAATAAAATACATTTCAAGGTCAACTTCCATAACATATTTAGGACCTTGGATTTGATCCCCACAACTACTACCCAGAAGCCCTTCCCAAATGTCTTGTTCTTGGCATGGAATCTGGATATGTTGCTCAAACCAATCTTTAACTCTAGCTAAAAGTGATTTCCAGCACCTTGGCCTTCCAGGTAGTTGGGACTACAAGCATATGCCACTGCTACCTGAACCTGCCCATAAAATCATCATTAGAATCAACACTTAATAGAATACAAATGCTATGCAAAGAGATATTATAGTATATTGTTTAGGAGGAAATGACAGGGAAATCTCATGTTTGTTAGCAATACAATTTTTAATTGCCTGTTTCCAATCTGTGGCCGTGAATCCCTGGACACAGAATGTATGAATACAAGGTACCTAATTTATTTTAAATGCTAGCAATTTTGTATTATGTTTACCATAACTTCCTTAAGATCTATTATAATGGCATTTTTTTAAAAATTGCTGTTTCAGTGGGATAGTGGTGGTGCATGCCTTTAATCTCAGCACTCAGGAGGGTCTCTGTGAGTTAGAGGTGAGAGTGAGTTCCAGGACAGGATCCAAAGCTACACAGGGAAATCCTGTCTCAAAAAAAACAAAAACAAAAAAAAATTTAAAAAAAAAAATTGCTGTTTCACTGTGATACAATCACATAGCCAAAGCTAGTCTAGAAATTGGTATGTGTGTCAGGTCCTTAAATCCTCGTCTGTTTCTTAAGTGCTGGTATTAGAGGCATATACATTAGAAGCACATACATGTGCGTCTGCATGTGCCAATGGATGGTGGTGAGACACCGTGTGGGTGCCAGGAACTAAACCAAGTCTTCTGTAAGAACAGCAAGTGCTCTGAATTGGTGAACCACTTCTTGAGTCCCTGATTTTGTATTCTTAGTCATTTATTGTGTGTTGGCATGCGGAGATCTAAGAACAAGCTCTGAGTTAGTCTTCTTTCACCATGTACGTCTTCAAGCTTGGCATCAAGCACCTTTACACAATGAACAATTTTGCCAGCTACATATGCCCAGTTTCATGCAGGGCTCCAACCCAAAACAAGATTTCTACCAACTGAGCTAAGTCACCACCCCTAACAACGCTATCCTAATGAAAGTATTAGGATCATAGGCATGTGGTACCATGCTCATTTTAAACAAAATGTTTTTTAAATGTCCACTGTTTGTACTCCTTGAAATTTTTTTCTGATGTTTTGAAAAATTGAAGACGAAAATAAAGCAAAATTAGAAAAAGTTAGGTATAACAATTTTAAGGCTTTGGACTACATAACTACTAAATGAAAGGAATGATAAGATCAATGTGGAAGCAGATTTGTATTTTTAAAAATATTAGTATAAAAGATATTAGTATAGTATAAAAGATATAAACAGGAGGATGTTGCAAAGAGTTGGATTTGACAGGTAAGAGAGGAATAAATGCTTAAGTAAAACAAGTTTAAGGCTGATCAAGAGGCCATGGATCATTTTTTTTAATGTTCTCAGAAATAGGATTAATGAGTTAAGAGTAAGACAACAAAAATGCATTCAGTTTCTGTGTAGTTAGAGCAATATGAAGGAGAAACCAGATGATCAAAAATCCACTTTTGGGTCTCTGTGTATGAAAGTGCTATGTTTACTGACATGAAGACAGTCACTGGCTATATGTAGTGTAGGTAGTGGTGTAGGTATTTTCAGCCACAGAAGCCAAAAGAAGGCTTGTGTAACATCCACAGTTATACTTGTCGTAGAAGATACCTGTGAAGTTCCCCACAATTTGCAGTGTCTGAATGTGACAATCTGATATAAACAGATTACAGAAGGGGCAGTGTTGAATTAGAAATGAGAGAAAGTAGAGCTGGGTGTGGTGAACTCCTTTAATCCCAGGTGATCTCTATGAGCTTGAGACCAGCCTGGTCTACAAACAGGCCCCAGAACTGCCAGGACTGTCACACAGATAAACCCTGTCTTGAAAAACTGGGAGGGAGGGAGGGAGGGAGGGAGGGAGGGAGGGAGGGAGGGAGGGAGGGAGGGAGGGAGGGAGGGAAGAGAAAGTATAGGCATAAATGATGGATCAGAACTGTCTAAGAAGTTTGGTTCTAGAGATAAAATACATGTGATGTCCGGAGATGAAGAAGAGTTCAAGAATTATGAAGTGTTTTCGAATAAGAGGTTGAGATGGTATCCAGAGCCAGGTGAAAGATGGCTATGATCATACTGTTGTCAAATAAGAAAATTCTAGTAAAGACAGGATACACCACATTCATTCATATGCTATTGATAAAAAAATGATAAAGCTGCATTTTTAGTAAGGTTTTTCTTGTCATTAATTTTTTTGCACAATCTTTTCAGTGAGAGCTGGGAAACACTTCCAATGGGGAAAATACATTCTGGAATAAAGACTACATAATTTTTGTCTCGTTTTCAATTATACTTAATAGGAAAAGCTAAATGGGTGAATCTGCTACTTAACCCTAAATTATTTTCAGGATGAATTTGTCTGTTAAACTAAAGTAGCTGTACAAGCTTCTTGGAGCTACCATAACAAGATGTTACAAACAGCATATCTTAAAAAAATACTGTCACACTTCTGGAAGTTGGAATAACTCAAGTCATTGACAGAGATGTGGCCATGTGTAGATTGAGAGAAAAATCTGTTCTGTGTCTTGTCTCCTGGTTTCTGGTAGTACCAGCAATCCTTGGTGAGGCCTATCTTATGGCTTTCTAATTTCAGTCTTTGCTTTCTTTATCCAATTGTCAACATCCTGTGTGTCAGTGTCTAGGTCTCCTTCTTACAAGGACAACCATCACTGGACTTAGAGAGTGTCCTATTCTAGGGTTACCTCACTAAACCCAATTGTATTAAAGAATCTCCTTCCAATATTTCCCCCAAAAAGGTCACATTTTTCAGGTTCTGGACAAATACATATATATGAGGGTAATTGTGGGTTTGGTTTGTTTTGTTTTTTCAAGACAGGGTTTCTCTGTGCAGCCCTGGCTGTCCTGGAACTCACTCTGTAGACCAAGCTGACCCCGAACTCAGAAATTCACCTGCTTCTGCCTCCTAAGTGCTTGGATTAAAGGCTTTTTCAGACAGGATCAACTGACAGAATATCTGCCCAAAATGTGGGCAGCACCGTTCCATATACTGGGGATCCTATGAAATAAAAGGAGAAAAAGAAAGAAAGCTTAGCCAAGCTGTGGTGGCGCACGCCTTTAATCTCAGCACTCAGGAGGCAGAGGCAGGTGGATCTCTGTGAGTTCAAGATCAGCCTGGCCTATCTAGTGAGTTCCAGAACAGGATCCAAAGCTACAGAGAAACCCTGTCTCAAAGAAAGGAAGGGAGGAAGGGGGAGGAAGGGGAAGGCAAGGCAGAGAGAGAGAGGGTGAAAGGGTGGGAGGGGGAGAGAGAGAGAGAGAGAGAGAGAGAGAGAGAGAGAGAGAGAGAGAGAGAGAGAGAGAGAGAGAGAGAGAACTCAAAAGTCAGAGCCCCAAGCATCCTTCTTCTGTTTACTGTCCACCCTGATGTGAAGAACCTAATCTACCACATGCTCCCACCACCATGTTTTGTTCAAGCATGTGGGGACAAGCAACTGAATTATCTAATGCTGTGACTTAAAATAAAACCTCTCTCTCTCTCTCCCTCTCTCTCTTACCTGTCCTGGAACTCACTTTCTATGTAGACCAGGCTAGCTAACTCGCTGGGATTCTCCTGCTTCCAAAGGTTGGGATTAAAGGTGTGTGCCGCCGCCACCACCCAGCCCAAACCTGTCTCTCTTAAGATGCTTTTCTGAAGCATTTTGTCAAAGCAATTTAGCACAGAAAATTGTTATCAGAAATATAGACAGGAAACTTTTCTGAAAAAAAAAATAGTGATTATGACAGTAGAGACATGCTCAAAAAACCTTTATGGTGATTTACAACCATCCATTAACCCAATTCAAGAGGATCCAACCTCTTCTGACCTTCAGGGGTACCGAGCATAAAGATGGTGCACATGCATACATTCAGGCAAATATTTAACACAAATAAAATGAATAAATCTAATCTTTGTAAATTAACAACAAAAAAAGATATAATCTGGGGGCTGGTGAGATGGCTCAGCAGGTAAAGGCACTTGTTGCCAAGCCTGACAACTAGAATGTGATACCCATGGCCCACATCATGAAAGGAGAAAACCAACTCTACTAAGTTGTCCTCTGAATTCCACGTAGGTGTACACACACACACACACACACACACACACACACACACACACAATTTTTCAACAAAAAGACTTCACAACTCAACATAAAAGCAAGACCATGTCAGCACACAGGAAGAAATACAGCTATCTGTAAACTAAACCTAAAGGAAGGCCCAAAAAGAATCAACTTTCCTGGCTTGGACTTCCAGCCTCAAAAACCATGAAGAAAAAAAAAGGGGGGGGGGCTATTGTTTTAAGTAGTTACTCTGTGGTATTTTGTTACTACCACTATGAATTGTGGTAGAAATTAAAAGAATTAGAAGAAACTAAAAAGTTCTTTGTTAGCTATTTCCCTGGTGAGAACTAAGCTGAGAAGCACACACACCAATATGAAGAGTAACTCTCATACTGAGGCAAAAATGGTCACTATAGCAACTACAAACCAATTAGACACGCGTGCACATGCACGTGCCCGTGTGTGTCAGAGAGAGACAGAAAGCACTGGACTTTCTTGATAAGTCAGTGTAACAGACACATAAATTCCTCCTCATTTTCAATTAAAGAAATTCAGGCTTAGAGAAATTTGGTGGCTGTGGTCAACAGTTTGGAAGGGGAGCCATTGATCAAAGTCCCCCTCCCCCAACTCCTCTCAGATCTTTCCCACCTCCAATCCACCCAACTCCAACTTGAGAACTTAAGACTTCTCAAGAAGAAGGGAAGCACAAAAGGAAAAACAAAGAACTTGGATATAGAAAAGTTCTGGATTTATTATCATTTACATATATATCACTTACTGAATTCCTCAACAGTAGGGGATTTTGAGTGAAGCATTATGGCTCACTCTTGTATTATCACTATTAGAAAGATGAGGTAGAAAGATTACTGTGAGTTCAAAAGCCAGCCTGAGCTACATAGTGAGTTATAGGCTAGGCTAGTGAAACCTTGTCTCACACTAACACTAAAGGGTGGAAAGAGAAGAGGACTTAAACAATATGCTTGAAAGAGGACCTATAGCACACAGAGAACACTACATACATAATACTAACAGTGAATCCTCCAGAACGTCAACTTCTTATTAAACCAGTTCTTCAGTAGACTAGTCTATATCCAAAGAGGAATAACTATTACTCAATTCTCCATGTCTCTACTACTACTACTCACTCACTCACTCACTCACTCACTCACTCACTCACACTTACACACACACACACACACACACACACACACACACACACACACACACAGAACCAAAACACAACCCCACGTCCTCTCTCTCTCTCGGCCATATCTGTCTGGCTTTCATATGAGTTCTGGAGACCTGAACTCTGGTTCTCACACTTGCCCATCAAGCATTGTAGTCACTGAGGCATCTCTGAAGTCCCAAACTGTAAGTTTATAAGACAAATAAGGCAATAGAAGGCTAAAGAAAATGAAATTTTTAAAGTGCCTTTCATCTAGTCAATGGCAAAACTTCGTTGAAAATAAAAACAATCTTCCTGAGTTCAAGCACCAACATTCAAAGGGGGATAAATCTCAATTATCATATCCTCTTGTCACCTGGAAAAATATTCTTCTGGGGAAAATTGATAACAAAAGAATATATTATGTATAATGCACATTAAACTGACTTTCCCTCCAAAGCTACAATCAATCTTTCCAATAAAAAACATTCCACAGGACTGGAGAGGTGACTCAATAGTTAAGAGCAGCTGCTGGCCTTTTAGAGGACCCAAGTTAGTTCCCAGCAGCTTAAACAACTGTATATAACTCCAGTTCAAGGGGTTACAACACTGTAGTAGAATATTTTAAGGTGTGTTACTTTTGTTTATGTTGCATTTGTTTAACTCTGTGAAACTGTGTTACTGTGCCTGTGTAAAACACCTGATGGTCTAATAAAGAACTGGCCAATAGCAAGGCAGGAGAAAAAAAAGGCTAGTCAGGGTTGGGAGGCAGAGAGAATATATAGAAGGAGAAAACTGGGGGGAGACCTAAGATAGGAGCCAGAGAAGGAGGAGGACTCCAGGGGCAAGCCACCCAGCCACACAGCCAGCCAATGGAGTAAGATTTACTGAAGTTAGAGAGTGGGAAAACCCCGGAGGCAAAAGATAGACTGAAAAATTTAAGATAAGGAAAGCGGGCTAGAAACTCAGCCAAGCTAAGGCCAGGCATCCATAAGTAAAAATAAGCCTCAGTGTGTGATTTGTTTGAGAGCTGGATGGTGGGCCATCGAGAAAAGACTAAAAACAAACAATAATACACCTTCTGACTTCCACTGGTACTAGCATAAAAACATACATACACGCAACAAATAAATAGGTCTGGGGGTGGAGCTAGTTCCATACAAAAATGGCAAAAATAAGTGAATATATTTTAGGTCTTGGGATGTTGCAGCTCAAGAAATTTTATGATATAAACCTAAGTTAATTTCCTTCTTAGAAAAAAAATGTGGTTTTAGCTGGGCGGTGGTGGAGCATACCTTTAATTCCAGTACTCAGGAGACAGAGGCAGGAGGATCTCTGAGTTGAAGGCCAGCCTGCTCTACAGTGTTCCAGGACAGCAAGGGCTACACAGAGAAACCTTTTCAAAACCCCAAAAAAAAAAAGGAAGGAAGGAAGGAAGGAAGGAAGGAAGGAAGGAAGGAAGGAAGGAAGGAAGGAAGGAAGGAAGGAAGGAAGGAAAGAAAGAAAGAAAGAAAGAAAGAAAGAAAGAAAGAAAGAAAGAAAGAAAGAAAGAAAGAAAGAAAGAAAGAAAGAAAGAAAGAAAATGTTTTGAAGTTCACAACTAAGAATTTGGAAGTAATCTACCAAGTATAACAAAGTGAATACTATCTATGTAGAAGAAAGCCCAGAATAGGAAAAGCTTTAGAGTATTCCTTCAACTGAAGGATGACCTATCACACAAATTATTACTAATGACCTACATCATTTGATTAAGAAACAAAGATGGCCTTTTAAACATTCCTTTTACAAAATTTCAGTTATTTCCTCTTGGTCCTACTTCTACATTTACAATTCGCCTAGCTAGTGATTATTAGTGATCAACACCTGGTCAAAGGTTAAAATGATGACCATTTCATTACATTCTCCCTTTAAATGTTTTTAAAGGCATTGTACTCAATGTTCCACATACATCATCCTTAAATGCTCTAGGCTTCATGAACTTGCCCAAAATGCTCCGTTAGGTTGACCTTTATGTGAATATCCTCCCCTGAACAAATCATTAGAGTTATGCAATAAAGTGGACTGGGTCATGGCAGCTGAGTAGCCGTGGAACTGAGGTTCAAAAACCTGTTAAGTCTGATGAGAAGCCCATACCCAAACCTTAAAATTGCACCATCAAGCCAGCAGCAGTGGCAAAGGCCTTTAATCCCAGCACTGGGGAGGCAGACACAGATGGATCTCTGTGAGTTTCAGGCCAGCCTGGTCTACAAATAGAGTTCCAAGACAGCCAGGACAGTTACAAAGAGAAACCCTGTCTCGAAGAAGAAGAAGAAAAAAAAAACAAAACAAAACAAAAAAAAAGCCACCACCACTACCCCTCTATATTGAAGGAAGAGCAGTAAGTATAACATAGAAGCAATAATCAAAAATCCTTTGATACTAAATAACCTAGTTATCAGCCTTGGCGGATACAGGAAGAAAAAGGGGGAAGGAAAGAAAGGTCAATGAACCAGAAGAAATTAAAAAGAAAACTGGTCATCTTTAGTGCAGGTAAAAAGGGTACAGCCCCTATAAGATGCATAGTGATAGTTTCATAAAAAGTGACTAGAAGCAGAATGTGGTTACACAATCATTATCCCAGCACTCAGAAGGAAGGGGCAAGTGAATCTCTGAGTTTGAGGCCAGCATCATATACAGAGTATATTCCAGAACAGCCAGGGATACAAAGAGAGACCCTGTCTCAAAAAAAAAAAAAAAAGATTAGATTAGTCAACATTCAAATTATGCATTGGACTCTGCAGTTGCCTGTCCATACTTGTAACTTTCAAAGGAGCTTCTTTTATTTCAAATCTTGTTTTGTTTTGTTTACTTCAAATCTTAAAAACCAACTCATGAACCAAAAATAGTGTTTATCTGCAACATCAGCACTCAAATAGTTGAGGTAGAGAAGAATCAACAGTCCTAGGCCAATCTAGGCTGAACAGGGAAGCCCTGTCTCAAAAAAATATTTTTAATATTATATATAAATAAAAATATATATGCACATACATTTAAAAATATATATAAAATCTAAGTACTTATCAAAAACTATTTACAAGTCACTATAGGATAGCCAACCCAACAAAAAACATATGTCACTATTGGTTACCCAGTCACACAGCCTCCTCCCTCATACTTTGTTCCTTGTTATAGAGTCCACCTCCCATTAGGAAGCTGACTGTATACAACATTGCTTTCCCAGCTCCAGCTATACCTACCACATGGAAATATGCCTAGTCATGGCCAAAATGAGCTGAGAGAAAAATTTATGAAGGCTTCATTCAGGAAAGGTTTATATTCCAAATGAGAGAAGTGTGTGGGTAATTATCATCTTTACTGACTATGGTTGTTAATACAAATCCTCTTTTTCTCACACCCTCTATCAATCTCTCCATAAACCCTTTCAGCTGTACCTGAAAACATGAAGAATCACTTCAACACTCACTCCTACTCCTCTCCTGCTCTAAACCCTCTCTCCTGGCGGCTATGTTTCTCTTAATAGTAGGTCTGCTTCTCCCTTTATCCTCTCACTCTCTTCTCAATAAAGCAGCTAGTATGAACCTTCCCCCGCCCGCTCTTTTGGTGCTGGGGATTGAACCCATGGTCTCACCTATACTAGGTAAGAACTCTGCATCACTGTAGGTGGCCCAGTCCTGAAATATGCCTTTTAGGTCACTTCTCTGCTCAAAAGTTCCCACAGGCATATCTCTTCTCACCTAACTATAAAACAACAGGTCTCACAATGCAAGACCCTACATGACCTGACTCCATTACTTTGCTTACTTGCCCTTTATTACTGATCAGCCCTGATGCCTCTTTTCAGTTCAGTTCTATGAACTCAAGCACAAGAGCCTTTTCTCATTCACTGTTCCCTGTTCCCAAAAAGCTAATCCCCACATACAGCTTTTGACTCTGCATTCTCACACTGCCTTTAAGACTCAAAAGTCATCTTACTGAGACCTCCCCAATCAGCTTATACAGCCCTTCTCATCCTGTCCACTACTTTATTTTCCCCATAATACTTAATATTTCAGACATAATAAAATGTTTACCTATGTTAATCAGTCTTTTCCCTCATCTTCATTAAAATGTAAGTTCCATGAGCTTTTTTTGTTTTTCTCCTCTATTTCCCATGCTTACATTACATTATATTTTTTCATATACTATAGTGCCAAATAAATTAATCTAGCAACCATCAATAAGGTGAAAATGAAAGAAATGAGGAAGGGGGAACATATCTAAGTCCTGACAATTTCATATGCTAATGATTATACTTGTGAGGTAAATTTCTACTTGTTCAAGCCATTTTTTAACTAAGGTTTCTGACATTTGAAGCAAGAAAGTACCTGACACAGGATCTAGGTAGGAATGTACATGAAAATAAACACAAGTAAAAGTAAACTAACGGGCTAAATAACTCAATGTGTAGTGCTTGTCTAGCATACACAAAGTCTTGAGTTCAATGCTCACCCCACCACTCAAAAAAAACTATGTTGAAGGCCATAGCCCAATTGGCAGCATGCTGTCTGGCATGCAAGAAGCCCTGGGTTCTATTTCCACCCTCTGAAAAACTGGATATGGTGGTACATGCTTTTATAATCACAGCCCTTGGAAAGTGGAGACAAAGACATGTTGACTGAGCAGATAGCTCAGTAGGTAGGAATTGTGCTTGCCTTGCAATCATGAGGACCTGAGCTGCATCCTTAGAACTTACATTTTAAAAAGAGGACATAGGGCTGGAGAGATGACTGAATGGCTAAGGACCTGAGTTCAGCTCTCGACACCCACATTAGGTGGCTGCTCACAACTACCTGTAATTCCAGTTCCAGGAGATTTGAAGTTCTTCTGGCCTCAGGAATACACACACATGCAAACACAAACACACACTTTGGTGCTTACTTGTTAATACCAGCACTGGAGAGGGATAGGGTAAAAGACCCCATCTCTATCCTACGAAAGAATAGGGGTTCACACATGTGCATGCATGGTTTTTATATGAGGGCCAGGGATCTGAACTCAAATCCTCAGGCACTTACCAAATGAGCTTATGTTGGCCACTTATGTTACTATTATTGTTTTGGTTTGTTATAGGGTCTTTCTCTGTAGCACCACTGGCCTGGAACCCATAATCCTTCTCTCTCAGTGTCTTCAGTGCTGGGATAACAAGTGTGCACTAACCACCATACATTTTAATTTTACACATGAAATACAAAACTCACTGAGAGTGTAATTCTATTACCCATATTCACTGTCAACAGCAAAGAAACAATACTTTACTCTGACAAGAGATCATTCCACCTAACCTCTGGAAGTCATCTTTACATGCATTTATTTGTCCACAACAACCCAGTAAGCACTACTGTGATCCCATTTAAGACTGAGAAAAACTAAGTTATATGATCAGCTCCTTATCAAATGGCTACTAAATAGCAAGACTAGGGTATGAATCTGACTTCCAATACAACATACCACAGGAAAATACAGCAGCCCACAAACATTTCTGCCACAATTTCTGCCAAAATTGAAGTGTTCTCCAAAATGCTGCTTATTCCACTTAATGACCTTTTTCTTAAAAATACATTTATTTATTGGGAGTGACTACAACACACGTACATGTCACAGCACACATGTGGAAGTCAGTTCTCTCCTACCAGGTGGGTGTCAGAGATTAACTCAGGTTGCCAGGACACCTGGCTCATCTACCGGTATTGGGGTGGAGGGGTAAGTACTAAAGATTGAAGCAGGTCCTTGTACACATTAAGAACTCTACCACTGAGCTATATCTAAACAAGTTTTGACTGTTGTTTCACTTTTCTTTTTTTCTGTTAATGTTTCTTTCAAAATTTCTGCTTGAATATCTTTTGTTCTGTGTCATAGCTCAAAGCCCTAAGCCAAAAAGGCACAAATGTTGGGGCCTGGTTAGATGGCTCAGTGGGTATGTGCACTTACTGTGCAAATATGGGGATATGAATTCAAACTCCCAAACCCCATGCAAAAAGGTGGACATCTCTTCTCCTTTCTTCAGCCATCCTGCACCATAAGCCTGACTCAGCTTTTCAAAATCAAGTGATTCCTGGCCAAGAAACAAAAGCAAAATCATCCTATTCCCCAATGGATTTGAATGAAAACTGGCAATATCAGGTATAACTCCAAGAAAAGCTACTGGAGAAGAATGAAGCTGGGTATATTAAGAATTCACACATAATGACATGACTATGGGTTTAGACTGAATCATGACCATCTATCCTACCAGGTGGAGCTAAACATTTTAAACCTCTTTAAGTTGGGGGTCTGATTTGCTGTTATCTGTTCCACATGAACTAATTGGTTTTTTTCAGCAATAAAATGTGAAACCTTAAAAAAAAAAAAAATGGACATGGCCCCACATGACTGTAACCCTAGCAAGGGGGAAGGAAACACAGGTGGACCCTAGGAGCTCCCTGACTATTCAGCCTAACTGAAGTGGCAAGCTTCAGTGAGAGTCTATCTAAAGGGAATAAGGCAGAGTGTGATAGTTGAAGACAAGCATGCATACCCAGCATGCTCATGTGCATGTTAACACACACAAATAAATAAAAAGCCTTGCAAAGTAACCATTTTTGGTTAAGAGAATTTTAAATAGAAGTTTATCTTCTAGAATATACTCATGTGTACAAAAAATATTCAAGGCTGTTCACTACAAAGCAATAATAAACTTAATAATCAATTAAATGATTATATTTAGATGATTAATTAAGATGCCTCTAATCAAGTTTAATCTGCTGGGATCTCATAAGCACTATTGTTCACAGATGTGTAAACTACACACCAAGAAGGCAACTTTCCTTTCCTCATCCAGTCCATTAAATCTATTAGCAGATCTTATCATTGTAGCTTCCAAACATGTAGGATCACTTCTCTCCTTCACCACCCTAACTCCACAATTAATCTACTAAAATTATTTCAACAGCCCTACTGATCTGTAAGGTTAAAATTCTCCAATAGTTTTTTATGAATTGATGACAAAAATCCCAACTCCTGGGGCTAGAGATATGGTTCAGAAGCTAAGAGCATTTGCTGCTCTTCCAGAGAATGCAAGTTCTGTTCCCAGCACACATATCAAGCAGCTAACAATGCCTGTAACTTCAACTCCAAGAGATCTGACAACCTCTTCTGACCTTTGTAGGTGCCAGCACAAATGCACTGGCACTCATAGAGACATATAAATTATAAAGCTTTTAGAAAAAAGAAAAATCCCAACTTCTCATTATTCATGCAGTCACATGATCAATCAATCAGCTCTTCATGCATGCAGTCACTGTATGATCAGCTCCTCACCATGCATACAATCACTTCATGAAAGCTTCTCATTATGCACGCAGTCACTGGACCCTGTGTACCTCCCAAACATGACCTCCTAAAATGCTATTAATCTTTGGTTTTTATTTTAAGAAGTTGAGTGCCCCCTGAATATGACATGCCCATTCTGTTTTGTAGCCCTCACAATGAACTATGTTCTTACTAAAATTTCTCCCAATTGTACTGGAAAGATGGCTCAGATATTGAAAGAACTTACTGCTCTGGAAGAAGACCCAAGTTCAATTCCCAGCACCCACATGGAAGCTCACAACAATCTATAACTCCATTCCAAGGGGATCCAATGACCTCTTCAGAGGACACCAGGAATGCAGGTGGTGCACTTACACACATGCAATCAAAACATTCACACACTTGGTCTAGCCTCAGACCCATACAAGAGTGAGCCCACCCCTGAAACTGCCTGGAGTGCCAGGACCCAGAGGCTGGATGGCCCAGAGAACCTAGGACAGAACCAAATATCACTGGAGGGGAAAAGAGAGAAGAAAAAAAAAGTCAATGTAATGATGCCTAACGATAATATTCTATACTCATAGATTAGTAACTACCCCTAACTGTCATCAGAGCCTCCATCCAGTAACTGATGGAAACAGATGCAGAGAACCACAGCCAAACACTGGGCCGAGCTCAGGGAATCCTGCTGGAGAAAGGAAGGATTGTACAAGCCAGGGAGGTAAGGACATCACAAGGGAACCCACAGAAACATCTGATCTGGGCTCATAGGAGCTCTGAGTCCAGACCAACATCCAGGAAGCCAGCATGGGATCAATGTAGGTCGTGTGTGTGTGTGTGTGTGTGTGTGTGTGTGTGTGTGTGTGTGTGTGTGTGTGTGTGTGTGTGACAATTGTGTAACTTGGTCTTCTCATGGAACTCCTAACAGTGGGCACAGGGGCTGTCCCTAACACTTTGGCTGGCCTTGGGGAACCCATTCCTCATGCTGGGTTGCCTTGCCCAGCCTTAATTCATTGGGAGGAGCTTAATCCTACAGCAACTTGATGTGCCATGCTTTGTTGATACCAATGGGAATCCTGCCCCTTTCAGAACAGAAACAGAGGAGTGAATGGGGTGGGAGGCAGAGGGGAAGTTTGGGGGAGGAAATGGGAGGAAAGGAAGGAGAGGAAATTGCAGTTGAACTGTAAAATAAATGAATAAATTTAATTAATAAAATTTAAGAAAAGAAGGAAAAGCCAAGCAGTGGTGACGCACACCTTTAATCCCGGCTCTTGAGAGGCAGAGGCAGGCCTGGTCTACAGAGCAAATTCCAGGATAGGCTCCAAAGCTACACAGAGAAACCCTGTCTCAAAAACACCAGGAAGAAGGGAGGGAGGAAGGGAGGGAGGGAGGGAGGAAGGAAGGGTGGGAGGAAGGAAGGAAGGAAAAAACATTCATACACATAAAATAATCTAAAATAAATAAAATGAAACTTCTCACAGCTAGCTACCTCATCAGAAAAGACTGTTGTCATCACACAACAGATGTTTTTGACAACCTGACCCATCTCTCATATCATAAATGCTGTCAATACATTACCATATGTATTTTTGCTTATAGCACTTATCAGTATCTGAAATTAAATTTGCATCTCTCATCGGTTAAATATTTTTTCCATAAAGGTGGTGCTAGAATCTAGTGTCTAGGATAATCTAGTGGGTAAAAGAGCTTACAACATAAACAGTGTGACCTGAGTTCAATCTTTAGAAGTTACCCTCTGACTTCCACTTGCATGCCATGGCACTCAGGCACCCAAACTATCTCTGTCACACACACATACACCACTCTACTACCAACACACACACATACACACACACATTTGATTTATTAAATAAAATTCAAAAATCCTTGGCATAAGTGGTACTCAATTTTTTTTTTAATTTTATGTGTATGGGTGTCTAGCCTGCATGTACCCCATGTATGTGCACTGCCTGCAGAAACCAGGAGACAGTATTGGATCCCTGGAACAGAACAGAACAGAGTTTTGAGGTGCCATGTGGGTGCTAGGAATCAAATCTAGGTCCTTTGGGAAGGCAGTGAATAAACCAATGAGCCATTTCTCCCCAGCCCTCACTGAGAGATGTTGTGGTGGTTAATGTTAACTGGATCTAGAATTACCTAAGAGATGGACTTCTGGGAATGCCAGTGAATGGTTATATTGATTATGTTAACTAACGTGAGAAGACTTGCCCATTGTGGTACCATTCTCTGGACATGTGATCCTAAACTCTCTAAAGTACAGAAAGCAAACTGAGCAGCAGGCATACATTCATTCACTCATTCATCCACCTCTGTTTCCTGATTGTGGGTACAACAAAACAAGATGTTGTTTAGTGTCAGTAGCCCACAGCTTTAATCCAGCACTCAGGAGGCAGAGCCAGGCAGATCTCTGTGAGTTCAAGGACAGCCTGGTCTACAGAGTGAGTTCCAGGACAGCCAGAGCTACATAATAAGAATCTATCTCAAAAAAACCAAAAAACCTAGTAGACCAAACACACATTTACCTTTCTTTAATAATAGACCATTTCAATGAAAAGGAAGGGTGTCAAGAAAAAACTATTATTTTTAAAGTTGTAAGATTGTTTCAAAAAACAGAGCAAGAGAGGAATCTAGGAATCATAGCATATAAAATAATCCTAACACTGAGAAGGCTGAGAGGAGATGCCACCCTGAACTACACAGTGAATGCTAGCACTGCATTGTAAGATAATATCTTACAAACAAAAAAGAACATCTAGACAATGTTGAGAAACTTCAGTTGAACAAAAGTTATAAAGTACACCTGTAATGCACAGCACTCAGGAGGAGCTCAGAGTCAACTTTGACAACATGGGACATTTTTAGGCCAGCTTCAGCAACATGATATTATCTCAAATAAGTAAGTGAATAAGTGAATGAATGAATGAATGAATGAATAAATAAATAAATAAATAAATGAGTAAGTAAATAAATAAATGAATAATTAAAAAGGCTCTCAACAGAACCTGAGCAAAGCTTTTAAGGGTGACACATACCACCCAAAAAGGAGTAAGAATCACTGCATCAGCTGGGCGGTGGTGGCGCACGCCTTTAATCCCAGCACTCGGGAGGCAGAGGCAGGTGGATGGATCTCTGTGAGTTTGAGGCCAGCCTGGGCTACCAAGTGAGTTCCAGGAAAGGCGCAAAGCTACACAGAGAAACCCTGTCTCGAAAAACCAAAAAAAAAAAAAAAAAAAAAAAAAAAAAAAAAAAAAAAAAAGAATCACTGCATCAAACCTAGTAAGTACAATGGATAATGGTGACTCTGGAGCCTTCAAATCTTGGAGAGAGGAATTTCAACTTAGTTGAGCTTGAATAAAATAACAAGGCCAGCCTGGGCTACAGAGTGGGTTTCAGGAAAGGTGCAAAGCTACACAGAGAAATCTTGTCTGGAAAACGCCCCCCCCCCCAAAAAATAAATAAATAAAGCATTGTGGTGCACGTGCACTTGAGAGGCAGGGCAGAGAAACTCTGTCCTGAAAACCAGGAGAGGGGATAGGAGGAGAGGAGAGGGCAATTACATATTGAAACCAAAAGAAACATAAGAAAGTGTTATCACATATTTGCCTCTGCTATGAATAGTATACATAAAAATGATCTCTGTGAGCCTAGTATGGTGGCACATGCCTTTAACCCCAGCACTGGGGAGGCAGAGGCAGGAGATTCTGTTGAGTTGGAGGCCAGCCTGGTCTACAAACTAAGTTTCAGGACAGCCAGAACTACACAGAGAAACCCTGTCTTGGAGAAGAAAAAGAGCCTGCAACTTTAACAGTTAATGTTAACTCATAAACAAAATAAAGTTGAGAATATGTCCTTACCCTGGGCAGTGTCAAAATAAAAATAGTGAAGCCCACCTTTAATTCCAACAAAGGGATTAAACTGGATGGTAGATGAAAGTATCTCTGTGAGTTCAAGGCCAACCTGGTCTAAGAGCACCAGGACGGCCAGGACTACATAAAGAAAGACACTGTCTCAAAAAAATAAAAACAAAAAAATTAATGAGGAAATTTTAAATATTTTCTATGAGATAAAAAGGCTTTTTGGTTATATTTGGGCTTTTTTTTTCTGATGTTAGAAGTAGTTTTCTGTAGATAACAGCTGAAGAGGGTGGCTATAACATCATGTGCTATGACATTTACTATTGTTTCTTTTTAGATTTATTTTATATATTTATGAGTGTTTTGCATGCATATATGTATGTGCACCATATGTGTGCTGGGGCCATTGGAGATCAGACAATGACATCAGATTTCCTGAAACTCAAATGGTTGTGAAGGACCATATGGGTGCTGGGAATAGAACCTGAGTTCTCTATAAGAACAACCAATGAGCCAGCTCTTCAGCCCTGGAATTTACTATTTCATATAATAATATTCAATTACAGCAAGTGTTCTTGCCTGCTGAAGCATCTCTCCAGCCCCAGAAGTATATACACCAACATATCTTACTCATAATTGGAATTGAGGGCTGAGCTTAGTGATGAATGCCTATAATCCCAACAGCACTCAAGGAGTTGCTGCATTAAGATAAAAAATTTGGGGGCCAGCCTTGGCTAAACAGTGAGTTCAAGGCCAGCATACATGAGATCATATCTCAAAAAAAAATTAAAATTAAAACAGATCAATCATGTACCCTATCAATCTAATACCACTTGAGAAGAATACTTTCAACATCACATTCCAGGCAGGGTCGTTGTTAAATCCTACCAACCTTATCCCACAGCAGCAGTAGCATTAGAAAAATAAATAAATAAATAAATAAATAGGTGCATCTGGGGAGATGGCTCAGAGGTTAAGAGCACAGGCTGCTCTTCCAGAGGACTCAAGATTCAACTCCCAGCTCACAACTGTAACACCAGTTCCAAGTGATCTGATACCCTCACACATGCAGACATACATGCAGGCAAAACACCAATACACACAAAAATGACTTTTAAAGTAAATACTAAAATATTTAATAAACAAATAGGCACTAAGTCTCTTTTAATCCCAGCATTAGGAGACAGAAGTAGGCAGATCTTAGTTCAAGGACAGCCTGATCTAAATAGTGAGTTCTAGGTCTGTCTACATAGAGAGACCCTGTCTCAAAAAATAAAATAAAATAAAATAAAATAAAATAAAATAAAATAAAAATTTAAAATAAAAGGACTCCCCGCAAAGCTCTTTCTTACAAGTTCTCCTATGGCTATGAGAATCTGCTTACACGTGAGAACGTGTGTGTGTGTGTGTGTGTGTGTGTGTGTGTGTGTGTGTGTGTGTGTAAGTACAAGCGGGTTGGGGGGAGGAGAAAATGAGAAGAAAGAGGAGGAGATAGGTCGATGGAAGCTCCATTAAAGAAAGTAGATCCGACATACACAAGCACCTAAAAAAAGTGGACTGGATTCTCTGAAGCCCAGACCTGGAATCCTGCTACTACTACACAGCCAGCAGAGACCGCCTGCTTGGTTAACTCTTCCATAACCATGTACAGGTACCTTTCCCTCTTAATTCTAAAACAACCCAACAAGTGCAGCTTATTATTTTGTAATACTTACACTAAAGAAGTCTGTTGGAAGCCCAGGACATAAAACAAAGGGAAACAAAACACATTTTTGCATCATTTCACTTCACCAAGTTAAAACCTTCCTTAGGCTAATCCTTTCAGTAAATCCATTCCAATATACTATCTATGAAGTGAGAAAGTCAAAATGATCTCTGATTTGTACCATAAATGCCCCACTAGGGCTTTACTCTGCTAAAGCAGACTCTCCCATTTAACAATGGAAGCTGTTCACGTCAAAAAAAAAAAAAAAAAAAGTCTAAGATCCTGCAACCTGCTTTTCTTCTTCCTCATATTTTATAGATATTTATCATGTTAAATAAAGAGTTTAGAAAAAAAACACTTTTTCCAAGCTTCAAACAAGCATCTACAATTACAACAATTATCCTTCTGTTAATAAACAAGCAGTTTTTCCAACTTTCTTATCCTTAATGAAGCTGGCCAAATGTTTTTTTGCTCCTGCACTGAACAAAACACCACTGCCACCAAGGAAAAAGGGGAAGGAAAAAGAAACCTGATGTCATCTGCTTTTGTTTCTCTAATAACTAATGAAAAAGCTTAAGTGATGTCTTAATCATGGTACCAGAGAATTCTTATTTTAAAATAAGGGAATGTTTTAAAGATCTTCAACATGGGGTGAAGTGAAGAGCAGATGAACTAACTAGAGATCAGGTTCTGACTTTCCACACAGACTAGGTAAATAATTGGGTTTTTGTTTGTTTATTCCAGGACACTAAAACCCTACCACTCAGAGCCCAGACTCCTATAGACTCACTTTCCACAAGAAAAAGTCTCTTCTGAAATGTTACAATTATCTCACAAAACTTCAGACTAATAAAATCCAAGGAGTTATGATTTAAGACAAAACGAAGACAACAGACTGCTATACAGCTACTAACTGCCCTGAAAGTTGCTTATACATCAACAATAACCCTCTAGGATAAACCCAGGCTTTCTTTGAATCTTATGAAAGAAAACCACTGCAAAAACAGATCAATTTTTTATTATGAAAAATGATTAATGTCACTCCAAAGAAACATTACAATGAAGTTTTCTTAAATGTGTTCAGAAGACACAATGCAAAACTTAATACTCGTTTCCACGTAACATAATCATTCTCAAATATAAATGAAATTCTACAAGTTTGAATCAGATTTTTGTCCCAGTTAAATTAAATTTACACTAGTCATTTAGAAAAAGTATATTTGGTACAAAGGTTTACCAAAAAGGCTTTAATAAATACAGGGACTGGTGGCCAAGTGTGGTTGCATACACCTTTAATCCTAGAGCTTAGAAGGAGAGGCCAGTCAATCTCTGGGTTCAAGACCATCCAGGTTCTACAAAGGGAGTTAGTTATGCTGTGGCCATATAGTAAAATCCTATCACCCTCAGAAAATAAAATACAATAAGCATCATCACACATCACTTAGTCTGGAGAGATGGCATAGTGATTAAGAGTGATTCCTGCTCTTCTTCCAGAAGACCAAAGTTGGGTTCCCAGAACCCACACTGAGAGGCTCAACCACCTGTAACTCCAGTTCCAGGCATCCAAGACCCTCTTGAGGCCTCCATAGGCACTCTAACATGTGTAGCATATTCATATTCCCCCTCCCTGGTCTCTGTTTCCCGCCCCCCTCTCAGGTTTTAATAAGAATAACACACACATGGGAGCCAAAGAAATGGCACATCCGATAACGGGGCCTGCTGTCAAAGCCTGATAAACTAAGCTGTGTGTCTGGGTCTCACTTGGTAGAAAGGGAGAGAACCAACTCCTTTAAGCTGTCTTGACCTCCATACAAATACCCATATACAATTAATAAAGAAAGAAAGAAAATTTTAAAATAATATATTGGCAAAAGACTCTTACATTAATGGACTTCCTCACACAATCACTTTGGTTCACGCCCTTCCCTATGGCACAAATTAAGATGCTGCATGAGGGCATATTTAACAAACCAGAATCTTGTCAGCATCAAGCATTAAGTACTACTGAACTTCACTGACTTCTCATTTCTCACTCATTCCATGGTTCCCTTCTCTTTCCCCTAACAAACATCCCTAAAATTCTAAATGTCACCTACAGAAAAAATTACAGACATCTTTATGAAGATAAATAAAATTAAATCGTTAGCAGCTGGAAACAGTAATGAAAGAAAAGATGAGTTACAGAAAAGCAGGACATGAGTAACAGAAGCAATAAACAAACAACTTGTTTAATTGTGACTTTCCAATCATTTAGTCATTTTTCATTAAAAGCATAAAATTAAAAGTTGGCCAGTGAGGCAGTTCAGCAAGTAAAGGTACCTGTTGCCAAGACTGAAGACTTCAATTTGATCCCTGAAACCCAAATGGATGAAGGAAAGAACCAATTACATCAAGTTGTCCTCTGACCTCTGCACGTCCCCAATGAATAAATCTTAAAAAAATTAAAGTTAAATATATATATATATATATATATATATATATATATATATATAGAGAGAGAGAGAGAGAGAGAGAGAGAGAGAGAGAGAGCCTAAAGTTGCCAAGTAAGGCAGTTTATAACTATAATCTCATCATTAGAAAAGTAAAGGCAGGCAGATCTTTGAGTTTCAGGCCTGTAGGTGTTATATTGTGAGGTCCTGTCTTTAAAAAGCTTAAAATAACAAGAAAAAGCATTTCTTGCCGGGCGGTGGTGGCGCATGCCTTTAATCCCAGCACTCGGGAGGCAGAGCCAGGCGGATCTCTGTGAGTTCGAGGCCAGCCTGGTCTACCAAGTGAGCTCCAGGAAAGGCGCAAAGCTACGCAGAGAAACCCTGTCTCGAAAAACCAAAAAAAAAGAAAAAGTATTTCTCAATTAACTAGGAATTTGTATTCATAAAACAATATAGGCAAATTGCCACTATTGTTGTTTGTCCGCCAGATCTAGACAGACTCTATTGCTAAAGATACCACATGCTCTAGCTGAAGGATATTTTTATAAAAAAGAATAATAATAAGCTAGAACTAAGATGAAAATTTCTTTTCTGCTGGATATAAACTACTAAGGAAGCACTATCACTAAGCCTTAACTCAGCAGTGACACCCGCATGCTACACTACTATCCAGATAGTTAAGATGTACCCATTAGCACAGAGGTAACCAAACGTTTTCTCATTGGATTTGAGGCCTGCTCCACATCTAACAGTGTAACCTAAAGCCCATGATGGAGGAGATTATAGGCCCTAATTGGAGACGTCACTAATTGTTTTGCTAAATGGACATGGTATATCCATCAAAAAGCCCCCTAAACATTTATGGGGGCTTTTGTGTTTTTCAGTTCGATTCGGTTTTTTCAGACAGGGTTTCTCTGTGTAGCTTTGGCTCTATCCTGGAATTAGACCAGGCTGGCCTCAAACTCACAGAGATTCTCCTGCCTTTGCCTCCGGAGTGCTGGGATTGAAGGCAGGTGCCACCACCGCCTGGCTAAACATTTGTTTATACCCATAAATTAATGATGCTATCAGCTTTTGTCAGAGAAAGCTTTTTGCAGCGACAGTGGTAACTGCTGAGACTCATAAGTGTTCAAGGTGCAGAGGATAAATGACTGAATATAACATATATGTGACATCTGTAACATCCACCCCCACCCCCACCCCCACCCCAACACAAGCTCAAGGAATGTCACCAAAGACATTCCTTGAGGGAGTAGATTATTATGGAACATTATCTTTCCAGCATGGCACAGCAGTTGTACTCGAACTCACATCAGCTGTGTTAACTGAGCAAAACATGCAGAAGACTGGGGCCCGGAGGTAAGAAAAGTGCATGATGTATACCCCTATTGTCCAGTGGTCAATAGACAGTTAATACTTGCTTGGGGGCAAGGGAGTGATGTTAGAAAAACTTTTTTTAGTGGTATAGCTCTACATTCACACTCTTGTAAACAACTCTAATGAAACTCAAAGAGCTATTAAAAAAAAAGATATGAAAGTGAAGAGGGAATAATTAGGAAGAAGGTGGGGAAAAAGGATGAGAAAAAAGGGGATACTGAGTATATATGCTCAAAATGTTATATAGATGAAAATGTGAATGAAATTGGGCATGGTGGCACACACCTTTAACCCAGCACTAGAGAGGCAGAGGCAGGTGGATCTCTGTGACTTTGAGTCCAGTCTGGTCTATATAGTGAGTTCCAGGTCAGCCAGGACTACACAGAGAAGGCCTGCTATCCGATACTAAACCAAACCCACCATAAATGCCAAGGCATACTCTTACCACTGGGCTATCTCTGCTGCCCCCCAACCCCACCCCACCCAAAAATATTTTGAGTCAGGTTCTCGTTTCCCAAACTGGCCTTGAACTAACTCATTATGTAGTACAGGCTAGTCACAAACATATGGTCCTCCTGCTTCCACCTCTGCTCTTCCAGAGGACCTGGGTTCAATTTCCAGCACCCTCAACAGCTCATAATTGTCTGTAACTCCGATCCCAGGGAATCCAACAGCCTCTTCTTGCCTCCAGGGACACCAGGGAAGCATGTGGTACACAGACATATATTCAGGCAATAAAGACATTCAAACAAATCACCTATACACATGAAAATAAAATAAAATATTGGAATCAAGAGGTGTGGCAGTGCACACTTTAAAACCAGCACTCTGGAGGCAGAGGCAAGCAGATCTCTGTTAGTTCAAGGCCAGCGGGGTCTATAAAGTAAATTCCAGACCTGCCAGGGCTACACAGTGAGACCCTATCATAAAAAAAAAAAAGAAAAAGAAAAACAGAAAAAGCCCACAAACAAGTAAATAAATGAGAAAATTAAACCACAATATAATCCTAAATTGAGCTCACCCTTTAAAAAAGGAAAACACTATTTTAACTAAAGTTCAGATCATTCCATACTCTCACCGGTTATCCCCAGAGACCTTGAAGGAGGTAGCCAATATTTGACACCATCCTCTAAATAACAGGGTAGGGAAAAAAACCTACCCTGATCTGGGTTAGGATCAGCAAATATTAGGATTGGGAAATACAATGAGATCACATAGACATTTGATAAGAAACTCTGGTAATAAGGAAAGCCTAAACAATTCTCTTAAAACTATCAATAAATTCTTTGCTTTGATTATTTCCCAACAGCAGTAAGAGTCAGCAGTAAGATCACAAGACACTTGGTAGCACACAGACCACTAACAATGTCAGCAGTCTCAACAACTCCTGCCTATCCAGGAAGAAAGAAAATGAGATAAGGAACTCAACAGAAAGGATGGGCAGGTAAGATGGCTCAGCAGGGAAAGAAAGGTTTGCCATCAAGCCTTATGACCTATGTTCAATCCTTTCAACTCCCAGAAGCCATGTGATGGAAAAGAACCAACTCCCCCAGATGTCCTCTGACCAGACAGGTCTTGTGCATACAGGGGCAAATAGGCATGCACACACTCAAGAAAATAAATGCAAAAAATATATTATTTTGTTGTTGTTTCCAGACAAGGTTTCTCTGTGTAACAGCCCTGGCTGTCATCGAACTCGCTCTGGAGACCAGGCTGGCCTCAAACTCACAGAGGTCTGCCTGCTCCTGCCTCCTGAGTGCTGGGATTAAAGGCGTGCGCCACCATGTCCAGGGAGAAAAAAAATATTTTAAAAGAAAAAAAAAAAAAAAAGTCAAGCATGGTGGTGCAGGCCTTTAATCCCATTACAAGCACATGGAGGTTAAAGTTGGCAGATCTCTGTGAGTTCAAGGACAGCCAGGGCTACATAGACTTGGTCTCAAAAAAAAAAGGGGGGGGGGGAGACTAACTATAGGAGTAAAAAGGGCTAAAGACCCTAGTAAGTGGACAATATAGAAAATACATAAGCAAAATAAGAGCAATGCAGTCAAAAGATAAAAAAGGGAACAAAAGATAAATAAGCCAACTTGTGGGAGAAATCTACATTTCACCAACCTTTTTAAAAGGCAACCACAAAACATACCCAAAATCTTTCCAATTATTAGCATAGTGTTGAAAATGCAGTCACCATGTAGAAGCTCACCATCTGATCAGGGTCCTGGTCTACTTCAGAGTGTCTGTTCCAGGTCTCAATACACTGGAGCACACAGCTTTTGAAAGTGCATTCTTTACGTCACATTTTTAGAATTTTATTTATTATCATTGTGTATGTGCGTGATGTGTATCTGTGTGGAGTTGGTTCTTTCCTTCCACCTTTATGTGGATTCCAGAGATCAAACTTAGGTTTCCAGGCTTACATCACTAGCCCAAGTACCTTTCCACAGAGCCATCTCAATAACCCCTTTGATATTTATTATTATTATTATTTATTATTATTATTATTATTATTATTATTATTATTATTATTATTATTTGGGGGGGAGGGTGGGTGGTGTGTGTATGATGTGTGAGTTTACATGCCACGAGCATGTGTGGTCAGAGAAAACATCCAAGAATCAGTTTGTTTCTTAAACACTATGGGTTCCTGTTGGGGAATATTATTTTAAAGTGTTACTTTTGTTTATGTTGCATTTGTTTAACTCTAGGAAGCTGTGTTACTTTACCTGTCTAAAACATCTCATGGTCCAATAAAGAACTGAATGGCCAATAGCAAGGCAGGAGAAACAATAGGCAGGGCTGGCAGGCAGAGATGATAAATAGAGGAAGAAGGAAAGAGGGCGGAGAACTTCAGGGGCCAGCCACCCAGCTACACAGCCAGAGATGGAGTAAAGAAAGAAAAGGTATACAGGAATAAAGAAAGATAAAAGCCCTGAAGCCAAAGATAGAATAATTTTAAAGTTAAGAAAAGCTGGCAAGCCGGGCGGCTGTGGCACACGCCTTTAACCCCAGGGCTCAGGAGGCAGAGCCAGGTGAATCTCTGAGTTTGAGGCCTGTCTACAAAGCGAGATCCAGGACAGGCACCAAAACTACATGGAGAAACCCCCGTCTCAGAAAGAAAGAAAGAAAGAGAGAGAGAGAGAGAGAGAGAGAGAGAGAGAGAGAGAGAGAGAGAGAGAGAGAAAGAAAGAAAGAAAGAAAGAAAGAAAGAAAGAAAGAAAGAAAGAAAGAAAGAAAGAAAGAAAGAAAGAAAGAAAGAAGAAAGAAAAGCTGGCAAGAACAAATCAAACTAAGGCATTTATAAATAAGAATAAGCCTCTGTCTGTGATTTATTTGGGAGCTAGATGGCGGGCCCCTCTAAGAGTAAAAGAACCAAAAGAGGAAGAGTGAAAAAACCAACAACAGGTTCCAAGGATCAAACACCAATTGTCAGGAACAAGCACTTTTACCCAATGAACTATCTTCTCACCTGTTACATATATATATCCCAAGACAGGGAGGGTCTCACTATGTAGGCCTGGCTGCCTGGAACTCACTATGTAGAACAGGCTGACCTCAAACTCAGATCTTTGCCTTTGCCTCCTGAATGCTGGGATTAAAGGTATGCACCACTATGCCCGGCTAAGTATGTTCTTAATTACATTTAAGGTTCTGATGTTTGTGAAATTTTACTTAATAAATTTAAGGAAGATTGATCTACCTCATCTCTATTCACTTTCAATATGCTTTCCTGGATACAACAGTAAAACATACTATGGATATCCATCACCCACAGTCTTTTGAAATAGGGTTAACACTCATAAAAGAATGTCTTCCTTTGAGCATCATCTATTGAGTGTTTTCCTAGGGGCGGGGGAGTAATAACACTGTCCTATTTCCCAAAGCGTTCTCTAGGACTGAGCTTTGAGGAAAAGCAACTTCCATCACCCGTACATCCAAGATGTATCTCATTCTGAACACTGATTTTAGAGGAAATTTTCTTACTCCAAGGGCTATGAGGCCTTTCAAAGTCTTTGGAAATGTTTGGAGAAGGATCACTGACTCCTCTCCCTTGAACTGTAGAAAAGGTATATACCTAGATTATTTATACATTCTTCCTTGGAAAGAGATGATATACCAAGGAGACCTGTAACCCAAAAAACAATAGGGGCCACATTAACTGAACACAAACTGTGGTGACAAGATTCAAATCAAGCAATTTTTTTCTCTAAGCCTGTTGCTCTACTCTGGCCTACTCAATGCTAATAAACAGATGGATTGCTTACTGTATATCAGTCACTGTCCTAATTACATACCACAATTCCAATCCTATGACAGGTGCTACTATTATTCTACTTAGCAGATAAAACAATTGAAACACAAAGAAGTCATTTGGTCAAGATCAAAACAGAATATCTGTCTGAAAAATGTAAAGCTTCTCAAAGCAAAATGTGGCCATCTGCTTGTATACACACTTCCTACTTTTACTAACTAATGTTCTTTCTACTTAATGCTCACCTTAATCAGAGAGAATAATCAAGTGACTATAATCAAAAATTCATCTTCACACACACAGTGACTCAAATTTGTAAACCTAGCATACACTAAGTTCCACACCAATCTGAGCATAGTAAGATCCTACCTAAAAGTTTATTAATTTTTTAAAAAGTTCATCTTTGCTAGTCCGACAACTACTAATACATAAAACTAAAATAATTTTGTTGGTGGTGCTGTCATTTTTAAAGTGCTGGGGATTAAACACAGGGCCTTTCACATGCTAGGCAAACACTAGCACTGAGATAAATTCCCAGCCCATTAGATAGATAGATAGATAGATAGATAGATAGATAGATAGATAGATAGATATTCAGCTTGGGATTTCTCCAGTCCCCAGCCCTACTGCCCATTACTAAGAATAAAACCACCATGAATGCAAGGCAAATACTGTATCACTGAGCTATCTCTTCTGCCCCTTAAATTTTTTTTTTTTTTTCTATTTTGAGGCAGGTTTCCCAAACTGGCCTTGAACTCACTGTAATACAGGCTAGTCATGAATGTATGGTCCTCCTGCTTCCATCTCTCAAGTCCCTGGGAGCTGAGGCCTTTATCAGTCTTTTGAAGTAGGACAATACTAAATTGAGCCTGGCAATGATGGCACATGCCTTTAATCACAACACTGGGAAGGTAGGGGAAGGTTTGAGTTTGAGGCCAGCCTGGTTACAGAGGAGTTCCAGGACAGCCAGGGGGCTACAAAGAGAAACCCTATCTGAAAAAAAAAAAAAAAAAGAATAGTCTAGATTGGCTTGGGTTTTTTTAAATTAAGCATCTAGATGGGTGATGGAAGTACACACCTTTAATCCCAGCACTGGATGGCAGATTAAAGGAGATTGTAAATTCAATCCAGCCTGGTCTACAGATCAAGTTCCAGGACAGCCAAGGTTACAGAGAAAATCTGTCTTGAAAACTCAAAAATGAATAAGTTAATTAACTTAATTAAACATCTAGTAAATCTACAGAACTAACTGCACTAAGTAGGTTTAATAAATAAACAAGATCCATAAGACAAACAAGTATAATTTCTATATACTAGCAACACTTTATGAATTTTTCTTCTTTTCTTTTTTTGGTTTTTCAGGACAAGGTTTCTCTGTGTTTTTTTGGTGCCTGTCTGGGTTCTCGCTCTGTAGACCAGGCTGGCCTTGAACTCACAGATCCACCCAGCTCACTTTATGAATTTTAAAAAGAATTTATGAATTTTAAAAAGAATAAGAAGCTGGGCATGGTGGCAAACAATTTTAGTCCCAGTGTTCCAGTGGTAGAGGATAGTAGATCTTTTTGAGTTGGAGGCCAGCCTGAGACCAGGTTACTTACTACCATAGTAAGTTTCAAGATAGCCATTGTTATGTAGACACCCTGTCTCAAAAAAAGAAAAGAAAAGAAAAGAAAAGAAAAGAAAAGAAAAGAAAAGAAAAGAAAAGAAAGAGGGAGGGAGGGAGGGAGGGAGGGAGGGAGGAAGGAAGGAAGGAAGGAAGGAAGGAAGGAAGGAAGGAAGGAAGGAAGGAAGGAAGGAAGGAAGGAAGGAAGGAAGGAAGCCTTCAGAGGGCTGGAGAAATGGCTCAGTGGTTAAGAGTGGCTGCTCTTCCAGAGGACCAGGGTTTGTGATCCCCAGCATCTACAGGCAACTCCCAGTTGTCTATAACTCCATTTCCAAGAGACACCTTCTGGCCTCCACAACTATCAGGCAGGTACATGGTGCAGAGATATACAGGCAGGAAAAATACTCATGCACATGAAATAAAATAATTAAAAAAAATAGTACAAGAATTGCACCTGAAAAATTATAAGAAATTTAAAATTATTTACACTGTGTTGGGGACATAAAGCATTTATGTAGCAATCAATCTTGAGGCCCTGGTTATAATCCCCAGCACCATCTCTTTTAAAAAAAAAAAAAAAAGAGAGAAGAGCCACATACAATGAGGGCCAACCCAGTGGTGCACCCCTTTAATCCCAGCAGAGCAAGGCATGCAGAACTCTATGCTTTTAAGACCAGCCAGGGTTACATAGTGACCAAAAAAACAAAAACAAAAAACAAACAAATGAAAACTCTTTTTGTTTGTTTATTCTGTTTTTCAAGACAGGGTTTCTCTGTGTAGTTCTCCATATCCTAGGGTTTCTCTGTGTAGTTTTCCATATCCTGGAACTCCCGCTGTGTAAACCAGGCTGGCCTCGAACTCAGAGATCCACCTGCCTTTAGGCGTGTGCCACCACTGCCCCACATGAAAACTATTTCTAACAGAGGTGACAACTGGGGGAGAAGCGGTTATCACATTCTTCCAATGGTATAGCAGCTGATAAACTGCCCATAGCCAAAAATAAGCCCCCCACCCACAGTCGTGCCAGCAGTTCTGATTACTTTTTGTTGCAGCAGGACATGGAATAGAAAGAGGATTTCTTAAGAAGGTGAACAGGAAAAGGGAATGAGGGGTGAAATTAACCAGAAGTCATTTATATACATGTATGACGCTGTTAAGGAGGGGGGGACACACAACAAAAGTTACTTTAATTGAGAGTCGTTTTTTTTCTGTACTAGAATCAAGGCAAGCCCCCCATACCTGCTAAGCCAAGACCCCTCAATGAGCATCAGAATCACTAGTTGTGGTTTTACTGCCTCTACCGAGGTTGTTTTCCTAACACACAGGTTTCTCCTGTTTAACACTGTCAATGGCTCCCGACTGTCAATGGCAAAAAAAAAAAAATATGAAGGCCCCAATTTGCTTTCTTCCTCCTCCTTCCACAAGCAGGAGTTTATTTAAAAGCCAAGGCCATGGTTAGATATACATGTCCTTGCAACTACAGCAGTGTCTTTACCTGTAAAACTGGGTCTCACAATTCTGTCATACGTGGTTAAGTATCAAATGAGGTGACTTCCAGAAAACAGAAGTACATGGTACCAGCCAAGTACCAGCTTCTCACTTGCACACATGTACCTTACCTGGTTCTCTTTCAGCAATGTATTTTCATTCAAGACTTCCTAAAGCCAGGTATAGTAGTAGGTCATGTCTGTAGTCCCAGCATTCTAGAAGATGAGTCAGGAGAATTGCCTCAAGTTCCAGGCCAGGCTGGGCTACAGTGTGAGACCCAGAAATAAGTGGCACACAACAGCACTCAGGAAGCTGAGGCAGATGGATCTCTGTGAGCTGCAGTCCAGCCTACTCGACATTGTTAGTTCCAAGACAGCCAAAGCTACATAGAAAAAGACCCTCTCTCAAGGGGGGAAAAAAAAAGAAAGGAAGGAAAAAGGGAAGTAAAAAAGTAAGGAAGGAAGGAATTAAAAGTGCAGGAGTCATATGGCTCAGCAGTTAAGAGCAAAGCTGCTTTCTCCAAGAGTCTTGTGAATCATTTTGCATTAACTGGCACTGAACTTCCACAGTATGAGGAGGAAAAGGAATTTTATTATATACCGCCTCTCCTAGTATACAGTACTTCTTAGTTGACTTGGTCCATTATCTTCCCAGGGTGGTTAACAAAAACAAAGCAAGTGGGGGGTGGGCTGGGGGAAGGGGAGAGGGGCAGGAGGGGGGAGAACAAGGGAATCCGTGGCTGATATGTAGAACTGAATGGTATTGTAAAATAAAAAAGGGAAAAAAATTTAAAAAAAAAAAAAAAAAAAGCAAGTAAACTCAGCCGAGAGTAACACATATGCTTCAGGAACATACTTAGGAAAAATAAGAAAAGCAGCACAGATTTACTTTATTTTAGGCGGGTCTCATTAGGAAGCCCTGCCTAGCCTGGGGTCACTATATAGACCAGACTACCCTCAAACTTGCAGCAATCCTCCTCCCACTTTTGCCTCTGGAGTGCTGGGAATACAGACCAGTGGCACCACACTAGGGGGTGGATCTCAGTCACCTATATTTTCGCTATAATACACAGCAATTATAATATTTAACCCTTTCCTTCCACGTTGAGGGGAGGGAGGACATGAATCTCAATAATAGTCAAAACCAAGGTTTACAAGATGGCTCAGCAGAAAAAAGCACTTGCTGCCAAGCCTGATGACATGAGTTTGATACTTGGGACTCACATGGTGGAAGGAAAGAACCAATGCCCACAGGTTGGTTCCTGTCCTACCACACACATGCTGTAGAACACATACATCAAGACATGCACAATAAATAAAATTGCCAGGCAGTGATGTTGACCACCTTTAATCCCAGCACTCAGGAGACAGGCAAATAGATCTCTGAGAGTTCCAGGACAGTCAGGACTATATTGAGAAACCCTGTCTCAAAAAAAAAAAAATCAAAATAATAAATAAATAAATAAACAAATAAACAAATAAATAAATAAATAAACACACATTAAATAAACAATTTATTGCAGTCCTGGCTTCTCTTAAGCTGTCCTGGCCATGTCACCACTATAATTATGTTCAAATTACATGTATGTACAAGTTGAAACATGGAACGCTTTTAAAATATTTTTCTAATGTATTTTTTATGTGTCAGTCTTTTATCTTCATGTATGTATGTGTACCACATGCATGCCTGGTACTCATAAAGGTCAGAGAAGGACACTAGATACCATGGAGCTGGAGTTATGGATGGCTGTAAGCCACCCTGTCAGGGATAGTAATCAAACTTGGGTCCTCTGCAATAACTAGTGCTCACTTGCTTGCTCTCTCTCTCGCTCTCTCTCTCTCTGTGTGTGTGTGTGTGTGTGTGTGTGTGTGTGTGTGTGTGTGTGTGTGTCTGTCTGTGCGCGCAGATTTTTTTGAGACAGTATTTCAATGTAGATCAGGCTGGCCTTGAACTCAGAGATCCTCCTGCCTATACCTCCTGAGTGCCAGCCAGACCACAACACCCAGCCCAAGACGGCATTTTAAAGGGTAATATTGGTCTATGGTCTCCTCCATTCTGCTTCACGGGACACAGATGTAATGACTGGAGCTCTAGGAGCCATCATGGAATCTTAAAGCAGATGCCATACCCTAGAAACACAAAGGAGGCAAATCACTGAGTGACTCTACAGTGCAAAGGCACCATACCAACTTATCTCCTATCCTGAAGAATTTGATGTGAAAGAGCAATACATACCAGTCCAAGTCTGTATTATTCTAGAGTTTCTATTTTAAAAGGGGAGGCAGGTAGAAAGACAGCACTCAGGTGGCAGGGACAGGTAGGTGGATCTCTGTGAGTTCAAGGCCACCCTTGTCTACAGAGGCAGGGATTGAGAGGAGGACCCAGTCCTTACACATCCTGTTGTTGGCAACAGAACCTAGGTCTCCCAACAAAGTACAAATGTTTCACTACATATAAGATGTGCATAAGTCAAACTTTTTTGGGCATTCATAATTCTTTTATCTATTAGGTATTATCTAGTTACAGACCAATCTAAAGTCATATAACTACATTTGAAAGGAGGCAGTTTGAGACACTCTCTCCAGTATCCAAGGCTAGCCTCCCGCATACTCAATCAAGGATGACCTTGAACTTGGGATTCACCTGCCTCCATCTCCCCCAGGATTGAGATAACAGGCACTGTGGATCAAACACAGGAGTTCATGCATGTTAGGCAAGCACTCTATTAACCAACCTACATCACAGTCTTGATAACAGCATTATTTAAATATTAAACTCCTCAATAATAATCCATCTCTATATCAAAACACCTTAGAGAAAGAAGGGCCAAAGGTAGCAAGAAGCCTCATTTAACTATATCAGTAAAAGAATCTTGAAAACAGTAGTTATCATTTATATGATGCATACTATGTTCTTAAGAGTTCCTTAATTTATAAACTCATCTCCTTTCACTATTATTATTATTATTATTATTATTATTATTATTATTATTATTATTATTTGGTTTTGACAGGGTTTCCCTGTAGCTTTTGAGTCTGTCCTAGACTAGCTCTGTAGACCAGGCTGGCCTCGAACTCACAGAGATCCGCCTGGCTCTGCCTCCCCCATTATTTTTAATGACATTTGTGTGTATACTTTTTCATTTGTATGTATGTGTGTGTACATCCCAAGGTGCATGTGTAGAGGTTTCTTCCCTTTTTACCAGACCCAGACTTGGTGCTAAGCACTTTTACCAACTGAGCCATCTTACTAACCTAGTGTTCATTATCCCTATTATTTATTGCTTCAAACAAACCACCATATTTATTCATGATTTCACAATCTTGGCTGGGTTCAGTGGGGTGGTACCTCTGCTACTCTTACCAGTGGTTGCTTTTGTGCTCCACTCAACCAAAAAGTCAACTAGGACTTGAACCCTGCTGAGACTCGAGAATAGAACCTATGCCTCTCCACAGACTCTTCCAGCTCCTAGCACTGCAATCACTTAAGACTCCCAAAGCCCAGCCAGGTGGTGGTTGCCCACACCTTTAATCCCAGCACTCAGGAGGCAGAGGCCAACTTGGTCCACAGACCTTGTTCCAGTACATCCATGGCTACAGAGAAAATCCTGTCTTGGAAAAAAGGAAAAAAAAAATTCTTAAAATACAAAAGAGAAAGCTGCACCCAAACCTAGTCAGTGTCATTACTGCTGCCAAACGGGACTAGACAAGACATACACTATACAACAGACTGACTTAAGTAAGTACAGCCCAATGAGGGTCCTGAAAACAGCAGACATCATCTCTTCCTTTAGTACTATACAGCTAACACCTTGATGTATACATAACCCCCACATACTTTAAGGCCTCTGTGTCTAGACAAATTAAATATTCTTTTTTGTATGTTTGTTTCTCAAGACAGGATTTCTCTATTTAACAGCCCTGGTTGTCCTGGAACCAGGCTGGCCTAAGATTACAGAGATCCACCTGCCTCTGTCCAAGGAATGAGCTACCACACTCAGCTCAGATTAAATATTCTTGAAAGTTTCACCTAGCCTTGGTGGTACTGCACACCTTTAATCTCAGCGCTAAGGAAGCAAAAGCAAGGAAATCTCTATGAGTTTGAGACCAGCCTGCTCTACATACTGAGTTCCAGGACAGCCAGGTTTACATAGACCTTGTCAATAATAATAATAATAATAATAATAATAATAATAATAATAATAATGCCTCACCTAATTTCAATATGCAATGATAATAAATACATGAGTCTGATAGGAGAAAAACATGGCCACCCTAACCAAAAACCTCAACTCTGGTAGCACTGTCTAATAATGAAGCCTTAAGATTTTATGTGGTAGCCGGGCGGTGGTGGCGCATGCCTTTAATCCCAGCACTTGGGAGGCAGAGCCAGGCGGATCTCTGTGAGTTCGAGGCCAGCCTGGGCTACCAAGTGAGCTCCAGGAAAGGTGAAAAGCTACGCAGAGAAACCCTGTCTCAAAAAAAAAAAAGATTTTATGTGGTAATTTTTGTACATAATTTGATACTTATATCAAATATGAAATATATTAGAATCTCAAAGCTATGTGCTGAGATGTAGCTCAATGCCACAGTGCTTGTCTAGCATGAAATAATGCTCTGGGTTCAATCTGTAGCACAGGGAAAAAAATCCCAAATATCAGGAAACAGAAGAAATTTTTTTTGCCTTATTTTTTGCTAGGCTCCACTAAAGAATGTGATTAAGAACAAAACCATATGGACTACAATGACAATCAACTACTTTACTTCTAATGTAATAGGTTACAGTTAAACTCAGAAAACAAACATTACCAAATATGAAATATGTAAGAAATGGAGCCAGCAAGATGGCTCAGCACATAAATAAAGGTGCTTGCAGCTCAGGCTTGAGTTCAGTTCCCAGAACACATGTAAAGGCAGAGAAAAAACATCTTCACAAAGTTGTCTTCTGCTTTCCACATGCATACCATGCATAAGGATGGCTAGATGCAAAAGCGTGTCTGCCCAGACATCATCAGACATGCATGTACACACACACACACACACACACACACACACACACACACACACACATAATTAAAATTTAAAAAGAAAAAGATGTTCTGGGCATGGTGGTACAGACCTTCAATCCCAGCACTCTGGAGGCAGAGGCTCAAGGCCAGCCTAGTCTACATAGTGAGTTTCAGGGCTACACAGTGAGACCCTGTCTAAAAGAAAAAAAAAAAGAAAGAAAGAAAGAAAAAGAAAAGAAAATGGTAGAAAATAATGGGGAGTGGACATGATCAAAATACATCACTATCAAACTTGAAAAAATAAATTTAAAAGAATTATCTCTTGCAGGACCTTAAACACTAGATAAACTTTCTTTTACTGGCCTACATCCTTAGTACAAGAAATCATTTAATACTACCTTGTAAGTCTCATTTAGAAAAGCTTATTAAAATCCTGATCAGAGTTACATTAAAAAATTCCACAATACTGACATTTATAGGTTTGGGTAATGAAAAATTTTAAAATCATTTTGTCATAACATTACTATACACAGAGCTTTCCTAGGGAGTTACTGTCCTTTATAATGAAAAAAATTCAGTAAAAATCCTGCTTTGAGCCTGACCTGATGGACACATGCCTTTAATTCCAGCACTTGGAAGGCAGATGCAAGTGGATGGATTTCTATGAGTTCTAGACCACCCTGTCACAGCAAGTTCCACCCCAGCCAGAGATAGTAAGTTTCTGGGGGATGGAAATAGACCCTGCCTCAACACTCATACAAACATATCACATACTAAATAAATGAAATTTAAAAGTATTAGTCACTGACTTTTCATATCACACACTAGATAAATAAATAAATGTTTAAAAATAATAGTTACTGGGCTTCAGAGATGGCTCACAGGTTAAGAGCACCAACTGGGGCTGGAGAGATGGCTCAGAGGTTAAGAGCACTGCTTGCTCTTCCAAAGGTCCTGAGTTCAATTCCCAGCAACCACATGGTGGCTCACAACCATCTGTAATGAGATCTGGTGCCTTCTTCTGGCCTGTGGGGATATGTATAGACAGAACAATGTATACATAATAAATAAATAAATCAAAAAAAAAAAAAAAAGAGCACCAACTGCTCTTCCAGAGGTCCTGAGTTCAATTCCCAGCACCCACATGGTGACTCACAGCCATCTGTAATGAGATCTGACACCCTCTTCTGTACACAGAATAAATAAATAAATCTTTAAAAAAATTAGTAATAGTTACTGACTTTTCCCCAATTTCTATTTCTTACATGTAATATAGTATTTTAAAGTATTAACCTTTGCCAGGCATGGTGGCTCATACCTTTAATCCCAGCACTGGGTAGGCAAAGGCAGTAAATTCAAGGCCATTAGGGGCTATGTAGTGAGACCCTATCTCAAAAGCAAAACAAATTAACTTTTTTTAAATTCAGGAAGTACATTACAAAGTATATACAGCCTTCCAAATAATTTTCTATATACAAAATCAACAAAAGTTTTAGCATGTGTACTTTTTATAAGATAAAGTCAAGATTAAACTTATAACTTTGCAACTCCTGAAAATATTTTCCTTAAGCCTACAATGTTCACACGGATCTATCTCTGTCTTGATAAAAACTGCACAGTAGCGGTCAGAGGTGTAGTTCAAGTGGTTAAGAACTTACCCCGAATGTGTGGGGAGGCCCTGGGTACATCCCCAGCAGGAGAAGGGAAACTGCAAAGCAGACTACTGCTTGTAAGCAGGTCCAGGTAAGTCTTTAATTACCTATCCTGAGGCATCCCAAAATCCCATTCCTACATCCCTAGACACTTCGTGAGCATCTCTATCCTCTAGCTATATATGCCAGAAACGTTCGCATCCCTCCTCTGCAATGATTAGGCTCCTTCCTTCCCTGCCACATCTCCAGTAATCTTCCCTTTGCCTTACCTATGTATGACATTACAGCAGCAGCAGCACATTATCTCTGCCTGTAGGTAGCTTGTCTCTTCATACTTCTTATCATGGTGGTTTTCTAAAATAACCTCATTAAATTACAGGTGGATCTCTGTGAGTTCCAGGTCTGCCTGGTCTACACAGAGTTCCTGACTAGCCAGGGCTGTAAAACAACACTTAGGAGGTAGAAAAAGGATTGGGAATTTGGGACCAGGCGTAGACTCTCTAGGAGATCATCTCAAAACAACATGACCAAAAACACAGCAACAACCAAATGATTTGGTTGTTTTTACAACACTTTTTTCTCCCAAAGCCTTAAGAGTCAGCTATCACTCAGGATTTGACTATGAGTCTGTAACCCATTTAAAATGCCTAAAAGTTGATAACGCTCACTACAGGATAGAGACCAAGTTCATTAATCCAAGAGCCACTATAGCTTGATCCCACTCCCTCTGCCTCCTCCACTCTCCACCAGGAAAACACGCTAACTTCCCTCTGAAATAATTGTATTCCCTCTGCTCTCCCAAACACACTCTTTCTTATCACTCTACTTGGCTAAACCTCACCAACCCTTCGGGGTTTAATTTAAATACTACTTCTGGTAAACCTTCCAGGACTCCACTTGGCTGGTGACTCTTCTCTTGCAGAGTTGACTCTTCATGATATTCAGCATGTTCTGTATGTGAGTAAGATGTGCCAAAGGGAAAAAACTAAAATGTCAACAAAGCCAGATGTGGTAGAACATGCATGCCTGTAATGGGGTAGGACATGCCTAGAAGTTGGGGAGGCAGAAGCAGGAGGCACATACTTCAGCCTGGTCTACATGTCAAATTCCAAGCCAATAACCTACACATAGTGAGATCCTGTCTAAAAACAACAAAAAAGTGAGCAGAGGGTCAACAAGATGTCTCAGCCAGTAAAGGTGCTTGCCTCAAAGCCTGGCCACCTGAATTTGATCCCAAGTCCAACATGGTGGAAGGAGAGAACCAATTCCTGTAATTGTTGTGCTCTGGTGTGTGTGTGTGTGTGTGTGTGTGTGGTGTGGGTCTACACAGGAATATATACATACAAATTAATTAAATGTTAACCCACAAGGAAAAAATGTCTTAATTATTTTAAAAAGTAAACAGAGCAGCTGAAGAGTTGGCTCAGCAGTTAAGAACACTTGTTGCTCTGCAGAGGAACAGTTTTTTTGCCATCATCCACATAGTAGCTCACAACAATCTATTAACTCCAGTTCAAGGGGATCTGACACCTTCTTCTGACCTCTTCAGGCACAGGCATGCACATGGTACAGACATACATGCAATCAAAACACTCATCCACATAAAATAAAAATAAATCTAAAAAATGTTTTACTACAGAAGTAAACAGAAAGCCTAAGTCATCTCAAATTGTGTTTTATATAGCTCCTGCTATCATCCAGCAGCAGCAGCAGAAGCAAAGTGAAACATCTTTTACGTGAGGCCTTTTCTAACATATTAAAGCGGAAAAGAGCTGTGTCGTTCCTGTTTCTCTAAAGTTGTGCTCTGAAGTCTCTCATATTCTGCAAGAGGTCAAAACTTCCAATTCTAGGCTATAGTGATGGTCCATATTGACAGAACATGCTTCTCTTGCAGGGAACCCATACCCATAATGGTGGATCACAACTGTCTATAACTCTAGATCCAAGGTACGAGGTGCAGCCTTCTGGCCTCTGCATGCACCAGGTACTCACATAGTGCATATACATACCTGTAAGCACTCATACAAATACAAAATAAAAATAAGCCAGGAGTAGTGGTTCATGCCTTTAGTCCAGGACCTCAGAAGTCAGATCTCAGTGAGTTCAAGCCCAGCTTGGTCTATACAGTGAGTTTCAGGCCAGCCAGGACTACACAGTGAAATCCTGGCTCAAAAGATTAATTAATTTAAAGTAAAAATAAATCTGAAAAATAACTTCAGGTTCTAAATTCAAGACTGTTTTTTCTACTAAATATTTCATAACCACAGGCACACATCGGTATGCAAGGCCATTATAAAAAAGAAATCATGCCCATTTTATGAGATAATTTTTTACAACTTGTCTTAACAATAAGTTCTGAAAATAGTTACTGGGTATAAATATGATAAAGAAAATTTTATGCAAAAACCAACAGATAAAAACAACACAGCAGTAGCCGGGCGGTGGTGCACACCTTTAATCCCAGCACTTGGAATGCAGTGGCAGGTGGATCTCGGTGAGTTCAAGGCCAGCCTGGGCTACAGAGTGAGTTCTAGGACAGGCTCCAAAGCTATACAGAGAAACCCTGTCTTGAAAAAACAAAAAACAAAAAGTCAAAAATCCTCACATTTCTCTACCAGAAATGAAGGAACTTCGAGTGCTCTAGTTTTTAAAAGGATGTTGTTTGTTTTAAGACAAGGTTTCACTGTGTAGCTCTAGTTGGCCTGGAACTTTGTTATGTAGACCACACTGGTCTACAACTCAGAGATATACCAACCTCTGCCTCCCAAGTGCTAGGATCAAAGGTGTATACCACCACAACCAGCTAAAGATATGTGTATGAGTATTTGCTATATATATGTATGTGTCCCCAACACAGGTGTGGGAACCAAATCCGGGTGCTCTGGAAGAGCAAAAAGTACTCTTAACCACAGAGCATTCTATCCAACCCAATCTAGTGTTCTTTTTTTTTTTAAGATTTATTTATTTATTATGTATACAGAAAAGTGCCAGATCTCGTTACAGATGGTTGTGAGCCACCATGTGAGTGCTGGGAATTGAACTCAGGACCTCTGGAAGAGCAGTCAGTGCTCTTAACCTCTGAGCCATCTCTCCAGCCCTCTAGTGTTCTTTATTATAGCTAAAAACTGACCATATTTATTTTGGATGTCAATGAAGTTCCATGAAAGTTCTAGTTATAAGCTTATATTGACTTAAAGGATATAAGGGTTGGACAGCCACTATCTGATCAGAAAAACCTGTAGCCCAGAGAATAACCTGAAGTTTTGCAAAACAGAAAGCAGGTAAGGCAACAGAGTCTTATACACAGTCCTGTAATCAGTTTGTAACTCTGCAAACTGACTACAAATCTTGCATCAAAGAATTAAGTGAGTAGCAGGAAAAATATAATAAATCATTTTAAGAATGAGAAATTAAACTATATAATACTTCTAAATTTGCATAGAAATCCATGTTTATCAACTTAACAAGCAATGTGAAATTATGAAACTAAAAACATCATAATCTCAAATATTAGAAATTCCTAGGAATAAAACAACAGGACAATAGTAAACTACAGCACAGACAAGTTAAAACAACCTCCCCTAACAGGAAAGAGTGACTAACAGTTCCAGAACCAGTTTTCAATTAAATTAAGACATTTTAGTGCCTGCTATGGACCAGAGATCAGTAGATTATATATATATATGATACATTGATTAGATAGCTTAGAAAGATACTGTATGTGATATATATATCTATATATATATATATATATATATATATATATATATCCCCATTTATCTGCTATCTTTAAAAGTATTAAGAATTGTTTGCTCAGCGTAGCTGTGCATAGAAATTCAAATTCTAGGCCAGCCTAGGCTACATATTGAGTTCAAGGTCAGCCTGGGATACATAATAGGCCTTATCTCAAAAAAATAAGGAAGAAAAGAGAGGGAGGAAAAAAGGGAGGGGAGGAAAGCAAGAAAAAGAAAAACAAAGAATTGCTATCATAAATATTATATACCTGTATTATCTCAAAAGGCATAAATAGTGATGGGGAGGGACTTTCTATTAAACTGTATATACAGTAGTGAAGAACAGTTGCCTATCACTTATTTCAAGCTGGCAGGTATAAGAAATTTTGTTACAAAGTCTTACAACAAAGTAACAACAGTAACCAGCTGCACTGCAATTTTTGCTGATCCCTTGTAAGACACCATCCATTGTTCCTGATGTTTCTGTAACAATAACACTCAAGTTGTCTCTCCAATAACAGTAATTGCCCTCTGAAAAGTGATTTAGGACATAGAGCTGACACAGTATCTGAGAAATCCTGTCCCTGCCACTTGCTGCTTCAACATTGCCTGTTCACCACTTGCCATCCCTGACATCAACTTTGATGACATAACAAATGTGGTAGAAAACTTCCTGGCTTCCCACTAAAGCTAGGTGTTAGTAGTTAACATTTAATCCCAGAACTCCACAAGCCTTATCTTACTCCATTTAATCCCAGCCAACCTAGTCTACACGGTTGTTTGCAGGCCCACAGTGAAACCCTTATTTAAAAAAAAAAAAAACCTTGAGAAAAACTTTCCTAACAGTGACAGAATTATAGACCTCTGGCACATACAATGCTCCAGCAGGGGCTGTTTTACCAGGATGCAACACTTGGTGCCTCAGGTAAAGAATATGAGCACTCAGAATAACTAAAATAGAGTCTTTATAGTTAAGGAGAAATTTCAGACAAATGTAAATTTCATTATGTGTTACACTTGACATTTGTACAACAGGAAATTCCTGTGTATGTATCTACTTCTAAAATTCTGCCTCAAAAAGAGTCCTTCAGTTAAAAATATTTGCTTTTAGGTAGTTAACATAATTTTAATGTAATTTTAGTTAATGTAAAACCCATTAACTACATAGCCTATGCCTTTTAAATAAAACAAAAATTGAGCTAGCTAAAACTATAATACACTTGATTTATTTACTTAATTATTAAAAATTCAAACACAAAAAAATTCAAACACAATAACTGGCAGGGCATGGTTATCTTTTTTCAATTCAAAAACAAATTCAAAATGCATTCTCTGTTATAATCACACTATTGTCATAAGGCCTTATTTCTACCTTGGCTATAAGTTAGTGGTCAACACTGATAATATTAAAACCTTATTTTTAAAATTTTAAAACCTATATTTCATAAAAAATATTTAACTTTCAAGGGATATGGTGAGACATGTTTTTTATTCCAGGACTAGGGAGGCAGAGGCAGGCAGATCTCTGTGAGTTCAAGCCAAAGCTACACAGTGACCCTGTCTCAACCAACCAACCAACCAACCAACCAAGCAACTAAGCAAGGCTATTAACTTTCATTTTTTCAGTGCACTGTTTGCAATTCCACATTATTTATCTACTGAAAACCTTAATCACATTTGTTACGCATCGGTTTCACTTTCAGGGTCTTCACTAACTACAGGGTCTTTTCCAAATGGATGCAGAGATACACAATCAAAAATCTCTTTACTTTCCATTTCACACATTAGTTTCCATTTACATGTTTCAAAAACAATTAGAAATTCCACTCCCTTTAAAAGATACCTAATTTTAAAAAATTTAAAAGTTGGAAGCCAGTTACCACTACATTTTACTACCTTGTGAAGAATCATCTTTGCTTTTCCCAAAAGAAAAAAATCCAAAACAGAACTGATCTAAACATTTCCCAAGGTTTTGTTAGGCTAGGCTGTCATTCTTTAGCAAAACATTTAACTTCTCAAAAGGCCACATTTCTCTTCATTAGTAATAGTACTAAGAATTAAAATAATAAAGTGGCAATAACCTGCCTTCCAGTTCAGAGGAGTTTCACTAACACAACTGAGCTGCACTAATACAACTAAGCTCATGTTAACAGGGAGGCACAATGTGTGTGCATGTGTGCATGGCCCAAACACTGCAAAAACGAGCACTTGTATGTCTACTCTTTCTAAAAGGAAGAATTTAAATACAAATATAAAACATAGTGATCTCAAATTAATGTAGTAAGATGTAAATGTTTTTCTTTTTCTTTTTTCCAGACAGGGTTTGTCTGTGTAGCCCTGGCTGTCCTGGAACTGCTCTGTAGACCAGGCTGGCCTTGAACTCCGAGATCCACCTGCCTCTGCCTCTTGAGTGCTGGGATTAAAGGCGTGCGCTACGTCGGACCTTCTTATGCGATATAAATGTTTTTCAAACAGCAAATGGGAAGGAATCGAATTAAAACTCTAACATGGTTTAAACCCGTGGTGCTTTTTAAAACGGTGTGTGTTTTAAACCAACCAAGTCCAAAGTTACTTAAGACTCCACATACCTTCTCTTAAGTTTCAGTCCAGGGAGACATAATGGTTATTTTATGCAGGACCTCACCACATACAATGTAGCAGACAAACTCTTAACTTTGTATCACAAAGAACCTAATGTAATAATGTATCCATCCTCTAAACAGTGTTGCTCTCAAGATTTCTCACAGCTAGGTAGGAACTAGCAGGCAATAAAATATGGAGGCGACTGAAGGCCCTGGAACATTTCGTAGTGGAAGGATAGCAAACCTCAAAAAAGGTACATTGGGTCAAGACCTTAATGGGTTCCCGAAGCCCAGGCGGCTATGCCTCAGTTAATACTACTATTTTTCCTGCACAACAAATGGATGCACGTAAAGCCAAGAAATAAGCCTATCCGTAAATGTGCTGGCTTCTCCCTTCCAGTCCCAGCGCACCCTTCCACCACCACCAGTTCAATGAGAATATCATACAATGAAATGAGTAAGCAACACACGCCATTCTGCAACTTTGAAAGACGGTCACCGATCTTCCGCAGCACCCAGAAGAGCCACAATAGCTGGGCAACTAACTCACTGGCACTAAAACGGGTTCCCTAATTTTTCAGGCAAAAGTTGCCAAATAACCACTTGGTCAAGACAACCAGTTCATCCACCGAGCACAGTCCTCACGTACGCTCCAAAACAATCGAAAGCCATTCCCTGCCCAAAGTTACTAGGCGAGCGACGATGAAAGCTGTCTTCTCCCCGACACAAAGTGCTCCGGGCCGTCAGCGCCAGCGCCGCGGAGCCCGGCCGCGTCCCCGAAACTCCGGCTTGCTCACACCTGGGCCCGTGCGATCCCAAGCGCCGGCTGCGGAGCCGGGCGGTGCGGTTCGGGGGGGTTGGGGGATGGGGAGGACAGGCTCGAATGGCTTCCTAATGTATCATTAAGGGGCAAAAGCACCGGTCTGGGAGCAAGAAAAGTTAAAGGAGCCGCGAGCTGACAAAGAGCGCCGGCCGCCGCACCGGGACCACCCGGCCGCGGCGGCGTTTGACAGCTCGGTCCCTGGCGCCCACAGCTTTGTGGCTCCAAGCGGCCGGGCCGGGCAGCGAGCTGGGCGTGCTCGGCGGGGCGTGTGCGGACGCCGGGCTAGGCCCTGGGGAAGCCGCCGGGCGGTTCTCCCAGAAGCGAGGCCGAACTCCAAAGTAAAGTGCGCGGCGCGGCCGGCGGGACCTGCGCGGGCGCCGCCGAACCGGGCCGTGCCTGGGCCGCCCCGCCCCCACCGGGCCGGGGGCCCTGACAGCTCCGGGCCGCGCCGCCGCTGGCCGCCCGCCTGGCTCCCTCGCGCTCAACTTACTTCTTTCTGGCTCTCTGGAAAGGGGAAGCGCCATCTTTGCGAGGCCGGCCCCGAGGTCTTTTGTCTGCGGCTGCGGGGCTCGGGGCCGGGGCTCCGGGCTCCTCGGGGGGTGCTGGCGGCGGCTGCTGCTGCTCCGCGCTCCGGTCCTCCTCCGACGACATCCTAGTCACCAGGAAAGACACATGGATCCCGGTCCTCCTCCTGGGGGGCTCCTCCCGCCGCAGCGGCCGCCGCCGCCGCCGCTGCTGCTGCTCGAGTTGCTCCTCCCCGGCTCAGCCTCTCGCATTTCCCGCAGCCCCGGGAGCAGCAGCAGCAGCAGCAGCAGCAGCAGCAGCAGCAGGTACCGGGAGAGGCGGCAACATGGAGCTAGCAGGACACGCACTCACACACATCGGCGCGGGCGCGCGCACTCGGCGCGCAGGGGCCGGCGGGGGGCGGCGGGCAGGGCGGGCGGGGCGGGCGGGGCCGGGCCGCGCGGGGCGGGGCGCCGCGGCCAGGGATGGGGGGGGGGGGGAGGACCGCGGGGCCGGGCCGGAGGGCGGCGCCGAGCGGGGCGGGGCGGGGCGCGACGCGCGAGGGGCGCGGGGGGCCCGGGGCGGCCGCAGGGGTCTCCGCCCGGCCCCTCCCCCAGGCCGCCCGCGGCGGGAGGAGAAAGGACCGCGGAGGTGGGGGGGGGGGGGGCGGACGGCGGCGGGGCGGCGACGGCCACCCCTCCCCCGCGCCGTCAGCCCCGTCAGGGCCCACGCCGCGGCGAAGTTTTGACAGCTGCTCCAGTTGTTGTGGTGGGTTCCGGGGTGGCGCGAGCGCCGGGCACCCCCTCAGTCGCGCGCCGGCGGTCGCTCCCTCCTCACACACACGGCTCGGCTCGCTCACGGCGGCGCTCCCTGCCAGGGCTAGGTTCCCTCACGCTCGGGGAGCTCGCTCGCTCGCTCGCTCGCTCGCGCGCGGGCGATCGCTGCCTCCACACGGCCAGCTCTCGCCGTTCCCTGCGCTCGCTCGCTGGCGAACCGCTCCCTCACGCTCGGGGCTCGCCCGCTCGGGATCTCTCCCTCACGCTAGCTTGCGGCTCCATCAAGCCTGGCTCCCTCACGCTGGGTTCTCTCCCTCTCACTGGCGAACGCTCGCTCGCTTTTCTCTCGCGGCGGCGGTGGGGGGGGGTGGGGGGGGAACACGGCACCAGAGGAGGAAGTTTTGCGGCTGTGCGTTCACCCGCACAAACAACACCACGCACCACGGCCGGGGCCGTCGCGCAAAGGCCCGCACCCGGGTCCCTCGGGGCGACCCGCACCACAGACCTCTCAAACTCGCCGCCGGCTCGCCCACACACAGGCGCCTCCCGCCCCCGCCCCCGCCCCCCGCGCGCCGCTGCCACTCACGGGGCTGGCCCCGCGCATGCGCCGCCGCCTGGCCGCGGCCGCTGACCTCACCGCCCCTCCCCCGCCCGCTCTGACGCGGCGGTGGCTGCAACTCGGGCTCGGGCGGGCGCTAAGCTGCGGACAGGGGAATCCGGGATCCGGGTCGGGCCTGCCCCGGGTGGGGAGTGGTGTAAACACTCCGGAGCGTGCACCCGCGTGCGGGGCGCGCACGTGCCTCCGCGGCTCCCCCCGCGGGCGTGGGCCGCCCCCGGGCCCTCGCGGAGTCCCACGTCGGCTTCCCCGCCGCGGCGCGGCCATGGCAGGACGACGTTGCGATCGCAACTCCAGCTGTAGTTCGACGTCATGTTTTAAACACTGTGTGAGCCCGGGAGGCTGCTTGACAAAAAGCCAAGCGAGCAGGTTGAGAGGAAATAAAAGGTGTCCACACGGACAGAAATTCATCAGCGTGTACGATGTCTGTGCTAAAGAGATTTAAAAAAAAAAGAAATGGAAATACTGCTAAGCTGCCTCCCATCAAAAGCACAAATGATACCTTAAAAAAATGGGGCCAGAATTCGCCTAAACCGTGCCGGGTGTGGAAATCTCGAGGACGCGGGACTGCTCCGCGCTTCCTCCCTGCTGTGGGTTGGCGTGTGGGAGTGGGAATAGTAGGAAGGGAAAACAGATCTGTGGAGCATTGTAGAAGGCTGAGGGTAGCCTGTCCCTGGCTGAGCCCTGCACGGAGCCCGGCATCCCAGCGCTCTTGGCAATCACTTCTTTCCATCCTCAACAACAGTTTCAATGGTTTCCTGCTGCCTAGTAGCCAGGTTATTAACATTGAACTGGGCTTCCCTTCTGAATCAAACTTTAGTGGTCCAGAATATATTTCAGCTGAGAGCACAGTTTTTTGTTTTTGCTGTTGTTGTTGTTGTTGTTTGTAATGGCTGAAATAAGAAATTGAGTCGTTAAGTCATTCGAATTCCTTCAGGGTTTAATCTCTGCGGGCCTTCTCAGCTTTTTTATGTGTACAGTCAAGGGAAGCTTGGAGAAGCGAAAAAGGCTGTCGTGATAAAGGTAAGCCACAAATTAAAAGAGAAATACAATGCACTGTGACTTTTAATTATTAAATAAAAATATCAAAGACGCCTCTTTTCATTTCCTTCTACACATTTCGCTTTAAATAAGTGCTTTTTGGCAATTGAGGTTCCTAGACAATTGGCTTTTTTAATTTATTTATTGTTGTGGTAAAATATTGTTGAACCCAGGGCTTTCCACATACTAATCAAGCACTCTGCCGATAAGTTATAGCCCTAGACCTGAATCTTTTTTTAAAGATTTATTTATTTATGTGTATGTATGTATAAGTTTATGTGTACTATGTCTGTTCAGATACCTGCAGAGACCAGAGCGTATCCAATCCCCTACAACTGGAGTTACAGGCACTTGAGAACTGCCCTGTGAGTAGCAGAAATCAACTCCAGTCCTCTGCCAGAATACGTGCTCTTGTCGGGCGGTGGTGGCACACGCCTTTAATCCCAACGCTCCAGAGGCAGAGGCAAGCAGATCTCTGTGAGGCCAGCCTGGGCTACAGCGTGAGTTCCAGGACTGTTAACACAGAGAAACCCCATCTTGAGAAAAAAAAAATAGTATTCATCTAAAAAAATTAAATTGTTACATTGTTGTTGTTATTGTTAAAATAGAAGAACAGGTATGGAGCCGGGTTGGTAGCCCACACCTGTAATCTCAGCACTAGGAAGGCAGAGGCAGGTGGATCTATGAGTTCAAGGCTAGCTTGTTCTAAGTAAGACAGCCAAGGCTACATAGTGAGACCTTGTCTTAAAAAAATAAATAAATAAATAAATAAATAAATAAATAAGCCGGGCGGTGTTGGCGCACGCCTTTAATCCCAGCACTCGGGAGGCAGAACCAGGCGGATCTCTGTGAGTTCGAGGCCAGCCTGGTCTCCAAAGCGAGTTCCACGAAAGGCGCAAAGCTACACAGAAACCCTGTCTCGGAAAAAAAAAAAAAACAAGAGCCGGGCGGTGGTGGTGCACGCCTTTAATCCCAGCACTCGGGAGGCAGAGCCAGGTGGATCTCTGTGAGTTTGAGTCCAACCTGGTCTACAGAGTGAGATCCAGGACAGGCATCAAAGCCAAAGCTACACAAAGAAACCCTGGAGAGAGAGAGAGAGAGAGAGAGAGAGAGAGAGAGAGAGAGAGAGAGAGAGAGAGAGAGAGAGAGAGGAGAAAAGCCTGGCAGTGGTGGCACATGCTTTTAGTTTCAGCACTGGGAGGCCGAGGCAGGTGGATCTCTGTGAGTTTGAGGTATATAAAGTTACAGAGAAACTTTGTCCCCCCAAAAAAAATAATAACAATCATGATGATAGAAATTTGAACTAGGAGTAAGATAATTCACAAATTAAAGCAAAAGAGCAAGTTGATAATAGGACTTAAAATTAAAAAACAAATTGTAAAATCAAGCTCAAAAATAAATAGGCTTGATGGTATAAACCTATAACCCAGTCCTTAGGAGGAAGCAGGAGAATCAGTAGTTCAAGGGCATCTCTAGTTATGTAGTAGATAGCAAGCTAGCCTAGGCTACATTAAACCTTATCTCAAAATAATAACACAGAGGCTGAAAAGATGGCTTAGCAGTTAAGATCCTGTGCTGCTTTCGTAGATTTCAGTCCCATGCCCAGCACTCAGATAAGACAGTTCACAACTGCCTATAACTCCAGTTCTGAAGGAATCCAATACTTTTGGCCTCTGGCACTTACTCACATACACATACAAATCTTAAAAAGATAAGAGGGGGGCTGGATAGTTGACTCAAGGCTTAAAAGCATTTGCTACTCTTCCAGAGGACCCACGTTCAATCCAGCACCCACATGACGGCTCACAACTGTCTGTAACTTAAGTTTCAAGGGATCTGTCAGGCTCTTCTGGCCTCCATGGACAGCAGGTACACACATGATACACAGACATATATGCACACAAAACACCACACATACACATTTTTTATTAAATCAATTTAAAAATACAAGATTCAGAATTATAACTTTGTTTATAGTTACCGTCCTTGAATATACATTTCTCAATTGTGTCATTAAAAATGGCAAAAGCATCACCGCCCAAAACATGGATGCTTTGCACAATTGAACATAGTTTCTATTGTTGGAAACATGAAATTTCCTATGTTGTTCTGGTGTGTGGTTTCTATTTTTACATGTGTTGCAACAAATATTATTTTGGGGAAAAAGACAAAACTTGGTTTTTTTCCAAATATTAGTCCCCTGTACTGAGACTAGAATACTCATCGCTTCTCTTCTGTGAGTATCACATGTACAAAGCTATAGAACGTCATAGTTTTCTGTTTTGTTTTGAGACACAGCCTTGCCATATAGCCCAGGTAGAACCCCATGTTTCTGAGCTGGTCTTGAGTTCCTGATTCCTTGGCAGAATTATGTATATTACTAGTTACTACTACTGGAGAGTTACAAGGAAGCAGAACAGACCTGGAGCAGACTATGTAGAGTATGTAGAACAGAACTCGAGATCTGAGCAGCAATGCTTCCAAAAGGAGGAAGGGTCAAAGATGATGAAGGTGAATGCTGACTTCATCTTTATTCCGCAGCTAGTATAAGCATACGGTTAGTCAGGGTCTGGTTTTTTCATTTTTGTTTGTTTGGGGGGGTTGTTTGTTTTTAAGACAGTGTCTCAGTATGTAGCCCCTAATGACCTGTATTTCCTATGTAGACTAGGCCTAGCTCAAACTCACAGAGATCCTCCCACCATGCACATTATCAGGGTTTGTCTTAAGACTAATAGCGGATTCATTAGCATAAAGTTGCCATGAGCAAACAAATCAAATATAACCCAGGATTCTGATAAAGGTGCTATGGTTTGAATGAGATGTCTCCCCAAAACTCAGGCATTGAAGACTTGCTCCCGACACAATGTTCAGAGGAAAGGGCTTTGGTAAAGTGACCGGACCGGTGCTTTGGTGGATTCATACTTGGATGGCATTTTTGGAGGTGATGAAACTTAGTATGGGGGTGTTGGCTGGATTAAGTAAATCACTGGGGGCGCCCTTGTAAATCTGTTTTGACCCTCTCCTCCTCTCTTTGTTCGACCTGTCCTATAATGTTCTTCCTCATGACAGGCCTACAACAAGGAAGCCAGCCAGCCATGAACTGACACTTCCAAAACTGAGAACCTAAATAAAGCCACCTCCCTGAAATTGTTTCCAAATATCTTTTTATTGTGACAAAAAGTGACTGACTCTGAAGTATTTGAGGAATTTACTCAGTACAATAAAGGTTTTTCGTATCAGTCATGCAAATTATACCTCTCTGTGACCAGAATGGCAAAAATGCAGAAAGAAGCTATTTTCTCAACGTGGACCATCATAAAGACAAGAAGGAAGCTGGGTGTAGTGGCACCCATATAACTTTTCTGAATAATTAGGCCAGATACGATGATGCATGCCTCTAATCCCAGCACACTCACAAGGCAGAGACGGGAAGATCTCTGTGAATCTAAGGCCAGTTGCGGTTACATAATAAGACTCAAAAAAAAAAAGAATGTAAAATATGCACCATTTAAAAGATATAACAAGTATGAAATAACTATAGCAACTACCTCTAAAGAACTGCATTACAAAGGTCTTTTCATTTCTATACCACATTTTTCTACACTACTGCACTCTTTCAGGGTACAGCTAGTACTCTCTTAATCATACATAAGTAAGTATGTACATATATATTTTATGTGTTGGAGTACCGGGGAAAGTACATTACTGGCAACACAGAAAAAACATCTCAGGAAACAATAAGCAAGAATGATTCTCCAAGCGTCTAGAAGAACAGTGACTCCATACAAATTTATAGTCCAGATCCGTCCTTTCCAATTGATGACCTATAGATGCCACTGAGTGTCTTTCTTAAGAGTGCAATCTTTGCTTTGCTATTAGCAGCTATGAAAACATCCAAAGGGCTCTCTCCAGGTCCACTGTGACTGTTGTCCTCCTTTATGAAAGCTGAGTCTTAAGTTCTTTGGGGTTGTTTATCTAGGGCTTGTTTTCTTTTCAGTCAGTGCTGAGGACCAAATGAAGGACTTTGTGCATGTTAGGAAACTGCCCACCACTGAGCTGCATCTCCAGCTCAGTTTGAAATTTTAAACAGTATTTCTTTGGGGATTGGTATTTTTACTGGGTTTTTTTTTTTTGTTTGCTTAGTTTTACGTTTTGGGTGTTTGTTTGTTTGTTTGTTTTTCAAGACAAGGTTTCTCTGTGTAACATCCCTGGCTGTTCTGGAATTCGCTCTGTAGACCAGGCTGGCCTCAAACTCACAGAAATCTGCCTGCCTCTGCTTCCAGTGCTGGGATTAAAGGCATCCACCACCACCTCCCGGCCTATTTTTATTGTTAAAGTTGCACTTTGCTGGGGGTGTAGCTCAATGGTGGAACCCTTATGTAACATGTACCAAGGCTGTAGGTTCATTCTTATCACTGGGGAAAAAATACATTATATGTATTACTTTGTATAAGATGTGTCAGTAAGGTATACCATATCTCTGTGTTGGGAAACTTAAAGGAAGAAGCAAGAAAATAAATAGAACAATCATCTTCAAAATGGGATAGGCTGGAGATATGGCTCAGTGGTTAAGAGCACTGGCTGTTCTTCCAGAACAATGGGGTTTGATCCAGCATCCATATGGCAGCTCTCAATTGTTTATAACTAGCTCGTCTAGATCTACGAGATCGGATGCCTCTTTTGGCCTCTGAGGGCACTAACCACACATGTGGTGCACAGACATACAAGCAGTCACAAATTTATCTTTTTGTGTGTGAGAGAGAGACATCTGTCTCATCATGCAGCTGGGTTTGTCCTAGAACTTGCTATGTAGACTAGGCTGGCCTAGAACTCAGAAATCTGCCTGCTTTTGCCTCCCATAGCTGGAATTAAAGTTGTGTATCACCACATGATGAACCAGCCTACCTCCATTTTAGGCTTAAAAGCCATCTTATAGTAAATACAAACTATGCTCATTCCATTTATGATTAAATCTCTATTTCTCAAGGATTGGACCATGCCCCAACCTGTAACCTTAATTACAAATGGTTCTGTACTGACTGTTCCAGGAAACAGCAACCATGTCTTTGTTTCAAAAAGTTGTTAGAACCATCTTGCAGCTCTACCTTTGTTTCAAAAGGTTATTATGACTACCTTGTTAGAACCACCTTGCAGTCATGTCTTAGTTTTAAGAGGTCATTATTCCTAACTCGTTATGCTTATGTTCTGCCCAGCCTATTTTGCCAGCCAAATCTCTCATTTAGAAAGTCTCTACCCTTGAGCTATAAAAACCCTGTCTTCCAGCCAGGTGGTGGTGGCACATGCCTTTAATCCCAACACTCCTGAGTCAGAGGCAGGCTGATATCTATGAGTTCCAGGCCAGCCTGGTCTACAGAGCAAGTTCCAGGACAGGCACCAAAAGCTACACAGAGAAACCCTGTGTGTGGGGGGGGGGGAGACAAAACAAAACAAAAAAAACCTGTCTTCCTCTTTGCTGACCTCTTGAACTCCACCTTAGGTGGATGTGGCCTATATTGGAATAAAAAAGCTTGCTTTAAACCAGGCAGTGGGAGCACACACCTTTAATCCCAACACCCAGGAGGCAGAGGCAGATGGATTTCTGTGAGTTCAAGGTCAGATAGGTCTACAGAGTGAGTTCTAGGACACCCAGAGCTACACAGACAAATCCTGTCTTAAAACAAGAAACAACAAAAATTTACATCCATTGTATATAAAACCATACTTTCAAGGTGTCTATGAGATTTGCTGGAGGGGTAGAAGACATCCCAGCAGACAACTATGACCAGAAGGTAACCTGGACACATGCCTGCAAGTGCCCTGCTGTAGAAGTTCTCCAAGAACAGAGGATGGCTGTGACTGTTCTAGAAAAGGTCTCATTCTTTCCTCTCCCCTCTCCCTCTCCCATGTTAGTTCTTAAGTGTGTCTTCTTCTCAAACTCAGAAGACTGCTGTGTTAGCTACCTCAGATGCCACGACCAAGTCCCACAATCCGGCAGCTTAAGACACTGCTAATACTCGTTGGGCGGTGGTGGCGCACGCCTTTAATCCCAGCACTCGGGAGGCAGAGGCAGGCGGATCTCTGTGAGTTCGAGGCCAGCCTGGGCTACCAAGTGAGTTCCAGGAAAGGCGCAAAGCTATACAGAGAAACCCTGTCTGGGAAAATAAATAAATAAATAAATAAAATCTTGTTGTTCTTGAAAAAAAGGGAAAAAAAAGACACTGCTAATACTAATATATCTTCCTCATCATTCTGGAGGCCAGAGGCCAATGGTAAATGTTGACAAAGCTGGTTCCTTCTAGCAGATGCTGAAGAAAAACCTCCAAAAAAGAAAAGAAAAGAATAAAAAACCTCCACCCTTCCTCCAATCTCTGCCTCCATCATCACACAGCCTTCCCTGGGCATCTGTCTTCATCTTCTCTTTTCCCTGAATCTGTGTCTTTTGTCACAGGGAACCACGCTTGTTGGACTAAAGACTCTCAGCTATCTCATATGTCTTCATCTTAGTGAATAGCATATGTAAAGCATTTTATTTCCAAAAAAAAAAAAAAAAAGAGGGGTCACATCCACAGGACACACCATTCAGCCCAGTGTAACCACCAAGAAGCACCCTTCTTACCAAATCAAAAAACATACTGTAGGGAGGGCTGAAGATATCAAAGTCCTGGGTTCAGACCCTGCACTGACCCTTTACATATCTTTGTATACAATGTATATAGTTTGAAAATGTACTGAGCCAACAGACTAATAATACACAAACTTCATTCAGGGGCGTCTTTGTTGTTATGTTTTTGAAACAGGGACTCACATATCCCAGGTTTCCCTGAACTTACCATGCCTTAACCTCTTGATCTTCCTACCTCTACCTCCTAAATTCTTAGCCCACAAGCCTGCATCATCACCACCCTGGGCCACATGGGAACACAAATTCAAATAGGTCTTTTAATTAAAAAACAGAGCCAGATATTGGGGTACATGCTGAAAGATCAGAGAGACAAAGGGACAAGCCACTGCCAAGTCTCACCTCGCCAACTCCATGAATCCTCTGATTAATCTGAGTCCTCAGCGGAAAGGGGTCCAGCCCAAAATGGGTTTCAGCCCGAAGAGCCTCTCAGCCGAAAAGCTCTCAGCTGAAAGGTTCTAGTTCCTGTCTCCTCATGCTTTATATACCTTTCTCCGCCCAGCCATATCACTTCCTTCTTAGTTCTGGGATTAAAGGCGTGTCTGCTTCCCTAGTAATGGTAGCAAAGGCATGAGATCTCGAGTATTGGAATTCAAGGTGCGTGCCACCACTACCTGGCTCTGTTTCTCTCCTAGACTGAATCAGTCCCATGTAGTCCAGGGTGGCTTTGAATTCACAGAGATCCAGATGATACATAATAGGGGCTGGAGAGATGGCTAAATGTTGAAAGGCACTTGCTGTTCTAGCAAAGGACCTGAGTCTCCGGACCTATGTCAGGCAAACCACAACCTTCTGTAACTCCAGCTCCAGGGCACTGACACCTCTGGTCTCCCTGGGTCTCACTTGTACTCACAGGCACATACCTGCATGCAAACACTCACACCTTAACATGATTTGCTTGGTTTTTTTTTTCTTTTTTTTCTTTTCTTTCTTTCTTTTCTCTTCTTTCTTTCTTTCTTTCTTTCTTTCTTTCTTTCTTTCTTTCTTTCTTTCTTTCTTTCTTTCTTTTTGTTTGTTTGGTTTTGTTTTTGAGACAGGGTTTCTCTGTGTATTCTTGGCCATCCTGGAACTTGCTCTGTAGACCAGGCGGGCCTTGAACTCAGAGATCCATCTGCCTCTGCCTCCCCAGTGCTGGAATTAAAGGTGGACACCACTGCTGCCCAGCTAACACACAATTTGAAATAACAAAAATAAATCTTAAGAAAACAACAACTAAATTCTCTGCAGACAAAAGCAAATCTCGGGGGGCCGGGGATTTAGCTCAGTGGTAGAGCGCTTGCCTAGTAAGCACAAGGCCCTGGGTTCGGTCCTCCCTGGGTTCGGTCCTCACCTCTGGGAAAAAAAAAACAAAAAACAAGCAAATCTCCCAGCCCCCTAGATTAGTGTCTGGATTCTTTTTTTTTTTTTTTTTTTTTTTTTTTTGATTTTTCGAGACAGGGTTTCTCTGTGTAGCTTTGCGCCTTTCCTGGACCTCACTTGGTAGCCCAGGCTGGCCTCGAACTCACAGAGATCCGCCTGGCTCTGCCTCCCGAGTGCTGGGATTAAAGGCGTGCGCCACCACCGCCCGGCAGTGTCTGGATTCTTTAGCCTGGTACATGATGTCCTAAGCAGCCCCTCTGCCTTCCAGCTGTTCAAGCCAGCTTTGTGCTCCTCTCCCCTTGGTCTATGGCTTTTAGCTCCAGTGTGCCAAACTGTTTGGAGGGGTGAGGGGAGGCTTCCCCTTGTCATCTTGTGGCCCTCCCCCCCCCCATCAATTCGCTTTACTTCCACTGCTACTTAAAACAATGTTCATCCGTCACCTCTCTTGTCTCCATGACGATGGTCCCATTCCCTTTTGGACGGGTGTAGAGCAAGGCTCCTCCGTCTTTGTCCTCTCTCAGCCCATTTTTGCCCAAGAAAATGTGTGTCTCTGGCTGGCCTGGAACTCGATATACAGACCAGAATGGTGTACTGATATATTGTGCACTCTAATAAACTTGCCTGAGGACCAGAGGACAGAGCCAGCCACTAGATGAGACATAGAGGTCAGGCCGTGGTGGCACACCCCCTTAACCCTCTCACTAGAGAGGCACAGATCCATCTGGATCTCTGTGAGTTCCAGCACTCAGGAGGCAGAAGCAGGAGGATCTCTGAGAGTTCAAGGCCAGGCTGGTCTACAGATCGAGTTTGAAGGCAGCTAAGGCTACACAGAGAAACCCTGTCTCAAAAACAAAAAACAAAACAGTCCGGCGGTGGTGGCGAATGCCTTTATTCCCAGCACTTGGGAGGAAGAACCAGGTGGATCTCTGTGAGTTCGCGGCCAGCCTCCTCTACAGAGTGAGTTCCAGGACAGCCAGAACTGTGTAAAAAGACCCTGTCTCAAAAAACAACAATAAAAGCCCAACAACATAAAAAACCTGTCACAAAGGGGGAAAACCATGGTAACATCTGAGTGGGGATTGTAAATGACCTTGACTTCCTATGCACTGGGCACTTCTGTTTTCTTTCTCTGTGTGTCAATTCTTTGGTTGTTTTGGTTAAGACAGGTATTGAAATACAGCCCAGCACTCTGGAGAGGCAGGCACAACTCTATGGCCAAACTGTCCCAGTCTAGCCATGATAGCTAATGAGACCCTGTCTCTAAATAAATAAATAGTTCAAAAAAATAAAAATAAAAAGATAGCCCACGCTGGCCCTGAACTTGCAATCCTCTTGCCTCACCTTTCTGAGTTGCTGGGATTACAAGTATGAGGCGCCAAACCTGGTTTCTTTCCATTTTACTTATTTATTTTTTAATTCTGTGTATTTGTGTGAGTCCATGTGGAGATGTGTGCACATGTCGTCTGCAGGTGCCCGGAGACCAAAGGATTACTGGATCCTTTGGAACTGGAGTGTCAGGCAGTTGTTAGCCACCAGATGTGGGTTCTGAGAGGCCCCTCTCCAGGCCCCTGGGCTCTTTTAGAATGATTTTAGTTTTATAAGAATAATTCCGCTTGTTTTCCTTCCCATACGATGATCTGCTCACTGAATTTCCGTCCACTCTGCTAGCTTCCCCTTCCCTTGCAGCGGCCCTTGGGTGACAGCATTAAGACTATGTCCACCATCCCCCCAGGGCTCCATGCCACCATTCGATCACGATCCGTGCTGCTGTAGGTTCCAGGCTCTGTCTCTCTCAGGGACAACTGCCAGTAATCGTGAAAAATGGATGGCATCGTTGTGACTTTCCTCCAACTGACACCTTTGTCTTCACACCAGGCACTCCCCCTTACACCTGTCAAAGGCTGGGTTCATTCCCTACAAGTTTGTTTCCTCTTCGAGTTTCCAAGTCCTGCCTGTCTGTTTCAGCTGGCACTGGTCACAGTAGGCACTCAAGAGGTACTTGTTAGACTATATTATAAACATCAATACTCCGACAAATCCAACAAGGATAAAGGACAGGGGAGGACAGAGGGAGGCTTCAATTCTTTGAGGCCAGGAGCTTTTTGTTGTTGTTGTTTTGCTGTTTTGAGACAGGGTGTCTGGCTAGCCTGGAATTTATTATATAGACCAGGCTAGCTTTGAACTTGTAGAGTGAAGTACCATGGCTGGTTTTCTAAATTTTGTTTTGCTTTGCTTTGTTTTTTGAGTCAGAGTCTCACTATATAGTCTTAGCTTGCCTGGAACTCACTATGTAGACCAGGCTGGCTTCAAAAATGTAGCGATCTGCTTGTCTTTGCCTCTCAAATGCTAGAATTAAAGGTGTGGACCACCATGCCCAGCTTTAAAAAAAAATTTTTTTTAATATTCTGAGAATCTGGGTATGGGTATATGCAAACTAACACAGATGCTGGCAGATGCCAGAGGAGTTAGGGTCCCTGGAGCTTGAGATATAGGTAGTTGTGAGGTGCTCAATGTGAGTGCTGGGGTCAATTCAGGGTCTTCTGTAAAGCGGTGTATGATGTAGTCTGAATTTTGTTTTGTAAAACAGGGTCTTGCTGTGTAGCCCCAGTTGGCCTCCAATCTAAGTAATCCTCCTGCATTCCCCTCCCAAGCACAGGGTGTATAGGTGTGTACCACCACACTCCATTCTGCCAGGTTTTTGTCTTGTTTGTTGAGACAGGCTCTCACAAGCTAGCCTTGACTAGCCCAGCCCTCCCTGTGTAGTTTCCAGGCTGTCCTCAAACCGGTGACAATCCTCTCGGCCCTGCCTTCTGGGTACTATAACGAGGCTCTGTCAGGTTAGGTTTGTATTTGGGTCTTTTGTCGCTGGTCTTTGTTTTTAGTCCATTTGCTTTTGGAGACCTTCTCACTTATAGCCTAGGCTGGCATGGAATTTGTGGCCATCCTGCCTCAGCCTCCCGATGCTGGGGGTCCAGGGACACCGCGTGGGCAGCTGTGTCACCTTGTATTAGTACTTCCGGTTTTGGTTTTGGGTGCTATGTAGGACACCCCCAGGCTCAGTTCCCTCTCCAAACGAGCAAAGAGAGCCGTTGAGGCTTCATCAGGGCTTTCGACACTAGAGGGATTTGCATTGTTCGGCTCTGTCCCTCTCTCGGGGTCTCCTCACTCCTGCTCACCGTCCCTCTGTGACTTCATTCTTTGTCTCTGGTTCCATTTGCTGCTTTGTGACTTCATCAGAGGGGCAGTTTAGCTCATGAGAGTCGGAGGGCTCCCGCGCGCCTGGTTTGTTCAGACTCAGCTTTGGAGATGGCTCTAAAACTGAGCTCTCTGTCCCTCATCCTTGGAAGCAAAGTGGAGATCCACTTCCGGTTGGCTTCTACCCGGGGCAGGTGATGTGCAGTTGGCTTCTGGAGCAGCTTCAGAGAGGCCAAGGGTGTATCTACTGCCCTTTCTAGAGTTCCTTTAATGGTTAGAGTCTAACCCATGGCGGTCTCCCCACCTTCCCAGGCCAAGCAAAACAAAGTCCCATCAGCCTTAGAACTGCCCCAGAGGCTGGCACCAAGCCTAGAGCAAAAACCGGAGTCTCTAGGAGAGGAACATTCATGCATACTGAGAGCCACAGCGGCAGCTCAGACCCTAGCCAGTATCATCCGGCCGTGCTATGGCCCCTACGGCCGGCAGAAGTTCCTGGTGACGGCGAAGGGGCAAACGGTTTGCACAGGTCATGCCGCTGTCATCCTCAGGGCTCTGAAACTGGAGCACCCAGCTGCCCAGTTTGTCCGAGAAGCCGCCCAAACGCAGGCAGAGAACACTGGGGATGGCACAGCCTTTGTAGTCCTCCTGACAGAAGCCTTGCTGGAGCAGGCCCAGCACCTTTTGTGGGCTGGCTTAGCTCGAACCCAGCTCCGGGAGGCCTTGGCCACGGCCACAGCAGAAGTCCTGACAGCTCTGCCTTCCCTGGCCATCCGCTCTCTAGGGCCTTTGGAAGACCCATCCTGGGCCCTCTACTCGGTGATGAACACCCACGCCCTCTCCCACACCGAGTATTTAACCAAGCTCGTGGCTCAAGCGTGCTGGGTTAACAGGGAACCAAACGGCAGCTTCAAGCCTGAGCGCATTGGCGTGTGCATGCTGCAGGGGGGCACGCTGAGTGACTCCCGAATTCTCACGGGCTTAGCAATATCTGGGAAGCCCTGTGGACAAAAGACCGAGGTGCTAGCCAATGCTAGGGTGGCGCTGTTTATTTGCCCCTTTGGTCCTACGAATCCATTCGCCCTGGCCACACCCCGTCTCTCCAGCTCTGAAGAACTACTAAGATTTCGGAAAGAAAATGAACAAGTGGGAAACCAAATAACCGAGCTGGCTGCCATGGACATTAATGTGGCCGTGGTGTGGGGGGAAGTGAATGAGAATTTGGTGCTCCAGGCTGACAGTTGCGGCATCATGGTGATTCAAGCCAAGTCCCGCAAGGAGATGGTCTACCTGAGTGAGTCGATGGGTACTCCTCTGCTCACGCGGCTGCTTCCTCCCCTGGAGCAGGGCAAGTGCCAGAAGGTTTACAAGCGGAAGTTTGGAGACGGCGGCGTGGCAATGATGTTTGAGTGGGAAGGTGAGAAGTCACCCTTTTTCACGGTGCTCCTGAGGGGGCCTACCATGCAGGGACTTCAGGCTGCAGAGCAGGCCGTCTACTGCGGCATCGATGCGTTTTCCCAGTTGTGTCAAGATCCCCGAGTGCTGCCAGGAGCTGGTGCGACAGAAATGGCTCTAGCCAAAATGCTGGTGGACAAAGGGAGCCGACTGGCAGGCCCCGACGGTCTGGCCTTCCTAGCGTTTGCCCAAGCCCTGAGTTCCCTGCCTAAAACCTTGGCAGAGAATGCAGGCTTGGCTGCCCAATGTGTGATGGCCGAAATGAGCGGAATTCACCAGGCTGGGAACTTCCTCGTTGGAGTGGGAATAGACGGGGTAATAAATGTAGCCCACGAAGGGGTATGGGACATACTCAGGCCCAAAGCCCAAGGCCTACAAGCCGTGGCTGAGCTGGTGCAGCAGCTGGTGACTGTCGATGAGATCATAGTGGCCAAGAAGACGCCTGTCTATCAGCAGATTACAAAACCTACCTCGAAGGTAAAGGGATCCTCACCCCTGAAAGAGAAATTTTTTGGAAAGTACGTATAGCAACATGCTAAATAAAGTAAAGATTGTCCGGATTGAACAGTAACCCCCAAATACCGGTGTTTTTCCTTATTTCTTTCCCTTGTGTCTGGGGCTTCTAGCGCCAATTGTTTGTTTGTTGTTGTTGTTTTTGCTTTTTCCAGACAGGGTTTCTCTCTGTAACAGACCTGGCTGCCTTGTAATTTGATTTGTAGACCAGGTTGGCCCCTAAATACTAAGGCATGTGCCATCATACCCATTAGAGCCAGTTCTAACCTTTTTTATTTATTTATTTATTTTTTAATGTAGACCAGGCTGTAGACCACTGCCTGTAGACCAGGCTGGCCTCGAGCTCACAGAGATCCGCCTGGCTCTGCCTCCCGAGTACTGGGTTAAAGGTGTGCACTACTGCTGCCTGGCCAGTTTCTAACCTTTTAAAAGATTTATTTTTGTGTGGGGAGGGCCAGTGCTGATGTGTGGGTATGAGTATTTTCATGTGTGTGCAGGAGTGTGTCAGATCCCCTGGAGCTGAAGTTACAGGCACTTGTGAGGGTCTATGTGGTTGCTGAGAAAGGAACTCGGGTCCTCTGGAAGAGCAGCAAGTGCTTTTAATCCCTGAGCCATTTTTCCAGCACTTAAAGTCAGGGTATAAACAACATAAAGATGGGTGTGATGGTGCAGGTCTGTACTCCCAGCATTGGGGAGATGGATGCAGAAGGATGAGCAGTTCAAGGTGATGCACAGTGAATTTGAGGTCAGTTTGGGCCACAGAAGTAAGACCCTGTCTCAAAACACTAGGGATGGGGACTTAGCTCAGTTGGCAGCATGCTTGCTGAACATGCACAAAATCCTAATCCCCAGCACCACATGCTAACACCTGGAATTCTAGCACTTGGGAGTCAGAGACCAGAAGAGCACAAGTTCAAGATCACCTTTCGCTACTCAGTAAATTTGAGGACAGATTCGGCTAAATAAGACCTTATCTCAGAGGAGAGGGAAGGATGGCGAGAGAGAGATTCTTTTTAGTAACAGTTCCATTCCAAGTCTTAACTTTTCTATTTCCTGTTTCTCTCCATCACACCTGTTTCTACAATAACAGCAGATGCAAAGATACAGTTCTAATAATTTCAAATAGAGTAGCTGAACTTTGGGGATGGAAAGAAAAAAGTACAGTCATCTTTTCGAAACTCTGAACATTCCTTCTATGGTATTAACATGTGTGAATTTCTGTCTAGACATCACTGAAACTCTGTAAAAGAACCAGTTCCAACTTAGAAGAGTGGCCAGTAATTCTCCAATTATCTGGGGAAAAAAATGACAGTATCATTTTGAGACTACAAAAAAAGTTTTAAAAAACTATTGCAGGAAAATGAGCCCCAGAAGCAGGCAAATTTAAGAGGTATTTGTTTGTTTGGCTTTTGGCTTTTCAAGACAGGGTTTCTCTGTGTATCCCTGGCTGTCCTGGAACTCACTTTGTAGACCAGGCTGTCCTTGAACTCAACAGAGATCTGCCTGCCTCGGCCTCCTAAACACTGGGATTAAAGATGTGTGCCACCATGCCTGGCCTGGCTACTTTTCTGTAGCCAAGGCTATAGAGAGACTCTGTCTCAAAACAACAAAAATTATGTGAATATGTCTCTCTGTGTGTGCACACGTGTGTGCTACATGTGTGCAGGTGCCCACAGAGGCCAGAAAAGAAGAGGGTGTCAGATTTCTTAGTGGGTGCTGGATCCTCTGGAAGAGCAGCAAGTGCTCTTAATCACTGAGCCATCTCTCCAGCTACCTGTTTTGCTTTTCATGTTTTTTAAAATCTATTTTATGTGTATGAGTGTTTTGCCTACATGTATGTGCACTGCATGTGTGCCTGGTGCCCACAGAGGTCAGAAGAGGGTACTGGGTCTCCTATAACTGAAGTTACTGACTGTTGAGAAGTCCTTGCCCATGCTCTGGGGTGTGGCTTTCTTTTGTTTTATCTGAGCACCTATTTCGTAGCCCTTACACTTATATTCAAAGTCGACATAAAATGTATGTAATTTAAAATTAGAAATCACGATAGAGAGATTACTCAGTGTTTGAGAACACTGGCTGCTCTTGTAGAGGACCTGGGTTTAATTCCCAACACTCGTAACCCATAATCATCTGTAAACTCCAGGGGCTCCAACACCCTTTTCTAACTAATATGAGGACTTTTTTTTTTTTTTTTTTAAGAAACCCATTCCCTTACCCATCATTGTATTGCCCAAATCATAAGCATCTCTATCATGGACATTATCAGAGGCATATCCCTGTGATCAGGGAGAAAAATCTATTTCAAAATGGTTCTTTGTGTGTTGGCCCCGGGGCAGGCAAGACAGCCCATCAGGTAAAGGCATTTGTGCCAAGCCCAGCAACATGAATTTCATCCCTGGGATCAACATAGAGGAAGGAGAGAACTGACTATCCAAAGTGGCCCTCTGATTTCCACATGCATGCCCTGGCACACGTGGGAGCACACATGTGCAGGCGCGCACACACACACACACATTCCTGTACACATGACCCCTCCCCAACACAAACGCACACACAAATGTCAAAAAGAAAAACTTAGGACATGTGAAATGAGAAGACGATAAAGGTGTCTGAGGTCATCCTTGACTACACGGCAAGCTTAAGGCTAGCTTGTGCTATATGAGACCCTATCTCAAACATTTTTTAAAATTTAAATATTTCAGCCATACATGGTGGCAGGCAGATCTCTGTGAGACTTTTTGTTTTTTCGAGAGGGTTTCTCTGTGTAGCTTTGGAGCCTGTCCTGGAACTCACTCTGTAGACCAGGCTGGCGGCGAACTCACAGAAATCCACCTGCCTCTGCCTCCCGGGTGCTGGGATTAAAGGCGTGTGCCACCACCACCCAGCTTGATCTCTGTGAGTTTTAAAACCAACCTGGTCTACATAGTAAGTTCTAGGCCATCCAGGGCTACAGGGTGAGACCCTGTCTGAAAACAAAAATAAAGGTAAATACAATTTTAAATTATTGCTATTAGTTTTCTTTTTTTTGGTTTTTCGAGACAGGTTTTCTCTGTGTAGCTTTGTGCCTTTCCTGGAACTCACTTGGTAGCCCAGGCTGGCCTCGAACTCACAGAGATCTGCCTGCCTCTGCCTCCCAAATGCTGGGATTAAAGGTGTGCGCCACCACCGCCTGGCTATTGCTATTAGTTTTTAGTGTTTTGTTTCAATACAAGTTTTTATTTTGTGGCCCAACTAGGTTTGAACTCGCTATGTAGCCCAGGCTAGCCTAACTGATCCTCCTGCCTCAGTCTCCCTAGTGGTAGGAATTATAGACCTGAGCTACCATGCCCTAGCTAGGTATTTATTTCCTTGTCCTCCTCTTCCTTTTTTTTTTTTTTTTTAATTGAAAATAGTTTTTCCCCCCATGCTTGTTTGTTTGTTTTCAAGACAGGGTTTCTCTGTGTAACAAGCCCTGGCTGTCTTGGAACTAGCTTTGTAGACCAGGCTGGCTTTGAACTCTCAGAGAACTGCCTGCCTCTGCCTCCTGAGTGCTGGGACTCAAGGTGTGTGTCACCACGATCTGGCCATACCATATATTCTGATTATGGTTTCCCTTCCCCTGTCCTCCATTTTTTTTTCAAGATAGGGTAAAGATGCTTTCTGCCTAATGACATGACTTCTGTCTGCCCTCAGAACCCTCGCACGGGACAGAAGGGGAGAACTGACTCCCACAGATTGCCCTTGAGCACCATGTACTCGCTGTGGCTCACATGCAAGTACACATACAAACAATAAAGAAATGTGAAAAAAAAAGCCATGATTATTTTGTAACAATATAAAGATGGCTCCTCATTTTAGTTTTAATTCTAAGATTCCAAAGAGTGGGATTACTGGCATATAGCACCACACAAGGCCATAATCTTCAGGCATCCAGAGTCGGCATAACCAAAAGAACACAAATCTCCCCCAAGGGCAGGTGATTTCAAACAACGGCCAAGGTGGTGGCAAGTCAGGTAGCTGCAGCCAGGGCTCAGGGGAGAGGGCCTGAGTGGTGTGCCGCTCGCAAGAAATGCGGCTATCTCACTTCTGCCTCTTTCCACTCCCCGCTGTCTCTTGAGGCTCTTGGAATGGACCCCAGGTCCTTGTGCATGCTGGGAAACGCTGCAGCTTCCTACACCCTGGCAATGCCCCTGTGTATCTCAGGTTCTTTTAGCCTGGGCTGATGGCCATCTCCATTTGGCAGCCTGCCCCCTGAGTGCTCTATACTTCATGCTTGACCGAGAACCAGCAGTGTGCGCGTCGGTTACCGTTGAGGACTGATCTGCCCCCACTGTCAACCTGTGGGGCTGATGGACAGCTTGGAGTTGGGGAAGCAAGCATTGATCTGGGCAGCAATTCCACACCACTGTGTCTGTATCATCCTAGAAACCAAAGTGGCAAAGATCCTTAGTGATGTCTGCACCAGTGTCCCATCATAGGACTCAGATGTCTTCTACTGGCAATGGAGAAGTGGGCCAGAACTTCACCTCAGTTTGGCAGATCCACATCTGCTTCTGGAGCTATAGAATGGAGGTCTCCTTGCCAGACCTCAGTTCTCAGGCCTGGGCTTCTGGTTGGCTCCATGTCCTCTTCTGACATGTACTTCTCTGCCATCCCAGACGGGGCAATGCCTGGGGCTCGTACCCATTCTAGTGGACCTGCCTCTGTTCCCAGGTCCTTCCCGGAGTCACTCTCATGGCTGCACTCTCTGTGAGTTCTCTGTGTGATGAGCAGAAAGTAGATGACAAGATGCAGAAAAACAGAACAAGAATGAAAACTTCTAATTAAGAGAAAAGGAGGGAGACAGGAGTCTGACCTGGTGGAGATGGCAGCCCAGTTTGGTAGTAGAATGTGTTGTCTCCAAACATTCGTCCAGAAAATCCTTGCAGTCATGAAGAAAAAAGTTATGCATTCTAAATGGTGTGTGTGTGTGTGTGTAGAGGGAGAGAGAAGGGGGGATGAGAACAGCACAGTCTAACAGGTTAGAGGCAGAGGCTAACCTGTCCCTTCCCTGGTATCTAAGCAGATCCTTCTCAAGAGCCCCTCCTTACCACAGAAGGGCTCCTGTCCAGCATCCTTTGCCTGTCCTCACAGGGAAGCACTCGGTGTATAGGCCAAGGGACCAAGAAAGACAGAATTCACAAGAACAGGGCTGCAGACAGCACATAACTCAGTTGTTAAGAATACCTGCCTAACGCTGGACATGATCTTCATGAATTTGTGAATTCCAGACCATCTTGAAATACATAGCAAGTTCCAGACCTCAAAAATGATAGATAGATAGATAGATAGATAGATAGATAGATAGATAGATAGATACTAAATAAACAAATCATGGGAGTAATCAACCACTTTCTGAATGGATTTAAGTTCAGCTCCACACAATGACTCTCACACCTGCCACCATCACATGGCTAAGAAGCCGTGGCTGGACGAGTCGTAGGTCCTACGGTCGAAGGTACTTCTGTTACACTGTGATACTGACACAGTACTAAACCAACTCCTGTGAGCCTTCCTTACACTCATAGGCCAGTGTGTCTCTCAACCCTCCTCTGAGAAGCTGCTATTGCAGTAGATGGTGGTGATAAACCCAGGGACCAAAACCACAACTGGCCACGGTGCAGGAAGTGAGAGGCTGAAAGTGCTCAGCCCTGAAAGGAACATACACATCGCACTAGCCCTGCCAAGGTTCGGCCATCTCTACAGAAGGAGGTAGAAGGAGTGTGAGCACTAGAGGCAGCTGACCCCAAGGAAACCGGGTCTTCTGCACACACATCAGGGCAGCTGCACAAAGGAACTCACCACAGTGGTGCTAACAGCTTGCACGAGATCTGTGGAAACCCAAGCCAGACCCAATCCCAGCACGCGCGGGTGAGATGGGCACAAACCCTGCCCCTAGCTGAAGAGCTACCGGTCACTGTTAGATGCCAGGACCGAGAGCGACAGTTTTCTCTAAGAGCAGAGCCCCTGAGAAGAGAGGAGAGAAGAGAGAGAAAGAGAGAGACGGGGTGGGGATCAAGGAGGGCACTCTGAAGTGGAAGACCACACAGCCAAGATTATTTGGGCACCATAAATTGGTCTTGAAGGATTTAAAAAAAAAGAATAGTGATCAGGGATGGTGGTACCTGCCTAGAATCCCAGCAATAGGGAGGCAGAGGCAGGCAGACTCTGTGGGTTCTAGACCAGCCTGGTCTACACAGTGAGTTCCAGAGTCAGGGCTATGTTAGAGAGACCCTGTCTCAAAAAACAAAAACAAAACAAAAAAAAAAAAGGAAAATAATTAAAAAGGGGGGAGGGGCACAAAGCTTTGTGGGTAGGACAAGGGAGGAGGTGGACCTGGAAAGAATTGGGAGGTAATGATCAAAACTTGTATGAAGCCAGATGTGATGGTGCACATCTTTAATCCCAGCACTTGGGAGGCAGAGGCAGGAGAATCTTTGAATCCTAGGCCAGCCTGGTCTACAAATTGACTTCCAGGACAGACAGAGATATTACAAAGAGAATCCCTGTCTCGAAAAACCCCAAACCAAACCAAACCAAACAAACAAACAAAAAACATGTTGAATGAAACTCTCAAAGAACTAAAAAAAACAAAAAACAACAAAAAAAAAGTCTCAGGGCTAAGAGAGCTTAGTCGGCAAAGGGCTGCCCTGGTCAGCATGAGGTCCTGTCTTGACTCTCTCTCAGACTCTATGCTTAAAAAAAAAGATTTTAAGGAAATTGCATTTTTCATACAACAGGGAAGAGACACACACGTTCATAGGTGACACTCTGTAACACACACACACACACACACACACATACCCCTCAGCACTCTTGGCTTCCTGTGTCCACAGACTCCAGAATGACAGGCAAGGGTCCCTGCTGCAGCGCTTCCCTGAGTTCCTCCTCTTAGCAGGCACCCAGGTTCTGCGCTAGCATCTCTCCAGAAGAGAAGGAACTCTGTCAGACAAGCTCACGGGGCCTCATGAGACACAAAATGTCTCTATTCATATTTCATTCCTGCCTTCATTTTGATGGTAACTCAATATTATCAGTGTAACCGTTTACAAAAGGCAACCAGACTGCAGCATTGTTTTCATGTTTGTTTTTAAAGCTTGCAAAACTACTTTTGATGCTTTTCCCATTAGATTTTAATCTCAAAACAAGAAATCTGTACTTGCCTTAATTGTTGGAACTTAATAGAAACGGTTCAAAATATACACAGATGTTAGTGAAATTAGTTTTAAAAGAATGAAAGCACAGCGGAAGGTGAACCTTCCTATGGGTGGGTTTTCATTTTGTTCCAGTGCCATGACCGACCAGCGCTATAGGAGAGTGAAAACGTCATTGATAACAAAAAAATATCGCGATAGTACCACAATAAATACTTACCGCCAGGTGTGGTGTCACAGGCTAGTAACCACCCCAGCAGTCTTGGGAAAGGTGAAACTTGTGATATATTACGCGGGGAACCCAAGGATATCTCGTCCGTGCAGGGAAACATGCTGGCATGCTAGGCAGATGCAGGGGTGAGCTGGCCGCCACCCACTCCATGCAGGCATGGTGGCAGGGCCGTGGGTGGATATTCACAACCCAGACGATACATCCGAGCAAAAATGGTTTATTATAATAGAGACGCAGAGAAGACTGGAAAGAGGAGAAAAGAGAGAGAGAGAGAGAGAGAGAGAGAGAGAGAGAGAGAGAGAGAGAGAGAGAGAGATGGGGTGGGGGTCAAGGAGTGCACACCTTGTGGGAGTGGAGAGAGAGAGAGAGAGGCGGGGAAATGGGGTGGGGGTGTCTCAAGGGGTACACACCTTGTGGAAGTAAAGAGAGAGATGGGATGGGGGGTGTCAAGGGGTGCACACTTTGTGGGAGTGGAGAGAGAGAGAGAGAGTCTTTCCTTAAGAGGCTTCTGCCAGGCGGTGGTGGCACACGCCTTTAATCCCAGCATTTGGGAGGCAGAGCCAGGCATCCGGATCTCTGTGAGTTCGAGGCCAGCCTGGTCTAGAGAGCTTGATCCAGGACAGGCACCAAAGCTACACGGAGAAACCCTGTCTCGAAAAAAACAAAAAACAAAACAAACAAAAAGAAGAAGAAGAGACTTCTACGCTCCAAGGGGCGGGGTTTCAAGGGGGCAGGTCAGAATATTAACAGAAACAGGAGTTCAAGATCATCTTCAGCTACAGAGAGAGCTGAAGGCCAGAATGAGAAACTGTCTCAAAACGAGCAAGAAAATGGGGCTGCCTCAGGAGTTAAGAGCACTGCATGCTCTGCAGAGGACCAGAGTTTGGTTGCCAGCATCCACAGGTGGCTCACAATTGGCTGTAACTCCAGGTGCAGGGGATTTGATACCCTCTCTGGCCTCCTCAGGTACCAAGCATGCATGCATATAGTTCATGGGCATCCATGAAGGCAAAACAAATACACATAAAACAATTAAAATAAATCTTTTTCTTTTCCTTCCTTCTTTCTTCCTTCCTTCCTTTCTTTCTTTTCTTTTTTTTTGACACAGGGTTTCTCTGAGTAACCCTGGCTGTCCTGGAACTCACTCTGTAGACCAGGCTGGCCTCCAACTCAGAGATCTGCCTGGCTTTGCCTCCCAAGTGCTGGGATCAAAGGTATGCACCACCACCATTGCCCACTGCTCAGCAAAAATAAATAAATCTTAAATAATAATAATAATACAAGAAAGTAAAAAAGGAAAGGAGGGTAGAAAATAGAAACTTAGATGGAGGATGGTTGGAAAAGTAGGGTCCCATGCTTCTATTGGCTGTGGTGACTTAGTGACTGACATACAGTGTCAGCCTATTGAATGGGCAGAGCGTCCTGGGTCCTTCAGGATTGTTATAAAGTTATATGGACTCTGCAAATAGTCCTGTCTATGGCAGGAAGTAGAACCGGCCTACAGGCTCAGTCCCTGTCCTTTTGTTAGAACTGTTAGAAGTGAGAGGACCCACACTGTCACTCTCAAACTGTCACACTCACACAGCCTGAGGAGGTCCCTTCATCTTTCAGGGACCATGACTCAGGCCAAACTGGGATTTGTGACTTTTACAAAAAAAAAAAAAAAAAAAAAAAGAAAAAGAAAGAAAAGAAAAGAAAAGAAATCCAGGCCTAGTTGTTTTGAAGCAGAGTTGGAGACTTTATTAAAGTTTTTTTTTTTTTTTTTTGGTTTCTCTGTGTAGCTTTGTGCCTTTCCTGGATCTCGCTCTGTAGACCAGGCTGGAGATTTTATTTTTATTTTTGGGACAGGGCTTCTCTGTAGCTTTGGAACCTGCTCTGGAACTCACTTGTAGATCAGGCTGGTCTCGAAGTCACAGAGAGCCACTTGTCTCTGCTTCCTGAGAGCTGGCATTAAAGGTATGTGCCACCACCGCCCGGCTATTCAAGATATTTTTAATAGAGATTGCTCAGTAAAGATTGCTTGCTGTTCTTCCAGAAGATTCAAGTTCTGTCCCCAATACTCACTTTGGGTAACTCACAACTGCCTGTGACTCCTGCTCCAGGGGAAAAAAATGGCCTCTTCTGGCCTTCATTGGCACACACAAACACAAATATAAACATAAATTTTTTTTTTTAAATATTTTTTTGAGATAAGGTCTCTTTACATAGCCCTGGCTGTTCTGGAACTTACTATGTTGGATCCCCTGGAACTGGTGGTAATAGACCATGTGGGTGCTGGGGATGGAACTTGGATCCTCTGCAAGAATAGCAAATGCTCCTAACCACTGAGCCACCTCTTCAGTCCCAAAATCTTTTAAACAATGAATTATTTTATGTGTATGTATGTATATCACACTTGTGAAGAGTCTGTACAGGTCAGAAAAAAAGCATCGGATGTCCTAGATGTGGAGTTATAGATGATTGTGTGTGTTGGGGTTTAAACCTAGGTTCTCTGCAAGAGCAGCAAGTTCTTTTCCTCCAGTTTTTGTGTGTGTGTGTGTGTATGTGTGTATGTGTGTGTGTGTGTGTGTGTGTGTGTGTGTGTGTGTGTGTCGGGATTGCAGCAAAAGCTCTCCAGCACTGTTGGTTTTCGAGACAGGGTTTCTCTGTGTACCCTGGCTGTCCTGGAACTTGCTCCGTAGACCAGGCTGGCCTCGAACTCACCTGCCTCTGCCTCCGGAGTGTGGGGTTTAAAAGTGTGCACTACCACCCATGGCCTGGTAGCCCTTTTATTTTTAAGGTTTATTTTTATTTTATGTCTATGGGTGTTTTTACTTGCCATGTATGTCTGTGCCCAGGGAGGCCACAAGAGAGCATCAGATCTTCTGGAACTGGAGTTATAGATGGTTGTGAGTCACTATGTGGGTGCTGGACATAGAACCCCGGTGCCTCTGGAAGGGCAGCCAATGCTCTTCAACACTGAACTATCTCTGCAGACGTTTTGTTGTTTTGTTTTGAGACAGGACCTCATTATGTTGCTCTGGTTGGCCTGGAATTCATTATATAGACCAGAGATCTGCCTGCTTCTGCCTCTTGAGTAGCATTAAAGGTGTGATATATATATTTAAATTTGGGGGTTAGGGAAAGGAATGGCACACGGAATGAGGGAGGACAGGCAGGTAGAAAACCAAGTGGGCGTGTGCTCCCCAAGGGAGATTAAGGGAGCATGACGGAGACATGCCTGGTGTGAGTATGGGTTCCTCGAGGGAACCTTGAAATTAACTTAGTGTTAGCCAGATACACCATTTTGGCGGCTCTCCAGTTAGCTCTCAAATGTTCTTACAAAAGCTTTCCCCTCTGTTCTTTTTTTTTTTTTTTTTTTTTTTTTTTTTTTTTTTTTTTTTTTTTTTGATAAGTGAGGTAAGTTCAGTGGCTCTAGAAGTGATGAGGGTCACAGAAGATTCTCTCCTCCCACACTCTGAACCCTCCACCGAGGTCCATCCAGCTAGAGATGTAGCCTAGGATAGCTGCACTGAACTGAGGGTGGACTCAAGTTCAAGTCCTCAAGGCCCAAACCACCTCAGAGCCACACCACACTCCACCTTGTTCTGCCCCTTGGCCATCCAAGGGGGACACACCAGAGTTCACGGTCTCCTCTAGCCCTCTTCGGCTTTCTCCACCAAACCTAGGCAGTCCCCTCCTCGCAGATCTCTCAATCTTTTTGATAACTCTTTCTAAAAGACTAAACTAGCCCAGGAAGGCAAAACACAAAATTCCCTGAAACAGGCTGCCCTTTCCTGAGAATGCCATGTCCTCCCAAACCAGGTGTTCTGAGAGACAGCCTTGGTGTGTAGCTAACTCTTAAACCATCCCTCATCCTAAGAGCCTTCCTTCCCGTACCTACCTTCCTGGGGACGATCAGAGCTACGCTTCAGCTGCGGGTACCACCACCTTCACCTGGGGTCTGGGTGGGGGACTCCTGTAGAAAGCCCAGTGCAGGCACTGGACTGCAGCCAGGCAAGCTCAGCACGGCAGGTGTTTGCTCCTTCCTCCTCACCCAGTACTCCAACAGTAACCACAGCACGACCACGTTCCCGAGTCTCAACAGAAACAGGACCGCATCCAGTGTTCATACCAACCCTGGCTAGGCAAGACCACTATAATCAGCCCCACTTCATAGAGGAAGAAACTGAGACTAATCTGGGCGTGGGGGTGGCTATCAGTTCCCAAGCCTGCTCTAGGAATAACTGTGCGATGTGACTTCCAAAACCCTTCCAGGTCTAAACTGTATGGATTCTCCAGTTTGATTCATTTGAAATTACAATGCTCGCGTATTGGTTTAAGAACCTGAGAGGAAGCCAGGCGTGGTGGCGCATGCCTTTAATCCCAACACTTGGGAGGCAGGGGCAGGCGGATCTTTGTGAGTTCAAGGCCAGTCTGGACTACAGAGTGAGTTCCATGAAAGGCACAAAGCTACACAGAAAAACCCTGTCTCGAAAAACCACACACACACAAGGACCTGAGACGAAGCAGTTGGTGACAGGCTAATTCTAGAACCTGTTAGTCCTTCCATTCCACTCTTCTAGCAGCACTCAAGGATACAGACCACCCAGTGCTGAATACCTATTCAAATCCCACAGTAGGCTCCCAGTTCTAGAGGAAGAGGACCACGTGATTATCCTGCACACAGGTCCCTCCCTGTCCCTACCCCACCCCAGGGCGTGATCTACTCAACACTTCCCATTCTCCAGGAATGGGGAACTCTGGCCTGGAATGCAAGAGGCACCTTGAGCTGGAGGTGTACTCAGTCCAGAGTGCTTGCGGAGCTTACAGGAAGCCCTGGGTCCATCCCTAGACAGGGGCAACATGATGACAACAGACTTGGAAGGAAACTTTTAGCTTCCATGGCTCCTGGTAGCTTCTCTGTGGCCCTAAAGGGATGCCCAAAGGGATTTTATTTTTATTTCATTATTCATTTATTTGGTTTTTCCATGCAGAGTTTCTCTCTGTAACCCTGGCTGTCTTGGAACTCACTTTGTAGACCAGGCTAGCCTCAAACTCACAAAGATCCACCTGCCTCTGCCTCCCAAGTGCTGGATCAAAGGCGTGTGCCACCACTGCCTGCTGAAAATAGATTTTTCATGGTTTCCCCTCCCCCAAGTCTTCCCAGATCCTCCCCACCTCCCACAACCACAGGATTCTTGTTTGAGATGGTTTGGTTTTCCCTCTTCATTTGCTTGTTTTTGGTTTTCACACACATACACACACACACATGGGTCTCACATAAGCCAGGCTGGCCTCACAATTCACGTGACTGCTGAGGCTAGCCTTGACCTCATGACCGCCGGCCTGTCTCTACCTGGGGTACATCACTAGGTGGTGACATGTGCCACCACACACCCAGCTTTGGGACTGGATAATTGTGAGCAAATAAAAGTGCATGTCCGTACCCCTAAAACTGACAACAGGCAAAGGCATGGACTCACTGAGACCCAAAGTCAACGAGCAGTCACGAAACTCACACTGCATGTTTGGGGCAGGCAGTACTAGTACTACATTTAACCTCGGGGGCAGCTGCTCTGTAAGGCTCTCCTAGCCAAAGCCTGTGCAATATAGAAAGAGCAGACGGGTCCAGCCACTGAAAGGGTGCTGGGGGAGGGGGAGCCTCTTTTTCTGTGTTCCAGCCCTGTGGGGTGACACTCAACCACCTCCAGGGCTGCAGCTGGGATCCAAGCACCGTCGCTGGGAACTAGACTTCTTCCCTTCCCCCACTGGAACCGACATCCAGCAGAGCTTGGAGCTGCCCTGGGGGAAGGGGCTGCCTGCCAAGTATCTGCCCACCTGGGGCCAGGGCCAGGGCCAGGTCAGACTCTACAGTCTGTGCACAGCTTGAAAAAAAAAAAAGTGGGCAAAAGGGTGTCCTTGAGTTAACAGGCCCTGCTTCTTACTCTGCTCATCAAGAAATAGCAGGAAATAAAGTAAGAAAATCAAAGAATCATAAACTGTTTACAAGAATAGCTACTTTCCCAATTCTTATTTACAGGTGTGTCTACACCATGGGACCCATCCAACAGGAAGACCAGTTTGCTTGTTCATTGGATCAAATCTAATGGAGCCATTTGCTTATTCATTAAGCATTTGTTAAGCACCTGCCCTAGGAAAGAGAAAGGGCCCAGCTTGAAGGGAGAAAAGGAACCAGGCATTTTAAGTAAGTAAACAAAGAAGACTTCAGACTGTGCAACATGCTTTGAAGGAAGTTACCGGGAGAGGACAGAAAGTACCAGGTTGGGGGCAGGGAGCGGACCTGCTTCAGCTGCAGCTGACACTCAAGCTGAGCTACCTGAGAAGTCTGAAGAAATGCTGCTCCAGACCGACCAGGAATCAATGAGTGCAAGGCTCCAGAGATGGGAACTGCCGAGCTGAAGGCCCTTCAGCGTGCCTAGACAGCAGCCAGCAGCCAGACAGGTTCCCACAAAGCAGGGCCTCCTGGGCCAGGATGGGGCGCTGTGAGGCTCCTGTGGGTCAGCCTGAAAGGCTGTTGGAAAGCCCGCTTCCGTCATTAGGGATGAATTAATGAGCCTGATGGAGCCATATCCGGAGCCTGACCCGGGCGCACACAAGATCCTCAACTTCAACATTTTGAGAAAGTTACTAGTATCTTCCTGCCTACCCACCGCCCTTTGGGGGCGGGGTGTGGTGGGCGGAGTGATGGGATGTGTAGGTCAGGGTCTCTTGTAGCCCAGGCCGGCCTTAAACTCCAGATCTTCTTTCACCCTCCCTAGCACTGGGATCACAGGTGGACACAACCACACCCAGCAGCAGTTTTGTTTCTGAGATGGTTCCAAATAGCTCATAGTGACCTTGAACTCCTGTCCCCAGACCCCAAGTGCAGGGATTACAGGCACTACCATGGTGGAGATTAAAACAACCCTCAGTAGACAGGGTCTCAATACACAGCCCCGACTGGCCTGGAATCTGTAATCCCCCTCTGACTCAGTAGCGTCTCAAGAGCTACGAGTTTTTTGAAATAAGGTGTCTCTTGGAGGTCAAATTACATGTATGCAGCTCTATCAGTTTATCTTTACCCTCAAAAACGATTTAAAAAGCTATCTCAATTGTAAAAAGTACACATGCAAACTTTTAAGTTCAATATTGTATAAATAATATAAATGTGGCTGTTTACCAGGAAAGGCAGCCTATATTTCTGGAGTAACAAACTTGGTCATTGCAGTCTCATTTGGCACTTTAAGAACTAAATCCTGGGCCTGAAGAGATGGCTCAGAGGTTAAGAGCACTGGCTGCTCTTCCAGAGGACCTGAATTCAATTCCTAGCATCCACATGGCAGCTTTCAACTGTCTATGTAACTCCAATTCCAGGGGGTCTCACACAGACATGCAGGCAAAACACCAACACACCATAAACATGAAACACATACACCAAAACACCATACACATGAAATAAGAATTAAAACAAAACTAAATCCCAGAGTGGAGAGATGGCTCAGCAGTTGAGCATATTTGCTCCTCCAACAGAGGTCCGAGTTTAGTTCCCAGCGCCCACAATCAGCAGCTCACGAATACCCGCGCCCTCTTCTGGCTTCTGCACTTCTGCGCCCATACCCCTTACCACGTAAATAGCGAGTTCCAAACCAGTCAGTTGCAAGTTGAGAGGAGAGGTGAGATCTTGTCTCAAAAATACCCTCCAAACCCAACACACACCCAAAGAAAATCACCACCAATAACAACACTACCAACAAAATGCCCTCAGTATGTTTGAATGATCTGGGCCATCTATCTAGTTCGTTGAATTTTTCCTTTTAAGAACCAAAACCAATTAAAATATTGGTATTGACATTCGCTGAGGTCTGTTCCACTCAGCGGAGGTTAGGGAGATGCATGAGGGAATGAAGGCTTGGGGGGGACGAAGGAGAACCTGTAGAAAGGGGCGGGGCGGGGTGGGGTCCAGAGCAAGTGGCGATCGCAGCTGCACCCCGAGTTTGGGGCCGGGGAGCTGGGATCGAGGCCCGGGCTCGCCCAGAACCCGCGGAAAGCAGGGAGAGATGCATCAAAGAAGCAGAGAAGTCGACCCAGACCGGGAATGCCCGCGGGAATAGATTCTACAGCGACCAGCTGGGATCCGCCGCTGGCCGTAGGAGACAGGGTGCCTGCAGCGAGGGCCAATAGGAGAGCAGGCCAGAAGAGGGGCGGGGTGCGGCCCATGGAAGTACGGCCTTGGGCGCAAGGCCAACGGGAGGACGAGCGGGACTGGGGGCGGGGCCTCTGGGGCGAAGCCAATGGTAGGGAGAGCGGCCTGGGGACGCGTGGCCAATGGCAGGGCGAGCTGGGCGGGGGCGTGGCCTCTGGGGTGAAGCCAATGGCTGGGCGTGCGGCTTGGGCGAGGCCAATGGCTGGGAGAGCCCCGGAGCGCGGGGGTGGGGTGGGGGGAGGAGCCAGACCCGGAAGGCGGTGGGGGCGGGGAGCCGAGCTGACAACCTGTCAAGTCCACTTCAGGACGAACTGGGTCACGCGCCTCTTGTAGCTCCGGCGCCCCCGCCCCGCGAGGCCCTGCGGGTGGCCCTGGGGCCCAGCCGCTCCGCTTCCTCTTCCTGCCCGCGGCGGTGGGGGCGGGGCGGACACCTGCCGCCCGCAGGCCCGCTCCAACCCCCGGGGCTGCCCAAGGCCGCCGCGCTCGCGGGCCCGCGCGCGCCCCGGTCCGCTGGGAGCCGGCTCCGCGGTCTCCGACGCTGGCCGTGGGCTCGCGGAAGCGCACAGCGCACTACTTGACGCGGAAGGATCCGGCACCCGCGGTCACCTGTCCTCCCCTCGCATCCGACCTCGGCCGGAGGGCCCGCGACGACGATCGCCCGCCCCACGGAGAGGTCCCAGGGATTCAGACCCGCGCCGCCGACCTCACAATGGCGCGGGCATCCTGGCACTGTCACGCAGCGCCCCGTTAACGCTTCTGCGCCCAGAGCTTTTCTGCCGAGGGGACCGCGGCGGGACCCTTCTCCCCACTCGCCTATTCAGATGATGCGAACGTCCCCACACGACACCATGACGCTGTGTTCACAATGCCCAACTCTGTTCTTCCAAACTGCACACACTTGGAGGTGACATGGCCACAGTTGCTGGGTTGCGGCGCTACGCTGGGTTCCTGCACTCACTATTTGAACTACTCCCTTACAAGACAACAGCGGAACGGCAGATTAGAAACACTATTTTCGTTCGAGCACAGCACTTTAGCCAATGAATATTTTATGAACATTTCTATCCAATATCCCTAGATTTAAAAAAAAATCATTAAGTTTTTAAAATTACCAAATAGTTCATCAGTAAAGTAGTTTTGTGTTGTCTTTAAATTCCAGCCTTTATTGAATTGTTTTTTAGCCTCCTGACAGGGGTGTGAGGGCACATTATTTGCAATATGTATAGATGTAAATTTTGTACATTTGCAATTTTACATTTAAAATAGCCTTTATATAGTTCTCTCTTGGAGCCCCTGAGATCCTATAACTTCTATACATATTAAATTTGGATAAAAATAGTTTTTAAATTAAAGATAGAAAATGAGCTTATTCAATTAGCATCTTTACATTTGAAGAATGGACTTTGATATTTATTACTTTGTAACAGTACTACCAATACAAGATATAAATGGAAGTCCTACCTTGTTAAAAAATAAAATCTAACGAGACAGGCCTTTATTGTATGGTTATTATCTTTTCATTATTACTAGTTCTTTACAGCCAGATAATTTTCCAGAGGGAAACATTGCTCCTGTCTTTAATCAATGGTGTTAACAATCCTCTGCCTTTGAGTCTATGAGTATATAAATTTTATTTTATTTTTTTTTTCTGAGACAGAGTTTCTCTGTGTAACAGTTCTGGCTGTCCTGGAACTCAATTTGTAGACCAGGCTGGCCTTGAACTCACGGAGATCAGCTTGCCTCTGCCTCCCAAACGCTGGGATTAAAGGCATGCGCCAAAAATTTAAATTTTATAACTTTCTTATTTTGGAGTGGAAGGCCTGTTTCACTGTGGGAGTGTGAAGGTTAGAGAACAATTTGTGGGGGTCCTCTTCTTTTACCATGTGGATGCTGGGGGTGGAACGAACCCCCATCCTGTGACAGGGTCTCACTAGGTAGCCTTGCTGGCCTGGAACTCACTATGTAGACCATGTTGGCTGAAAACTCAGATTCCTCTGCTGGGATTAAAAAAGTGTGCAACACCACCCCCGACTTCAAAAATGACCTTTACTTATTCGTCTTTGTTTTTATTCACCAATATGCAGGTGCCCACTGAATCCAGAAAAGGGGATTGGGTCCCCTGGAGCTGGAATTAATTACAGAGTGTTGTGAAACAGGTAGCATGGGCGCTGGGCAGTCAGTGAACTTGGGTCCTTCGGAAGAGCAGCAAGCACTTGTACCCCAGGAACCATCTTTCTAGCCACACCTCCCTCTTGTTTCTAATTGCCTAGGGTTTGAAGTTTTTTCCTACTGAAGGCTGTTTTATTCTTCCATCTCCTTCTTGGGAATGGAACCTAGAACCTTGCCCATGCTCAGCAGTGCTCTGGTCATTCTTTTGATGTCAGTTAATGCCAAGCAGACTATAAAATCACAGGGGTAAGCCGGGCGTTGGTGGCGCACGCCTTTAATCCCAGCACCCGGGAGGCAGAGGCAGGCGGATCTCTGTGAGTTCGAGGCCAGCCTGGGCTACCAAGTGAGCTCCAGGAAAGGCGCAAAGCTACACAGAGAAACCCTGTCTCGGAAAACCAAAAAAAAAAACAAAAAAAAAAAAATAAAATATAAAAAAAAATCACAGGGGTTTCCTTCAACAAATAAACCTTGATATTGCCAATAAGCAAAGTCAATACTGGGAAACATGAGCATGAGCTGTCATTTGGTACAAGTGTTTCAATCAGGAATGACATTAAGGAAAGTTAACACTTAAAACCCAGTACAATCATTTTACTACATTAGGATATATTGTCACACCTTTAACAGAGAGCAAAAAAAAAAAACCTACTTTATTTATTTGTTTGTTTGTTTGTTTGCTTGCTTTTAAGACAGGGTCTTAATGGGTATAGTGGCAAATTCCTTTAATCCCAGTGCTTGTGGGCCAGCCTGGTCTACATAGCCAGTTTCAGGCCAGCCAAGGCTACATAGTGAGATCTTCTTACAAACAAGTATAGGATTTTGTAATATAGCTCAGATGGACCTAGCACTTGTGGGTCCTACTTCCACTGGGAGAAGTACAGATGTATACAATACAACACCCAGCAAAAATAAATCTTTTTTCCTTGTGTTACTGGGAGTTGAACCCAGGGTCTTGTGAATGTTAGGTAAGCACTACTGAGCTACACCCCAAGCATTTTTTTTTTTTTTCCCTGATACAAGTTCTGAAATACCCAACAGCGGCTTTGAACTCAGTATGTAGGCCAGGTTGACCTCAAGTTTTTGGGGCTCCTCTGGTCCCCCCAGACTTCTGGATAGCTGGGATAATGGCCTTTGTCACCAGACACAGCTTGTAACTTTTCTTAAACATTTTGATGGGGTGTGTCACTTTAAAAATTGTCAATCACATAAGAAAACAATCTTCTTTCATTCTCTTAGATATGGAAAGTTAGAAATAGGGGCCAGCAAGATGGCTCAGTGGATAAAAATAAGTCTGATGACTTGAGAGCCACACTGTGGATGCTGGCCTTGGTATATACTTGCCTGCACACACAAACAAAATACATGTAAAAATAATTTTTCTTCTTTACTGTATACAGTTGGGTGTGGTGACCCGTATCTGTAAACCTATAACTCAGGAAGTTGAATCAGTCTGGGTTACATATCTGGTTCTGAGCCAGCTTGGGCTAAAGTGTAAACCCCTGAGACCTGTTTCACAAAACCAAAACACATTGAGGAGCTCAAAGACAATTGGCTTCTCACCAGTGAACATAGGCTAAAAACTAAAAGGAAAGATGACAAAATCCGACTGGCAAAAAAAAAAAATCCGACTGGCTCCAGGTTCCCAACAGTGTTGTGTGAATGTGTCATTTTGTACAGCCAGAGGAGAGACTAAGATGTAGGGGTGCCGCACAGTGGCAGAATGCTTAGCTCAGGGTGCAAGAGGCCTGGGATCTGCTCTACAGCATGGTGAAGGGAAAAGAACAACATGCCATCATCGTCCACTCCATGAGTGGCTTCTGTGGAGGAGACTAGAAGCCAGCTCCACGGCTGCAGGCGCCACTGTCTCCGGATTTCTGAGATGCTCTCCCGTGACCTCCAGGGGACCGGCACGAGGGAACAGATGGCTGGGCCTAACCTACTCCAGCACCAGGAAGGGAATCAAAGCATGTGCCACACAGAGATGCAGCTATAATGTCAGCACAGCGGAGAGGGCTGCTGCATCCCACTTTCCCCTGCTGCAGCCCTTGAAGAGCACCAGTGCCCTGCTTCCTCAGAGGAAGGCTGGGTACCAGATCTAGAGCCTCTGAGGGGGTTAAGACAGAATTTTTGCAATATCCTAGGCCTTTTTTTTTTTTTTTCAAGGCAGAGTTTCTCTGTGTAACAGCCCTGGCTGTCCTGGAACTTGCTTGGTAGACCAGGCTGGCCTTTAACTCAACAGAAATCCGCCTGCTTCTGCCTCATGAGTGTACCACATCTGGCTCCCAGACTAGTCTTGAACTAGATGTTTATGGGGCTGGTCTTAAACTCACAGCAATGCTTCTGCCTCAATTCCCAATTGCTGGATCATAGCTATGGTGTGTGTGTGTGTGTGTGTGTGTGTGTGTGTGTGTGTGTGTGTGTGTGTGTCCATGCCCAACAAACCTGTTTCCACCGCCCATACCCCCAGTGCCAGGAATTGAACTTGGAACCTCACACATGCTAGGCAATTGCTCCATTACCATGCTCTAGTCCTACTCCAGGATGTTTTTTTCTTTGCATCTTCTGTGTCCTCGAATGGTCTTCTCACTGTCTTTGTCTATTTTTGTCATCCAGTGATCCTGGATTGGGGTATTGGGATTCATCAATAATGACTTTTTATTGTTTGTTTTGTTTTTTGAGACAGGGTTTCTCTGTGTAGCTTTGGGCCTTTCCCAGAACTCATTCTGTAGCCCAGGCTGACCTTGAACTCACAGAGATCCATCTGGCTCTGCCTCCCTAGGGCTGGAACTAAAGGCGTGCACCACCACCGCCCGGCTTTTTTTTTTGAGACAGAGTCCCATTATGTAGCCGTGACTGGCCTCCACTATGACAATCTGCCGGCCCATACTAAAGGTATGCACCACCACACCCAGCTAATGACCTCATTTTAACCACTTACCTCTTCAAAGATCCTGAGTCCAAATCCGTTCACCCTCTGAAATCCTGAGATTAGCTTTTGAATATGTGGATTCAGGGAGAGGCCCCAAATCTCTCTCCATAACTGGAAGTGAGGGGCTAGTGGGAAGGTGCTTGTTAAAGACATTGAGTGGCTGCCCTTAATAACAAAGTTGGACTAGGCTGCCAGAGAGGAAAATGCCCTGAGAGAGGAAAGGAAAGTTCTAGAGAGCTTAGTTCTCTGGAACTTTGGCCAATTGGCTCTATTCAAATACTGCAGGCCAGAGGCAGGACAGACAGACAGGGATATTAAGGGAACAGAGGAAGGGAAGAGGCTTCTCTGGCCTCATCTTGGAGTCTGCCAGCAGCTCGAGAATCACAGATTGGAGCACAATGAACATTTGCTGCAAAAGTTATGACAGAGAGACAAGATTCCTTTTATATAGAGTTGTTTGTTTTGAGGCTACTGTTTCAAATGTAGACCAGGCTGGCCTCCAACTCACAGAGGTCTGCCTTCCTTTGCCTCCCAAGTACTGGAATTAAGAAGGCCCCTGCTACCACACCTGGTTTATATAGGAGTGCTTTAAATAAGAATGTTTAAATGGGGGGCTGGAGAGATGGCTCAGTAGTTAAGAGCACTGGCTGCTCTTCCTTCCAGAATTTGGTTCTCCACATTCACAGCAGTTGCCTCCCAACTGCCTGTGCACGCACGCATGCATGCACACACGCACACAAATAAATCTGGGGGAAAAAGATTAAGACAGCAGTAAACTGTGCTTGAGGTCAGACAATTAGAGCCTGATTCTTCTCATATTTTCCAGGAATTTCACAAACAGGACTATCAGCTTTTGTTTACTGTAAAAACACCTGAACTTCAGTGAGCAGGGCTGGTGACCTGGGGTGTGACCTTATCAGTAGTGAACCACACCCTATGACCCATTCCCTGTCCTTAGCAACGCTTTGAGCTATTCAGAAACCACCCAAATGCAGGGCTCTACCTACTGAGAAGCCTCCTACCACACCTGGGTGCCTCTTCCCCTTTCCTGGGTGCTTGCTTTCTAACCTCTCCAGGGCTAAACTTGTATTAAATGCTCCGCTTAGTAGACTCATGCCCTGCTTCCCACGGAAGCTAAGGGTAGTTCTGGATCTTTTCTGTAGTGAAGTCCAGAGGTGGAGCTGTTTCTGGTCTACTGGTATTGATGGGATCAAGCCGGGTGTGGCGGCTCCCACCTGTCATTCCAGCCTCAGGGACGCCTAGGGAGAAGGATAACCTCAAGTGTGAGGCCAACCTTGTCTAGAGTAAGACCCTGTTTCAAAGAGATAAACATAAAAAATTAGGAGCTAAATGTCTGTGCCTTTAACTCTTCTGGAGTCAATCGGAATCACGAGGATCAGAAGTTCAAGGTCATCCTTGGTTGCAGTTGGAAGCCAGCCTGGGGCTACATCAGACACTATATCAAACAAACAAATCAACAAACAAAAACCATAGGATGAGCCGGGTGGTGGTGGCACACGCCTTTAATCCCAGCACTCGGGAGGCAGATCTCTGCGATCTCTGTGAGTTCGAGGCCAGCCTGGGCTACCAAGTGAGTTCCAGGAAAGGCACAAAGCTACACAGAGAAACCCTGTCTTGAAAAACCAGAAAAAAACAAAACAAAACCCATAGGAGGAAAGGGAGCTGACATTTTTATTTCATTTTCTACAACACTCAGGATGGAGCCGAGGGGCTGGCACAGCCAGGCTAGTGCTCTCACGCTGAGCCGCCCAGCCGCTGTGACCACCCTGCTCACCCCCCTACCCCATACTCAGGGGGCAAAGGCAGGTGGATCTTCATGAGTTTCAGACCAACCTGGGTCACACAGTGAGACATTGTCTCAAAGTGAAATATTAACAAAACCAAAACCTTACTTGTCACTGTGCCACAAGGAGCTCTCCAGTCTGTCTCCTCTTCCAACCCAGTCTGTTCCCAGCAGCCAGAACCGGTACACTCGCCTTTCTCTCTGTCTCTGTCTCTGTCTCTCTCTGTCTCTGTCTCTGTCTGTCTGTCTGTCTGTCTCTTTAAAAATTTAATTAATTTATTTAGTGTGGGACATACTTGTTCTACAGTATGTGTTCAGGGGTCTAAAAACGATTTTTGGGAGTCGGTTCTCTTCTTGTATTTCATGGGTCTTGGGGGTCAAATTCAGGTCCTTAGGCTTCACTGCAGACACCCATGGAGCCGTCTCTTTTGGCTCATGGTATCTTACATATCCCTCCATCTGGTCGTGGTGGTTCCGGACTTTAACCCAAGCATTTGGGAGGCAGAGACAGGCAAACCTTTGTGAGTTTAAGGCTAGCTTGGTCTAGTCAGTCAAGTCCTGTTGTCCCTGGCTAACGTGGGCCCCTCTGCCATTCCGTCAGGGCTCCGTTTCCCAGCCTGGTCCTGGCCTCCTTGTCTCCTCGCTCATCCCACTTGCCTCGCTTTTGCAGAGCAAGGCCTGACCCACTGCCAGAGAGACAGAAAAGCTCCGCTTTGCAGTAGCTGTGCCCATTCCTGTGAGTGAAAGGGTCTGGGGGCCATTTACTACGTTAGACCCGTGGAAATCATTCCTAAACCAGGCCAGATGGGTAAGCTTCCATGTCAGTGAGCTGGTGCTATAGAGTTGGTTGTCTATTTCTGCAAAACAGGTTCAGACTGGACAGAGAAGAAAATCTGTCTGGTGTGGCCACAGGTCCACTTGTTAATGGGTGACAAGGGTGAACAGCAGGGTGGCGAGCAGCTGAGTGCGAGTCACTCTGAGATAGCTGGAAACTTGGATGTGGCAAGTGTTCTCTCCACTTTCCATACTTGGATGACTTTCTCAGCAGTAGGAGGACACAGGGAGGATTGGGGAGGAGGAGAACACAGGGAGGCCTGGGGAGGAGGAGGACACAGGGAGGCCTGGGGAGGAGGAGGACACAGGGAGGACTGGGGTGGAGGAGGACACAGGGAGGCCTGGGGAGGAGGAGGACACAGGGAGGCCTGGGGAGAAGGAGGACACAGGGAGGATTGGGGAACAGGAGGACACAGGGAGGACTGGGGAGGAGGAGGAGGACACAGGGAGGCCTGGGGAGGAGGAGGACATAGGGAGGACCGGGGAGGAGGAGGACACAGGGAGGCCTGGGGAGGAGGAGGACACAGGGAGGCCTGGGGAGGAGGAGGACACAGGGAGGCCTGGGGAGGAGGAGGACACAGGGAGGATTGGGGAACAGGAGGACACAGGGAGGACTGGGGAGGAGGAGGAGGACACAGGGAGGCCTGGGGAGGAGGAGGACATAGGGAGGCCTGGGGAGGAGGAGGACACAGGGAGGCCTGGGGAGGAGGAGGACACAGGGAGGCCTGGGGAGGAGGAGGAGGACACAGGGAGGCCTGGGGAGGAGGAGGACACAGGGAGGCCTGGGGAGGAGGAGGACACAGGGAGGCCTGGGGAGGAGGAGGACACAGGGAGGCCTGGGGAGGAGGACACAGGGAGGCCTGGGGAGGAGGAGGACACAGGGAGGCCTGGGGAGGAGGACGACACAGGGAGGCCTGGGGAGGAGGACGACACAGGGAGGCCTGGGGAGGAGGAGGACACAGGGAGGCCTGGGGAGGAGGAGGACACAGGGAGGCCTGGGGAGGAGGAGGACACAGGGAGGCCTGGGGAGGAGGAGGACACAGGGAGGACTGGGGAGGAGAAGGACACAGGGAGGACTGGGGAGGAGGAGGAGGACACAGGGAGGACTGGGGAGGAGGAGGAGGACACAGGGAGGACTGGGGTGGAGGAGGACACAGGGAGGACTGGGGAGGAGGAGGAGGACACAGGGAGGCCTGGGGAGGAGGAGGACACAGGGAGGCCTGGAAAGGAGGAGGACACAGGGAGGCCTGAGGAGGAGGAGGACACAGGGAGGCCTGGGGAGGAGGAGGACACAGGGAGGACTGAGGAGGAGGACACAGGGAGGCCTGGGGAGGAGGAGGAGACAGGGAGGCCTGGGGAGGAGGAGGACACAGGGAGGACTGGGGAGGAGGAGGACACAGGGAGGACTGGGGAGGAGGAGGAGGACACAGGGAGGACTGGGGTGGAGGAGGACACAGGGAGGACTGGGGAGGAGGAGGAGGACACAGGGAGGCCTGGGGAGGAGGAGGACACAGGGAGGCCTGGAAAGGAGGAGGACACAGGGAGGCCTGAGGAGGAGGAGGACACAGGGAGGCCTGGGGAGGAGGAGGACACAGGGAGGACTGAGGAGGAGGACACAGGGAGGCCTGGGGAGGAGGAGGAGACAGTGAGGACTGGGGGTGAAGAAGAGGAGATAGTGCCTTGGCTGCATCCCCAGCGTCAAAGAGGAAAGTTAAAGATTAGTCCTCTGCATTCCTCCCTGGACATATCTCAGGGCTTGAGTGGTTGCTAAAACAAGATCAGTGTTTTCAACTTTGTTTGGAACAAGGTCTCAGTTTCTCTCTGTGTCAGTCAGCCTGGAGCTCACCATGTCGCTCACACTGGTCTTGAACTCACACCAACACTGCCTCTGCCTCCCAAAGGCACCTCCCCCGTCCCTTCCTGCTTTTGAAACAGAATCACACATTGTAGGCCTGGGACTCATCCATAGTCCATGGTGGACTTAACCTCTCAATTATCCTTCCTCAGCCCCCCAAGAGCCAGGATTAGAGGCAGGAGCCATCTTGTCTATGTTCTCAGCCCCGGCCTGTTATTACCTAAACCCTCTGAAGACTGAGGCAGGCTGATCTCAAGTCTCAAATTTGAGTCTATAATGAACTATAGAGTCTACGCCCTCACCCCAAAAAGGGAAGGAAAGAAGGAAAAAGAAATGCTATCTAACCCCCAGGTCCAACACAGGCAGAACGTCCCAAGCTCTGGCCTGGCCTTAATGTAGCTCTCACCCCTCCTCAAAGAAGTTCTTCTTCCAACAGAAAGAGACTGATACAGAGCCACACAACTGGCCAACAAGCAGAGAGTAAGTGACAGTGGGGTACCCAACCCCATCGGATATGTCTAACACAACCCCTACCCCTGTGGCTCAGGGAAAATCATGGAGGGGTTGGAAAGACTGTAAGAGCCAGATGTCCAGGTGGCTGCTGTGATGTAACAACAAGGAGCTGCACCCTTGAACTTCCAACAATACAGTTGCCAGGATAAACCAGCCAAAGGACATGAGTCAACATACCATCACCATGTGTGGAAATCCCACATGGTCGCATCTGTGGATGAAGAGCTACAGGTCAATGGCTGCTGAGAGGGGGAGGGTCAGTCTCCTCCGGGGACGAACTCTCACGTAAATTGTTCAATCCCAAGTGGTCAGCCCTGGGACCATGCACATACAAGCAAAACAAATGGATTCAGTAGGCTGTGTGCATGTGTGTGTGTGTGTGTGTGTGTGTGTGTGTGTGTGTGTGTGTGTGTGTGTGTGTTTTGTCTGTGCATGTCCAGTGTCCTGATGCATGTGGAGGACAATCTGTAGGAATCAGTTCTCTCCCTTTATCACATTGGTCCTGGGGATTGAACTCGGGTCGTCAGGCTTGGCAGCAAATATCTCCATCCACTGAGCCATCTCTTCAGCCCCTCCCCCCTCAGAGTTCTCAGTCTTCATTTCCACACAATTCTATCTTTATTAAGATGATTTGTTTGCTCGTGCAGAGTTCTCAGCCTGTGGTCTGAGGGCCACTGGGATCCTGGAGACTTCTTCAGGGGGGTCTGTGAGGCCCTCTCTTTCCCTGCTTCATATCCATGTGAGGACAGATTGTGTTCACATAATTCAATCTGAATGTCATGTGCAGTTAGAGCCAAAATGCAGAGATGAACACCCAGCTGTCTTCGATTAAGCGCAGCCCTGAGATTACAGAACCGCAGAACGATCCCAGTCTCCCAGTCTTCTCAAGCTGGACACGTTAATACCTGCTGGTGGCACAAGAGAGGAGGATTGAGAATTGGAGGCCACCCTCAGCTACATAATGAGTTTGAGACTAGCTGGGCTACATGAGACTCTATCTCAAAAAGAATTTCCCCAAACCGTAAACACCCCAAACAAGCAAACAAAATAGTGTTATTTAAATCTACATGAGTGCCAGTTCATAAAGTAAATGTGCCTGCCAAGCAAGCATGGCAACTTCCAGAGCCATATAAAGGTAGACAGAGAGCGCAACCCTCACAAAGTTGTCCTCTGATACCTACCCACACGTGCCATGCACACATTCAATAATAGAAATAAACAAATAACAAATGAAATTAGCATGATATGAATATATATATGTATATGTATATGTATATGTATGTATATATATATATATATATATATATATATATATTGTGTGTGTGTGTGTGTGTGTGTGTGTGTGTGTGTGTGTGTGTGTGTGTGTGTGTGACAGGCTTTCATTATGTAGCCATGGCTGGCCTAGAATTTGCTATGTTGACAAAAACTGGCCTCAAACTCACAATAATTTTTTTTTTTTTGAGACAGGGTTTCTCTGTGTTAATAGCTCTGGCTGTTCTGGAACAGCTACAGCTCTGTTGACCAGGATGGCCTCAAATTCATAGAGATCCCCCAGCCTCTGCCTCTTGAGTGCTGAGATGTGAACCACCACCGGCCAAGCTTCAAAATGACCTTTTGTCTCTGCCTCAAGAGTGCTGTGTGCCATCATGCCTAGTTAACTATAGTTTTGTGGAATAATCCTTGTGGATACTGTGAAGATTTATAGCTGGAATTGGTTTAATAAACACTGATTGGCCAGTAGTCAGGCAGGAATTATAGACAGAAAAACCAAACTAGGAGAAAGATGGGAAGGGCAGAGTTAGAGGAGACACCAGCCAGCTGCTGAGAAAGCAGGACATGTGGAAAATGAGGTAATAAACCATGAGCCATGTGGCAAAGCATAGATGAGAAATATGGGTTAAAAAGTGTGGGCACCATGGGCCCTGCCCCCCGACTGTGAGTGGCTGCGGCCTTGCTTGCTGACCTTGATCAGATGTCCTCCCTATTCAGATTCCCTGCCGGTATCCACCCTTCTGAATGCTTAAGGGAAGTTCCTTGTTTGTGTATCCTGAATTTTGGGCGTTAACAACTTAGATGCAAGAATGTAGAACATTGGGTCTGGAATGTACACCATTGGTAGCGAACTTCTGCCCTCCGGGGGTTCCTCCATTTGTGCTGTAAGCCTGTATTTAAGGTTTCTTCCCTCTTTCAATAAACGGCATTCGACATCCAATCGTACGAATGACCCGCTGTCTCTTGTCTCTATTTGTTAATCCGCAGCCCTTCACTCAGACATGGTAAACGGGTATCGGTAATGTGGGCGTTACCGCTACAAAAAAGGTAGTAAGTAACAAGCCTGAGCTATTGGCTGAGCATTTGTAATTAATTTTAAACCTCTGAATGATTATTTGGGAGCAGGCAATCAGGACAGGAAAACCCTGCCTACAAATGGCATCCAACCTCCAGGGCCATGTACATACACATAAAGCCTGAAAAAGCTTTAAAAAGGATTTTAAACACACAAAAATGGAGTTAAACTCAGCTTCTTGGGGCTGGAGTGATGGCTCAGCCATTAAAGGCCATTAAAGGCTAGGCTCACAACCAAAAGTATAAGAGTTTGGTCCCAGCACCCACGGCTGTCTCTACACACATACACACACACACACACACACCACCACCACCACCACCACCACCAACACCACCAACAACAACAACATCAAAACATTAGTATGTTTGGAATACATTGAAAACATTTAGGGAGAAACATGCTCTAATATTTTTATAAATACAGTTGTTTGCTTATTGTTGCTGTGATTGTCTGAGACAGAATCTTATTACACAGCCCTGTCTGCCCTAGAACTTGCTATATAAACTGTTCTGGCCTTGAACTCAGAGACCTGTTGGAACACACATAGTCCAAGAATGGAGTAGTGTGAGAAGTATGAGTGCTTGTGAGAAAACAGACAAGAGTCTTGTGATCTGTTTTTTCAAAACACAGAATTGTCTTGGAATGTGTTTTTGTGCTTCTCCTGGGCGTAGTGGTCAGGAGTGATTGGACTTCAGTTGTCGTTATTCATAGGCCTCTATGGAAAAACGTGGTTTTGCTGCATGTGGCTTGTCCTTGTGATTGTAAAATTTACTCAGATGACTCTTCCTAACCCTCAAGTATAAATTGTCTAATGCTCTCAATAAAGTTGGCTATTACATGAGACTTTAATCCAGTGGTTCTCAATCTTCCTAATGCTGCAACCCCCAATGTAAGATTATTTCGTTGCTTCTTCAAAAGTGTAATTTTGAGGCCAGGCGGTGGTGGCGCACGCCTTTAATCCCAGCACTCGGAAGGCAGAGGCAGGTGGATCTCTGTGAGTTCGAGGCCAGCCTGGTGAGTTCCAGGAAAGGCGCAAAGCTACACAGAGAAACTCTGTCTCGAAAAACAAAAACAAAAACAAAAAAAAAAAAAAAAAGTGTAATTTTAATACTATTATGAATCGCAATGTAAATTATCTAATATGCAGGATGGTCTTAGGTGACCTCTGCGAAAGGGTAATTCAAATCCCCAAAGGTGCTGAGACCCACAGATTGAGAACCAGTGTTTTAGTCCATCTCATTTTTTTCAGGCCCCACTCTCCCAGGTTCACTGAATAAAGCAGAAAACAGAAAGACAAACAAACAAAAAAACCTCTTGGGTAGTTGGGTAGGCTTTGTTTTCTAGCAGCAAGCAGAGACACGGCCCCTTAAAGAGATGGCTTCCTGACCCAGCATTAGCAGCAAAAACTGTGTCTGCTTTTTTTTTTTTTTTTTTTTTTTTTTTTGACTTTTCGAGACAGGGTTTCTCTGTGTAGCTTTGCACCTTTCCTAGAACTCACTCTGTAGACCAGGCTGGCCTTGAACTCACAGAGATCCACCTGCCTCTGCCTCCCAAGTGCTGGGATTAAAGTCATGTACCACCACTGCCCGGCCTGTGCCTGCTTTTTTAAGAGGCTGTGCCACCAAATGGGGTTTATGAGCAGTGGGTGGCATACTACTTGGTGTCAATGTGGACACAAAAACTCTCCAGAGTTGGGGTGGTAAACATGGCTCCTGCTGGTACCTCTGCCAAAAAGCTAGGTTCTCAGGAAACCAAGGAGTGGGGCAGAGCCAGCTGCCAAAGCCACTGCTTTGGTCCTACCCACACCACTTAGCAGTTTAAAGGCTCATGTGGTCAGAAAAAGATAGAGATATGCAGTAAAGACAGATTCAGATGAAAAAAAAAAAACCTCTTTGGTTTACAATGTGTTTAAAAATACACATAGGCTTGGGAGAGAGAAAAGAAAGATCATATACAGTCATAGACTTAAAAATATAGTTTTAAGCCAGGTGGTCATGGCACATGCCTTTAATGCCAGTACCCAGGAGGCAGAGACAGGCAGATCTGTGTGAGCTTGAGACCAGCCTGGTCTACAGATCAAGTTTCAGGACAGGCTCAAAAGCTACAGAGAAACCCCGGGGTGGGGTGAGGGGAGGAAAAGAGGGAATAAAATAATATAAAAGAAAAAAGCCTCATAAAGATGAAAAATACACAGAGAGTCTGGATCCTGTATGTTACTGTGTTGTCTTTGAATATTTTGGCTGCTAGGGGACACTGGATTATGAAAGCTGATAGATCAAACTGACTTATGTATTTTTAAAATATCTTGACTTCAAAATTTAAGTCAAAAGTTGTGTTACTTTGGGGGAGAGGTTTTGCTTTTATTTCCACAGGAAATGAGAGGCTGTGGATTCATTCCAGGTTAAAGAAAATCAAGTTTGATTGAGGAAGAACCCCTGAAATCCTGGCTACAAACACAGAGCAATAAACCCAAAAGAACTGCAAGATATGTGATGTAATGTTTATTTTACCTGCTCAAACATAAAACAAAAAATCATCTTTGGCTGACATGTGTACATTGCACAGTCTGTACTTGTATTAATGTAGATATGTATGTTACCTTTAAAAGTTTATGTATTTTCAGAGCAAGGGGACCAGACACCAATGAAAATTGATGGCCCAGGTGATCCAGCATCCAAAGCAGTTTCAAGGCTGCTGGTTGAGATGGTCCAGCCTCACTGACTACACCAGCTGGGACTTCATTATTATCCCAATTTTCTCAAAGTTGTCCCAAAGATAACAACACCCACAAACAACAGGAAATAGTCTAGAAAGTGATGTCTACATTCCCAAAACATTGGTTATGGATGTTTATCATCATTTAAGGAGGGTTGATTACAAATAGTTATTGGTCATAGTCAGGAAAAAAGCTGAACAAGGGAGTTAAATTCAAAGTTCTCTTTCTAAAGGAAAAAGGGGATAGGATACAGAAATAATAAGATAAAAGTATAGATTGTTGAATCTACTTTAATCCAAAAAACAGCTATTAATCTCAGGATATTTTTAAATTGGTATGGATTTTGGTTTATTGAGTCAAATTTAAAATTATTTCTATTATACTGTACGTATGTTTCTACTCTTGTTTGGGATATTGTGTTTACGCAACTCATTTAAAAATGTAATGTATAATTAAGAAATACAAATTAATAGTCATCTATAATAGTCAAACTTATAGTCATATTAGGTATATTTTCAAGGATAAACAGATATATTTATATAGACAGTCTTCAAACACTTTAAAGATCTACAGACTATGGCATTTAAAATGTTTAAATAATTTAGGCTTTTCTTAACATGAGACACGTCTGCTCTTGGCAGCACCAATTACTTCAGAGAGGATGATGGACATCCAAGAAATTCCATATGGAGTTTCTTTTCTTTTTGGCAAAAACTAGCCATTTGGGCAAGAAACTGCCCTTTCTTCAACTGCTGACAGTATACTATCCAAATTGGATACAAAGAAAGCAGCTGCCAAACTTTGCCAAGACAAGGTAGGACAGTCCTTCAATATTTCTGCTTCACAGAAAAGTCTGTCAGATATACCAGATCTGGAGGCCATAGTTGGATGCCCCAATGTTACAGAAGAACTTAGGGTGATTGTCCAGGCAACCAGATGTCCCTGTCATTAGGTAACATTTCACTCTTCTGGGGTCTTTGATGGAGTTGGAGACTAGATAGTCATAGTCAAAGTTTTCCTCAGTTATGATTAAAGGTAAATTAGGTATAAAACTTTAGAGTCACAAAGATAAGATAAATTATAGAGTATTTTCTTTAAATTTGCCATATACCAATGGACTAGATATTGTAACTGTAATTCTTACTTGATAACTGCTTTTGTTTTTTGTTTTTTGTTTTTTGTTTTTCAAGACAGGGTTTCTCTGTGTAGCTTTGGAGCCTGTCCTGGAGCTCACTCTGTAGCCCAGGCTGGCCTCAAACTCACAGATCACAGAGATCCGCCTGCCTCTGCCTCCTGAGTGCTGGGATTAAAGGTGTGTGCACCAAGGGGGGCCACTTGATAACTGTTTTTGTTGTATATAACCTTACTGTGTTAAAGTTAAAACATTCTTTTTTCATTAGACAAAAGGGGCAAAATGCTGTAGAATAATCCTTTTTTATACTGTGAAGATTATACACTGTGATTGGTTTAGTAAAGAAACTGACTGGCCAATAGCTGAACAGGATAAAGTTAGACAGAAAAGTCAAACTGAGAATGATGGGAAGAAGAAGGGCAGAGTCAGGGAAGTTGCCAGCAGATGCAGAGGGAACAAGGTGGACATGCCATACTGAGAAAAGGTACCAAGCCACATGACAGAATGTAGATTAACAGAAATGGGTTAATTTAAGATGAAAGAGTTCGCTAGTAAAGATATAAAACCAAGAACAATCAGACTGCAACCCACAGAACCAGAGAGGCTACATAGCAGGGGGGACCCTAGGATGACTGTGGCTTATAATAAGTTTTGGTTTTACTCAATCACTGGGCAAGCCTCAGTAAAACATTTCACTATTAGGATAAGAATTTGTACTGTATCAAGCTGATAATAGAAAATAAATAAATAAAAATGAAAAAAAAAAAAAGAAAGATTTGGGGTTGGGGATATAGCTCAGTGGTAGAACATTTGCCTAGCAAGCGCAAGGCCCTGGGTTCAGGTCCTCAGCGCTGGAAGAAAAAAAAAGAAAGATTTAAATAAAAAAAAGAGTTAGCTAGTAAAAAGCTTGAGCTATTGGCTGAGCATGTATATGTAATATTATGTCTTCATGTCGGTTATTTGGGAAGTGGCTGCTGGGATGGGAAAACTTCTGTCTACACTATAGTTCCTTTAAAAGTAACTAACAAAAGGCTGGGGAGATGGTTCTGTGCTCGAGAGTGCTTGCTGCTCTTCTCTTCTAGAGGACCCATTTGGACCTCAGCATCCAAACAGGGGCTTACAACTGCTTGTAAATTCAGCTCTCGGTGACCTGGCACCATCTTTTGGCCTCCAAGGACACCTGTACTCATAGTTATGTGCAAATACCCATACCCAGACACACATACATATATGTAATTCAAAATGAAACAGTTTTTCAGCGTTTATATTTTACTATATGAGTGTTTTGCCTGCATGTATGTCTGTGCAACATGAGCATTCCTGGTACCCATGGAGATCAGAAGAGGGCAGTGGATCCTCTGGAGCTGGGGTTATGGATGTCTGCAGCTGTGATGTGGGTGCTGGGAACTGAACCCAGGTTGTCTGTGAACGCCCCAAGTGCTCTTAAACTCTGAATCATTTTCTAGCCCCTCCCTCGGATAAAATAATTTTTTTTTGAGGCAGGGTTTCTTTGTGTAGTCCTGGCTGTCCTGGAACTCACTCTGCGAACTCACAGTGACCTACCTGCCTCTACCTCCCAAGTGCTGAGGTTAAAGGTGTTTGCCACCACCACCCAGCTCCAATAAAAGTCAATCTTAAGAATAAAAATTTTAAAATCTGGATGGAGGAGACCAACTGGGGCAACATTATGAGATGCTTTCTAAAAACAACAACAACAACAAAAACCAAACAAAAAAAGAACCAAAAAAGCCGAGCTAAGTAGAACAGCATAAACCTATAATTTGAACACTTAGAAGGCAGAGAATCACTGTGAGTTTGAGGCAAGATTGGTCAACATAGAGAGTTCTAACGGCCAACATGGGCTACAGAGTGAGACTCTGTCTCAAAAACACAAGGAAAAAAAAAAGAATAAATTATTTAAACTTCCCAGTTTCTGTTTGTTTGCTTTTTGAGACAAGTTTTCTTTCTGTTAACAACTGGCAGGGAATTTACTGAGATCCATCTGCCTCCTGGTTGTGGGACTGAAGGTGTACATCACCAAGTCTAGCTTGGCTTCAGCTTCTATTTGTTTCTTTCTTTGTGTGTTTTTTTTTTTCCTGTGGTTTGTTTGTTTCATTCTTTCTTTTTGTTTTTTTTTGAGACAAGGTTTATCTGTGTAACAGTCCTGACTGTCCTGGAACTCACTCTGTAGACCACGCTGGCCTGCAACTCACAGAGATCAGCCTGCCTCTTCCTCCTGAGTGCTGGGATTAAAGGCACGCACCACCACCTGCCCAGTTTCTGTTTCTAATATAGTAAATATCAATAAATATAACCAATATGAACAAATCTCCTTTGGAACACTGCCATTTTTTTTTTCCTCCCGAGACAGGGTTTCTCTGTGTAGCTTTGTGCCTTTCCTGGAACTCGCTTTGGAGACCAGGCTGGCCTCAAACTCCCAGAGCTCTGCCTGCCTCTGCCTCCCGAGTGCTGGGATTAAAGGCTAACACTGTCATTTTTAAGAGTATAAAAGTGTTCTGAAACCAAAATGTTAGAGGCCTCCATGTAGAGACTCTTGACTGTTGAAGACACTCAGCCCGGTGGGGACACCTTTCCTATTGGCTGGGAAGAAACTGCGTATAGGAAATGAAGAATTCTCTTCTGCTATGGCACAGCAGCTCCTGAGGATGCTCTCCAGTTTTCTGACTCCCATGTCTCAGGATGACACTCACTGGGGTGTGGTCTGCCTTTCACGCTAGTTCCCTGGTGACTCTGAGGGACCTGGTTCAGAGTTCCCATGCTGGGAACTGATCGAGAAAGCACAGTTTCTAGGATTTTCTCCAGTCTACTTTGCCAACTCCATTAAATAATTTTATTATTATTTTTTTCCTAAAACACAGTTGGGCATAAAAAAGTGGCACAGCTAGGTGCGGTGGTGATGGTTCATGCTTGAAATTCCAGCATTTGGGAGGTAGAAAGAAGCAGGAGAGTCAGTAGTTCAAGGCCATCCTAAACTACATACAGAGCTTACTTACAGTGAGCTTGGGCCACAAAAGACCTTATTTCAAAACACTGGGGGGAAATGTAGCAGATGTTTCTGTAAGAAACTAGTGCATCCATTGATCCTTCACAATAGAAGTCATTCATGTAATGACAGGAAATGAGGGTACTGTGTCCACTTAAATGAGCCAAGGCTACCCATGTCACCAGTATGTGGGGCCACAGGTAATAGAACCACTGATGCAGTCTCACATCCACAAACAGTTTCCTTTGGGGGAGGTCGGCATTTGTCTTAGGGTTTCTATTGCTGTGAAGAGGCACCATGATCACAGCAACTCTTTTTTGTTTTGTTTTTTGTTTGTTTGTTTTCGAGACAGCAATTCTTAAAAAGAAAACATTTAATTGAGGTCGCTTATAGTTCAGAGGTTTAGTCCATTATCATAATGGTGGGACATGGCGGCCTGCAGGCAGACTGGTGCTGGAGAAGGGGCTGAGAGTTCTACATCTTGATCCTCAGGCAGCAGAAGTCAACTGACACTGGGCATAGCTTGAGCACAGGAGACCTCAAAGCCTACCCCCAAAGTGACGTCCTTCCTCCACAAGGCCACACCCACTCCAATAAAGCCACGCCTTCTAATAGTGCCGCTCCCTGAGCTAATGGGAGCCAATTACATTCAACCTACCACAGTGTTTCTGGCAACATTCTTTCTATTTTGTTTTAAACTAAAATGGCTTATGATTAAAAATATAAACATATAAAAACTAGGTGGAGCAGGGTGACATAAAGATGCAGAGGCAGATGACACTGAGGAGGCAGAGGCAGGTGGATTAGGAGTTCAAGATTGTCCTGAACTGCACCAGACTTTATCCCAGGGCTGGAGAGATGGCTCAGCGGTTAAGAGCACTGGCTGCTCTTCCAGAGGACCTGGGGTTCAATTCCCAGCACCCATGTAGCAGTTCACACCTGTCTGTAACTCTAGTCCCAGGACTTCTGACATGTTCACACAGACATACATGCAGGCAAAACACTAATGAACATAAAATAAAATAAATTAAATTGAGCGATGGCTGTGATGACTATCCCAAATAATTTGTCAAATTTGTCATCCTTGGCTACGTAGTTCTAAGCCACCTTGGTCTACATTAGACCCTGTCTTGAAAAATAAACAAAGGCAGTGAGGAGGTTAGCAGTCATGAAAGTGCTTACCCTGTAGGCATAAGGACCCAAGTTGAGTCCCCAACATCTCATGTTAAAACAAAGCAAAAGCAGGTTGTAGTTGGTGCAGGCTGTAATCCCAGCACTGGGTGGGGCAGAGACCGATTCAAGATACATGGATCCCTGGGGCTCACTGGCTTGCCAGCCTAGTCTGCTTAGTGAGATTCAGGTCAGTGGCAGACCCCTTTATACACACACACACACACACACACACACACACACACACACACACAAAGAAACCAAACCAAAAAAACATGAGGCCATATTGGAATAAACTGGGCCAGGTGCAAAGGAGGAGGAAAAATACACACAAGCAGATTTGATGGCCATGGAAAAGGCCATGTGACTACAGGAAAAGAGACTGGGATGTACTGATATTTTATTTGTACTGAAATGTGGTGATACTTTATTTGTGTGTTAATAAAGCTTGCCTGGAAATCGGGGGAAAGGGCCACTATTTTAAGTAAGCAAAGAAGTCAGGCAGCACACACTCTTAATCCTATCACTTGGCAGGCAGGATCTCTGTGTGTTCAAGGCCACACTAGGGAACAGAGCCAAGCGTGGTGACACATGCCTTTAATCCCAATACCAACCATAGAGACCTGGAGGTCTGTACAGACAGACAGAGCTGTGTAGGAAGAGAAAGTGAGGTAGCTGGCCTAAGAGAGCCAATGAGAGGACAGAAAAGCAAGGCATATAAAGCCTGGGTAGACAGGAAGTCAGGTGCATTTGGAAGCTGCAGAGTTGGTGAGGTAAGGTTGGCTGGTGGCTTTGCCTATGACCCTCATCTCTAAGGCTTTCACCCCTATATCGGGCTCTGTGTTTTTTTATTTAATAAGACCATTTAGAAATCTGTCTGCACTGGGATGGTGGGGTTGCTAGCTGTGGAAGAGCCGATTGTCCACAGCTGCCAGAACAGGTAAGCTCCCATGAAGCCTGTTCCTACCCCCCTGAAGGTGCCAACCATGCCGACACCTTGGCTGTTGGCCTCCTGAATAAATTTTCACACGCAGACTGCAGCCTGGGCGTGTGTAGCTTTTTGCCCTCCCAGCCTCACCTTGGCTCTTGGGGTTCCTGGCTTTGTCTATGCTCTTAAGTAATCCTCCAGCACCAGCCCGTGCCAGGTCTGAGGGTGGGGCAGTTAATGTTTCCTGGGACAGATTTTGAATGGTGATGAACAAGAGTAAGTGAATAATTTCTTTTCTTTGTTCTGTTAAAGGATTATCCTGAACTGTCTGTCGGTAAGGAGGCTTTGCAAGGGCTGGTGTGTGGGGCTGAAGTGGTCCGTAGGAACATCGGCCCGGTTTCTACCCCAGTTCTCTTGGACTTCACTCCCTAGTAGAAGCAAGCAGCCTTTGCTTTAGGTGCTATTTATTGGGGTATCCTGGGTAAGACAGGCCTTAAATAGACTATGCCTTTAATCCTAGCATCAAGGGGGTTAAGGCAGGAGGACTATCATGGGTCTGAGGCCAGCCTGGGCTATATAGTAAGTTACAGGCAGCTAGTGCTACATAGTGAGACTCTGATAGATAGTCAAGGTCCCTGATGCCAAGCCTGACCATGTGAGCTCAACCCCTAGGTCTCACATGATAGGAGAGAACCAACCTCTGACCTCCACATACATGCCATGGCGCGTGCCCCACTTCTCATAAACACATACATGCACACACAATAAATAAATATGACAAGATGAAAAAAAAAAAACGTAAACTAAACTGAAATAGTTCTAGATGTGATGGTGTATTCCTTTAGTCCTAACATCCAGGGTGCAGAGGCAGGTGGATGCCTGAGTCTGAAGCTAGGCTGGGCTGTATAGTGAGCTCCAGGACAGTCAGAGGCCACTAAAAGTAAAATAAAACCACATATTGGGGGTGGGGGAGATGGCCATCTGGATCTCTGTGAGTTCAAGGCCACAATGAGAACAGAGCCAGGCAGTGGTGGCACACACCCTCAATCCCAGAATTTGCGGGATCTCATGTCTTTGCTTGGAAAGCACACAGGCCTTTAATCCCAGGAACTGACATGGAGAACGTTATATAAGGCATGAGGAGACAGGAACTAAGCAGCAGTTCAACTGAGACCCTCAGGTGAGGACTCAGAGGCTTTCAGTCTGGGGAAACAGGATTGGCTGAGGAGTTGGCGAGATGAGGTTGGCTGTGGCTTCTTCTCTGATCTTTCAGCTTTCATCCCAATTTCTGGCTCCAAGTTTTTTTTATTATTATTATTATTAATAAGACTGTTTAGCAATTCGTGTTAACAAATGTGAGTTAAAATCTCTAGAACCTAGCCGGGCGGTGGTGGCCATGCCATTAATCCCAGCACTCCAGAGGCAGAGACAGGCGGATCTCTGTGAGTTCGAGGCCAACCTGGACTACCAAGTGAGTTCCAGGAAAGGCGCAAAGCTACACAGAGAAACCCTGTCTTGAAAAACAAACAAACAAACAATCCCTAGAACCTGTGGAAAGCCAAGCATGGCATCACATGTGCATATAATCTGATGGCAAGTGGAGCTAGGAGACTCTCAGACTCTCCCTGGAAGCTCTGGGGCTGGCTAAGTCTGGTGTAAGCATTGGTGAACACCAACGCCAGTGTCTCAAACAAGGTAGAATGCAAGGACCAACACCTGAGGTTGTACTGCGTGCCTGGCACACCCTTTTCACCCACGAACATACACACACACACACACACACACACACACACACACACACACACACGAACATGCACATGCACACAAAAAAAGACTATTTTTTTAAAAAAAAGCAAAGCAGTGCAGGGGCTCAGTGGTAGACCATTTTCCTAGGATGTTGGTCCTAGATATTGTCAGGACACACAGACACACACAGACACACACAGAGACACACACAGATACTCAGAGCAAAGCAAAACAAAATAACAACAAAGAAAATAGTCCTGTTTTAGTAAAAAAATGATAATAAGGGCTGGAGAAATGGCTCAGTGGTTAAGAGCACTGGCTGTTCTTTTAGAGGACCCAGGTTCAATTCCCAGCACCCACATGGCAGCTCACAATTGTCTATAACTCCAGTTCCAGGGGACCCATGACATTAGTTATGCACATGATGCACATTTATGTGCATGCAGGTGAAATACCCATACACATAAAATAAAATAAAATTTAAGAGAGAGAAAAAAAAAAGAAAATGCCAAATGATGGTAAGGTATGCCTTCAATCCTAGCACTCAGGAGTCAGAGGCAGATGGATCTCTGTGAGTTCAAGGCCAGCTGGGTCTACAGAGCAAGATCCAGGACAACCAGGGCTACACAGTGAAACCCTGTCTTGAAAAAAACAAACAACCAAGAAAAAAAAAAAAAAAGAAAAGAACCAAATTAAAAAAAAATCTGTTAATAAAAATTAAAGTTGTATGATTACAGATGTAGTAAGGAAATTTAAGTATTTCAAAGAAGTTAAAAAAAAAAAAAGATAGCCTGTCTGCATGGGTGGGTGGTAAACTCCAGTAATCCAGGCACCCGGGATGTAGAGATTCAAGAACTAGGGCTTTGAGGCTAGCTGAGCTACATAGTAAGACTGTTACAGACGAAAAAAACATGATAGCCTTTTCTAAACAAAAGACATGCATGCTAGCACTTACGTAAGTTGTGCTACACCATTGAAGTTTAACGTATATCTTGGAATACTCACCTGGTGGCGAGACGACTTGATCACAAGATGGTTTCCCAGGCCAATGTTCCTCCATTGTACTTGGGTATACTGACCTACAAGTTCTCCAACTGTAGAAAAAGTTGACTACATCATTTGTGGTAGTGAAGAACGTCATCCTCGCCCTTCCGTATACATACATATATATATAGTGTATTATATATATGTGTGTGTGTTTTATATATGTGTGTGTGTGTGTCTGTTTTATATATGTGTGTGTTTTATATAACAATAACGTGTGTGTGTGTGTGTGTGTGTGTGTGTGTGTGTGTGTGTGTGTGTGTGTGTTTGTTTGCTTGCAGGGGGCGGGGCTTGAGAAGTGGCTCTGCAGTTTAGAGTGATTACTGAAGGACACAGGTTCAGTTCCCACCACCCACATCAGGTAGCTCACAATTTCCTGTAACTTTAACTCCAAGGGACCTGGTGTCCTTTTCTAACTTCTGCACACACCCATATATGTGCACACACACACACACACACACACACACACACACACACATGCATATTTTTTTAAAAAGTATATACTTCCAAGTATAGTGGCTTCCACCTAATATCCTAGCACTTGGGAGGCCCAGGCAGGAGGATCTCTATGGGTTTGAGGCCAACCTGGGATACATAGTGAATTCCAGGCTAGCCTGCTACAGAGTACAACTTAATCTCACTAAACAAAAACCAAGCAAAGCTCACCTAAACACAAAGTCCCAAAATGAACCATACAAAACCAAAATAATCATGTTCTTAGAGACCTCTCCATGTTAGACACACAGAGCTCCCTTTTTGTTTTTTTGAGACAGAGTTTTTCTGTGTAGTCCTAGCACTCACTCTGTAGACCAGGCTGACCTCCAACTCAAAAATCCACCTTCCTGACCTGCTGATGTCCCATGCAACCTAAGTCAGAAGCTCATTTATTAGTAAAAGGGGGACCTATAGGGCCCTGCCGCCCCCCCACTCCTGTTTTGGGTAACTGTTGCCTTGCTTGCTGACCTTGATATCCTCTCTATGCTAATTCCCTCCAGGGTTTCACCCTCCTGAATGCTTAAGGGAAGATCCTTGTCTATGTATCCTATGTATCCTGCATAATGGGCGTTAACAGCTTAGATGCAAGATTGTAAAACATCTGTAGCGAACTTCTGCCCTCCAGGGTTCTCCCATTGTGCTGTAGCCTGTATTTAAAACCTCCTCCCTCTTTCAATAAATGACATTCGGCATTAAAAAAAAAAAATCCACCTTCCTCTGCCTCTGAGTGCTGGGACTAAAGACCTGAGTCACCATGGCCCAGCTCAGAACTACCCTTTCTTTAATAGTTCATGTGCGTGTCTGGTGTCTGTGGAGGTCAGAAGAAAGTGCTGGATCCCTAGGAGCTGGAATGACAGACAATTGTGAGCTTCCTGTGGGTGCTAGGAACCAAACTTAGGTGTCAGCTGCCTCAGAGAAGGGCTTTGTAAGAAGGAAAGACTCTTTGGTTTGCAGTTTTAGAGATTTTTGTTGGTGGCTTCTTGGACCTGTTACTTAGGACATGTGATGCCTTAGGATGTTATGACATAAGCATTCTGTTTACCTCAAAGCCACTGGGAAACAGAGAAAAAGACAAGAAGGGACTGGAGTCCCATTGTCCCCCTTAAAGGCACATCCCTTAACTGCCTTCCACCTGGCCTCATCTTGAAAAAGCTCCAAACCTCCCAACAGTTACAGGTTGGAGACAGAGCCATCCGTATCGGAGCACTGGATGGGATTCCAGATTGGAACCACAGCAGCAGCTACATGGAGAGGACTGTTTGCCAGCAGTGTTGGCCTCTGGCAGGCCAGGCAGCCAACCCTCAGTGACCTGGCAAGTTTCCTGCCCTCCAGGCTCCCAACACAACTTCCCACTGGCTGAACCCAAATGGAAGGCAAAGAGCAGGCAAGCAGGTGATGCTGATTGTATCTGTCAATCACAGGACAGGTGGCAAGCACGGTCTAGGGTAAGCGGACTCTCAGGCAGAGTCCTCAAGGCTTTAGGCAGTAGGCAGGTGCTTATCCCCACCACTTCCTGGGGTATCGCGAGTTTTCTTTCTGCTGCATTAGTCTTCACTGGATCTTCAGCCCAAACCCATTGGCACCAGGGCCCCTGCACCTGCTACTCCTGTCACTTGAATAAGCCTTCCTGTTTTGTTAACTCAGACGTATGTTTCAGCTCTTAACCACACCACCACATCCTTGGAGAAAACAATGTCCCTGGTCAAGCCAATGGTGCCATCATGGTCTGTCACAGCACTCTGTAGCTCATTCTCAGCTTCATATGTTTATGTGATTTGTTCATTGGTTGATTCTTGCTTTGGAGATAGGCTTTTATATAGCCCAGGCCAGCCTGGAAATCCCCATGTAGCATAGGATTACCTTGACCTTCTGGTCCTCTCGCTTCCAACCTTCTTAGTATTGGGATTACCACACTAGTTGTATGTGGTGCGAAGGATTAGACCCAGGGTTTTGTGCACACAGGCGAATACTCTATCCACTAAATGATACCCTCTGCTTTTGAGTGATGTTTTGTAGTTGCTCCTGGTGGCATTGTCTGTCTTCCGGTTGATGATGATAGACACGGGGCTAGAGACCATGCTTGGTTTTGCTCAGCAATTTAGTCACAGAATCCGCTTGCTAAGGAAATGCTGAGGATGGAGCTGGAGAGATGGTTAGTGGTTAAGAGCACTGGCTGCTTTTCCAGAGGACCAGGGTTCAATTCCCTGCATCCACGTGGCAGCCTGCAACTGTCTGTAACTCCAATTCCAAATGAATTGTCTGTAACTCCAAATCCAAAGGATCTAACACCCTCATACAGACACACACATGCAGACAAAATCAATACTCATAAAATAAAAAAAAAATATTTTTTTTTAAAAAAGAAATGCTTGAGGGATTTAGGAAATGGCTAAGTGGGTAGCCTTTGTCGTGCAGACATGAGGATCTGAGTTTGGAGCCTCAGAACCAGGTTTTTAACAGGGCATAAGGCTGTACATCTATAATTCTAAACTTGGGGGACAGAAACAGGAGGATCCCTGGATCTCAATGACCAGCAAGTCTAGCTGAATTGGCTATTGCGGATTTAGTAAGAGAGCCTGTCTCAAAAACTAAGGTAGAGAATGAGAGAGGAAGGCATGCAGTGTGAACTTTGGGCCTCTGCTCACATGCAGGCACACTTACATGAGCATGTACATTTGGGTGCACAAGCATATACACCCCCCCCACACACACACAATTTCTTATTGAATAAATGGGTGAATGACTCTTGTTTTTCCTCTTCTTTTCTTTTTGTTTTGTTTTCCAAGACAGGTTTTCTCTGTGTAGCTTTGTGCCTTTCATGAATCTCACTTTGGAGACCAGGCTGGTCTCGAACTCACAAAGATCTGCCTGTGTCTGCCTCCTGAGTACTGGGATTAAAGGCGTGCGCCACCACCGCCTGGCGAATCTTGTTTTTTCTTTTGCTTGTCTTAGTCATTGTTCTATTGCTATGAAGAGACACCATGATAAAGGCAACTCTTATAAAAGAAGTTGCTTACAGCTTTGGAGACTTAGTCTATTGTCAACATGGCAGGGAGCCTGTGATGGACCAGCCTGACTCCATTTAAGATTAGAAGCCATCTCGTTACAAAGTCAGATAAGTTCATTCCTGTAAAATTGGTTTTGTCCATATCTTGACCCATTTTCTGGAACACGGTCCACTCCCTCTATCCTAACCTCCACCCTGAGATGTTCTGCCAAGTAACTTTGAAATGTTCTGCTAAGTTTCTATGTAACAAAAAAAAACCCCAAAAAAACAAACAAACAAACAAACAAACAAAAAAACACCTTGAAAACGTCCCAGCCTTGCAGTTGGGGGCTAATATAAAGCCTACCTTCTCCTGTGTCTGATACTATTTTCTCAAATTCTGCCTTAGGGAGATAGCCTTGTCTGACTGAAAATAAAGCTTGTATAAACTGACCAAAGAATTTGGGTAATTGTCTTAACTCTCATTGAGTGGGATTAACACATGGTGGCACTCATGGCACCGGAGAAGTAGCTGAGAGCTATATCCTGATCCAGTGATGGAAGTGGGGGGCAGAGGGAGAGGGAGGAGGGGGGAGAGAGGGAGATTGACTGGGCCTGGCATTGGCTTTTGAAACCTCAAAGCTGACCCTCAGTGACACACTTCCTCCAGCTAGGCCACACCTCCTAATTGTTTTAAAACAGTGCCCCTCCCTGATGACTAAGCATTCAAATATATGAGCCTATGGGGGCCATTTCTATTCAAACCACCACGTTCCACTCCTTGGTCCTCATAAGCTTGTAGCCGTATCATAATTCAAAAATGCATTCAGTCCAACTTCAAAAGTCCACATAGTCTCAACCCTGTACAAACATCTGGAGTTCAAGTCTCTTCTGAGACTCTCAGCAATCTTTTAACTGTAAGCCCTGCAAAATCAAAGTCAAAAAGCAGATCACATCCTTCCAACATTCGTGGCACAGGATACACATTACCAAATGTGTCCAAAATGGAGGAAAGGAAGCACAGTGAGGAAATACCGGTATGGTGGTATTTTATTTGTGCTGAAATGTGATTTTAATTGTACGTTAATAAATAAAGTTCTCTGGGGGTCTGAGCTATTAGAGCCATAGAAAGAGCATGGCGGTGGTGGCGCACACCTTTAATCCCAGCACTTGGTAGAAGAGCTAGGTAGATCTCTGTGTGTTCAGGGATACAGCCAGCATTGGAGACATACGCCTTTAAGACATGGAAGGCGGTACTTACAGGCAGTGACGAGGCAGTCATGTGTTTGGGTTTACAACCAATGAGAAGGCAGAACAGAAAGACTATATCAAGACAAACACACCAGAAGTAGGTCTCTTTCGGAGAGGTAGGACCACCACAGGAGGAAGGGTAAGGTTTTAGCTCTGAGCCGAAAGGAGCCGTAGATCTGAGGAGCACTTTGACATCAGACGTGGAGATGCAGAATTTGCAGTCTACCCAGCTGGTTTTCTGCCGTGCTTTGGTCTGGCGCCAAATGTAGATGTAACCAACCGTCTTATTAAATAAGAAACACAGAACCAATGTAAAAGAGAAAGCCAAGAAGTCAGAGCTCAGAGATAAAACCTTACCCTTCCTCCTGCAAAGACTGATTGCCTGATTAGAATTGCAGTGATGTGGAGAGGTTGGGGTATTGCAGCTCCAGAGGCTAATTACCTGATCCCAGGCTAGCTTCAGCACCCTTAAAAACTATTCCTTACCTACCTCCGTGTCAGAACTCATATCCCATGATTAAAAGACACTAGCTTCCATCAACCCAATAGCTAAGAATGCCATCAGATAGCATCTGAGGCCTATAGAAAAATTTCCCCATCTTGCTGAATCTGCCTGTCTGATGTGTCCACCAAGTGTATTTTAAACTTGCCTTGATTTTTGACTCTGTTTTGTAAAACCATAAAACTTCGTGAAACTGCTTCCATGTTCCTGTTCCTAGGCCATGTCACTCAAATTTGGCTCTAGACTAAATAAAATATCTTTAATCCACTTTAAGTTGAAAGTGATTTTTTTTTTTTTTGCATTGACCTTAGGCACCCAACATGGGCTCTAAAATGATCCACTTTTCACCAGAGGAATCACCTGACTGGAAGTCAGGTAGCTGCACAGACCCATGAGTTAAGGCCATCTGGTGTTATTTCCTCAGGTGGATTGTTGATGAGTTCTGTCTGGGGCTTCGGACCTCCCTTGATTTGGTCAAAGTTCAGTTCGTTTCTTCTGAGCTGGTCACTTAAGGATCCTAGCAGCCATGCTGGCCAGGGAAGCAGGTAGGCAATCTGTACTCACCCTCTTCTCCAAATCCAGTCCCCCAGTCTCATCTCAACTCTGGAGCAGACCAATTGCTGCATCCTTCCCTTCCTGTCAACTCCTGTCTCCAGTGGCTCATGCAGATCTTCTCCTAAAGCCTATTCACCACCCCACCCGTGTGTCTCAGCTGTCGCCTCCTGCAGGCGTCCCCCGGGAACCCGGCAGCCAGGCCTGACAGTGAAGTGGGTAGGCAATCTTCACTCACCCACTCTCTGCCAAATCCAACCCAAGTCTCATCGCCAGACCACATGCTGTAGCCCTTCTTCCCTGTCCGTCTCCATTCCCAGAGGTCTGTTTAGAACCTTGGTGGCACACCCTGCTTTCCTCTCTCCTGGGGAATCCCTCAGCAACACTCCAACCCCCCACCCCCCCACCCCCACCTCCCCACCCCCCGCACATCTAGCCCATCCCCATTTCTAATTACGAGCTCCTAATACTTAGAAACACATTCTATCTGGGAAGCTCAGTGTCCCTACCAGGCAGCAGACAACCACCACACTCTCCTAAGAACCAGAGAAGGCAGCAGAAACCAAGAAATGGAATATATACCAAAAAAGTCAAGACCAGATATCAGCACCTAGAATTACAATCATCACAAACCCAGATGCCTAGACGCCAGTGCAAAAACACAATCAATAACAGCCAGGGAATGATGTCTCCACTAGAGCCCAGCAACCCTGCGACAGCAGGCCCTGGGAAATGTAATATAGCTGAAGCACAAGACAAGGCCTTCACAATAGCTGTTACGGGTATGTTAGAGGTCCTTAAAGAAGTGTATAATTCCATTCATAAAATCTATGAAAACATAGTAGAATGAAATGAAATGAAAACAGTTCAAGACTTGTGTCTTAGTTGGGGCTTCAATTGCTGTGCAGAGACACCATGACCACGGCAACTTTTATTTATTTATTTATTTTATTATTATTATTATTATTTTTGGTTTTCGAGACAGGGTTTCTCTGTGTAGCTTTGCGCCTTTCCTGGAACTCACTTGGTAGCCCAGGCTGGCCTCGAACTCACAGAGATCCGCCTGGCTCTGCCTCCCGAGTGCTGGGATTAATGGCGTGCGCCACCAACACCCGGCCACTTAATTCTTTGATTTGTAGTCAGTTTTATAAAGGAAAACATTTAATTGAGTGACTTACAGTTTCAGAGTTTAGTCATTATCATCATGGCGGGACGTGGCAGCATGCAGCAGACACGGTGCTGAAGAAGGAGCTGACAGTTCCACATCTTGCAGGCAACAGGAAGTGAGCTGTCTCACCGGGCATGGCTTGAACATATATGAGACCTCAAAACCCACCTACACAGTGACACACTTCCTCCGCCTCCAACAAGACCATATCTACTCCAGCAAGCCATGCTTCCTAACAGTGCCACTCTCTTTGGGGGCCATTTTCTTTCAAACCACCACAACTTGCAAATGGAAATAGAGTCAGTCAAGAAAACCCAAACTCAAATAAAACTGGAAATGAGAATTTAGGAACTCAAATAGGAACCTCGTAGGCAAGCCTCACCAACAGAATACAAGAGATGACAGAAAGAATCTCAGATACTGAAGACAAGAGAGAAGAAATGGATACCTCAGTCAAAGAAAATATTAAATCAAAAAAATCTAGGCACAGAACATCCAGGAAATCTGGGAACTGTTTTTTTTTTTTTTTTTTTTTTAATCTATGAAACATAGAAATAGAGGAAGGAGCAGAAACCCAGATCAAAGACACAGAAAATATTCTCAACATAATTGTAGAAGAAAATTTCCCCAACTTAAACAAGGAGGTGCCTATCAAGGTACAAGAAGCATACAGAACTCCAAAGAGATTGGACCAGAAAGGAAATTTCCCTGGCACATAATAATCACATCACTAAACATTCAGAACAAAGAGAAAATTTAAAAGCTGCAAGGGAAAAAGATGAAACAACGTATAAAGGCAGACCTATTAGGGTAACACCTACCAGACTCTCAAAGAAGAGGTAAGCTCAATACTGCTCTAATTATTCCATGAAAGAACATTTCCCACCCCTTTTTATGAGGCCACAGTTACTCTGATACCTAAACCGTATAATGACTCAACAAAGAAAGAGAATTACAGACCATTTTCCCTCTTTGCAGCAAGTCCACAGCCCACATCAACCTACACGGTGGGAAGCTCAAAGCAAAGAAACCGAAATCAGGAATGAGACAAGGCTGTCCACTCTCTCCATCCCCATTGAATACAGTGCTTGAAGTCTTAGCTAGAGCAACTAGACAACTGAAAGAGACCAAGGGGATACAAATGGGAAAGGAAGAAGCCAAAGTATCTTTATTTTCAGATGATGTAATAGTAAATAAGTGAACCTAAAAGTTCCATCAAGGGCCGGGCAGTGGAGGCACATGCCTTTAATCCCAGCACTCAGGAGGCAGAGCCAGGTGGGTCTCTGTGAGTTCAAGGCCAGCCTGGGCTACAGAGTGAGATCCAGGACAGGTACCAAAACCACACAGAGAAATCTTGTCTCGAACAAACAAACAAACAAACAACAAACGAAAACCTAGTACAGTAGAAGCCTCCTAAAATATATACATGTTAAGTCAATTTAAATGAAATCACCAAATAGTGGGAAGACAAAGCCCCAGTTGGACATCTCTTATCATCATATGGCTTCCAGTACTAGGAATTGGCTACATTTAGTTGAGCTGTTAATCAAAGAGGTCCCATGGGAACCTCCAAAGATCCCAGGCGAGTTCCAAGACTATTGGTTGCCCTCGTCAAGCTGACAAGGCTCTGTTGCTGAAGACAACAGCTACGGAGCTCACTGAAAACGGAGAAGTTGAGCTAATGCCTACCTAGAGCCTTTACCCAGTACAGACTAACGTCCATGGTACGAGGAGGTACTCTGCACACTCCCAAGTGAGAAAGGCAAACACCAGCCCACCTACAAACCTTCGATGGACAATGGTGACCTACCTGCAAGAGACATTACCATAATAGTGGCACAAAACTTGTTGGAGTAACCAACCGTATCTGTTTTGACTTAAGGCCTATTCCATGAGATGGAACCCATACCTGACACTCAATGGGTGGGCAAGCACTGGAGTCAAGATAGCCCAAGGCCATAGGGAAAAACCAAATATTTGTGATGGCTATTCTTGGTTGTCAACTTGACTACATCTGGAATTTACTAAAACCCAAGTGGCTGCATGTACCTGTAAGGACTTTTTTTTTTCCCCTTAAGTCATTTGAAGTGGTAAGAAGACCCACTTTCTTTCCTTTCTTTCTTTTTTTTTCTTTTGGGATTTTCAAGACAGGGTTTCTCTGTATAATAGTCCTGGCTGTCCTGGAACTTGCTTTGTAAACCAGGCTGGTATTGAATTCACAGAGACCCACCTGCCTCTGTCTCCCAAGTGCTGAGATTAAAGTTGTGCACCACCATGCTCTGCTTGCTTATTTATTTATTTATTTATTTGTTTGTTTATTTATTTATCTCTCATGTATGACATCCCATCTGAAGTTTCCCCTCCCTCCTCTCTTCCCAGTCCCTCCCTCCCTTTTACCTCCCCCCTCTCCCAGATCCATTATTCCCTCCATTTCCCTTCAGAAAAGAGCAGGCCTTCCAGGGATATCAACCAAACATTGAATAATAAGTTACATTAAGACTAGGCACATACCCTCATATCAAGGCTGGATGAGGCAATCCAGTAGGAGGATAAGGGTCCCCAAAACAGGTAAAAGAGTCAGAGACAGCCCCTCTCCCACTGTTAGGAGTCCCACAAAAGAACACTAAGCTATACAACCATAACATACATGCAGAGGACCTAAGTCAGATTCACAAACTCCCTGGTTGTCACTTTAGTCCAGATGTGAGTCCAGATGAGCCCTGATTAGTTGATTCTGTGGGTCCTGTTCTTGTGGTATCCTTGATCCCTCTTGTTCCTTCAACCCTCCCTTCCCATCTTCCTTGGGATTCCCTGAGCTCCACCTAATGTTTGGCTGGGGTTTCTGCATCTGTTCCCATCAGTTGCTGGATGGAGCCTCTCTGATGACAATTATGCTAGGCTTTGGTCTACAAGTATAGCAGAGTATCAATAGGAATCATTGATGTGGCATGAATTCTAATTGGTCTTAGCAATTAAAAACCCAGAGTCAGATATTGGGGTAAACGCTGTAAGATCAGAGAAGTAAAAGAGCTACCCAAACTCACCTCTACCTCCAGGACTTCTCAGATCCAAAAGGGGGAGCTCCTGTCTCCACTTGCCTTATATTCCTCTCTCTGCTCAGCCATAGCACTTCCTGTTTCCTGTCTATACAGAGCTCTAGACCTCTATGGTTAACTAATGACTAGCTCTACCCTCTGATCTTCAGGTAAGCTTTATTTGTTAGAGCACAAACAAAATACCACCATGTGGCAAAGCTAGCCATTTGGGCAAGAAACTGCTCTTGCCTGGACTGCTTGACCATATGCTGTATAAACTGAACATGCAAGACCCACAGAAAAATGGCTGCTAAACTGACCAAAACAAGGTGGGACAATCCTTCAGGGTTCCTGCTTCATGAAAGAGTCTGCCAGACATTCTGCAGGATACAGAAAAAAGTGATTGATGAATTTTGCCAAAATAGGCGGGACAGTCCTTCAAATTTCCTGCTTCACTGAGAAATCTTCCTGATACTTTTGGCCTATAGACTGAAGATGGATGCCCCAACATTACAGAAGAATTTTGGGTGACTGTCCAGGCAGCCAGATGTCTCTGTCATTTCTAAAATTATGGAAGTTGCTTACAATGCTCTTCCTGTTTACTCAGGTAATATTATATTCTTCTGGGGTCTTTGATGTAGTTGAAGACTAGATAGTTATAATTATAGTTTTCTTTAATTATGATAAAAGATAAATTAGATATGAAACTTTAGACTCACAAAGTCAGGATAGATGATAGAGTATTTTCTTTAATTTTGCCAAATACAAATAGACTAAATATTATAACTGTAATTCTTGCTTGATAACTGTTTTGTTATATGTAATTTTACAATGTTAAAACTAAAGCCTTCCTTTTTAATTAGACAGAAAAGGGGAAATGATTTGGGATGTTCTTCTGTATGCTGTGAATATGTGTTGTTTTTATTGGTTGGTGAATAAAGCTGTTTTGGCCTATGGCAGGGCAGAATAGCTGGGTGGTAAAGCCAAACTGAATACAAAGAGAAAGAAGGGTGGCATCGAGAGAGACGCCATCCAGCTGGCCAAAGAGCAAGATGCCAGCAGATTCTGGGATTCTGATGTATATGGAAGACCAGCTGTGACATCCAGTGTCATGGACTGAAGAATTACTGAATTCCTGGACCTTCTGTTGGTAGAGAGCCATGGACTAGCTGGATCATAGCCTGCAAGCCATTCTAATAAATCCCCTTTATATGTAGATTCATTCTATCAGGTCTATTCCTCTAGAAAATCCAGACTAATGCGGAACTGGGTCTAGTGCATTAGAAGTATAAGGATATTTTTTTTTTTGAGACAGGATTTCTCAATGTAGCTTTGGCCGTCCTGGAAATAGCTCTGTAGACCAGGCTAGCCTCAAACTTACAGAGATCTGCCTGCCTCTGACTCCCAAGTGCTGTGATTAAAGGTGTGTGCCAACACTGCCAAGCTTAAGGATAAATTTTTTAAGTATCTGGAATAGGCTTTCCTATTTGTCAACACCTACAGTTACTGAAGCCTCTCCAGTTACTAAAACCTCTCCTAGAAGCTCAGAGGATACTGAAAACCCATGGTGTAAACTATTTACAAACTTAAGCAGACAAATACATTTGATTATCCTGATTTACCAATTGTAAGAGGCAATGGATTTGGCGACTCACTATAAAACCTTTGGAAACTTGTAGAAAATTAAGGAAAATGCTGCTGCTGCTGCTGCTGCTGCTGCTGGTGGTGGTGGTGGTGGTGGTTGGTTGCTCTTAGCATCTCTGGATAAATTAACAGAGGAAAAGGATGAGCTCCATGATAAAATTAATCAACTTCTAGCATCTCCAAATATGTAGAAGGACAACAATGGACTCAGTAATAAAATTGACCAGCTCCAGAAGCACATAAACAGTCTAAAGTTTTCTGAGTGTGCCATGGAAGAGCAGCCACAGAGCTCAAGTTGTGGAAAATTAAACCAGAGCCCTCATTACAAGGTTTGCTGAATTACAGCAAAAATTCAAGTCACAGCCTATGAGGGTGTCCACAGTTAAAGTAAGGTCATTATTGGTAAATAATGGTATACTGTAACTTGTGATGCAGATTTGTGGGAGGACCCTCTTGAGCCTGAGAACTTTGAATCCTCAGATTCTCAAGGGTTTATCTTATCTGAGGAAGTAGTCTCTCCTCCCTTAGCAGAAGATGTTCTCTTGCCCTCAGCCCCTGAAATACTGCCTTTTCAGACTTTGACTGAGGAAATTAATCCTTCATTGTCTACTAAACTATCAGTGACTTTTTCTAAAGTAGATGCCAGGCAAAACAACACTGATGTTCCTCAGGGTGCACCAATAGTTACCTCTACAGCCAGACTTAAGGCTAAGTAGGCTAGATGGGAGGTAGAAGGTGTAGTCTATGAGGAGGTACAATACATGAACTACTAAAGATCTTGGTGAGTTTGCTAATGCATTCAAGCAGAAGTCTGGGGAATATACATGTGGGAATGGAGTCTAAGGGTGCAGTATAATGGTATAAAGAACATACAGCTGTATCAGGCTGAGTTTATTGATATGGGCCACTGAGTGGAGATTCTAAGTTTAATATGGAAGCTTGCGGCGCAGTTAAAAAAGTTATTAAGCCGGGCGGTGGTGGTGGTGGTGGTGGTGGTGGTGGTGGTGGTGGTGGTGGTGGTGGTGGCGCACGCCTTTAATCCCAGCACTCGGGAGGCAGAGGCAGGTGGATCTTTGTGAGTTCGAGGCCAGCCTGGTCTACAGAGTGAGATCCAGGAAAGGCATAAAGCTACGCAGAGAAACCCTGTCTAGAAAAACCAAAAAAAAAAAGTTATCAAAAGTTTGTTTGAATGGTTGGCTGAAGCATTTGTCAGAAGATGGCCTACTGAAAAAGTGTTGGAGATGCCTGATATCCCTTGGCTTAGCATTGAGGAAGGGATTTTAAGGCTCAGGGAAATTGCAATGCTAGAGTGGATACACTGTGTAAACCTAATCCTCCACAAGGGGAAGGCCTGGAAGACACGCCCTTCACTAGTCCTGTAAGATGAAAAATGGTGAGAGGCCCCAGCACATTTGAAGAACTTTGTTATTGCCTAGATTTTCTTCGTGCTAGACCTTAGGGTCAGAGATGCTGCTGCTCAGTTGGATGAATTAAATGCAATGGGTTTAATTGGGACCCAAAGAAGCATGGGGCCAGGTAGCAGTACTGAATTGCCAAAGGCAAGGCAATTGTAGTTCTTAAGTATTGATCTATTTGTAGGAATGTTTACTAAAAAAGTCTCAATATCTTAAAATAATAAAAACCACTTAAAACAACAAAAAATTTATTTATTTTTTACCAAATGGACTTTAAAATCCATATTTAGATTTTGGTTCTAGTCTCCTAAGTAGACAAAGACTACTTCTTAAATAGTCCCTCATGGCTTTAACCATAGAAAAATTCTGTTTCAAGAGTTAGTCCTATTTAGAACATTTCTGCTCAATTACATAGTGATTGTAAAACATATTTTATCAGACAAATATTTAAATCTGTGTATAAAATTTGATCTGTTGGGCAACATAGAAAAAGCAGTGTCCATAATGGCCTGACCTATCATGGTCAGCACAGGCAAAGGGATTTTTATGGTGGCATGACTCAGATCTCTGGTAATCATACATCTCTATTCAAGAAGTCTGTCTCCTGGATCCTTAGCTCAATTCCAGTTCTATAACATGGGCCCTATTGCTTGAGGATGTAAACTAACTTTAAGAGATGATTGCTCCAAAAGTCAGGCATAGTGGATCACGCCTTTAATCCCAACAGCAGACTCAGATGGATCTCTGTGAGTTTGAGGCCAGCCTGGTTTACATAGTGAGTTTCAGAGGAGTCAAGGGTACATAGTGAGACCCAGTCTCAACACACACACACACACACACACACACACACACACACAAACACCCACACACACACACACAAACACACACACACACACAAACACACACACACACACACAATTACTCCTACACCAGGATACATTTTCCCAATAATTATCATCCTTTAAGATATTAAACTTTTTATTTCAAAGATTAACAGGACAACATATCTATGCTTTTACATATATTTTGAATGTATATTATATGAATGTATATAAAAATAAGAACATTTTTAGAATTTTAAGGGTATTTTTGGCTATTCCTGCCTCTTTGAAAGCAAACTAGTGAGGGACCTGGAGATGTGGAGCAGCGGTTAACAACAGTGGCTGCTCTTCCTAAGGACCCAGGTGTGGTTCCCAGAAACCACATGGTGGCTAACAACCCTCTGTAAACCCATTTTCAGAGGATCTGATTTCTTCTTCTAGCCTCATGTGCTGTGGGATGTCTTTCTGTATGCTGTGAATATATGTTGCTGCCATTGGTTAACAAATGAAGCTGCATTGGCCTATGGCGGGACAGAATAGAGCCAAATGGGAAATTCAAGAGGGATAAAGAGAGAAGAAAGGCCGGGTCAGGAAAGATTCCAGCCCGCTGCCCAAGGAGCAACAAGATGCTAGCAGAATGTTAACACCATGGCCATGTGGCAACATATGGTTTAACAGAAATGGGTTAATTTAAGATAAAAGTACTAGATAGCAAGAAGCCTCAACCATAGGCCATACAATTTGTAATTAATAGAAGCCTCTGTGTTTTTACTTGGGAACAAGAGGCTGCGGGACCGGGCAAGACACAGGAAAACTTCAGACTATACTCATGGGCACTATACATACATGATATACAAACATACGTGCAGGCAAAACACCCACACACATTAAATAAATAAATAAATAAATAAATAAATCTGAAAAAAAATTAAAAATGACAAATAAGTTTTCCAAGATCCATGTCTTATCCAGGCCTATGTAAGAAACACCCCTAAGCATTTCTTAGAAATTGTCATTTTAAAAATCTACTTGAAGGCCCTATCTGTGAAGGTGTCTTAGAGTTTACGGATAGCCTTAATGTGTCACATCGCAATAGCCATTGGAAGAATTATTCATCTCTGTTTATAGTTAAAAGTACTGAATTCAAAATGCCAAACTTATTCATCTGGATGCTTTATAAACCCTAAAAATGTACATGTCTCTCCTAACAAAAAAATGACTTTAAGGTACCTGTCTTGGTTAGGGTTTCTATTGCTGTGACCATGACAACTCTTATAACGCAAAGCATTTGATGGGGGCTGGCTCACAGGTTCAGAGGTTCAGTCCATCATCATCATGGCAGGAAGCATGGCAACATGCAGGCAGACATGGTGCTGGAGAAGGAGCTGAGGGTTCTACTTCTTGATTTGCGGACACCAGAAGCAACTGTGTGCCACACTGGGCAGTAACTTGAGCACAGGAGACCTCAAAGCCCACCCCCACAGTGACACACTTCCTCCAAAAGGCCACACCTACTCCCACAAAGCCATATCTCCTAGTAGTACCATAGGGGCCATTTTCTTTCAAATCACAAAACACAGTGCCTGTTATAATGACTTAAACATTTAATAAATAATTGATCAAAATTTTGTTAAGAAAACAAAATGACTAATGTATTTTACCTGTGTTTATAACTGTTAGATATCTAAGATATCATATATGTCTTCTGTGTTTTTGATACAGCCTCCTGAGCTTTTGTTTAAAATGACCTCATTAAAATTGTTTTTTAAACTTTGTATTAACAATAATAATGTTAAGATTAAAGTATGTTCTAAAAAGATTTTTTAAAATACGTTGTAACTAAGTTGATAACATAAATGTTATAAAAAATTTTAAGGTCAAAATTCAGTACCCTGAGATAAAATTGATACTCTATTCTCTACAAAAATATTTTCTTAAGTATTGATCTACTTATAGGAATGTTCATTATAAATATTTACCCAATAACATAAAATAACAAAAACCACTTAGAACAACAAAAACTTTTTATTTATCTTTTTACCAAATGGAATTTAAAATTTGTATTTAGATTTTGGTTCTATTTTCCTAAGTAGACAAAGACTACTTTTTAAATAGTCCGTCATGGCTTTAACCATAGAAAAATTCTTTTTCGAGAGTCAGTCCTATTTAGAACATTTCTGCTCAATTGCATAGTGGTTATAAAAGTCATTTTATCAGCCAGGCGGTGGTGGCGCACACCTTTAATCCCAGCACTCCGGAGGCAGAGGCAGGTGGATCTTTGTGAGTTTGAGGACAGCCTAGGCTACAGAGTGAGTTCCAGGACCTGCTCCAAAGCTACACAGAGAAACCCTGTCTCGGAAAAAAAAAAAAAAGTCATTTTGTCAGACAAATATTTAAATCTGTGTATAAAAATTTGGTCCATTAGATAAATAACACATGGTATTATAAAAAACTTAACTATGATAATTAAAATTCTAATTAGTTACAGAGTCTTCCTCAAAGGATAAAGAAAACAGATTATCTCGGCAACGAAAAGCAGAAGAGATCCTATCAAAGACTCCTCCACTCTGATTCAGAGGTGAACGTATCCAGGACCTAAGTTACTCCCGGGCTATGAAATCCAAGATGGTGAGCTTTCTCACATCATCTGAGAACACAGTCGTGTAGACTTTGAAAATGCTGAATGACTTCTGTCTACAACACCATTGACAACTGAGTACCCTGAATAACTAAATCTTTCTCTCACTTTTCATGTTTCTTAAATACTTTTATAATTAGATTTAGAATTTTTAAATATTTAGTGTTCTAATGGGTACATTTCTTTTCTTCTCTCTCTCTCTCTCTCTCTCTCTCTCTCTCTCTCTCTCTCTCTCTCTCTCTCTCTCTCTCTCCAATACAGGGTTTCTCTGTATAACCCTGGCTGTCCTGGAACTCACTCTGCAGACCAGGTTGGCTCAAACTCACAGAGATCTGCCTGCCTCTGCCTCCTGAGGGCTGGGATTAAAGGAGTGCGCCACCACTGCCTGGCTAACGGGCTCTTTTCTAAGTGGTAAAATGATACTAATCTTGGTTTAGTGAAGCTATAAATGAAGATATTACGTTCTTTTATTAATCATATTTTTGTTATGGCTGTTTGTTTACCATAAGCCCCTATCTCATTCAAAACTAGTTTTCATGTTTAGAAGATTTGTGTTTTCACTGTCTTTTTTAAATACATATCTTCTTTATATATATCCTCATTATTCAATATAATTTGGTTAAAATAAAACAAAAATGTAGTTTTTAAATTAAACTTTAACTCCCTTTGCCCTAACTAGAGATACTCAAAAGTTTGGGTTGACTCTTTTTATATAAATTATAAAAGATATGAATTTGTAATAACAACAACATTCATGATATTTTCTACCTTAAGTTATGATGTACCCTGATTAAATTAATTTCTAAGGGGGCTGGAGAGCTAGCTCAGCAATTAAGAGCACTGGCTGCTCTTCAGTCCCCAGCACCCAAATGGTAGCTCACAACTGTCTGTAACTCCAGTTCCAGGGATTCGACACCCTTACACAGACATACATGGAGGCAAAACACCAATGCACATAAAATGCAAATAAATAAATTATAAAAAATTAAATTAGGTCAGGCGGTGGTGGTGGTGGCGGTGGTGGTGGTGCACGCCTTTAATCCCAGTACTCAGAAGGTAGAGGCAGGTGGATCTCTATGAGTTTGAGGCCAGCCTGGTCTACAAAGCAAGTTCCAGGACAGACTCTAAAGCAAGACAGAGAAACCCTGTTTTGAAAAACAAAACAAACAAACAAACAGAAATTAGTTTCTAAGATGTCCTATAGTGTAACTAGATGGATTTAAACAAAATTAGACCGTACTACAGTGACTCTCCTGGAGTCACACTTCCATCTAAATAAGAGTGTAGTAGCTCACAGAGTGTAAGTAACTCAACACAGGATAAAACAGAAAAGCCAGCTCTTAAAAAAATGTAAATTTTTGGTTATTTAAAATGAACGTTTCCTTCATCTGTTATCTTCACTCCACTGGGCCGAACTGTGTTCTTAATTATGCTGATTTTAGGTGCAGTAATCCTATTACATGTCAATGTAAATGTGACTGATAAGGAATGGTAAGAACACAGTCAGATCTGGAGCACCATGCCAACAGTCTTGACATGATCCAGGAGTTTCTTTCTTTCTCTTCTTCTTCTTTCTTTCTTTTTTGTTTTTTGATTTTTGAGATAGAGTCTCTATGTAGCCCTAGCACTCATATGTAGACCAGGCTGGCTTTAAACTCACAGAGATCTGCCTGCCTCTGCCTGAGTGCTGGGATTAAAGGTGTGGGTCACCACCTCCTGGCTTTGGAGTTTTGTTTTCTTTTTTGTTTGTTTGTTTTGTTTTTTTCAAGACAGGGTTTCTCTGTGTAGCTTTGCGCCTTTCCTGGAACTCGCTTTGGAGTTCCAGGCTGGCCTCGAACTCACAGAGATCCGCCTGCCTCTGCCTCCCGAGTGCTGGGATTAAAGGCGTGCGCCACCACCGCCCGGCGGAGTTTTGTTTTCAACGATTAGCAGTGATTCCTCTCTCCCAAAGATTACTCTCCTGCCCACTACTTAGTCTCATCTTCATCAGAACCCAGGAGTGAGCCCCCTACCCACCGTGGGGGGTGACCTTATAATAGTTAATGAGTAATATGAGGACCACGTGGTCAGCCAGGGGAACTGTCAATGAGAATTCCTGAGAAGAAGCTATCCAAAGAGACTGACTGATGAGAACTGCAGGGATGTGGAGAGGTTGGAATGTTACAGGTCTAGAGGAAAGTTACCTATCCTAGGCTAGCTTTAGTTCCTGAATAACTATTCCTTACCAACCTCTGTGTCAGAACTAACATCCTGTGACTAATGGATAAAGGCCTTTTAGAATCTATTAGCTTGTAGACTGTAGACCCCTAGCTTCCACCAACCCCAAAGCTAAGACCATCTTTAGACAGCATCTGAGGCATATAGAAAAGCTTCCCCCATCTTGCTGCAGCCTCCTCTCTGATGTAATCACCAATGTATTATTTTATTTCTTTTTGGATTTATTTATTTATTTTGTGTATGAGTGTTCTGCCCGCATACTTCCATGTGCGCCATGTGCATGCCTGGTGCCCCTGGAGGTCAGAAGATGGTATCAGATCCTAGACAGTGGTGAGTCACCATGTGGTGCTGGTAATTGAACCCGGGTCCTCTGCAAGAGCAAGTGCTCTCAACTGCTGGGCCAACTCTCCAACCTCATCTCACCAGTGTATTTTAAACTTGTCTTGATTTATGACTTTCTTTGTTCTGTAGAACTACAAAACTGCATCCACGTTGGAATACGGAATTTGGGGTCACCCAAATCTGTGTTCTCAGGACTTAGTCACCCAAATTTGTCGGTAGAATAAACTATCTTTTATCCCCTTTAAGGTGAAAGCTGTGTTTGTTTTTTGTGTTGATAAGGGTGTGGTGGGTCCTGCTTGCTATGGAGTTCACAGGATAACTTATGGGAGTTGGGTCCCTCCTTCCAGAGCGTGGATCCCTGGGATTGAATTTAGGTGGTCAGGCTTTGTAGCCAGCGCCTTTACATGCTGGGCCATCTCATCAGCGGGAGACAGGATCTTTTGAAGCCATTCACAAATGTGTGTATAAAGCTGGGGATGGCTTTGAAATCGTGACCATTTTCGCCTCCATTTCCCAAGTGCTGGGATTATAGGGTTTATGATATACCACGCATGGGACCCCAGCTGGTTGGGCCAGGGTATCCCACACGTGCGTGCAGGGAAACATGTGGTAGGCAGATGCTGCAGTGGGCAGCAGGGCATGGAACAGTCACACCCAGGCGCTGCATCCATGTGGAGAGAGTTTATTATAATAGAGAGATGAAGGCCGAATTTGAGGCCAGCCTGGTCTACAGAGCGAGATCCAGGACAGGCACCAAAACTACACAGAGAAACCCTGTCTTGAAAAACCAAAAAGAACGCCGGGTGGTGGTGGCGCACGCCTTTAATCCCAGCACTCGGGAGGCAGAGCCAGGCGGATCTCTGTGAGTTCGAGGCCAGCCTGGGCTACCAAGTGAGTTCCAGGAAAGGCGCAAAGCTACACAGAGAAACCCTGTCTCGAAAAACCAAAAAAAAAAAAAAAAAAAAAGAAAAACCAAAAAGAAAGAAAGAAAGAAAAAAGATAGGAAAGAGGGAGACAGGAAGAAAGAGAAGGGAAAGTGGAGGTGTCCACACTGCATGGGGGGGGAGAGAGAGAGAGAGAGAGAGAGAGAGAGAGAGAGAGAGAGAGAGAGAGAGAGAGGAAAAGAGAGAGGAAAAGAGAGAGGAAGGGAGGGGTTTTTCCTTAAAATGAGGCTTGCACATCAGGACACAGGGCACCCCTAAGGGCTGGGGTCCCAAGGGGCGAGTCAGAACATTAACAATGGGGTGTGCCACCAATCCAGTTTTACTTATAACTTTTTTTTTTGTCTCTAAGCACATCAGCTTGTCTATTGTTTAGCCAAGAAAAGGAATTTTGAGAGTACTTTCCTTCTAGTAAACAATGCTTGGTTTATTACAAACCATTTTCATATCTAAGCTATCTCTTTTTGATCTAGTGGGGACTTTTTGTTTTTACACTGGAGACTGAACCTGGGTTTGCGTACAGGCAAGGCAAGCTCTACCACTGGGATATAATCCCAATCTTTACCTCAGTTCTGAGGTTAAACTGAGTCCGTGCCTTTCTTTTCTTGATACTGTGACCAAAAATACATGCTAAGGAGCAGCTGAAGGGAAGACACATGTGTCTCGGCTCAGTGTTGGAGAGGGCACAGTCTGGGAAGGCAGGATGGAGTCCACGGTGGCTGGAGCTTGAGGTCTGCTTCGCTCACATCTCACAGACCATGCAGCAGGTAGCTTGGGTGAGCATTTGGGTTGGGCTACAACCCATAAAGCCTGCTAGCCAGTGACTCCCCTCTGCCAGTGAGCCCCATTTCCTAAAGGTTGGACAATCTCTCAGAATAGCGCTATTAGCTCTGGACTAAGTGTTCAAACAGTTGAACCTGCACTGGACATTTCAAACTCACACTACCCACTGAATTCTGTCCTAACTGTCCAGTGTGCCAGGCCATCTAGTCAGTAAAGAGTCAGGAGTCACCCTAACCCTGTGGGCTCGTCCACTACAGTTTGTAAGACTGAAAACTGCTCTGGCCAGGATATATTCCTGCTCTCTTTTTAGGTACCATGGGAAGGGATCAGGGTCATGGAGCATCATGCGACCTCGGACCATGTTTTCTGACCTTTGTGCCCCTGCTGCAAGCTGTCCTCATATCAGCATCGATGACCAGCTCCGGGGGCAAAGGCCCCAGCATGATCATCTGTGGCTTCCGTTGTTGTTTACCACATGAGGGTTTGCAACAGGGCTGGTACAAGCCAGGTAATCCCCCACAAATGCATATATATATGCATTTGTCATATATATGCAACAGTCATATACATATATGTAGCGGTAACGCCCACGTCACCGCTAACCGTTCACCACATCTGAGCGAAGGGCTGCGGATTAAAAAATAGAGACAAAAGACAGCGAGTCATTCGTACGTTTGGATGTCGAATGCCGTTTATTGAAAGAGGGGAGAAACCTTAAATACGTACAGGCTTACAGCACAAATGGAGGAACCCCCAGAGGGCAGAAGTTCGCTGTCAATGGTCTACATTCCAGACTCAATGTTAGTTAACGCCCAAAATGCAGGATACACAACAAGGAACTTCCCTTAAGCATTCAGAAGGGTGGATACCGGCAGGGAATCCGAATAGGGAGGAATTCTGATCAAGGTCAAGCAAGCAAGGCCGCAGCCACTCCCAGTCGGGGGCCAGGGCCCATGGCGCCCACAGTTCCCCCCTTTTTATTAAATGAGCTTCTGACTTAGGTTGCGTGGGACCAGCAGACCACCTTACCCGTCATAGAGACACTTGCCCAGGCCACACAAGTGCTCTGTCTTAGGTTGGTGGCAGCGGCCCAAGCATTACCCGTCTCTGAATACTCATTATCATACAGACTCAACCATGTGAGCTGTAGAGTGACTGCCGCCAAAGATCTCAAAGTGGCACTGGGCTTGCAATCTGTGTGACACAGAAAAGACCAACAGAAGTCCGAACCCACCCATAGCCAGGAGGCTAAAGGCAATTGAACCACTCCCTTTTAAAACGAGCCTTGCTGTAAATAGGAGTCCTTGTAAGGTGGTATCCCATAAGCAAATGGAACTTGAGTTTTAATAATTTTACAACTTTCAAAGCCAATTTTAATGTATAAAAGTGGAATTAAATTTGTCATGCCCAATAAGAAGAAAGATTAACTAACTGTGGTAGCTACTTTTGCTGCCAGGGTCTCCATTGTGCTAGCTGTAGTAACCAATTATGAAATAGCGATCCCAGAAATAATAGCAGCAGTGACCACCACTGCTAAAACAGCAACAACGGCAACAGCGATGTCAGAGTCTCTTCTGGAGCGTGTGAGCATCATCTGTGTCTAGCTGCCACGGTCCACTGGCATGGACACGGCTCCAGGAACACGAACCACCAAGGCCCATTTTTCTTGATCCCAGCACTACTTAGGCTGGCAGGTCTGCAAGAGAACAACTGAGAAACAAAGAAAACAGAAAACAAAAACAGCAAACAAGGAGTAGAACTAATGGCCTCAATAATGGCCACATTCAGGCTCACAAATTTTGAGGTATCTTCAAAAAGGCTAGATGAATTTCAGGAGGCAAATAAATGTTGCACAGAGCCATTCCTGAAAAGTAGGTACTGCACCAGCTTGAGGGGGGTTGCAAAATGCGAAAAAGGCTTAGCTGGTATGCTACTGTTTACAACTGAAGTTCATTGACCTTCAGAGTTATCCTTAATCTCCAAGGTGTGGTACATTCTCAATGTTTTTTGAAAAAAGTTACCATACATTACCTTCTGAGGAATCCAACCACATGGCTACAGTTCCTAGGCTTAGAATAATGTTTGCCAAGGCTGGCCATATTGGGCTCTCAATCCCCATCGGCATCAGAAGGAGAGAGTTTTTTACGAAGGCCCAATAGGTCTCTGCCATGTTGGGATTCAGCAGCAGCCACAGGGCGCACACAGCGTTCAGGAACCCAGAGAGGAACTTCATTGTCCTGTGGAAAGACACAAACAGATCCCCGGGCCCACACCAACACCGGATCGGGTCCCCTCCAAGTGCCAGTAGAAAGATCTTTCCATTGCACCAGAGGATGATTTGCAACAGGAGCCCTCCAGTGCTTATCTGCAGCAGATACTCCAGCAGAATCCACCGATAAAAAATTTAAAATATATAAAACAAGGGAAAGAATAGAATGTGGAGAGGAAAGATGAGCCCCTAACTCCCCCTTTTTTACTTTAGCAATATAAGTTTTTAAGGTACGATGGCAGCGTTCTACTATAGCCTGCCCTTGAGGATTATAAGGAATACCAGTCTTATTAACAATAGAAAAATCTTGGCAGAATTTTGAAAATCCCGTACTACTGTAGGCGGGACCATTATCAGTCTTTATGCATTTTGGCACTCCCGTGTAAGCAAAAGCATGAAAACAATGATTTTTTACATCCTTAACCTTTTCCCCTGAATGGACAGAAGCAAACATTAGAGAAGAATATGTATCAATAGACACATGGACATATTGTAATTTTCCAAAGGAAGGCACGTTTGTGACGTCCATCTGCCACACATGATTAGGTAAAAGTCCTCGAGGATTTACTCCCAAATGAGGAACAGGTAAAAATTCCACACAAGTAGGGCATGATTTAACTATCTGGGTGGCTTGTTCCCGGGTTATGCCTGTATGATAACGGAGAGATCCAGCATTAAGATGATAACGCTGATGCAACTGAGTAGCCTTATCAAAGGCAGAACAGACTAATGTGACAGCCATACGAGTAATGGCGTCAGCCCTCTGATTACCTTCACTTAGAGGTCCAGGCAATTGAGTATGAGCTCTAATATGGCCCACATAAAGGTTATGTGAGCGAGACCATATAAGTCCTTGTACTTGCAATAAGTATTCATGAATGGAAGAAATGGATGGTATGTAGGCTGTTGTTTCCAAAGGCATAATGGCATGTGCCACATATTGACTATCAGTATAAATATTTACACTCTCATCAGAAAACATCTGTAAAGCAAGCAACAGCGCCTGTACCTCTGCCACCTGGGCAGAAGTGCCCTGGACTTTTATTCTCTTTACTATGTTACCAGAAACCACCACAGCAAAACCACGTGAAGTGCCATCAGTAAATACCACACGGGCCTGAGGAATAGGAGTCATTTGTACTATCTTGGGAAATATAACAGGATGCAATTTAAAAAATTGACACACATCATTGGAGGGGTAGTGAGTATCAAACTGACCCTGCATGGAGCATGTCAATATGGCCCAATCATTATCATTAGCTTGCAACCATGCTACTTGAGACTGGGTGTATGGGGTCACCACAATATCTGGCTCTTTACCAAAAGTTTGAACACTGATCTTGATTCCTTTAAATATAATCTGAGCGACAGCCTGTGGATAAGGAGTGATGATTTTTGCTGGAGAAGCTGGGGAATGTACCCATAAAATAGGACCTGTTTGCCAAAACACTCCAGTAGGTGAATGAGTAAAACAAAATATCAAATACAATAAGGGAGAATTAAGATCTATATACTGTACGTGAGCCTGTTCCAGGGCCTCTTGCACACGTTGTAGGGCTACACGTCCTTCAGCTGTTAATTTACGGGGAGATGAAGGGTCAGGGTCGCCCTTTAAGACATCATACAAGGGGCGAAGCTGACCTGTTGGAATTTTTAAAGTGGGCCGAAGCCATTGAATATCTCCCAGAAAGGTTTGGAAATCATTAAGTGTGCGTAGCTGATCCATACGCAGAGTAATCTTTTGTGGGCGTATGCCCGTGCGTAACAATTCATGACCTAAATAATGATAGGGAAAAGATACCTGTACCTTTTCTGGGGCTATCTGTAAATTAGCCAAGCTAAGAACCTCTTGTAAATAAGAAAAGGCATCAAAAACAAGTTTTTTATCTTTAGCAGCCATTAATATATCATCCATACAGTGAATTATATAAACACCAGGAAAAGCTTTTTGAACTGGAGCTAGGGCCAAAGACACATAAATTTGACATATAGTAGGGCTATTGGCCATTCCTTGAGGCAATACCACCCACTGATATCTCTGATAAGGTTCCTTAAGATTTTCTGAAGGAACACTGAAAGCAAAGCGAGGACTGTCCTCGGGATGCAAAGGAATGGTGAAGAAACAATCCCTCAAGTCAACCACAATTAAGTGCCAATGCTTAGGAATTGCCACAGGGGCAGGCAAGCCAGGCTGTGTTGCTCCCATGAGAAGCATGGTTTTATTTACAGCTCTAAGATCCTGTAACAGCCTCCATTTTTTTGATTTCTTTTTAATAACAAATATAGGTGAGTTCCAAGGTGAAGTGGAAGGAATGATATGTCCAGCATCTAACTGCTCCTTAACCAATGCATACGCAGCCTCCAATTTTTCCTTAGCAAGGGGCCACTGCTCCACCCATACAGGGTCATCACTCTTCCAAGTGATTTTTATCGGTTGTATTATTGAAGGCTGCTGTGCAGTGACCCAATGGAAAAGATCCTAATCCTCTAGTATCGCCAGGACCCCTAGTGACACAGTTTGTCTGCCGCAGGGAGCGGGTCTCCTTGCAACATTTTCCCTAAGCCTTTGCCCGGGCAGTAGCCCTGACTCTTCAGCATCTGTTGTACAGGCTGTGTAGTAAGCACCACTCCCATGCCATCTAACACATCCCATCCCCACAAGTTCACTGGAATGTTAGGTAGCACAAAGGGTTGAAAAGTTCCTGCATGACCTTCCTCATCCTTTTAATTTAAAAGTAGCCTGCTCTGCAATGGCATCTGAGCTGTGCCGATACCTTGTAGAATTTTTAAGGGGCCAATTGGGATCTCAGGATTCTTGTAAAATTATAGATATATCCAGCACCAGAATCCAATAATCTTTTAATATCAATATCATATAATTTTATTTTTAATTTAGGCTGTTTATTGATAACTGTTTGTCAAAACACCTTTTTTCCTGTGCTTCCAAAGCCTCCAGTTTTATATATCGGCGCCATTTTGAATTTAAAATATGAAAGCAATAATAATTGAGCAATTCTATCACCAGCTTGTTTTCATGGTCCTTTTTACATATGCCAATTATAAAAGCATTAAATATAATCTCTATAGGATTTGAAAAGGTAAACTTTAGGTAATACTCTTCAGTATTTTTATAAAATCTTAAAAAGAGGATTCTTTTTTATAGATTTCAAGTAACACATTAACACAAATAGCCAATTATTAACAATGTGGACCAAACAATTTACCTGTATTTTATTTACTGTAAAAATAATTTTGTAACCTCTTTATCAGTAAGAGATTATCATTTATGGGTTTATCTTAGCAACATTATTTAATAAGCTGATAACCCAATCCATTTCAGGTGTTATATTTTTATAGAATTAAACCAAGAATTTCTAGAAAGCAACTTAAATTGCAGAGCCAAATTTTCAGTAATGATCAACAGACAAGAGCATACCAAATATATATAGTTCAAAATTATGAATCCTGTTTCTTTAGTTTATCTACCATGAGAATCAAACATTCATCCAAACATTTATCAAGACAATCAAAAGAACAGAACATCCTTTATTCAAACAGCATTGACTTAGCATTCAATGTCCTGACCGAAACCATTTTTCACAACAAGTTAGGCCTGGTTTAAACTTTTAGTGCTAGTCCCTTTCCAGCCCCAGCTCACTGGCTCTGCCCAGTGCTCAAGCTCTATTGCTAGCGCCTGCCTGGGCCGCACTCCTTTACGGCTTTGCCTCCCACCGGCGCGTACCTGTCTGCCCGCTGCTTCGGGCTATTTCATGTACGCCTTTTTCCACCACAGCCGCTGGGCGCGCCTCGCACACACAAACACATTTAAACTTCCTACTCCCATGAAGGGACTACCTAATAACGAGTTATTCCCACCATAAGGGAAAAACAGAAAAACATTTCCCACGAAGGGATCCTAAATATTGAATTATTCCCACTCTGAGGGAAAAATAAAAAACATTTGAACCAAAATAAGCAAACAGACAGCAAAACTTTAAGCTCTGGGCTCACTTGCTGTTTAGCCAGCAGCAATGAGGCCTACCTGCCGATTCTTTGTAATTCAGATGCTGCCGCTCTGCACTGGCGGGAAGAAAGAGCTCAGAGTCTCAGCTATCCTGAAAACTCTACAACTGGAAAAAATCTTTACATTCTCCATTACCACTGGGAAGAGGCTTCTCTCTTTCCTTCATCCTTCCTCTACAGGGCCCAAATCTTTAGGCCTAGTTTCAAAAATTTTTCCCCTTTTTACCGGGAAAATTCTTTTTTCTTGATTAAAATTTTTCTCCCATTTTTAACGGGAAATTTCCTTTCCTTCCCTCTTCTCTATTGGGAAGATTTCCTTTTTCATTTAAAATCTTTAGCTGTCTTGCCCTTACTTAACTTTGGTGCCTTCCTGCTTCAACAGTCCAATTAACTGACTGTGAGCTAATTGCACCCATATCAATCCACTCTTACCTGTAAAATGCCGGCCGGCCTTCCAAGAGTGTCCGTCAGCTGGTCCTTTCTTTCTCAGATCTCGGTGGGACCTCCATTTGTAGCGGTAACGCCCGCGTCACCGCTAACCGTTCACCACATCTGAGCGAAGGGCTGCGGATTAAAAAATAGAGACAAAAGACAGCGAGTCATTCGTACGTTTGGATGTCGAATGCCGTTTATTGAAAGAGGGGAGAAACCAGCCGGGCGTTGGTGGCGCACGCCTTTAATCCCAGCACTCGGGAGGCAGAGCCAGGCGGATCTCTGTGAGTTCGAGGCCAGCCTGGGCTACCAAGTGAGCTCCAGGAAAGGTGCAAAGCTACACAGAGAAACCCTGTCTCGAAAAACCAAAAAAAAAAAAAAAGAAAGAGGGGAGAAACCTTAAATACGTACAGGCTTACAGCACAAATGGAGGAACCCCCAGAGGGCAGAAGTTCGCTGTCAATGGTCTACATTCCAGACTCAATGTTAGTTAACGCCCAAAATGCAGGATACACAACAAGGAACTTCCCTTAAGCATTCAGAAGGGTGGATACCGGCAGGGAATCCGAATAGGGAGGAATTCTGATCAAGGTCAAGCAAGCAAGGCCGCAGCCACTCCCAGTCGGGGGCCAGGGCCCATGGCGCCCACACATATATATGACTGTTTTGTCTGCATGTTGTCTAAGTGTGCCATATGTGTGTATCTAGTGCCCTCAGAGGTCAGAGAGGGCATCAGACCCCCTGTAACTGCAGTTACAGGTGGTTTTGAGCTGTCATGTGGGTGCTGGGAACTGAACCCAGATACTGTGAGAGATCAGCAAGTACTCTTAAAATCTAGGCGTGGCTGTGCACACGATAACCCCACACTGGGAGACACAGACAGGCAGATTCTGGAGACTCAAAGGCCAGACAGCATAGTGGAAAGGGTGAGGTACAGGTCAGTGAGGGACCCTGTCTCAAACACCTAATGTGGAGGGCCGGCAGATGACTTGTGGTTTGTAAAGGCCCCTGTTGCCACATTTATCACCAGGAAAGAAAGAACCGACTTCTGTGAGTTGTCCTCTGGACTCCAGGCGCTTGTGTAAATGTTCGTACATGTATGTGCACACAGACAAAATACATAAAATGTAGTTTTTAAAAAGGGCAGGAAAGCAGTTGAAGAGAACGTCTTGATGTCAACCTTTGGCTTCCACAGGTGCTCAATGGGCAAGTGCACCCATCCACACACATGTACATTCACACACACATGCACCTATTGACCTACATGTACGCACACACATGTGTACACACACACACACACAGAGTGGAAAAAGAAAAAAAACATGGAAAGAAACTTTGAAGGTACACGAAAAGAGCGCTGTAACCTGGAGCTTCAGGCCTCGCTGAGGCGGGGGGATGGCTGCGAGCATCAGCTCCCATTGATGCTGGGGAACTTGCTGGGTTCCGAGGCCTGCAGTTCACATTCTCCAGGCTGCAGAAGGAGCCCTCTAGGCTCAGGCGAGCTGGTGTTAATTGGAGGGCATGGACAAATGCTTAGAGCACTGCTGCAAGCTAGAAGCCTGAGCGCTAAGGCGCATGCCCCAGGGTGCATCTCACTGCTGACATTTCAGGCTCTTACTCACCCCCTGTATTTTTCCATCAGAGTTTTGCTGTGTTGCCAGGCTGGTCCTTAACTTCCAGGGTCAAGTGATCCTCCTGCCTTCTTGTCTTGGCAAGCTGGGACTACAGGTGCATCCCCAGACACATCATTGGTAATTTTTTGTTAAGTGCTAAACATTTCTGGTTTTGTGCTGGATATTCCTACATTAAAAATAAAAATCGCAGGGCTGAGGCTGTAGCTCAGTGGTAGAGTGCTTGCCTGGCATTCATGACACCCTCGGTTTGATCCTCAGTGCTGCTGTAAAAACAACAACAGCAAACCAAACAGGAGCTGCTGAGATGGATTAGTGGACAGAGTTGCCTGCCACCACGCCCAAGGGCCGGAGTTCAATTCTTGGGATATTCACATGGAAGCAGAGAACTCCAGAAAGTTCTCTGACCTCCATCCATGTGCTGTGGTGTACATGCACCCCCTACACACACACACACACACACACACACACACACACACACACACACACACCACACACACACCACACACACACACACACACACACACCACACACACCACACACACACACCACACACACCACACACACACACACACCACACACACCACACACACACACACACACACACACCACACACACACCACACACCACACACACCACACACACACACACATACACACACACGTAATAAAACTAAACAAACGAACGAACAAAAGAACTATTAAGAACAGGTGGCTCAGAGTTAGCGGGACAGCTCTGCTCAGAGTCCTGGCTGCTCTTCCAGAGGACCCAGGGTTCGGTCCTCAGCATCCATGTGGCAGCTCACAACTATATGTAACTCTGGTTCCAGGGGATCTGCCACCCTGGTCTGGCCTCTACTGGCACTGCACCCACGTGGTACACAGACTGGCAAAGCACCTCCACACAGAAAATGAAAGAATAAATAAAAACCTCCAGACAAGAAGAACACAAAACCAAACAGGCGGTTCCCTCTGAGCACTTCCCATTCTCTTAACCGGGGGGCCTCGAGTTGATATTAAATATCTGCATCCTCTCCTGCTCCCCACATCCCTTGGTTTCTGTTCTGGGACACAGCTGAGTTTCCAGGGCACAGTTTGGTCCTTTGGAGGTTCACCAGGCAGGATGTAGCTGCTCTTCCTCCATACCAGAGGCAGTCTGTCTCTGTGGCGGGATTTGTCTGTGCCACCAGCTAGTGAGGAAAACATCATAACATTTAGATCATACATAGGGCATCTGCTGGGGTACCCAGGAAAGTGGAGGTAGGAGGACCATTTGAGGACAGGAGCTCACAGACAGCTGGCAAACCTAGCTTGATCCCTTCTCCAAACCCCACCATAAGACAACAAACAGCGGGGAGTGACCGGGGAGCTGGCCTAGTCGGAAAAGGGCCTGCGGACTGGACACCACACGATCACCTGGACAGGAGAGTCTGATGAGGAATGATTAGATCAGGTTGGCTTGGGGGCATGTCTGTGGAGATAGCCTTAACTGTTAAGCGAGGTGTGACAACCCACCCTGAATGTGGGCAGCACCATTTCATACGCTCAGCCCTGGACTGTAAAAATGGTGAAGAGGATGCTGAGCGCTGCACCAGGCAGGCCAGCAGGAGGACTGTGCTTATTCTCCCTTGGCTCCTGACTGTGGATGTGATGTGAACAGCTGCTCAAGTGCCAGCCTTGCCTTCCCTGGGATTATGGCGCTGGGAGCCAAATCCACCCTTTCTCCCTTGCGCTGCTTTTCGTCAGCCCACTTTGTTGTAGCAACACAAAGGAGCTAGCAAACCCGCAAACCCTGGGAGCACAAGGACCTGAGTTTGGATGGCAAGCATCCACCTGAAGGGTTGGGTGTGGTGGTGCGTGCAGGTAACCCCAGTGCTGGTGAGGAGGAGGAGGGGTGTTCCCTGGGGCTTGCCTGCCTACACGCTGATTCAGTGAGAGCCTATTTATGGGAAGACAGCTGGCATCTACCTCTGGCTTCACACATGTGCACCCGCACACCCAGGCACACACTGCCACTCTGTGAGACAGGCTGAACTCACAGGATGTTTGCTTCGAGTCCAACTGAGCAGCCGCAGCCTCCCTGGGGGAACCCTGTTTTGTACATCTCTGGTGAGTGCGTAGAGTCCCACACTTTATTCATTTTTATCTCACTTGTTTCTGCAAAGGAGGAACACTGTGATATACTTCGTTAATCAGTTAACAAGAATTCTCATGGAAATGGTCAGCTGGGGCGACAATCACATTCAGGGCCATAGGAACCCAGCAGGTCCTGCTGAGTGGTGCTGGGAGCTGTGTGTTGCTCGGCAGCAGGGATTTCTGAAGGATCCTCCACCGGCTCCTCCCCGGGCTCTGTTCTCCCCTTCTCCTAAGTTTCTCTATAGTCTTTCTGTAAAAACCACCGTGCCCAGCCCTCTCACCACCACTGTGTGCACCTTCTGAGCATGGTTCTTACAGGACAAGGCACACCTTTCTCCTCCTCACCGCTAGCTAAAGTGTAGAGAAGGCAGGAGCTGATGCAGCCAGCTTGGATTGTTGAGGAAAAGTTGGTAACACTCAGCAGACAACCTTCAAAGAGAAGCCAGAGTTCCAAACACATGGCGCATGTTGTGCCCCTGAGCCATCTGCCTGGGTTTCACTTGAAGGAGCAATGGACTAACCCACCACCTTTTTTTTTTTAAATGATATTTTTGTATTAACTAAATTTTTTCATTTATTTTACATCTCCACCCCAGTTTTCCTCCATCCTCTCCTCCCATTCCCGGGCCCACCTCCCCTCCAAATCCACTCCTCCCATGTTTCTGTTCAGTCTCACAGTGTAGCCTTGGCTAGTCTGGAACTCCCTATGTAGCCCAGGCTAGCCCGGACCTCACAGTGATCCACCTGTCTCTGCATCCTCAGTGCTGGGCCCTCCACCAGATCTGACCGCCTTTTCCTATGAAGGGCTGTCTGAAGCCTATTAGGGGCATCTGACCACTTGCTGTTGATTCTGGTCTTTGCCGATCCATGGAGACACTCAGTGCTGAAGCTTGGAATTGAACTAGATAATTTTTCCCCTCTAAAATCCTCATTATTTTCAATAAATTACTCTTCCCATGATCATTTAGAGGAAAACCAGCTCCTCACTATTATTGGCTTAGTGACAGACACTGAATCCAAATATCTATAGCTACTAAGAGCTTCATGGCAGTGCTCAGGAAAGCAAGCACTGAGCATATCTAGACTCAGGACTGGTTTGTTGTTGTTGTTCCCCCCCCCAATGCCATTTATTGAAGGAGGGAGGAGGTCTTAAATACAGGCTTACAGCACAATGGGAGAACCCCAAAGGGCAGAAGTTCGCTACTGATGTTTTACAATCTTGCATCTAAGCTGTTAACGCCCATTATGCAGGATACACAGACAAGGAACTTCTCTTAAGCATTCAGGAGGGTGTAACCTGGCAGGGAATTAGCATAGGGAGGATATCAAGGTCCTAGACGCAGGACTGTTAAAAAGGAGATTCATATTGGGATAGTACTATAGACTGAATTTAAAAAACAAGCAAACAAACAGAAAATGTAGATGAAAGCACCTTAATGGATCACTATTTAATTTCAGGAGTGGTCTTACTTGGTATTTTACACATCCACACAAAAGCACACTTATAGATGTATACACACACACACACACACACCACTTTGTTATCTAGAATTATGAAAAATAACATATGAAAAAAAAAAAAAAAGCTCTGCATCCCGAGTACCGTGTCTTTGGCACTCTGGTAAGAAAGCCAAGGCTGTTTGCCATGGCCGTGGAGCCCCCTGCAAATGGCTTCTTCCATCCACAGTGTGGATGTCAGAGGGGCCTGCCTGCGGGGTGCAGTGTGTGGGGTGTGGGCAGCAGAAGGAGCCCAGCATGCTCTTCCTCAACCCTGCTGAGTGTGGCCTAAGCTAGAGACAAAAAAAAATTTTTTTTTAATGGTTTGTTTAAATGAAACATAATCTTATGTAGCCCAGGCTGGCTTCAAATTCACTGCATAGCCAAGGATGACCCTGAACTCAATTTCCTGGATTCTGGGATTATAGACATGTGCCACCACACCCAGTTTATACAGTGCTGGGGACCGAACTCAAGGCCTCCTGCATGCTAGTGATATAGGAATATTGGGACGTCCTTGAGAGTGAAGGCTTCCTTGGGGAGCTAGGGTCCCCAAAACCTAATGGCCACCAAAGTGTCCCTGAACCAGGCTTGGGCTTTAGGGTCCTCCTCCACAGACTATGGAGGGGGAGATTTATTACAGATCCTTAGGTAGGAGTTTAAGAAGGAGAAGAGCCGGGTGGTGGTGGCGCATGCCTTTAATCCCAGCACTCGGGAGGCAGAGGCAGGTGGATCTCTGTGAGTTTGAGGCCAGGCTGGTCTACAGAGCTAGTCCAGGACAGGCTCCAAAGCTACAGAGAAACCCTGTCTCGAAAACACCCCCCTCAAAAAGGGGGGCTGGAGAGATGGCTGAGAGGTCAAGAGCATTGGCTGCTTCATAAAGAGGACCCATGTTTGTTTCCCAGTACCCACATGGAGACTCACAACCACCTATATCTCTAGTCCTAGGGGATCCAATGCCCCTTCTGGCTTTTGCAGGCACCAGACACGAATATGGTGCACTTCATATATGCAGGTATAACATTCATCTGCATAAAGAAAATATGAGTGTGAGAGAGAGCCATGTTATGGGAGTTAAGCACAGAGGTCAAAGGCCACATGGCAAGGAGGGGAGTTTCTGAGAAAGAGCAAGGAAACCCAGAGAGGCAGAGAAACAGAGTCTGGCTCCAGCCAGCATCTAAAAGACAAGACAGAAAACAATCCAAAGGGCAAGAACTCAGAAAGGTGGGAGGAGCCAACAGAACCTTAGGCAGCCCACAGGGCCTGTAGCAGGGGGCAGGAATTCTGGGAAGGAAAAGCACACCATCTCATTGAAGGGATAATTATTCCTCCTATCTCTTCAAAACCACTGAGGTGAACCAACCTTCTCAGGGTGGTCCCTTAGCTAGGACATTGACCTGCCTAACTGGAATGTAGGTCTCTACCCAGCACACAGAGTTCACTCTCTTGACCAGAAGGAATCAGCTTCTTAATGAATGGGCTTTTACTGTGACTATAATAGTAAGGAAGTATTTCACCAATGGAGCTGCGTCCCCATCCTGGTTTTATTGTTTTCCTGTTTTGTTTTTGAGACAGAGACTCGTGTAGCACAGACTGGCCTCTAACTCACTACATAGGTGGAGATGGACTTCCAAGTCTGGACCCCTCCTGCCTCGACTCTCAAGTGTTGGGATCATAGCTGTGCTCTACCGTTTGGGGATGTAATCAGAACTCTATTTGTTTATTTATTTTTGAGACAGGGTTGTAGATGTATCCAACCGTCTTATTAAATAAGAAACACAGAACCAATGTAAAGGAGAAAGCCGAGGGGTCAGAGCTCAGAGCTAAAATCTCACCCTTCCGCCTGCGTTGTCCCAGCTTCCCGAAAGAGAGCTATTTCCCCGTGTGTAAGTCGTTTCATAATCATTCTGCCTTCTCATTGGTTGTAAACCCAAACACGTGACTGCCTCGTCATTGTCTGAATGTACAGCCCCCTAGGTCTTAAAGGCATATGTCTCCAAAGCTGGCTGTATCCCTGAACACACAGAGATCTATGAGATTAAAGGCGTGCGCCACCACTGCTACACTCTGTCTATGGCTCTAATAGCTCTGACCCCCCGGGCAACTTTATTTATTAACATACAATCAAAATCACATTTCAGTACAATTAGAATACCACCACACAGGGTCTTCTGGTTAAGATTACAGGTGTGCACCACCACACCCACCTTGCTTATTTATTTGTTTGCTTATTGTGTGCATACATATCCATGCAGCACCAGAGGCCAGAGACAACTTTGTGGATTCTGTTCTTTCCTCACCTTTATGTGGGTTTCTGGGACTAAACTCAGGAAAGCAAACCTTCTATTTTATTTCTTCAACCATGGCCTCATGTCCACACTGACATTTCTTGTTTTACATTTTCACCTCTGGATGTTAAAGCAACATGGATCTATGTTGATGTTTAGTCACGGGGGTTGTGCTGATGTGCGGGCGTGATAAGGCTATCTATCCCAGAAGGTGGGTCTCTGAGACAGCTACTCTGCTGTCCAGGGTGCTGACATCTGAGACGCAGGCAAACAGCCAATCAGGGGCAGGGAATGGGGCTCAGTTGGTAGAGGGCTTGCCTAGCGCGCATGAGTCCCTGAGTTCAGTCCCCAGCACCCTACAACCCAGGCATGGTGGCCCACACCTCTAATTCCAGCTCTCAGTAGAGTCAGGAGGATCAGGAGTTCAAGGCCGTAATGTTTATTGTACATCAAAGAGCCCCTAAGCAGGAGGCAGGCACCTTTCTCTGCCTGAGGCCTTCCCTTGGTACAAACTCCACACATTGCACTCTACACACACACCACACACACAGCACATTGCACACACACAGCACTACACACACACACACACACACCACACTGCACACAGACTACACTGCACACCCACCACACTGCACACCCAGCACACTGCACACACACACCACACTGCACACACACCACATTCTGCACACACACCACACTCTACACACACACACCACACTGCACACACACCACACTCTACACACACACACCACACTCTACACACACACACCACACTGCACACACACCACACTCTACACACACACACCACACTGCACACACACACCACACTCTACACACACACACCACACTGCACACACACACCACACTCTACACACACACACCACACTCTACACACACACACCACATTCTGCACACACAGCATACTCTACACACACACACCACACTCTACACACACACACCACACTCTACACACACACACCACACTGCACACATACACACCACACTGCACACACACCACATTCTGCACACACACCATGCATTCCCCACTCTTATTTTGGTTCCTGGGCTTTCTTTTCTTTTTCCTTCCTCCTCCCCCCCACCCTGCCCTTTTTTTTTTTTGTTTTTGAGACAGGGTCTCACTATATAGCTCTGGCTGTCCTAGAACTCACTCTGTAGCCCAGGCTGGCCTCGAATTCACAGCGATCCGCCTGCCTCTGCCTCCCGAGTGCTGGGATTAAAGGCGTGCGTCACTATGCCTGGCTTGCTGTGCTTTTTCATCCCACTCCCTCATGTACCACACCACAGCAGCAGCAAACCCCAGTTTCAAAACCTCCCACTCCAGGAAGCCCTCCCGATTTGTTCTCAGTGGTACTTCAGCAGCTATGTTTTTAGGAACAAAGAGCTGTGAAACTCCTGCTCAGGGCTTCTCACACTGGCCTGAGCTGGCTTGTCCCTGCTCCAAGGCCACGCTGCCCTCCCACTGCGCTCACCCCAGGTGCAGCTCAGGTTCACAGCCCCTCTCTCGGGAACTGAATTCCTTCAAGAAGGGTGGGGCAGACTTCTCCAGATCAGCCAGCCGCTGCCCCAGAGTAGAAATTCAGTCACTCAGCTATTTGAAAGAATAGTGACTCTCGAGGGTTGAAACAGGAGAATTGTGAATTTTAGGCAAGTGTGGGCTACACAGTGAGATCCTGTCTCAACCCTTCTTCATCTTAGAAGGGGAGAAAGTGATCTAGACTTTCAGGGCCAACTGCTAAATTAGAATTCAAAGAATAACTTTTAATATATATATTTAAATATTTTTGAGCCAGGCATGGTGGCACATGCCTTTAATCCCAGCATTTCAGAAACAGAGACAGGTAGATTGCTGAGTTTGAGGCCGGTCTGGTCTACACAGTGAGCCTCAGAAAAAGATTAAGTAGTTTTATTTATGTATATGTGTGCATGTCTACATATGTGTATGTGTACCTGATGCGTGCCTGGTGCCTGAAGTTAGATAGTCATATCCTGCTAAGATGTGGGTACTGGGAATTGAACTCTGGTCCTCTATAACTCTAATCCCCACCCCCTTTTCTTTTTGGAGACAGGGTGTCGCTATAGAGACCAAGCAGGCTGAGAACTTGAAACTCGCCTGCCTTTGCCTCTGAGTGTTATGATGGTTCAGGTTCAGTACAGATACACTGTTTCAATGTTTTAAAACATTGGAGGTCAGAGGACAGTTGTTTCCTCCCACGGTGGGGAGGCAGGATCTCTCTTGTTTCTGCGGTGTGCTCCAGCCTAGCTGGCTCACCTAGCTGGCTCATGAGCATCCCTGAGATTCTGCCGTCGCTCCCCCATCTCACGGTGCGAATCCTGGGACTACGGAGAACACTGCTCTAGCCAGCGTTTGCTCCGCCTTTGATGGAACTCAGGTCTGTAGGGCTTGTGCAGTGAGCGCTTTTACCTGCAGAGCCACCTTCCTGGCCCGACCCAATATCTTCAGTCCGTGATTGGCTGAGTCCCCTCATGGACCAGCCAGTGGGTGGGAAGGTCTATTGTGTTCTCTCTCCTTGATGTCACTGCCTCTGGAAGAGTGGGTCTGTGCCCCACCTCAGCACTCCAACATCCCCCAGGGCTGCTCCGGACAGCAGCTGGGCCACTGAGCCTATCATGCCTAACACCCAAAGGCATTGCCACCTGCAAACCCTCTGATACCAACACCGAGGCCCAGCCTGGAGGAAGGGTGGCCTCATTGGTTGGTGGGGGTGGGGATCCCTAGGCACAGGGCCAGCACCCAGGAACTTGGCAGGTGCTGTTACCACATGTGTGGTGGTTTGAAAGAAAATGGCCCCCATGGGCTCATAGAGATTGGCACTATTAGGAGGTGTGGCCTTGTTGGAGTGGGTGTGGCTTTGTTGGAGCAACTGTGACACCAGGGGACAGGCTTTGAGGTCTCAAGCACTCGAGCCAGGTATAACGAGTCATTCACTTCCTGCTGCCTACAGATCAAGATGAAGAACTCTCAGCTCCTTCTCCAGCACCATGCTTCCGGCCATGACAATAACGGACTAAACCTCTGAACTATAAGCCAGCCCCAATTAAATGTTCTCCTTTATAAGAGTTGCCATGGTCCTGGTGTCTCTTCATAGCAGTAGAAACCCTAAGACAACATGGAACTTCACTGATGAAGTAGAAATTTAAAGATAAAATTATCAAGAATTTGAAGATTCACAAACTACCTCAAGACCCAGCCATCTCACTCTTGGGCATATACCCAAGGAATGCTGATTCATACCATAAAGATACATGCTCAGCTATGTTCATAGCAGCACTATTTGTAATAGCCAGAACCTGGAAACAACCTAGATGCCCGTCAACGGAAGAATGGATGAAAAAATTGTGGTACATATACACAATGGGGTACTACTCAGCAGAGAAAAACAATGAAAGCATGAAATTTGCAGGCAAATGGATGGAACTAGAAAAAAATCATCCTGAGTGAGGTAACCCAAACCCAGAAAGACAGTCATGGTATGTATTCACTCATAAGTGGATTCTAGATATAAAATAAAGAGCAATCAGACCACACACACACACACAAAAAGAATTTGAAGATTCAGCCAAGCATGACAGTACATGATTGTCAGCCCAGAACTCTGGAAACAGAGGCAGGATGATTACTGCAAGTTCAAGGACATCCTGAGCTACATAGAAAGACCTTTTTCAAAAAGCAATCAAGAGCTGGGGTTCTAGCTCAGTTGATAGATGGCTTCTTCTTCTTCTTTTTTTTTTTTCCGAGACAGGGTTTCCCTTTGTAGCTTTGTGCCTTTCCTGGATCTCGATCTGTAGACCAGGCTGGCCTCAAACTCACAAAGATCTGCCTGGCTCTGCCTCCCAAGTGCTGGGATTAAAGGCGTGCGCCACCACCGCCCGGCGATAGATGGCTTTTTGATTAATGTTCAGGAAACCCTGGGTTCAACCATAGTACTGCATAAACTGAGAACCATGGAATATGCCTGTCATCTCTTAGGAGGAGGGAGCAGGAGGATCAGGAGATCAGGTTCAGCCTTGGCAATGTAAGACTCTGCTCAACCAACCAAATAAATAAATAAGCAAACAAACCACCCCCAGCACCCTCAGCACCACCAGCACCATCAGTACCATCAACAGTATCAGACCATCAGCAAAAATTCGAAGCTCCTGACTACAGGGCATCCACCAGAAGCATGCATCCCTGGGTCACCAAGTGGGCTGCACACTCCTCAAAATGTGTGGGAGCCACTTACTTAATCTTCCAGGCCCATTCTACAGGCAAGGAAGACTGAGAACTATGAGGCCTGCCCAAGATGGCTAGCCCTGAGTGGGTAGATTAGGGATTTGACCCAGCAGTCTGGCCAGAGCTGGAATTCCTATCCTGCCTTCAGATGAGGGTTCTTAGTAGGATATTTTCAGGACAGGCAGCAACTGGAGTGGACAACCAAGTGTTTACAGTTCCCGAGAGGAAACTAGCCTGAAGGCGCCTCACTGTGTGCCCCCTCACACCCCCCAACCCCCCTCCCACTCCCCCACCCCACCCTCCACCCCACCCCACCCCCCACCCCCGACGCGGCTGGTGCTTTCCCAAGGCAAAGTGTCTGCTGGTTTAGGAACCGTGTGAGGAACTGGTGTCCGCTGGGACAGGTGGAGCTGGTGTGGGGCTGTCCCGCTCCCCAGGTGTTTCCTAATTAGCTCAGGGAACACAAAGTCCCTCCTGGGACTTGAGTCCCTGGTCAGTCATGTTAAGGCAGGACTTAGTGAGCGGCTCTGAGTGTCAGCCAGACCTGGGGTAACCTTCCAGAACTTGAATTGTTTTCAGTGTCCACCTTTGTTAGCTTTTTAGTTTAGTTTACCTCACTGAAAGTAGACAGGCTCTTTGCAAATACAGACTCAAACAGTAACTGGTCCCCTCAGTCATCCCATCCCTGTCCGAGCAGTTGTCCCTGTGAAAGTAATGTCAGGGGCTGGGGACGGCGCTCAGGTGGCGGCAGGCCCTCCTGGGTCTGATCACCGATACTACACAAGTCGGATGCGGATGTGGTAGCTCAGGTTTGTAATCCCAGCACTCAAGAGGCGGAGACAGGAGTTCAAAGTCATCCTGCCTACTTAACAAGTTCAAGGACATCTTTGGCTGCTTATCAAGTTGTTATCAAGCCTCAGCTACATGAGACCCTGCCTCAAGACAGAAACAAAACACAATGTAGCACCAACATGTAGACACAGCGGAGTACGCGGTGTGCCTCTGTGTGTGTGTGTGTGTGTGTGTGTGTGTGTAGGTGTGGGTGTATATGTCTGTGCCTCTGTGTGTGTGTGTGTGTGTGTGTGTGTAGGTGTGGGTGTATATGTCTGTGCCTCTGTGTGTATGTATGTAAATGTGCCTGTGTGTGGGTGTGTGTATGAATGGCAGTCTTCCATGGATACTATTGTGTCCCTCAGACATCCCCATTACTGGCCTTGTGATTTAGTGGAACTTCCACCCTAACTTATTTATCTTTTCTGACAGGAAGCCTGTAAGCTACAGTCCCTCTTGTGTGGCAATCAAAACAGGTTAGATCTAAGATGGTTGCCAGGGTAACTACCAGATAACCTGTCACTTCATCCTAATTCACTTAATGACACACCCTCCAACGCCAAGAGAGTTGACATGTTTATTTTTGTTTGTTTGTTTGTTGTTTGTTTTCCCGAGACAGGGTTTCTCTGTGTAGCTTTGCACCTTTCCTGGATCTTGCTCTGTAGACTAGGCTGGCCTCGAACTCACAAAGATCTGCCTGGCTCTGCCTCCCGGGTGCTGGGATTGAAGGCATGCGCTACCACTGCCCAGTGATAGTTGACATGTTGAGGACCAGAAGAACCATAAAAGCAAACCGATACAGTGCTTGGACCCAGGGAAATCTTCACTTATTCCAGGAAAAGGCATGCCTGTTCTCTCTTTAAGAAGCAATGTCCCCACCCTTTCCTTCCTTGTGCATCTCTGACTCCACTCCCGTGTCCCCAGCAGGCTGAACAGCTGAGCTGTGTGCCTGCCTCCCTGCCTCGCCTGCTCTTGGCATAGTGAGCCCTCACTAATCGCTTGGATCTTGGTATACGACGTTGTTTGTGTCATTTTGAGAGTGAAAAAAGACCTGGTTTGGCCAAAATTTGATAACATTTCTGCTTGGGGAACATTTGACGTTTTGCCAATCTGCTCTTGCAGGCTGGGAAGAGCCACCAGCGTTGAGCTCTGCCTGCCTCTGACTTAGCCCTTCTACTCAGTGTGGGGAGTGCTTCAGGTGACTGTCCTAAGCAGCAGTTCAGGACAGGGTAGAGGACTGCAAACAAGAACGAGTATGTATAGCTGAGCCACCTAAGGTTCCGGGAGAGTGCCTCCCTTTGAGGAGCCGTTTGCCCATCTAGCTATGATCCCAATCCTTACTTCCTAGTCCTTAGGGGAGACCCAGGCTGATCTGAAACTCACTAGGTAGCCAAGGATACCCTGAATTCCTGGTCCTCCTGTCTCTACTTTCTGGGTACTGGGATCACAGCTATGCTCTGCCATACTCTATTTAGACTTAAGTTTTAGACGAGGATGCTGCTGCCCATCGTTTAGTCCAGACCCTTTTAAGGGCGTCTGGCTGGCAGAACTGAGATTTGTTTCTTGCAAGGCTATCATCTTTTTGTTTTGTTTTGAGACTTTGTTTGTTTTTGAGACAGAGTTTCTTTGTGTGGCCCTGGAACTAGCTCTGTAGTCTAGGCTGCCCTCGAACTAACAAAGATCCTCCTACCTCTACCTCCCAAGTGCTGAGATTAAAGGGGTGTGCCACCATGCCTGGCTTAAACTTCTTTTAAATTTTATGTGTATTAGTGCTTTGCCTGCATGCATAGCCATGTACCATGTGCACACAGTGTCCATGGAGGCCAGAAGAAGGCATCAGATCCCCTGGAACTAGAGTTACAGGTGGTTGTGAGTTACCATATGGGTACTGGGAATTAAATCCAGGTCCTTTGGAAGAGCAACCAGTGCTCTTATATGCTGAGCCATCTTTCCAGGCCCTCTATTTTTATATTTTTAATTATGTGTTTGCTTATGTGTCTGTGTGAGTGTGTGTGTGTGTGTGTGTGTGTGTGTGTGTGTGTGTGTGTGTGTATGCTCATATGAGTGCAGTTGCCTCTGGAATCCAGAAGAGGGCATTAGATCCCATGGACTGTAGGTGGTTCTTAGTTGCCTGATTTGAGTGCCAGGAACTGAATTTGGGTTCTCTTTAAGAACAGCAAGCACTTTTAACCACTGAGCCATCTCTCCAGACACAAGACTGCCATTTGTTTTTTTTTTTCTTGAGAACCAGAGACAGCTGTGACTGGATACTGAAATGTGATGTGAAAGATGCTGAGAAATTCCCAGGATGAGGACCCAGTTCCTGACCTCTTCCAGGTCCATTTGAGGACAGCTTGGGATTGTCTTTGGGAGGATAGAGGACAGGCCTAAAGTGACTTAATTTAGTTATAGGGAAAGCATCAGCTTATATTGAAGAGTCACTGACTCTCCTGTGCATTAAAACCCTAGTTGGCGGAGCTCGGCAAGGGATACACATACACTTAATCCTGGTATTTGGGAAAGCGGTGGCAGGCTCTGTGAATTCGAGGCTAGCCTACAAAGCTAGTTCCAGGCCAGTCAAGACTAAATAGTGAGTGCCTGTCTCAAGAAACAAAAGCAGAACCAACAGCAGACCAGCTCTTCCCATTTAGCTGTGAACTGCGTTTCTCTCGAAATTCCTGTCTGCCTCTCCATTGCTACCATCGCCAATTGCCCTCACTGGCATTTGACTTTTGTTTGTTTAGAGGGCAGTGAACTCCTGATCCTCCTGCCTCCACCCTCCAAGTGCCTAGGCAAGCCAGGTTTGCAGGTCTTGGGAGGAGTTCGGAGGCAAGAACCCTCTCCAAGTCTCTCTCTTTCTGGTCTGGAAGTGCTTGGCCTTCCCTTCTAGGCCTTTGCTTGGGTTTTTCACAGGCTTGGGTCTTCCTCTGGAAGACTCTGTAGGTATAAACGATGTGGTCGTTTGAATGTAACTGGCCCCATTATCTCAGGGAGTGGCACTAGGAGGAGGTGTGGCCTTGTTGATGTAGGTGTGGCCTTGTTGATGTAGGTGTGGCCTTGTTGATGTAGGTGTGGCCTTGTTGGAGGAAGTGTGCCCAATGTTACAGTCCATTTTCCTGCTGCCTTCTGATCAAGTTGTAGCCAGCACCACATCTGCCTGCATGCTGCCATGTCCCATTATGATGACAATGGCCTGAACCTCTGAACTGTAAGCATGCCACCCCAGGTAAATGTTTTCCTTTATAAGATTTACTGTGATCATGGTGTCTCTTCACAGCAATAGAAACCCTAACTAAGACAGATGACTTGCTCCTTTATAGGTAGTGTGGAGGTCAGGCCAAGCAAAATTCTACTCAAACTTGTTAAGACCAGAGCTTGGTGTAAATCCATGGCAGATTACTCACTTAGCAAGCTCCAGAACCTAGAGCCATCCAAGTGTGGCTCAGTGGGAGAGTGGTTGCTTGCCACCCACGAGGCTGTAGGATTTTTGTTTTGTTTTGTTTTCTTGTTTTTTTTCTGAGACAGGGTTTCTCTGTGCAGTTTTGGTGCCTTTCCTGGAGCTTGCTCTGTAGACCAGGCTGGCCTTGAACTCACAGAGATCTGCCTGGCTCTGCTTCCCAAGTGCTGAGATTAAAGGCGTGCGCCACCACCGCCCGACTGAGGCTGTAGATTTTATCCTAGCACTGCAAGAACACACTATATTTTTTATTATATAATTTTAATATACATTTGTACGATGTGTGCGTGTGAATGTATGACATGTATGTGTGGTCATCCTCAGAGCCCAGAAGAGGGGGTTGGAATCCCTGGAGCTAGAGTTACTACAAATGGCTGTGAATCGTCTGACATACACGCTGGGAACGGAAAGGCCCTCTGGAAGAGCAGGAAGTGATCTCTCCAGCCCTAAAGAAAAGATTTCAGAAGTCAAAAATGAAGGGACAGGGGCCAGCGAGATGACTCAGCAGGCAAAGGCGCTCGCCCTGCATGTCTGCTGACCCGAGTTTAATCCCAGACCTCACACACAAGTGGGAGGAGAGAACTGACCCTGCAGGCTTGTTCTGTGACCTCCATGCCTGTCCCGGCATATGCAACTCCTTCTCACCACCAGCCATGATGAATAAATGAAAAAAAAAATGTTAAAAAATGTTGGGCAGAAGACATGGCTCAGCGGTTAAGAGCACTGGCTGTTCTTCCAGAGGGCCTGGATTTAGTTTCCAGCACCCACATGGCAGCTCCCAACCATCTGTGCCTCCAGCTCCAAGGGATCTGACACCCTCTTTTGGCCTGAGGGCACCAGACTCTCTTGTAGTACACGTCCATACATGCAGGCACTCACAAATCTACTTTCAAAGTCCTTTAAAAAATGGAGAAGATAGAGGTAGAGCCATAAGCTAAGAAGGAGAGACCACATAACTAAAGCCCAAGGAAGCAGCATTCATTGTAAATCTTGTTTCAAAACAGAAAGACGGATGGTTTGCTGGGAGGGACTGGTTAGGAAAGAAGTCGATTTACCATGGATTTGCTTTCACTTTCTGCTGCCAAGAAGGCTCGTGTGAATCCTGGAATTCAAACAGTAAGTGTCTGCGGAAACCTTCGGATCATATGCAACAAAGCCCCATCTGTTTCACCCTCTTCGAATTAGCATTGGGCCTCGGTTCTCTCATAAATGATCTGACATTAGCTTCGCCCCCCCCCCCCCCGTGCACACACACACTTTTATCATCTGCAAATCACAACCGGAATTGTTTAGATTTGGATTCAACCTACCAAATAATTTTGAGCTATTTTCCATCCTTCTTACTAGTAAGCAGAGAAGAAATAAACAAAATTTAAAATGTACTAATGCAAATATATATGCACAAGAATGTTTACTGTAATTGCAGAAATGGGAAACAAATGTTTATTAATTGAAGATGGCTCAGGCCAGAATGCTAATAAGTCATTAATAATCACTAAGAGAAGTGAAATACAGATGTGTGTGTGTGAGAGAGAGACAGAGACAGAGACAGAGATCTGACATGCAAGGTTGCATATGGAGAAAAGCTAGCTACCAAGCCTGATGGCTCACATCTATATACCCAGCCCTGGGGAAGCTGAGATAAGAGAGTTGTTTTAAATTTGGGGCTAGCCTGGACTCATAGTGAGTAAGGTCAGCCCTGGCTGCAGAAAAATAATACCAGAGGAGTCAGAAATAGGTGGATCACCATGAGCTCCTGGCCAGTCTGCTCTACAGAGTTCTGGGCCAGCCAAGACTAGATAGTGAGATCCTGTCTCAAACCCAAACCTAACCCCAAACAAAAATAATAAACAACTGACAGCCAGGCTAGCAAGATGGCTCACTGGGTAAAGGCACTTGAGTTTAATTCCTGGGACCCACATGGTAGAAAGAGATAACTGAGTCCCCAAGTTCTCCTCTGACCTCCAAACATGTGCTGTGGCTTGTGTTCATCCCAAGCCCCCTACCTGGACTCCCAGATCAATAAATAAGCATAATAAAAAATTTAAAAACAGCCGGGCAGTGGTGGTGCACACCTTTTTAATCCCAGCACTCGGGAGGCAGAGGCAGGCGTATCTCTGTGAGTTCAAGACCAGCCTGGTCTCCAAAGCGAGTTCCAGGAAAGGCGCAAAGCTACACAGAGAAACCCTGTCTCGAAACCCCAACCCCCAAAATTAAAAATAAACACACACCAGAAAAAAGCAAGTGGGAAAAGCAGTAAACAATCTGATCTACAGAGAAGGAGGCAAGCAGGTTTGCTTTCTTCCTTCCTTCCTTCCTTTCCTTTCTTTTCTTCCTTCTCTCTTTCCTTTTCTTCTTCTTCTCCTTCTCCTTCTCCTCCTTCTTCTTCTTCGTTGTTATTTGAGACAGGGTATCTCTGTGTAACCCTGGCTGTTCTGGAACTCACTCTGTAGACCAGGCTGTCCTTGAACTCACAGAGATCCACCTGCTTCTGCCTCCAGAGTGCTGGGATTAAAGGTGTGCACCACCAAACAGCAATAGCAAGCATTTAAAAATTTTGTTTTTAATGTCTCTCTGTGCAAGGACAACTGTGATCACCTAGGCATGCAGAGGGCAGTGGGTGGAAAGTCACAAAATTTTCTCTAGCTCTATGGTCTGAGTTTACAAGAATATGTAGAGCCGTATATTATTTTGTTATTAAAAGTCCATTCTTCCTACAGTCAATGGTCAAGATGGCACCACAGAGCTGGGTGGTGGTGGCGCATGCCTTTAATTCCAGTACTCAGGAGGCAGAGACAGGCAGATCTCTGTGAGTTCGAGGCTAGCCTGGGCTACAGAGTGAGTTCCAGGAAGGGGGCTCCAAAGCTACACAGAGAAACCCTGTCTCAAAAAAACAAAACCAAAACCAAAAACAAACAAACAAAAAAAGATGAGATGCTCACCACTGAAAGACATAAAACCTGCACATTGACACAATCCAGAGTCACTGGGGACAAGGACCTCTCAAGTTGAAAAACTGCCTCCATCATAAAATTTGCCAATACGGGCTGGAGAGATGGCTCAGAGGTTAAGAGCACTGACTGCTTTTGCTGAGGACCTGGGTTTGGCCCACTCTGGGAGATTGCAACTACCTAAAATTCCTCTTCTGGCCTCTAATTCATATATGTAGTGCACATAAATACCCTGAGGCGCGCGCGCGCGCGCACACACACACACACACATACACGCACACACACAAAAAAAAAGTAGAAGATTTGCTTATAGGTAAGTCTGTAGTACGTTTTCTTGATTGTGATTGGTATGGGATGGCTGGGCGGTGGTGATACACGCCTTTAATTCTGGCACTTGGGAGGCAGCTGCAGGCAGATCTTTGAGTTTGAGGCCAGTCTGGTCTACAGAATCTAGGACAGCCAGGGCTATACAGATAAACTTTGTCTCAAAAAACTAACCAACGAAACAAAAAACAAAACAATGTTGTGGGAGGGCCCAGCTGGGAGGTGCCGACGCTGGGCTGGTGGGTCCTATAAGAAAAGCAGGCTGAGCAAGCCAGGAGGAGAAAGACAGTAAGCAGCGCTCTTCCTTGGCCTCTGCATCAGCTCCCACCTCCAGTTTCTGCCCTGACTTCCCTCAGTGATGGTTGTGACCTGAGAGCTTTAAGGTGAAACAAACCCTTTCCCCTCAAGCAGATTTTAGTCAGGGTTTATCACAGCAATAGAAACCCTGACTGAGATAAATCCTTGGAGGTAAATCTGGAAGTTGAATTTGGATCTTACTTATCCAGTAGAAGGTGGAATTCTTTTAAAGAACATTTTTATTATTATTATTTTTTTGAGACAGGGTTTCTCTATGAAACAGTTCTGGCTGTCCTGGAACTCACTCTGTAGACCAGGCTGGCCTCGAACTCACAGAGATCCACCTGCCTCTGCCTCCCAAGTGCTGGGATTAAAGGTGTGCGCCACCACCGCCAGCTTAAGGAACAATTTAAAAAGTTTAATTACATATACATTTATTTGTGTGTGATCATTAGACCAGAGGATAACTTTCAGAAACTGGTTCTCTCCTTCTTTCACGTGGGATCAGTCATGTGAGGCTTGGCAGCAGGTACCTTTACTGTCCACCGAACCATCTTGCCAGCCCTGAAGGCAAGGGTTTTGATTCTGAGAGTGTAAAGGGCCCTTCTCTGGTGGTTACCAAGGGCCTAGTTTCTTCCTAGTTCTGAGTTTTTCTTTCCTAGTTGAGAGCGGGGACAGTTTCTAGGAGAAGGTTACAGTCGATGGGAAACCTCGGGAATGCTGTTCACATCAAATCCCTTCAAGAACGAAAGGCTGTTCTCTGAAAAGCACTGGGAACAATCTTCCCCAGGAGAACCTTCCCAGCTGGCTTCACACCTCTGCTTCCGATAAAGACATTCACTTCCAGGTTAGTCAGGATGAAGACAGGCCAGAGTCTGAAGGCAGTCAGCCTCCCTGATAGGGTTTTGCTTTCTAAGAAAACAAAGTACACCCGAGAAGGAAACATCTAAACATGGGCTTCTCGCTATCGGTGAATAAAAATCATTTTACTCTCTTTTAAACATGAAAGCACAAGCCAGGTGTAGTGAGTTCCAGGACATCTAGGGCTACATTGCCTCATAAATAAATACATAAAGTCCAAACCAGAGGAAAACAATTCCTAAATTGCCAAACATGGATAATATACTAGCAAATGACACAGATGAAGGGTCATAAGCATTTTTTTTTTGAGATAGGGTTTCATGTAGCCCAAACTGATTTTGAATTTACTATGTAGCCAAGGCTGGCCTTGAACTCATGATCCTTCTGTCTTTACCTCCAGAATGCTAGGATTACAGAAGGGAGACAAACCTTAGATGGGAGGCAAACACTCTCACAAGTGATCTATACTTGCCCAGCCCTGATTTATTATTTTGAGATGTAGCCCTGGTTGGCTTTATACTCAGAACAATCCTCCTGCCTCTGCCTCCCTATGCAAAGATGAGAGCATATTTATTCATGCCGTGTATACTTTTCTCACAATGAAATGGATCATTGTTATTCTGAGATAGTAATAAAAGGCTATTACTTTCAGCCTTCTAGCAAAGGCTAGATAACAAATGCACACGTTTTGGTGACGGCTGCACCCACCCCCAAACCACCGGCATACAGGACAAAACCATCCTCTCCTGCCTCTAATTCAGCCACATTTGACATCAAACTGTGTTGAGTATATTTTGGACTGATTCATTTAGAAGAAGCTCATGTGGAGTTCTTAAGAATTAATTAAGTCCTTTGTCTTTGAATTCTAATTCTTCCACTTCTGGCGTGTTTTCCATGGCTGCTGAGGAAACTACCAATGTTTGGATAATCTGCACCTTGAGCGGCGGTGTGGGGACACTGGAACTCGGTGGAAGCCACTAGAAGAGTATTCCCTTGGCTTCTCTTACTCGGGCTCTGGACCCAAATTCCCAGAACCTTCTATTTCCCATCTCTCCTCCCTTTCTCCTTTCTCCCTCTTTCCACTCCATCTGTTTTTTGATTCAGACTTTCCTGTCTCAGTCCATAGAGTCCACGAAAGAGTTCCCTCCCTCTCTCATGCCAGGTCCCTTTGGGCATCACCGACTGCTTGTACCACGTGCCCTGAAGGCTCTCCTTTCACCAGACACCTGGTGGCTGCCGTAGCTCCAGGACTTGCCATGCCTATAGAGATCGCTCCAACAACTATCTACAGAAAGGCTTAGGACTCAGTTGGAGAGCCAAAGCCACCTTAGTGTCGCTGTGGTTTGGTGCCATCGCTCAGTGGTCCAATTGGTCTAGAAGCACGGGCACATACCTGCTAGTCACATCTTAAGAAAGAGCCAAGGGCTAGAGAGATGCTCAGTGGTTAAGAGCGTGCACTGCTTTTGCAGGAGACTTAGGTGTGGTGCCCAGCACCTACAGACAGCTTACATTGCTGCTAATTCCAGCTCTGGGGGATCTGGTACCTTCTTCTGGCCTTGAATATATCCCCCCCCACACACACACCTTAAACATAAAAATAAATCTTAAAAAGGAAGAAGATAAAATCCACTGGCAAAGTGGTGTGAGCACTGAGCATCTGCTAGAGCCTCGCCCTGATGGCGTGTGACTGGAGTAACTCTGTAGTAAAAAGCCTCAGCTTTGCCCGTTTATCTTGTTGCTGCTGTTTGAGACAGGGTCTCGGGAAACCTTGGCTGGCTTCAAACTCCCGAACCTCCAGTGCCTACTTCCTGAGTGCTGGGTCACAGTGGTGTGCCATGCCTATGTGTTGCCTCACTGTGAGTGGCATTAGATAGTTTGGGGTTCTGGCTCTCATCCACCCAGGGCCCCCATTCAGCTCGAACCAAATGGTTGAAGAAGTGTCGTGTTGTGTAGATGCCAGCTTCCATCCCAACCCTCACCTGAAGGCTTATTTTCACTTTGGCCCCTCTGGGTTTCCTGGCAAGCGGAGATGAGTAGGTTCACTTCCTTCCCTTTTCTTTCTGTGGCACTAGGCGTCAAACCCAGGCCCTTGCGCATGCTAGGGCGAGTGCGGGTCCACTGACCTCCATGCTCAGGCTAAGTAGCTTCCTTTCTGAAGATCTTCCCAGCCACACCTGGCGAGTGCTCGAAAGATGGCTAGAGTGGTTTTGAAGAGGACACTTTCAGGTCATCGCTTTCATCCCAGAAATATGTGCTCGGCTGCAGGGGTGGAGTCTGTTACATTTCCGGGGACAGAGAATCAAACTTGCTATTAAGTCTATCTTTGTGTTTCTGGGATACTCGGCTGCAGGTGACTGTGGAAATGAATATATAAAAAAGGGAAGCTCTCCACCCATCCAGCGTGTTTGGCCAAAGCTTTGTCAGCTACAGTAACATACACGGGATGTGTGATAGCACAATGGTTGTCCACTCGGGCCTTTTTTTTTTTTTTTCCAGCACTGGGATGTGGAAGACACATGGGAGGGGCTGAGAAAGAAGCTGAGCTAGGAGAGAGCCCTTGCCTAGCATGCATGAGCCCTGGGTCCCCAGCACAAACCAGGAGTTGTGGTTGTCCCTGTAATCCCATCACTTAGGAGTGGAGGCAGGAGGCTATCTTCAGCTTTTTAGCAATGTAAGGGCCAGATTGGGCTACAAAACAAAAATAAACACCAAAACATGCAAAAGGAAAAGGTTGCTGGGAGTGGTGTTGCGTGCCTTTTATCCCCGCACTTGGAAGACAGAAGCAGGCAGATCTCTGTAAGTTCAAGGCCAGCCTGGTCTACATAATGAGTTCCAGGACAGCTAGAGCTACATAGTGAGACCCTGTCTTAAACAAACAAAACAAACAAATACACACACACACACATGAAAGAAAGAAAGGAAGGAAAAGAAGAAAGAAAATAAGAGGCGGAGGAGGGAGAGGAGGAGGGAGCATGAGACCCAGCTCCTGGGATCTAACTTGACATCTTCACTCTGTGTGTTCGGTAGTTACTGATGCTGTCAGACAGACTTCCTTGGAATTACTGGCAAACTTTTTCCTTGGCCCAGCTTTAGTCCTGCACCTCAGTCCTCATTCAGCTTTGACCTTGGCTTGTGAGACCTTCCAAATCTGGGCACAAACAATTTCACCTACTCTTCACATGGAGAGACTGGAAAAAGCACTTTCTTGGTTCCTAAGCCTCAAGGCCATGTCTACAGCAGGACTCAGCCTCTCCAGTTCCCCGGGAAAGGCCCAGGTGCCAGGGGGATCTGCTGTCTGAGATCTGCCTTGACTTTCCAGGAAACCACCCATGCACGTCTGCAAAGCCATTGGTAATTTCTCATCCCCAAGTCCCCCAAACTCTGCTCCTCCTGCAGCACCGTCCCTTTGGAAACGCCAAGTCTCTCTCCACAGCTCCGTGTGGAGCGCAGCTTATACTTAAACCTGCCTCCCTGGTGTCAGGAGCCTGTAGAATCAATCCGCCTTGCCTCCTGCAGGGCCGAGCTCCCCGTCTCCTTGACATTAACACACGTACTTCTTAATTCAGTCTGGCTAGGCAGGCTCAGCGGTGGAAGCTCACACTCAGAACCCTGGCACTCGGGAGGCAGAAGTAGGAGGATTGGGACTTCAAGGGCATCCTTGGCTACATAGCCAGTTTGGGGCTACATGGGATCCTGTCTCAAGAAAACGAAGGCAAGGCTAGAGACAGAATTTTGTGTCTGGCCGGGCGGTGGTGGTGCACGCCTTTGACCCCTGCACTTGGAAGGCAGAGGCAGGCAGATATCAGTGAGGCCAGCCTGGGCTACAGAGTGAGTTCCAGGACAGCCGAGATTATTATTACACAGAGAAACCTTGTCTCAAAAAAAAAAAAAAAAAAAAAAAAAAGACAACAAAACCCTCATAGTTTCAGTGAGTGGGAAGCCCAGGGTACACTTGGCTGGGCCTTGCAGTTCAATGGCTCCCAGCATGCAGAGTGGGCAGCTGCGGTACCTGAAGGGGTACCTGATAGGGGTTGGAGGATCTGCTTCTGCCGAGACCCACTTGCCTGGCTGTGGGCAGGAAGAGTCTGCTTTTGCCGCAGGGCCCTCATCACAGGGCCAGACTGGAGACACAAAGATGGAGGAGCCACACTTTCCAGGGCCACTGCTGTGGGCCTCCCATAGTTACTTCAGCAGGGAGGGGACCATACGGGGGCATGGTGTCAAAGGAAGGTGTCACTGGGGCCCATCTGGAAGGCTGGCTGCCAGCGCCTCTGGTGGTCATCTGTGAGGTGACCTTGGACGGGAAGCTCCCAGGGTTGGGAAGCGTGGGTCAGACTGGGCGTAATCTCTGTCTGAACTTGACGGGGCTACGGCTGGGTGAGAGAAAGGGTTAACTCGCGCACAGGGGCACGTCTCATAGGATAGCTCATCTGCCAGGCTCTGGCCCAAGTCCTAGAATGGGGCAGCTTTCTTTCTTTGGGGGAGGGGCTGTATTTACAGCAGCTGTCTGGGGTTCCCACCATTTCTCCTCTCACTTCAGAGGAGGTCGAGGCGCTGGGAGGAACATGAACAGGTGGCTCCTGCAGAGGCTGGCTGGGACCAGCCCTGACACAAAGGCCCTGAGGACTTGGAGAGGAAGATGTGAGTGGGGAAGCTGGAAGCTGGCAGGCGGCCGGCGGCCCTTGGAAGGAGCCGGGTCTAGCTCTGCTCCTTTGAGGAGTTCTGCACCTGATTAGCAATTCTGCTCAAGATGGATGAAGCTGCTGGAGCCTCTCTCCATTTAGGAGTGCCAGCTCTCTCCTTCTCTTAGTACCCCCTCCAGTTCCATCCCCCCCTGCTTGCTCTTGGGGCAATTGTGAGTCCAGGGTATACTGGGTTTTCCCTGGAAGGTCAGAAGAGGTCGATTGCTTCAAGATCAGAAATGAAGAGGGACAAGGGCTGTGATTATGAGAGCAACTTGATTTCAGCAGCTGAGCTGGGGAGCAGGGGAGGCAGCTCGGTTGCTACAGTGCTTGCCTAGCATGTACAGGGTCCTGAGTTCAATCCCCAGCATTCCATAAGCCAGACTTAGTGTAACACAGCTATCAGAAGATCAAAGTCATCCTCAGCTGCAGTTTGAGGACAGGTTGGGGTACATGAAACTCTGTCTCAAAAAACAAACAAACAAAAATAAATACAATAACAAACGAATAAGCCAACAGAAGCCCCCTGGGCCCTTGACTGGAGGATCTCTCGTCCACTTCAGTAAATTTCATTCTAACAAAGTTTCCCTTTCAGGAGACAATCTTGCTTCTGTTTAACCATCACCAGGAGGAGAAGGAAGGTAATCAGTTCAGCAACCAACCAGAGGTTGCCACAGGATTTCTGTTGTTAAAACACGAACACCAAGCTGGGCGGTGGTGGCGCACACCTTTAATCCCAGCACTCGGGGAGGCATAGGCAGGCGGATCTCTGTGAGTTCGAGGCCAGCCTGGGCTACCAAGTGAGTTCCAGGAAAGGCGCAAAGCTAAACAGAGAAACCCTGTCTCGAAAAACTAAAAACAAAAAACAAAAAAACCCCACGAACACCAAAGCCCCTCTAGCTATCGTCCCCTGAAGGGGTCATTCTTCTTTCTTTCTCTTTTGTTTTTGTTTTTGTTTTCCAAGACAGGGTTTCTCTGTGTAGCCCAAGCTGTCCTGGAACTCACAGAGATCCACCTGCCTCTGTCTCCCAAGTACTGGGATTAAAGGCGTGCACCACCATCGCCTGGGGCAGCCGATTCCTCTCTCTTAAGTCCTCTGCCCTTTTCCTTACATGATCTTTTCCAATGACAGCAAATTCTTGAGTCAGTTCTAATTAGAACTGTGTCACTAATTATGGACGTTAAGTTTCTTTTCTATTTTTTTCCCATCTGGTAAGAGCAAGGCTTTAAATTTTTTATCTGTTATTACCTTTCAAAGATTTATTTTTATGTGCATGAGTGTTTTGCCTTCAGGTGTGCAGGTGCATTTCTGTTTGTACCTGGTGCCCACTGAAGCCAGAGGAGGAGGCCAGATCCCCTAGAATGGCATTAAAGACAGTTGTGGGCTGATACGTAGGTGCTAGGAACTGAGTCGAGGTCTTTCGCAAGAGCGGCAAGTGCTCTTAATGACTAAGCCACCTCTCCGGCCACCTATTTACTTACTGTTATGGTGTATGCATGTGTGTGTGCATGCATGGTTGGGGGGGGGGGAATGGGGGCCCCAGCATGCACGTGGAGGTCAGAGACAGCTTTGTGGAGTTAAGTTCTCGCTTCCAACCTGAGGTGGGTTCCAGGAACTGAACTTAGGCTGATGAGTTTTCATGGCTTTGCCCACTGAGCCATTGGCACGGTGCCAGAACAGACTTTTAAAATCATTGATTAGTTATCTGAAAAAAAAAAAAAAAAAAAAAACAACTGCTTTCTTGTTTGGCAGCTGTCAAAATGAGCTTTCAGTCAAACTGGCTCCTTCTGGTCCTGGAGGCACACCGGGAGATGGGGAGCCCTGTTCCCCGGTCCCTCCGATCCTACCCTCCGATCCTACCCGGCCACTTCCACCCACGCTCCTCCTGGCTCGGCCTGCGCTTCCTGTCCCCCAAGCCCCCGTTTTCCTCTGCCTGCTTCCAAGTTGTTCTTTATTCAGCTGAGAGCCAAGGATCTCCCTCAGAGAACACAGATCACGGTGGGCTCCTCTGAGTCAGCTGCCAAGGCCTCCGCGGCAGGCCAGGCAGCAGCACAATGGGCCTTTATGTCTCTCTCTGGCACTCCCTCCTGGCCCCAGCTGCCCCGTGCTCTGGTTTTCCTTTGTCTTTTCTTCAGGATTTTTTTTTCCAGTTGACTTAGTTATTACAGTACAGGGAGACAAGGAGGGAGGACTCTGGAGGTAGGAGCAAAGGGCTGCTTGCCTGGCCCTGGTGTGACATCACCAGGGGTCAGGGGTCACAAAGGCCAGAGACCTTGCTTTCTGAGACTCACTTGCTCTCCTGGTCAGGCACAGAGATAGGGCCTGTCTCTTGATACTTTTTTCTTCTTCTCCTCTCCTTCCTCCCTTCCCTCTGTTAGTTATTTGGCAGTGCTCTTACCCTGTGAGGAAACGTCACGAAACACGACAGAATCCACTAACAAGAGTTTTATTAAGATAAGAGAGAGAGAGACAGGTGTGTTCAGTCCTGTTGGAAAGACTGTGTGCATAAAGAGGGAGGCCCGGAATATGAGGCCGGCTTATAAAGGCTGGGTCGTGCATTCGTACACAGGCTCGTGTGGCTACTACACGCATGCACGTAGATCACTTTATGCAACCATGCAAAGCCACAGGGTCCTGCTCACGCAAGATGTTTTGACCCGGAAATGGCTATTTTGACCCAGAACTGGCTAGGTGGAAGTGTCTAGGTTCACCAGGCTTGCACAACCATGCCCAACCATGGGGGCGTGTTGTGAATCTATCACCCTCCCTCCCCGCCCCTCTTCCTCTTTTAACAGGCTTTGCTATGTAGCACAGGCTGGCCTCCAAGAAACGATCCTCCCGTCTCAGCCTCCTGAGGATTGAGATTACAGGTTTGAGCCACCCAACCCCACTTCCTACCAGCCCAGGAAATTTCTAAGATTCCAGGAAGTGCAGAGTGGAGGAGGCCACAGCTCAACCCTGGCTCCCCTTCCACGTGGCGAGGGTGGCGGAGAGCTGCTGCTGTGAACGCCTGCTCTGCAGTATGAAACACACACACCTTTACACTTGTGTACCTGGACTTCACTTCTGAGTTCTCATATCTCCTGGAGAAGATGTAGAAGTCAGCAGGAAAACCGAGGGCCACCAGACCAAGGGAGACAGATTTGCTACCACCTTGTTTGCCCTCAATGGCGGGAGGTGGGGTGGGGGGGTGTGGGGTGGGGGCTGTTTGTAGGGTGTATGACAGAGGATGGGCGCAGGGTGGTGGCCGTGTGGGGACAGGTGCACGTGGCTTGCATCCACTGCAGTTGATAACTTGCAGAGGAGGGCCGCGGGGAAGTTCATGTTCAAGTCGAAGGGATCCTGATCGCGAACATTCATCTGGAACACGGATGTAACGAAAAACCACGGCTCCCTCTTCCCATGGATTCTAAGCCAGGCCTGGGAGCTACCATTGCTGGGTCCCTGGACTGCCTGCCGTAGGTGGGGCTGGTGTTGACAAGCACCCGTGTGCTGGTGTGAAGTAGATTATTTAAAGCAGGACGTCAAGGTTTATATCTGTAATATCAGCGAGGTGATATCAGCCTTAGAATGTAAGGATCTCCTCAGGTTCAAGGTCAGCCTGGGCTACATACCAAGGCCCTGTCACAAACAAACAAGCAAACAAACAGGCAGGGGGATCAGGAGTTCAAAGTCATCGTCATTTACACGGTGAATCTGAGACAAGTCTGGTCTTAAAAAAAAAAAAAAAAAAGCCATGTAGGCTGGTATATATCTTTGGTCCCAGCTTTTAGGAGGTAGAGGAAGATGGATCTCTGTAAGTTTGATGCCAACCTGTTCTACACAGAGAGTTCTAGGCCAGCTGGGGCTACATGGAGAGACCCTGTAAAGTGAAAAGAAAAAAACAAGAAAGAAAGAAAGAAAGAAAGAAAGAAAGAAAGAAAGAAAGAAAGAAAGAAAGAAAGAAAGAAAGAAAGAAAGAAAGAGCTCATCATGGTAATCTCAGGAGCCTGAGTCAGGAGCATCACTGGGCTGGAGGCCAACCTTGACTACAGTGAATTCCAGGACAGCATGGGGTGTAGACTGAGGCCTAAAAAAATAAATGTATATACATTTAAAATTTTACTTATTTATGTAGTTGCACATGGTGTGTGTGTGTGTGTGTGTGTGTGTGTGTGTGTGTGTGTGTGTGTGTGTGTGTATGCATGTGCCACAGAACCCATGAGGAGGTTGGAGGGTAACTTGTAGGAGTCTATTTTCTCTTTTCAACATGTGGATCCCAGGGGATTAACTTAGGTTCTTAGACTTGACGGCAAGTTCCATCTTTTTTTTTTTTTTTTTTTTTTTTGGTTTTTCGAGACAGGGTTTCTCTGTGTAGCTTTGCGCCTTTCCTGGAACTCACTTGGTAGCCCAGGCTGGCCTCGAACTCACAGAGATCCACCTGGCTCTGCCTCCCGAGTGCTGGGATTAAAGGCGTGCGCCACCACCGCCCGGCTGGCAAGTTCCATCTTGAAGGCCCTGTATATATTTAAATATACCTATCTTCTTAGCTGAATGGAGGCTTCTCGACATAACCTTAATCCCACCCGCCCCCCAAACATGTGTGTGCTCTGCTTCCTCCCTGGAGTCACCTTGAACTTGGCACTGCCTTGCAGCCAGAGGCAGCCCCCCCATCCCTGTGCTCCCTGTGTCTGTTGTCACATCTTAAAGCATGACCACAGCGACCACACTGCATGGCGGACATGCTCGGGTGGAGTGCTGTTCCGCCGCCCTTGAAGGTCTGATTCAAAGGCTGAGAGTGAGCAGTGGTGAATCGCTGCTGAACCTGCTCCTGGGCTGACTTCATAATCCAACTCGTTAACTGTCGTCACAGGCCATCCTGCCAGGAAAGTTTCTAACATCGAAGTCGCACGAAACTTTCCCCGTTCCCACAGTGCCACACACACCCTTCCTTTCAAAAAGCAGAAAATTCACTTAAAAATAATTCAGAAAAGATTGATGAGATTTTGGAATTGTACTGAAAAAAATATGACCTCATTAGTAAGTCATGAGTCGGGGCAAGGCTGTTAGACGTACACGATTCTGTGTAATTAGAAGAAGTCAGGGCAGGGAGAGCTAATAATGGCATGGATTGAAAAATTAAAATACTTTCCCTTTATACTTTCTGGGCTGCACTGACACTCTCCTTTTTGCAAAAATCCAGAAGCAGATCTCCTTCAGGAAAGCCTTATCGGCAGATGGAGTGGGGTGCACAGACCAGACACCCCGAGTTGGCCTTGCATGGTTGAGTGTGAAGCACACAGGGGCTGTGCAAAGTGGGCCATTTCTGAAGGCTTTTACCACCTTGCAGACAGTGCACAGAAGGAAGAATCTGCACAGTTATTTTAATCCATTCATATCATCATCATCATCATCATCATCATCATCATCATCATCACCATCATCACTGTTATTTGAGATAGCACACAGTAGCCCAGGCTGGCCTCAAAACAGCGGCAATCCTGAACAAATGAACATAGCAACATCTGGGGCTGAGGGCATGGCTCATTGGGCAGATGACTGACCTGAGCTTGATCCTCTGAACCCAATGTGAAGTAGACAGATGCACTAGCTCACACCTACACTCCCAGAAGTCCTCCTGTAAGGTGGGAGCTGGAGACAGGACTCACCTGGGAGCTTGTGGACCAGGTAGTCTGCAGTGTACTGTACAGCAGAAACAAGAAAGACTCCACTTCCAAACAGAAGAGGAGCTGGAGAGATGGCCCGCCCGCCAAGAGCACTTGTTCTTTTGGAGGACCTGGGTTCAATCACCAGCTCCCACATGGTGGCTCACAACCACCTGTAATTCCCAGGACTCACTTGGTGCATATTCATACACACATAATAAATCTTTTGTTTTGTTTTTAGAGACAGGTTTTCTCTTTGCAGCCCTGTCTGTCCTGGAACTCACTCTATAAATCAGGCTGGCCTCGAACTCAGAGATCTACCTGTCTCTACCTCTTGAGTGCTGGGATTAAAGAAGTCATGCGCCACCACACCTGGCCCTTTTTCTTTTCTTTTCCTTTCTTTTCTCCCTATTCTTTCTTTATTGGTACATAAAATAATTCTAAAATATTTTAAAAGAAATCTTCTCTCTCTCTCTCTCTCTCTCTCTCTCTCTCTCTCTCTCTCTCTCTCTCTCTTTCTCTCTCTCTCTCTCTCTGTTGTTTCTTTGAGACAGCATCCTACTATGCAGGGTAGGCTGTCCTCAAATTTACAGTCCTGCCTTAACCTGAGTGCTGGCATCACTAGCTTGTCATCATGCCTTGCTTAATCTTTTTCAAAGAATTGAACTTTTAGCTTTACTTCACATTCTCTATTTTGTTTTGTTTTCTATTTTATTAACTCTTATTATTTACTTCTATTCCACTCTGCATTTTCTGACACTCTTGTAACTTTTGAAATAGATGCTTCAGTCATTAACTTTTAGTCTTTCTTCTTTAAGAGAGTACTTAAAGGGTATTTCCCCCCTCAAATCCTTTAGTTGCATTTCATTAGTTTTATATGTGATTAAAAAGAGCCTTCTCATTCCATTCTGGGGGTCCTGTGAGAACACAGCTACACACACACACACACACACACACACACACACACACACACACATACACATTCATGTGATCTCTCGTTAATTGTAATTGAACATGGATGGAGCACAGTAACTCTTTGCTTCTTGAGTAAACAAAGGAAATGTGCTAAGTTTTAGCAAAAGAGAGAGGGGACGTGGAAAATGTGTCCTTAGTGTACCATGGCGAGAGCAGCAGGCATGCCACCAAGGGAAAAGCCATGTGTAGTTTAGCTTTCCTTTTTTTCTTTCTTCTTTCCTCCCTCCTTCCTACCCTCCCCATCTTCTTCTCCCCTCTCCTCTCTTTGAGATAGGATCTCACGTGGCTCAGGCTATATTCAAGGATGGTCTTGAACTTCAAGTCTTCCTGCCTACACATTTCCAGGGCTGGGATTGCTAGCGGGCACCATCACACCTGGTTTACTGTGCCACTGGGGATAGAACCCAGGCCATCATACACGCTGTGCAAGTACTCTACCCACTGAGCCACACGTCCAGTCTACATTCCTTTCTTTGGAATTGATGTCTTTCTTTGGTTGACAGCTTGCATTGCTGATGCCTGGCAGTGGCCTATCTGTTTGCCATTCCTGTCCTGGCTAGTTTATTGTCAGCTTGACACAAGTTACAGCTATTTGGGAAGAGGGACTCTCGATTGAGAAAATGCCTCTGTAAGATCTGCCTGTAGGCAGGTCTATAGTGCATTTTCCTAATTACTGATCGATGTGAGAGAGCCCATCCCACTGTGGTTGGCACCATCTCTGGGGAGGTAGAGGTCCTGTGCTGTATAAGAAAGCAAGGTGAGCAAGCCAGTAAATAGTACATCTCTTTGGCCTCTGTATCAGTTCCTGCTCGTAGGTTCCTGCCTTGAGTTCCTGTCCTGACTTCCCTGGATGATGGACTACAACTTGTGAAATGAAATAAACCCTTTCCTCCCTGAGTTGTGTTTGGTCATGGTGTTTCCCGCAGCAACAGAAACTCTACCTGAGACCGCTGCTAACCACAACCCTGGCTGTCCTTTGCTCACAGGCCCCTGTGTGTTGCCTGGGTTTGGCTGTTCTCGCTCATTCTTTGTTGTTCCTTGTGTGTCCTTGACTGTGTCTGTGATCCACAGCTGTGCCAGTGATGGTCAGGAAGGTGTCAAGTGACCCACTTCCGATCGCCGAAACTCAGTGCCATTTCAGTGCTGAACACAGTCATCTGTGGAGAGCCCTAGAAATCAAGACACAGTGTAACATGACCTTCTTTATCCTCCTCATTCTCTTCCTGCTTTTTAAAATCTTATATTTTTAGGACAGGTTCTCACTATGTAGCCCTGGTTGACCCAGAAATCAGTATGTAGACCAGGATAGCTTCCAATTCAACATTCTCCTGCTTCCGCTTCCCCAGAGTACGTTCCCAGGACCCACGTTGTGGCTCACAATCCTCTGTAACTCCACTTCCAGGGGATCTGACTCCTTCCTTCTTGCCTCCTAGGACACCAGGCATGCACATGGTGCACAGACATGCAGGCAGAACACTCATACATGTGAAGTAAAATTCAAAAATTTCAAGTCATTTCTTCAAACTAAACTTTGTTAGGTTCCGATCTTATTCTATATTTATCTTCTAATGACACGGTTAGCGTTCCCTTGGCTGGGCGGTACTCTTAAGTGAAGTGTATCTCAGAATAACCTGTCAAATCCAGACCTACTTGTTCCACTTTGTGGAAGGGTTCACTCAAGTCGCTGATAAATAGCATTAGGGTAAATCTGGAAGCTATGCAAACTCATGAACTTTAATAATAGCTCATCGATTGGCCCAAATTATCGGAAAATATTGACAGAGGGCGGTCCAACCTGCACCTCTGCAAAACTTCAAAGTCAGGGTGGCATGTGGTTCTTGGGGTGCACTTGGAGGTCTTTTTGATGGAGCTTTCTGCCCCTCAGCAGGTGAGGCAAACTTGGACCCTTTACTCACTTCAGAGGGTCTGCACCTTGCTTGCCTTCAGAGCTGGGAACCACAATGGGATGCAGTGTAAGCACAGCCCTTCTGGTGCTGAAGGGGTCTTCCTGTGTAGAGGTGGGAGTCTTCATCCCTTCTTTCCTCCATTTTGAAACAGGGTGGAAAGAAAGATACGCACTCGGGTCAAACACCCCGTAATCTCTCAGTCAGATGCTGCATCAAGCTTTTTGCATTCCTTCTTGTATCTGTGATCTGCCTGACGTTTCTTCGTGATACAAAGGCAGTCAGACAGGTGTCTCATTAGCACAGTGGGTACTGCATCAAGCCATTCCCAATGATTTTGCAGCTAAAAGATGGCGGTTGGGAAATTCACATTTTTATCCTCTCCGGCTTTAAGCTTGTTCTCCTCTTTTTCCCCTCCACTTCTTCTCTTGTCTGTGTGGTGTGTGCATGTGACCAGAAATTGGCATCAGGTGTCCTTTCCATCACTCTCCACTCTATTTTTTGAGGCAGGGTCTCTCTCGCCCTGATCCCAGAGCTCACAAATCCCGCTTAGTCTAACTAGCCACCTTGCCTGGGGATCCCATCTTTGCCCCCTGAGGGCTGCTGGGATTAAAGGTAGCTGCCATGCCTGCCCAGCTTTTACGTGGGTTCTGGGGATCCAAACTTTAGTCTTTCCATTTGCACGGCAAGTGATTTACTCACTGAGCCCAGATTTTAGCAGGCAGCGTATGCCCGTGATCCTAGCAGGGCCCTCTCAGAGGCCAGGGCATCAAGAGGTCAAGGCAAGACTCAGCTGCATAGTGAGTCGGACATCAGCCTGGGTTACAAGAGACTTGCCTTCAAATAAATAAATGAATTCACCCACCCCCAAAATTCCTACTTTTAGACTGTGCTATTGTCTAAACTAGACGACTTGGTCAAAATATAATCTGAATTATTTATCTCTTAGGGCTGACTGTGGCAGAAAACTGCCTGTAACTCCTGTACTCAGGAGGCAGAGGCAGGAGGATTGTTTGAAAGTTTGAGGCCTGGTTGGTCTCCATACCATGAGACTGCGCCGCTAAACAAACAAACAAAATATTCTTACAGAACTTGATAGTTGAAAGCAATAGGTGGAGACAGTCTTTCTGGACACCGGGGGAGGTGGGGGTGCAGGGGTGCCAGTCTGCTGCTCCTAAATCATGTCATATGACCTCTCATTTGTTCTAAGGTGGTGATAAGGGTGGGGCAACCCAGGCCTTTTGCAGACCACAGCACACTTGAGCAATCACACCAGCAAGCCCTTTCCGGGCTTACCAGGAAAAAGCTGGAATTTTGTCAGGGACCTTTGGTCTCCACAGCAAGACAAACTGCCACCTCCCCGGGGGTCAGTCAGTTGCAGAAGGGAGAAGAGAAGTGTTGGGAGCTTCCTCAGGGGCACCCACCCCTCCCTGAAGGCTTCCAGGAAACAGAGGAAAATCCCTGGGTAATCGAATTGTTAAAGTGGTTATACACAAGTTAAAAATTCCTCAGACATTTGACCTTTTCTGTTTGCTGAGATAACGACACGAAACTTCTGTTTGTGATGGAATTGTTACTATTTGTGTAATTTAAAATTTTTATGTCGTTCGTTTTGGGTGGGGGCATGCTCATGTCAGGGCATGTGTGTGGAGGGCAGAGGACCACTTGTGGGAGTTGGGTCTCCCCTTCCACTATGTGGGCCCAGGGGCCTGGACTCGGGCCACCAGGTTTGACAGCATGGGCCTTTAATAGCTGAGCCATCTCTCTAGTCCTCCTTTGCTTGCATTCCAGGTAGGACTGGAAGTCATTACAGATTCCAGACTGCCCCCAAGTTGCGGCAATCCTGCCTCGGCCTGCAGAGTGTTGGAATTACAGCCGCGCCCATTTTAACAGTACTGCCTTCGAGGTTAATGCTGGTTCTGGGCATGAGGCTCTTCTGGAGGAGGCTGCTTTGTCAGCGGCATGGCAGCAAGGGCAGCTGTCGTGTTTCCATTTCCAAGAGCTGGACTCAGATGCAAGGGTTTCTTTTGGTGTTTGCTCCAGGCAGGGTCTCACTGTATAGCCCAGGCTGACCCGGAGCCTGAGTTGACCCTCCCGTCACTGCCTCACTAATGCTGGGATGGTAGGAACGCGCTACCACACTCAACCTCAGCGCCACCACTGGCATATTGTCGCTCTGTCCACACACACTCTGCTGCCATGCTGGCAGCACTTGGGAGGTGGGAGCAGCAGGATCAGCATCCACAGTCGTCCTCAGCTAAATTCTCAGCCAGCCTGGGCTCCTGTGAGAGTCAAAGTGAACACTTGCCCAAGGAGAGGATAACTTCCTGGAATCCTGGGAGCTGTAGTTCTTAGGAAGTAACAAGCCCTGGGGGTTCCACTCCCCTAAACAAGTTGGTTTGAGCCAACTACACTGGGTGCGCTTGAGGTACATAGGCATGAAATCTGCCAGGTGGCATGCTTGCCTCTGACTGGACCCAATGGGAAATGCAATGAATTACGGATTTTGCCTTTTTAAGTCCCTGCAAAAAGTGACTCGTGGCCATTCCCTGGGAACTCAGGGGTGGACCTAGCCAGAGTCCATCTACTTGGCCAATATTTAATTAAAGCTTGCTTCGAGTTTGTCTCTAAATTGTGGAGCTGTTTTTCTCTCATGAATGTCAGGATTAATACTACATGAGAGCTTGTCTCAATGAACAGACACAAATCCACCGCACAGGCACTTAAGGACTCCTTCTTAAGATGGCATGCTTTTTAGGCTAGAATTAGACTATTCGGTAGATAAAGTTAACTCGGGAAGCCCAGGGAAAATGGGGCTGCAGCAGTAGTTACACCCATTATTTCCAAGTGGGTGACATCTCTGTCCCCAGTCTGTGGGAAGAGAATGGGCCAAAACATACTAATTGGGTGAAGCGGAAATTACAGGAATTTGGACAGGGGGATGATGAAAACACGACACAGTGTGAACCAAAGGCTGGGATTTCTCAGCTGGCACGAGACAGATGTAGGCTGAGTGACAGAGAAGGGCCAGGCCACACCTGAGGCCATCGCAGGGAGCGTGGACTCGGCTAACCGCTTGCTTTCCAAGAGTGGTTCTGATTAGTTCAGAAATACTTCTGGGTTTGCACGCTCTTGTTTACCAGCGGTGGGGTGGCCCCAGAGGGCCTGGGGCTCTGGGCCACAGTGATGACTGTGGTTAGAACAATTGCCATCTTATGCCACTCCCTCGAGGACAGATCTAGGGAGGAGGGCTGTTTGCTTTCTTCTCTAGTGACATTTCCACGTCAGATGCTCGGGTTAACGTGAAGGAGAAGACTGAGGGTAGAGGCACAGCCCGTAATCCCAGTATTTGGGAGGCGGAGGCAGGAGGATTTCAAGTTTGAAGCCAGCTTGGGCTACACAGTGTAACTCTGCCTCAAAACAACAAAGAAAGAACCAGGGGGGCAGGGGGTGGGGCCCTCTCGGTGTCAGTGTGTGAGGAAGGGTGCTGGGTTGAACTCTGTAGTGCCAAGGTCCAGCTCTGTGCCAAGCGCTCCTGGGGCTGGGGATGTAGGTTGGCCATTGGGTGCTTCATGGGTGAGTCCCAGTGCAGCTTACGAATTCTCCAGGTCTGACTCAGGACAGCCACCTCCTTGACATGGGCCCACGTGTGAGTAACCAACATCAGGCCAGCCCCGAATATAGCGGGTCACTGTGTAATGTGACCCCACCTAGAACCACAATGCCGAGGTTTAGCTGGGATTCCATACCTCCCTTTAGTTATCTCCACCTGTGCCTTAACCATCCTCAGTTCCGTGGACTGGTAACCACTTGTGCTCATAGGAAATGAAACAACTCCCAACTAATTCATTTCTTACAATATCTGCAAATAAATCACTTGCCTTGCTAATCTATGGCCTTTTTAAAAAAAATTTCAGACTGACTGAAAATCATTTTATTTCAACAGTGGCAGCGAGGGACATCTTTGGGATCACAGGGGAGCTTGCTCTACCCCAGAGGAGAGTCCAGGGTCAGAGTGGCTCTAAGTAACACCAATGTCCCCCTCTTCTTGGACACCCCAACAGTTCCCGGGGAGCCTGTCAGACTTGCAGAAGAATGGCGGGCTGGCAGCTAGCTGGCCAGGCAGGTGTAGAGCTGGGAGTATTCCCATATACTGAATCTGGAAGGAAGGAAGCCTTCCACTGCGTCCTCCAGCCCAGCCGAGCAGCAGCAGGACTCCTGTGTCTCCAGCAGCCACCTCCCCCAGCTCCCGAGGGAGGTCAAGAAACTGCCTCCCAGGATGGAGTCATCCCTAACTCTCTGTTCTCCTACTCTATGCATTGTCTCTGGGCAAGGGTCAGTCCTGAGGAAGAAAGCAACTAACTGCTGAGCAATCCATTCTAGGGTCCATGTTGAGGCACTGCCCCCGACCAAAGCCTTTGAGAGGCACCGACCTCAAAGCGACAGTGATAACACCCTTCCTAAGTTCTTCCTTAGTCTTCTGTCTTAATTTTTGAATAGGGTCTCTTGTAGCCTAGGCTGGCCTGGGACTCAGCAAGCAGCACTCCGACTCCCAAGTTCTAGGATCACAGTCATGTACCACCATGCCCAACTTATTCCAAGACCAGCCTGTGCAACGTAATGATCCTCTGCCTCAAAATAAAACATTTAAAAGGGGGCCTGGAAAAGAACTACAAAATGAAACAAAAGCCTGGGGTGGGGTGTTGAAATGGCTTTGGAGCATCCTCAGAGCACTTGCTGGGCAAATCCCACAGGAAAAGACAGAACAGACCCCAAAGAATCTGTCTTCTGACCACACACACAAAGAAGTAATATATTCAAAATTAAAAATAATTAAGTGTCTGGACGGTGGTGGTGTATGCCTTTAATTCCAGCACTTGGGAGGCAGAGGCAGGCAGATCTCTGTGAGTTCCAGGCCAGCCTGGTCTACAGAGAGAGATCCAGGACAGAGAAACCCTGTCTTGAAAAACAAACAAACAAACAAACAAAAAATTTAAAATTATAACATAGCTTAGTGGTTGATAACTGGCCTAAATGTGCAGAGCTCTGGTTTATTTGAAGAATTGGGCGGGGGGGGGGGGGGGGGGGTAAGCCAACATTTTGTTGATTTACTTATTTGTTTAAGATAAGGTCTTAAGGCTGTTGAGACAGCTCGGTCGGGGTCGGTAAAGGCATTTGCCACCAAGCCTGATGTCCTGAGGGGTCCTGGGAATCCATACAGTGGAAGGAGAAAACTGACTCCTGTACCTTGTCTTGACCTTTGCGCATGCCCCATGACATGTGTGCCTCCTACCAAAATAACACGTTAAAAAAAAAAAAAAAAAAAAAAAAAGACAGGTCTCACTCAATGTTTCCTAGGCTGGCCTTGAACTCCAAGCATAGTTGTGGATGAACCTTTGGTTTTCTGGTCCTTCTACCTCTATTTCCCTAGTGTTTGAACTGCAGGTCATGTTGGGAATTGAACCCCAAATCTTGAGCATAATAGGCAAGCAGATAACTATTGAACTACACCCCCAGCCCAGTATTCTGGTGCTTTGAAAGTGAAACAATGAAACAATTTTATGTGCTCAAAAATCACTTTAACAATATAGGCTGCCTTGTAACTAATGACTATCTCCTAATGGTGGGGTTATGGTGGTTTTACCTTTCTTCTTTCAGTCTACTTAAGTTCCTCTCTAAATTCAACATAAAAACTCAGTGATAGGAAAATGTCGTCTGTAAACAAAAAAACGTGTGTGCAGAAAACTTCAGAATGAAAAACCTACTGGGACTAAGATGGAAAAACAGTTCCGGTCTCTCGGTACCTTTCCGGAGTCCACAGGGGTGGGGCAGGGCTTGGGAAAGCCATGATCACAGCTTATGCTTATAATAGCAGAGTTCCCAGCGCACAGCAATGGCTTTTCCATGAGGGAGAGGGCTGTCGCTGGGGGAATCGTAAAGAGAAATAGCTTTTTGTTTTTTTCTTAAGTTTCTTCATGAGAGTCTCAGACCTGAGCGTGGACTCTCTGGAGAGGAATTGGGATACACCTGTGGTTTTGGCTTTGACCAGCCTATCGAAATGGGTCAAGACCCGGATTTTGAAGTTCGTGGCTCAACAACCCTCCATGGGGACGAAGGGTCCTCAGGCAAATTCTACTTTGTAAGGAGATGTGGCTGGCCTGGGCTGGGGGATGAGGGGGTCTTCTGCATTAGTGGCTGTGGGCGCCATGGGCCCTGGCCCCCGACTGTGAGTGGCTGCGGCCTTGCTTGCTGACCTTGATCAGATGTCTTCCCTATTCAGATTCCCTGCCGGTATCCACCCTTCTGAATGCTTAAGGGAAGTTCCTTGTTTGTGTATCCTGCATTTTGGGCGTTAACTACTTAGATGCAAGAATGTAGAACATTGGGTCTGGAATGTAGACCATTGGTATCGAACTTCTGCCCTCCGGGGGTTCCTCCATTTGTGCTGTAAGCCTGTATTTAAGGTTTCTTCCCTCTTTCAATAAACGGCATTCGACATCCAGTCGTGGCGAATGACTCGCTGTCTCTTGTCTCTATTTTTAATCCGCAGCCCTTCGCTCGGACATGGTGAACGGTTATCGGTAATGCGGGCTTTACCGCTACAGGTGGCTCAGTGTAGACAGCTAGAAAGGGCTGGTGGCAGTTCTCTGGGACAGCCTGAGGCAGCAGAAGGCGATCTGTCTGTGCTCTTTGCAAAGATCTCCCAGGACCCATGCCCAGGGCATTGGTCGGCCTGAGTGGGAAAGACTTGCCCGGCTCCTCTCTTTGTCCAAGACTCCTCTTTTACCTACTAAGAGTGAGAGTGAGTGAGTGAGTGAGTGAGTGAGTGAGTGAGTGAGTGAGTGCGTGTGAAGTCCAAATATAATAATTTCTAGAGACAGCCTATTAGCACAGGCTGGCCTAGAACTTGTTATGTAGCAAAGGATTCAATCACTTAAATATAGTAATTTAATGTCATTAAAAAAAATAAATAGGGAGGCAGGTGGATCTCTGTGAGTTCTAGGCCAGCCTGGTCTACAAAGTGAGTTCCAGAAAAGGCACAAAACTACACAGAGAAACCCTGTCTCGAAAAATCTAAATAAATAAATAAATAAATAAATAAATAAATAAATAAATAAATAAAAGCCTAGTGTGGTGGTGTGTACTTTTGATCCTAGCACTCAGGAGGCAGAGGGAAGTGAATCTCTGTGAGTCGGAGGATAGCCTGGCTTACATAGTGAATTCCAGGTCAGTATGAGTTACACAGTGAGATTCTGTCTCAAACACACACACACACACACACACACACACACACACACACACACACACACACTTTTCAGGATCCTAACTACTGGGGGAGTCCTGGCAGAGTCACCATTAATGCATGAGAAGTCAGGGTCCCCTGTTGGGGTTCTTAGATTCATAAATAAAAGAATTTAAGAATGGACTCAAACAGAAGCTCAAACACAATTTTATTCGAGTTTCAAGGAAAATCCCCAGCACAGGTAAGCTGTAAACCTGAGCGGCTGTCTGGAGGAGGAGGAGGAGGCGAGGAAGAGCCATGCAGTCTAATCGACACCAGTGGGGAGGTCGGCCACATGGTGAACAAGCAGATAGAGAGCAGGGAGGGGATGTGAGAGAAAGGGCAAAGCCCAAACTGTCAGGGAGAGCAGCTGAGAACAGCGCCCGAGAGCAGAAAAGGGAATCACGCTTTTCTGCATAATTCAGAAAACCGGGCAGACTCCGCTGGTGACTGCTTTGTGAGCTAATGCACTAGAGGCTGGGAAGAAAGGTATATTATCTCAGTAAAGAGCTAATTAGGTGCTGGAGAGATGGCTCCGTGGTTAAGAAGGCTTGTTGCTCTTCCAGAGGACCCCAGTTTCGTTCCTAGAACCCATAGCAAGAGGCTCACAATTCATATAACTCTAGCTCCAGGGGACCTGACACCTGTGGCCTCTGAGAGCACCTGCACATACTGTATTAACTTTGTCCCTCTGTCTCTGTCTCTCTGTCTCTGTCTGTCTGTCTGTCTGTCTGTCTGTCTGTCACACACACACACACACACACACACACACACACACACACACACACACACATGTTAAACCAATCAACATTTAAAAGGACTAAACAATCCTATCTATTTAGCATGCTTTAGGGTGAATTTACCTTCCTAGGGGTGGTCCCAATTTCCTGACACTTGTCCCTGAGCTAGGTGATTGACTAGCCCAGCTGGAATGCTAGATCTCTACCCAGGCCAGAGATGCCGGTCTCTTAGTCAGAAGGACTCTTCGCTTAATGAACCTTGACTGTGGTTCTCACACTAGCAACGCTCTAGCATTGCCGGGGCAGAAGAGTCGGATCTGCAGATCAGTCTTGTAAGCAGGCGATTCTGTTGACTAGCTGCTTCCTTGCTCGGACGACCCATTGGCCAGGGGCTCAGCATCCCTGGCTTGGGCCTGTCCATCCCCAGTGCTCTCTGCTCTGCTCTGGCTTCTCCCCTCTCACTCCTCTTGTTCTGTAGTACTTACTCACCCCCTCCCCACCCACCCCCACCCCCCATTTCCACCTGGGCCTTATCTACACAGCTCCTCAGCTAGAAGTCTGACCTCCCTCAGAGTTCTACCCATCACCCCAAGAGCCAATCCAGCCAGCTCTGGCTCCAAGCCTATACGATCTCTGTTCACACTGGCATTGTCTCTGGTTTGCATTTTATCTACCTGTGCAAATGCCAGACTAAAGGCTGGATATAAGGCTGTGTCTAGTCCACCTTAGCAGCTGGGGAGCTAGCCTGTCATCAGACTGATATGGTCCCGAGGCAGAGGTTTCCACAGCTCCATCACTGGGGATGATTTGAACAGCCCACCATAGGATGTGTAGCTGAGGAAGTGAAGACATACCTGGGGACCGGCAGCAAGAGATGACGTCTGACGGCATTGTTTGTAGGTTTTATTAATGGCGATTGAAGCCAGGTCCATGCATGAGAAACATGTCCTTTGCCACTGAGCCCAATGATGGTGTTTAAAATGACCAAGCTGGGGCAGGGGGGGAAGACTGAGCAGGGGAAAATGTTTGCCACACAAGCCTGACAACCAAGTTTGGGTCACCAGAGCCCTAAAAATGCCAGATATGGCAGTGTGCAACAGTACTCCCAGAACTCACTCCAAAATAGGAGGTAGAGACGGGAATCACAGGGATGCGCCAAGGCCAGCAAGCCTGGTGTACACAGCACAGAGAAGAGAAACCCCACCTCAAATAAAGTGGAAGGAGAGGAATGATATTTCACATTGTCCTCTGACTTCCACCTGTGTGTCACGGTGAGCTTGTGCCCTCCACAAAACCTGTGCACACGTGCGTCATAAACATGCATACAAACATAAAAAAAAATTCTTTTTCTAAATGTATTTATGTGTGGAAGTGTGTTTTAATTTGGGAAGAGTAGGAACACAGCCCCCCCCACTACCACAAATTCCGAAGTTGAGTTTGCTGCATTTGAAGAGATTGCAGGATCAGTACAACCAGAGCGCACTGAATGAGCCTGACCCCGGGAAAACCTTCCTGACCATGGTGTCTTCCCTGCCAGGTGATGTGTGTGTGTGTATGAGTGCTGTGTCTGCATTTATTTACGTGAATCGTGTGCATGCCTGGAACTGGAGTTACAGATGACTGTCAGCCACCAAGTGGGTGTTGGGAACCAAACCCAGATTCTTCTCAAAAGCAGTCAGTGCTCTTAATCATGGAGATGAACTATACCTTTGTTCCCAGCACTCACAAGGCAGAGGCAGGCAGAACTCTGTGAGTTCAAGGCCATTTGGGTCTACATAATGATTTCCAGGGTAGCCGGGGCTACATAGAGAAAGTATACCTCAGAACAAAAAAACAAACAACAATGGTGTAGAAAAAAATTAATAATAGAGGTTATGCCATAGACCCGAGGGATATAAAAATCCCGGTGTCATACTCACCTGCCTACGTCATTTGTTGGTTCCTTCGCCCTCTCCACCAGGGGCCCGCTGCCTGCAGGCTGCTGTCCAACAGCCCCATTAGCCGCCCTCTGAATCTGCAGCCTTAAGCTTTGCGGGTGCCAAGGCTCCTAGCTGGAGAGCCTTCGGTGAGGCAGACCCGCTCCCGCCCCTTGCCACTTTCACTAATGGGGTCTGACACAATCGATGCCTTCGTCCTAAGCATCAGTTGTCAGAGTGCAGCTGCTCTGGGATAATGGGGACCTTTGGCAAAGATTCGCCCTTGAGGAGTAGTACACTGTTTAAGGAGAAACGGGATGATTTTGGCTAAAGTCAAATGAAAATATAGATAGGATAACAGCCTGCTCTTGAAATGCGTGAGACAATATTTAAAAAACAAGCCCCCACCCCCGCAAAATGAAAGGTATAATCCATCAGAAGTGGGAGGTTTGGACGTACCAAAGAGCAGAGAGAGAGTTAGTGACTGATTATTTTAAAGACTTACTTTGTATGTGTGTGCATGCAAGTATCTGATCCCCTGGAATCAGAATTGTTGTGGGTTACAAGCCTCTGGAATGTGGGCGCCAGGAACCAAACTCTGGTCCTCTGCAAGACCAGCAAGTGCTCTTAACCACCGAGCCATCTCTCCAGCCCAAATCCCTACCCCCCCCATATTACTTTAGACATTTATTTATTTGAGACAGGGTCAAGCTTCAACTATGTAGTTGAAGACGATCTTGAACTCCTGATCCTCCTGCCTCTACCTCCTGAGTGCTGGGATTACAGGTGATAACAGGGATTTCTAAAGCAGGTGTAGTGATGTGCACTTGAGATCCCAGCACTGGAGGAGCTGAGGCAGGATTTCCATGATTTCCAGCTGGAGTTTTTCTCTCCGGATCCCACCAAGCCCCAGCAGTCCCGTAGCCCACTTATAAAATAAACACACAGACACTTATATTATTTAAACTGCTTGGCCATTAGCTCAGGCCTACCACTGTCTAGCTCTTACTTTTATACTCAGCCCATTTGTATATGTTAATCTATATGTCACCAAGTATTCCATGTCTTTACCTGTTGCCTTTACATGTTGCTCCCTGGACAGCAGGCTGGCATCTCCTCTCGGCTTCCACCTCCCAGCCTCTCTTCTCTGTTCGTCCTGCCTATCCTATACTTCCTGCTGGGCTACTGGCCAATCAGTGTTTTATTTATCAATCAATCAGAGCAACATATATTCACAACATACAGGACATCCCACAGCACTGTATTATGTGTGTACACGTGTGTGGAGGCCAGCGGTCAACCTCTGGTATCATTCCCTAGGCACTGCCCACCTTGTATTTTTGAGACAGGGCTTCTCATTGGCCTGGGGCTCGAAGATTAGGTTAGGCTGGCTGACCAGACACCCTGGGGATCTATACTATATGCCACCCGCCTGGCTTGCCCACATAGTTCTGGGGTTAAGTTCGGGTCGTCAGACTTGCACAGCAAGCAGTTTACCAACTGAGTCTCTCCTCAGAGGCTGCGGCTTACTTATTTTTATTATTTCTTTTGGACAGTGTCTCATAATGTTCCTAACTCAGCCTCCTCAGTATTGGGATTAAGGACGTGAGCCATCATGTTTGGCTTTTGATGTTTCAAAGGAAATTAAATTATTATTATTAATCCCTCTGAGTGTGCACACATTGCACACACGTGCCACGGCACCTGTGTGGAGGTGGGATGGCGACTTTTAGAGGTCAGGCTCTTCTCCCACTGTGGTCCCCAGGTTTTCCAGCAATCACCTTTTCTGGTTGAACCATCTTGCCAGCCCATCCTTTGGATTTTATTCATTGTTGGTCTGGATGACATCGGACTAGATTCAGCGAGTCTGCGACAAGTTTCAGCTTACACTGTGTATGAGTTTGAATAAAAAATGTCCTCTGCAGGCTCCAGTATTGAAGGACTGGACACCACCTGCTGGGCTGTGCAGAAGTGTCTGGAATGTGTGGGCTGTGATTTCATGAACAGGTCAGTCATTGATGAACTCATTGTTATGCCCAGATCACGAGGACCTCCAGAAGACCAACACAGTTGGGGTGAGGGGATTTCCAGGGTTCAGGACCCTGATTGGCTGACATTTGTCTCGGGGTGTAGGGAATGTTTGGAATGTCAGGTAGTTCCCCTTAGATGCAGGCCCTCCCTGGGAGGGGTCAGCTCATGACTTCTCCTGGATCTGGGTGTTGCCTGCCAGTAAGCCTGTCACAGAAGCTGTGTCTGGGCCCCTAAGCCTGTCATGGCTGCTGTGTGGTCAAGCTGTTTTGCCCACCCCTCCCCCCCAGCACACACACTCTCATAACAGAAGCAGGGAGGGGGCGTGTACTATTGATGGTCCTGGCCCGTCCTTGTCATGTATCATATGGTCCCCACCATGGTGTCCTTCCTCACCACCACCCAGGAGCGATGGAGCCAAGCCACTGTGGACTGAAACCCTTGACCCATGAGCCCAAGTCTATACTTCCTTTAAGTTGTTTTTCTCGAGTATTTTGTCACGTGAATGAAAAGTCTGACACGCGGTGAAAAGGGAATTTCTGAAGAAAGCAACATTGAGAAAATGGAGGGCAAAGGCCGGGAAGGGGGCCAGACGGAAGCACAAATCCTGCTGACGCCTGGGACTCGAACCCTGGTGACTTTTACCCTTTGACTTAACGCCTCCGGAGAGATTGACAAAGATATTGTGTCCAGAGCCTCAAGACAAACATCACAAGACTGCCGGACTCCTGCTTTGAGGACGTTTTGCTCTGTTTGTACACCTGGTGGTCACGTCTCATCGGCCCCATGCCTTCGCAGCCCGCAGCAGCCCGCAGCAGTCCGCAGCAGCCCGCCACCCTGCCTGCCTCAAGCGCGGGTTCAGAGCCACGCAACCCTCTCTCCAAACTGCAACTCCCAAGACCCAAATACAGTCCTTAAAGGTTTGCAGTTGCTGAGCTGGGATTGGTCAACACACTTAGAAAGCATCCGTGCTGCTGTGTGGATAGCATGGAACAGAAACCCGTGAGGAACGAGCGCTTAGGCGCCATCGGGCCGCCTTCCCAAGGGCTGGGCGCCTGGAGCTGGAGGGAGAAAAGCACACGGATTGGAAAAAACAAGTCTTAAGAACTGCGTTGAAAGGATGGGGAGAGGGTCCGAACATGGGAGGAGTAGAGGATCATGGGTAACTCTGGCAAGGTCAAGTCGTCAGGGAGGTGGGCAATCAAGGATTCTGCCCGGCATCTGGTAGGGAGATCAAGAAGCAGTGACAATCGGGAGCAGCCTGGAGGACCAGACAGAGAGGTGGCCTCAGCACTCCCACGGGACGGACGGGTGGATGCAGGAACTCCTGGGTGGTGGAGGCTGAACAAGGGATGTGACTCCCTGGGGGAGTGGACTTCTGTTGGAGCAACGCTAGGGTGGCTTTCCCATCTAAAAGGTGTTCGTGCACACCTGTAACCCCAGCACTGGGGAGGGGAAGGCGGGAGGAGCAGGTTCAAGGCCACTCTCAGAACGCATCAAGTATCTTGGTCAGTATTCTGTCACCGTGACACAAGCTGGAGTCATTGGAGAAGAGGGAACAGCCCTGGAGAAAAAACGTCCTCTACCAGATTGGCCTGTAGGCAAGACTGTAGGGAATTTTCTTAAGTAGTGATTCATGTCGGAGGGCCCAGCCCACGGTGGGTGGGGCCACCCTGGGCTGGTGGTCCTGGATGGTGTTAGAAGGCAGGCTAAGCAAGCCAGTAAGCAGCACTCCTTCATGGCCTCTGCTTCTGTTCCTGCCCCCAGGTTCCTGCTGTGAATTCTTACCCTAACTTCCCTTAGTGACCGAATGACCAAATGACCCGTGACATATAAGATGAAGTATAAACGCTTGATTTGACCTTGGTGTTTACCACAACAATAGAAACCCTGATGAAGACAGTGGGGGTGAGGCCAGCCTGGGCTACAGGATATTCTATTTCAAAAGAAAACTAGAGTCAGGGGAGGGGTGCTGGAGAGACGGTTGGTTCAGTGGTTAGAAGCTCTGCTCCAGGCGTGGTGCTCAAGCCTTTAATCCCAGCACTCGGGAGGCAGAGGCAGGTGGATCTCTGTGAGTTCGAGGCCAGCCTGGTCTACACAGGGAGTGCCAAGACAGCCAGGGCTACACAGAGAGACCTTCCAAAACAAACAAACAAACAAACAAACAAACAACTACAAAATCCCAAAACAGTACCGGCTGCTTTTCCAGAGAACCTAGGTTTGGTTCCTAGCACCACGTGTGGTGGCTTACAAACTGTCACTCCAGTTCCAGGGTGTCTGATGCCCTCTTCTGTCTCCTCAGGCACCAGGCATGCATGGGCTGCATTTATATACATGCAGGAAAACTTATTCATAGGAATAAAAGAATAATAATAAAGTGAAAAAAGAAAACTTTAAAAAAAGAAAGCATGAGCCAGGCGGTGGCGGTGGTGGCGGCGGCGGCGGCGGCGGCGGCGGCGGCGGTGGCGCACGCCTTTAATCCCAGCACTCGGGAGGCAGAGCCAGGCAGATCTCTGTGAGTTCAAGGCCAGCCTGGTCTACAGAGTGAGTTCCAGGAAAGGGGCAAAGCTACACAGAGAAACCCTGTCTCGAAGAAAGAAAGAAAGCATGGGAAAGGGACAGCAGGGAGGTGGCAATGACTTAGTCAGAAAAGCACTTGCTGTGCAGGGAGGAGGCCTGCATCCAGTCCCCAGTGGTCATGCTTCTTTAAAAAAAAGGACTGGGCATGGGGGTGTACACCTGTAATTCCAGTGCTGGGGAGGTAGAGGCTGGGGGCTCCCTGGAACTTGATGACAAGTTAGTCTGCCCAAATAAAAGGACTCAAGGTTGTGTGAAAGACCTGTCTTAGAAATGAGGCGGATGGTTGGTGAGCCGGCTGGACAGGTAAAGGCTCCTGACGCCAAACCTGCTCTGAGTAGGAACCTTGGGACTCACAGGGTCGGAGGAGAGAACTGACTCCTGCGACTTGTCCCCCATGAAGACATCTTGACGTGTCCACATTCCTGTACTACACCACACATAAAATAAGTAAATATATTTAATAAAGTTGTCATTTTATTCAAGAAATGAATCACCAATACACTTGTGTGTCGAAAGACAGTCCAAGAATGGAGTTGTGTGAGGGCAATTCTGAGTGCTTGTGAGAAAACTCCAAGAAAACAAGAGTCTTGTGGCCACAGTTTTTTCAAAAACAAAGAATTGTTCTTAGAATGTGCCTTTGTGCCCCTCCCAGGGGTATGGGATAGGAATGAGTTCACTTTAGATTATTCATTACGACTGGCTATTGTCACTTGTTCACAGGCCTCTGTGGAAAAACACGCTTTTTCCATGTGTGCTTGTCCTTGTGGTTGTCACTTGACTCAGGTGACTCTTCTGAACTCTCAGAGTATAAATTGTCTGATGCTCTGAATAAAGTTGGTTAGTGCATGAGACTTTCCACCCCACTTTTAATTAAGCCCAGCTCTCCCAGGAAAGTTGCAGGCATCAGCCTGGTCTATATAACAAAACAAACAAACAAAAACAAACAAACAACTTATCCCGTGTCAACCTCACACTCAAACCCATCCTTCACTTTAAGCCATGACCTGTTGGCTCCATATGCCCTGTCCAACTTCACAAGTTCCCACAGTCATCAATCAATAGTTCCAACATTTTCAAAGTCCAAAATCTCTTAACTGTGCGCTCCAACAAAACCAAAAACAAGTTACATATCTGCTCCCCCCCCACACACATACACAAGCTGCACACATTTTCAAGAGCTTATAGTAGCTAGAGAAGAATAAAGACACCAAAAATAAACAAACCCCACAACTCCACAGGTAAGAACAAGGGGAAATCCTACAAGCTGCAGAGACAAGCACCCAGATCACATCCAAAGGAATGAAGATGAAAAGATCTTTTGCCTGTAAGAAGACAACGGAGTTGGTATTAGCCTAGTGCTGGAGAAAATATTCATGTGTGTGTGTGTGTGTGTGTGTGTGTGTGTGTGTGTGTGTGTGTGTGTTTTGCAGGCAGGGTCTCACTATGTAGCCTTGGTTGGTTTAGAACTCACTATGTAGACCAGGCTGGACTCCAATACACAGAGATCTGCCTGCCTCTGCCTCCCATTTGCTGGAATTAAAGGTGTGTGCCACCATGCCTGGCTTGAAAATATTCTTGATGTGGAGTGATTTTGTTCTCAATCTTCCATTCATTGCTGGGAGCAAAAGACAGACATTCTTGGCCCTCCCAAGGCTAAGAGGCTTTGCCACTTACAGCTCTCCTCTGCAAGAATGAATTCAGGACATTGTCCAAGGAGAGAAAGAAGCCAATCTTTGAAGATTAATTGTTCCAGGAGATGAATGTGTGCTAAGAAATTATCAAGAGGACCCCCCCACCCAGATAGATACTTGTGGATGGTTTTGAGGCTTTGAACTGTACCCTGGTTGAGCCTGGTGATTCGTGTCTATAACCCTTTCACTTGGAGACTGAGGCAGAGGGAAACGGAGTTGACCGCCTGGGTTCTCCAGCAAGATCCCGTCTAGAAAACAACACAAAACTGGGGTCAGAGGGTGAAGGTTGCTGTCCGTCAAACCTCATGACCTGAGTTGAATCCCTAAGGACCCACATGTCAGAGAAAATGAGCTGCCACACGCTGTCCTCTGACCTGTCACAAGCACATGCACACAAAATAAACAAATGCAAAAACATTTAAAAAGCCCTAACCGCCACCTCAAACAAACCCGAAACTACAACGCGCATGCGCAGGAAAGGCGACCTGTCATCACGCATGCCCTTCTCAGACCAAGTGTTTTTTGTCCCTGGCTCTGCAGACCCGGGCCCCAGGTGCAGCCACACCCTCAAAACAAGTTCTCCCCAACTGCTTGCTGCAGAGTGAGCAAATCTGCCAGTTCACAACCTTCCAGAATGCCAGCTTTTTCTCAGAGCCCACATGCCCCCTCTGTGAGGCCACTGAGGCCAGGGTGGCCCTGGCCGGGTTTGGGGGTGGGGCGCGTTCCCTGACAATTCTAGAGGCAAGTTTGGCTTGTGCTCCTTCCCAAGGTTTCTGGGAAATGTGCCTCTCTGTCTGGCAATTCTGCCCTTCGGCTGAGGCCAAGAACCCTCTGAACAAACTGTCTGCTGCTCACACAGAGCAATCCGGGAGGAGAGCCTCTTGTCTGGGAAGCAGACTTCCTGTCTGCTCCTTGCCAGGTGTGACTTTCTTTCCGCTTATTCCAGATCGGTCCAGAGCCTTAAGGAAGCAAGCAGCCCACCCCCTTGTTAAGCCTCCAAAAAGGAAAGAAAAAAAAAGGGGGGGGGGTCTGCAGATCACAAGGCTCTGGGACAGAATGTCCTCGCCTCATCTGGATGACACCAGAAGCCTAAGCCTTCGCTGGGCAATAAGGAGCTGGCAGCTACGAGGCCACACCTTGTCTTCCAAAGCACAGGGCAGACCAGGAAGCCAAGAAACCAGGAAGTCAAGCCTCTCTTTCTGCTGCTGGAGGGGGGACAAGGCCAACTAGAGGGCAAACTCCACCTCTTCCTTGAAGAAAGGTGTGTGTGTGTGTGTGTGTGTGTGTGTGTGTGTGTGTGTGTGTGTGTGTGTGTGTGTGTTTGTGTGTGTGTGTGTGTGTGTGTGTGTGTGTGTAGAATCTCAAATCTGCCAACTGATTTCTAAAATGACTTGGATTTCCAGAAAACCTCCAAACCAAGCTGAGCCACACAGAGGATCTGCCCTGGCTGGGCCACACGCTCACACTGGGTATAGAAGGCCACTTTCCCTTGTGGAAAGGAGTCTCCTCTATTAGTGTCATTGCGATTCCATCTTTAAGGTTCATCCAGTTCTGTTTGTTTTGGGAGATGGGTCTTCTGTAGCTCAGGCTGACCTTGAATTTCCTCCTTTCTCTACCTCCCAAGGGCTGGGATTATAGGGGTGTGCTACCCTGCCAGGTTTATGTGATGCTGGGAATTAAACCCACGGCTTTGAGATGCTGCTCTGCAAACACATGCTAGGTGGTAAACCCGACTGCAGCTCAGCCGCGGGTTGCCCAGTCATAAAGCTGCGTGACGTGCAGTCCTCTGGCTGCAGTAACTTCCTGGTTCCCATTGCCACTCCCACTCATTACTCACGCTCATCGTACACATCACTGGGCTTTCATGCTGTTGCTTTCAAGCCACTGACCCTCTTAATTCCCAAGGCCACCAGCAGATCAGCAGAAATTTCTCCAGTGCCCACTGTGTGCCAAACAGTGTTAGTGAACAAAGCAGAGGAAATCACAGCACCGGAGGCACTCATGCGATTTTGGGGGAAGACAAGCAATAAGCATGTAAACGTGCAGGCACAGACTAATTCCAGGCGTGGACAAACACTGGGGAGAAGGTGGGAGTGACGAGAACAGCCACCTCAGAGACCCAAGCTATGAACATTTGGGACAGGAGAAACGGCCATCTCCCAAATCCTGAGTTAGGACGGGACTTGTCCTATCTGAGGGACAGGAAAGAGCCCTGTGGCTGTGGCTTGGTACGTGTTGAGGTAAACGAAAGTGTGGAAGGCTGTGAGGACCCGGGTCACACACGTCTTCGGATTTTTTTTTTCCTAAGTACTTTTATCTGTGTGTAATAGATGGCTTGTCAGCCACGGCAGGACAAAAGGACAGTTCCGCTGTCTCCCACAGCACCCCGAAGTCGTTCTTTACAGAGGCCTTTGCTCAGACCAACTCAGAAAATAATTTCAGCCCAAGCCGGGAGGGAACAGGGCTGGAGTTTGTTTCAAACAGAAAGATGCCCAGGGAAAGACTAAAACACAACCCAAAGCGTGGTGTGAGCTTCACAAAGACTTAAAAATGTTTCTAGATGGGTTCTCACTACGGAGCGCTGGCCTGGAACTCGGAGATCACCTGCCTCTGCCTCCTGAGTGCTGGGTTAAAGGTGTGGGCCGCCATGCCCGGCGTCAGACATTTTAAACATGGGTTTTGAGCGTGGGGCTTTGAGAGAAGGAGAGAAACTCAAGGAAAGAGTAAGACGTAGCTGAGTGTGAGTGAGTGTGTGTCTCAGCGTCAGCCGGGTATGCCCTTCTGCTGGCTCGCAAGGTAAACCTTCACGGCGTGGCCAAGAAACTTTTTCCTCTTCTCTCTCCTATAAGATTTATTTTCAGCCAGGCTGTGATGGCACACTTTTAATCCCAGCACTCGGGAGGCAGAGGCAGGCACATCTCTGTGAGTTCGAGGCCAGCCTGGTCTACAGATTGAGTTCTAGGACAGCCAGGAATGTTACACAGAGAAACCCTGTATTGAAAAACAAAAACCAACAACAAATACAAATAAAAAAGTTAGAGTTAATAGCTTTCACCGACAAACCAACAAGTTAAATGCACCATGGTGGTGCATGCCTGTAATCCTAGCACTTGGAAGGCAGAAGGGAGGGGATGGAACCTTTGTAATTCAACCCACATCAGAGAGGGCGGGGCGAAATTGGTTTTACCAAGGGTATATTGGCCAATGCCTTTAATCTCAGCACTCGAAGAGAATGGCGACGAGTCTGAGACACAGACGAAGTCTCTGCTTCAAACGGCAAACGAAGAGCACAGGAAGGTGGCTTAGTAGGGAAAGTGTGGCCATGTAAGCCTGATGACGCAAGCTCCATCCTGGGAACCACGCAAAAAGACGTCACATATGTGACATCCCAGCAGTGAGATGGGAGGCAGAGAGCAGAGCTGGCAGGATGCTCCTGGGCTGGGCAGTTACTTCCTTTCTTTTTTTTTTAAAAAAAGTTTTTTTTTTTTTTATTTTACAATACTATTCAGTTCTACATAACAGCCACAGATTCCCTTGTTCTCCCCCTTCCTGCCCCCCTCCCCTTCCCCCCAGCCCACTCCCCATTCCCATCTCCTTCAGAGCAAGGCCTCCCCCAAGGACTGAGATCGACCTGATAGATTCAGTCCAGGCAGGTCCAGTCCCCTCCTCCCAGATTGAGCCAAGCGTCCCTGCATAAGCTCCAGGTTTCAAACAGCCAACTCATGCAATGAGCCCAGGACCTGGTACCACTGCCTAGGTGCCTCCCAAACAGATCAAGCCAATCAACTGTCTCACCTATTCAGAGGGCCTGATTCAGTTGGGGGCCCCTCAGCCTTTGGTTCATAGTTCATGTGTTTCCATTCGTTTTGCTATTTGTCCCTGTGCTTTATCCAACCCCGGTTTCATCAATTCTTGCTCATATAAACCCTCCTCTTTCTCGCTAATTAGACTTCCGGCGCTCCACCTGGGGGCTAGCTGTGGATGTCTGCATCCAGATTCCTCAGTCCTTGGATGGGGTTTCTGGCACAAGTATTAGGGTGTTTGGCTATCCCATCACCAGAGTAGGTCAGTTCCGGCTGTCTCTCGACCATTGCCAGCAGTCTTCTGTGGAGGTATTTTTGTGGATTTCTGTGGGCCTCTTTAGCACTTTGTTTCTTCCTTTTCTCATGTGGTCTTCATTTACCATGGTCTCCTATTCCTTGTTCTCCCTCTTTGTTCTTGATACTTCCTTTCTGTAAAGGGAGTGTATCTGCCAGGTAAGTGCACAGGTATGTCATAGATGCACACATGTATGTCCCCATGACATGATAGAGAGCAGAGCACCATGCCAACTGGATTTTCCCCTCAGGATGGGAAAAGGTGCCTCTTCCTCTGGTATCTGTCTGCAGGTCCTTCAAGGGTGTAGCACCTGCGTGCAGTGCCCTCTGGAGCTACAGACACTTGTGAACTGCCATGTGGGTGCTGGGAATTGAACCCCAGGTCCTCTGGAAGAGCAGCCAGGGCTCTTAGCCACCAAGTCCTCTCCACAGCCCCGTATACGCATGATTTACACAGTGGAAAACAGGGTTATGATGACAAGGCTCACATGAAGGACAGGGAAGGTCATCAAGCTCTGGAACAGACATGACTGTGCTCAGAGTCACTCAGCCTTGCTTTGTCACCTCTTGACTGGTGTGTGTGTGTGTGTGTGTGTGTGTGTGTGTGTGTGTGTGTGTGTGTGTGTGTGTGTGTGTATTCCACATGGTTCACAAGACAGAGTGCTTGCAGAATCCCGAGCATCCTCAGTGCTCAGGGCACTGTTCAAACACGGGCATGCTTACCTACAGGCAATGAAAGTCACCCCACCCAAACCCTGGGGTTGGGACTTTCCTAACCTGCTGTTCTGGCTGGTTTTAAGTCAGTTTGACACAAGCTAGAGTCATCAAGGAGGAGGGAGCCTCAGCTGAGAAAATGGCTCCAAAGACCAGGCTGTCGGCAAGCCTGTAGGACATTTTCTTAATTAGTGATGGATGGGGGAGGGCCCAGCTCACTGTGGTGGTGTGACCCCTGGGCTGGTGGTCCTGAGTTCTATAAGAAAGCAGGCTGAGCAAGGTAGTAAGCAGCCCTCTCCATGGCCTCTGTATCAGCTTCTGCTTTCAGGTTCCTGCCCTGTGTTTGAATTTCTGCCCTGACTTCCTTTTAATCAAGGTCTACAGTGTGGAAATGTAAGCTAAATAAACTCCACCCCTAAACTTTCTTTTGGTCATGATGTCTTCTCATAATAATAGTAACTCTAACTAGGACAGTAGCCATGTAACCTTGGGCCTGTCAATCTCTGGCCTATATTTCCCTCACTTGTTTAAAAAGGGAGTTGAGGATCAGCTCATGCCTGTCTGTAATCCTAGCTCTCAAGAGGCTGAAGCAGGAGAACAGACATGAATTTGAGGTCTGCTGAGCTATACAGTGAGCTCCAAGCCAGCCTGGGCTACATGATCAGATCTGACCACAGGAGGGCCATCGTGGGTTTGAGGAGAGCCTGGCCTAGAGTGAGGCCCATCTCAATAAGAAGAAATGAACAAGTGGGGTGCTATGGGATGGTTTGTATGTCAAATGTGTTGCTCTGATTGGTCAATAAACAAAACACTGATTGGCCAGTGGCCAGGAAGGAAGCATAGGCGGGACTAACAGAGAGGAGAATTGAGAGAACAGGAAGGCGGAGGGAGACACTGCCAGCCGCCGCCATGACAAGTAGCATGTGAAGATGCTGGTAAGCCATGAGCCACTTGGCAAGGTCTAGATTTATAGAAATGGATTAATTTAAGATGTAAGAACTAGACAGCTAGAAGCCTGAGCCATTAGGCCCAACAGTTTAAATAATAAAAGCACCTGTGTGTTTATTTTATAAGTGGGCTATCAGACTGCCGGGTCTTGGCGGGACCTGGACAGAAAACTCTCCAGCTACAGTGGGGTCTGTGAGTGAGGCTGTTGAATGATTAAAAATATAATATCACTATCACCTGAGGCCAAGTGACACCAGCCTTCTCTCCCCTCCTCTCCTCTCTCCCCTCCCCCCTCCTCACCACACACATCAGCAGTGATGGATTTCAGGCCTGGCTCTTTTGGCTTCGGGGCCTTACACACTGAGTGCCAGGGTGTCTTGAGACAATTGGGCAAACCAATCCCTCCTCCTCCGACTCGAAGTCCAGGATGAGACCTTGGCAACCTCAGAGAAACCCATCAAGGTTTAATTTCACCAGCGATGATCTGAAACAGACTTTCTAGTATCTCTCTCTACCACTCCCACTCTGACAAAAGGAGGGAAAAAAAGTAGAGAAAAAAAGACACGTACTTACATTCAGCTGCCATTTAGTCAGCAGAGGGATTGATCGATTAATTATTCCATCACTCTGCCAGTCAAGAGCATCTCTGAGTGTTTACCATATGCCTCCTTGTATTGTTGGACGGTGGAGCAGCTAGGGTGGGAGCCTTGTTAGGAAATGGGATCCAGGGAGCTGCAAAGACCGCTCCCAAGGGACCAGGTGCTAGCCTAGGGATGGAGGACCCAGCTGGGCATCCCACTTTTCACCCTCACACGTCCTCAGATTGAAGTCATCCCTGGGCTGGCTGTCCTTAGCCTTCACCACATTTTCCTCTCAGCCTGTCTTATTTACAAGCGTTTTCTACCCACCCAATGCAATGGCCATTGAAAAAAAAAATTTTTTTTTTAGATAGATCATGTATGCCAGGCTGGATAGATTTGTTACATAGTGATGTTGAACCCCTGAGCCTCCCACTCCCACCTCCTAAGTGCTGGGATGGAAGGCAGGTGCCACCCTTCTCAGCTTCTTTCTTGTGCTTCTTGCCCTTGGGTTAGGAATGGAGCCGATGGTGCGGGCTTCTCTGCCCTCTGTGGGTCAGGAAGGTCAAGTGGAAGAATGTCTCAGCAGAAATGTTGCTCCCTCTGTTTCTGCTACTAATGGTCTGCACTAGCGGTTCTGTGGTGTTTTCTCCAGGATGTTACTGGGGACATCTCAGTGTTCAGTACGACAGGGAGGGACCCTGGTCTACCCTGGAATATGAAGTATATTTGCCGTGGGAACTACCGACCTCATTCTCCCAAGCTGCTCCTGGGTGGAGCTGTTGAGAAATGGCAGGTTGTCTGCATTCGTCAGCAGCCCCCTCTCCTGGGAAGAAGTTTCTGGGACTCCCATTGTTGTGAGGTATCCATCAGAGAAGACCACTTGGACACAGGCTCAAGCCGATAGAAAGTCTTTATTAGCTGGCTAGCGACAACACTGAGTGTAGTCCAGAGCTTTTCTCAGGGTGAGCTTTAAAAGCACAATCAACATGTTCTGGGTTGACATTCTTCAGCTAGCAAGAACAGTTAGCCAGAGCAGAACTTCGAGGTTAGTCCATTCAGGGACATCCCCAGGACTGTGGGCCTGAGTGGATTAGGTATTTGTTCTTCTGGCAGGTGGTGCTGCCCACGTGCTGGGTTTCAAGGCCTGAATGGTATTTCCATCATGTGTCAGTTGTGCTGAGGTCTGGTGGCCTGTGACACCACAGCTCACCTTTGTAAAATGAAGAGGGGGGTGTCTCCTCCACAGCCGAATCCCATTGTTCTTTAGTCCTCATGTCACCATCCCAAGTACAATGTCATCTCTTCCCACCTATACTCCGTGTTGGATATTAAGATCTGACCTGCAGTATGTAGCCCAAGCTGGCCTTGAACTCATGGGTGATCTTACTGCCTCCTGAGTGCTGGTGTTACAGGCACCACCATCATACTCTGATATCCTCCAACTTCTGTAAAACCCACCTGGAAACTGGTGAGATAGATCCGTGGGTAACAGTGCTGGACACCAAGCCTAATGACTTGAGTTCAATCCCTGGAGCCACATGGTAGAGGAGAGAACGGACTTCACACATTTTCCCCTACCCCAACTAAATAAACCAAAACAATACAAATTTAGACTCCAACTGAGCCTCTGGATTTCTGTTGCTTCTGTTCTGTTCATGAATGTTACAGATGACTGTTCTTGGCCTTCACATGATCCTGCCCTTGCATTGGGGGGAAATGGTTACAACGTACAGGGCAGAAAGGGGGTTCTAAAATGATCCAATGGTCTTGGTCGGAGAGGCATGTGTCAAAGGAAGCATGGAGAACACAAGTATTGTGGGTTGATTTTATGTGGTAGAGACTCCAGTCAAAAAAGCAGGATTGGGATTTCAGTTGGTAGAGCATTTGCCTAGTATTCATGAAGCCCTGGGTCTGATGCGCAGCACTGCAGAAATCACCTGCTTGTAATCTCAGCAATTGGGAGGCAGACGCAGGAAGAGAAGTTCCACTTAGCTTGGGGCCAGCCTGGGATACATGAGATCCTGTTTCAAAATGAAAACAAAATCAACAAGATGGAGTTGATCCACTTCTGCCTTGCTGTGCACACTATCAACCGCTTCCCAGCTCCCGGAGGCTTGCCAGTCCAAAAGATCCCCCGAGCTTGGCATCTGGGCCTCATCCTGCATGTCCACTCCCATATCCACTCCAGCACAGGTCTCCATCAATCTCCTTGTGGCCTCCAAGCATGCACTCAAACAAAGTTGTGCAACTCTTAGGCCACACCCCCTTTGTTTATCAGGGAGATTGTTCTCTGTAGATGCGTGGGGCTGGAGAGATGGCTCCGTGGTTAAGGGCACTTGCTGCTTTTGCAGAGGACCCAAGTTTGGTTCTTGGCGCCCATGTCAGGTGGCCACAACCACCTGTAACTCTAGCCCCAGGGGATTCAATGTCCTCTTCCAGTCTCCAGAGGTACCCACACATACCAGCACATACTCTCTCTCACACACACTTAAATAAAAATATTTTTTAAAATGAACTTATTCATTACTCCCTGTTTCTTCATGACTTTTTCCTGTTTTTTTTTAATTTTTAAAATTAAATTACATATTTGTGTGTGTGTATGTGTGTGTGTGTGGTGTGTAGTGTATATGTGTTTATGTGCTACCACATGTATGAGGTCAGAGGACCGTGTGTGTGTGTGTGTGTGTGTGTGTGTGTGTGTGTGTGTGTATGTGTGGTGTGTGTGTGTGTGTGTGTGTGTGTGTGTGGTGTGTGTGTGTGTGTATGTGTGGTGTGTGTGTGTGTGTGTGTGTGTGTGTGGTGTGTGTGTGTGTGTGTGTGTGTGTGTGGTGTGTGTGTAGTGTAGTGTATATGTGTTTATGTGCCACCACATGTATGAGGTCAGAGGACCTCCTTTGTCGCTACAGCATGTGACTAGTTCACAGCCTACATCCTTTGCTGTAGCTATCACAGCTAGGATTTCCCCTGTCTTAATGTTATTTGAACATGACTTTTCAAGTCCCTATTTCCAAATCAATTTCCAACTGAATCTCTTATCCCCTCTCATCCTGCTAACGTCTAGTCACTCTTACTGTCTTTTCACAGATCCCACCATGTTTTATCTGCATGGGGCTTTTCCTTTCCCTGGACCGGTACTGCCTCTTCATTTATCCCCGAGGCTTTATTGCCCTGGCTGGAACATACTGTACACTGCTAAGTAGCAACATTGAGAGCGGGCATCCTTGCTTTGATCCTGATCCCAGGAGAAGGAATTTCTCAGTTATGTCTGATGTTAACTTGTGCATAATACATGTTGAGACAGGGATTATGTCACCGAGGCTGGCCCTGAATTCTGATCCTTCTGCATCTGTGTCTTACAGGCCTGTGCCCCTATCCCTCACTCCGACAGGCTTATCGCCCGTGGCTCACAGGAAGCAGAAGTAACACGATGTCCCTCCCTCTCTTCTCTCACTTTGGCTAATAGTCCAATGTGAATCTTCTGTGTCACTTTCTAGGCAAACTGAATGAGCTGATGTGACTAACAGAGAATCATCGTCTTAGGTGAAGACGGTGGGCTTTCAGTGAGAAGGACAGCTGCCATGCTCTACCCTGGGGACGGTGGGACAGATGCCGTGCCTCTGGACTGCCCTCAAAGACACAGGCAGTTGCATGGACAGCCCTGAGTGAGGGCCAGTCCCGTGGTGCTCTGTGCTACTTGGGAAGCTCTTACAGAGCTTCTGAAAGTTGGGGCGGGAACGCAGTGCCTTTGGCAGAGGACAGAAGCATAGTGCATCGCTCAGGAGGGAGAGGACAGGATGGGAAGCTGGAGGTCATCCTTGGCTCCACAGGAAGTCTGAGGTCAGCCTGAGCTGTAGACCCTGTCCCCACGACGGCACAAGGTTCACACTTCCTCACAGTCATGCTGCCCCAGGCCTCACACTCCTCAATCTACGCTCTTGCTCTGCCGAGGCTCTCAGCATCTCACGCAGTCCCAAGCTCCTGGGTAGCCCCGAGCTTCTGGGAGTGGGGCTGGGCTCTAGGCTTGTTGAACAATTGTTATGAGACCGCGTTCCTTGGTCGGGCCAGTTCTTCGGCCACTCTTGCAGGGCAGATTTTGACCATTGTTGAGTGGGCAAATGGCTCTGGGTAGGTGGCTGCAGACGCTGCTTTTTTCCTCCTGAAAACAAAGACTGAACTTGAGGTTTCCGCTCTTCTTTTTAAAATGCTATTGATTTGTGTGGGGAGGGAACACGTGCCACAGTGCATGTGGGGGTCAGAGGGCAACCTGCAGGAATCAGTCCCTTCCTCCATGTGGGCTTCAGGGATTGAACTCAGATGGCCAGGCTTGGTGGCAAGTGCCTTTCTTGCTAAGCCATCTTGCCAGCCCACAGTCTGTGCTCCTTTTATTTATTGTTTGTTTATTTTAGAGACAGGGTTCCTTTGTGTACCCTTGGTTGTTCTCAAACTAGCTGTGGAGACCAGGCTGGCCTCAAACTCACAGAAATCCACCTGCCTCTGTCTCCTGAGTGCTGGAATTAAAGGCGTGTGCCACCACTGCCTGGTACAGTCTGTGCTCTGAATGGTGGAGGAGGTTACATATACGTTCTCATAACCTTAATGAGCTAGTTCTTTAGACTTAAGGCCAAACTATATTCTCTTTTAACCTAATGTTTTACAAATACTATGTCATGGAAAAGGGTTATTGGTATATAAAAATGCATCTTCACATTGTGTATGAATCAGTCAATCAATGCAGCCATCTGTGTATACACATTTTCTGTGTGGGAGAGATGATGCAGGCCTGTTCCTAAAGATGGATGGGTAGGGGGTGAGGGAAAGCCCTTAGAAGAGTCTTTGTTAGTCATTGCTGGAGGAACTGCTAATCAATTAATTAATTAATTAGCAATCAGCAAATGGCACCCAGTGGAGAAGTGTGACTTAGCTTCCAAATGCTAATTACTGGCCCCTTCACGGAGCTGAGACGGGTAGGGCAGACTGTGGCAGGATCCCAGATGAGCTGGCACCCAGACCCTGGGAGAAGGCTGTGGTTCTCATTTGTACCAGCGTGCATGCCAGCTTTTATCTGGTGAGATTAATTAGAACTTTGAGAAGTACAAGTTCGAGCCATAAAATATTAACATTCATGTCACTGGTAATGTCTAAGTGTCCTGAAATAGCTTGGGGCCACTTTAGGGTATAATTGCTTTGACTGGTACCGAGAGGTTCAGTTTTCCGCTCTTTCAAGGGAAAGTTCTTCCGTGTGGCTCTGGGAACTCACCGGTTGCCCTTACCTTTCAGTGGGCCTTGCCTGTGTGTGCTTGGACACTCATCCCCTGCCTCCTAGAGGATGCGACGTGATGCACGTGGAGCCACAGCTGTGCGGTGACTCTCTGGAGGCCTCCAGCGAGATGCTCCGGGTTGTTTCACCTTCCCACCTTCACTTGGCTTCCTGTGTGCTCTCCATTCACTGAAGCCGAAAGCTGAATGCTCCCTGGGCTGGCTCATGGCCTTGTGATTCTGCACCTGTGCGTCCCAGGCATTCCTGTCTACTAACTACTGTTCTTTGAACATAAACTCCTAGAGGGATCCATGGGCTCGTGGAGCAGCTCACGGTTAAGAGTACTTGTTCTACATCCATGAGGACCAGAGTTCGGATCCCAGAAACAATGTCACAAGTAAGCCATCTAGCACATGACTCACTCTAGCTCTAAGTGGGGTAGAGAGAAGAAGATTGCTGGGGCTTGTGGCCGTTTAGCCTAATAGAGAAAATGCAAGTCCCGGATTCAGAGAGTGGCCTTGCCTCAAAGGAATAGGTAGAGAGTGACAGAAGACACCTCATGTACTCTTCTAGCCTCTGCACATGCACACAGACACAAATTAAAATGTTTTTGAGAAAGGGGACTGGTGAGATGGAGCAGGGGATAAGATCTTACTGTTGAGTCTGGTTATTTGAACTCAATCTCTCGATTCCACACTAACTCCCATCAGCTGTCCACTGATCTCCATACACACACCGTGCCATGCTCATACACACACACACACACACACACACACACACACACACACACACACACACACACGCTTCAAAACTAAACCACCCCCCTTAGAGGAAGACTTTGTGATGACCTGTAAAGCCAGAGCCAGTGAAGGACACAGTGAAGAGCTACTATAGTCATGGGATATGACAGAGTAAAGAACATCAAACTCAAGCCGGGCAGTGGTGGCGCACGCCTCTAACCCCAGCACTCAGGAAGAGGTGCTGTGAGTCCAAGGCCAGCCTGGTCTACAAAGTGAGTTTTAGGTCACCCAGAACTGTTACACAGAGAAACCCTGCCTCGAAAAACAAACAAGCGAAACCAAACAAACAAAAGAGAATCTCAAACTGTAGGGGTTTTTGACCAATTTTAAACGCACTGTGGGCAAGAAGGGGAGAGATTAAAAGCTCCAAGCCTTCTATTTCCTGGCTCACAGCATTTTTAAGGCATCAGGGAGTTTCTGACTTTTGTTTTGTTTTTTTGAGAAAGGGTTTCTCTGTATAGTCCTGGGTGTCCTGGCAGAGACCAGCCTGTGTCAGCCTCTGCCTCCCATGCTGGACTCCTTTTTCCTTTTCTTTTTTCTGTTTGAGACAAGGGTCTCCTGTGACTTTTGAATGTGCTGTGTAGCCAAGGCTGGTCTTGAACTCCTGATCCTCTTGCCTCCACCTCTCAAGTGCTGGGATTGCAAGCGTGGGTCTTCTCAGTGTGACTGAGAGTCCAGCTCTGCAGCCCTGACTCCTGGGGAAGCAACGCTGTTCATGAGCCCTTAGGACTCTGACAAGAAGATGAGAATCTTGGGACCTGGAATGAGGCCACATGGGGAGATCTGGACGGCTTGACAGTTGCCGAGTCCCTTCAACTACTGAGTACCCCAATTAGTGGGAACCCCACCT